>NC_080571.1:259039961-261439961 GCF_030247185.1 Malaya genurostris
TTGAATTTCATTCCGATCCGACTTGCGGTTCCGGAGATATAGGATGATACCAAAAAAAATGAAAAAAATATGCACTCACTTTTTTCAGAGATGGCTGAACCGATTTTCACAAACTAAGATTTAAATAAAAGGTATTACGGTCTCATAGTTTGCTATTGAATTTCATTTGAATGTGACTTCTGGTTCCGGAGTTATATGGTAATATGTGAAAATTTGAGAAAAAGTTTACACTCAATTATCTGTGAAACAACTCAACCGATTGTCGCAAACTAAGATTCAAATGAAAGGTCTTACAATATACTAAAAATTTGTAGAACATTTTATCTGGATCCGACTTCCGGTTCCGGAACTAAAGCGTTTTAGGTGGAAAATTACCAATTTTATTAGTATTTTCCACAAACGATGGTTAAAAACAGGTACAAATCCCATCAAACTGTCTGATACATTCTTCTAGTTTACAGAGTGTGCTGGTTTGTGGCATGAAAATTTAATTCGGCACTACTGGTCCTCCCTTTTCCTGTTCCGAGAGCACCGAAAGAGGAGAAGAAAAACTCCCAAAACCTACTTCACTTCAATTTCTCTGTGATGCTTGCACCGATTTTCACAAATCTTGATTTTAATTAAAGTTCATACTGTCTTTAAAGCTACTGTGAAATTTCATCCGGATCCGACTTCTGGCTCCGCAGTTACAGGGCGATGAGTGTCAAAATTTTCAAATTGCCATATAGATTGACAATATGTACAACACTGAAAGAAGAAGAAAACACAAAACGAATAAGGCGTGCTTTGTTCTATTTCATGTAATAATAATAATAATAATAATAATAATAATAATAATAATAATAATAATAATAATAATAATAATAATAATAATAATAATAATAATAATAATAATAATAATAATAATAATAATAATAATAATAATAATAATAATAATAATAATAATAATAATAATTATTATTATTATTATTATTATTATTATTATTATGATAATCTTACTACATGTTTTATGCTGCTGATTCACGTTGTTTAGCTTGACTTACAAATGCAGAAGTAACAGAAACGCAGGTTCGTTTAGTTTGTTATATTTCGTTTAATTGGTATAATCGAAATAGAGCATGAGATAGTAAGTATAGGTTTAACTACGTTCAAAACTGTTCCAATTTGTAGGTCATATTTGTTGGTAGCAAACGAACCAACTTCGGCTATTCCGTTTATCTGAATCCGGTTTCGGAAGAATTGGAAATAGTGATTAAAAACTGCAAAAAGAATCTCGCTCACTTTTCTTGGATCGATTTTCACAAACTTATAGGTTCAAAAGAAAAGTCTTACAGTTTCATACGGAATTCCTTAATTTGTTGTGGATACTACTTTCGGTTCCGGAACTACAGGGTAAACAGGATTTATAGAGTTTGTGAGATTAGGTCCGAGCAAATTTTCCTATTTGTATTCAATAAACAGTTGTTTTTGCGAATTTCATTGTTATATTTATGATGTAATGAGTAATATGAGAAAGGCATCATTACACCACTAGGTGGATTAAAATAGGTTTTTCCCTTTTTTCGGCTTCCATGTTGATTGTTTACAAAGTACAGTCGATTTTCGGAATGTCAAAAATCATACGTGAAGCTGACAAAATTTCCGACACGTGGGCGCCAAAAACTTTTAAATCCGTCCACCAGAAGCGCCACAATGTGAGCAAAAGTTTGTTCCAATTCTAAATGAAGCAAGCTTTAGTCGGCTCTTTTAAACTTGTATCTGACGGTTTGAGAAATTTTACAGTTATCCAACGTTGGATTTGATTCAAGTACAATGTGAAGGGGAGGTTGATGTCTAACGGATTTCATTATAGGAATTGCTGCTTCGGAAATTCTGGGTTACAACGCAACATTAGAAATTAAAATCAACCACCCACAGCAGATTTAAATAAAATTGAATAATGAGTCAACACTAATTAGTATGTGCGTAATAACTGCTTCGAGATTTATTTGAAAAAGACCATTTTCTCGCACTTAACCTATAAATCGCTGCCGCAAAAATTTATTTTCGATCGAACTAAAATTTTTTCACTGTTCCGATAGGGTTCAAATCGAACGCGATAAGTTCGGATTGGAGCTTCAATCTAAACTCTGTTACACCTTTATGTGCATGTCATTGTGCTTTCCACACCCACGGCTAACTGCATGCCGGATCGACACTAATCCGATAGGTCATGGGACTGTAACGCAAACATATTTGCAATTCAAAAGACTGCGATTCTATGCCCACTAGTCAACAGGTAGAATTCCAATCCGAGAGGTTCTGTTGATTGATGTTACATTGGAGAGCAAGTTATTTTACGTTTACGTGACACGCATATCGAAAATTATCTGTTTAAATAAATGGGATCTTTAATATATTACATTAAAGTTTAGCACCCCGAAATAATGCCTTCATCTGCAAGGCAAAATATATCTATTTATTAACTACATATTATCATCGTTGATTACATGCATTTGCCACATAATGACTGATAATACGTTTTCCCGGCGGTAAATCTGTCCCGTCAATCTGTCTACCGTCAAGAGAGACTGCAGCCGTCTGCAACTGGATGGCATTCGCAGACCAATTTGGTTTGCAAAGTGGTCATCACACACGCACGCAACTTGTCTGCCTGGGTGGAATGCAAATCGCTACCGACGAACTCGTAATTCATTTGCTTTGGCATGATCCCTGAGGAGCCGGTGCTGCTGCACAGCCCGTCGGAAAATGCATTGGCATGTTCCGGCTAGCGATGGTTGTGTGATAAAATAAAACGAAATAATTGGCATAACCGATACCATTATAGGATTTCCATTGCCTCAAGTGCCACGCGACGGCCGAGTCGTTTGTGGTGAACGGAGACGGACCCGTTCGGAAGCTCAAGCGTTAAAATGGGTCAGGAATCATGGCTTGGCTGACAGTGAGATCGATATCCGGATTGGAAAATGGCTTGTTTCTGCCTTGACGAAGGAAAGATGTATTATTCACTTCAACTGACTAGCGTTTCTTTTTAGGGTATTGAATTTTTCCGTGCAGAAAACTCCACGGGAAAACTGAAAGCTCCAACAATAATTTAAAACCCCCCACGTTTTCATAAATAGACACTTGAATTGAATGATGCTACGAGAGTTATTTCTTTTACATTGGTCTAGGTTCACTGTCTATGGCATCGTGCTGTGTGTTGAAAATTGGTTTTGCGATTACGCGAAATAGTAAATCAAGTCCAGTAGATCCAATTGAACTACGTGAAACATTCTGTGCGCATCGCAAACGCATCATACCACACCAAAATGCTTCTTTATGGAACCCCTGATAGTGGACGTAACTGGTCTCAGCGGAATAAAATAAAAAGCAAATGTACACTGACAAACTAATAGTAAAACAAATTAAATTCAGTACAAAATCCGCTGAGATTCTATCTACCTGGGCACTAGCTCAAACTTGAGACATATTGAAGGATGCTGTCACGGTCCCAGGGCTTGTCTGTATCCTTGCTCAACGGAGAACGGTGCACACTAATGGTTTGGCATGGATGATGTCTGGCAAAAAGAGGCAACAATATACAGAAGGGGAACATTAAAATGGATATGTTTCTTATTCTGAATATGCCAAACTTGACAGTCATTGTTCATGCTAGAACAAATACTATGCTTTGATCAATGGAAGGGAAGTGATCTACTAATTTAATCTTGTCTCTTTTGCAGTAATTTGACCATATGATGACCGAATAATGTCCTCTTTGTTACCTTTGGGAGCCGCAAAAAGCGTGGAAAACATCCTCTAACATGTGCACACCTAGTAGTTTTGTTGCATGTTACGCCTAACACATGGGCTGAAAAGTCCCATGCCTAACAAAGAGAAAACGATTTTTTTGGTTCAAAATTAACTTTATTCATCAACGTAATCTTCAACAATAGCAACGCAATCATTCCAGCGCTTCTCTAACGTTTCAGTACCACTTTTGTAGAACGAATTATTTTTTGCCTCAAAATAGGACTCAGTTACAGCGATAACTTCTTAATTCGTGCGAAACTTCTTACCGGGGAGCACTTTTTAAGGTCTACGAACAGCCAGTAGTCGTTGGGAGCCAAATCTGGCGCATACGGTGGATGTGGGAGCAATTCGAAGTTCAATTCAAGTAGTTTTGCCATTGTTTTGATTGATTTGTGACTAGAGCTGTGCGCCGCCGCGCCACGCCGCCGCCGCCGATAATTTCGACACGCCGCCAATTTAAGAAAAAGATGATCAGCGCGCCGGTTATCACATTTTAATCCTGCCGCCGATAATATTACATCAGCCGAAAAAATGATTTTATCAATGTGGAAAATTGTTTACAGTTTTCATGAAAATTCATTGAAAATTACAGTACAGTTACTTTCCTCCTACTTATACTGAAAATCAGTACTACCGATGTCAACCGAAGCCAATGTCATTTGATTCAAAGCCTATTTTCTGTCTTTATTTAAAAGGTTTTGAGCTATTGGCACATTATCGGTCGCGACATCTGAAAATGAAAAATGGAACCAAGAAAAGGAGGGTTCTTCCGAAAAAAATAAATAATGTTAGGTTTTTTCCGATTAACATTTTTTTTAGAAACCAGTGTAGTGTTGCTTTCTCAGGTACTAGAATGTTTAGTGATCGAGTACCATTTATTTTGGATACTTTATTTGTTATTTCCGGGCATTTGAAAAATGGTATTGAGCAAAATTTCATGATCCATTCTAAATAAACGTTAGTTTTCGCACAATAGATTAAGATCAACGTTACCAACTCAAAGTAAAAACATTTTCTTCTACTTCTACTATGACTTTTCAAATGAATTTACCCGTTTTTATAAGAAATCGTTACAAATGTGAAGTAATTAAAATTTGAATTTGTTAATTTGACATTATTTTTGATATCTGAATGAATTTGAGCACCAAATCGATTTTATGTTAATTACATACGTACGAAAAAGATATACTTATTTTTTGAGTTGATAAAACGATTTTTATACATGATAATTATCAACTATGTAAAAAGCGATTTGAAAAATGATCCATTCTAAATAAACGTTAGTTTTCGCACAATAGATTAAGATCAACGTTACCAACTCAAAGTAAAAACATTTTCTTCTACTTCTACTAGACTAATTTCTTGCTCATAATAAAAAAAACCCTTTGTATATGAATGAAATATTTATTTAAACAATAGTCAACCATCTCCAAATATCGCACTTATATTCATCTCAATTTCTTCTCTAATTCGATGCATTCGAAAACATTTACCATCTCCATTCACTACGTTGGCTTCAGTGGATCACATAAACATTAGGATCGTTGATTGTAGGTCGACAAAACCATAAGATAGAGAAATTGTTCTGTGTGAATCAATATTAAAATTTTTAATATGTTTATAATTCATTACGCCGAATCGCGCCGCCTCCGCCGCCGATGTTTTCAGGAAATAGCGTCACGCCGATTCGCCGCCGCCGCTGGTCAAAAAGACGTTTCAGCCGCCGATGTTGACAATTTTGATCGGCGCACAGCTCTATTTGTGACACGGTGCGTTGTCCGAAAAAGTTAAACAAAAAAAAGCATGGTTTTAATTTTTTTTAATAATTTTTATTTTAAAGCTGTTATTAAAATCTACAGATTGATGGCTATCCCATCAATCTGTAGGTGTACATTACCATCAATCTGTAGGTTTGAATAAGAGCTTCAAAATAAAAATTATCAAAAAAAAATCGAAACCTTGTTATTTTTTGTAATTTATTTTTTGGTTGGTTATTGAAAAAAAAATTATATTTTTTTTCAGTGTATATTTTTTTATAGTGCCCTATTGATTCGCTACAACTTCTTCCTGAACGCTATTTTTGTACAATTAACGGTTTCCGAGTTACAACGATTTGAAAAAGGCAATTTTTGTGAAATGCAAAAATACATACGCCCTTTTTAAAAATCAGTCGTGAGTCGGATTGACCTCTCAATCGGTTCAAAACTTATGGTTTGCCATACTGAAGCCATTGGCAAAATTTCATCCAAATCGCATTTCTGGAATTGCTCAATTTCAGCCTCAATAACGCAATATAAAACTCACCATTAGTGGTATTTCCTTTCTCAGGATATTCGATAAATATTACATAACGCACATCTCAATATACCGATGCCATAACTTTTCCAGTCTATTGTTGTGCTTTCGGAACTAGGTTCACCTGTTGCTGTCCAATCGGATGACGATCGTTTTGATTCCAGAGTGAAGTGATAGATCCATGTTTCATCCACTGTCACATATAGACGCAAAAATTTCGGTTTGTTACGAGCTTTCTCATAGTCAAATGCTCATGCAATATAAAACCAACACGGTTTTTGATATCTTTACGATATCAGCTAACTCACGCAACTTGACCTTTCGATAGTTCAAAACGATTTTGTGGATTTTTTATATTTTCTGGTGCTACCGCCTCTTTCGAACATCGGTGTCTCTACGACCACATTTGAAGTCAGCAACGTTTTATTGTTGTTTATGATAGAACGGAGTCTTCATAACACTTTTCAAACCATTGCTTCCCTTGAGCGGTATTTTTTCCCATCAAAAAGCAGTGTAAAATTAAAACACGGAATTGTTTTTCATCCATTGTTCTGAAAACAACAAAAGTTGCGTCACTCTAAGCGCTATAGCTCACAAACTAATGAACAGAATATCATGAAATTGTAACAGATGTCTTTTAAAGGTTAGTATTAACTGAAAAAAGGAGACTGCAATAAAACTAGTGCCATCTATGTGTTAGGTCTGGGACTTTTCAGCCCAAATGCCGCTCTAATGTATTTGATCTGTACAATCAAAATATAAATGATTAGTATTCATCAAGATCTACTAGTTTTGTTTTTCTAAGCTATCTTTATTTGCATCCGTGCAAAAAAAAATCAAAAATCGTTTGTTGTACAGAAAAATGTGTGAAAAGTTTCAGCAAAATTGGAGCAACTGGATTAGGATTTTGCCATCTTTTCTGTTGTCAATTTCTGAATTTTCTCCAAAAGTTTCGAAATATCACTTCCTTTCCCGTGGTGTGCAAAAGTTGTTATGGTTACCGGTAATTACAATATTGGCCAATCGCAAACGTACAAATTTACAAATCAAAGTGAATTGATTGAACTTAAAATATAATTGTGAGTTTGACATTTTCCACTAATTAATTAGGTCTGGAATTTTCCCCATAACTTGCCCCGAATCGTTTATTCGTTTGAAAAGAAAAAATAATAACGACCCCGCTAACTTTACCAATTATTGCAGTATTCTCTCAACAAAAGAAACCAACCGTAGAAGCAAGAAGTTCAAGGACGACAATCATTATGTAAAGAAATGTCCCCATCGATGGTGCGCCGTTTTGCGAACAACTTATAATGCACGAAAAAATAAAATATCCTTCTTTGAGACCAGTCCGTTCGATTCAGGTTCACAGCACATTGCTATCATTCATCTTTTTTTTTGCGACAGCTTTATTACCTCATGCGGAACAGGGTCCACGAACATAATAGGATTGCAAGACATGGTCACAATTTTGAGATTCTGACTTTCCAGCTGTGACACCACGACGAAGACGACGACACCAACGAAAAACGACATGCAGCAGCTTTCATTCATCTTCTTACGTTTGATCATCGAAAACCGTGGCTTGGGCCTCTCTTCAGCACTGGCGGACTGGCACTGAGCGACAAGATCATCGTGGTGAAAAAGTTGATTGTGATGGCGAAATTGATATCAACCAACATCCTTAGCAATCGGTAGGAGGTGTCTGTTCCAGATTAGTGACGACAGGGCCACCGATTATTCACTAACAGTGGAAACACCTTGGTTTTTACGATCAATTTTAGTTTCATTGGAAAGAAAATAAAATATATCAGTATTAACACTCACCTTGATTTGGCAGCACTGTCTGCTATGCTGTCTGATCACTATATCCAACAAGTGGGATGCAAAATGTGTAGCAATTTCTTCATCTCACATTCTTGCTCCATTTTTCTTCGTCTCATCCTCTGACGGCTGTCATTATGGGGAGCTTTATTTTCCTTCACTTACCAACTATAAACAGCATCTCGACGTTTCAATGCATGCATGCTGCCGCTTGCCGGTCCCATATCGATTACATGCTCTGTCACGTCGAGTACCTTCTGGCAATCCATCTTCCGGATCGGTCCCGCGCAAGGTAGGCGGGTATGCACCACATATGCACTTATGATCGAGTGGTCCGCCTGCGGTTACGATAATTTAATGTTCGGCAGTGCCAATTAATCCAATGGCAAAGGATCGAAACTCGGCAACGGACGGTCTGGCGCGGCACGCAAAATATGCCTAGCAAAACCACCGCCAGCTGCGATTCCACCCTCACCGTTCGAGTGCGTGTTTTCAATCGGATCGTATGCACAGTCTGGCAGACGGACCATTTTGGATTGGACATAGTCGCGTGTTGTGACCGTGAAATAGGTTCACCTGACCGGAGATAATCGACTGGACGGACGAACGGATCGCCGGTGCTACAATTATCCTTTTGGCCTTACGAATAGCAACATCACGCTCTCTGGTAATGATGATGCTCTCGCGTGTGCATCGGCTTTATCTCAGTGAAATCACGCGGCACGCGGTGGCAGGACGGTGACAGAAATGAGACATTAAATTTCGTTACGAACAGTCAAGGCTCTGCTCCAGTTGTCTTTGAAACAAGGTCGTGGTGAGTGAGGTTGCTCATGAATCTTGAATATGTAAAATGAACATGAATAATTTATCTCCTGTGATTGAAACGTGTTTTTCTAGAAATTAATAAGTTTAACAGATTGTTGTGGATCATTTTGTTGAGCAGAAATCATGACTGCCGTATTGTCTCGATAGGTCAGGTTATAATCCGAGGTGCCGTTTGCTTCGATCCGATTATAAAATGTTGCCACAGTCGCACGTAGATCAAATCCCATTTTTAATTACGTAAATTTATGCTTTCACACTACGATTTGAAAGTGCTCAGAGGGACGTGCTTTAATTCAGCATAACAAATAGATATCGTTATAAATGATTGAGTAAATACTCTTCGAACACAATACCCGAGTTGGCGGTTCAATGCATACGGCGCTGGTCTTACAAGCCAGTTGTCATATGTTTGAGTCCCGACATGGAAGAATTCAAAGCGTCAGTAGGATCGTAGTACTAGCCATGCAATGATTCTGTACGCTAAGAATCGGCGGCGAAGTCTGTTGAAACAGGAAGGCCAAATTCTACAAAAGGAATGTAATGTCAAGACTTTGCTAAATATTCTTCGAAGTAACTCTGGTGACAACAAGTGCGTGTAGTTAGTTACGCAGTAGACCAAAGAAATGATTGAGATTTATCTTGATAGATTATATGATATAATTGCCGACAGAACTCGGCAACAATAAAGCACTCTTATCGACGAGTCCTTTAAACATGGTTCGTTCGCTTCAGCTGGAAACAAACCCATCACCTGTTAAAAAATATCAGCTACCTGAACAGCATCTTTGAACCAATGGACGAGTTCGTGAATAGTGAACCAACTGCTTCCGAAGCCTTTATGGATGGTTTTGAGACTGTCGTCCTTATTCTGAATAACGTCGTATCGATTTTACGACCGTATTTCCGACGACACGACCAAATACGCCGAAGAAAATTTGAAATAAAAAGTGTCTGTGAGTGATTTACCGCCAGTTACCAAAAATACAGCAGTCCCTTGAAAACTATAAAAATAACCTTCTCAAGCAACACGGGTTAAGTTGCTATTAACTAGTAACCAAGGAGCCAGAAAAAATAAACAAACTAGTAGGGGGCCATGAAAGAGGTGGGTACGATGAGTAGTACTACTCATCCGAAAATTTCGAAGGATGGTAATTACCCACCTGAAATTTTGAGCGAAAACAAGAGTAATATTAGCAATATAAATTATAATAAGATTAATTTTTCCTATCCAGGAATAATAAATGAAATTGTTTAAAAACTATTATGTTGTATTGAAATACCATTTCCGTTAGAATTGGGGAATACCTCGAAATAGTAAATTGTTCTCACCAGGGCGTAAAATTACGCACCCAGGCTTAACATATTTCGGTCAAGTTCCTCCCATAAAAGTTTGAAGTGGCTTAGCGATTCTGATGGTCATTCCATGAGTTTGAAAGTGTTACTTATCTTAAATCGTGCAACTAGTTTTTTTTTCAAAATTATGACGTCATTATCTTACCGCAACACAACCCTAATCGATAACTTTTCGCTGAAGTATTTGGTGAAGTCATCAGTTAACGTTCGTATACGGTTCACGAACGTTAACTTGTAGCATTGTACAATGTATATCGAAACAATGAATAAAAGGGAATTGAAAGAAAACGTTTATTTCATACAAATACATACATAAAACTATCTGGGGGAGAACGATATATACATATAGTGACCAATCAGAACAAAACGATTTTGCAAGGCAGTATATTCGATCATTTCTAGATCTGTTGTTTTTGTATGTTCTTTTCCTACAAATTGACTTCTTTCAATATATCTTCATTAATCGTTAGTACTTTCAACTTACTGAACAAAAGAGATCTTCCATTCGAGACATTTCAAATTTTCGTTATGAAATACTCGTTTTGCTTTGCTTACATTAGTCTTCACTAAGCAGTAACCTAGGTTATGGTAACTGTTATTTAAAATCAATAATCTATCAACTTGTGTTGCCAGTTTCAAAATTGTTTCCAGCAATTTCATTTTGACATTACCAGTTACTGAGGGTTAGGTAAATTTGCGATACAGTTTTGATAGACGAATGGCAGGTCGTGTCGTCGGTATTTCATTTGTATTCCTAATAACGCTAGCAAAATCAAAGGAAGCTAGGATTCGATCGAACCACATTCGATCGAAAAATCAATACGTCCTTATTCAGAATAAGGGCGTGAATCTCCGAAAAAATGAATAACATTAAGGTGCAATAACAAGAAATATTGAAGTGAAATTTCTTACACAAAATGTAAAAATCAGATTCAATTCACCTAGTGGTGCTTGTCTTACTTATATTTTCTTATATTTTCTTATATTTTCTTATATTTTCTTATATTTTCTTATATTTTCTTATATTTTCTTATATTTTCTTATATTACATATTATTTATCAGAATACTATTCTTCGATTCTTGAATAAGTATAAGAACCGTTCTAAATAAACTAGCTCCAATCTATATTTGGAAGCATTTTCACGTCATTTTGCATCATCGATCCAAACAACGGATTCAAATTTCCAAAAACCCTGGAAGTCATAAACCGGTAAAGACTGTCCCAGAAAGTTTGGACGCAACCAAAAACCGCTACCATTTCGCAATGGTTCAGATTCTGTCAATTTTTATGGCTGCGTCCTGTTGTTTACACTCTTCTCTAAAAACTTGTGCAGTTGTTTATTCGTTTTCATTAGTTTGTTTCGAAATGCGTGGACTATCAGCAGAACAACATCGAAAAATTGTGTACAAATGGTGCACAGAACGCGGATTGTAACTGAGAAAGATAGCAAAAATGGAAGGAGTAAGTGAAAAAGCCGTGCGAAATGCATTTGCACTGCCACTCTAAATAACTGTATAGAATTTTCAACATTCTTCACCATGTAACTCCGGAACCGGAAGTCGAATTAACATTAAATTGAATAGAAACGTATGGAACTATAAGATCATTCAAATGGAGCAAAGTTGGTGGAAAATGGTTCAACCGTCTCTGTGAAATGGAAGTGAGTTTTCATGAAGTTTTATGTTCACTATTATCGAAACTTCCGGAACCAGAAACCGAGGATACCAGTATTATAGAATTCAAATCATTAAGAATCAACTTTTTCGCTTAACACCCTTACTTCCGGAAACGGAAGTCTGTTCTATTTGTTTTATAGAATCGTAAGACCTTGGCACTGACATACCTTGAATCTAGAACGGTGTCATATTACGATTTCGACGAACGCAACGCAATTCGCAACGCATCAAGTTCACCCTGACATACTTGTCATTTTGCTGCTAAACTTGAATGGACGGAGCTCTGCCACGCAACTCCGTGCGATATGTCAGGTTTCGCATCGTTTCGTTTCGCGTCGCTTGTCGCTTTCTCTCTGGTTTCACCCTAACGATCGATTCACTTACTATCTAAACAAATTTGAATGTTGTAATCAAATGTCGAACTTTCTATACAATACTTGGATTTTAGTATGAAAAAGTCATAGTTATGGATAGATGCACACAAACGAAGCGTCGTAATAGAACTAATAGAAGCTGTAAAAATATGTCATATCAACAATTTCCCAGTTAGTTTAAATGAATTTGCGATCAAAGCAGACAAAACATTCAGATTCAAATCGACTACTTTAAATATTAATTGATGTGACATCAAGTCATCATTCCCAAAAATACGGCATGCTTTGTTTTACGTAATGGGTAATTTGTAATTTTTTCAAGACTATCCATTTCCCAATCATTATTTTTTCATATCTGGAGCATTCTGTGAATTATTATAAACCTGCTTTAAAACTATTTCAAAATAATTCAAAATTCAGGAAATTTTTTAAAACCAGCTCTACGAACAACTTATTTGGATGAAAAAAAATTCAATCATGAAAAAACTGTAGTTTTGATGGTATTTTTCTTGAATATCATTTCTTGAATATGTGTGTATGTGACTTTTAGGCTTTCTGTAGATTAAAAAATATATGCGCTTTTATTTTTGTCCTGAGTGTATAGATAAAAATAAGAATTCTAACTAATCGTCTTAAAAGAAATGCTGCACGATTCATCAAAATTAATTGTTATCATTTTGGTATAAATCAATGTCGTTGCGTCAACAATTCACCCATTCACCCATTCAACCGATCATCTCGCAACTGTCAGGGAATAAAATCGAAAATAATACTTATATGTTCCATGTTTCATGGCTGCAGAGCCGGTGCGGTCGGAGGGTTGAAGTCCTTCGGCACGAAGTTTATCTCATTAGGCTTGTACCACTCCAAAACATTTTTCGAGTAATGACACGAAACCAAATCCACTCAAAATAGCGTAAGATCATTATGTAGCTTTAGAAATGGTTTGTCAGATCATTTTTTTAAACGTTGATATCTTTTGCTCTCTAACGTCTTCGGGGACTTTACACACTTAACTAGTTTCACCTGAAATTTTAATTGAAAAATTGAATGTATTACTCAATGTGTAATACGTTACAGCCGAAAAAGACGAGTTCCGTATCCGTTTTATCAGGACATGCATAAAAGCAGCGGTGAAATTGAATGATTTGCAGTACGGATTGGTTCACTATCCCGCGTATTCTCCAGACCTGGCCCCCTGTGACTATTATCTATTTCCGAACCTGAAAAGATTTCTCCAAGGAAAGTAATTTTCGTTGAATGCTGAGGTCAATCGACTTATTCTTTATTAGGTCCGGGACTTCTCATTCCATGCAGTTGAATATTTTCGGAGATACATCAATTAACAGGTACAGATATAAATGACGAGAAGCTCCACTACCTATACTCGCATATCAGTCCCATATCGATTTTTGCCAATTTTGAGTTCCTTTGAGGAATGATATCCTCAATATACTCTCTGAAAATGCAATCAAAGTTGAGGGTTTGTTCAATGAAATGTGAAAAAAATCTCAACTCATGTCTGTCCCATATGCAAAGTAGCCGCATATCAGTCCCATTCAGTGCAAATTTCAATAATTTCATTTGTTGCAATATTGGAATAGCAAATGTGTATTACCGATATTTCTTGTAATAATACCATGATTTGGAAAAAGGTGGCACAATAAATCAAGAAAATGGGAAATAAAATTTTGATCGTCTTTTTCTTGACATGCCGGTTTTCCATATGGGCAGATATGCAAGTATGGGCAGTCCACTGTTGCCATGGTTCCGACTGTTCTGTTTATCGAAAATCAAAAAACTATACAATTGTTTTGGAAAGTTTCAAGCACTAAATTTTTTTTTCCTTTTTTTTGCGCTTATATATATTCTAAGTAAAACTTACGAAGCAATCTTAATTCTTTCAATTCTGTTCGATGCTGCACATGTACTGAAGAAGCCGTATGAATTTGAACAGAATCTGTCAAACGGTTCTCGAGATATCATGGTAGCAGTTTTGAAAAATCGTGTTTTCAGCAAAAGTTAAGCACGCTCCGTATAACGTCCCATATTCTAGCGCTTGTAGCTTTTCGACCGCTTCAAAATTTAATAAACTCTTTCGCCCACGTGTTCTATACATATTTGAGACGTCATTTATGAAAAATTAAATAAAAGCATTTTTTATCTGACACACTAGCTGACCCCCTTAAAGTTCATATTCATTATGTGGGAAAAGGTACACAAATTCCATACTTGCTGTTTAACTGCGTCCGTTCTTTCGGAACTCAATTTATATCACAACTGCATACAAGGGTGAGCAAGTTAAGAGCAAATCGGAACTGCAAACATCCGATGTATGCAAAATGTATGCAAAATAAGCCAACACACCAGTAGAGAACGGATTCGAGCTAAAACAGCATGTTTAACAGGAAATTGATTCGCCCGATAACCGACGCAATCAACGAGCGGCAGCAAACGCTCGTAAATAGTGCTAAACAACGCAGGTCGTTTTATAGGTTTCGAAATCGCGGATGCTAATTGATTGGAAAAGTTATAGGCGAAATATTGCTGCATACTGGATTTCGAGCTGACGTAATGGTGTAGCAATTAGCTAAATTATCGACTACGATTTAAGCGTGTTGCCGGAAATATTACAGCAATTAGCAATGGTATTCATAATTGCAATAGTGGAGTAGAATTATTTTGACGACGTAAGTTCTATGGACGGTAGAAAATATTTCAATATTTATCATCACATTGAATTTTGCATCATACATTATTTGAACAGCAGAGCAGTTGCAGGTTAACTTTGCACAATCCATAGATTTAATACAGGCATAACTTTTCTTAGTTTCCAGATTTCGCATATGGTAAACGTTAGCTAAATAAGGCTGGTCGACATGTACACTGCAAATACTGAGACTCAAAACAAACAAACAAGCATTCGAGAGGCTTCCAGATCAAGCAGGGCAATTGGAGCTATTCGGTGAATCTCTATTTGATGCCTGTGCCATTTAAAGTGGACATAAGCACAACTGATTCCACTATCAATTACTTGTTTACTTTTTCAGAGCACTGTTTGAGCTATGTTATGTTTGCCATGCAAAAACAAATTGTTACCGGTCATCAGTCAATCTAATGGTTCTGAAATAATTTCCAATGCAAACTCGCCTTTGATAAGTTTTAGTTATTTGAATCATTTTCGACTTTTTATTTCTTAAAATCTTAGTTTTTAATTGAATTTTAATAGTGCTTAACGAAAGACAGACTTGAAAAAATTGAAAATAGAACATTAAAAATGAAAAGTTCCAGAAATAGTATATTGAAATACAATTGAAAAGGCAACTTTTTTCACTATTCTTACTCTTTCAGTCGTAGACCACGCGGGTCTCTGCTGTATACAGGAGGCGTCTCCATTCAACTCGGTTCATGGCTGTTCGCCGCCAGCCTCGGTAGCTGCGAAGGGTCCGCAGGTCGTCCAATCAGAACTCGTAATGGGTGGCTGACGTTATCTTCTCTCGAGCCCCTGCCTTTCATGTACTTTGTCTTTGACACATTGATGTCTAGTCCGATCCGCTTGGCCTCAGCTTTTAGTCCGTCGTACGTATCTTCCATCTTCTCAAAGTTGCGTGCTATAATATCAATATCATCAGCGAAACCAACTAGCTGGACGGACTTTCTGAAAATCGTTTCACTCGTGTCTATCCTCGCTCTTCTTATCACACCCTCCAAAGCAATGTTGAATAGCAGACACGAAAGGCCATCACCTTGCCGTAGCCCTCTGCGAGTTTCGAAGGGACTCGAGTTTATCCCCGATACTCGAACAACGCACATCACCCGATCCATCGTAGCCTTGACCAATCGTATCAGTTTGTCCGGGAATTCGTAGTCGTGCATGATTTTCCATAGCTGTTCTCGATCGATTATGTCGTAGGCTGATTTGAAATCGATGAACAAGTGATATGTGGGTACATTGTATTCGCGGCAGTTTTGCAACACCTGGCGGATGGCGAACACTTGGTCCGTGGTTCGCCCATAAATCCTGCCTGATATTGTCCCACGAATTCGTTTGCAATCGGTGAAAGTCGACGGCATAAGATTTGGGAGAGTACCTTGTAGGCGGCGTTCAGCAGAGTTATCGCGCGGTAATTGCAGCAATCCAGCTTATCGCCCTTTTTGTAGATGGGACACACGATTCCTTCCATCCATTCCTCCGGTAAAATCTCGTCCTCCCAGATCTTGGTAACGACCCAGTGCAGTGCTTTCACTAGTGCATTACCACCGTGTTTTAGTAGCTCTAGCATTACCACCGTGTTTGGTAGTTGGTCAACGCCAGCGGCCTTATTATTTTTCAACCGGCTTACCACCTCCTCCACTTCTTGGAGGTCTGGGACCGGCAGTCTATCGTCCTCCGCACGCGTTCCCAAGTTCGTTACCGCGCCGCCACTTTCGTATTCCGCCACATCGCCATTGAGGTGCTCGTCGAAATACTGCCACCACCTCTCGATCACCTCACAGTCGTTCGTGAGAAGATCCCCGTGTCCATATCGGCCTGTGGCACATGGCCTCTGCGCGAACGGTTCACCTTCTCGTAGAACTTCCTTGTGCCATTAGCACGGAAAAGCTGTTCCATCGCTTCGCGATCTCGGTCTTCTTGTTGGCGCTTTTTTCTACGGGATACCGAGTTTAGTCTGTTCCGCGCCTGTCTGTATCGCTCCTCGTTTGTTCTCGTCCGGTGTTGCAGCTTGCTCGCCCAAGCTGCATTCTTCTCACCACTAACTGTTCACATTCGTCGTCGAACCAGTCGTTCCTTACGTTCGGAGCCGCCGTACCTAGCGTTGCTGATGCAGTGCTACCTATGGCAGAACGGATGTCTCTCCAGCCATCTTCAAGAGTAGCTGCACCAAGCTGCTCTTCCGTTGGTAGTGCCACTGCCAACTGCTGCGCGTAATCTTGGGCTACTCCAGCATTCCGGAGCCTCGCGATGTTAAACCACGACGTTCGGTTTCGACGTTGGGTAGCCACCGTCGAAAGTTTTGAGCGCATGCATACAGCAACCAAGTAGTGGTCCGAATCTATATTCGCACTGCGGTAGGTGCGAACATTGTTGATGTCCGAGAATTGTCAAGTGATCTCCAGGTAGTTTTGTGGATATCCTTGCGGGGAAAGAAGGTGCTTCTGACTACCATTCCTCGGGAGGCCGCAAAGTTGACACACCGTTGGCCGTTGTTATTCGATGCGGCATGCAGGCTGTTCGGCCCGATTACCGGTCGGTACATTGCCTCCCTTCCTACATGGACATTCATGTCACCGATGACAATTTTTACGTCTCTGCGTGGGCAGTCGTCATAGGCTCGTTCCAGCTGCACGTAGAACGCTTCTTTCTCGTCATCGGGTCTCCCTTCATGTGGGCAGTGCACGTTGATGATGCTGTAATTGAAAAAACGGCCTTTAATTCTCAACTTACACACCCTAGCCACCCAATCACTGGCTGACGCATCTTGCCTAGCACTATAAAGCCAGTTCCCAGCTCGTTCGTTGTGCCACAGCTTTGGTAGAAG
The DNA here is from genome assembly GCF_030247185.1 of Malaya genurostris. NCBI lineage: Eukaryota > Metazoa > Arthropoda > Insecta > Diptera > Culicidae > Malaya > Malaya genurostris. The sequence continues at coordinate 259,057,646 of NC_080571.1, forward strand.
ATAGCCGCTCGGTGTCCCCTTTTCCACACCTTCTGTCCCATCCAACAAAGCTCCTGCAGCGCTATGACGTCGAAGCTGCGAGGATTTAGTTCGTCGTATATTATCCTGTCGCAGCCTGCGAAACCTAGCGACTTGCAGTTCCATGTTCCAAGTTTTCAATCATAGTCCTTATTTCGTCGCGTGGGTCTATGCCGATTGTTCCGGGTCGAATTCTCTCCTGTATTGTTTGTAATTAATGTTTTATGGGCGGCTTATTAGGCCTACGCCAACCCCCTGTCTCGCCGGAGGATCATCGTGCTTGCTCTGTTTAACGTCCCAACTAGCACTAGGACGATCCCGTTGGTGGGGTTGCCACCTTGGATTTAGCTGGACGGGATGCAGCATTTCATACTCAGCCGCTGGATACCAGAACAGACGCTGTTTGAAGTCGCTTCTAACATGGAGTACAGACGCTCCGACATCCTCTAAAGAGGACCCCCTTCCCTGTCAGCATACGACCAAGGTCCCACCGGGGTTGGTTACCCTATCTTTCCTATGGTTGCTCGTACCCCAGCCGGCACCGCGGGGAGGTAGGGATAGGAGTTACTGGACAAAAGGCTAAGAACCACACTGGGGCCTGAATTGCGCATTGTCCAGTCGTTTACCAACTTTTTTCAACCACAGCTTAAAATTGTAACGCATTCTCAATGAAAGAACCCATTCAAACCGTCTCATTTTCAATGTTTTACTGTCTCATTCGTAAATGACCGACACCAGAATAAACGAAGAGAGACGAAGCATTTTCATCGAAAAAATGAGAGAGTATAATTGCCAACGTCGCTCTTTCCTCTGTGACAAGACGAAACCATACTAACGTCTTCAGTTAGTAACAGCAGAATTTCAGTTCTTATTCTTTCATCGATTTATTGAAAATCTGTGACGCTTGACTTTAAAAAGTGGCAAATCGAAGTAATTACATCCCAGAACTTCTTTGGAAACCAAAACTACTACAAACTCGAGCACCAACAGTTAAAACTTATTGTGAAACCTTTTTCTGTCATTTTCAATTCTCACAGCTTTGGTTGAATATCGACACTGCATACTATGGGATTTTCACTGAAAACTGCAACTGACTGAAAGGGCAAATGAAAGAAAAAACAGAATTTTGAAACTACTGTCCCGCTTATGTCATTGACTGGACATGAATTTTGTTCTCATAGTTTGCAAACGAAGCTGAGAGTGACAGTAATTTCTTGCCATTTTCGTCTATTTTTCAGTCAATGAAAAGGATATTTATGAGCTCTGTTTTCAACAATTCCAAACAGTAAACTTTTTTCGTTTATATCCTTTGCTGGGTAAAGACATGTGAGACAACAGCAATTTTAAGCAATCTAGTGTTCACCATCACACCTCAGCAACGTAACGGTTTGGGCGACGCTGTAAAATTTTTTGGAATGACGCACCACTCGTAGAACTCACCACTCAACTGCTCGTCATAGTAATGCACACACTGAGAAATTATCAGAATAGAAGTTATCTATTCACACCTTCATCACAGATTACGAATATGTAGACTCAAACTAAATATAATTTCGATTGTTTGAAACTTATTGAGATGTGTTTCGAAATTTAAAAAATGAAAACTGAAAGAGAATGTCATATAACATTTGACTCAGCTCGACAAACTGAGAAAATGTTTGTGTGTGTGTGTATGTGTGTGTGTTTGTGTGTGTATGTGTAGGTTCAAGTGAAAACACTAACAGTCCCATAGTCTTCTATTGAATTTTATTTGGATCCAACTTCCGGTTTCGGAGTTACATGGTAATATGTGAAAATTAGAGAAAAAGTGTGCACTTATTTTTCTCTGAAACGGCTTAACCGATTTTTACAAACCAAGAAATGAAAGGTCTTAAAGTTTCCTAAAAGTTTCTTGAACATTTCATCCGGATCCGTCCTCCTGTTCCGGAACTAAAGCGTGATAAGTGGAAAATTACCAATTTCATGAGTATTTTTTCACAAATGAAGATCAAAAACAGGTACAAATCCCATAAAACTGTCTGATAAATTATTCTAGTTTGCAGAGCTTATTATTTTGTGGGTATGAAAACTTAATTTGGCACTACTGGTTCCCCCTTTTCCTGTTCCGGAAGCACCGAAAGTGGTGATGGAAAACTACAAAAATAGAACTCACCTCGATTTCTCTGCGATGCTTGAAACAAATTTTCACAAATCATAATTTGAATTGAAGCTCATATTATCTTTAAAAATACTGTGAAATTTCATCCGGATCCGACTTTCGATTCCGCAGTTACAGGGCAATGAGTGTCAAAGTTTTCAAATCGCCATATAAATTGACAATACGTACAACATCGAAAGAAAAAGAAAACACAAACCAAACGATGCATGCTTTGTTCTATTTCATACACGCTTTGAAGAAATCGAAACGGTTACGGATCTCTGCTAATGGTGTGTGACATTGGAAAAAGACGGTGCTGCGGTTAATAAAAATTTTAGCTATTCTATGATAAGTGCGATTGAAAGAATAAACGAATGTCATTGAATTCAAATTTTATGCTGCTGATTCATGATGTTCAGCTTGACTTACATATGCAGAAGTAACAGAAACGCAGGATCGCTTGGTTTATTAGATTTCGTCTAATTGGTTTAATCGAAATAAAGCATGAGATAGTAAGTCTAGGTTCAACTAGATTCAAAACTGTTCCAATTTGTAGGTCATATTTGTTGCTGGCAAACAAACCAACTTCGGCTATTCCGGTCATCTGAATCCGGTTTTGGAAGAATAGGAAATCGTGATTAAAAACTGCAAAAGGGTGTCACTCGCTTTCCTTCAAGATGGCCACATCGATTTTCACAAACTTATAGCTTCAAAGGAAAAGTCTTACAGTTTCATACGGAATTCCTAAATTTGTTGTGGATACTACTTCCGGTTCCGAAACTACAGGGTAAACAGGATTTGTAGAGTTTGATAGATTAGGTCCGAACAAACTTTCCTATTTCTATTCAATGAACAGTTGTTTTTGCGAATCCCACACTAATATTTATGATGTTATGAGTAATATGAGAAAGGCATCATTACACCACTAGGTGGATTAAAACAGGTTTTTTATCTTTTTTAGTGAAGTGACAGCGGTCTTAATGATGAAAAAAAACATCGTGTAAACGTTTTTTTTCAGCACTATCGTTAAAAAAACAAAAAATCAAACGTTTTGCATAATACAAAGAATGATTCTTATAACGTTTTGTATTTTTTCATGGAAAAATATTGAGAAATAAGTCGGTGAAGAGGTATTTTTGAGGACGCTTCTTAAAAATCATGATTTGCGGTGTCCACTATACCTCTGCGTAGACTAATCAGAAGTGAACAAATCAAAACATTTGCTCTATCCATGCTTCTTGATTTGCTGATTTCGGATTAGTTTGCGCTGAGATACATTACCTTATTCTGAATTACCGGGCCAATCATTTCAAGCACCTGAGCTCCAACTTACACTTACAGAAATGGATACAATTGTATTGAGAAACGTTTTCATGACAAATTTATCTTCATTCCCTCAAGGCAAAACTGCCCGTATACCTTTCGACGGCTTTCATTTGAAATCATAAATTGTCTGGACGCTGACATATTTTTCATCCCCGAACGAGCAGCATCTGGCCGAGAGACCCGGTTGGCCACCTCGCACCGAACCGAAACGTCAATTCATCACAAATGACGCTTTGCTATTTAAATTTGGTTCGCTGGAATCAAAAGAGAAAAACCTGTTTAGGAAACCATCGATACTAAAGTTTTGTCATTCATCTCCTGACACATTCAAACAGGTAGCTGTGAAAAGTAAAGTTTGCCATAAACGTGATGTGGCTCCATGGCATCTCTGGAAGCGTGTGATACGCCGAAAGTTCTCACAGAGGTCGGGATCGTTCGACGGCTCAAAGTAAGACCAAGTTTCCCAACCACGCACAATGGTCTGATAAATGAGTTATTGTAGTTACAAGCTGTGATTTTATCCAATTACCGCTACTACTGGCTGCTGTTGTCGTTCGAGTATGGACCGGACCGGGAAAGTTCCTCGTGCTGTCACCAAGCCACCGAAGCCATGAGTTTCAAAGTGGAAGGACAGTCACCCGGTGACGTTTGCTCTTTAAACCATTTGGATTTCAGAACGCTTCCATGTGGCAGCAATGTGGTAAAGCTTTTGGAAATAGGACTTAAATTTGAGGGACACAGCACACTGGGTTATGAGCTTATAAATTTTGATATCTTTACATCGGAGGTTTTGATTAATGGTAGTTTTGGTGAACGAATGTAGGCCGACAAACCGAAGGGCGTTGAAAAATGCCGGGTATTGTTGGAAACGTTGTATCAATCAGATAAGGTTGGATTTATCGAAGAAAAATAATTGGCATTGTAGTTTCATTTTTCTGACAAATTTACTACTCGGTATCTAGTATCAAATTATATGGTTAATCGATCAAGTTGACAGAATTCAGTTGAATTGAACTGTTGTTCATATACCACTAAAGCTCCCGCGAAAATTCCCAGGTTTACTCACTTATGAAGATTTCTTGTAACTGTAATAATTCATGGCTTACTTCGGTTGAACAATATGAGGATGTAGCAACGTAACATGTCAGTGTTAACTCTAAAGTACGATTCAAATGGTCCGTCACCTTCCGTCTCAGTCAATGTCCATCACCTTCACCGTCAAAATTAGGTTCTAAACAATGAAAATAATAATCATTTTTGCGGATTTTTTCCATAATTATCATTCAACATAATAATTTAAAATGTTTTGCATGATAAAAAGCATCATTCGAACAACATTTTGTAATTTTTTCGTGAAAAAATATTGAGAAATAAGTCGGTGAAGATATATTTTTGAGGACGCTTTTAATAAATCATGATTTGCGGTGTCCAGAGTACCTCAGCGCAGACTAATCAGAAGTGAACAAATGAATGCAGCATAGTTAGAGAAGAAGTTTTTCTAGACCCCAACGTTTCTGTTTGATTTTATTTTTTATTTTTGATGGTTGTTTAAAGTGAAAACTACGATTTTTCACGAGAAAATCCGCCATTTTGTAGCTGTAAAACCTCCCCAAAGTAACAAACAACGAATAGGAAAACGTTGGGGTCTGGTTTTTTTATATATAGAAAATGTGTGAAAAATTTGAATAAAATTGGTTCAGTAGTTTTTAAATAACGATAGACACGGATTTTAAATATCTGCTTTCGAGAGAAACAAGTTTTTTGTCTATAAATCTAATGGTAATAATTAATTACTTCAGGGAGCCCGAGGGTCTAATATTTTCAAAAAATCATATTTTTTCTTTTATAATTTATTATAATGAAACATTTCAAGCATGTTTTGTCAAGTTTTAAAGTCAATCGAAGTAGAAATCTTGGGCTTGTGCGCCGAGGTCTTGCTTCTTCGCAGAATGTGATAGCCATGGATAAAGGTCCATAACTTCCAGAGTTTCGTTCCAATAGGCTTGAAAATTTCACAGAATATTCTTGAAATGTTTTAATATAAAACAATACTAAGATAATAATAAATGATTTTTTAAAAGTGTTAGACCCTACCCGCCCCTTAAGGTCTGAGGCCAGTGTGTTTTAAGCTGTTTTATAGGGCTATTTTCACGCTTCAAATCTGATTTTCTCAGTAACGGTGACGAATATGAAAACCCCAACTGACAATCTCTTATAAAATTCATTCAAAATGATTCATTGACTTTAGCGGTCGGGAAAGTCTTTTTCCTGACAATGTCTAGATAATTTAATTTAGATGCGTTTAGTGCATAAAAATATAAAAATGAAGTGAATGTTATTTTTGTGAAGGTAATTCGATTTCTATGCACGCGTAATTTTTTCTGCTACGGTTTCCTGGCAACATAACGAAACATGAGAGAGAAATAAAATTGGCTCAGAAAGGCTGCCAAACAAGCGGTAGCTTTACATTACACGGTTCTCCTTTTATAACGTTCAGTTGAAGACCTGACTACCTCAAAATCGTCGTCTTTGCGCGATAAAAGCAAAGTTTTCCGCGTTGTTTTAAAATTTTCAGAAGACATGATTTTTGAGTTGTTTGTGGTTATCTCTCACTGTTCAAAATATTATCCTGAATTCTTGATCATATTTTTAATGAAATAGTGAAAGAATTCTGTTGCTGCCATTAATACAAGTTGAGATATTCACGATTAAGTTCTGCCCATTCTTCCATATGGCTAATTTTTAAAAGGGCCCCATAGTAAAGTAAGTCGTATTCACGACAAAAAATACGAAATATGAAATTGTCTTAATCAAAGTAGTTATTAGGATTAATAATATTCAAATGTAGATTTACAAAAATGTGCAACTATAGCAAGTGTCAGTGGAAAAAAAATTTCATTTTCGATTGTTTCCCGGTACTGGTAGTAATCTATTTCTCTTTAGAAAAACTATCCATTGTTTCGGAAAACGATGTCTTATCTGAGATACAATTCAAACTCTCAATAACCTTTTTATATTTCGTTCAAGGGTCGCGCCGGTGCAAAATATAATAACCGATCACATTTCAATGAGTTTTAAAATTGAGCACAAACTTCTTTACGGATTCTTCACAAAAAAAACAGCAACCTGAACCTGCCCTTGGTACGATGGAAAAACAAAATATGCCGTATATCAGTCAAGCCTACGCCGTGTTCGATCTTGATTTAATACCCTTCGAAAGGTCGCACGGCGAACGAGAGCAAGGCTGGGGCTGAAAACAATTATATGCTTGCAGCCTTGCTCTTTTCCAGTGGCAACATATTTTATACTACTCCTTGTTCCTTCGATCTCTTTCGGCCGAAACGTTGCCCCACATCACATTGTTGGCGAGACGCTTATTGAATTATTGTAAAACACGCAGCCGAGCCATCTCGTTATCCTTATATACCACGGTTTTCCACCCGAACCGGGTTGATCAATAACAATAAATGGTAATAAATTATGTCATCGTTTGCTATTCAATTACTTTGTCTTTTTTCATGCAATCTCCGGTCGTTCCTACGCCAGGTAAGCAGCTTTAAAGTTTCCACCCCCGGGCCGCGCACCACAACAGGCCCCACTGCATATTCTAGCCCGCCATAGATCTCCGGTGATCGGGAACCGAAATGTAATTACTATCAAACGAGCCGTGCGCGTGGGGTAATCGGGCGAATTCCATCAGAATAATTGATCCCTTCGAAAGCGCGAGCATGCCGGCGAGCAGCAATCGGCGGGAAGGATTAAAATTTCGATCTGATTCCGTTGGTTCTCACGTAATTATTTACCCGTCGTGTTCTGGCAGCTGGGCACGGACTAAAGGTGAACGATTTGTAGGATTGTTAGGGACCTTCATCAATCGATTCGGATGTAGTTAGGTTTAGCCCAGCACGGGATTGGATTTTAACTGAACGAATATAGTGGGTTGATGTTTAATATATAACAGGTGTATAAACAGGTTCGTGCCGTTTTCTAACAGAACTTGATTTTCATTCCAGTGGTTTACCTTTTTATATATTTTATAATATCAGCACAATTTGAAGATATTTCGTATGGAAGATAGTTCTTCTCGCGATTTCGTAATAATAATAATTCCGTTCTGTTGTATACCATGTAATGAGTAATACTTTGATCATATTCCACTCATTTTAATTTGGAAACATAATGCATTCAGTGAAAAAAAGCTTTAATCATATATATAGTTTATATGTGTGAATAGAAACCTTATGACAGCAAAAATACAATTAATAAATTTAGTGATCAACAAGCCATATTCAGATTTTCTGTTGATTTGATAATTTAGAGTTTTTCTGAAGATATTTTTTGGTCATTCCAAACTGTTTCGAATTAATGTGTATTAGATCAGCTTTTTGTCACGATGTTTCATATTTGCCTTTTTCATGAAGAAAGGCTATAACGGGGTATAGTGTGAAATGAGATAGCCTGCCATGACATTTTATCCGAATTCGACTTTCGGTTACGGAATAACGAGATATAATGTGCATTAAAAATACACTTTATCGCAAGTTAAGATTCATAGAAAAGGTGTTTCCTGCTATGATATTATATCCAGATCCGACTTTCGTTTCCGGAGTAACTAAGTCTTATTCAAAATTAAGGTGCCACTTTCAAAAGAAGCCTTATAAAATCTTGTGAAACTTCTTCGAAGACCTGTAAGCTCTTAAAAGTGAAAGTGTGAAGTCGCTACAGACTTTTGACCGTTTATTTTCTGTTTCGGACCACTGTGCGCTGGACCGATTTAAGATTTGAATGAAACAGCTTGAGGTCTTATAGCGTATTTTTAAATATAATCCGGAACCGATTACCTGATTAGGAATTACAGGATGATATGCACTAAAGTAATGGGTAGAAATGTACATGTAAATGAGATGGCTAAACCGATTCTCACAATCTAAGTTTTAAATGCAACATTTCTTGGCCGGCAATGAATCGACTTCCGATTTCGGAATTACAGGCCTATAAGTGGGAAATCTTAAATTTTATGAGAATTTTTTTACAAATGACATTGAAAAAGGATAAGATTTATTGGTGATTTCTTCCATTTGGCAGATCTTGCAGATAGGTTGGTGACATTACTAATGTCATTTTCGCTTGAGAAAACTGAAACTGACCCAGGGTAGTTTCATCAAACAAACACTCTTCACGAAACTGACTCGATTTTCAGTTTTATAACGTTGAAACTAGATTAGAAACTGGCTTCAAACAAACGGTTTGACAGCAGTTAGGGTGGAAACCGGGTTAGATTTGGTATCAAGTGAAAACGACGTAATTTAATTCGGAGCTACTGGCCCACGTTTTCCGGTTCCAAAAGCACCGGAAGTAGTGCCAAAAAACTTCAAAATAGATGACTATGACTAAGCTGATATTCAAAAACATAGATTATAATCGAAGGTTTTATAAATTGTTATGTAGTTTCATCCGGTTCCGGAAATACAGGTTGATGAGTGCCGGAAATTTTAAGGTGGCTTTGCGAAAAACGTGAGAGTCAAATTCTTTACGCAAATTATGCACTGTCCTCAGGGCTTAAGGCGGTCTCTATTGTTCTAGATGATTTCCTCGTGAATCACGTCTAAATCATGTGTACAAAAATTCTCACAGAATCTTCGACTCTAATACAATCTTAAGTTGAACAAAAAGAATCCAAATCGCTACATCACCTGATAAATCCCAAATATAGCATCTTTATGTTCTAGAATACACAGCCACTGTTAATTTCCTGTGTTTTAGATAACATCATCAATATTGCGTGTTGGTAGGCCGAAACTCTTCTTATAGTGTTTCGAGTAGGTAATGGATGTGGTTGCAGATGGTAAAGTTCATAAACATGTGCTGCTGAGGAGTTCTCGTTAGTATTTGAACATCAGTCAAACCAAAAATTGAAAAAGCAGAAATCGAAAGCGGTAAGACTGACTTTATTTGTTATTGTTTATTATTCTTGTTGTTAAGACCCATGTGATAAATACAACAACTACAGTGGGATATTAATATTGATTTTTTTTAGGTGAGAAATGTGATGAAATGGCAACTTCATTTTGTGAGTTATCAAATAAAAAATTTTTTGCAATTAACTCGCTTCTATGAAAGGAACGAAGTTTTACAGAGCATATAGAAAAAGTTTCAGCATTTAGTGAAAAGTTTAATGATTCATGCGGAAATAACTTGTAGACAAGATTTATTCTAGAACAAGTTTTTGTCTGCATGGTTTCACCACGCCTTTATGTTGATTAAGGTATTATGATTTCGCAAGGCAGAACAATTATAATGTTATTGGTTTTTAGCTATTTTTTTCGAAATAAAGTGATAATAAAGCGATTGCCTGGGTTACAATTAGGGTATTCCTTCCGTCTCGAATGGATTGAAATATTCGGTCAATGTAACAATAAGTAACATATTATTTGACCTTCCCACAATTCGAGAGCTGAATGTCTTCACGAACTATCAGATTACCCATTGGATGAAAAGTTGTGGCTAGGAGCAGAATCTGCCCAGCTTGACAATACCATGCGCATCTCCTACACATCGTGGGAATTGGAATAATGCATCAATTCTATGAGATTTCGATGAGAAATTTGACCTTTCGTTCGTTTTTGTTTACAGTCCAATGGACCTTCTTTTCACTGGACTACCATCGAACATCTCGCTATGTTGCAACATAGAGTCTTCAAAGTTCTGATAAAAACTGGCGAAATCCTCGAATTTGCACCACACAAACATAAGACAATGTGCTCACTCGTTGAGAGTGACACCGGATGATGAAATTTCTCATCGGAATCCCATAGAAATCAAGCATTATTCCGATTACCAAATGTTAATGTACACAAATAAAGTTTGTTGTAAATTTACATTTTTCTTCAAGCAAATATTAGGGACATTGGCAGTTAACGAAAATAAATATTAAATTTGATCAGTATCTAACGGCGAATGCAACTATGTAATAAAAACCGCAAAAATATTACCGCAGATATAGGACTCGAACCCGTAGCCAGCTTTTAATCGGGGAAATTGTTTTGCCGAATCCTCCGATTAGAAGCTAGCTACGGGTTTGAGCCCCATCTTTGCGGTAAAATTTACGCGATTTTCATTACAAAGTTGTATTCGCGTGTCATTTTTCCTATCTCTTTTCTCCGTTAGATTTGAATTTTACAGGTGACTTAATTCCTCATACGATGTAATTCATAAAGACCTAATTTGTCAAATGACGGAAAATTTTATTTGTAATGACCTAATGTTAGAATAGCTTGAATTTTACTGGTGGGACGGGTATAGCGTGATGGGATACTCGATGCCTTTCACGCAGCCCGCCTGGGTTCGATTCCCAACCCCGCACATAGGGTCAGAAAGATTTTCTGATCCGAAGAGGCGAATGACCTAAGATGTTAAAGCCTCCATAATTGAAACAAAAAAAAAACCTATTTTAATCCACCTAGTGGTGTAATGATGCCTTTCTCATGTATAATATTGTGGTTTTGTTGAACCCAAAAATATGCAGTAATTTTTGGTAGGACCATAAGACCTTTCATTCAGCCCTAAGATTGGGAATAACGGTTTAGAGTCCAGTTTATAACATTTTTTACGGTTTTTGTTCCGCCGGTTTAAGTGAAGGTGTACAATATTGAACACACTTTACCCTATAACTCCGGAACCGGAAGTCGGATCCGGATGAAATTCAGGAATTCCGTATGGAACCACGAGACCTTTCATTTGAATCTAAGTTTGTGAAAATCGGTCAAACCATCGCTGAGAAAAGTGAGTGAGATCCATTTTGGTATATATGACCACAATTTCCGGTACTTCCGGAACCGGATACCGGGAACCAGGATAGCCGGAATCGGTTTGTTTAGTTGCCTACTGATAATGACTATCGATTTGTGTTGTTTTGAGACTAGTTTCGAAATTTTTTTACGTTTTTTGTTTCGCCGGTTTAAGTGACGGTGTACAATATTGAACACACTTTACCCTATAACTCCGGAACCGGAAGTCGGATCCGGATGAAATTTAGGAATTCCGTATGGGACGACGAGACCTTTCATTTGAATCTAAGTTTGTCAAAATCGGTTCAGCCATCTCCGAGAAAACCTAGTGAGATTATTTGACACTTACACACACACACACACACATACATACATACACACACACACACACACAGACATTGCTCAGCTCGATGAACTGAGTCGAATGGTATATGACACTTGGCCCTCCGGGTCAATTTTCACTAGTTGGTTTTTCAAGTGATTGTATAACCTTTCTATATGAGAAAGGCAAAAAAAAATTTACTGGTTTCGACTGTAACTTGCGTTCTGCTAGCAGGTGCGACTGTATGAATTTAAATGCTCCTTTTACCAGCCAAGCAGATGCATGCTTCTGAGGCCCAGTCGATTAACAGACTGCTTGCGATCCAATGATTCTTGGTTCAAGTCGCGGCGGTTGCTATCAGCATTCTTTTTTTATTTCAACGAATTTCATGCATGGAGTTTTAGACACAATATTAAATGTTCTTCGACGTAAATTTGCGTGAACTGTGACGCTCCATTTATGTGCATCTAATAAGACGTAAAATCACAGTTTTTTTAAGTGTGTAGTTCAAGACGAAAAAAAATGAAAAGAAATATTTTTTCGAGAAAACAATTGACCAAACAGCCATCTTTTGATTGGAAACTGAAATACACCGATTGCACAACATAATTTAGCCTAAGATAAAACTATTCAGCAAAATGTTCACAACAACTTAAGAAGGCGAAACGCAGTCAAACTTTTTGCACAGACCAACAAACCCCTAGATGCTCACATTCTGCCAGTAATAAGCCGTCATTCGTCCAGTAAGCCGCCAGACGTCAAAAATCTCCCTCCCTGACTACCTCAATATCGAAAAATCCACCTGACAATGTCTTTGAAATTTAGTTGAGAATATTCTGTGAAATTTTCAGAATGATTAATTGAGGTTACCGCTCGGGTTGTATTCTTTGCTGACTGAAGAACTGCTGAAAATTGCAACGCTTGGAATGACATACCTCTACTTGTTCTTCAAATATCTCGACTTTGAAGGCTTATATCCTAAATCTACCATAAAAAAGTCTAGATAATGAACGACTAGTACATAAAATCATACATGCCGTCGCGATAAGAATAAAGTTTTATATTTTTTTGTGAAAAACAGTCAGATAGTGGGAAAGGTTCCTAAACACACAGACTTGAAAGAAATTGAGGGCATCAGGAAGGGAGATTCAAAATCTATAAGCGACCCACTGTTCTCAGGCCCTAAAGGGTGCAAAGTTTGCGTCTGCTTAGGGGTTTAAATTGAACTGCTAGGCGGAGATGGGTGTTCAATTTGAACTGCTTCAATCACTGATGAGCCGAGGACGAAATACGAAGAGATTGAATCAAAATATGTGATATGTTCACGATTAGTCTTTGACTCATCAATGCGTAGTAGTTCAAATTGAACTGCTTTATGCAAAACTCGGCAGTTCAATTTGAACCGCTAAGCAGGCATAAAGTTTTTTGCATCGAAATGCAATGTCAATACTGACGTGTCGATCGAAATGTGATTTTTGCGCAAACCAACAAACCCCTAAATGTTTATAAGAAGGGTTTAACTCCTCTATGGTTTTCAACCCTTTATCGAAACGGCTCGCTGGAAGAGCGTTTCTAATTCCATTATAAAGTATGTTGATGATGAACTCATGCATATTGCTAGGGATGCACTATGGAAAAAAACATATTATAACTTCAATCAAGCAATATTTTTATGTGTTAGGTACTTTAAATTAAATTGTAATGAACCAGGGTCGGCTCAAGGTGTTGATCTTGATCTTGACGGCGTAGGCGACCGTCAACTTTGCCTGTAACTTTATGCGGCCTGGTCATGAACTGTCCGAAAACTCGCAGATGAAATTTTTTTTTTCATAGCGGAAATATCTATTTAGCACAACAATAGATTGTTTTAAAATTAATTGTTGTATTGTTTTGCATCCAATCGTCCAATTGCATTTAAAATATTCCACATGAATCGTTTTTGGTGAAATGGAGAGGATTTCTGTTAAGCGTTTTGCTGTCATCGTTATCAGTCAACTGACAGCATTCGAAAAAACAGCAATTTCGCTGCCGGAAAACTAATGGATATGTTAACTAAATCAGTAAATTTTACTTGAATCGACTAGGGCGTGAAACAACTTTTGAAATATTGCAGTTTTTTTTATTTGGGAATTCTTCGTGTATAAGTTGAATGCATCATATTTGACCACAAATTGAATTATAACTGATTTAAACAAGGAAATTCAAACAACGTAGTGGAGCTTGAAATACAACATCTTCACGCTTCAGGCGACAAACAGTTTCAAACAAAGCATGACGGCGTATATTTGAATGAAAATGGAAACAATCCTTAACTTTCAAAACAAATTTAGCCACCCGAAACAATTTCGTCATGAGTATGTCAACTGTTCGCTAATATCCCTTAAAATGCCAACCTAATATTTTGAATCGGTCCGATATGAACACTAGACGGCGGTTTACTAACGACCGTTGAGAGATGAACTAACCCGTCGCTTGTCACCCATATGTGATATTTTTTCCTCTATCTCCATTTATATTTTCAGATAATACATTCAAACTGGAGGCAACACAATTTCCACGAAAAAAATCCGTTTTGGTGATGCCCAGCAGCTAGTGGCAAACTTTCTAGCTGCTTTTGATATTCCGCTGGTGCTGACATCAAACTGCCGGAGAAAGTTGAATCGAACGGGGTGACAAAATAGAATCTAGAATCAATCTTCCTAATCCCCGCCTCGTAATCCTGTTGTTGCCGAGGACTATAATAAATGGGCTGGCAGAAGGTAACGTAAGTGTGTTTGTGTGTGTATGTGCGTGGGCAAGTGAAGCAAAATGCTAGCCTGATTAACGAGAGAGCAAACTATGGGAACTGTGGTGTGTCTTCCGGCTGGACCGGAACTAGTTTCGCAGTGCAACCGATGCACGACCTGTTTGCCGAAGCCTTTCGGAAAACGAGGTGAGTTACCGTCATCATCATCATTATCATCATCATCATCATCATCATTGAGTGTTCATAATAAAAGTTTCTTTGTATTACCGATTCTCATGAGAGAAAGAGAACTGAACCGAAAGCTTCTGACAGACGGTTTTACCTATTACCTTCTAGGTGTCTCTGCGTTAAGCTCGGCGGTTCCATCTAGCGACAGTGTGTACAAACTAGCAGTAAGTTTTTCCCGTTTTCTTGCACTCGGATGTGGCAGTGCGTTTTGTGTCGTGTTTTCGATGTGATTAAGCTACGTTAACGGGGGATGTGTGATTTATCATAAGTCAAAACTGTTTAGGAAATATGTTTATGTGATTTCCCTGTCGTATCTTGACAACTGTTCCTTATGTATTTTCTAATTGCTTGGGACTACTAGCATAATTTATTCTTCTTTGTTCTATCTACCAAAGTCATTCTTCTTTATTTTAATGTATTTTTTTTTTATTCAATAATATAATATAATATTAAGGCACACTGCTTAAGCTCTAAGATGCCAAGGGTATTTACTAATCTTAATTATCGTCTAACTTAAAACTAGAGTAGTATCATTATGTAATATAGTATCTGGCGATCGGTAGTGGCCGGTGAATTGAATTTAGGATGAGATGATTCCAGATGGCGATGGTAATTTTCTATGTTGGCCGCATTCTTCGGTCCGTGAGGGTCCGCGGGAAACACCCCCAGGCTACGAAGGCCCGGCGGGTGGCCCGCATGCTGGTCATTGACTGGAGCGGTCTTCCGGTGATGGTGATGTTACGGAAGAGAATGAAAAAAAGAAGTAAATATTGTGGAAACGGGGTAAAAAAGGGGTGTGGGAACAAAATGTTTGAAAACGACAGAGATCTAATTAGTTGCCATCGAGATGGTGAAAAAACAGGGAAAGGGGAACGAAAAAGTTAGTGACAAAAAAAAAAGATCTTGTTAATTCCAATGAAGATCACCACCAGGGACGGGGATCGAGAGAATCGGGCGGATGTTAGTGTCGAACCTGTAGGTGGAGATTATATTTTCTGAGCGAGGAATAACACATTACACTTGTATATCAATGTGTTTAAGGTACTGGTATATGAGAAGCATATATGAACTATCCCGACTCGCCAACACATCCCGAACCGGCACCTCAGGCGGTCTACCTCGGGCCCTGAGGGATTCCAGTAGCTTCGACCTGGCGTCACGATACTCTACGCACGACCACACGACATGCTCGATGTCCTGATAACCGTCGCCACAGGTGCAGAGCCCGTTCTCCACGATCCCGATACGCCGGAGATGTGCGTTGAATGTATAGTGATTTGACATGAGCCGTGAAATAACGCGAATGAAATCACGACTCATGTTCATCCCCTTGAACCAAGGTTTCGTCGATACCTTAGGGATAATGGAGTGTAGCCATCGTCCCAGTTCGTCATTCGTCCATGAAGTTTGCCAACTTTCGAGAGTTTTCTGACGAGAAATACTGAAAAATTCATTGAAGCAGATTGGTCTTTCATAAATATCACCTTCCAATGCGCCCACTTTAGCCAATAAGTCTGCCTTTTCATTGCCCGGAATGGAACAATGCAAAGGGACCCAGACTAACGATATTAAATAAGACCGTTCAGATAAAGTTCTCAAATGTTCCCGTATTTTCCCCAGGAAATATGGGGAATACTTTCCTGGCTTCATTGCCCGGAGAGCTTCTATTGAACTTAGACTGTCCGTGACAATGAAGTAATGGTCTTTGGGCATGGTTTCAATGATCTCGAGGGTGTACTGAATAGCAGCTAATTCTGCGACGTAAACTGAAGCCGGATCACTGAGTTTGTAAGAAGCGGTGATGTTTTGATTGAAGATGCCGAAGCCTGTGGACTCGTTGATGTTTGATCCGTCAGTGTAAAACACCTTTTCACAGTTGACTGTTCTAAATTTATTATAAAAAATATTTGGGGCCACTTGAGGGCGCACGTGATCCGGAATTCCACGAATTTCTTCTCTCATGGATGTGTCGAAAAACACAGTAGAATCAGAAGTATCCAAGAAATGAGCACGGTTGGAAACAAACGAAGAAGGATTAATATTCTGAGCCATGTAATCAAAATACAAGGACATAAAACGGGTTTGAGAGTTAAGCTCAACTAACCTTTCGAAGTTTTCAATCACCAGAGGATTCAAAATGTCGCATCGAATGAGCAAACGATATGAGAGATCCCAGAACCGGTTTTTCAGTGGAAGAACGCCCGCCAGCACTTCGAGGCTCATCGTATGAGTCGATTGCATGCAACCCAAGGCAATACGCAAACAACGATACTGAATTCTTTCCAGCTTGATGAAATGAGTGTTCGCCACTGATCGGAAGCAGAAGCATCCGTATTCCATCACGGACAATATCGTTGTTTGATACAACCTGATCAGGTCTCCTGGGTGGGCACCCCACCATGATCCGGTTATTGTACGAAGAAAGTTGATTCTCTGCTGGCATTTTTGTTTCAGATACCTAATGTGACATCCCCAGGTGCCTTTGGAGTATTTTTTAATGTATATTAGAGTCTAGTGAAGTCATCTGTACAAAAGTGTTTTATTCAAAACTTTTTTTCTATACTGTTCTAATTGGTCTAATTGGTTTCATGATGGGTATGTATATTGATGCATATACAATCATTCCACTTGAACAATACAAAACTGTGGAACTTTTACGATGAGACTTGAATTGCATGAATCGATAACTTGAATAGCATGAAACATAACTGTGCAAACAATGTGCGGTCAACTAGACGATTTTCATTTTTCTTTTGATGGAATCGAATACTAAAATCCTACGTAGCTTTGAAGTACAAGTGAAGGTATTCAATGCAATGTTTTGTTAGTTTTATTTCAATAATCTACCTCTGTTTGATGATGTTCATCTTGTCGCATCATTCTCCTGCGTGTGTACATCATCGTCTAAAATTAAAATTGTTTATTTATTTCGTCAAGCAAATGTAGCCTACATATAAATTGTTTACAATGTTCACTTAAATACTACGCATTATTTCTACGACGAAGCTGAGATTTTATTTAATTTTTTGACATAGTAAGGTCATGGCGATTGACTGAACTGTATTTTGCATAATTTGTTTTAGTATGTCTTTCTGAAAGTAATTGCCTGGAACGTAGTTGACGGCTACACTGAAAGAATTTACCAGCCACAAGCTGAATGGTTTCTGCTTCATCCGATCCCCATAACGATTTTTAGATGGTTTTAATAAGTCGGCCATTAAATTTCCCCTCTGTCAAAAACAAGCTGATTTGTTTATCATTGAAAATTTGTTTGAAGCACATACACTTATAAATTGAAAGAATCCAAAATGTAGATGATTTTCGTTTCAAAATTAATCATCACAGCAGCCATATAGAAAATACTATTCATTTTGTAGTGCGTATGATGTTGGTACGTATAATCGCATACCATAAACCGAATGAATTTAATCTACACCAATCGTCGGATGATATGAGGAAGGTTTTCATAAAGTTTTATGTATTACGTATTCTTTATAATGTGGATGATATTAAGATGAAATAATATTGAAATTATATAGCTGGAAATGAAAATAAATTAAGATGCAAATGACCTACAATTACAAAAAAGTTTTAATTATGCTCCACTTCCATTTTTAAACATTTTTATGACAATTGAATTTTTTTACAATTCTATTGGAACTCAATGAGTATGAATAAAAACTGGTCAAAGTGTCAAAAAGGTATCATATACGTATTTTTCAAAATCGATGAATTGATATGTAAGTGCTTCTAACAAAGAAGGGTTTGATTTGATGAGAAAAATATGACGAAGAATGTCCCACACACTTTCGTCAACCAAGATGTTGGAACGGATTTTGGCGTATACTATAGTTTACTAAAATTGATAAGATTATTCGCAAGAGTCTGTTTTGGGCTGGAACCGCAGGATGCCTACTAAAACTATGAAATATTGTACGAATAATTATGTTTGAGCAATTTCAATTTATTTTATTGAAATAGTAACAAAATCATAAAATAGTTTAAATTTAAATTTGGTTTATTTTTGCATACGTGTTATTACAATTATAATTAATGTATTGTAAACCGATCAGCACTATCACCCGATTCATCTGGGAGGCTTTGCTTCTAACGGTTGTAATTTCGACAGTTTTTTCAAATTTTAATCTGCTCTTCGAAGTTGGTCGTATTTTTGATGTTGATAAAACGGTTCATAATAATCGAATGATTTATTGCCGAATTTATGTAAATCCACTTACACTGATTACACCAGAAATTACCGAGCGTGCTATTTTTCTTTGAAATAAATTTCGAACTGTAAAACATGTCGCAACATTAGTCGTATGTATGCGGGTCAAAAATAGTTTATTCGGGCTTCTTACCCTTGACTAAAATAACTGAAAGACAATTGGTTGAATAGTTAATAATGTCTCAAGAAACTTAGCTTCTCACTCCATGGTAGTAAAAATAATATATTTAGTGAGGCACTCTGCTTTAGTTTCAAGATGCCGAGAGCAAGGTTTTCACATATACCACTTAGACACCTGAGAAAATGTTGCAGAGAAACCATAAGATTTATTGTT
This sequence comes from Malaya genurostris, assembly GCF_030247185.1. Lineage (NCBI taxonomy): Eukaryota > Metazoa > Arthropoda > Insecta > Diptera > Culicidae > Malaya > Malaya genurostris. Next base: position 259,076,772 of record NC_080571.1, read on the forward strand.
ACATATTCATTGAAACTTTTTCATTGAACATAAGTAGACATTTCAATATTCTGTATAAACTATGCTGGAGTCGGTTGAGTTATCGTACTAATTTTCGTCAGGGTATTCAATGGATTGTACACAAACTTTTGACAATGAAGTGTGTAGGTTGTTAAGTATCGTAACAATTAAAAGCTTAATTTTTCCCCTCAACAATTCGGAAAAGAATCAAGTGTACAGTTTGAATATATTCACCATTAACAGCAGAAACCAACATAAGAAAAATATATTGCACAGTGAAAAATTTATTTTGTCATCAAAATACAATAAATCGTATTTAACCGAATATTTCCGACTGAGAATCACTCGCTGTGGAATTGGTTGGTCAAATGAAAAATACAATGGTTTATTAATATAAGAGAATGTAGGAAAACTTTAAAGTTTAAAGTATCAATTTCATATAAAATATCGTTTGCTGTGAGATAGACGCCTTTTCCGTTTCCATTCAAATGCAAATTATATTACTCTTGAAAACCGTTATAACCTTTCCAAACGATTTCACAATAAATTCATTTAAGCAGTTTTGTTATTTATTGTCTATAAAAGTAATGATTTTCAAATTGATTTTCACGATTATTTAAAATAATATTTTCATTCACAATAAAATTGATTGATAGTAAGAACATGATTGACTTGTACACTAAAAATCTGCAAAAAAGTATGCAGATGATCAAGTTCTACATTGCAATATAATTACAGACATTTGTTGGCTTCCATCTCCATAGCAATCCTGGAAAAAGACGCTTTGAAAAAAAAAACTCAGATTTGATCCATTCCAAGAGTATGCAGTAGATCTATGGTAAAATGAAAACCTTATTGTCAAATTTTGACCATTATTCATTCTACTGATCAAATCTGAGTTTTTTTTTCTTTAAAAAGCGTCGTCATTCATTTCAATTCAGTTCTTTGGCTCGATTTTCTATTAAACATAAAGGTCGGAGGTCGGAGCAAGTCTCCTCTTATCAAACTGATTGTTTACGATAGTAGATACAAATAAAATATTGATCCGATGTACGGATTCAGAGAGGTTTTGAATTTATTAGATCAGGGGGCAATATACAATCCTAGAAAAATAGAATTGGCCACAATAATTGTTTGTCTAAAGCAGAAATTGCCTTACATTATGTGAATTCTAAGTCTACTACAGACTCTTACTTCACTGAATACTCACCAAAGTACTCTGACACCAGGTTTTCCAATATTTCCATCGAGCATCATTCTTAATCACTGATTTCGTATCACCACCACAATACGTATTAAATAAAAACCTTAAACGTATAACTTCGGTTAAAAAACGTGTTTTGTTTACATTGACTTTTCTGACAAGTTATCCAAAAATATTTTAACAATTGGAGGAGACGCACTGATAGTTAATAATAAAATCATGCTATGTTATTTTCCCTTCAACATTGCGAATCATCAAATATATTTATGCCACTCATATGAATGATGGGAGAAAATCAGAAGAAATGAGTATAAAACTCATTTTTCACTCATCATAAAATTATTCGAACTGTTCTATAATTCATTATTAGGAATAAACTCTTCTCATGGATTAAAATGACAATGGGTAACATACATTCAGTCTGATTCATGATGATTAACACACAGTTCACTAACATTAAGCGTAATTGACAGTCTTATAATATATGAATGATAATCACACATATAAGAAGTAAAACTAACTGAATATTGATTATATGATCATGCAGATTGTTCTATCATTCAACAGTCGGAATTCTCAGTAATTTATCGCATTGAATGAAGTTTCATTCAAAATGCGGCTGGCGTTTTCTTTCAGTGTTGATATATAAAAATTTAATTGCGATAATAATGGAGCTGATTGTATGCGTTGAGAAATAATGTCGCTAATAAAATAAAGCATTGAAAAGTCGCGGTGTTTGTATATTGATGAGCATGCAGCGTGCTTCATATGATGGTAGAGGAAATGCTGTCCAGTTTAATTTACGAAGTGTATATGAAATTGTTTTTGTATCGATTCAATGCGTTCTTCGTGAATAGTGTTATATGGATTCCATACTAGGTTGCAATATTCCAAAACAGGTCTGACATATGTACTATATACCAATTTTATAGTACAGGGTGATTTTTTAAGAGCTTGAGAACTTTTTTAAACAATAAAACGCATAAAATTTGCAAAATCTCATCGGTTCTTTATTTTAAACGTTAGATTGGTACATGACATTTACTTTTTGAAGATAATTTCATTTAAATGTTGACCGTGGCTGCGTCTTAGGTGGTCCATTCGGAAAGTCCAATTTTGGGCAACTTTTTCGAGCATTTCGGCCGGAATAGCCCGAATTTCTTCGGAAATGTTGTCTTCCAAAGCTGGAATAGTTACTGGCTTATTTCTGTAGACTTTAGACTTGACGTAGCCCCACAAAAAATAGTCTAAAGGCGTCAAATCGCATGATCTTGGTGGCCAACTTACCGGTCCATTTCTTGAGATGAATTGTTCTCCGAAGTTTTCCCTCAAAATGGCCATAGAATCGCGAGCTGTGTGGCATGTAGCGCCATCTTGTTGAAACCACATGTCAACCAAGTTCAGTTCTTCCATTTTTGGCAACAAAAAGTTTGTTAGCATCGAACGATAGCGATCGCCATTCACTGTAACGTTGCGTCCAACAGCATCTTTGAGAAAATACGGTCCAATGATTCCACCAGCGTACAAACCACACCAAACAGTGCATTTTTCGGGATGCATGGGCAGTTCTTGAACGGCTTCTGGTTGCTCTTCACTCCAAATGCGGCAATTTTGCTTATTTACGTAGCCATTCAACCAGAAATGAGCCTCATCGCTGAACAAAATTTGTCGATAAAAAAGCGGATTTTCCGAATGGACCACCTAAGACGCAGCCGCGGTCAACATTTAAATGAAATTATCTTCAAAAAGTAAATGTCATGTACCAATCTAACGTTTAAAATAAAGAACCGATGAGATTTTGCAAATTTTATACGTTTTATTGTTTAAAAAAGTTCTCAAGCTCTTAAAAAATCACCCTGTATATGGGTCTTGAAAATTATGACTAAAGCGTTTGATAAAGCCCGGCATACTATTTGCTTTATTGATTATTGTGTTGTAATGTTCCACAAATGTTAGTTTGGAGTCCAAGATTTAACCCAAATCTCGTACAATTTTACCTCTTTCTATACTACACCCAAACCTCCGTTTACGTAAACTTTTTTTACGTTACCTCTTTTTACGTAACTCTTTTACGACAAAAATCCTAAATAACGTAATCTTTTTTTACGTTGAAAATTCCAAATAACGTAAACTTTTTTTAGGAACCTACTTCGTGAAAAGAGGTTTTCGCATACAATGAAAATCGCCTCCGGCTCATTTATATTCTATGGAAATTACTACAATAGGGGTATTTTCGGAACGGGTTTGATGAGTAGATGTCGGAAAACGATGTTTGAGGTGCTTCTGAACTCCAAGATGGCGACTTCCGGTTTATTGATATTCCCTAAAAACCCTTACAATATGGGTATTTTTGAAACGGGTTTGATGAGTAGATGTTGGAAAACGATGTTTGAAATGATTCTGAATTCCAAGATGGCGACTTCCGGTTTATTGATATTTCTTGGAAACCCCTACAATATGGGTATTTTCGGAGCTGGTTTAGTGCATATTGCATAGAACATAATGTTTGAATATTACTGGATTGCTGATCGTATCCTATATAGTATTAGTATTTTCGATATGGAAAGAGTCGCTTACAACAAACTATGTTGTGCCTTTAAAATTCACGTGATATACTGTGAGTCCAAGTGTTCTTTCTGTACTCCAGCTGCTTGTCAAAAGTGAGCCTGTGTGTGCCACAACCTGTGCAACTTCATGAAGACGCAAGTGTCAATAGTAACTTGATGCATAAAAAAAAAGTAATCCGTCCAATGTTTTATGTAATGTAAAATTATACTGGCTATATTTTGCAAATATTATTTAATTTATTTCTCAATTTATTGGGTAACTAAGGTTAAACCGGAAGTCACCATCTTGGAATTCAGAACCACCTCAAACATCATTTTCCGGCATCTACTCATCAAACCCGTACTGAAAATATCCATATTGTAAGGGTTTTAAAGCAATATCAATAAACCGGAAGAATTCAGAACCTTAGAATTCAGAACCATCTTAAACGTATTTTCCGACATCCACTCATCAAACATTCGTTTTCCGGAAGTCGCCATCTTGGAATTCAGAACCATCTCAAACATTCGTTTTCCGGAAGTCGCCATCTTGGAATTCAGAACTACCTCAAACATCGTTTTTTGACATTTACTCATCAATCCCGTTCCGAAAATAGCCATATTATAAGGGTTTCCAAGGAATATCAATAAACCGGAAGTCGCCATCTTGGAATTCAGAACCACCTCGAACATCGTTTTCCGACATATACTCATCAATCCCGTTACGACAAAACCCAGTTTTTTTTAAGGAATATCAAAAAACCGGAAGTCGACATCTTTTAATTCAGAACCACCTCAAACATCGTTTTCCGACAATCCCGTTACGAAAATACCCATATTGTAAGGGTTTTCAAGGAATATCAATGAACCGGAAGTCACCATCTTGGAAATTGATACTGCTTAGAACAACCTTTTCCTGTAAATACTCATAATTTTCGTTCCATATCTATCCAATATATTATACATATCTAATAATACATATACATGAGGAAAACTTTTTGTCGTGAATACGACTTACTTTACTATGGGGTGCCTTTTCAAAATTTACCCTCTGAGAGAGTGATAAGTTTTTGATCGTGAATATCTCTTGTTGTATCTAACGAATCAACATAATTTTTGCTACATGCCATCGGAAATATGATCACAATTTTATGATAAAATTTTCAGTTGTGTGACATAATCTCAAATAGTTCAAAATTAAACTTTTCTGAAATGTTTGGTATAAACGAGTATCAAAGAGGATAATTCATATGGCGCGTTTGCCTTTCTCGTATTTTGAAAGCTCATAGCTCAGTGATCTGTGGAAGGATTTATATAATCTAACTACCAATAGAATCGAAATTTTTCAACTTAAACGTGTATAGCAAGAGCATTGAAGTATTTCAATAGTACACTATTGAAAAACCTATCTCATTTGACCCATGTCAACACCAGCCAATCAGAACGCGTTCTGAGGAAGAGAAGAAAATAGCTGCTGCTGTACAACAAATCGTTCAAGAAAAATGTTTCCAAAAGTGGTGAATATCGTAGTGAGTTCCTCAATTTGGTCCTTCTGAATGCTAGAAACGAATCCCTACAGCATATTGATAGTCTCTTTCAATAAATTATGCAAATCCGAAATGAAATAATCGACATTGAAATTCTATATGCGGCTATTTTTATAGCCGTTAGGACCGCCCATTAGTGAAAAAGCTACAAACGAAATCACATAAAAGGAAATCTCTTAACAAAAATTGAATCAGTTTGGATTCTATCGCCACTGCGAGCAGATGTGTTTTGTGTCGTCTGCACAGCTAGTTTCGCTTTCGACAAGAGCGATTACGTCACAGCTGCCAGTCATTTCGATGGATGAAAAAGCAACGTTGGAGAGCATTATAAAAAATCAGCCGTTCTAATGGCTCTAAAATTTTTCTAAAGAACTATTAGGATTTGTTTTTCGCAAATCGCAGGTAATTATCCTCAGTTTAGTGCAAATCAAGAACAATTTGGTTAGATTTGTGCACTTTTCGCTGTGTGAAATTCACAGTAATCGAGATCAAGTGAAGCCTTTTTTTGAGAAAAATGTTCCGAGTTTAATATCGTAGAGAATTCCGCAATTTGACCCTTCTGAATGCTGGAAATTAATCCCTACAGCATATTGATAGTTTTTTTCAAAAAATTTTGCAAATCCGAAATGAAATAATCGACATAAAAATTCTGTATGCGGCTATTTTTATAGCCGTTAGGACCGCCCATTAGTGGAAAAGCTACAAACGAAATCAAATAAAAGGAAATCTCTTAACAAAAATTGAATCAGTTTGGATTCTATCGCCACTGCGAGCAGATGTGTTTTGTGTCGTCTGCACAGCCAGTTTCGCTTTCGACAAGAGCGATTACGTCACAGCTGCCAGTCATTTCGATGGATGAAAAAGCAACGTTGGAGAGCATTATAAAAAATCAGCCGTTCTAATGGCTCTAAAATTTTTCTAAAGAACTATTAGGATTTGTTTTTCGCAAATCGCAGGTAATTATCCTCAGTTTAGTGCAAATCAAGAACAATTTGGTTAGATTTGTGCACTTTTCGCTGTGTGAAATTCACAGTAATCGAGATCAAGTGAAGCCTTTTTTTGCGAAAAATGTTCCGAGTTTAATATCGTAGAGAATTACGCAATTTGACCCTTCTGAATGCTGGAAATGAATCCCTACAGCATATTGATAGTTTTTTTTCAATAAATTATGCAAATCCGAAATGAAATAATCGACATAAAAATTCTGTATGCGGCTATTTTTATAGCCGTTAGGACCGCCCATTAGTGAAAAAGCTACAAACGAAATCACATAAAGGAAACTCTTAACAAAAATTGAATCAGTTTGGATTCTATCGCCACTGCGAGCAGATGTGTTTTGTGTCGTCTGCACAGCTAGTTTCGCTTTCGACAAGAGCGATTACGTCACAGCTGCCAGTCATTTCGATGGATGAAAAAGCAACGTTGGAGAGCATTATAAAAAATCAGCCGTTCTAATGGCTCTAAAATTTTCCTAAAGAACTATTAGGATTTGTTTTTCGCAAACCGCAGGTAATTATCCTCAGTTTAGTGCAAATCAAGAACAATTTGGTTAGATTTGTGCACTTTTCGCTGTGTGAAATTCACAGTAATCGAGATCAAGTGAAGCTTTTTTTTGCGAAAAATGTTCCGAGTTTAATATCGTAGAGAATTACGCAATTTGTCCCTTCTGAATGCTGGAAATGAATCCCTACAGCATATTGATAGTTTTTTTTTTCAATAAATTTGCAAATGCGAAATAAAATAATCGACATTAATATTCTGTATGCGACTATTTTTATAGCCGTTAGGACCGCCCATTAGTGAAAATGCTACAAACGAAATCACGTAAAAGAAAGCTCCTAACAAAAATCTAATCAGTTTGGATTCTATCGCCAATGCGAGCAGATGTATTTTGTGCCGTTTGCAAAGCTAGTTTCGCTTCCGATAAGAGTGATTACGTCACAGCTGCCAGTCATTTCGATGGATGAATAAGCATCGTTGGAAAGCATTATAAAAAATCAGCCGTTCTAATGGCTCTAAAAGTTTTCTGAAGAACTATTAGGATGTGTTGTTCGCAAATCGAAAGAAAATATCCTCAGTTTAGTGCAAATGTAGAACAGTTTGGTTAGATTCTTGCACTTTTCGCTGTGTGAAATTCACAGTAATCGAGATCAAGTGAAGCCTTCTTTGTTTTTGCGAAAAATGTGGAAAAGGGGAATGCTTGCATAATTCATACAATTGATCAACTATTTGATATTCGGAAGTGTTAAGGAACATGTCATTTGTTTTCGTATTCACGACATCCAGTTATGTCTCTGACATTACCCACCCGCCTTTTTTTTACTTTGAAAATTCCAAATAACGTAAACTTTTTTTACGTCATAATTCGATTTACGTAGTCCCGATTATTACGTAAATGGAGGTTTGGGTGTATTTGATTTTCTAAAAATATGTCTACAGAATGGGTTTCGTTTTTCCTACTGAAAGTTATTGAGTTGCATTTTTTTACATTGAGTTGAAGTAGACTTTTGCAGGAATATTACAGCGTCGTTGATATTTTTAATTTCCATAAAGAGTTTCAGGTCGTCTGCATATATAAGCACTTTTAGATTTTTAAGTATGAAGGAAATGTCGTTTATATGAAAACTGATAAGTAGAGGCCCTAGGTGAGAGCCTTGAGGTACGCCAGATGTTACATTAATTGGTTCAGAGTTTATGTTTTGGAAGCGAACTACTTGTACACGATTCGTTGAGTATGATTCAAGCCACTCAAGAAGGCTATGTTCTAAGCCATATTTTTGTAGATTGTATAGAAGTAATGGTGTGTCAGTACGGCCGAAAGCTTTACTAAAGTCGGTGTAAAGAGTTTCTACGTGATTGCCACCGTCCATTGCGTTCAGGGTGAATGTTACAAATTCTAGGAGATTTATTTTAGTTGAGCGGCCTTTGAAAAAGCCATGCTGCTTGTTAGTTATTACATTCTACAGTTGGTGAAAAAGTTTTTCGTTTACAATTTTTTCAAATAATTTTGGAATGCAAGAGATAATGGATATTGCGGTATAGTTCCGAATTGTAGATTTTGAACCAGATTTAAATATTGGTACAAGAAAAGAAGCTTTCCACGCTTCAAGAAACATTTATTAAATGATAGGTTAAAAAGTAGTTGTAGTGGTAGTGTGAGTTCTTCGTTTGAACAAAGGATATCCTGTTAACTGTATTGAACCTGTTGGTAGACAGTTTGAAGCTTGGATAGCTCTGCTTGATATTTGAACAAAATTATTTAGTTTGAACAAGGAAAGCAATAATGCGTGGTGTGTAAATGAACATTGTAAATCGTTTACATGTAGTCTACATTTGTTACGAAATAATAAAAAAAACGATTTTTTTAGAATTTTTTTATGTCAACAGGTTTGGCTTTATTACTTTCAACATTCATTCTGTACTAGAATGGGCAGAACTCAATCGTGAATATCGCTTGTTGTATTTGACGGAGTAACATAATTTTGTTCTCCATACCATCAAAAATATGTATTTATGATAACATTTTCAGTAATATAATATAATCACAAACAACTCAAAATTGAAATTTTCCAAAATGTTTAGTATTTCTTCTTTGATATTCGTTGATACCAATCATCTTAGAAAACTTTAATTTTAAATTATTTGTTATCATGTCATACAACTGAAAATGTTATCATAAATTGATGATCATATTTCCGATGACAAGAAGTAAAAATTATGTTGATTCGTTAGATACGACCGAAAACTTATCACTCTCTCAAAGGGTAAATTTCGAAAAAGCGCGCTATAGTAAAGTAAAACGTATTCACGACAGAATACCGATTTCAGTTCGCTTTCACATCTCATCAAAGTCAGTCGATAAAACAAAACCGCTTACGTTCGGGACGAAAACAAACCAAGTACAGTATTGTGTAGTGAACAATAGAACGACCTCGAAAATGAGTGAACCAAACGAACAAAAGCTACCGCCGGTACGAAAGAATACAATTATTGTTGACTTCAGGCAGTGCAAAATTCGACCTTCGATACGAGAACTTGAAGGTTTGCTTAAGGAGCAAATGCATCTTGACATTAAACGTGTGCATTTACTTCAATGCAATAAGACAAATAATGTTGTTTACATCCAGTTTTAAAAAGAGTTGGATGCAATTCAATTCGCAAAAGACAATAACAATGTGCACTATGTGGAGCACGAGAACATTAAGTACAACATTCCAGTATATATGGAAGATAGTGCTATAGAAGTGCGTGTGCATGATCTTCCCTCAAGCGTCATCGATCCTTATATTCGTAAAACTATGTCCCAATACGGAGAGATTCTCTCTATCGAAAAAGAAAAGTGGAAGAACTTTTTCCCTGGTATTCTAAATGGCGTATGTTTATTACGCATGCGCTTGAAAAGGCCCATACCTTTTTATGTAACTTTCGGTCAGGATACAAGAATCCCGTGAAAATCACTTGTTACCTATGACAATCAGATGGCAGACAAACACACCAAAGGACAACGATGCTTCCTTCACACCAACCCCAAGCAACCCCAGTACTCCTGTGACAGTCACCAACAACAGTAAAGTATCCCCTTCAACGAAACCATCCAACGTATCCCCTATAAAACAAAGTACACCGGCTGCAGTTAACAGCTTACCATCCAACCAACCAGCAACTGCAAACAATGTACAACAAGGCGCATCTACAGCAACTAGCAACGAAATCAACAACAATACCACGGCAATGGATGACGAGACGAACCACGATCAAACTGCCCCTCAATCCTCGCAGAAGGGAAATGGAAGCTCCTCTCCCCCTAGAAAAAGGGTGCCAACGAGATCCAATACAAAAAAAAATTAGCTAAAAACTCAGCTTAATCGGTCACGTAAAGCTTGTACGCAAATAGGCCTGAATAAAAATGTCTTTTATAAAAAAAAAGAATACCGATTTGCGAAATTCATCTAGTGTTTACAACTGTTGTGCTTTTTTTTGCAATATTTGAATTTAATTTCAGAATTCTGGAACTGAATTCAACGATTAAATTCGAAATTTGGGACAGGTTCAGAATTCAGTAGCAAAATTCAGATCCGGTTAAAAAAATCATGATATAAATTTACTTCTAGAATTATGGCACTGAACTCATTTTAATAATCCAGGTTCTGATTTTAGTTCTAGAACTGAATTATAAACTTCTGCGGGTTCTGAATTCTGGAAATGATTTTTGAAACTATATTATGAAATTAAATTCTGAAACTAATGTTCGGAATTTATTTGTGATTAAGAAGTCAATTCTAATCTTTAGCTTCGTACTTCAGATCACACATTTAGTTCCAGAATCCAGGTTGGAAATTTATATCCTGAGTTATTGTCATGAATTCTGGAGTTGAATTCCTTAATCAGAACTCTGGATTATAGTCTCGAACAAAAATTAAGGAAGTTCTCACTCAGTTACAGAATCTAGTCAAGAAACCAGTTCCAGAATTAGGAGTCTGGATTCAATTCCAGTTTTTAGTTGTGATCCTGTTAATTTGGAACCAAATTCTGAATCTGAAGTCGGACACTAAATTCTAAACCTGGAATTGAATTCAGAATTCAGGTGGACTAGAGTTTGGTTGTTACTGAGGATGGTGGAAGATTCATACCCTGACGTCCAGTTTCGTCTAACGTACTAGAATAAATGAATTATTTACGATCAATGTTTGCTTTTTTTACTCTTGTCTATGCAATTATGTATGCAATCAATTTACATATCTAATGATCATAGTCCCTTATAATAATATTAAGTGACAACTGAAATCCGAAAGCAGAAATAGATGCCTGATGATAAATATAGACTGGAAACGGAACATTTTTTTTATTATTTATTTTCTTTCGTAGAGCAGAGACACATCCCCGAAGGGATCATTCGAATTGCACATACCACATCAACCGGATCAGGATTAAACTTTGACTTGAGCCGCAAAGTACCTGGTAAAGTCATAATCTTGTCATTTGCATGGTTAGGCATAGCAAAAAAAATCAGTGTGCAAAACGATGCTGAAAGCCTGGTGAGCCAGCCCGAATGGTGGCGGATTATTCGTTGGAAACGCTGACAAAAAGGAATGATGATACTCGTCCTAAGCTGATGAAATATTTTTGATCGTCTCCAGGAGGAACCCGCCTTTTAATTTACTGGATGCTGGCACTTTTCGAATTGGGAATAGGCCTGATCATTTACATTTTTGTGAGATGTTGAAACAAACGAGTTTTGGTTCCCGGAAGAAAAGGAAAAAAGGAAAGGAAGGAGAAAATTAAAACTTACAACGATGGAAACATTAATCAAGTAGCAATTTAAATTATTCAAGCTTATTTAAAGGTTTTTTTTTATAGCTTTTATAGTTCCAAGAACGAATTCAAATGTTACTAAGTTACGAGACTACGGTACCTATGGGATATTCAATTAATCATAATCAATCAAACCGGATCGAATATCGGATGCTTCTACCTAGTAATATTCATATTGTAATCGCATTTGTGTAATCCGATACCCGTCAGTATTTCGAAGCAACTGACGAAAGAAATTTTGGTTATGATTGGGTTTTTCTTCAGCACAAGCTTATTTCATTTTTCCCAGTTATCAGTTGAAGCGATATTCGGAGAATACAGTAGGTGCAAATTCTGCTCGAACGATTTCTAATATTTTTCAATGAGGCAAAGATAAATTTAATACGATTGGGGCCCTCTGCTTCATACCATGATGAGAAGTAATGCGAACAAGAGAACGTTCGTTACGATTAAAGGTTAAAGGAAAAATGAGTAGCACGGAAAAATTATGAGTAGCTTTAAACATGACACTTAGAGATTGTGCTTTTGATATATATGGGAAAGCTCTTACACTGGTTAATGCATACAAATCCCCTGCTCTACGATTGATTCTGGGAGATTTCAATTCTCACGGAATGATGTGGGGCTCCGTTTATAATGATAAGAGATCATCTTTAATATATAATATTTGCGACTATTTAAGCATGACGGTATTAAATATGGGTAGCATGACACGGATCCCAAGACCTCCTGCACGTCCAAGTGCATTAGATTTATCTCTTTGCTCGACTTCAACTTGACTAGATTGCACCTGGAAAGTATTTCCTGATTTACACGGTTCATTTACCAATCATGATATCAATTAGCAGTAACAAATGTATTGCTAATTCAGTTAATAATCCATATGATTTGACAAAAAATGTTGACTGGATTAAATAATAATACTTCAAGTGTCTTAACTTCAATGGAAGAGCTCCCCCCACTTGAAGAATATGACTTCCTCGTTTGTTCGATCCTGAAGCCCAAATCAAACGATTTCTTGGTCCATCGTCTAACAGAAGGCCTTCAAACCCTTGGCGGGACAAAGAGTGCTCAGATGCTAAACACGCGAAACAAAATGCTTTCAAGACGTTTTTAAAATGAGGAGGAGGAACTCCTCAGAATTTTGGAAAATTTTTGACTTTAGAAACCAAGTACAAGAGCATACTTCGGGCCAAGAAATGTAGCTATTGGAGACATTTTGTCGCAGGTTTGTCAAGAAAAACCTCAATGAGCACTCTTTGGAACACGGTCAGACGAATGAGGAATCGTAACGTAGGAAATGAGAGTGAGGAATACTCGAACCGAATGATATTTGATTTTGGAAGGAAAGTTTGTCCAGATTCTGTTCCTACGCAGAGCATTATTTGGGAGTCTTCTCCAAATAATGGTGGTATTGATAGCTTCTTTTCAATGATGGAATTTTCCATAGCACTCATGTCTTGTAACAATAGGGCTCCTGGGTTGGACAGAATTAAATTCAACTTGGTGAAGAATCTACCCGACCTCGCAAAAAGACGTTTGTTGGAATTGTTCAACAAGTTTCTTGAGCAAAATATAGTCCCACCTGACTGGAGGCAAGTGAAAGTTATCGCCATTCAAAAGCCGGGGAAACCAGATTTGAGCTTCCATTTTCCTCCTGCGAGGATTGAGGGGCAGTTTGTTCGCGGTTCGTCTCGTCATTCATTGCCGCATCGGTGGTATTGTTGTTGATTTCGTTGCTAGTTGCTGTAGATGCGTTTTGTTGTACATTGTTTGCAGTTGCTGGTTGGTTGGATGGTAAGTATAGAGGATACGTTGGATGGTTTCGTTGAAGGGGATGCTCCACTATTGTTGGTGACTGTCACAGGTGTACTGGGGTTGCTTGGGGCTGGTGTGAAGGAAGCACCGTTGTTCTTTGGTGTAGTTGTCTACTTGTCCAGTTTATCACATGTCTTTCCGTAGTGAACAGCTTTTTGGCAAAATTGACATGTGGCCATCTGATTGTCATAGGTAACAAGTGATTTGCACGGGATTCTTGTATCCTGACCGAAAGGCACATAAGAAGGAATAGGCCTCTTTAAGCGCATGCGTAACAAACGTACGCAGTTTAGAATACCGGGGAAAAAGTTCTTCCACTTTTCTCTTTCAATAGAGAGAATCTCTCTGAATTGGGACATAGTTTTGCGAATATAAAGGATCGATGACGCTTGAGGGAAGATCATGCACACGCACTTCTATAGCACTATCTTCCATATATACTGGAATGTTGTACTTGATATTTTCATGCTCCACATAGTGCATATTATTATTGTCTTTAGCGAATTGAATTGCATCCAACTCTTTATAGAACTGGATATAAACAACATTATTAGTCTTATTGCATTGAAGTAAATGCACACGTTTAATGTCAAGATGCATTTGCTTTAAGCAAAGCTTTAAGTTCTCGTATCGAAGGTCGAATTTTGCACTGTCTGAAGTCAACAACAATTGTATTCTTTCGTGTCAGCGGTAGCTTTTGTTCGTTTGGTTCACTCATTTCGAGGTCGTTCAATTGTTCACTATACAATACTGTACTTGGTTTCTTCTGTCCCGAACGTAAGCGGTTTTGTTTTATCGACTGACTTTGATGAGATGAGAAAGCGAACTGAACGTTTTGTTGTCAGTTACTCAGTTTGGTTTCCGTAGAAATAAAGCCTTGCATTACTTTCGTCTGACATCCAAATTGCCTTCGCTCAAAAACAACAAATGGCATCTGTATTTTTAGATATTAAAGGAGCAGTTTCATTTTGATTCAGTTTCCATCAATATGGACAAGTTCCATCAACATGGACTTCCAGCGGTTATGAATAATTATTTGCACAACCTTTTATCAGAGAAGCGAATGCATTTTCCACATGGCGATTTGGTAACGTTCAGAATTAGCTACATGGGTCTCCCGCAAAGCTTATGCCTCAGTCCGCACCTCTATAATTTTTACGTGAATGACATTGACAGCTGTCTAGTAACACCATGTACACTAAGACAATTGGCAGATGATGGCGTGGTTTCAGCTACTGGACACAAAGCTGTTAACCTGCAAAAACCATTGCAAGATACATTAGATAACGTGTACGTTCGAGCTGCTCATCTGGGTATCGAATTCTCTGCGGAGAAAACAGAGCTAGTCGTCTTTTCAAGAAAACATGATCCCGCGCAGCTTCAGCTTCATATGATGGTAAGAATTATCGCACAGGTTTTGACTTTTAAAGACTGTCTTAGAATGTACGGACGCAACCAAAAACCGCTGCCATTTCGCAATGGTTCTGAATCTGTCAATTTTTATGGCTGCGTCCTGTTGTTTACACTCTTCCCTAACCACTTGTGTAGTCGTTTATTCGTTTTCATTAGTTTGTTTCGAAATGAGTGGCCTTTCAGCAGAACAACGTCGAAAAATTGTGTACAAATGGTGCACAGAACGCGGACTGTCACTGAGAAAGATAGCAAAAATGGAAGGAGTAAGTGAAAAAGCCGTGCGAAATGCAATCAGGAAGTTCGGTGAGAGTAACGCCTTAGAGGATAAACCGACAACGGGTCGAAAAAAGGTCCTGCTAACCCTCAGGTGGCTAAACGTATACTGTAGGCGTTTGAGCAAAAGAAGGAGGTTTCAGTTCGGTATGCGGCCAAAAACGTGGGCTCTTCGAAGTCAAATGTTCTTCGTGCTAAAGAACGTTTGAATCTTCGAACCTATAAGAAGCAGAAACAACCAAAACGTATTCCGAAACAAGAAGCATCGATCAGGCCGAGGGTTCGAAAGCTGTACAATACGATTCTTGCTGGAAATTTGAACTGCATAATAATGGACGACGAAACCTACGTAACACTCGATTACAAATGCTTGCCGGGACCACAATATTATACGGTGCGAGAAGGGCAAGTGTTAAACCAGTCCGAGATATCGATTGAAGTCGAAAAATTTGGTAAGAAAGCTATGGTCTGGCAAGCAATTTGTAGCAATTTGTTGTCTTCTGGTTAGATCTTGCTTCTTGCCACTACTCGAAATCAACGTTAGAATGGTATACTACCAAAAATGTCACTTTCGTCCCAAACTTCGACCAATTGAGGAATTTTGGGCATTAACGAAGGCACATCTTAGGAAACATGTCTCGGCAGCCGAAACCATTCAACAGTTCGAAAAAGGTTGGAAAAAAGTGTCAAAACTTGTCGCCAATAAGTCTGTACGGAATTTAATGAGGAACGTTCGCAAGAAGGTGCGCCAGCTAGTCTACAATGGCTAAATAGCAAATGTTGGGAATAATATTCTGTTGTTGTAGTCAAGGATGGCTTTTATCGTATCAAAGATGAAGATCATTCTTCACTCTTCACACGATTGAATCAGTGCCATCAAAGGGAGACTAATATCATCGCAACAACAAACACCCGGCATGGCTCATTTAACATAGAATAGACACCAGTGCGAGAGCGAATTTTTTTAAATGACATTTCTGAGAATCAAAGGTTTGCACGCTGCTGTGGGGATCCTCTCTGAAGCAACAAACGGTCGCTTATTCTCGTTTCGCGATCCGATTCTGTATGGGCAGTGGATAATTGCGATAGAATCATTTTACTATTGCCGCTTATTCTAACTATGTGCATATAACCTTTGAATAAGTTGTGTCTATGAAAATGTATGTGAATGCTCCACACAAGGGTTTCGAAATATTGCAACCTAGTATGAGAAACATCAAGTTGAACCATCGCACAGTGGTTCGAATCAATAAAAACATGGACATAAATCAGTAGCTGCCAAACCGTTTTTTTAAATGCATATAGTTGCTTTGAAGAAATTATTTACAAATATATACCGCGTAATTTGATTATATCATTAATTGTTCATGGCCTACTTTGACAAAAAATGTAACCATAACTTTTTTATCTGAAGAGATAGAAATTTTTTTTCTTCTACAAAGTTTTAGGACTAGTAAAAATAATTTACTTTGTCAAATATACCAAAAGTCTAGGTCGCACCGTTTCGGATATACAAAGCGTTTTTATGGCAACCCCCTTAAAATCAGTTTTTTATTCATAAATTGTTTCGTGCTATTTTGTTATGCATACTTTGTTTGGAATAATTGTAGAATTTATAAAATCGCATATTTTTGTTGAAGATAGTGCATAGGTTTGTTCTTTCCTGGCAAAGTTATGCAACATTTTACCTTTTTTTACCTAGAATAAAACCTTGCACCGAAGCGAAATATGCAACTTTATGCAGCTGATTTTTACAAAATTTGTAGGAAAAGATGTGCCCAATATCATAAAAAAAATCTAAATGGAACTCGGTGGAACTTTTTTTTTAGGTCTTTTCAAAGTTAGTTTTAATTACTGAATTATGGCAACCCCCTTAAAACTAGTTTTCTAGTCATAACTTGTTTCGTGTTATTTTTTTATGCATACTTCGTTTGGAATAATAGTAGAAAATATAGAATTTCATAATTTTGTAGAAGCTAATGCATAAGTTTATTCTTTTCTGGAAAATTTATGCATAATTTTACCTTTTTTTTACCTAGGAAACCTTGTGCCGAAGCGAAATATGCAACTTAATGCAGCAAACTTTAATAATACTTATAGGAGAACATGTACCTTATCCAATTTATTTTTCAATGAGTATATCTTGAGTACTCTTCGTGTGACTCATTTTCACTATGGTCATGCTGAAACCATGAATGGTTAAGAAACAGAGGGCGCACAGTGGTCCAAAACTGGAAAAAGACGGTCACAAGTCTGTACAGACTTTCACTGATTTTTAAGAGCTAACATGTCTTCGAAGAAGTTTTACAAAACTATATAACGCTTCTTTTGAAAGTAGCTCCTTAATATTTGTTAAGGGGGTAGTACCGATTTCGAAAAAATATAATTTTGTTTTCGACGAAAAATTTTTTTTTCTATCTCATTTCAAAGAAAAAAACATTTCAAGTATTTTTGTTGCAGATATGAATAATGTAAAAAAATATTTTTTGAGATATTCGCTTTATTTTAAAAACAGTTTTTTTGGATTTACCTTCGTAGAATTTATCTCTATTACCTAAGTATCTACTACAAAGTTAGCATTTAAATGAGTAACTTTTCCCAATACTTTTCACAACCTAATCAATCAACTAGGTAGTTAATGTTACCTAATAAATCATTACAATATGTCACTTAGTCGCATTGCATTCGATCAATCAGTATCAGTCACGCTATCGTCCGAGTTTTCCGTATCGCTAATTTCTTGTTCTGTTATAAGTTCTAGCATATCAATTGCTTCCAGTGACAATTTCTTTCCAGTCAGACGCAACTAGGAGTCTAAAAAAACATCTGTCATCGTTTTTTCACGGCTGTTTTTCCTCGTGCCCAAGTTTGGATTTTTTTTATTTGTTTATAATTTTTAACTTTTTTCATTCAATAAACTATAATGGTTATTTTATGGAATCGCTTATTTGAAACCTAAGAAAAAACCGTACATTCATGCCTTGGACGAATTTTTGTATCTTTGTTATATTTTACAAGGCTTTGTGTGAAATACCCCATGGATTATTACCATACATGCTGTGCACGTATGCAAATATATGAAAGATATTTCTATCCTATTTCCGACTACCAGTCTGGACGCGCGTAAACACGCATAAACAAGTTATGCTTGCACACGCAACTAAAGCAAATTGATGCGATTTTTATTTTGTTACTTTTCACAATTGACAATATTAGAATAAATCTAAGTGGAACTAGATGCAATTTTAGGCCTTTTCAAATTTAGTTTTAATTATGGAAAATCCGAAAAATTATCAAAACTTCAACACATATTTAAAAAATGGAAAAATGTTTTCTAGACAAAATATGATAAAGTATTGTTAAAGTACAAACCTTTACGAAAAGATTTCATGTTTGAACGTTTAAATAAATTGAGATATCGCGAAGCAACACGATTTTTAAGACGAGATGTTGATCGGGCGACGCTCACTGCAAAAGTGAGTTACAGAAATAGCAGACGCGTGACGCCCTCTGTTTCTTAACCATTCATGGTTTCAGCATGGCCATAGTGAAAATGAGTCACAGGAAGAGTACTCAAGATATTCTCATTGGAAAATAAATTGGATAAGGTACATGTTCTCCTATAAGTATTATTAAAGTTTGCTGCATTAAGTTGCATATTTCGCTTCGGCACAAGGTTTCCTAGGTAAAAAAGGTAAAATTATGCATAAATTTTCCAGAAAAGAATAAACTTATGCATTAGTTTCTACAAAATTATGATATTTTATATTTTCTACAATTATTCCAAACGAAGTATGCATGAAAAATAACACGAAACAAGTTATGACTAGAAAACTAGTTTTAAGGGGGTTGCCATAATTCAGTAATTAAAACTAACTTTGAAAAGACCTAAAAAAAAAAGTTCCACCGAGTTCCACTTAGATTTTTTTTTATGATATTGGGCACATCTTTTCCTACAAATTTTGTAAAAATCAGCTGCATAAAGTTGCATATTTCGCTTCGGTGCAAGGTTTTATCCTAGGTTAAAAAAAGGTAAAATGTTGCATAACTTTGCCAGGAAAGAACAAACCTATGCACTATCTTCAACAAAAATATGCGATTTTATAAATTCTACAATTATTCCAAACAAAGTATGCATAACAAAATAGCTCGAATCAATTTATGAATAAAAAACTGATTTTAAGGGGGTTGCCATAAAAACGCTTTGTATATCCGAAACGGTGCGACCTAGACTTTTGGTATATTTGACAAAGTAAATTATTTTTACTAGTTCTAAAACTTTGTAGAAGAAAAAAAATTTCTATCTCTTCAGATAAAAAAGTTATGGTTACATTTTTTGTCAAAGTAGGCCATGAACAATTATTGATATAATCAAATTACGCGGTATATATTTGTAAATAATTTCTTCAAAGCAACTATATGCATTAAAAGAACGGTTTGGCAGCTACTGATTTATGTCCACGTTTTTATTGATTCGAACCACTGTGCATTGATTCGATTTTCTGCGATAATTGTCTACTTGCGATCCTCTCTTGGGAAATTCCACACAGCAACGCTCATTATCAGACTGTATTTTTTTTCAAGGGCCGTGAAATACTCAGAGTATAAAGTGGAGCGAAGAAATGTAGAAAAATTCTCTCGCGGTTCATGCATTGAATGACTCGAGTTCTTGTAGCATCTTCTAACGGATTGAAAATGTTGTATACAATATAGATAGCAATATAGCAGCTTCTGTCAAATTTTCGGCAATCACCAACACTGGTTGTAGTCTAATATTATCAGTATATTGAATAAAATTTGAATATCTAACACTTGTGAATTATTTACAGCGAAATCAAAGTGCGTAAATTTTCTTCGAACAATAACAGGATCTCGGTGGGGTGCTCATCCGGAAGATCTAATAAAATTGTATCAGACAACGATACTTTCAGTGATGGAATATGGATGCGTTTGTATTCGTTCCGCTGCAAACTTTCATATTATCAAACTTGAGCGAATTCAGTATCGTTGTTTGCGAATCGCCTTAGGCTGCATGCATTCGAGACATACAATGAGTCTTGAAGTTATGGCGGGAGTTCTTCCATTGGAAGATCGTTTTTCGGAGTTTTCATCGCGACTTCTAATAAGATGTCAGGTACTGAATCCCCTGGTTATTAATAACTTCTAAAGGCTAGTTGAGCCTCAATCTCAAACAAGATTCGTGACAGTATATTTCAACAATATGTCACAGGAAATCGACTTTTCGAGATATATTCCTATCCGTGACTGCCTCCTAAATGTTCCTGACTCAACTTTATTTTTCAACACATCCATGCAGCGCGAAATGCGTGGAATCCCGGAACATCTACGCTCGTTGGAAATCCCAAAAATATTTACAAGTAAGTTCAGGCATATTGACTCTGAGAAAATATTTTACACGGACGGATCACGAATTGAAGAGGCTACTGGGTTTGATATATTCAACATAATGTTTCGGTCTCATTTAGGCTTCAAGAACCTGCATCTGATTATATAGCAGAGTTAGCAGCAGTTCATTATAGCTTGATTGTAATCGCCACATTATTTCCAAACCAGTATTTTCTCTTCACAGATAGTCTGAGTGCAATTGAAGGCATTCGTTCAAACGCTGCTGGCAAAAATGAACCGTTTTTCTTGGGCAAAATAAAACAGTGCCTGAACGACATATTAAATAATAATCATCAAATCGCAATAGTTTGGGTCCCGGCTCATTGCTCCATTCCAGACAATGAAAGAGCCGATATTTTAGCCAAATGTAGTACTATTTAGGGTGAAATTTATAAGAGACCGATTGCTTTCAACGAATTCTATAGCGCGTCGACAAAGGCATGGTTCAGGGGACTGGATGTGAGTAGGGACTTCATTCGTGTGATGTCCAGACTCATGTCCAATCACTACACGTTACATGCACATCTCTTTCGAATTGGACTTTCCGAGTCTGATCATTGTGCTTGTGGCGAAGGTTATCGCGATATTGATCATGTCGTTTGGAAATGCGTGGAGTATCGTGATGTCAGTTCTCAACTAATAAATTTCCTGCGTACTCAAGGTAGACTTCCATGAGTTCAACCAATAACCAGCTATATTATACTGAATAAAAGTGATGAGCTGATACAAACAAACCTGAAATAGTTAAAAGATCATGTACAAAATAAACGTATTTTATTTAATGTAATTTATAATAGCAAATCGACTGATAAAAACAGTGTTTAAATTAAATAATCAATACCAACATACTAATATGATTTTCGAAATGTATTAGGTTTAAAGTACTATGTATTGTGGATTGTCATGAAAAAATACTCAGGCGAAAAGCTTTCTAAAATCTTAAGTATTATTGTTATTTCTTATTAATTTGAAAATTGATAAAGATATACATTCGATTTTTTTTTCTCTGGTGAAACTTTCAAGACAGCATATCGCATCGCATCCTCGATCACAAAATTGTCTTATGTTGAGCCCTGGTTACTGGATTTATCTGAAAAGAGTTGGCTATGAGATTCTTCTAGCGGTTGTGGTTCATTCACATGCGAATAATTTTGGACATCTTTACGACATTTTGTACAAAGTAAAGAATTTTTACCAGCACTACTGAATAGCCATGATCACTGGACGCTCTAGAATCTGACAAAAAAATCTTGGTTTTAAAATATTCAAAATATTTTAAATATTTTGCTCTTTGAGTCGGCGCTAACTCTCACAGAATAAATATGCGACATACACATTTTCGGTGCGCTCTCGCTGTCGCATTTGTGCACGCATGAGCATTCGGAATGCCTACTGAAAAATCAATGGAGTAAGTACACAAAACCAGTGCTGTTGATTGCCGTTAAAGCGACGCGATATTTTTCAACATTGTATACAACATCGTCAATATGGTAAATGATGATACAAGAACTCGCTGCCTCTCAATGCATGAACCGTGAGAGAATATTTCTACATTTCTTCGCTCCACCTCATACTCGAAGTATTTCTCTGCCCTTACAAGAACACGTGCAGTTTTGCAATGATCGGTGCTGTTTGGAATTTACCAAGAGAGAATCGCAAGTTGACAATTATCACATAAAATCGAATCGATGATTCGACTTGATAATTCTCATACTAGGTTGCAATATTTCAATATTTTTGCATTCAAATACATTTTCATAGACACAAATTATACAAAGGTTATATGCACGTAGTTAGAATAAGCGGCAATAGTCAAATGATTCTATTGCAATTATCCACTGCCTGTATAGAATCGGATCGCAAAACGAGAATGAGCGACCGTTTGTTTCTTTAAAGCAAATCCCCACAGCAGCGTGCTAACCTGTGATGCTCAGACGGGTCATTGAGAGAAATTCGCTTTCGCACTTGCCAGTTTTTTTTGTTTCTGAGATGATATACGTCTCTCTTTGATGGCACTGATTGAAACGTGTGAAGAGTTGCTAGAGAGCGTTTTTTGATACGATAAGTCATCCTTGCACAAAACATCGTATTCTGGTTCAGATTATTATGTTTAGAGTTTTTCATCAAACTCGGAAATTCAAACGGATTCAAAAGTATATCGGCAATTGGTGAAATACGCGAAAGTGAAATCAAAAACTATGTATCTACTTTTCGTACATTACTTTTACTGCTTGTTTCCTGGTAGTGATTAGTTACTGATGACTCAGTAAGTCTTGGTTTATGTAATATAGGCATTTTTACCGAACCAACAGTTTCTGCTGACAATTTCGGTAAGAATTGATATCAACCAAACTTATTATAGAGGAGTTTCTTCATAACTATACATTTTTCCGAAAATATTACCGAGCAACCGGCGGTCCCACTCTCGAGCTACTTTTTCACACAAGAATGGGTCACATTTTATTTCTACTCGATGGTTGTACGAGTTGTACGAGAGTAAGCCGTACAAAGACGGTTTATTATTTTGAGTGTAAATACTCCTATCGACATTATTTTGGTTTTCTTCTGACGCTTTGAACCGACTTTCTATATATTCTTGATGTGTTTTTGTCGTAAAGCTTTTCTACTCTGTTGGTCCAATGTATCCTGTGTTGTATCTGGAGATGTTCTTCATTGTTTACTTTAATGTTGTGCACTATTTCCAAATTATCATCTGCTACTAGTCTTTAGCATGACTTAATCCCAAAGAGCACAAGCTTTTATTCAGGTTCACTAATAAAATATAACTTTTCCAGGAGGTTCGACACAGCAACGATGGATCTGTTGTTCATCGAATAGTTGAAGGTAACGTATTTAATTTTTTTTGTAAAAAATATTTGAAGTTTCTCATTAGAAGAAGGTATTTTAAAGCAATCTGTGCTCATTAATCTGATAGCGTCAGTCTAATTCCATTATATGAAAGCACCAACGGCAGTGTTCTGATGTAAGTAGAGTAAATTTTTGTACAGTCTTCTTCTGATGAAACACTTTCTTGCACGTGTCATTTCATCTAATTAGCGCTCATTCTGAACGGTGCTAAATTGAATGGATCGACTCAGACGCCAGCAGGATCCTTTTTGGATCGAGATTTAAGCGATAGATTTTTTTTCTCTCCGTTCAACATGAAGCATTTGCTGACTGAAATTTTGCACCGTAGTTGAAAACGGCTTCACGAGCTTAGTGCTGTAGTACCGAAACGACAGCATTTCCAACTAGCAACCACCCAACGGCTTCTTGTGTTATGTTGAACTCGCCACCGCCACTGCCTTGTTTGGGAGAGGGCTTACTGAAGTAATGTTCACCGTAAACTTTAATAACAGCAGCCGGGAAGCCAAGTATACGGCGGCGGTGTACTCCTGATCTGAGCAAGAAAGGACTAGCACACTCGACACGTGCTGCTTGCCTACAATAGATAGACGGTTGTCCCGTCATTGCTAGCGCTAGTACGTTCTGGCAGGAGCAGGTTCGTTAGCGGGTTCCTCACCGTAAGTGTTGTTGCTGTGGTTCGGATTCTTTTCGGCACAGCGCAGCCCGGGCTGAGTCCGGGTTGTGTGATACGAGACCGTTTGGAGCGTACTGCTTCGACAAAACCCAGGGAAATTGTCGAGGAAACTTTCGAGCAAGTACCACTCGACGCTTTTTCATGGAGTGTGTCCTCAAGACGGTGATACCGTCGTTGCTAGTTGGTGCAAGGAAAAATCGTTGATGGAGCTATTTTTACTCGGTGTGGAGTACTGCAGAAGAGGGTTGATTTATTACTTCCAAAATTTGTTTTCCGTTATGGTTTTCGAGAAATGGCTTTAATTTGTATTTATGTTTTCTCTTGTTAGGGAGAAAATAGATGCCAAATTCATAATTAATCAGAAAAATGATGTTATGAAAGTAATCACCGCGTGGCTGCTGGTTTTCGCTACATCTCAAAATGTTCAATATTTTCGGCCTTTAGAAGCTTGAAATCATATGGCAAATGAAGACACATTATCATCATTATGTTATACTAGATTTGTACTGAACGTCACATGTAAACTTGGCAAAAATTGTGTTCCATTGGATTGTCTCATAATATGACGAAAACCTATAATAATTTCTCGATATAAGTAAATAAGTAAAGTAAATGGAATCAGATAGTATAAACGCCATTTTATCCGCAGCTGCAAATACCTAGCCTGTTTTATCGAATCTATCGGCAAAATGATTTTGAATTTGATAGGAACAACCAATGCACAGAGGTTCAGAAGCAAAATTAGCGGGAAACAATTGTTTACGCTTTGATCATTAATGTAAGAAATTTCAGGATTCATTCTTTTTCTGCCATAGTGGTTTTAGGGTGGTCCTTAAACAAAACATGATGTAAATTTTTGCCTTTCTCATATAGAAAGGTTATGCAAGCACTGTGAGAACCGACTTTTGAATCGAGACCCGGAGGGCCGAGTGTCATATATCATTCGACTCAGTTCATCGAGTACGAAAAATGTCTGTGTGTGTATGTGCGTATGTGTGTATGTAACGCTTTTTTGCACTAATTTTTCTCAGAGATGGCTGAACCGATTTTCACAAACTTAGATTCAAATGAAAGGTTTTGAGGTCCCATAAAAAATTCCTGAATGTTATTTGGATTCGACTTCTGGTTCGGGAGTTATGGAGTAAAATGTGCAAAAAAAAAGAAAATATGTGTTCTAACTTTTCTCATAGATGGCGCGACCAATTTTCACAAACTTAGGTTCAAATGAAAGGTCCTGTGGTCCCATACGTAATTCCTGAATTTATTGCGGATCCGAATTCCGGATCCGGAAGTATAGGGTAAAGTGGGTTAACAATTTTATACCATCACTGAAAATGGGGAAAAACCTTAAAAAAATTTCTAAATCGACATCAAATCTTTTCCAATTGATAGTTTTTATCAGTAGACGGTCAAACAAACTGATTTCGGTTATTCTTTTAGGAATCGCAGAAAAATATTTTGAAGAATACCACAATATTATATATGATATGATATGAGAAAGGCATCATTACACAACTAGGTGGATTAAATTAGGTTTTTTTTGTAAGTAGTCACAGTTAAACACTGGACTCTTGATAAGCTTTGCTTCTATGAGCTTCTATTTTAAATCAACACACAGACGTTTCTAGGCTATGGTGCCCACTTGATCACTGTTTTGTTTTGTACTGATTCAAACAGATTTTATAAAATTGTTGTTAAGTGTGTTCATGTTTGTGTCTTATGAATTTAGTTGTAGCTTTCGTTATCATCGTCTATTTGTTGTTTTTTTATATAATGCATATTGTTCATACATGCATACATACATACACACACATATACGTAGATACATACATACATGCAGGGCTTTTTGTGAAAACACGCGAGGACACGCAGTGCCTGTGAAGAAAATTTAGAAAATGTCAAAGTGACTCATCTGGGCATTTTCCAGCTTATCATACTTATCAATTCGTAAATGACTTTGATAATTAACTGACCAGACCAATAAATCGGAAAAATATTGATATCAATCTTGATGATATCCTCCCTGTTTTTGCGTCATCAACCATATGGAGGTTGGTATTTTCATCACCCGAATTTAAAATCTGCTTTAAGTTTTGATACGTATGATGTAATAAAAGCTACTATTTTACAGCAATCAAAACTGATTAGAATTTCTGCTATTATATTTAACTAAAATATTATGTTTTTATGGTATGAAACAAGAAATGACTTCAATATTTTCTTTCAAAACATAGTGGAGGAGATACTAAAAATTGTGCATTAGCGTGTCGCTTAGAGAGATGTGAAAAAAAGCCCTGCACACATATATATATACATACACACATTGGATTACTATTGATATTTCTATTCTCATAGATTCTAACTAGGGTTAATGTACCAATATTCATCTCGTGAGTAGAGTCACCATGTTATTTTACAGAATACTCGACTTTTAATCAATGAATTGTGATAAAATCGAATACTTTGCTTCGGTTCTGTGAAGTAATACTGACGAAAAAGTAGTTCAAAAATTTTCAATACTGCGACGCGAAAATTCGAATCAAATGCTCCATAGACAACAAATCTCATTCTGATTAATGGTTCTCGTATATGAGATGACTACTGGAGGTGAGATAAAGGCGGGAAACGTTACTCCACTTTTATCAAGTTATTACATGAACTTTTCATATGAGAATGGCAATAAGTGTATATTTTTCCGCTGAAAAATATATATTTTAATGTGGCAATCCTGCACGCTATACATAATTGAACTATGCGCGCTGCGAACGAAGCAAAGCCGAACGTACTGTCGCGTACTAGTTTTTAATCGTCATTTTAAATAACGATTTGAATGTTTTGACACTCATCGCCTTATAATTTCGGAACTAGAAGTCGGATCAGGATGAAATTGCACAATATATTTAAAGACAATGAAAGCTTTAATTTGAATCATTATTCGTGAAAATCGGTTTATCCGTTGCTAAGAAATCAGAGTGAGTTCCGTTTTTGGAGATTTTCTTAACTATTATCGGTGCTTTCGGAAGCGGAAATCGAGGAGTAATATACCCAAAGAAGTTTTATATATTCACTAACTAGCAAGATCTGACAACTAGATGAATTTAGCAGTGAGGTTTATAAAAATGTGCACCTCGTTTCACTATCGCTTGTGAAAAACTACTTATGAAATTGAAAATTTTCACTAATCGCACTGTAATACCGGAACCGGAAGTCGGATCTGGATCAACAATTCGGGGACTTTTTAAAAAATTTCAAGACCTTTTATTTCCTTGTTAGTTTGAGAAAATCGGCTAAGAGAACGGGATCCAGGATAGCCAGAATCGGTTTGTTTAGTTGCCTACTGATAATAACTATCGATTTGTGTAGTTTTGAGACCAGTTTAGAAATTTTGTTACGTGTTTTGTTACGCCGGTTTAAGTGACGGGGTACAATATTTAACACACACTTTACCCAATAACTCTGGAACCGAAAGTCGGATCCGGATGAAATTCAGGAATTCCGTATGGGACCGTGAGACCTTTCATTTCAATCTAAGTTTGTCGAATCGGTTAAGCAATTTCCGAGAAATTCCTAGTGAAATTATTTGAGACATATACACACATATACATACACACACAGACATTGCTCAGCTCGATGAACTGAGTCGAATGGTATATGACACTTGCAAAGATCAATATTTTAAATTTTTTCTGCCGAAATATTATATTATATTATTATATATTATATATATATATATATATATATATATATATATATATATATATATATATATATATATATATATATATATATATATATATATATATATATATATATATATATATATATATATATATATATATATATATATATATATATATATATATATATATATATATATAATATCAAATAAAAAAAAGTTTATATCAATAACGACTTTAGTTACATTCAACATTTTTTATTAGTTGTAACCACTCAAACTAATAGCAAAATCAACAATTATTATTATTATAATCAATTTATAATGTCAGTTGAATCAACAAAAATATTTTTGAATTAAGGAACACCTTCTGTTGAATTCAATTATTCATATTTGTTGCAAACAATATTTTAAATTAGTTGAATTAAAATGGAGTGTGTCTTAGCTAAGAAAGGACAGTACATTGAATTGGTGATTTCAGGTAAAAAATTTTCCATTTCAACTATGGTTCTAGCATTTTTAAAGGAATAAGAAATAACAAATCCGAATTAGTAATATTAAGAATTTTTTAGTTGTCCTAAAAAATAACGAGCTAAAATCAGTAACTCAGCTAATTTTTTCGCCAAAATGCTGATTTCGGTCTTTCCGTGTACATATTTTTTCGGAGATGGTTGAACCGATGTTTAGTTTCAAAGAGGATCCCAAAAAAATGTTTGAATCTCATTTCAATTATACGGAGTTACTTGGTGAGAAGCGCAAAAAAATCAATTTCCAGAGTGTTTCTTATAAGTGACCATGCAAAAGGAAGCCAATTTTTCGAAACTACTTAGTAAAATGTTCTAGTTTACAGATATTTTAAGTTGATAGACAAAAAAATTATCTCGGCATCATCGGTTTCCGATTCCACTAGGCAAGAAAATGAATTACTGATTTGAAAGATGGAGTTAATCATTACGAATATTATTATAGCAATATTAGATGCCGAAAATTCTCTGGAAGGGAAAACTTGTCAGTGTTCAACGTCGTTTGTTTGTGCAAAAAGCCCATCTTTTGTTTCTATTTCTACGCGTTTCGCCTTCGGCTCATCAGTGTGCAGTTCAAATTGAACTGCCATCTCGTGCCTAGCAGTTCAACTTAAACCGCTAAGCAGACGCAAAGTTTGCACTATTTATGCAACCCTTGTCAGCGTTTTTGTTTGTTTTGTTTTTCAGATAAATAATGGGATCAAACACAATGATCGATTTACCTATATTTGAATCGAAAGCTTGCTCAACAAAAACACAAACGTTTTCAGTTTCCGAGAACTTTTAATCATGATGTATTATCATAACTTTTGCCCGTGTATAATTAGGTTTTAAAACATTCAGCGGTCAATTTTTTAAGAAGTAAATTCCAAATAATGTAAACTTTTTCTACGAACTAACCCGATTCACAAACCCGTTTAGTTCGTAAATAAAGGTTTAGATTTAGCTGAAGTAGTGCGTTTAGTAAAATATTAAATATTCACGATTAAGCTCTACCCATTCATCCACCTAGACAATTGTAAAAAGACACCCCTTATGGCGTTTTCGTTTTTAATTTGCACTACACCGGTGCAGTGCTACACTGAGGCATGAATAAACGAACAAAACTGACGAAAACATAAACAGTAACCATTGACTACAAATAAACAATTCCATTGCACAGAGCTACACCAATCTTTTGATGAGTGCTACACCAGTGGTATCGGTGCAGAAAAAGTGTAGCACTGGTGTAGTGCAATTGGCAAAAACGAACGGTTGCAGTGCAGCTTTCGCTACACCGGTGTAGTGCAATTTAAAAACGAAAACGACATTAGTTGAGTAATTCGTATTCACGATAAAAGACGCCAGTAGTCTGGTCCTGTTATATACGCTGCTAAAAATATACTTAGTTTTAAGTAGTTTTCACCCAAAAGAGGGGTTGTGTGCAGGAAATTAATATGAAGTAAAAGATTCCATTTGGTTCCATGTAAAAAGTACTCAACAGCAATTTGGTTCTACTCAAGAGTCAAGTTCCTTCTATTCAACATTAGTTGGATGTGGTTTAAATGATTTTACTTCCCGCATTGAAGTCCCGCTGTTTGGTGGTTTTTCTCTTTGTTTCCTGAGAAGAATCGAAAGCGCGAATGAAAGGCAACAGCTAAAACAACTCTAAAGTAAGTAAAAAACTCAACCGTTGCGTATTATTCTCTCTCCATGTAGGTTTTTGCTATGGTAGATTACCCATGTAGTGTCTCACTACTAGAGGCGCATAATTCAGAGAAATACGAATTTCAATTTAAATAATAAATAATTTATGGTTCATTCTGCCCACGGTTACAATGTTCATAAATTTTCCCAAAAAAATAAATTTTCCCAAAAACAAAAAACTGACAATTTTCAAGACATTTCAATCACATTTTCTCATATTTTTGCTTGCTGTATTATATACTAATGGTAAAGATTTTTTATTCAGCACAGATTTTCATTTGAGCGCTGCGATTCTGTTTTGAATAATTTGATCGATTAATTGAATTAATCCATTAGTGCTTAATAATAATCGATTACACTAATCGACTCTTCTTTCATTAATCGAAAACCTAATAATCGATTAATACGAGAGATCAGACATCACTAGGCCAGAAATCATCATAAAATTGTAGTAACTCGACTAATGAGTTGACTACTGGTATAATTCCACTAGTTCAGATTTAATTAAATATTATTAAGCATTTCGGTCCTTGAATGTTTGAAATTCCACTCAACTTAGTCCAACTTTAGCCCAACCGAATTGCTGTTCATGTGTTGAATAAAGCATTCGCTTTCCCATCAGAATCGCATCTATATTCATTATATCGAGAAAATGCGGAACAGTGATAATAGAGAAAACCATTGTTTTGCTCCTTGAGATAGGCATCCGGCGTAGGCCGTCGAACGATTCACGACCGAAGACATCTCCTGGCGGATTTTTACTCCATTCACCGCAATGTGAAGTACCATATTTATTCTGGACTCCCACAACGAGAACGAACAACGAAAATAAATTCCGGTCGTCAGGAATGAACCGCATCGTTTCTTCTTTCCCATCGTACGGATGCTGCTCGAATCGGAAAACGGGATCGATCCTATGAACGGTTTATTGTGTCACGGCAATATTCCACCAATCAGTCTGAAGCAGCCGAATTCCGAAGAATCAAGTAAAAATACACCGATCTGAATTTATTCGATTGGTCGGGGTTTGAGTCACTGGTGGCAGTGCCGTATATTCTTGAATTTTCTCTTTAGAGTATAAATATCGAAAATGACGATTGAACTTGTGTTTATTGAGTTCATGATACCTTTCAGTTTCGTGTTTGTGCGATGAAAAAGTACAAGCACACATCAATCGAATTTTAGTACTAAATATCAACCAATTGATTCCACTAAACACGAAGTTCACATTAATGACACTTTCAACCTTTTCAGTCTGTCTAGTCCTATAAATAACCATCGACAGGAAAGCGATCCAAAAAAGAAACTAATTAAAAACCACTCAAGCGTCTGCTTTCAACCATTTTTTTATTATCCTTCTTTATCATCGGACAGAGAAAGTGACTCGTAGTCCAACCAAATTTCATGTTATTATAATTTACGATACCCCCGAGTGTTTCCCTCATCACGCGCGGACTTCCTAAACACAAACGAAATTAAGCTACTTTTCCGATTAGTGTTGACATTCCGACAGCAAAACAAAAATGACATCATCATCATCACCACCACCACCATCATCATGATCATCATAACGCAATGAACCAACCCGCACAGAAATGTCACCAACGAAAGCAGTTAAAGCACGGTCCCAGCAGATATTGCTCACGCACCAGGAAAAAAAAGTGTCCCGGATTCAAAAGAGCATCCTCATTTCACATTTTTCGTTCGCACCTTCACCGCAACACCTTCTCGGGGATCGTCATCAAGTTCATTCCCGGTGTGATTACCACCTCGTATGTCATTCACAGGGCATTCAGTGTCTGTGGCGGATGCACAAAAGAATAATCGGAACAAATTTGTGGCCAACAATTCTACATGCAAAAATTGGTTTGATTTCAATTAATTCTGTTGTGCAAATAATATCTGCTCCCAGAAAACTATTTGATTCACTTTACCCAAGCAATCAAAAATTTCACAGTATCTGAATCAAATTCACCTTCAAGTTCACAAACAGCTCAGTTCCAATTTTTAAATTTTTTCATACATTTGTGATAGTAGATGGTTTGTTCGATACCAGCGTTTGGTTGTTTCTAATCTCTGGGTTTAAAAGTGGTTTTGCTCATTTTCTAACAAAGCTTACCATAGTAACGGATTTTTAGGATGTTTTGACTTGTGGTTTGCTGATTATCGTAGGTGACCAGTGATTTTCATGGCCAGTGATTTTCATATGAGAAGTAAGATTTGGAAGAAATTATGCACACGTTTTCAGAATACAAAACCATTTGTTTTGCTTAAATGAAGAGGTTAGTTTGATTCAAGACAGATTTTTCATGCATTTGTTTTTCGAAACATACCTCTAAAACTGTAAATTGTACTAAAAACGGCTTTCAAAGGAAGTTGTAAGAAATCTGTTTGATGCTCGAAAAAGAAAAATGAACTGGAGAACTCATTTCATGCTTTTCCGACACTTAGAAAATAAAAACGAGAGAATACAACTAGCTCTCTCTTTAATTTTATGAAGTTTTAACAAACTAGTCATATACGAAAACAATTAGACCCATTTTTTTTTGCACAATATCTGTTTATTAATCTTATTTTTGTGTATTACATCAAAATTTTACAGTACGAGTGTTTTGACCCTTTGGCCTTTCATCTTTGTTGTTCATACGATTCGTTATTAATAATAAGTGTTTTAGTTACTCTTGTTTTACATACTAATGTTTAATCATAATATTTATTTTAATTATTGAAATATCTACCTACTTATAACTATCCCTAACCTAATACGTACAAATTTTGAATTATTTGTATTTCAGAGATTGAGCACCTCTCTTCAAATTTCGTGCAGTATTGTTCGAATTTCTGTTCTAGTATATCCAGGGAGGCCATCTCATGTACTTCACTAGTCCTTGTCCAAGGGGGTAGATTTAGAATCATCTTTAAGATCTTACTTTGAATGCGCTGAAGCCTAAGTTTGTGTGTTCGTGCACAGCCCCCCCCCCCCCCCAAACAGGGACTGCGTATTCAATTGCGGGGTAGATGATTTGTTTATATACAGCCATCTTGTTCTTCAGACACAGTTTAGATATTCTACAAATCAGCGGATACAGAGACCTAATGAGTATGCTGCATTTTTGAACTATTTTGTCAACATGTGACCTGAATATCAGATGTCTGTCAAAGGTGAGTCCTAGATAGATAACTTCG
Organism: Malaya genurostris; assembly: GCF_030247185.1. Classification (NCBI taxonomy): domain Eukaryota; kingdom Metazoa; phylum Arthropoda; class Insecta; order Diptera; family Culicidae; genus Malaya; species Malaya genurostris. Next base: position 259,109,904 of record NC_080571.1, read on the forward strand.
TCGGACCATTGAATGACCTCATCACCGAATCGTATTCGGAATTCGTCTGATGGAACAAGTTTTGGAGATCTTGAATGTGGAAACAAGATGACCTGAGTTTTTGCTGCATTGATCACAATTTTCCAGCTTGTAAAATATTCAGTTAGAGCGTCCAGACCTGTCTGTAGTTTATTCTTCAGAGCATTAATGACACGACCTTTGTAAAGAATGGCAGTATCATCAGCAACATTTGCTTGTGGTTGATTATGGCCCCATCCAGGAGGGATTTTGAGGAAGATTCTTTTTGTGATCCAGCGGCTGAATCTTTTGGATTGCTGCGAGGAAGTTGCGGCCAATTCGGAATATCCCTCTTCGGTGGGAGCCGTGGGAAATTAATTTCATCCTTCTGTGGAACATTCTTGCGCGTTGATTGTTTACGGGACGCCTGTTGTCGATTTTTTGTGAACTCAGCATGTTTGTGACACGATTTGCTAGTAGATGGATGGTCGCCATCACAGTTTACACATTTTACAGCGATGTCATCTAGTCTAGGCAATCGTTGGTATTGTGTGGTTCGGCACATTTCCCGCACCGACTTTTCATGTGGCAATTCCTCGCTCCATGGCCGTAGTTCAAACAGTTCGTGCACAGCTTTTGTCTGCTTCAGATAACATTCCACTCCTTTGTAGTGGTTCAAAGCCGGAACAGATATTTTGTAGCCTTCAGTACATAAACGGATTGTTGTCTGTAGTCCTTTGCTGATCAGTGTGTTGAAATCCGAGCGTAGAGTTGGTGGGAAGCCCTTCAGGTAGAAAGGCGGCATTTTTTCCTTCTTCTGCAGTTCCTCTTCGACATCAACTGGCAGATCAGCATATTGGTTTTTACTCAGCAAACGATCGTTTACCTGTACATCACTTGGCTTCAGATGCTTAGCATCCTTCTCGGATCTATGGCGCGTTTTACCCATAGCTTGGGTAGGTAGACAACTGCGAATAAAAAATAAAACAAAATCGAAATTAGTCGTAGTAGGTTATTCGTCTATCCGAAAACAATTAGAGTGAAATCTGCTGTCTCTGTTTGATAGATTAACCTTAACCTTAAGGTGCATTAGTTTTGAGCTATCTTCTCCGGGGTATTCCTTCTTAGAGTCGAAGCAAGCATATCGTATCCGATTTTATCACAATCACAAGTCGAGTAACTAATCGGTAAAACAACATGGCGACGGTACTGATGAGATGACTATTGGTACTATTGTCTTATAAGTAAATTTATTCAAAACGGGGGTTTCTGGTACCACGTGGGCTAGTGCACATGACTGTTTCACTTATTTTACGTTTCGTTTTCGACTCATCAGTGCAATAGCACTGAACATAAACATAAACTACTAATGCACTAATGAGTCGAAGGCGATACGCAAAAAAAGAGAGTTAATTGCTTATGGTCTGTAGAATGCAGAATATTCCAAGTTTTAAATAACTTTTCAAAAAATTCAAGTTTTGCAGATGTCAGTAGATTTTATTATGATGGAAATTCTTCATTTTTTTAAGGCGATTTCGATTTATTCGTGCATTTGTAGGTAATGCTTCTGTTTAACGTAAGCTGCTATTGCACTGATGAGTCGAAGACGGAACATAAAATAACTGAAATAATAATGTGCACCAACCCACACGGTATCGGAAACCCCTGTTTGAATAAATTTGTTAATGAAGTTTGAAAACGAAAACTATGAAAAAAATGGAGATTTAAAGCTTGCTTCATTTAGAATTGGAACAAACTTTTGCTCATAGTGTGGCGCTCATGGTGGACGGATTTGGAAGTTCTTGGTGCCCATGTGTCGGGAATTTTGTCAACTGCACGTATGATTTTTGACATTCCGCAAATCGACTGTACTTTGTAAACAATCAACATGGAAGTCGAAAAAAGGGAAAAATTGTGCACAGTTATTTGGAAAATCCATTGTGGTCTGAATCTAGGTTAGCTAAACAGCTGAAATTGCCCAGAAATAACGTATGGCGCGTTATCAAACGGTATAAGGAAACATTGACGACGATTCGGAAGCCTCAAGCCGATCGTCGGAGTGGAACTGTCGACCGGAAACTGCGTGGTAAGATTTTGAAGACGACTAAGAGGAATCCTAATCTGTTGGACCGTGATTTGGCCAGAAAATTCGGTGCTGCCCATAGTACTGTGAGGAGAACTCGACTCCGGGAAGGAATCAAGTCGTATCGAGCTAGCAAACAGCCAAATCGGACCATAAAGCAGAATAGTGTGGTCAAAATTCGTACTCGGAATCTATATGACCAGGTGCTGACCAAGTTCGACGGGTGTCTTCTGATGGACGATGAAACCTATGTCAAGGCTGACTTCGGGTAAAAATTTTACTTGGCAACGGCTCGGGGGGATGTTCCAGCCGACAAATTGTTTTTTCCGACAAATTTGCAAGAAAATTTATGATTCGGCAGGGCATTTGCAGCTGTGGCAAAAAAAAAACGAAAGTTTTCGTTACAAATAAGACAATGACATCGGAACTATACCAAAACGAGTGTCTCCAAAAACGAATTTTGCCGTTCATTCGATCCCACGACCATCCCGTAATGTTTTGGACAGATTTGGCAAGCTGCCATTACAGCAAAGTCATTCAAGAATGGTATGTAAAGAAAGGGGTCCAGTTTGTTCCGAAAAACCTTAACCCACCCAACTGCCCCCAGTTCCGCCCGATTGAGAAATACTGGGCAATTATGAAGAGGAGACTCAAGGCAAAGGGAAAGGTTGTCAAAGACATCAATCAGATGACGACCTGGTGAAATAAGATAGCTAAAACGATGGACGAAGAAGGTGTGCGCCGCATAATGAGCCGTGTTACAAGAAAAAATCGAGAATTCCTTCGAAACCGTGACGAATAATTTGATCCGTATTTTTTCTTAAAAGAATGAAGAAAACGCTACATTTGTATAAAAAAAGATCTTGAATTCAATAATAAATAACTGAAATACAGGCAATTGTCTTTGTTCCAATTCTATCTGAAGCAAGCTTTATTCATTCATTCATTTCAGACACAATTTTTTGCTTAAATGATAGGACCCTTTTAGATAGGAAGATTCTAATAAAAGTTAACGCAAATGAAAAATTCACCCTTTTAAAAAATTACTGGATAGCTAAAAAAGAAGCTGTTTCGTTCCAGCTAGTGGTAAAGATGCCCTTGTCATATTATAAATAAAGGGTGTTTTTTTCGCTGGTATCTTTTCGGCAACACTGGTTTTGACAGATTACGCGTGAATCGTGTCTTGTGTCATTGTCAAACGTGTTCAGTTTGGTCTAAAATTTAATCATGAAACGGCTTACAAACGAACAACGCTTGCAAATTATTAAATTTTACTATCAAATTTCATACACGGTTAAGAGGTTTAGAGATTCATTTTTTTTATCGAAAAATTGAGTTCAGCGACGAGGCACATTTGTGGTTGAATGGCTACGTCAAAAGCAAAATTGTCGCATCTGGAGTGAAGACCATCCAGAAGCATTGCAAAAGCTACCAATGCATCCCAAAAAAGTCACTGTTTGGTGTGGATTATGGGCCAGTGGAATCATCGGGTCGTACTTCCTCAAAGGCGACGATGGATAGAACGTTACTGTGAATGGCAAGGGCTACCGTGTGATGATTGACGTTTTTTTTTGTTCAAAAATACAACAATTGGACATGCCTGATATGTAGTTTCAAACGGACGGCGCCACATCCTACACGGCGCGCGTAACAATGACCAAATTAAGAGCCGCCTTTGGTGAACAGTTTATCTCACGTTTTAGACTCGTTAATTGGCCGCCTAGATCGGAGCCGTGGCCAACATTTACATGAGTCCTTTATGAGTAAGACAGAAAAAGGGTTTGCCATACTGAAAACTTGTGCAAAGTTTCATCCAAACTAGAGTCGATTCTGATTTTAACACTTTTTATATTGTTAGTGTCTAGAATTGCTCATAAGAAAGAATTGATTTTCCTAAACATAACACACGGATATTATTCATAACATCATGAAATTTTCCTTCACTGTTTTTTGGCATAGAAAATTTTTCTGATCCGAGAAGCGAATGATATTAAGGTTAAAAACTTTATAATTGAAACAAAAAAAATAAACACTGGCTCAGGGACTTATGCGTCCAAGGTCAATACCATTGATTACAAGTGTTTGCATTAAAAACGTCTGAGTCAGCCTCTGACGGCTACGCAGAAAGTAAAAGTATACTTGCGATTTGGTGTGCGTGCGTGTTGTTTTCTGTTGAATGAATTTCCAAATAGATAGGACTATAATTGAATGCTGTGGCGGTCAAGTGAAGCATGCTTAGTTTTTCTAATCAATTAGACTGTCTTTTCATGTTTTCAAATGCAAGGTAGTTTAAATGACACGATAATAGGCGGTCAGGAGCTAGCTACGGGTTCGAGTCCTGTCTCTGCGATAACATTTTTGTGCTTTTCATTGCATAGCGCATGTTACTCGAAACGCCTCTACGTCTTAACAAGACAAATCGTTAAAAGAGTCTTACTATACACTATATAGGGCATGATTTCAATAAAAAAACTACTAGGATCAGCCCCATGGGGTTGTTCGAGTCATTGATGTGGAACAAGGCAACCAAAATTTCTAATGATCCTCATTTTCAAATAATCGTCAAACTTTTGAATCCGCATATGCACGAGAGTCTGCTTAGATTGAAATTTATTAGGAACCAACACCAAACACGCGAACCCAGAATATAAACTCTATTTGTTGTGATTTGTATTTGTTTTGTAGCAGACGAAATTACATCAATAGCCCAAATGTATGCAATTATATGTTTGTACACGCTTGCGATACGAATATCGATATTTATGCTTCTCTTCGCCAAGCTTGTGTTCAAGTTTTGTATAAAAGCAGTAATTGTTATAGCGTTTCTCTACCATTACTACCATTCTGCGATTTCGGTTGGAGCGATAAACTTTTTCTCATTGTTAATCGAGTTCATCTTATATAAATTAGAAATTAATCATATGCATTCAAAATTTACCCTGGGGTAGTTGTCAGGCGAAACGACATAACATGGAATTTAATCCGAGCTTTCCTGACACAAGATCAGAGCATACCGATTAAAGCTTCAAATCGTTTCATGGCAGTTTTTGTCGTGCTGTCTAGCAACAACCTGGCTCTAGCATGCTACGCGTAAGACTGAAACGTTAGCTATAATTTCGTTTCTATTTATAGATTTGCGTGTTTCCAACAGCTTCGCTTTTGCATCGATTGACCAATCAGAGCGATGCTTTCCCTTTGACATATCGCTTACTCCTTCAAAACCGTCGTCTATGGCAGGGAAATCCGGTATGCCGAAGATGTTTAGCAGACAAAATAAGACACGAATCCCTACTAATCAAAATTTCAATCATATATAATTGAAAATACGTTACTTGATACATTCAAATCGAAACTTAGAAATATTTCCAATCAAATGGTGACATAATATTACAGGGTCCGGCACTCGAAGTGTAACCAATTGAAAAGGCCATAAATTCAGTTTGGAAAATTACTTTTACTTAATTCAAAGTACAAAATGTGTAAAAATAATACAAAATTCAGAATCAATTCACTTTTGCTCGATATGACCACCTTTTGCCTTGACTTGATGACTTGAGAGAGCGAAGGAGTTGCTTCGTTTGGCCGAATGTGACTTGCAGGTATTTTGGCCCACTCGCGGACAATAACTTTTTTCAGCGCCTCGTGACTGGTGTATCTTTTAGTTCGGACTTTGCTCTCCAAAATGGCCCAAAGAGAATAATCCATTGGATTCGCATCTGGTGAATTCGAGAGCCATTGTGTGGACGTGATGAAGTTCGGAACGTTGTTTTTCAGCCATTCTTGGTTCACTCGAGCTTTGTGAGACGGTGCCGAGTCCTGCTGAAACGTCCATGGTCTGCCACCGAGATGTTTGTCTGCCCACGGCTTCAAAGCAACCTCTAGAATACTTTCCCAATAATATGTCGCATTTACCCTGACGCCAGGCTCGATGAAAACGATTGGAGAGCGCCCATCTGCGGTTACAGCGGCCCAAACTATTATCTGTTGCGGGTGCTGCCTCCTGGTGGCCAATCGATGACTCAAATTCTCGTATGAACGGTCGGTCAAGTAAACCCTATCGTTTTGAGAGTTTACGAATTGCTCAATTGGACAAATTTTCTCGTCAGAAAATACAATGTTCGGAAATTGACCGCTTTCGGCAAAACGAAGCAACTCCTTCGCTCTCTCAAGTCATCAAGTCAAGGCAAAAGGTGGTCATATCGAGCAAAAGTGAATTGATTCTAAATTTTGTATTATTTTTACACATTTTGTACTTTGAATTAAGTAAAAGTAATTTTCCAAACTGAATTTATGGCCTTTTTAATTGGTTACACTTCGAGTGCCGGACCCTGTAATAATTGATACAAAATTGACTGGGCTGTAATTGTTAAAAACCTGACCACATTTCTACGTGTCTTTTTCTTGAGTTTCTAATTTGCACCCCAAAAAACAAAAATGTGTTCCACATTAAAAATCAAAAACATTTTTTCTGTCATAACTTCAAATGTTCCGAAGATTGTTTTATATGATTCATCTACCAAACGTTTGATAAATACGGTGCATTCACCAATATCACAAAAGCTGTCTCCTATTTAATGTCATTATGATCTATTGTATTTGGAACACTACCCTGTTATTATTTTTAATTCATATTTAATATTGACTTTAAACTACTACACATCTCATCTTTTGGTGAATTATTGTTCGTCTTCCAAATATCTGATGAAGCCCTGTCATGCAAGTGAGTGTTCCACCAATGCGAAAGGTGATAGTCAAACGGGGCGGAATCTTGGAAGTATGGTGGGTTCGATAATATTACCCAATAAGGTTTTATTTACTGTGTCCTTCACCCATTTAGTGGTATGAGACGATGCGTTCTCGTGTTGAAAGATAATTTTGTCGTTGTACTGTTGTTGTCAAAAGCTTATTAGCCATTTTGCCAGGTTTTAAAAACTCGCAATACACCACACTGGTCCTACCAAACACACCGGTTTATTTCCAAAGCGATTCGCACTTGCGGTTGAAGTGCCGACTTCCTGAGTCGTTTTCGTTTCGTGTTCTCAAACTAAAAACATTTTCTACACGGAGAACCCTCCGATCGTAAAATTGCGATATCGCAGTTTTTGATTTTTGCGATAGTTGATTCAACTAATTTCTTTTTGATTCAACCAATATAGTTTTCGATTTGCATATATCCAAGTAGTTGAAAAATGTGTTGTTTTGAATACTGTCAAATGCTGCAGACAGCTGAAAGCAAAACAATAATCGCAATGGAAAATAAACCAATAAACTTTTTTTTTAGTTGAAGTCTGTTCGCGTCGCTTCAAAATGTCAATGAAAACAACATCGATGGTTGAAGCGTTTGAGAAAATTGTGTTCATTCGATTTGAAGAAATTTATGATTCCTTGACAAGTGTTTATCGAACAGCGGTATTGTGATAAAGTTAGCCTTGTTTCAGTTGCAAAAGATTTGGTGACAAATTAGAAAACGTTTACGGATTTGGTGTCACAAAAATCCTACAAAAAACCAAAATCACTCAGAGATCAGATCAGTTGTGATTTCGTAACGATTTATTCCTTGGTTAAGATTACTTGTGATGAAATCAGTAGTGATTTTTTATGTACGAGATCAGTGATCTTAAAATCAGCAATGATCGGTGGTTTTCCCAGCCCTGTTAATAACTAATGATATTACTTGTCAATATAAAATACTATTGATATTGGAACAACGATACTTATTTCAAATAGATCATGACGTGTATCAGTAAGTATATTTTGATTATTTTCGCAAATCAATAACATTGTTCGAGTTGATTCAACTATATGTCTAAAACAAATAAAATTGATTTATTTTTCAACTAACAGAATTTTGTTTCAATAACAACGCCAGTTATTTCAACTAAAATATTTGTTGAAATTGAAAGGTATGTGTCTTCGCTAAATGACAGCATTTTTTTTAACCAATTAAATTAGTTGTTTCAACCATCGATTCTACTAAACGAAAGACAAAAATGACAGTTTAGTTAAAACAACAATCGATTAGTTGTACCAAATTTTAACCAATCGAATTCAGAAAATCAACTAATATTCTGGTTGAAATGGGATCGCGGGTGGTTCCGTGTATATCCCGTGTTTCACAAACGGCATCCTTAAGTAAGTATGAATATGTTTCTTAAGCGTTTAGTTTTTGCAGTATCTTCAGTATAAGTTTATACCAGAAATCGATGAGCTACAGTGAATTTATTTTGGAAAAACAATGTTCAGAAATTACAACTTACATAGATCGTAATTTGATATTTACACAGCTTTCATTTTATAGCAGTCAAAAATTTTTGAAATCTCATAAAATCGTAACAAAGCTTTTACTGCTGAAAGCATAAAGCTTCCCCGACAATTTAGCGAGAAAGAACAACCATAATCAATCAAAAAGATCTCTAGAAATTGAACATATTAAATGAATATTCGAAATCGAAATCATTCTCAACGCCCGTGCATCCTTGGTCGTTTTACCACCAATAATTTTAGCCTTGAGCCAATGCCATTTACCCCCTGTGCGATGGCTAGGAGGGCATTGTCGTAGCACAGAGGATATCAGATACCGTATCCCGTGTCGTTGCAGCGTCAGCCGACATAATTTCCGAGGCTAATGAGGTTGATGTTTCCGAATGTTTTTCACCTTTCGACTTTGTCAAAATTTGCCCCACTCGGATGATCGGAGTTTGTGTGAGTTATAGCATGAGCTATGTGGAAACACGAGTACGTAGAACAATACATATTTTGGGCTGTTGTTGTGCTTGTCCGCCTCCGCATTCACTCAAAATGCAAGAGAGGTCTACGCACCCAGCATCGCATGTGAAACTTTCCCGAGAGAGAGAGAGAGAGAGAGAAAGAGCAGACAGTCAGGCTGAAATTTATGTTTGATCTAACTTTTCGGTGTATACGAAGTAATTACAGAAGATGTTAGGCTAACAGGTCGAGATCTGTTGAATTATTTTAGTATACATTAGGGGCGAAAGTTTGTAATGAATGTTTTCTTCAATTTGACGCTGCTCTTGTTTGACAGACTGATTTTATGCATTAGGTTAACTTCTTCAAGCTTAATGTAGCTTTCATGTTCGGAAAATCTTGTTAGCTTTTATTTATTAGAAGCGAATCAACCCTTGGGTCATCCTGTTGATTCAAAGCCTCTATCTGGGGAGATTTTAGCTTTATTCGTTTCTAGTTGTTGTGTATCTTAATTTTGCAAGACTGGGCTGCGTTCAAATCTGTGTCATTCATTTACTTTTTCTCCCAATACTTTTCTATACTTCTTAACAGCGTATAGAAAAGTATTGGCCCCTCCCGAAATCAGAAATAGAAACGAAAAAAAAGTTTGAGAAAAAATATGGGGCTGTTGATTCTGTAGTTTACACCGTGAGATAGAGGTTTCGAGAGTTACGTGACGGTTGAAACTCCACTGTCGATAAAGCACGCAGCGACAGGCCCTACGAAGCAGAACAGAATCAAAACCACATGAAATGGAGGATGAAACCGGGATAAAATAAATGACAATAACAATAATACATGAAATACATAAAATATAAGTTCAGTTTTTGAAGCAATATACGTTTCGAAGTTTTTTGAGGTCTATCTGAGTCAACGCCTGAGTAAAGGTATCAGGTGTACAACTTTGCTTCCGCCGTTTTCCGATAGGTGGCTGTACCGGCTGTGGCTGGTTAAAATACATAGATGATAATGCCTTTAAAGTGAGTGTGTACAGTGCCTAACGAATTGTCATCGCCGTTTCAGTGACAGTTGTTCTTGTTTTCGTATTATTCACGCTCGAAAATGTCTGTTTATGCGCCCAATTTTCGTCATTTGCGGGAAGTTTCACTTTTCTGTTACAATTCTAAAAAACACAACTGAAGTGCATCGAATGCTTTCAGAAACTTACGGTGATACTGCTCTGAGTAAAAGAACGTGTCGGGAGTGGTTTAAACGTTTTAAAAATGGTGATTTCGATGTCGAAGACAAACATGATGGTGGAAGAGAAAAAACCTTCAAAGATGAATAACAATTTACTACGAGCTCTTAAAACCGGGTGAAACCATCACAGGAGATCGCTACCGAACCCAACTGATGCGCCTTAATCGCGCGCTAAAGGAAAAGCGGCCACAGTATCAAGAGCGACATGGCAAAGTCATCCTCCAACACGACAATGCTCGGCCTCACGTCGCAAAAGTGGTCAAAAAGTACCTGGAAACGCTGAAATGGGAAGTCTTGCCCAACCCGCCGTATTCCCCAGATGTCACCCCTTCTGACTTCCACCTATTCCGTTCGATGGCACACGGCCTGGCAGATGAACATTTTCAATCCTTCGAAGAGTTGGAAAAATGGATTGCTTCATGGATAGCGTCAAAAAAGGACTCCTTTTTTCGAGTCGGGATCCGAAAATTTCCGGAAAGATGGGAGAAAGTTGTCGCTAGCGACAGACAATACTTTGAATAATACATCTGTAAGCACGTTTTCGCAATAAAGCTTTAAAATTTGTAAAAAAAAGGCAGAAGCAAAGTTGTACACCTAATACTATGGATTTTTTTTGTTCCGATTATAGAGGTCTTAACTTTATGGTCATTCGCCTCATCGGGCTAGAAAAACTTCCTGGCCCTATGTGTGGGGTTGTGAATCGAACCCAGGCGGGTTGCGTGAAAGGCATCGACTTACCCATTACGCTATACCCTTCCCCAATGTGTAAAAATGTTCCATTTGACGAAGTGTTTCACTCGATATTATCGTAAGATGGGAAGTGTTGCAACCGATAATTTTCTTAAATTGAGGGTTACAAATCATATGAGTTAATTTTAGGAAACTATAAATGTTGAAAGTTATAAGGGTTAGATTCTTATGGTAAACGAGTTACGATGCGATACTTTGAAGGAAGTTATATGTGTTACGAAGTGTTATTTACATCGCTCTTTAGTAAGTTATAGTTATATATATACGTTATTTTAAAGTTAAAAATGTTACGAAGTTACTTGCGTTACTTCTTTGTAAGTTACAGACGTTACGAAGCGTTACTTTTTTGTAAAATATAGGCGCTACGAAGCGATACATGCATTACTTTCAAGTGAGTAACAGGCGCTACAAAGCGTTACATGCGTTACTGTTTTGTAAGTTATATGCGTTACGAAGCATCACATGCGTTATTTTTTTTGTAAAATATAGATGTTTGCGAAGCGATACATGCGTTACTGTCTTTTATGGAGCATTGAAAAGCGTTATTGTTTTGTAAGTTGAAGGCGTTACATGTGTTACTTTTTTACAAGTTATTGGCGTTACGAAGAGAGAAATTTTATTTACTTTTTAGTAAGTGAAAGGCATTACGAAGCGTTACATACGTTAGTTTTAAGTAAGTTTAAACGTTACAAAGCGTTGCATGCGTTACTTTGATGTTATATGCGTTACTTTTTTGTAAATTATAGGCGTTAGGAAGCGTTACATGCGTAATTTTTTTGTAAGTTATTGGCATTACGAAGCGTTACAAGTGTTACTTTTAGTAAGTTATAGGCGTTAAGGAGCGTTACATGCGTTACTTTTCTGTAAGTTATAGGCATTACGAAGCGTTACATACGTTACTTTTTTGTAAGTTATAAACGTTACGAAGCGTTACATGCGTTACTTTTTTGTAAGTTATAGGCATTACGAAGCGTTAGTTTTTAGTAAGTTATAAGTGTTAAGGAGCGTTACATGCGTTACTATTTTGTAATTTATAGACGTTTCGAAGCGTTACATACGTTACCCTTTTGTAAGTTATAGATGTTACGAAGCGTTACATGTCGCGAAGCGATACATGCGTTACTGTTTTTATGGAACGTTGCGAAGTGTTATTGTTTTGTAAGTTGACGGCGTTACGAAGCGTTACATGTGTCACTTTTTTGTAAGTTTTTAGTAAGTGAAAGACATTACGAAGCGTTACATACGTTAGTTTTAAGTAAGTTTTAAACGGTACAAAGCGTTGCATGCGTTACTTTTATGGTATATGCGTTATTGTTTCGTATGTTATAGACGTTACGAAGCGTTACATGCGTTACTTATTGTAAGTTAAAGGCGTTATGAAGGGTTGCAAGCGTTACTGTTTTGTAAGTTATAGGCGTTAGAAAGCGTTACATGCGTTACTTTTTTGTAAGTTATAGGCATTACGAAGCGTTACAAGTGTTACTTTTTTGTAAGTTATAGGCATTACGAAGCGTTACATGCGTTATAGGCATTGCGAAGCGTTACTTGCGTTACTGTTTTATGGTACATTGCGAAGTGTTATTGTTTTGTAAGTTGAAGGCGTTACGAAGCGTTACATGTGTCACTTTTTTGTAAGCTATTGGCGTTACGAAGAGTTAAATTTTAGTTACTTTTTAGTAAGTGAAAGGCATTACGAAGCGTTACATACGTTAATTTTGAGTAAGTTTTAAACGTTGCATGCGTTACTTTTATGTTATATGCGTTATTGTTTCGTAAGTTATAGACGTTAGGAAGCGTTACATGCGTTACTTTTTTATAGGTTATAGGCGTTATGAAGGGTTACAGGCGTTACTGTTTTGTAAGTTATAGACGCTACGAAGCGTTACATGCGCTACTTTTCTGAGAGTTATAGTCGTTATGAAGTGTAGCATGCGTTACGAAGCGTTATATGTATTATTTTTTGTAAGTTATAAGCGTAAATACTTTACATGCGTTACTGTTTTGTAAGTTATAGGCGTTAGAAAGCGTTACATGCGTTACTTTTTTGTAAGTTATAGGCATTACGAAGCGTTACAAGTGTTACTTTTTTGTAAGTTATAGGCATTACGAAGCGTTACATGCGTTATAGGCATTGCGAAGCGATACTTGCGTTACTGTCTTTTATGGAGCATTGAAAAGCGTTATTGTTTTGTAAGTTGAAGGCGTTACATGTGTTACTTTTTTACAAGTTATTGGCGTTACGAAGAGTGAAATTTTAGTTACTTTTTAGTAAGTAAAAGGCATTACGAAGCGTTACATACGTTAGTTTTGAGTAAGTTTTAAACGTTGCATGCGTTACTTTTATGTTATATGCGTTATTGTTTCGTAAGTTATAGACGTTAGGAAGCGTTACATGCGTTACTTTTTTCTAGGTTATAGGCGTTATGAAGGGTTACAAGCGTTACTGTTTTGAAAGTTATAGACGCTACGAAGCGTTACATGCGCTACTTTTCTGAGAGTTATAGTCGTTATGAAGTGTAGCATGCGTTACGAAGCGTTATATGTATTATTTTTTGTAAGTTATAGGCGTAAATACTTTACATGCGTTACGGTTTTGTAAGTTATAGGCGTTACAAAGCGCTACATGCGTTACTGTGTTGTAAGTTATTGGCATTACGAAGCGTTCCATCCGTAACTTTAATGTGAGCTATAAGCGTTACGAAGCATTACATGCGTCAATTTTTAGTAAGTTATAGGCGTTACGGAATGTTAAAAAGTGTTACTATTTTTATAAGTTATAAGCGTTACGAAGCGGTTCATGCGTTGCTTTTCTGTAACTTATTGGCGTTACGAAGCGTTTTATGTTACTTTTTTTGTAAGATAGAAGCGATACGAAGCGTTACTTTAAATAAGATCTAGACGTTACGAAGCATTACATGCGTTAATATTTAGTAAGTTATAGCCATTAGAAATCGTTACATGCGTAACTTTTTTGTAAGTTTTAGGTGTTACAAAATGTTACATATGTAACATTTTTAAAAGGTACAAGTGTTACGAGGTGTTACATCCGTTACTCTTTTGTTATAGATGTTAAAAAGAGAATTTTGGCTTCCCAATTTTACATATTGAAGAGTCACTTATTTGTCAAATCTACTGAAAATTAAAAAATTATGAAATGTTTCGGAATGATTATATAATGACATGGAATACACTGATGAAAATAAGCACGATTACATATCTTATTGAGACGAAAACTTGTATCTAGTTTTGAAGGAAAATGAGCATACATATTATTCAAGTGAATTAATTGTTCTGTTCACGTGATTCAACGATTTTAGTATTTTAAATGTTACCAACAGCCATGTACCCAAAGTGGGAGGTGGGTGGTAGCCAAGGGACCCTGACCTCTCCCGAAATCAGAAACAGAAACGACAAACAAGTTTGAGAAATATTATGAGACTTTTGATCCTGTAGATTAGACCGTGAGATAGAGGTTATGAGAGTTACGTGATGGTCAAAACTCCACTACCGATGAAGCACGCAGTGGCAGGTCCTACGAAACAGAACAGAGTCAAATCCCTGAAATCTTCGATATTTCCAATCCAACACGAAAACCTTCTTGTCTCGCTTAAGTCTAATAATGATAATGATGCAGATGTCAAATGTAGCAAACGATTGCTGTGATGGAAATGCACTGATTGCTAATTGTCACGGAAACGAGGCGAAACGTAGTAACTAAGTAGTGGTCTAGAACCACACATCCTCCCTCATCTCCAAATAAAGTAGACGTCGCGGCTCATGTCCAAATTTTTTTCTCGGCGGTCGTCCCGATCCGCACTATAAATCCTTACGGCCGACCCGGTCCGCACGAAAACTCCCGGCCCGCGTCCAAATTTTTCTCAGCGGTCGTCCCGATCCGCACTAGAACTCCTCACGGCCGTCCCGGTCCACATCTAAATTTTTCTCAGCGGTCATCCCGATCCGCACTAGAACTCCTCACGGCCGTCCCGGTCCGCGTCCAAATTTTCCTCAGCGGTCGTCCCGATCCGCACTAAACCTTCTTCCGAATCGCGGCCGCGTTTTCCCACATATAAATTAAGTTGCATTCATTTTTTACCTATTCTCTTTTTGTGCTTTTCTTGAGAAAAAATTCATCCGTCAACTTGCTATGACGAACAAACTAACTGTCGTCACCTGGCAGGATCGCCATTGTGTTATTTCTGAATCCCTGAAATCTTCGATATTTCCAATCCAACACGAAAACCTTCTTGTCTCGCTTAAGTCCAATAATGATAATGATGCAGATGTCAAATGTAGCAAACGATTGCTGTGATGGAAATGCACTGATTGCTAATTGTCACGGAAACGAGGCGAAAAGTGGTAACTAAGTAGTGGTCTAGAACCACACACGCAGCATATAAATATATAGTGAAAAGTTGTTGTAAGATAATGCTTCATTGCATTTTGAATGCTATTTTAATGCACATTGCTTCATAGTATTCAGGATTAGTGTAATTATTCATTAACAATGTTAAAATAGAGTTGTAAATGTGAATCAACCTTGCCTGAAAATGGATTCACAAGCAACTGTAGCCAAAGTTTTAAATGGATAATTTTAATAGCACAATTCTGGTGTAAATAATAATTCGGGAATTTGACACGATCTGAATCGAAACATGTTAAAACGTCGTACAGAATTTTGTTTCCAGCTAATATTTGAAGTATCTTTTAATGTCAATAGTCAAGATCGTAAGTTTCGCTAGAAAAATCAGATTTCCACAGTTTTCATCGACGGATACGTAGATTCGTAGAATTTCTCGAAATTCGTAGTATTGAGAGGATTTTCGTAGATGTCTCTGATAACAGACGAATATTATCACTTGTAATATTTGTTTTAGTGAACATACTGCTAGTGATTGAAAAATTATACCCTGTATGAAAATCCGGCTGTTGGTGAATAATCCGTTTGTCACAATAATGCAAAAGTGTAACTAAATCGCTGAATTCTTCAGAATAATCACAGTGCTTTTACTTTTTGAGCGGTATTTCCGAAGCTCGATTATGATGAGCACAATCCAGTTAGCAGAGATACGGAACATAGACACTCGACGAAAGACTATTTATAAATACTTCCTCCGCTAATTGGGGTGTGAATTAAAAACCCAAAACGCTTGTTGAGTATTCGGAATGAGAGAGCCAATTAGCTGACGTTGGCAAAGCTAAGGCAACAATAGTGAAACTATTTTTGCTTAAGAGAACGAACGATTGCCTCAATTGAATTCTGTTCATAACATTATTTTCCACTCTGCCACGATTATTCAACGGGAAGAGGAAATGAAACAAATGAGAGCGAATTAAAATTATTCATCCATAACAAGTGTGCGGAATTCATATCAAATTATGATCATCCTTTTCCCAAAACCGATGTCGAATACTATCCTTTTGTTCATAGCCATGCATTTCAGTCGGAGGAAGGAAGAAAGAAAGCAAGCACAAGATACAATGTGATCTAACTGACCGTGAAATCCACACCGGGGCGAAGCAAATCCCTGCCAACAAAGAATCCTCTCAAACGGTTGCACGGCGGAGTGAATCGCTGAAACAATCAACCCTAATTTATGAATCCAATCTCCGTGCGGTGAAATGGTGAAAATCGGGAAAAAATTCCAGCCAGTCTGATTGAAAGCGGAAACAACAAAACAACGTCAGCATTTTTCGGCAAACATCCTCAGCGTTCGAGTTTGAAGTCGTTTATCCTCAAATACCTCAAATGTAGAAAATGTAAAATCGATGTCGATTGAGTTTTCCCAAACCCACCACCAGCCACCTTCACCGAAACGAACGGTGCTGCGAGGATTCTTATGAGTTAAGAATTCCCGGAAGAGTTCCATTCGTCCGTAGGATGTTGTTCTGGCAGCAGAAATGATACACTCCAGTTGACGAGGGATCACCATAAAGATGAAAAAGCAACTTTCTTCGATGCTGGCATGTTCATTTTATTAAACTTGGCTCAACCGGCGAAAAAAGGTGCCTGGGAAACCCTACCCCCATTATGTCGTATTATCATTCTGGGATGGTTATTTCCGATTCGGACATGTTCAAGGGTTGAGATGGGATTTATTTGTTCTCGTGATACTGGTAATTGTAATGCTATCGAGAGTGTTTCATTTATTTATTGCAATCTGATTGGTGTATAGTTTTTTTGATGCCATAATAAAAGTTTTAATCATTCAATATTTGGACGCAATAAAAAACTAATTCTAGTATTCACAATTAAGGTCATTCCGATTTAGAATTGATAAAATATTTTTCATACTCTGTTGGTTAACTTGAGCGACCGCTTTGTTCCAACATCTCTCCAGTTTTGTCGCATCTGGATTCACCTGAATGGAATTGAGGAAAGTTGGTTGGAATGATGTCCTTCAGGAAGAAATTCACGCCGTTGCTTGGATACCACTTCAGTTTTTCGGGAACTTCGGCTTTGGTAATAACTATTTTTTTCTTCGAAGCCCTGATTTTTTTTCGTTGGCAGTTGTGAATACATTGATTTTAAGAATTGCAAACCATTCTGAACTTGGGAATCGAGCCCAGGTAGAATGCAGAAAGATTGATTGAAAATTTGGTACGGGCGTTGCATGCCTCCTTACTCCTTGAGATTGATGAATAATTTATTTTGATTAAAATAAGGTTCTGTCGATGGAAAACTCCTCCTAAGAAAATAAAATTCAAATCAATCTTATTTTGATGTTTCCTGCAAAAACTTTTCACCGGTTTAAATTTTGATGTGCAAGTTGAAAATTCGAAGAAGTAGGTACATAGCACGGGGACCAGGTTTCAAACACTTGCTCTCAGTCACCCGATTAATTTTTTTTGTTGCCACATTGATAGTTTAAAGACTGTCCCAGAAAGTATGGACGCACTTTGATTTCGCTGTAAATAATTCACAAGTGTTAGATATTCAAATTTTATTCGAAATACTGATAATATTAGACTACAACAACAGAATATTATTCTCAACATTTGCTACTTAGCCATTGTAGACTAGCTGGCGCACCTTCTTGCGAACGTTCCTCATTAAATTCCGTACAGACTTCTTGGCGACAAGTTTTGACACTTTTTCCAATCTTTTTCGAACTGTTGAATGGATTCGGCTGCCGAGACATGTTTCCTAAGACGTGCCTTCGTTAATGCCCAAAATACCTCAATTGGTCGAAGTTGTGGACAATTTGGTGGATTCATGTCTTTTGGGACGAAAGTGACATTACCATTCTACCGTTGATTTCGAGAAGTGGCAAGAAGCAAGATCTAGCCAGAAGACAACAGGATCCTTGTGGCTTCGAATCATGGGTAGAAGTCGTTTTTGTAAACATTCCTTGATGTATATTTCGCTGTTCATTGAATCAGTAGTGACGAAGGGTTTCGAAATCTTACCGCAGCTACAAATTGCTTGCCATACCATAGCTTTCACACCAAATTTTTCGACTTCAATCGATATCTCGGACTGGTTTAACACTTGTCCTTCTCGCACCGTATAATATTGTGGTCCCGGCAAGGATTTGTAATCGAGTTTCACGTAGGTTTCGTCGTCCATGCAGTTCAAATTTCCAGCAAGAATCGTATTGTACAGCTTTCTAACCCTCGGCCTGATCGATGCTTCTTATAGGTTCGAAGATTCAAACGTTCTTTAGCGCGAAGAACATTTGACTTCGAAGTGCCCACTTTTTTGTCCACATCTCGAACTGAAACCTCTTTCTTTTGCTCAAACGCCTTCAGTATACGTTTATCCAACTGAGGGTTAGCAGGACCTTTTTGCCTTTCTCATATAGAAAGGTTATGCAATCACTTGAAAAACCGACTAGTGAAAATTGGCCCGGAAAGCCAAGGGTCATATACCATTTGACTCAGTTCATCGAGCTGAGCAATGTCTGTGTGTGTGTGTATGTGTCAAATAATCTCATCAGGTTTTCTCGGAGATGGCTGAACCGATTTTGACAAACTTGGATTAAAATGAAAGGTCTCGTGGTCCCATACGAATTCCTGAATTTCATCCGGATCCGACTTCCGGTTCCGGAATTATAGGGTAAAGTGTGTTCAATATTGTACACCGTCTCTTAAACCGGCGAAACAAAACACGTAAAACAATTACTAAACTAGTCTCAAAACCACACAAATCGAAAGTCATTATCAGTAGGCAACTAAACAAACCGATTCCGGCTATCCTGGTTCTTGGTATCCGGTTCCGGAAGTACCGGAAATAGTGGTCATATATACCAAAATAGATCTCACTCACTTTTCTCAGCGATGGTTTGTCCGATTTCCACAAACTTAGATTCAAATGAAAGGTCTCGTGGTCCCATATGGAATTCCTGAATTTCATCCGGATCCGACTTCCGGTTCTAGAATTATAGGGTAAAGTGTGTTCAATATTGTACACCGTCACTTGAACCGGCGAAACAAAAAACGTAAAAAAATTCCGGCTATCCTGGTTCCTGGTATCCGATTCCGGAAGTACCGGAAATAGTGGTCATATATACCAAAATAGATCTCACTCACTTTTCTCAGCGATGGTTTGTCCGATTTCCACAAACTTAGATTCAAATGAAATGTCTCGTGGTCCCATACGGAATTCCTGAATTTCATCCGGATCCAACTTCCGTTTTCGGAATTATAGGGTAAAGTGTGTTCAATATTGTACACCGTCACTTAAAATATTTTCGGATACAACAAACATTTAAATCGTAATTTAGAGTGCGTACTAGAAGAGTTTGTGTGTCATGTTAGTTGGTGGCCGTACGAACCGACTTTGGTTTGTGGAAATGTGGTTGACTCACGCAGTCAAAGCATTGTTTTATTCTTTATGTTATACTAGTTAATGCACAAACAATCTCTTGGTTTGTTTCAAAAATCGAAGAGATAAATTTTAAATGGAATACCACAATATTATATGTACATGAGAAAGGCATCACTACACCACTATGTGGATTAAAACAGTTTTTTCGGTTTATCCTCAAAGGTGTTATCCTCACCGAACTTCCTGATTGCATTCCGCACGGCTTTTTCATTTACTCCTTCCATTTTTGCTATCTTTCTCAGTGACCATCGGCGTTCTGTGCACCATTTGTACACAATTTTTCGACGTTGTTCTGCTGATAGTGCACACATTTCGAATTAAAGAAAACGAATAAACAACTGCAGAAGTGGTTAGAGAAGAGTGTAAACAACAGGACGCAGTCATAAAAATTGACAGATTCTGAACCATTGCGAAATGGCAGCGGTTTTTGGTTGCGTCCATACTTTCTGGAACAGTCTTTTTTTTTTTATAAAAAATTTTTTATTCAGGCCAATTTGCGTACAAGCTTTACGTGGCCGAACGAGCCATGTTTTTATTAGATAAAATAATTTTTTTACCGTTGGATCTCGTTGTCACCCTTTTTCTAGGGGGAGAGGAGCTTCCATTTTTATCTTGCGATGATTGAGGGGCACTTTGTTCGTGGCTCGTCTCGTCCTCCATTGCCGCATCGGTGGTATCGTTGTTGGTTTCCGTTTTTTCTTCGTTTTCCTTGTAATTCGCATTCTTGGGTTGGTTGTTAGTTGCTGTAGACGCGCCTTGTTGTGTATTAATTGCAGTTGTTGGTGGGTTTGATGGTACAACAGGAGTACTGCGCTCACTAGTTTCCGTTGTTGGGCGGTTGTCCTTATTTTTGTTTAAAGATGTCCTTTTTGCAGTTTCAGTGCAAGGTTTGCCGTAGTGTGCAGGTTGTTCACAAAACTGACATGTAACCAGTTGATTTTCATACGTAATCAGCGTTTTATACGGATGTATCCCGTCTTGATCACAAATGATGTAAGATGGAATTGCCTTACGTAGTTGC
Source organism: Malaya genurostris (assembly GCF_030247185.1). Taxonomy (NCBI): domain Eukaryota; kingdom Metazoa; phylum Arthropoda; class Insecta; order Diptera; family Culicidae; genus Malaya; species Malaya genurostris. The sequence goes on from NC_080571.1 coordinate 259,130,529, forward strand.
ATACGTACTACTCGCACGCCATTCCGGATACCCGAAAAAAAATTCCGCCATACTTCCCTTTCGATGGAAAGAACATCACCGTACTGCGACATACATTCCCGAACATACCCCTCGCTGGTCTGCGGGGGAAGGTCATGCACGCGTACTTCTATGGCATTGTCCACCATGTACACAGGGATTTTATATTTAACATTGTCATGATCAATACTGTGCACCCCGTTATTAACCGAAGCAAATGCAATTGCATCTTTTTCACGTTTGAACATAATATACACACAGTTAGACGCCTTGTTGAATTGAATCTCACTTACATCAGTAACGTTTAGATGCATTCGTTCCTTAAGCAAGATTTCAATTTCGGTTGCTGCTGGTCTAACTTTGCAGCGCTTGAAATCAATACAAATTGAATTTGGCCTTGTAGGCCAAGTTTCAGGCTTTGTTAAATCGTATTTGCCCATTTCGTACACTCTATTGTTCACTGCACTGTATTGTCTTTGTTTCTGTCGTCGCGACCGTAAGCAATTGTCTGGGACAGTCTTTATTAGAAGTATTATTTGGGCGTTCTGAGACGTTAGCGTGAAGCAATTCGCCGAAAAAGATCAGATTTGTGGGCAAACAACCCGTGAATCTTGCACCACGATAACGCACCGTCACACAATGCCATTGTTATCCTTAAACAATTGGCACAAAACGAAACGAATACCATTCAGCAGCCACCGAGTTTGCCTGATTTGGCTCCCTGTGATTTTTTCCTATTCGATCGACTCCGTGGAACGCGTTTCAGCTGCCGAGATGTGCTCATGGAAAAATCGCATATGGCTCTGATGGCCATACCGAAAACTGAATACAATTTTTTTCGAGGATTGGATCAATCGCTGGCATAAGTATGTTGCAGTCAATGGGAAGTGCTTTGAAGGGAACAATATCGATTTTGTTGAATAATCTTGTGTTTTCAAATTTCTGAATAATTTCCGGGAACTTTTTTATCAAGGTAGTAGCGTCAGAATTGAAAAAATTATTTTTTCGTATTGTACTATTTTCGTTCAACAAAATAAATTCAGATGTTTTGCATGATAAAAAGAATCATTCGAACAACATTTTGTAATTATTTCGTGGAAAAATATTGAGAAATAAGTCGGTGACGAGGTATTTTCGAGAACGCTTCTTAAAAATCATGATTTGCGGTGTCCACTGTATCTCAGCGCAGACTAATCAAAAGTGAACAAACGAACGCAGCATAGTTAGAGTAGAAGTTTTTCTAGACCCCAACGTTTCTGTTTGATTTTTTTTAATTTTTGGTTGTTATTCAAAGTGAAAACTACGATTTTTCACGAAAAAATCCGCCATTTTGTAGCTGTTAAACCTCCCCAAAGTAACAAACAACGAAAAGGAAAACGTTGGGATCTGGTTTTTTATATGTAGAAAGTGTGTGCAAAATTTGAAAAAAATTGGTTCAGTAGTTTTTAAATGACGATGGACACGGACTTTCTAAACCTGCTTTCGAGGAAAACGCGTTTAAAGGTTTTTGTCTATAAAATCAATGGAAACAATTATCTAACATTTTCAAAAAATCATATTTTTTCTTTTATAATATATTACAACGAAACAATTCAAGAATGTTTTGTCAAGTTTTGAAGTCAATCGAAAAAGAAATCTTGGGCCTGCGCGCCGAGCTCTGACTTCTTCGTAGAATGAGATAGCCATAGATAAAAGTCCATAACTTCCAGAGTTTCGTTCCAATAGGCTTGAAAATTTCACAGAAAATTCTTCAAATGTTTTACTATAAGAAAATATAAAGAAAAAAATAAATGATATCTCAGCGATGGTTTGACCCTACCCGCCCCTTAAGGTGAAATTCAGTGCCAAAATAAGGCGCGCAAATATCCAAACACATGAATTGAACGAATCATCGCACAAAGCGTATCGAACAAAACCGACACATATAAATACGGAATATTTTCAGTGATTGAGTAATGTGGGCTTACGGCTGTTTTTTTTTTATTTAAAATATATTTTATTCGGGCCTATTTGCGTACAAGCTTTACGTGGCCGATTGAGCTGAGTTTTTAGATAATTTTTTTTTGTATTGGATCTCGTTGTCACCCTTTTTCTAGGGGGAGAGAAGCTTCCATTTTCCTCCTGCGAGGATTGAGGGGCACTTTGTTCGTGGTTCGTCTCGTCATCCATCGCCGCATCGATGGTATTGTTGTCGATTTCCGTCTTTTTGCGTTGCTAGTTGCTGTAGATGTACCTTGTTGTACATTGGTTGCAATTGCTGGTTGGTTGGAGGGTAAGCTTTTAATTGCAGCTGGAGTACTTTGTTCTATAGGGGATACGTTGAATGGTTTCGTTGAAGCGGATGCTTCACTGTTGTTGGTGACTGTGTCACAGGTGTACTGGGGTTGCTCGGGGTTGGTGTGAAGGAAGCACCGTTATCCTTTGGTATAGGTGTCTCCTTGCCCGGTTTATCACATGGCTTACCGCAGTGAACAGCTTTTTGGCAATATTGAGATGTGGCCATCTGATTGTCATAAGTAACAAGTGATTTGCACGGTGTATCCTGACCGAATGTCACATAAGAAGGTATAGGCCTCCTCAAGCGCATGCGTAACAAACGTACGCCATTTAGAATACCTGGGAAAAAATTCTTCCACTTTTCTTTTTCGATAGAGAGAATCTCTCCGTATTGGGACATAGTTGCGCGAATATATGGATCGATGACGCTTGTGGGAAGATCATGCACACGCTCTTCTATAGCACTATCTTCCATATATACTGGAATGTTGTACTTGATATTGTCATGCTCCACATAGTGCACATTATTATTGTATTTAGCGAATTGAATTGCATCCAACTCTTTATAGAACTGGATAAAAACAACATTATTGGTCTTATTGCATTGAAGTAAATGCACACGTTTAATGTCAAGATGCATTTGCTCCTTAAGCAAACCTTCAAGTTCTCGTATCGAAGGTCGAATTTTGCACTGTCTGAAGTCAACAATAATTGTATTCTTTCGTACCGGTGGTTGCTTTTGTTCGTTTGGTTCACTCATTTCGAGATCGTTATATTGTTCACTACACAATACTGTACTTGGTTTCTTTCGTCCCGAACGTAAGCGGTTTTGGTTTGTCGACTGACTTGGATGAGATGTGAAACCGAACTGATGACGGCTGGTTTTATTCACTAGTAAAACAGACACCATCTATGGATGATAGTAAACCATAAGTATTTTCAATTGACTAATATGAAGTAGACACATTTGTGCATGCTGTTTAAGACGGTCAATTTAGTCATTCAACTCATAACCAAAATGTTCTTATAATTGATTTTCTCGCCTATTGCGAAATTGTTCATTAACAAAAAATGAAATATGTATATTGATTTTCAAAAATCTGTTCTTCTACATAAGCCAATTTTTATAGCTGCGTCCTGTTGTTTACACTCTTCTCTAACCACTTGTGCAGTTGTTTATTCGTTTTCATTAGTTTGTTTCGAAATGAGTGGACTTTCAGAAGAACAACGTCGAAAAATTGTGTACAAATGGTGCACAGAACGCGGGCTGTCACTGTGAAAGATAGCAAAAATGGAAGGAGTAAGTGAAAAAGCCGTGCGAAATGCAATCAGGAAGTTCGGTGAGGATAATACCTTTGAGGATAAACCGAAAACGGGTCGAAAAAAGGTCCTGCTAACTCTCAGTTGGATAAACGTATACTGAAGGCGTTCGAGCAAAAGAAGGAGGTTTCAGTTCGGGATGTGGCCAAAAAAGTGGGCACTTCGAAGTAAAATGTTCTTCGTGCTAAAGAACGTTTGAATCTTCGAACCTATAAGAAGCAGAAACAACCAGAACGTAGTCCGAAACAAGAAGCATCGATCAGGCCGAGGGTTCGAAAGCTGTACAATACGATTCTTGCTGGAAATTTGAACTGCATAATCATGGACGACGAAACCTACGTGAAACTCGATTACAAATCCTTGTCGGGACCACAATATTATACGGTGCGAGAAGGGCAAATGTTAAACCAGTCCGAGACATCGATTGAAGTCGAAAAATTTGATAAGAAAACTATGTTCTGGCAAGTAATTTGTAGCTGCGGTAAGATTTAGAAACTCTTCATCACCACTGCTTCAATGAACAGCGAAATATACATCAAGGAATGTTTACAAAAACGACTTCTACCCATGATTCGAAGCCACAAGGATCCTGTTGTCTGCTGGCTAGATCTTGCTTCTTGCCACTACTCGAAATCAACGGTAGAATGGTATACTACCTAAAATGTCACTTTCGTCCCAAAAGACATGAATCCACCAAATTGCCCACAACTTCGACCAATTGAGGAATTTTGGGCATTAACGAAGGCACATCTTAGGAAACATGTCTCGGCAGCCGAAACCATTCAATAGTTCGAAAAAGATTTGAAAAAAGTGTCAAAACTTGTCGCCAAGAATTCTGTACGGAATTTAATGAGGAACGTTCGCAAGAAGGTGCGCCAGCTTGTCTACAATGGCTAAGTAGAAAATGTTGAGAATAATATTCTGTTTTTGTAGTCTAATATTATCAGTATATCGAATAAAATTTGAATATCTAACACTTGTGAATTATTTACAGCGAAATCAAAGCGCGTCCATACAGTTCGCTTTCACATCGCATCCAAGTCAGTCGATATAACAAAACCGCTTTAGTTCGGTACGGAAGAATCCGAGTACAGTATTGTGTAGCGAACAATAGAACGACCTCGAAATAAGTGAACCAAACGAACAAAAGCTACCGCCGACATGAAAGAATACAATTGTTGTTGACTTCAGACAGTGCAAAATTCGACCTTCGATTCGAGAAATTGAAGGTTTGCTTAAGGAGCAAATGTATCTTGACATTAAACGTGTGCATTAACTTCAATGCAATAAGACCAATAATGTTGTTTACATCCAGTTTTATAAATAGTTGGATGCCATTCAATTCGCAAAAGACAATAACAATGTGCATAATGTGGAGCACGAGAACATTTTTTTTTTTTTTTTTTTTTTAAATAACTATTTATTGGAATATGAGTTAAAATTAAATTATTAAGATTTAAATTGGGGGTTCAGCCACAAGTGGTGACTTTTCAGCCCTGTTATATATATATATGATTTGGTTATTACCATGAAGACATCATTTGCTTCCGCAATTCTGAGATTTTTGTGTAGGGAAAATTCTAAACCTACTTGTATTGTGTAATGGGGAAAAGGAACTTATATACTAACTTACTAACTATTACAGAGAGCGAATCGATTCAATTGAAGATTGCATCGATTTTTGTCGGAATTTGCTTATAATATTATGTGACATTACATCTAATGGTTCTATATTTGTGAGTCTGTGTAACTCATTTGTACTAAACCAGGGAGGACGCTTCAGAATCATTTTCAGAATTTTATTCTGAATCCTTTGAAGCGTTTTCTTCCTGGTGGAACAACAGCTTGACCAAATTGGTACCGCATAAAGCATGGCTGGTCTGAAAATTTGTTTATAAATTAACAATTTGTTTTTTAGACAGAGCTTAGAATTTCTGTTTATAAGAGGATATAAACATTTAATATATTTATTACACTTTGCCTGGATTCCTTCAATGTGATCCTTGAAAGTGAGTTTTTTGTCATACGTTAAACCTAAGTATTTAGCTTGATCAGACCATGTCAATTCCAAGCCATTCAATTTGAGAATGTGAATATTGTTTGGTTTAAGAAAAGAAGCTCTTGGCTTGTGAGGAAAGATAATTAATTGCGTTTTTGCTGCATTTGGTTTAATTTTCCATTTTGACAGATAATCACTGAAAATATTTAAACTTCTTTGTAGGCGACTGCAGATCACTCTTAGATTTCTACCTGTGGCTAACAGACTTGTGTCGTCACAGAATAGCGATTTCTGACAACCAACGGGTAGATTTGGAAGATCAGAAGTGAAAATATTATACAAGATTGGAGCTACACTCGAACCCTGCGGAACACCGGCTCGTACGGGTAGCAATTCAGATTTACAATTCTGATAGCTAACCTGAAGAGTACGATCAGTTAAATAATCTTGAATCATTTTGATCAAATAAATAGGAAACTGGAAATCAGACATTTTTGCTATTAAACCTTTGTGCCAAACACTGTCGAATGCTTTTTCTATGTCTAGAAGAGCAACTCCAGTGGATAACCCAGAAGATTTATTTGATTTTATCATGTTCGTTACTCTGACAAGTTGATGAGTAGTTGAATGTTCATGACGAAATCCAAACTGCTCTGGTAAAAAAATTGAATTCTCATTTATATGAGTCATCATTCTTAACAAGATAATTTTTTCAAAAAGTTTACTGATAGAAGAAAGTAAGCTAATTGGGCGATAACTTGATGTTTCTGCTGGGTTTTTATCAGGTTTTAGGATAGGAATTACTTTAGCGTTTTTCCATCTTTTTGGGAAGTAAGCTAATGAAAAACACTTGTTGAAAATTTTAACCAGGAGTCTCAAGGCAACATCGGGAAGATTTTTAATAAGAATATTAAAAATTCCATCATTACCAGGAGCCTTCATGTTTTTGAGTTTCCTAATAATTGATTTAATTTCATCAAAATTCGTCTCAATAATGTCATCGTGTGATAACACTTGGGTTGAAATATGATCATACTTCAGTGAGACTTCATTTTCAATAGGACTCACAACGTTTAAATTAAAATTGTGGACACTCTCGAACTGTTGAGCTAGCTTTTGAGCTTTTTCACCATTTGTAAGAAGTATTTGATTTCATTCCTTGAGAGTAGGAATTGGTTTCTGAGGTTTCTTAAGAACCTTAGAAAGTTTCCAGAAAGGTTTAGAATATGGTTTAATTTGTTCAACTTCTTTAGCGAAATTTTCATTTCGCAAAAGAGTAAATCTATGTTTAATTTCTTTTTGTAAATCCTTAACTATGTTTTTCATAGCAGGATCACGAGAACGTTGATATTGTCGTCGACGAACATTCTTCAACCGAATGAGCAGTTGAAGATTGTCATCGATGATAGGAGAATTTAATTTAGTTTGAGCTTTGGGAACTGAAAGATTTCTAGCTTCGATAATATAATGATTCAAATTATCAATTGCTGTGTCGATGTCCGCAGAATTTTCTAAAATAGTTTCATGATCCACATGATTTTCAATGTGAGATCTGTAATCCAACCAATTAGCTCTATGATAGTTGAAAATAGAACTAATTGGATTAATTATAGCTTCGTTGGAAAGTCTGAATGTTACAGGAAGATGATCTGAGTCAAAATCAGCATGAGTAATCGGTTCACTACAAATGTGACTTTGATCTGTTAGAACCAGATCAATTGTAGACGGGAGCACGAGAACATTAAGTACAACATTCCAGTATATATGGAAGATAGTGCTATAGAAGAGCGTGTGCATGATCTTCCCTCAAGCGTCACCGATTCTTATATTCGCAAAACTATGTCCCAATACGGAGAGATTCTCTCTATTGACAAAGAAAAGTGGAAGAACTTTTTCCCCGGTATTCTAAATGGCGTACGTTTGTTACGCATACACTTACAGAGGCCTATACCTTCTTATGTGATTTTCGGTCAAGATACAAGTATTCCGTGCAAATCACTTGTTACCTATGGCCACATGTCAATATTGCCAAAAAGCTGTTCAGCAACCCCAGTACAACTGTGACAGTCACCAACAACAATGAAGCATCCCCTTCAAAGAAACCATCAGTATCCCCTATAGAACAAAGTACACCAGCTGCAGTTAACAACTCACCCTCCAACCAACCAGCAACTGCAACCAATGTACAACAAAGCGCATCTACAGCAACTCTCAACGAGCCCAAGACTACGATCAACAAGGACAACGAAAAGAAAACGGAAATCACACACAACACCGACGACGAAGCAATTGATGATGAGATAAGCCGTGGACGAAATGACCCCCGACCCTCGCTGAATGGAAATGGAAACTCATCTTCCCCTAGAAAAAGGGTGACAACGAGATCCAATAGCAAAAAAAAATAAAAATTAAGTAACAAAACTGTAAGCCAATCGGCCACGTAATGCTTTTACGCAAAAAGGCCAGAATAAAAATTTTATTACAAAAAAAAAAGCGCGTCCATACTTTCTGGGACAGTCTTTATCCGTTCAGTAGTTCCGGAGTTATGCCGTTACAAACATACAAACTTACATCCTTCTTAATATATACAGATTACAATTCGCTTGTAAGATGTTCATTAAAAATATCTAGTTTTTGAAGTGTGTATTATTCCAGTATATAAGTAAATAATATGTTACTATTTCTCATGATTGCTTGAAGGAATTATAGATACTTCTTGTTCACTCTTGGCACATACACGTGGATATCATATTCGAATTTGAAAGCTACTAAGAGGTTATTTTATGAGCTCACAGTGTCGAACATTTTTTGTTCCGAAGGGATAATCGTGTTAATGCTTCAATGAAACTAGATAAAAGGCAAAAGAGATGTATTATCATACTACTGAGAGGATAATACAAACCAAACACCTGGCGATATGATCTAGCTATCGAGCCAACACCAGAAACTGACATTGACAGTTTCGAATCAAATGTAAGAAGAAGAAGAAGAAAAGGGATTGACGTTTTCTGCTTTGGAAGAAAAATGTCCCTTGATTTATTTTAGGTGTGTAAAGCGAGAGATGCTGTCTGTGATGCCAACCCTAACCAGTGTGTTTATTTAAATTTCTGTATTTCTGAGCCGGAAAGTATTTGTTTTACATAAATGCTTTCTGAGTAGATTGTAGCAATGCAGCTGCATATCTCCAGAGCCTCTATATCAACTAGCCTGGTGTGGTGGTACTGCAATGGTCTATCCCTTTTTCGGTTACTACATTCCGAAACTGTACTCACCCACACCCATTTCACATCAAGCCTGCGTCGTTCACGTTAACTGCATTTCGGAGGAAAGCACCGGAAATTGTCATCATCCAAGTGCTGCTACCAAGCACTTATACACAGGTACAGCAATGAAATTTTCTACTTCGGCTTCATTATTCGTAAGAGATAACGAATTTATGATTGAGTGCTTCCACTTTTACGATTATTTGCATAGAACGACATGTGAAACCGTCTCAAGCCGAGGCCGATCCGAAAGCAGAAAGGTTTTCCCAACTATATTAGAAAACAAGCTGGTAATATTTATAGTCGTTGACATGGCGTTTTGGGATTTTGGTGTGAAAGTTGATAAGCCGTTGCTTCTAATGAGTCACTTTGGTAGATTATTGAATTTATGAGCTATTTCAATCCAGAAAGCTTCAACTGATGGAATATTTGATGCTGGGTAGTCATTGTTCGAACTTGTAGCAATCGAATATGTGTTCATGTTCAAATTTATAATGATTTAAGCGTATAATTATAAATGATATTATTTACATCTAGATTCGAATAAACATTGACTGTTGTTCATTTTTTCATTTTCCTCTAAAGCTAGTATAAAGTACATACTGTCCCCGTAGACAATCGCAAAAACAAATGAAAATCCGTTTCATGTCATAAAACATAAATGTTGTTTCACTCGTTCGATCATTTTTTTTTCCTAGCAAGTTGGAAATAACTTTAACAATTTCGATTCTCCAGCTTCCTGTCAATATTTATTACTACCAGCTGTCATTTCGTTTCGACACCAAACCCATCCATGTGTCATTTAATTGACATTATCACACCATGACCGGATTCGACCGTAAGGCTTCACCGCACAGTACAGTACACTAGCTGGCGAAGTAACGAGACTGGGCATGGGAAGGGACACATTTTCTGTTGCTTTTATTTAACTTCCGGCGGTGGAAGCTTTCTCTGCTATTGAGGGAAATGTACATAAATCTAATGAACCCCAGAAGAGTGAATAGATTTACGGTATCTCGAGCTTTGGCCGAACATTCAAATACTGTTGTGCTACGCAAGCTAAAATCTCGAATCAGGTATATATTTTCTTTTACGAAAATTGACCACCAATTGTCAGATTGAGAGTTTTTTGTAGTCATCCGATTTTTGTAATGTTTCTATGGTCTAGCTCGGAAATACTTGTCAATCTGCCGAGCAGCTTTCAAGTCTTTTAAAGTATGCACGAGGTTTTCAAATAATCCTCGATGGCCAGTGGAGCGAGAGTGGTTTAAGTGGTTGATACACTGCGGGAATTCAAATTTGTCTACAATTTCTAATAAGAATTTATACAATAATTCTTTCCGGTATAGATGACCAGAAATCATTAAAATATCCATAGAGTGAAATCAAAATCGAAATATACTAACCAACCAACAGCCAACCACCGGAAAATGCTATCAAAACGCATCGACAATAACATCGAGGACGGAAACTAAGGAAACGGATACTCGTCAGTAACTTTAATTAAGTAGTCTTTTTTTTATTTTTTTTACAAGGTGAAATGCATTTACGCACGGAGTGTGGGACTCTCCACAGGACTACCCAACTGTTGATTGGAACTACCCACTAAAACACCTTGGATCTCCAACCCTACCTCCCCGGCACCACCGCTAGGTATTACTTCGGGGTGGAAGGCTATTGGTGCTCACAGCACCCTCCCCAGATTTATGCAGAATGGGGATCAGCATCCTGCTCTCGAGGGATCGACCAGTTGGATGACGAGGTCGGTCCAGTGATGCCGGCTGGAGGGTAACTTCCGGTTCACTGGCGCCTCGACGACCCAAAACTGATGCTACGTCGCGGAACTACTCGACTAGTCTCCGCCAAAAGATCTAGTCTACACCGACGGAGGGTTCCCCGACGAGGGAAGTCCTCCCGAACCGACGCTTACGGTACGCGTCTACGACCCGACCGAAAGGATGCCTAAGTCGGTCTAATGATTCCGCTTGGAGCGTGACTTCCGGTTCACTGGCGCTCAGACGATCCTATCGGTACCACGCGACGATCTACTCATCTAGTCCCCGACAAAGGATCTAGACTACTCCGACGGAGAGTTCCCCGGCGAAGGAGAGTCTCCCGACACCGAGTCTCTTACACCACACGGGATTAAGTGGTCTGCAAGACCCATAGTGTTATATACCATTCGACTCAGCATACACCCTTAATATTACTTTCAAATATTCTCTTCAATGGACAATTTACAATCTTATAAAAACGGCCATTGTTGCAAAACGCAAAAGTAGTTTTCTTCGCAGTCGTTGAGAAGAAATTCAAAAGAGAAATATCAGTTTGTTTAGAACATTTCTCTAAATAAACTGATGTTTTTCGACGTAGGACTACGTCTTTCTTTACTATGCTCACCTGGGTGCATTTTCAAAACTTCACAATGCGAAAGAGTAACGTAATTACTCCAGATTTGTTTTCTTAATAACTTCTTCCCTGTTTGAGTATTTTCTCTAATTCTTTCACGAAACGAATTGAAAAAGATGTAGGATTATTGTTATTTCCAAATTTATTACGAAAACATTGTTGAAATAGTGAAAAAATAAACACGAAACATTTTTTTTTTGTTTCGATTATAGAGGTTTTAACCTTAAGGTCATTCGCCTCTTCGGGCCAGAAAAACTTTCTGACCCTATGTGCGGGGTTGGGAATCGAACCCAGGCGGGCTGCGTGAAAGGCATCGACTTACCCATCACACTATACCCGTCCCCACGAAACATTAAAATCAACCGAATTTATAAATAGACCCTGTTACACGTTTGCTAGCTTCAGTCTATGGTATTCCATGAATGGAGACGAATCGGGTGCGCTTTCTGCCATTTACAGCCAAGACAGTGGAACTACACCCGGCATTACTAAACTGGTGCTTCTGTCAATGGAGTATACGAGGTTCCGTTCATCCAGCCTAAACGCAGAAAAACAACTAGTTCTTCTGTGAGCATATCTGCAGTTGTACGTTCGCAGTGTGAGTTTCGCTTCAAAAATGAACGTTTGCGCCATCCAGATTTTGGTCGTTTGCATTGGGGGAAAAGAAAACGAAAAGTGGAAAACGATGGGGAACATTATACAAAATCAGCCATTCTAATGGCTCTAAATGCTATCTAAAGAACTATTAATATTACTTTCCTTGCAAATCGAACTTGAAAGTCATAAGTTTAGTGCAAATCTAGAATAATTTGATAGGTTGTGCACTTTTCGCTGTGCGAAATTCGCCTAAAACGAATGCAAATAAAGCCAACATACGGCATATCAATATCGTAGAAAATACCACCTTCTGAACGCCTGAAATGAATCTCGCGATTGCATAATTCCGCTGCTGGTTGTTTGCGTGTGAGTAACAGAAAAACGTGCTTAATCCACGCTGATACCTTTTTTTTATCAAACCGCATGTGTTTTTGCATGAATATTCTTCGGTGTTTTAGTTCTCATTTCATTATTTTAATGACCGTCGTTCTAAGCGGCAATTTGAGATTTTAATCACTCATTGCTCTGTAATGGCGAAATTGCAAATCGGATCAAATTTGAATCTAAAAGTGTGACAATCGGTTTACGGTACAATGAGTTTGCGATTATTTAAGGTACCTCCAGAGCCGGTATTCAGGAACCAGTATAACCCAAACCGATTCTTATGGCCATATGACAAATAAATTGCAATAGTTTGAGTCCAACTTTAAAGCTTTTCGGGTTGTCATCTTCTATATCCGTTTGAATTTAAAAAATTATTATTTCTGTAATTGTGGAGCAGGGAAAAGCCCAGCGGAGTTAGTTTAGGTAAAACTTTCTCTCCAACAGGCATAAAACCTCCTCATCTTATGAATCAACAGAAACAGAATGATCCAAACAATACATAATACATAATAACTTTAAACTAAGACTATAGTATTTTAGTTACTAGAACCTATCGAGACAGACAACTGAGAAACAGCGTTTTTAGAGCATTACGAGAATGATGAAGGTCAAATACATTGGAGCAATTATTAAAGGTTCGTAATAACCGTAGTCAGTTCTAGATGAGAGTATTCTAAGAAATGGTTGGAAACGAAGAGTACGGCGATGACTATCTAAGTGTAACAATTGTAGAAGATCTGAACAGTCTATACGAAATCAGTGACAAAAATGACCTTACAGACGTCACATCGAACAGAGAGAAAATCTAGGTCAATCAACTTACAACGATCTTGCACGAAAGACGACGAAGTTCAAAACGGACGAATTTGCGTTGGATTGATTTAAGGCGTTGAATGTCTCGAAGGTAAAAATGATGCATACTCTAGAGTTGAGCGTATCAAGCTACAGTTAATAATTTTGTCTTTGTGGATTTGGCTTTTTTGAGAAAATGATTGAGCTTTGAGAAACGATTCGATACTGGAACCAGAATTCGAAAATCGGTGTAGTCGAAGTCAGATAAATTCACCTTAGGAGCTGTATAGTATACATTTGTTTCAAAATGTTTGAAAATCAGTGTAGACATCTTTGAAAAATCGTAGTGCGAATTAAATCCGAATCGAAAACTGAATACCATTAAAACTGAACTATCCAAATCTGCAAACCCGATAAACCTGATTAATTTATGTGAAAAATCATTATTATATTAATCACCTCGAGTACCCTAAACGGAAAAATCTGACTGAAAAGCAAGATGTATGATAGGATCATAAAACTTTTCCCTTGAATCTTAGATGATTCTTAGATTTCTATATCATCCTGTAGTTCCGGAACCAGAAGTCGGATCCAAACATAATTCAGGAATCCTGTTTGGGAGCATACGACTTTTCATATGAATCTGAGTTTGTAGAAAACAGTTGAGTCATCTCCGAGAAAATTGAGTGAAATTATTTGTCACACATGCGTTTGCTGATCTCGACGAACTGATTCGAATGGTATATGGGTGTTATGTTCTTCCAGCATTTATTGCTGTAAGTAGTTTAAATCAATATAATTATGGAATTGCTTTCAACTAAAAAATGCTGCCATCATCTGGTTTACATATGTCATATTCGAACGATTATGTTGCCAAAAACGAACCGTGCTAAAATCGGTCCGAGGCAAAATGTCATGAAAAAGGATGCTAAACAAAGTCTTTTTGGTACTTAGAAACAGTTGGATGTAACAGTATAAAAAATCATGTTTCACGTAGCGCCCAAGCATTGCTTTGTCATACAGCGCTCAAAACTCCTACTGCTGGAATAAGGAGAAAAGTCGCTTACACAAAAATGTCGATATCTCCGTTAAAACTGGACCGATTTCAACAATCTATATCTTGTTGGATAGCTATTTTCGAGCGAAATTTAAGTCTAAAAACATATCCTGTTTTCAAGGTCATTTGTGATAGTCAAAAATTGTAAAAATTTAGACATAAAACTTCGTATAACTCAAAAAGTAACCATTCAATAGCGTTCTGGGTGACGGGGAGACCTTCCATTTGCGACTAGTTTGATCAAAATCGGTTCAGCCATCTCTGAGATCTCGACCTCTTTGTTGACAACACACATACAGACACACACACACACACGGACATTTGCTCAGTTCGTCGAGCTGAATAGATTGGTATATTTTTCTAAAGTTCGAGCGAATTCTATACCTATTTTTTATATACATAAAAAAAGGTAAAAATTAGAGGATTGCATTCAAGACACAACCGAACACAATAACATTAAAAATTAAACGTTTCTAGGGTCTCCATAATAAATGCAAAAATAAAGATGATAATGATGATGATACATTAAACTAAAAACTTATTCAATTGACTGATTACAAACTTGCTCTAGTTCAAGCGCTTAGATTGTTACCGAATGATAGAATTGACAATTCGATTCTTTCTAGATAATTGATTCTATTCAATTTTGATCCCTTTCCACAAATTTTTTCATTGGTAAGTTTTTGAATAACGTCCTTTAACTAGAAGTTAATTATGATGATTTCAAAGTTACTTGAAAGCTCAATTTTAGATACAAACAACCTAAAGATTTAAACCTGAACAAATGAAACTATTTTATTTTATGATAATAATTTTCGAGAAACGTGCAAACTTATTAGTTTTATAAACAGTTAATCGATCGAAGAGCGTCGATAATCTTCGGAAAGTGTCGGTAAATAATAAGGCAACAATACGAGGAAGAAAACATGTAAAACAGTCCGCCTAAAATATTTAGTTACTTGCATTGATTTTCGCTTTGGCATATTAGGAATATACGGAATGGATACGCAACAAAATTCCGAAATTTTGTTCATATTGTAACTTGATGTTATTAACACATGAATGAACATTGTCATAGTTACAACGCGTGTAGCCATCAGACGCTTATTGTTTTGAAGCAAATAATAATTGAACTGAAACTAGCGGTTAACCGAATTCTACGAGGGTTCCTATTCAAACGATAAATGTAAAATCGCAGGTACTGATATCAAGGCGAGCAGATTGTCATCGCGGGAGTTAAACCGTCAGCCAGCAACGACGGACAGTGCACCTTCTGCGTGGTTAAAACCTCAAACGCTCAGGTCGCAACTCTCATTTGCCTTTCGATAGTCGTAACGAGAAGTTCAAGTTTCAGATTTTAGTTCCGCAATATAGGTTTAGAATTCAGAGCCTGCGTGCTGAAACTGGATTCTGGATTTGAGTTTCGAAATTGCAGTTCTAGAATTGAAACTGGATTCTGAGTCTGTTATTGGTTCTAAATTTAGTTCTTGAACTCAGGGTCCAGTTCTTTATTCCAGATTTCTTCTATTCGGTTCTTTTTAGAACCATAATAATACTCCTCAAGAATTATGCGAAATTTTACTTTACTGTACTCTATACAACCCATTTTGGTAGTCATGGCGAAAAATTGTCTTCAAGTTTCAGAGCTTAGTTCCGGAATATGCACGGAGAACCCGCAGATAACAAAATTACAATATTGCAATTGTTGTTTCACGCCCCGGTTGTTTCAACTTAAATGTTGTTGATTTAACTAACATATCTGTTGATTTTGTCATAAGCATTCAGGTATTCGAAATTGTTGTATTCAAATGCTGTCAATTGGCGGAGAACGAAGACAGCAAAACGCAGAGCAAAAAACCTCTTCATTTCGCCAGAAGCGTTTCATATTGAAAATTTTCAATGGTAAATGAACGTCATTTATTTTAGTTACGTAGTGGTCGTTTTATATAAATGATAGTATGCAGAAGAATATAACAGTTAATTGTAAAACAATTTTTCCATGTGATAAAGAGATATTATTACAGTATAATTGTTCTAATTTCATCTGAGAGTAATGTATTCTAGGACAGTTCATGTCAATGTTATTAAAATCACTTAACGCTTAAAATTGGCTGCTAAAGTGAAGTGGTACTATTTGTATTTTTTTGAAAGTGTATCTGTAGCATTAGGTCTACCAGCGAGCCATACTGCAAGTGAAGAAAAAATTTCCTAATTCCCTGTGACCATTTTTCTGGTGAGTTCTCTTTTGAGAATTGTAATCTTTTGGTTCATTTCTATATCCTTTGTGAGTTTAGTGATAAAGATATAAGCAGTTAATTAGGTAAAATTTCGTTGTTCAAGCAGTGAACGATTAGCTGCCCCCGAAGAAGCTAACAGTAAAAAATATTTATTGCAATTGGCCTTTTAAGTTCAAATAACTGAATAATTGGTTGAAACAACTGAGACATTTTTTTTGCTTTCATGCATACAAGTAACTTTGCTGGAATTGTGTCTTTGCTCAATTGCACGAGTGACATCTCATTGAAACGTTTCATTGTTCGCTCAGGGTGTTTGGCATTGCTCAACTAAAACGTTTCATTACTTGTTGGGTGTCGTTGCTAAGCTGCCAGCACGATAAATCAAAAATGACAGATTAGTTAAAACAACAGTCGATTAGTTGTACCAAATTTTAACCAATCAAAATCAGAAGAACAACTAATATTTTAGTTGTTTTGCGATCGCTGGCTTTTCCGTGTGGGTTTAGAATTCAGAGTCTGCGTGCTGAACTAACTCAAATCGTCACTCTCTATCACGAACGCTTTCATAAAAGGTTCTTTTCAGAGTCACCATTATTTTATAATAAAGAACTATACTGCTTATTTCATAATATTTAATTGCGTTTCAGAATGTTTAATGTAACTAATCCGTAATTTAGTCCAGGCGCATCGTTTAAAATTCTAGTAATGAAAGAGGGGAAAGTTGCACAATTCCAACAATCGATCAACTACCAATTCGAATTCGAAAGCATAAATAAAGCGTGTCACATTCGTATTCACGACATTCAGTTATGTCTCTGACATTACACACCGGCACTTTTTTATGTTTAGAGTTGTAATCAAATCTTCTTATTTTACGCTTTTAAGAACACCAACGTAAACACGCTAGTGGGGTACATTTGTACCCAGACCATTTTCAAGCGGTTATAGTTCAACCGGTTAAGTGAAATAAAAATAATGCACAAGTATAAACGAGAGAATAAATATCAGATTGAGTTATCGTATAACGGGGAAACAGATTGGAAAACTGACATATGAACACAATGATGTAATGAAAACCGCGAAAATGTTATCGCAGAGACGGGACTCGAACCCGTCGCTAACTCCTAACCGGGGAAATTGTTTTACCAATTAAACTACCCTGCATATGAAAACACATGAAGAGAAAGTCCAATTGATTGGACGAAACTAAGCATGCTTCGCTGTTTTTAGCCACCACGGTATTCACTTACAGTCCCGTATCGACGGAAACAAGTTCAACAGAAACACATACAATGATCACGAGTCTATTTCTACCCATCTATTTTTGCCTCACGATACCGATTCGAGAATTTTGTTTTTGTCTATTTCGCTATCTACGAGTTTCATCCATCGATTTCATGGATCTCCACTAGTGTGTGGTAGCAGCAGTGACGATTGAGTGATCTCAAATACAATGGTAAAGGTACACAAACCTTTTACAACCAATTACAATTACAAACAATTTCCCCGGTTAGGAGTTAGCTACGGATTCGAGTCCCGTCTCTGCGGTAACATTTTCGCGGTTTTCATTACATCATTGTGTTCATATGTCAGTTTTCCAGTCTGTTTCCCCGTTAGATAATGATCATATTAAAACTAGCTCAAGACGGTTCTACGCCTTAATAAAGAACAAATCGAATCGTTGAAATATGATACTGTTTTGATTCTTAGGCTAATTACAAAAGTAACAACCCTTGTAACGTTTCAAAAATCCTTCGCTTTTTTGTCCTAATAGGTAGCAGTGAAAGCGAAGAACGGTGAGCGAAAGGTTGCTTTCTCAGTATGAAACAACTGTTTTACTTCATCGTGATCGTGACAAAAGATTAGAAATGGATTTATTTAGAGAATATCAAGCGCAGAAAATCATAGGACGATCCTGACCAACCACCGACAACTGAAAACTAACTGAAATCCCTAATCGCGTTGAAAGTTGGCTCTTCAGCATTGCATAAAAAACCAAAATGTTG
This sequence comes from Malaya genurostris, assembly GCF_030247185.1. Lineage (NCBI taxonomy): Eukaryota > Metazoa > Arthropoda > Insecta > Diptera > Culicidae > Malaya > Malaya genurostris. Next base: position 259,148,888 of record NC_080571.1, read on the forward strand.
AGAAAAGACATAAAAGCGGTCAAAAATATCATTTCTAAGCTCAGATGGGAACTTTTATCTCTTATGTCATACTCTCCAGACTTGGCCCCGTCCGACTATCATTTGTTTTCATCGATGTCTCACGCACTTGCTGAGCTGCTCTTCACTAGTTATGAAGATGTGGAAAAATGGCTTTACGATTGGATCGCTTCAAAAAATGAGCGGTTCTTCAGGGCGTGATATTTGTGAGTCGATGGAAAGATGGAAAAATGAACAGCTTTCGAAAGCAACTACTTTGAATAAAGTGTTTTGAACCTTTAAATTACAATCATCATTTATTTGCATTCTAAAAATTCCACTTTTTAACTGACATACCTGTTATATGATTTTCCATATCATACTGGCTGTTGTGCTGCTTGGCAGCAGGCATAAAATTTATAAAAATGCAGATGATAGCTTCCCAATAGAATAATACTTTGTTGTTCCAACGCAAAGTGTCAAGACAAATTCAATTCTTATTTACGTTTCCACGGTTGATTCACCGCTCGTTTCTCCACACACAACTCTCGAATATATTTTTTCCGGTCCCTATTTCCCAGTACACTGACTGTCATAATGTTTTCAAATAACTACCATGAAATTATTGTTTGTGTGAAGATATTTGCACCACTCAGATATAAATTTCAAACCATTCCTTGAGCCTCTTATTTTCGTAAATAAATGATAAGACCATTCTTTTATACCAAACTATAAATAACCTGGTTCGAACTCAACACACATTATTGACTTGTGAAAGCGGTTGACTATCATCCGAAGCAATTATTCATTCAAAATACACGGAATTCCGAAGTGCTCTTCTCGGTTATGCCACTGATGACAGTGCTACGAATCCTAATTACGGTGCATATCAGAGGCATCGAAAGTACCTCGTCAATAATTTATTATAGACTTTCGTAAACGGACACATTTTTATGACAACGGCCGAAAAAAAATCAATTGCCTCGTGACGATCTTCCTGGCATTACAGGTTCGCTCCGCCACTCCACCACTCCGGGTTGCCGTTTTGTTGCACCAGAAAAAAACATTTCATTCTCAAATCGATACCAATCGACCGACAGCAGGCACGGAAAACTCATTTTGGGATCCAATCGGTACTCAAGCGACGGTTCGTAAATGAATAATTGATTGACCTGTTAAGTGAACAAATAATTTATTTGACTGTACTGCTGGTGGCCACTTTCGCTGCACGATCGAGTCAATTTTGAGTGATTTATCGAAATGTGTGCCATCCTTTTTGCAATGGCTCTTAAGCTGATTCTAGTGTCCCAGCGAGACGAAGCGGAAAAACTTTATTGACAGTGCAACATAAATGGACATAAGTTGTATAATTACTCAAAAAAAACTCATTCAAAAAAATGGGAAATTGAAATTTTGCAATTTAAAATACTATGCGTAGAGGATACCAATTGAAAAGAATCAAAACAAGTTGCTGGCACTTTAAAACAAATTTAGTTTTCTTCAATTCTACCACTAAATAAACGAAGTGAAAGGATTAATTTTTCTTAACGCAACTCGGAAGGAATATGTTGGATAGAAAAAAATAGTGTACTAGCTAACATTTGAGCATTTTATGTTCAGTCTGTTTCACGAGTACAGAGTATTTTGAAAGTTATGAAAGTATCTGTTTCAATCATGCTTTACAGTGAATACATTGCGAAAACTTTGGGTTAACTTATTATTAAACAGTATAGTCACCATTACTATTGAGAACGGCCAGGAACTTTCTTGCCGTGCTTCCGTTGAGGTTGTCAGCGTAGCTCAATTTTTTAACTGGCTCAATATGCCAAAACTGGATTCTACATGGATAGTCCTGTTTTCAGGCCCAAACATCTCTTTTGGCAAGAGACTCCGTTTGTAGATTTTAATAGTTTTCATTGCCTTCGAGTTCACTGTGACAAACTCGAATCATACAAATGCTCACTTTAAAAATTTCACATAAAAAAATAATTTTTACCGGAAGTTTTAAAGTGTGTTGAACGAAATCGAAACTGCGTTTCCCAACCGGACACGCTTAACTCGAACTCACACCCATAAGGTAGCTTCTTCCTAAGAAAATCTTAATAGCTTACGGAACGGTACTGCGGCTTGCCTTCTTGTAAAGATTTAATCGTGGTGAGGCTGTCGAAAATTTACTACTTACTACTACACCCAAACCTCTATTTACGTAACTTATATATGTATATATGTATTGATATACGTACGCATGTGTGCAAATATTTGTATTTCTTAATACATATAAATATTGGTGAAGTAAAAGCGATCTTTTATATGTATAAATATATACACATATACGCAAACGAGTGAATGTGTAAGCATACATATATACATATATAAGGTTCGTAAATGGGGGATTGGGTGTAATAAGCTTTTTTGATTGCTTACTAATGTCGTTTTCGCTTGAGAACACTGACACTGACCCAGGGCAGTTTCATCAAACAAACACTTTTCACGAAACTGTGTTGATTTAGCACTTAGCAACGGGGGTTTGAGCAAACCTGATATAACAACCAGGTTCGAAACTGACTCGATTTTCAGTTCAACAACGTTAAAACTAGGTTCGAAACTAGCTTCAAACAAACGGTTTGACAGCAGTTAGAGTGGAAACTGGGTTAGGTTTGGCATCAAGCGAAAACGACATAACTGTCGTGGAACACAATAATAAAATCATATTTCGGCACCAACTGCGGCGTTAATAAGTTTATCGAAATAGCTTGAGCCATCTCAAAGCAAATTGGGCCGATTTGAGAAAGAGATTTGTCGGTTACGTCACTTATACCATTATAATATATCTCACAAACCGGAAGTATTATCCAATTGATTTTCGAATTTGGTTAATGACCAAATATTAACTTTAAATCGAGTCTTAGATTGTTAAAATTAGGAAAGCCAACAATAGAGTGTCATACACCATTCAACTCAGTTCGTCGAGTACGCAAAATGTCTGTGTGCTTTTTTGCACTAACTTTTCTCGGAGATGGCTGAACCGATTTCCACAAACTTAGACACAAAATTATAGGGTAAAATGTGCAGAAAATATGAAAATAAGTGCACCAACTTTTCTCTGAGACAGTTGAGTCGATTTTCACAAACTTTAATTCAAATAAACGGTCTTGCTGTCCCATACATATTAGCTGAATTTGGTTTTGATCTGACCTTCGGTTCCGGAATTATGGGGTAAAATGCGCAATAAAATTAAAAAATTCCAATTTCAAATTACTTACTCATTTTTCTCGGAGCTTTTCGTAAAGCTGAATGGTCTTATGGTTCCTTACACATCTTCCAAGTTTCATCTGGATCCGACTTCCGGTTCCAGAATAACAGAATAAAGAGTGTTCAACATTTCATGCAGTTATACAGAGCAGTGATGCAAAATACGAAAAAAGGGGTTTACTGGGAGCTCAAGTCAGTTCCAATTGATAGGCCTAGTCAGTTGCCAGCCAGACGTATCCGACTATACCAGTCTCCGGCTTTCGGTTCTGGAAGCACCGGAAATAGTGATCACAAATTCTAAAACTCACTTTGCTCAGCGAAGGCTACGCCGGTTATTACAAACTTAGGTTCAAATGAAAGGTCTTATGGTTCCATAGCATGCTGTTGAGTTTCATTTGGATCCGAGTTCCGGTTTCGAAGTTACAGGGTAATATGTAAAAATTGTGGAAATAACGTGTCTTTATTTTTTTCGGAAACGGCTTAACCGATTTTCACAAACTGAGATTTGAATGTCAGGTTTTGAAGCTTTTTAAAAAATTTTAGAATATTTAGTTCGGATCCGACTTTCGGTTTGAGAATTATAGCGCGAAAAATGGATAATTTTCAATTTCATGAGTAGTTTTTCACAAACGATATTCAAAAACAGGTACCTATAAAACTGACCGATAGATTCGTCTAGTTTGCGTAACTTGTTTTAATTTTGCACTACTGGTCTCCCGTTTCTTGTTCCTCATGCTCCGAAAATAGTGAAGAAACACTCCAAAAGTTGAACTCATTTCGATGTTTTAGCGATATTTGAATTGTTAAAAATGATAATTAAAACTCACATTGTCTCCAAAGTTACAGTAAAATTGCATCCGGATCCGACTACCGTTTCTACAATTATAGGGAGATGAGTGTTAAAATGTTCAAACCGTCATCTAAAATAACGAAAAAAAAAACGATACATGCTGGTACCAGAGATGTCCATCTCCTCTGTGTGACGAAGAGCAAGCAAAATTTCTCCCCTCGCAATGACAACTTCAACGAGAGCTCTTCTCTTTCACATATATACACCACTGTTGTATAAAGTGTGCACGCATCATGAGTGCGTTTGTTTATTTCATTTTACCTCTTCCACTGAATCGCACTAAAGTGCTAGAGCATTAGCTAATAAATTCTTTGAGGTGGATGCAGATACTTTCACAGAGGTGTACACGCCGGTGAGCACTCTGCTGTATGGTTTGCGTAGAAGAAGCGTGGACACACAGAAAGAAAAGATGAAACTTACATGACATGTAAACCGATAGTACTGTGAAATAGACATCAGTTGAAACGAAAATCTGATTTAAAACCATGATTGATGTAAAATTACATTAAAATTCATTTAGTTTTTCATTGAACAAGACTGTATATTTACAAACCGCTTCGTTCTGTGATGTAAATTTCCATTCAATTGCCTGCTCCAAATATGTGCATGAAAATAAATGTAAAATCACAAAATATTTTTATCTGTGCACGCAAAATCAGCAAAATAAAACAATTTATCGTTAAATTTTCGGTTTTCCTTGCAAATTTTTCATAGCAAGGCCAGATCTACTCTCTATTAATTGAAGTTCACAGAAGTGTTCGCTCACCATCACACGCCAGTGGCCACTTGGGTGTAGTTAGACGAGAGCGCGTGTGAGCGATTCATGCGAAGAGAATGTGTTTCACTCGCGCCAGCTGCTTTAACCACAAGCACACACACAAACGCTGTCTATTCGACACTGAGAAGAAGTGCGCTTTCTTCTTTGTGCGATGCTTCGTTTTTTGCATCCTCGGTGTGGACAAAAATCAGAAACCAGCGTGTATCTGGTGAAATGCCATCTCTGACTGGTACGGAAGAAGAAAACACAGCACGCCTTTACGAACGATGCACATAGTGTGTTTTGTTCAAATTCATACATTCTATAAATAAAACGAAAACCAACACCGAGGTTTGGGTCAATAAACCGAGTTCATCAGCACCGTAAACACCGACTTCCGATTCCGGAATAACAGAGTGATTAGAGTAAAAATTTGAATTTTTGATTACTTATTTACTATTCTCAGATAAAAAAGCGTGACCAATTTTCACACACTTTTTAAGGTCTCATAAAAAACTTCAGAATTTCATCTGAATACGATTTTCGATGCCGGAATTACACGACGAAGAATGTTAAAATTTTTGATCGTCTCTTATAGCGGCGAAGCAAAAAAACATAAAAAAAATCTAAACTGGGCTCGAAACTATTCCAATCGCAAGTCATTGTTAGTAGACGGCCTATTGAAATAACTTTGGTTCCCGATTCCGGAATTCAGTCTATTTTCTCAGAGATGGTTTTACCGATTATCACTAACTTAGGTTAAGGCAGAAGGTCTTAAGGTCCCTTATCAAATTTCTGAATTGCATCTGCATCCGACTTTCAGTTCCAGAGCTACCGGGTTAAGTGTTAAAAATGTTATACCGCCACACAAAAGCGACGAAGAATAGAGGGAAACATTCTTTTTAATATGGCTCAAAACTGTTCTGATTTACAGGTCATATTTGTTGCTTTTCATACAAACCAACTTCGGCCATTCCGGTCCTCGGATTCGAAAATATTGGAAATAGTTGTAAAAAGTTTAAAAAAGAATCTATCATTTTTGCAAACTTATAGATTCAAAGGAAAAATCTTACGGTTTCATACGGAATTCATGAATTTTCTGTGGAACTTCTGGAATTTTTAACACACTTTGCCCTATAATTCCGGAACTGGAAGTCGAATCTGAACGAAATTTGGATGTTTTGCATCGGACCATGAGATCATTCGTTTGAAAGATTTGGAATCGGTCGCACCATCTCTGAGAAAAGTGAGGAAGTATTTTACAATAGAAATTTTTACAATAATCACCCAGTCATTCCAGAACCGGAAGTCAGATTCGAATAAAATTCAGGAATTTTGTATAGGGCTACAAAACCTTTCATTTGGATTTAAGTTCATGAAAATAGGTTCAGTCATTTCCGAGAAAAGTGAGTGCAAAGAAATGTTACATACTTCCATATACACACATACAGACATTTTGCGTACTCGATTAGCTGAGTCGAATGGTATATGACACTCGGCCCTCCGGGTATCGGTTCGAACATCGGATTTCATAGTGATTGCATAACCTTTCTATATGAGAAAGGCAAACATTACACACAATGAATATCTGATTTGAATAGTGAAAATAATCATTAAACCAAAATGTTCCCGTTTTGCCCCACTTCCCCTTCAGTAACGGTTTTCAGAAAATATCGTATAACTGGACCTCGCCAAATTCAATTTTCAAATTGCTTGAAACATCGTTTTCCACCATATAACCGTAAATTATATAGGTTTTTCAACGAATATCAGCAAATCGAAAGTCGCCTTGCTGGATTGCGGAACGACTTCAAACATCATTTTCCAGCACCTGCTCCTCACATCCGTAGCGAAAATATCCATATGATTAAATTTTACAGCTTTATCCTGTGCAAGAATGAATAGAACTTAGTCGTGAATTTCACTTGTTGTATTTAAGACAACAACATAATTTTTTCTCCATACCACCGGGAATATGCTCAGCAAATTGTAATAAAATTTTCAGTGGTATGAGACAACCAAAAATAACTCAAAATGTTAAATTATATATAAAATGTTCGGTATGAACGAGCATTAAGGTGAAATTCAGTGCAGTGAGTGCTGTGGGTTATCGATACATTTTGCTTGATATTAAAATATACACTAACTATGAATGATTATAAACCATGAGTATTTTTAATTTACTAATATGAAAATGACATATCTGTGCATGTTGTTTGCGACGGTCAATTTAGTCAGTGACTGATAGTACAGGGTGTCCCACTTGAATTTAAAAATCCAATAACAAACAAAACGGTTCGATAGATTTCAATGATTATACATTTATTTGAAAGTTTGATTCATGAATTTTTTGTGAAAAATAGTTTCGTGCAAATGATTCCTGCTGCTGGCTTGGCAGTAGCCAGTCCGATCCACCAAATTTTTGAGTACATTTTCAATTGTTTCTGCGCAATGTCATAAATAGTATTTTTAATTTCGTGCATGAGGCCTTCAATTGTTTCTGAATGGTTGGCGTAACATTTATCGTATACTGCTTCCCAAAGAAAATAATTCAGCGGCATCAAATTGCAACTTATCGGAGGCTAATTCACATCACCATTTCTGCTGATTACTCGATTTTCAAAGATTATTCACAGAACATCGATTGTTTCGTTATCTGTGTGGCAAGTAGCGCCGTCCTGTTGAAACCAAACATTTTTCATAAATAAATTTCTTGAATCAACCTTTCAAATAAATGTATAATCATTGAAATCTATAAAACCGTTTTTTTATTGAATTTTTAAATTCGAAATTTTTCGTGTGGCACTCTGTATAACCACAATGCTCTTATAATTGACAAGAGTTGTGTACTGCACATTTGTGTAATATGAGCCTTTAACACTAAATCTCCTCTCACATTTTAGACCATGTAATATGAATATTCAAGACTAAATCTTTCTCACACCCCAGACCACACGCACTTGACAAAATCCCGTAAAAGCACCATTCCACGAAAACCTAGAAACCTACGTAAAATAAATACATTACCTACAGGAAGGCAACTAAAATATCAACACTTGCACTTTACGGTGACCCAAAGAAAGAAAGAACGTAGACATAAAATTCGACTGCGGAAACAAGGAAGCATCAAGTTTCAAATCGTTATGTCATCAGAACAGAACACACAAAATAAACATAACCGACTGTGTCACTTCCCCCTTCTTGACGCCCCTCATGTCCACAATTGAATACCAACCAGCGCGACCTAGAATAACAGTAACTCAAGAGCACACACTAACTCAAACCGACACTCACGAGAATAACCCAATATGCTATCGCCCCCTCCTCTCCGTATCACACCCGCTCACTCTCACCAAGAAGCTTATTTCCTCTCTTACTCACAAAGTATACAATGGCCGACTCGATACAACTAGTCCCATTGGTTAAACCCGACTTACACTGCGCGTTCTAACTCCTCCCCCCCAGATTCTCACCAATTGTAAAAACTAATTAGCTAGACTAGGAGAGGATAGGATATATAAGTTAACGAAATGATAAAAATAAAGTATTCTTAATCACAACTTAAATCTGCGAAGTTATCATTTTAAATTTGGTTCATTAGCGAGAGATGTGAATGCTGAGAGTGATGCTTGTTATGATCGGCTGATCACCTTAATATCTATGTAATTTCTCGAAAACTCTTCAATATGAGTAGTGAAAATTTGGCTATCCATAACAATATACTATACACTTTATGAGTTGACGTAACCGATCAGCTATTATAAATCTCATAAGACCCTTATTTTCAATATTCTTATATATTTCGAATTTCCGAATTCAAATAGCCAAAATCGGGCAGATTCTAAGAAAATTTGTTTTATTTTATCTATTTACATTTGGTTTATGATTTACACGTCGCAACATGTGTCTGATACAACAATTTACCAAATATTTATTACCACTTCCAAAAAGGTACCACTAAAAATACAAAAAACGAATATTTTGAATCAACAAAAATAAAAAACTTTTAAAGTATGGAATAGCATGTCATTGGATACCTACGTTATGTCTCTGACATTACCCACCCTTCTTTTTGCCTTTCTCATATAGAAAGGTTATGCAATCACTGTGAAAACCGACCTTCGAACCTAGGCCCGGAAGGCTGAGTGTCATATATCGTTCGACTCAGTTCGTCGAGTACGCAAAATGTCTGTATTTGTGTATGTGTGTATGTGTATGTGTACACACCAGAAAAATTGAATAATACAGGTGACTTAATTCCTCATACGATGTAATTCATAAAGACCTAATCTGTCAAACGACCGAAAATTTCATTTGTAATGACTTAATGTTAGATTAGCTTGAATTTTACTGGATTCGACTGTAACTTGCATTCTGCTAGCAGGTGTAACTGTATGCATTTAAATGCTCCTTTTACCAGCCATGCAGATGTGTGCTACTGCGGCTCAGTCGATTAACAGACGCACTTGCGATCCAATGATTCTCGGTTCAAGTCGCGGTGGTTGTTGCTATCAGTGTTTTTTTTTATTTCATCGAATTTCATATCATGGAGTTTTAGACACAATATTAAATGTTCTTCCACGTGAATTTGCGTGAACTGCGACGCTCCATTTATGTGCATCTAATAAGATGTAAAATCACAGGGATTTTTTAAAGTGTGTATGCATGTATGTAACATTTTTTTGCACTCACTTTTCTCGGAGATGGCTGGAACGATTTTCACAAACTTGGATTCGAATGCAAGGTCTTGTATCCCCATACAAAGTTCCAGATTTTTATTTGAATTCTGCTTCCGGTTCCAGAATTACAGGGTGATATGAGCAAAAAATATGAAAATAAGTGCACTTATTTTTCTCTTAGACAACTGAACCGATTCTTACAAACTGAATGGTGTAATATTCCTATTCAAAGTTCCTGAATTTTATTGAATTTTATTTTTCCGACTTCCGGATGATTGATGTAAAAATTCCTATTTCAAATTACTTCCTCAATTTTCTCAGAAATGACGTAACCGATTTCCACTTCAAATGAAGGATCTCACGCTCCCACACAAAACTTCCAAATTTCATCCGGTTCCGGATTTATAAGATAAAGTGTTTTAAAAATTTGACTTTTAGTTGGCCTCGAAACTACTCCAATATGTAGCTATTACCAGTAGACAACTAAACAAACCGATTCCGGCCAGTTTTCTGATTTCGGAAGCACCGGAAACAGTTGTTATATACACTCAAACCTCCGTTTACGTAAACTTTTTTTACGTTACCTTTTTTTTAAGTAACTCTTTTTACGAACAAAATCCCAAATAACGTAAACTTTTTTTACGAACCTACTTCATAAAAAGAGGTTTTTGCATACAATGAAAATCTTTTCCCGCTCATTTATATTCCATGGAAATTGCTACAATATGGATATTTTCGAAATGGGTTTGATGAGTAGATGTCGGAAAACGATGTTTAAGCTGGTTCTGAATTCCAAGATGGCGACTTCCAGTTCGTTGATATTCCTTGAAAACCCTTATAATGTGGGTATTTTTGGAAAGGGTTTGATGAGTACATGTCGGAAAACAATTTTTGAGGTGGTTCTGAATTCTAAAATAACAACTTCCGGTTTATTGATAATCCTTGAAAATCCTCACAGTATAGTTATTTCGGAACAGGTTTGATGAATGAATGTTAGAAAACGATGTCCTGAATTCCAAGATGGCATAGCCATCTACTCTAGTCTTTTATATCCAGAATTTCACTTTATTATGGTACTTGTTCAGCAGTTTCAACAGTCTTGATAATCTGAAACTGATTTGTCTGGTGTTTTAATCTTTTTTCTACTTAATCCGGTTATAATTTAGAACTCCCGCAGATATTAGGATACTGCTCCAAAAATGTAAGCTCTACTAATGAAAACTGTTCCGAAAATATGCATATTGTGAAAGTAATCAAGTAATTCGAGAAATATCGACACAAATTGTAAGGTTTTGCTGGGAATAACCGAAAGCCGCCATTTTTGATTTCAGAACGACCTCAAACATCGTGTTCCGACATCTACTCATCAAACCCGTTAAAAAATGCCCATATTGGTAAGGTTTTCAAGGAATATCAATAAACCGGCAGTCGCCATCTTGGAAATTGACGCGACTGAGAACATCGTTTTCCTGCAAATACTACTAATGTTTGTTTCATAGTTATCCATTATATTATACATATTCAATAATATACATACATAGGGAAAACTTTTTTTACGTTGAAAATTTCAAATAACGTAAACTTTATTTACGTTACAAATTCCAAATAACGTAATATTTTTTACGTCATAATTCGATTTACGAAGTCCCAATTACTACGTAAATGGAGATTTGGGTGTATTCCAAAATTATCACTCACTTTCCTCAGCGATGGCTTGACCGATTTGCATAAACTCAGGTTAAAATGAATGGTCTTATGATACCATATTAAATTCCTCAATTTCGTCCGGATCCGACTTCCGGTTCCGGAATCACTGGGTGAAGATTGTTAAAATATGTATATCGTCACTAAAAGTGGCGATCATGAAATAGTTTCTCATCTCGCCTCAAAACTATTCCAATCGGTAGTCATTGTCAGTAGATAAAATCAATTTGTTTGGTCGTCTACTTTCCTTGTTCCTGGTTTTCGATTAACGACCTGAGACAGTAGCCATAGACTCAAAAATGGATTCCAGTCACTTTTCTCGAATCACTGTTTTACCCCAGGTAAAATTAGGTCATATTGGATCTGCTTCAGGATTGTGAATCCTAATTCAACATAAAAATATGATTGTGGGAAAATTAGGGTAAAACGATGTAGCACGATTCAAGGCGAATATGGAAACTATCTGTTAACTATTTTTTGAGGTAATATGCAAAACATAGAAGTGTTTAACCGTAATTGGTCCAAACACCGATCAGTAGAATTTTTTTTGTCCTATTAAATACGATCCAATTATCGAACTTATAAACATGCCAGGAGTACCTTCCGATTAGTCGAATTATTCATTTTTTTTTCAAAGTTAGTCTTCGAAGTAGAGTCAGAAAAAAGATAAATTGAGATAAAACGGGTATGATAGTGAACTTTGCGGATCTTCTTACTATCATCAATCGATTTTGCGGTAATTTTTGCATAAGAAATGCTAACTTTGAAAGTATTTGCGTATGTTTTAATAAAACTTTTGAGTAAAGTCGTGTTTTCGATCGTTTTTTCCTCACTGTGCGCTGCTTTACTTCGTGAATGAAGCTTTGGGTGTATGCTGTAACACAAACCATCAATCATTCTTCCGTCAGATCAATTTGACAATGCTACAATTATGCGAAATTGTGACTGATAGACAGCTTGGGTCAACACTGCAGATTCAGGATCACGCAACAAGTCATAAAAAAGTCCTTTTGAGCGGTATTAAATATTCTCCTTACTTTACCCGGTAATACTGCCATGCCAACCCTATAAAGATAGAAAAGGCTCCGTCTGGGTCAGTCAGGATGAGTCAAGTATGTTGAAATTATTTCCCGCCAGCAGGCGAGGGTCGCTGAAACCATCAACAACGAATCACGAGCGGTGAAGTAACGGAAGAAAGCATTTCTCTTGCATCAGTCCGGATCCGGCAGTCTTGACCTTAATTAATAGTTCAGGCACTCGAGAATGCCTCCGGTTCATTTGAAGTGTAGGCGAAATATTTTTAATTAAACCGTTCGTAAAATTTATGTAGGCCGCTAGCATTTTTCGGCCATCTGACGACTTCTTTTGATCTGAACGGGAAGATATTCATAATAACTATATTGGATTCCAACACGCAGTGGAAAAGATAAAGGTTTCGGTAAGTAGTCTTCTGGTTTTGTTGACAACAGCACGTAAGAACGCATAGGAAATTTTAACATGCACATATTTCAAAGAAATGTCTTTTCCATACTTATAACATTACTAGGTCAAGGTCAAAATGACGTGTCTGTAAATACCTAACGATGCCAGCGACCAACCGTATCGAACAGCCACAGCCATGGCATGGCTATCATGTACATCCTGTACTGAACCATTACCGAGTCGGTTCCGATATTTGTTCCTGCAATGAGAATTGCACATAAATTATGCGATTTAATGTACTCTTGGTGAGCTGCTTCTCCAATGGAAGAGCATCAAGAGGACCGGTTCTACCGTCATCCGCAGTCGCTACTTGATGCTCTAAGCTACTCTACGGGGAACCATAAAAATAGACATTTTCCAATCCTTTTAGTATCAATTCATTGCAGGGTTGTGGCTACTGTTTCTCGACTGTAGGCACTTTAAACAAGCGTCGTTTTCCGTACAGCCGGTCAATGGTCAGGATTATGTTGGAATACCTGCGATTACTTCTTTAATACTACAGAATGACGTCGTCACTCGCTTGTTTGTTTCCGTATATATTTCAGTATTCTAACTAGACCATTCCCCCCATTCATGTTTAGAGGACGCTGAAAATAACCATTATTAATGAGTTGCTCATTACATGCCGGGCACTCAACGGATCCAGTAGGAAATGGGAAATTAGCCGAAAGGCATCCCGCAATTGTAGATCCTATGGGATTCCGTATCCGTCCAGCACCCCCCCTTCCTTTGTGGAAAGCAGCAAAGTCATAAATTGCTCTACCTCATGCCCCACTAGCCACCTCTCAGATTAGTCCGTGAGCATCGAACGAATGGTGTGTGATATCATGTCATTGCGGTTTTAGTTGCACGCCATCTAGAATTTGGAATGTAATGAACCTTTAGTGGCCTGCTAATGCTATGGCGAGGTATGTTGATTAAGCAGGAAACGGAATAACAGTTTTAATCCATCTAATGGTGTAATTTGGTCACTTTTAATGCTAATTTTTCAACTGGTTTCAAAGGAACTTTAATAAAACAATTGCAAAATGACCATACCAAACACTTCCTTCACGATTTCAATGATACTAATGAAAAATATAGCCTTCGGACTTGAATTATAACGATGCACTACACAGTCGATTACGTTGGGTATAGTAATCCACTCAATAGTCCATTAAAGGCTGACTTTACCCTCAGCGTACAATCCTCCAAAAAACGCCCGTAACGTACAATTGGGGTGAGAGTAACCCGACGCGACATTGATCACGTATAACTTTTTTTTCTAGGTGATTGATATTTTACAGGGAATTTTATCAGGAAATCGATTAGCTTCATGCTTCATATCTGCCTTCCATTTTTTCATGTTTCTGGTCCTTATTAACAATTGAATCTTCGACCCATATTATGATTGCTGCTTCTTTGTTTGCGCCTCAATGGAATTAGGTCTGTTGGAGGAGATCGACGTGTCCGTAATGGAATGTAACAAGTTATTTTAAGACGGAATGGGCAGTGCGACCATTTTCAAACAACCTCTCCGTTATTCAAGTCCTCACCACAGATCTAACAGTTTTTTTCCCTGGCCACGAATCGTATGTCTGGATTGAGGAGTTCTTAAATATGGGGTAAGCCGAGTTCTTGACAGGAGCGCAGAACCGGATAGAGGCATAGAAGAAGTGGGTGGACGCCTAGGCACCGAAATTCCGAAATTTGAAATTTCTTCAAATTGAAATGAAAGTGAAATGTGCGATTTGGCAATCGGAATTTCTAATGCGTGGAAGGTAGAGCATGGTCAGGTAATGTGCACTTTCACAGTACCTTAACAAATCTTTCACCTGATATCCTTTAAAATTTTCCCATACTGTCCCATATCGGTGAACAGAATACACAGAACCCGAAGAGATTCCGTAGTTGTCTCGTCATTTGTTAAGCCGAAGTATCCTCGAGACATTTAAACAACTCTCTGTCATTCTGCAGCAATGTAAGAAACTAATCAAAGGAACCTAATAATATGAAAACACAGAAATCTGATGATGTAATGGTGTTTTGGATTGCTAAGATCATGAGGGAAATATTTGTAGGCCCTTTTTTCAAATATGTTCAGGCACATGAGAAGTAAAAATGTCAAAACAATACGAGAATGTTATCCAATAAATCTAACAACACATAAGTTGAAAAGTCCCGGGCCTAACACATAGATGGCGCTAGATGTTTTGCAGACACCTTTTTTTCTGTCAATACTAACCTTTGAAAGATAGCTATTAAAATTTCATGATATTCAATTCATTAGTTTGTGAGTTATTGTGGTAAGAGTGACGCTACTTTTGTTATTTTCAGGACAATGCACAGTGGTTCAAAGCTGGAAAAAGACGGTCAAAAGTCTGTACTGACTTTCACTGGTTTTTAAGAGCTATCGTGTCTTCGAAGAAGTTTTACAAGATTATATAACGCTTCTTTTAAAAGTTTCACCGTATTTTTTGTTAAGGAGGTAGTACCAATTTCAAATAATTTATTTTCCACAAAAAAATTTTTTCTATCTCGTTTTGAAGAAAACACATTTGGAGTATTTTTGCTGAAGATATAAATGTAAATAATGAAAAAAAAATATTTTTTGAGATAATGGCTATCCCAGAAAGTATGGACGCTACAAAAAACCGCTGCCATTATGCAATGGTTCAGAATCTGTCAATTTTTATGGCTGCGTCCTGTTGTTTACACTCTTCTCTAACCTCTTGTTTCGAAATGCGTGGACTTTCAGCAGAACAATGTCGAAAAATTGTGTACAAATGGTGCACAAAACGCGGACTGTCACTGAGAAAGATAGCAAAAATGGAAGGAGTAAGTGGAAAAGCCGTGCGAAATGCAATCAGGAGTTTCGGTGAGGATAACACCTTTGAGGATAAACCGAAAACGGGTCGAAAAAATGGTTCTGCTAACCCTTAGTTGGATAAACGTTTACTGAAGGCGTTCGAGCAAAAGAAGGAGGTTTCAGTTCAGGATGTGGCCAAAAAAGTGGGCACTTCGAAGTCAAATGTTCTTCGTGCATCGATCAGGCCGAGGGTTTGAAAGCTGTACAATACGATTCTTGCTGGAAATTTGAACTGCATAATCATGGACGACGAAACCTACGTGAAACTCGATTACAAATCCTTGCCGGGACCACAATATTATACGGTGCGAGAAGGGAAGTGGTAAACCATTCCGAGACATCGATTGGAGTCGAAAAATTCGATATGAAAGCTATGGTCTGGCAAGCAATTTGTAACTGCGGTAAGATTTCGAAACCCTTCATCACCACTGCTTCAAAGAACAGTGAAATATACATCCAAACCATTGAACAGATCGAAAAAGATTGGAGAAAGTGTCAAATCTTGTCGCTAAGAAGTCTGTACGGAATTTAATGAGGAACGTTCGCAAGAAGGTGCGCCAGCTAGTCTACAATGGCTAAGTAGCAAATGTTGAGAATAATATTCTGTTGTTGTAGTCTGATATTATCAGTATATCGAATAAAATTTGAATATCTAACACTTGTGAATTATTTACAGCGAAATCAAAGTGCGTCCATACTTTCTGGGACATCTAAGTATGTACTACAAAGTTTTAGATAGCCATTAAATGAGTAAGCAATACTTTTCACAACCTAATCAATCAACTCAAAATCATTACAATATATCACTTAGTCGCATTGTATTCGATCAATCAGTCAAGCTATCGTCCGAGTTTTCTGTGCCGCTAATTTCATGCTCTGTAATAAAACAATAATGTATACAGATTATTACTATACATGCTATGCATGTATGCAAATATTTGAAAGATATTTCTATCCTTTTCTCCGAGGAGGAATGAAACTAGCGACTACCAGTCTGGACGCTTTTTGACTTTAACAATATTAGAAAAAATCTAAGTGGAATACGATGCAATTTTTCTAGGCCTTTTCAAAGTTAGTTCCTATAAAAATCCTAACAATTTTCAAAAGTTCAGCATATATTTAAAAAATGGAAAAAAAATTTCTAGGCAAAATATGATAAAGTATTGTAAAAGTACAAACCTTTACCAAGAGATTCCATGTTTAAACGTGTAAATAAATTGAACTATCGCGAAGCAACACGATTTTTAAGACGAGATGTTGATCGTGCGACGCTCACAGCAAAAGTGAGTTACAGAAATAGCAGACGCGTGACGCCCTCCGTTTTTTTAACCATTCATGGTTTCAGCATGGCCATAGTGAAAGTCATTGGAAAATAAATTGGATTAGGAATATATTTTCCTATAAGTATTGCAAAATTTTGCAGCATTAAATTGCACATTTCGCTTCAACATAAGGTTTCCCAGGTAACAAAAAGGTAAAATGATGTATAACTTTTCCAAAAAAGAATGAACCTATGCATTACCTTCTACAAAATTATGGGATTTTACAATTATTCCAAACAAAGTGTGCATAGAAAAATAACTGGAAACAAGTTACGATTAGAAAAATTGTTTTAAGGAGGTTACCATAATTCAATAACTAAAACTAATTTTGAAAGGGTCTAAAAAAAGTTCCATCGAGTTCCACTTAGTTTTTTTTATCGTATTGGGCGTATCTTTTCCTATAGGTTTTGTAAAAATCAGCTGCATAAAGTTGTATATTTCGCTTCGGTGCAAGGTTTTATCTTAGGCAAAAAACGGTAAAATGTTGCATAACTTGGCCAGGAAAAAACAAACCTTTGCACTACCTTCAACAAAAATATGGGACTTTTTATTTTCTACAATAATTTCAAACAAGGTATGCATAACATAATAACTCGAAACAAGTTATGAATTAAAAAACTGGGTTCAAGTGGTTTGCCATAAAAACGCTTTGTATATCCGAAACGGTGCGACCTAGACTTTTGGTATATTTGACAAAGTAAATTATTTTTAACAGTTCTAAAAATTTTTTTCTATCTCTTTAGAAAAAAAAGGATGGTTATTTTTTTTGTCAAAGTAGGCCATGAAAAATTAGGGATAGAATCAAATTACGCGGTATATGTCCGTAATTTTTTTTTAATTTTTATAACTATTTATTAAAATATGAGTTAAAATTAAATTATTAAGATTTAAATTGGATGTTCAGCCACAAGTGGTTACTTTTCAGCCCTATTATATACAAGATTTGGTTATTACCATGAAGACATCATTTGCTTCCGCAATTCTGAGATTTTTGTGTAGGGAAAATTCTAAACCTACTTATATTGTGTAATGGGGAAAAGGAACTTGTATACTAACTTACTAATGTCGTTTTCACTTGATACCAAACCTAACCCAGTTTCCACCCTAACTGCTGTCAAACCGTTTGTTTGAAGCTAGTTTCGAACCTAGTTTTAACGTTGTTGAACTGAAAATCGAGTCAGTTTCGAACCTGGTTGTTATATCAGGTTTGCTCAAACCGCCGTTGCTAAGCGCGAAAACAACACAGTTTCGTGAAAAGTGTTTGTTTGATGAAACTACCCTGGGTCAGTTTCAGTGTTCTCAAGCGAAAACGACATAACTAATAAAAAAAGCGAATCGATTCAATTGAAGATTGCATCGATTTTTGTCGGAATTTGCTTATAACATTATGTGACATTACATCTAATGGTTCTATATTTGTGAGTCTGTGTAACTCATTTGTACTAAACCAGGGAGGACGTTTCAAAATCATTTTCAGAATTTTATTCTGAATCCTTTGAAGCGTTTTCTTCCCGGTGGAACAACAACTTGACCAAATTGGTACTGCATAAAGCATGGCTGGTCTGAAATTTTTTTATAAATTAACAATTTGTTTTTTAGACAGAGCTTAGAATTTCTGTTTATAAGAGGATATAAACATTTAATATATTTATTACGCTTTGCCTGGATTCCTTCAATGTGATCCTTGAAAGTGAGTTTTTTGTCATACGTTAAACCTAAGTATTTAACTTGATCAGACCATGTCAATTCCAAGCCATTCAATTTGAGAATGTGATTATTGTTTGGTTTAAGAAAAGAAGCTCTTAGCTTATGAGGAAAGATGCATTATTGCGTTTTTGCTGCATTTGGTTTAATTTTCCGTTTTGACAGATAATCACTGAAAATATTTAAACTTCTTTTGTGACTGCAGGAATATAGCATCATTGAAAGTTTTGATAAGATGATTGTTCTCGTTCTTACGCTCAAGGTGTCATATAAAAATCTTCTGGTAGTAATACGATCTCTAATAATTTGGTAATTTGGTAAAAATATTATTTTGTGCTGTTCATAGAAAATTTGATAAATGGTTTAAGTATAAAAAACAAGAAGTCGTAGTCTGAGAACGGCATGTAAATTGTAAGTAAGTAACCTCAGATAGGCCTCCTCTCCGCCTAAAGTGTTACGATTAAGGTTAAACCATTTTATACGTACTCATTTCCTGCCTCGGTCCTGATTACAATGGCTTTTTGTACGGATCATTGTTCAGGTAATAGAAAATATAATGCCCCGTCATGGTCCTGAATGCCCTTCGGTACGGCAAGGCAATCATGCGGTGTGATGAAACGAATTAAATCGATGTTGTGAGAAAATATACGCTTATTACGAAAATTATTGAGCAGATGATGAGTTTGAATATTAATAATAATAGTGTTGCTTACCAAACAGCGTAGAGCGTGGATAAACATATGTCCATAACTAATCGAAATAAATTGACTGGGGGTTTGAATGACTTGCACGCTTTATGGCTCAGAACAAATGTTTGAAAAGAAAACAAATTGGAATGAAAATTTTAATATACTGATATTTAGATTATTCGGATAGCGTTTGTTTGAACCTATTCTTGATGACGACTACGTAAATCATTTTATAAGCTAACATGTATCAACGATTTAACGCTGACAGCAAGGATATTCAAGCATCAATTCAATTTTCACCTAATGAGCTTCGGGCAAAGCTGGGACCGGTAAAAAAACCGAGCGTCTCCATCGAGTCGACCGCCCCAATGGAGTTGGTCGATTTACCTGTGGGCTACTACTGCGACATGGACAACTGCACTCCTAGTGCTGGGAATTTTTCACTGAAACTGCAATATTAAGTTAAATCATTATCAACCAGATTGTATCAATATGTTCATTAGTGATATCCCTTCGGCAACAAACCGGTATCCGATTAGAGCGGTGTAATTAACCATGCTCCATTGGTTATTTATTCCGTAGCATCAGCCCAGAGTCGACGACGTAGATTCAACGAGACTACAGAATGTGAAACCAATATCCTATTTAAGCTGGATGTTGCTACTTCGGATGATGACGGTGATGATGATGATGATGATGATGACGATGATGAGGCAGCGTTGACTCTCTTGAGTTGTTACAAAGAGGAGAAAGCACATGAAAGCATATCGCGCTTCTATCACCGCATCAAATAAACGTAACGAATAAAAAAATGTCATGCTTTTGTCGACGTTTCGTTTTTTATGCTGTGTATCTAATTTTTCTGCCGAGCCGTACACCTTTCTAGCGCACAGGTGGAAGCATAGTTCGCTCCGTTACTTGAATATTCTGTTGCATACACACACACACTCACACAACACCTAGGTATATAACACACCACATAAAACGACGGTTCACCAGTAGTCTGAGCTGCTTCACTACACGCCCGAATGCCGTTGTTGTGAGCTAAAAATAGACTCCCACAGGGCAACCCGAAAGGCATAGAAAAATTAGCATAATCAAAAATCATAACAAACTGTGACGTGGAAGAGAGGTGAGATTGAGAGAAACAACACACACACCGATTGAGAACTAACAGGAGCGAATTCGGTTGCATGTTGCAGGCTATTCGCTGGTGGTGGCTTAGCAGGAGAATGTGTTTTCCGACGGCGGGTGGGTGGCTGTAGCTTCCAACTATGATCTATATGGTTTTTTTTCTCTGAAAAATACTTTTCTTAGAACAAGAAAAAAGTGCATACTGCAAGGCATGCATTACTTCTTGTTAACCAGTTTTGATGATATTCTATGGGGATTTTCCAATGTTTATTTATTTGTTATACAAAGTAATATTCTTTGAATTTGTATTCGTCATAGCCGTTCGTTTTCAAATATGTTTACGTTTCGTCTTTGACTCATTAGTGCATAGCAGTTCAAATTGAATTGCTTAATGCAAAACTCGGCGGTTCAATTTGAACCAAGTTTTGCATTAAGCAGTTCAATTTGAACTGCTATGAACTGATGAGTCAAAGACAAAACATAAACATATCTGGAAAATAGTGTTGCTTGACTTACTCACATATTAACACTCCGAATACCATGGGGTTGAAAAAAAGTAAGAACGCTAATTTTGACTGACTATATCTCAGCCAGTTTTGGTCCCATTGAACAAGTTTTATCATTATTAGAAAGATGAATTCATCGAGAAAAAAAAATTTTAAGGGTTATGGAATGTAGAGTTGTCTACCCAAAAATGGGAATGCTTACTTTGACTGATCATAGCCGTTAGTGATCCACTTGTCAAAATTGTATGATTTGAAAGATATTTTTTCCCGAAATTAATAAACTACGATGTTCTTCATTTATGTGTAGCTGATAAAAGCTCTGACTATAAACCAGGGGTAGTAATAAGCATTTTTATTAATTCACAGTAAATAAAAATAGTCAGTATTATCTTTTCATATCACATACTTATTGTTCGAAACGAATGATATTTGGAAAGATAAAATTTGGTTTTACTTAGAGTTTAAAAATGTCTTCGTCGTTATCAGTATTACTGTCTGATTCGGAATCAACATTGCAACAATGTTAGGCTGGTTTAAATGGTATTATGTGTACATTAAACAGATGTGAAGTTCAAATGGCTGACACTTACGGTTCCGGTGATATAATGGTATAAGTGACGTAAACGTCAAAACTGATTACCGCTCAATTTAGTCGGATATAAATTATCCGATATCAATAATTTTAAGCTCGTTAGGTGAGTTGATTTCTTATATCACTTCGAAATTCCTTAATGTATTTGAAATTTATTCGGTAATACCGTTGCACTATGGTCCGAAACGGGAAATTAGCGTGACAAAAATATTATCACTGTTAAATATTAGTTTTTTGTAGTTGGTGTCTTCACAAAAGTTATTTGTAATCCAATGGCGCTCCTTTTGATGAAAAATGTTACTAGGGTGGTCCTCATTTAGATTGAAATCTGTAATCTAACTTTCTTAATTGCACTCAAAAATGATTTTGTTGTACAATAAAGTTGTAGAAAATTTTATTTTGAGCAACTTTACTGAAAAAAGCACCTCTCTAGCTTTTCATTTGATCGAGTTACATCAATTTTCCCGAATAAAAGTAGGGTAACTCCTGAAAAAATTTTAGTCTTTTGTCTTCAGAAGCGTTGTTGCAGTAGTTATTGCGCATAATTTTGCTCAACCATGCTTTTTCATATGAGTTACCAGTAAAAAGTTATGATTATTTTTTCATCAAAAACTAGTCAAGCTTCAAATTTCAATATTCATTAGATGCCAGATCGATAAAAATGTATCCTATGCGGTTCCTGAAAGGTATTAATATAAGTAAAAATTTAAGAGAAAATTGGAAAAGTGTTATTTTTTTAACTTATTTAAATTAGTTTTAAAAATACCTTCAAAAAACTCAAAAACATTGCATAACTTTAAAACGCCTTAACGTATTAACATACTTCCTTCGGCAAAATGATAGTATCAAATTAGTTCTACAAGAATAAAACATACATTGTCCATTTGAGAAATGAGACACAAAAAAATTTTTTTTTCAGGAGCCACCCTACTTTTATTCGGGAAAATTGATGTAACTCGATCAAATGAAAAGCTTTTTTCAGTAAAGTTGCTCAAAATAAAATTTTCTACAACTTTATTGTACAACAAAATCATTTTTGAGTTCAATTAAGAAAGTTAGATTTCAGATTTCAATCTAAATGATGACCACCCTAGTAACATTTTTCATCAATAGGAGCGCCATTTGATTACAAACAACTTTTGTGAAGACACCAACTACAAAAAACTAATATTTAGTAGTGAAAATATTTTTGTCACGCTAATTTCCCATTTCGGACCATAGTGCGTTGTGGTGGAGTAATATCATAAAAAAACAGCTAATAAAAATAACATACATGTTGCAATGAAAAATAATTATAATGATTAGAAACATCCAATCACAAAGCGTGCTATGCAACTGATTAATATTACCCTACTTAGCTTGAATATCCTACACATAAGTAACAGGAGTGCAGGATTTTGCTATGCCATTTCAATCGCTGCGCCAAATGCTGCGCTCCTGTTACTTCTATAGATCAAATTAATGTCAAATAGCGTTTTATTGGGTTTAATCTAAATAGTGCATGAACATCATGATCAGTTTCAACCAGCTGGAAGTAAAACAAAGTCTGTTGCCGTTATAAACACTATTTGGTGAGGTACTTTTTTTTACTAATTTTGCATTGCTCATTGGTATTGCGCAGTGAAAACTGTTAAATTAACATTATCCATGTGTAGCTAGTAAACTCAGTACTTCTGCTTCAAAAACGTTTTCAGCATTAAACCAGCAAGCAACTGCAATTAATGTCCAATAAAACGTATCTACAGCAACTAGCAATGGGCACAAGACTGCAAACAACAGCGAAAAGAAAATGAAAACCACTTACAATAATAGTTTCAACAACACCACCGATGCGGCAATGGATGACTACACGCACCACGAACAAAATGCCCCTCAACCCTCGTTGGAATAAAATGGAAGCTCCTCTTCTCATAGAAAAAAGGAGACAATTAGGTCCAATATAAAAAATAAATTTATAAAAATTCGGCTCAATCGGCCATGTAAAGCTTGTACGCATACGAGTATAGGCCTGAATGATAATAGTAGCTCAAAATCACTACCGATTTTGGTTGACGGACGATCACTATTGATTTTGATCGATGTGATTCAAAGATCGCTGATCAACTGATCTTAAAAGGGTTGGATCAGTAGTGATCTTTATTGAGAAAGATCACAAGCGATCATTTTCGCTTGTGATTATGATTTGATGTTTTTTTGATCTTGATTTATCCTGCACTGATTCAAGTTGGAAGTTAACAGTTTCACTGCCTGTAAAGTTCAAGAATTCAACTGCAGGATCTTTTACATATGGGTATCGCTTTTAAATTAGATGCAAAAATTGAAAAAAGAGTGATGCATAAAAATTTAACTTACCATTTTTTTTGAATATATTTCTGATTCTGTTTATATATTTTTAACCTTTTTGTGTTTTACTGATCCGGAGAAATGAATATTCATAAAAAAATTACAGTGGCTTAATACACATATTCAGGTTAACATGAATATCCAAAGCTTTTAATCAAAAAATCTCAGTGTACGATACTGTTGGAAGCATAGAAGCAAAAAGTGATTGAACGGCTGATAAGTATAACTTATCGTTGAAATCCCTTTTAAGTAGTCTTGAATAGAAAAACCGAATTAATATGTTGTGTGCCAAAACCGGACTTGAACTGAACTTGCACAGCAGAATAAGTTTAAAGCCATGTTTAGTGCAAGAACCGGGCAAAAAATATTGAGTGGGAAAACCGGATAAAATCTTAGGCGGTGTGTGTGTTGATTTTTGCATGAAAACTTTCTACGTGTTTTTCTCGGCTTCATTTCACATATTGAATGTTATGTATTTTTTCTAACAGATTCAAAGTCGTTTGCTGTATTAATTAAACATTTACGCTTGCAACCCACTATTTAACCTACAAATTGTTGGAGATCTAAAAGATTTTTGAATACTGGATATTGATGACGAACCTTCCATTTTAATCTAATTGTATAGAAATCAGATATTTTTATCTTGACGAATTAAATTCTGGTAGGAATTGGCAGACAATCAATACAACCTTCATAGGGGTCTGTCGCTGACGATGTCCAGCCAGCGACTGGCACCATTAAGAACAGGCCCGTACCCAGGATTTCGTTTCGGGAGGGGCCCACAAATAAGAAATAACGCATCTAACTAATGATTCTTTATCTAGACACATAAAGAATCATTAGTTAGATGCGTTATTTCTTATTTGTGGGCCCCTCCCGAAACGAAATCCTGGGTACGGGCCTGATTATCATTCTGCGATTTCGGTTGAAGCGATAAACTTTTTTCTAGGTGTGTCTTTAGTATCTTTTAATTTTTTTTTTTGAGAGTAAGTGCAAGTAATTAGCAATTTAAATTAATACTCACATATTTTTGATTGAACAATGAGACTTTGAAGCAAGAGGCTCTATGTGTCAAAGGGAAGGGTTCGATATTTTACATATCCTTTATCATATAGCCCCATAGTTAGGATTCGACTTCTGGTTTTGGAAAAACTGAGTGAAGAGTATTAAAACCTTCAATTTCAAGGGTGTGCTCTTATAAGTGCGACGCAAAAAGGAACAAACATTTTAAAACTATTTAGCAAGCTCTTCTAGTTTGCAAAATTTGTTGATTATTTGTCGAACAGAGGAACAAGCCGATTTTTACAAATTTGTATGAAGTGCCTTATAATCTCACATGATCCTATTTAATTTCCGACCTGCAGATTTTTTTGTAAATCAGCATATTTTTAGAAAAAGCTGAAGACATGTTCTAGTTGCCAACTTTTCTGTAGATTTTTGATAATCACTTTTTTCGTAGACGTTCGTAAAAATTTACAGACTTTTGAAATTGCCGCGGACTAATTCCGTGTATCATTCTTTATAGAAAACTTAAAGTTTTCAGACATTTTTTCGAGTTTACAGACTTTTTCAACCCTTCGAGAATATATATAAAATTTTTACCTTACATATCTGGTTTTGATATACAGGGTGATGAGTATTAAAAATTGAAATTCGTCATTGGAAGTGACGATGCAACAACAGAAAAATCCTCTTAGTAGCGGTCAAAAACTCCAAAACGAAATTCACATAAATTTCTCAGAGACGACTAGGATGATTTGCACAAATGTAAGAATGGATTCAAATGAAAGGTTTTATGGTTTCATAGACTTCTATGCTCTTTTAACCGAGTCCGGCTTCCGGTTTCGGAACAGGTTCCGGACGTAGCGGTCAGAACTCAAAAATGAAGCACATACTATGCTCTTGTGCATTGTCTCGAAAACCGATTTTTAATTAGAGATGGGAAATTCGCTCCTGAGCTGTTCCAGTGAATCGAATCTTTAAAGTGAGCTGACAGCTCACAGCTCTTTTTAAAAGAACCGCAGCTCACCAGTTCACCGCACTGGTAAGGTGGAAACAAGTTATGAGCTGAACGGATCTTCGGCTCTTGAATAGCGAGTTCTAAATGAGAAGAAATGTGTGCTTTCATTTGTTCTACCAAATGTGCATCTATCCTTCTTTAACAGATTGAATGTGCCATTGTCAATAAAAAATCTTACCTCTCACTCAGTAGGCTAAGGTACATTTAGGGATGCCAACAAATGTGACATAATAATGATTCGCACACAAATTAGTTCGCATAGTATTGTTCTTTGTGCATTAATTATTTCGATCATGCATATGAAAGAAAAACGGAGTAAGAGAAACGGCACAAGAAAAACGGTGCGCTCAAAACGAACCTTCAGTTCAATCTAAATGAGCTGATGAGCTGATGCATTGAATCGATTCACTTTAGTGAGCTGATCGGATCGGAGCTGCTCACCGGTATGAGCTGTTTCGCACATCTCTATTTTGAATCGCTCCAATAATGCACACTTATACTGCTGTTGTAGATGGTGTTTTTCTTTTTTGCATGAAAATTATACTGTGACAGACCCAAAGAACCGACTCCATAACCATTCCGCCCAATTTCAATCTATTGTCGGTTAATCATTCTGTTCTCTGGCGTATAATAATGGATCCAGGCTTCGGCAACCGACACCAATTTGCATCAGCATAAGCGAACACGCTTCTGAAGTGTGCTCGCGTTCCTCTTTTTAATCTTGAGTATGCAAATGCGGCGTCCAGCAGCACAACATCATTTTCATTCGTGGATTCTTTCTGAAACTATGATACGTTTGCTTAGTACTAATCCTTATGGCACTTTTTGCTCATCCAGTACCATTTTCTTTAATTTTGACATTGATTTTGGTAATCGCAATGCAAGGCAAGGATTTCTCTCGAAACCACTATTTTACGGTGTAGTCCTGCACTAGCTCCGTAATATTTATTCAACTTGTGCCTCCCAAAAAAAACTGAATAACGAAAATCTTTCTGCCTTTCTCATGTAGACATAGTATGTAATCACTGTGAAAACCGACTTTTGAACCGAGACTTACTAACAATTCGAATAAGTTCCAAACTAAAACTTTTAAACAAACTTAAATTTAGTTGAAGGGTCTTGTGGCCAGCTATGATGTTCCAGAATTTTATCTGGCTCCGACTTCCGGTTCCGAAATTACAAGCGTTCAAAAATGAAAATATGTGAACTAACTTTTCTCGGAGATGGCGAAACCGATGTACACAAATTTATTATCAAATGAAAGGGCTTAAGATCCAATAGAAAAATTCTGAATTTCATTTAGATCTGACCTCCGGGTCTGAAAATACAGGGTGATAAGCACAAAAAATTCGATTGCAAAACAAAGCAGGCTATTTAAAACTATTCTAATTAGCAGATCTTGTTATAGTTGTTGGCCAAAAAACTCATTTCTGTTCCCGATTTCGGAAATATTGATTAAGGCCATCGTCCAAATACCATGCGCGCGGGTGGTTTTAGGAAATTTTCGATGGAAATTTTGAAAAATTTGACAAAACCAAAAACATACAGACCTTTGAAATACTTTTATCTATCTACAGGGTAAAAATGGCTGGAAAATTCGGAGGATTTTCCGAGTCTTATCAAAAATAGCTCTGAAAAATGAGTGTTTTTGTGATCTTTCACAATTATCTGGAAAAATAATTTTTTTTTTCAAATAAACCTTATGATGGATACAAAGATTACATTCGGACACATTTTTGGAAAACCTTTTCACGCTTTTCATAGAAAATCCACGAATTTCAAAAATTTCCACGAAATCGGTTATATGAAATTCGTTGATTTTTCAAAATTATTCCATCGAATTATTTTTTCAAATAATTGTGAAAAATTACAAAAAAAGCTCATTTTTTCAGTGCTATTTTTGATAAGACTTGAAAAATCCTCCGAATTTTCCAGCCATTTTCACCCTGTAGATAGATAAAAGTATTTCAAAGGTAGAGGACGGGTATAGCGTGATGGGTAAGTCGATGTCCTTTCACGCAGCCCACCTGGGTTCGATTCCCAACTCCACACATAGGGTCAGAAAATTTTTCTGGCCCGAAGAGGCGAATGACCTTAAGGTTAAAACCTCTATAATCGAAACAAAAAAAATATTTCAAAGGTCTGTATGTTTTTGGTTTTGTCAAATTTTTCAAAATTTCCATCGAAAATTTCCTAAAACCACCCGCGCGCGTGGTACTTGAACGATGGCCTTAAAAGTCCCAAAGAGGAAATTACTCCCGACTTCTGGTTTTGGAATTATACAACTTTTCCAATATGTAGATCTTATAAGTTGATGGCCAAACTAAGTGGTTTTTGCTATACCGGTTCTCAGATTCCGGTTTCAGAAGAACGGGAAGTAGTGGTCAAATGAATATATAAATAGTATGTATCAAAACAACCGATGAAAGTGTCTGATTTCGGGAGGGGCCAGGGCCCCTTGGGCCCCCCCTCTGGGTACGTGCCTGATTAAGAAGGTGACAAGCGATTATAAATACACTCTCCTACTCAATGCTTGATCGGAGAAATAGGTATAAAGCGAGAGGACTAGTGTTTGATGGACAGAGAAGATGTTTGGATGTAAGGTATCGGTCGAGTGACGGCCAGGATGTAGACCATGTTCGATGTACGTTGCTACTATGTCTGTTTCGAGTTTTGCAGTGGCTAAAACAAGATCAGAGTGGCGAAATGGTAGCGCGTATGCACGGAATGCATAAGAACGCAGGTTAGAGTCCTGTCTCTGAGCGTATCTTTTTCCAAAAATTCATCTTTTCTGTTAGTTTTTCTTTCACTTGGCTTCTCCAATATATATTTCCGCTCAGTCATTGCAAAAACTGAATTAAATTCGATAATATATGCCTATCAAAATCTTTTGCGGAATCAAAATTCATTGAAGTGTAAAAAACTACTCCAATTATCGATATTATCAGTTCTAAAAAGTAGTTTTATATAATTAAAATTCCTGACGTGATTTAATTATCAGAAAACACAACTGCAAAAAAATGTAGGGTTCAATAATCTTACAAAATTGAATAAATGTTATATTGTGATCGGAGATTTATCAGATTAATTAGCATATGTTGCGATACTTATTCTCATTCTCTGGAGCACTCGAATTTCGTTTTTGGCTAAATGCGCTGAGAACGTACCAAGCGTTGTACATTCATTTCTGCCGCGGTACAAAAATGCGCGAACGAGTTTTTGTTAGAGCAGCTAAAGTTCTTCACCTGCGCATGGTTGTCTTCTGAGTATAAGAACAAATTTGTCTCAGCGCAAGAAAAAGAGTGCA
Source organism: Malaya genurostris (assembly GCF_030247185.1). Lineage (NCBI taxonomy): Eukaryota > Metazoa > Arthropoda > Insecta > Diptera > Culicidae > Malaya > Malaya genurostris. The sequence goes on from NC_080571.1 coordinate 259,178,074, forward strand.
TAAGGTCTACTGTTACTCAATGTAATATACAATTCCCTCAACTTAAAAAAAATTATCTCTATTTTAGTTTTGTTACTCTATTTTTTAATTCACGGTGTTCGGTTTTTTTGATTCACAATCAGAAATCTTGATTCACATTCTCGTGCGCAAAATGGGCTTAATTCCACCTCTGCTATAAATCTAATCCAAGGTTCAGTCATAAGTAATGGAAAGCTTTGTATTCGAGGCATATCATCAAATTCAAAGCGATGGCATAAATACTTTCATTCATCAACAGATTGCACTTGATATGAGCTACAATAAATGAAGAAAAAAGGCTCTGCATCCTAACAAGACTAAAATAAATCATTGAGTGAAAGTAATTTCGATTTTTTACATCTAATCGAATAATGTCCCGGGTTGGCGGTTCAATGCATAGGGCACTGGTCTTACAAGCCAGTTGTCGTATGTTCGAGCCCCGACCTGGAAGGATTCATAGTGTCAGTAGAATCGTAGCACTAGCCATGCAATGGTTCTGTACACTCTGAATCGGCTGCGAAGTCTGTTGAAACAGAAGGTCAAATTCCACTACAGGAATGTAATACCAAGGCTTTGCTCGAATATTATTGCGCTGTGACGTGAGCAGTGCTCCGTTAGTCAAATATAAATTCAAATAAGCTAACTATCGTTTTTTTATATCATTATCATAGTACTTCAGTTTAGAACTAATTGATTGTCATTTAAAATAACTCCATATATGACTCCTCTTGGTAACCGGCTGCCCAGAGATTGAGGAAAAATATCATTAGGTTGAAAGCCAACATTTCGTTAGAAATTCACCAACGTATTTCGACTATTATGAATCAGACGCTTATGATGAATAAGTAGTCAATTCCATTTCCGTAGATTGTTCTTGTAAAAGAAAAAATGATATCGCGTCCGAGGCATGATTGGTTTCATATCGGTTGGCAACCGTCCAGCCAAATTTTCGATCTTGGAAAATCACCATGAAATTTCCGAAATCGAAAAATTTTTGTTGATGCCAAAAGTCTTAGAACTGTATGAAATGTCGAGATTTAGTGTCAATTCGAAAAGCAAAATGTTTGAAAAAACCGACTCTTGGAAATATCATGTATTATGCAAAATATAGCCCAATCAATCGAATAATGCGCCACTACAATCAATATTACGAACACCTTGGTATGTCCAAAAATGAAATGAAATTCCAGCTTAGTCGAAGAAATAATGCGTAGTATCTAAGTAAACATTGTAAACCATTCATATGTAGTCTTCATTTGCTTGACAAAATAAATAAATAAATAAATTAACAGTGATGGATCCAAGTTTCGTCAATAGTTAGCAGTTACTGATTCGGATAGTAAATAGCAAACGACCTTTGCCTTTACTCTCTGACATATCACAGACTCGGATGATTCGTATCGCTAAGTTGCCTAAGTTCGACTCCTCTGGTAGAAGGTAAAAGTTTGAATACTATAAACCTTCTGTTTACTTAAATGACCCTTGTCACGTCTCGATTTTCCGCACTATACCTTCACATCCTTGCTTTTCCATGAGTGGTATGACTCTATTATTTCATATTATTTCTCCTCTCACAATCTCTAGTCAGTTTGACATCGGTAAAAACCGAAAAAGTTAGTAACAAACACAACATGTCCAACCGAATCAGTATCTGCCCTGCCAAACACGCTTCCGAAGATCACTCGCGTTGGTCTTTATTGTTCTGAATATGGATGTACGGCACCCAGTAGCAGAATATCTTTCTTAAAGGCTATCCGCATTAGGCCGATCCGACCGATCCGAGCTCTCCGGCGTCTACTTTTCCTCTGCTTCGGCTATGGCTGAGCTGCACATGCACACAGCTGCATGTGCAGCTCATCCATAGACGAAGCAGAGAAAAAGTAGACGCCGGAGAGCTCGGATCGGTCGGATCGGTCGGATCGGCCTAATGCGGATAGCCATTTATTTGTAGAACCTGGCGTGAGCGCTCACCACTAATCTTTGTGGGATCTGTTAGTTCGCCCGTCTTCACTTTCCGGTCATTCGCAGGGCTGGCAGGTCTGTGGAATTTCGATCACCACGAAAATCTCGAAATGACTATTTCACAGTGTAATAGAAAGGAGAATTAGCCCCATAATATTTTTCCAAATTTAACCTACCAAAAATGTCCTTTTGAAGAATGAATTTGTTTTCATAAAGTTTTATAGCATATATAAAAATTGAATGTGTAAAGAGTGTGTGTTTAAGCAAACGATGACCTTGTACGATTTCGGGAGAAGTCAGGGCCCCTTGCCCTCATCCTTCCTCTGGGTACGTGCCCGAGTCGGAATATACGAAAGCAGTGTACCAACGAAAGTGCAATCTGAAGTAAACTGAGTTTCTATTATTGCGAAGAAACTTCAAAAACAGCATTTGACAGCTTGTTCATGACGAAAAGATTAAACAAATCGACTTATTTTGGTTTGGCTACTAGAGCAGATTAATTTTAAACATAGTTTAACCAATATGCATATGTTTATGATATCTTTCACCTCATAAGATTAGATCTAAACCAAACGCTTCTATTTTGGGATCAGCACTTCACCTTCTGGATTACCGAGCAAGGCTAAATTTCTAAAAATATACCAGGATATCCCTTCTATCCTCTCACTATCGTAGAGCTTATCATGAAAGGCTGCCAGTGATTTATCCACCCCATCCCCTGCTTGGCTCTAATCCTATTATATCAACATGTTAAATTCTACACTGCCGGTGAATTGATCAATCTTCAGTTCTCCCTCTCTCATCCTGCTGTAACACCCGGTTACCAGTAGTAACTGGAGCGTCTCTCCTGGAATCGAACGAAACAGGAAAGAAAAAAAAACACACACTCATATTTACTGTCGGCCAAGGTTGGATGATGATGATGATGGTTTATGAGCGAATCGTGCTTCAACGGAAAGGACACCAAACATGATTGAGTGTGAGAGAGAGAGTGAAAAATACTGCCGTCCTACAACAATACGTGTGTACATACGTACTGAGATCCGTGGCATGCAACCACGAACCGGGTGACTTCTGTTTCCATCCGATCCAATATCCGAGCACCACTCAATCGTGAGTACGATGGTTTTGTTTTCTTTTCGGGTAGCACGGTTCGATCCTGAAACATCGCGCCTGAATTGGGCCAATTGGGAACAACTTTCCGTTCGCATCGTGTTTTAATGTGCCAAACCAACCGACAGACCGACCGACCGTCAGTCAGTCAGGTTCTCACTTCTGGGGTAGTCTAGGAGTCCGTTGAAATAACAACAAACTGTGGAGTCAAGTCGAGTCGAATCGAGTCGAGTGGAGAGCGAGCGAACGAGCGAGCGAGCAAGCAAGCAAAGCCAGGAAGCAGGAATCGGTGCCCGCTTGGGTGGCGATTTGATTCAGTTCGGACTAAGCCGGCATTCAGTGTGGATCGTTTTTCCGTTGTGCATTTTCCGGGCTACCGAGGTGTTGTCATTTCGGTGTCTGTCTGTTCCCACCTCGAACGCAGTTTGATACGCGTCTAACCTGTGTCGTTTCTCGCGACGTTTATTGGCACGGGGGGCCGAACGTTGAAGGCGAACGAACGTGTGTTTGTTCAACGCGGTGAATTGTTGTCGTAAATTTCGGTGGTAACCTCGAGGGCGTGTATTTCGGGGGTTTCGGCAGAGTGAAGAGTTTATTTATTCTTTCGAGGCCGTTTCGAGTGAATTTGAAGATTAGACAAAAAAAAAGAAAATGAAAGTGATTTGAAAGTGATACCGATTAGGTTGCAGAGCAAAGAAAAGTGAGTGCAGTTTCTGATCCCGAAAGGTGAAATCAATTATCCTGCCGTTTTTCCACCTTCAAGTGCATCAGATGATTTCAGCTGTGACAATCGTTTCGTCAGTCGGAGCGGAAGCATCCAAAAATCGAACGATACATTTATTGCTGGCAAACACAAGTCTTGAACAATAAAGGTTCAAATTCCGGTCGCTTCTGATGCGACTTGCGCCCCGGCAAGCAGTAAAGTGGAGTGCGAGGGTTTTATAATTAGCTTAAATTTATTTCTATTTATCATTCATTTTTGCTGTCGTTTATTTTCCTCGGCTTTTCTATACCATGGCATGGCACTAGCCGTGCCCGCGCTGTTCCTCACGTGCACGAGATCGGTGGAGACGCGACGTGAGTTGTCGCCATTCGTACGTGAGTGCTCCGGCGAAACAATCGTCGCATCGGTGGGAAATACGAACCATTGTTGACTGTAGGATTAGGAATTTTTCCGTTTTTTCGGGAGTGAATTAAAAAGATTTTTTTTCAGTTGAAGATAATTTCAACAGCGAAAGCTTGGAATGTTGCATTTATGTGAGATCGATTTCTACTAATTGACATATTTTATGGCAAGTGAATGTTCCGATTCATCCATTGTTGAGTACCTTATTCAAGAAATACAAGGACTGGAATTTTACAGTGTAACTACTCTAAAAAATTAATCAATACCCATGTAAGATTTGTTTATAAACCCTTCTACGAACCAGGATCTAAATTAGTTTCATGTTTCCTGATTCTCCGAATTCCTTTTTGCAGGTAGTTGCAGGAAAGCGTGTGCGCTGCAAATGATTAATTTTCATAATGACAGTGACTGGTCCGTACTGTTTGCATCCCCGCACGAGTGATTTCAGTCCGATGGTTGAAATGACTGTAATTAATTGTTGCAGCCAACCAAACGGCAATACTGGCTACACTGCCATTATGCTCTCGAGTGACAGTTATGCTGCCACTGCGTTGACGCATATGTTGCAGTCAGTAGATTACCGCCAGTCCAGCTAGAGAGAGATTCAGAACAGTTGTCTAACAGGACAGACAACTTCTTTTATTGTGTCTTGTGTAACATGTCTTTATTAAGTATTAAAGTATAGTGGTTCAGTTTTAAAATGTGTCTATTATTTACTTGTCTGTAAGGACACGCAAATACTGTTCTCTGCTGTCCAACCACACACACACACAAGATACAACAGTGGCGACGAGTCCAGTGGAAAAGTGATAAAAGCTAACCTCACTTTCACATCACCCACGTGCAACAAGACAAAAGGATGAGTATCCCGAATGGACAGCAGCATGCCTTTCTGCAGCAACAAGGCCAACAGCAGCAAGTTCCTCCAGCTACGGATGAGCTCCTTCGTCAGTGTTTGCACCTGATGACACAAGTTCTCCAGCAACAGCAGAACAGTCAGCAGTCACAAGAGAACTTCATCAGGCAAGTCGTTTCGGAAGTGCATGCGGGCGCAGCACCCAGTCCGGAACAAATTCTCGATTCCCTTGCTGGGAATATCAAGGAGTTCCGCTACGACGCGGACAGTAGCATCACGTTTGCAGCCTGGTTCACGAGGTACGACGAGCTGTTCGAAAAGGATGCTGCTCGGTTGGACGACCAAGCGAAGGTCAGACTGCTGCTCAGAAAGCTGGGAACATCTGAACACGAAAGGTACGTCTCTTTTATTCTGCCGAGAACACCGAAAGAACATACTTTTGCAGACACGGTCGCAAAATTGAAAAGTTTGTTCGGGGCGAAAGAGTCGGTGATCAGCAGGCGATACAGAACCCTTCAGATCGCTAAACAACCGACCGAAGACCACATCGCTTACGCCTGCCGTGTGAATAAGCTCTGCGTCGAGTTCGAGCTGGGAAAGTTGTCAGAGCAACAGTTCAAGTGCTTGATGTTCGTGTGCGGACTAAAGTCTGAGCGTGATTCAGAGACTCGGACCCGACTCCTGTCACGGATTGAGGAGAACAATAACCTCACGTTGGAGCAATTATCGAATGAATGCCAGCGTCTCATCAATCTCAAACACGATAATGCTATGATCGAATCTGCTGCATCTTTCGATCAGGTTAATCAGCTCAAGCAGAAATATGACAGCAACCGTAACAGACATCAGCTGTCTCCCAGGTCAGATGCGAACAACACAAAGCGGAAACCCGATACTCCGTGCTGGTATTGTGGTGCGTTCCATTATGTTCGTGACTGCCCGTACAAGAACCGTCAATGTCCCGATTGTAGTCGGTACGGTCATCGTCAAGGATACTGTGCAAGTTCCAAGAAGAAGAAGAGAGGTGGAAAACGTTCGGTTGCCAGCAAGGTTGTCGTTGTCAACATGTGCAACGTGCAGAGGCGGCGAAAATTTGTCTCCGTTGTGCTAAATGGAACTCACATCCATCTTCAGTTAGACACAGCGTCCGACATCACGGTCATCAGCAAACCGATCTGGCGAAAGGTCGGTAGTCCCAGATTATCACCATCTACAGTGAAGGCGAAAACAGCATCTGGGAACATTTTGCCACTCGAAGGTGAATTTCGCTGTGACGTCACCATCGGCGGAAATACTCGCAGCGAAATTATCCGTGTAACTGAAAAGCAGCTGCAACTTCTCGGATCTGATTTGGTCGATAGTTTCGATTTATGGTCCGTGCCAATGGATACTTTTTGCTGTCAGGTATCTAGTTCTTCGACTTCCAGCGCAGCGCTTAGTTCTGCATTTCCAGAAGTTTTCAGTGAGAAACTTGGGCTCTGCAATAAGGTACAGGTGAAGTTAGACGTAAAGGATCAGTGCAAGCCCATTTTCTGTCCTAAACGCCCGGTTGCGTACTCTATGTACAACGCAGTCGATCAAGAGTTGGACCGGTTACAGCAGCTGAACATCATTACACCGGTCGACTACTCGGAGTGGGCAGCACCGATCGTCGTAGTGCGCAAAGCAAATGGTGCCATTCGTGTTTGCGGAGATTATTCTACAGGACTCAACTCCGCTCTTCAGCCTCACCAATACCCGCTCCCTCTTCCGGAAGACATCTTCGCTAAGCTGGCTAACTGCAAAGTTTTCAGTCAGATCGATCTTTCGGATGCATTTTTGCAAGTTGAGGTCGACGAGCAGTTTCGTCATCTGCTCACCATCAACACGCACCGTGGTTTGTTTCATTACAATCGTCTTCCACCTGGTGTAAAGGTAGCACCGGGTATCTTCCAGCAGCTCATCGACACCATGCTAGCCGGGTTGGAAAAAGTTTCCGGTTATCTCGATGACGTTATCGTTGGCGGTGAAGACGAAGCAGCTCACAACCGCAACCTGAAAGCAGTTCTTCAGCGAATCCAGGATTTTGGGTTCACCATTCGAGCCGAAAAATGTACCTTCGGCAAGAAGCAGATACCGTATCTGGGCTACATTGTTGACCATCGAGGTCTGCGTCCAGATCCAGCCAAAATCGAGGCAATAGTGCAGCTTCCGCCTCCCACTGACGTTCACGGTGTACGTTCCTTCCTCGGGGCGATCAATTATTATGGGAAGTTTGTCCCGAACATGCGAATGCTTCGCTTCCCGCTGGACAATCTGCTGAAATCGCAGTCGAAATTTCAGTGGACAACGGAGTGCCAGGAGGCATTCGAGCGTTTCAAGCAGATTCTCACCTCAGATCTTCTACTAACGCACTACGATCCGAAAAAGGAGATCATCGTTTCTGCTGACGCATCGTCAGTTGGTGTTGGAGCCACAATCAGTCACAGATTCCCAGATGGCTCCATCAAAATAGTACAGCATGCTTCCAGAGCACTTACGAAGGCAGAGCAGAACTACAGTCAACCGGATCGTGAAGGTCTAGCTATTATCTTTGCCGTCACCAAGTTTCACAAAATGATCTTCGGACGGCGCTTCTTGCTGCAGACTGACCACGCTCCGCTGCTCCGAATCTTCGGGTCCAAGAAGGGCATACCGGTATACACAGCCAACCGGTTACAGCGCTTTGCCCTCACTCTACTGCTGTACGATTTCACCATCGAGTACGTTCCCACTGATAAGTTCGGTAACGCCGACATGCTGTCCCGGTTGATAAACCGACACGCGCGACCAGATGAAGACTACGTCATCGCCAGCATAATTCTCGAGCAGGATGTTAGGTCAGTAGCAGTTGATACAGTAGATGCGTTGCCTCTTACTTTCAGAAACGTCGCTCGAAGTACCCAAGCTGATCCAGTTCTCCGGAAGGTCTACCGTTTTATAACCGACGGTTGGCCTCAAACGAAAGCAATCGATCCGGAGCTAAAACGATTCCAAGTCAGACAGGAATCCCTCACTACCGTTGATGGATGCATACTGTTCGCTGAACGGCTCGTCATCCCAGCTCTGTACCGCAAGCGTTGCTTAGATCAGCTTCACAATGGTCATCCTGGTACACAGCGTATGAAGGCCATCGCCAGGAGCTACGTCTATTGGCCATCCATCGACGAAGACATCGCCGGTTATGTGAAAACATGTCGGCATTGTGCAGCGACTGCCAAGTCACCGCCTCACGCCGTCCCAGTGCCATGGCCGAAGGCATCGGGACCTTGGCAGCGTGTTCACGTAGACTTTGCCGGTCCCATCGACGGTGAGTACTATTTGCTAGCGGTCGACTCCTTCTCCAAGTGGCCGGAGATAGTGCAAACCCGACGAATCACTGCAGTAGCAACCATCAGTATTCTTCGAAGTCTATTTGCAAGGCTCGGTATGCCTGTAATGCTAGTATCGGATAACGGTACTCAGTTTACGAGTGTGGAATTTGCCAACTTCTGTGCTCTCAACGGTATCGAGCATGTCACAACGGCCCCGTTCCATCCCCAGTCTAACGGCCAAGTTGAAAGGTTCGTTGACACCTTCAAGCGGGCCGTCAAAAAAATTCAAGAGGGGAGAGGATCCATTGCTGAAGCTCTAGACACCTTCCTGCTAACCTACAGAAGCACGCCCAACCGCACTGCGCCTGAAGGTAAATCACCATCTGAGGTTCTGTTTGGTCGTCGTATACGGACTTGTCTGGAGCTACTTCGCCCATCATCAGCAATTTTACCAATGACACCGCATGTTCAGCAAAATCAACAGCGAAGATCGTTCAATCGAAACGAACTGGTTTTCGCAAAGGTTCATCACAGAAACACTTGGAAGTGGGCTCCTGGTGTTATTCTGGAGAAGATAGGTGATGTGATGTACAACGTTTTGGTTGATCGTCGAGTTCTGCGTTCCCATATCAACCAGTTACGATGCCGTACTGAGACTGTTTCACCCAACACCGGTTCTTTATCGTCAGCCAGCAGTAGTACTAAATTGTTGCCGCTCGACGTCCTTCTTGATGCCTGGGATCTACCGAAGCTTTCAGACAGTACATCCGCAGTATCATCCGTTGGCTCACCGCAGTCTTTGGTTACGCATAGCTCACAATCGCCGACGTTACAGCCGATGACACCGACACGTTTGTCTTCTACTCCCACAAGTGTTCCACTACCTCAGCTAGTGGCAAGTCCGTCGTCCTCGTCATTATCTTCATCTACAGCAGCATCAACGGAGTTCGAGTCAGCGACCGAAGCAGACCTGGTGGAGACTTTACCGCGTCGTTCCACCCGGACCAGAAGTCGGCCACAATGGTTCGACCCGTACCACCTTTATTAAGAGGGGAGATGTTGCAGCCAACCAAACGGCAATACTGGCTACACTGCCATTATGCTCTCGAGTGACAGTTATGCTGCCACTGCGTTGACGCATATGTTGCAGTCAGTAGATTACCGCCAGTCCAGCTAGAGAGAGATTCAGAACAGTTGTCTAACAGGACAGACAACTTCTTTTATTGTGTCTTGTGTAACATGTCTTTATTAAGTATTAAAGTATAGTGGTTCAGTTTTAAAATGTGTCTATTATTTACTTGTCTGTAAGGACACGCAAATACTGTTCTCTGCTGTCCAACCACACACACACACAAGATACAACATTAATGAATGTCGAAAGATTGTCCGTTACCGCATTTTGTTTCGCCGCGCTATGTTTATACAGAAAAGTTAAATACAAAGTTTATACTGATTTTATTAGGAATTAAATTCATTACTCTAAACTTGTTCGTTGTGATTTGGCAGATATATTTTGCGCAGTTGATACTGCTTTTTAAAATATCATTGCTTTATTTTACTTTTACTTTTTAAAATATCATTGCTAAATATAATCCAGTATCAAGTCAATCTATTAGTTGCAAAAATGATGTTAATAGTGAATTTTCATTTCTTGTGACATTTCTGAGAGAGAAATTGAGCTTAAGTGGTGTTACGATCAAAAATTGGTCAAATAAGAATGATGAGTCAAAGACGAAACGTAAAAATAATAAAAACGGTTATGTGCCCTAGCACAAAATTTGGCTAACCCCTAAATGACCATACCTGCATCGGCCAGAAATAGTCGAAAACACGTTTTCGTTCGGCACGTCAGAAAAAAACATTGCACTCCGTTGCAAAACAAAAAGTGTTCTGTAAGTAGCAGAAACTTTACGTCTGCTTAGCGGTTCAAATTGAACTGCCGAGTTTAGCACTAAGCAGTTCAATTTGAACTGCTCTGCACTGATGAGTCAAAGACGAAACGTGAAAAAAATAAAGAGTGTAAATAGTTTAAATGTTTCATTAGAAATTCCAAGTTCAATCCATACCAAATACAGAAAAAATTTTCACTCATGCTTATTTTTTACGAAATGCGTATATCCGTTCCAGTGAAGCTGCTTAAATCGTGTAAGTTTTGATAAAGATTTCATCACCCGGTACGCAGTAATCAATCTGATAAAGCTTCTTGCGGCTTACAACCGACTTGATTTGCTTATCGCAAAATGCATAGTCATCAAATTCTTGTAAGTCGGTAATCCTGTTAGATTTTGATGTGGAACACATCTTTATTTTCTATATAGGGGTGCAAATTAGAAACTCTAGGAAAAATACACGTAGAAATGTAGTCATGTTTTAAACACTTATAGCTCAGTCTATTTTGTATCAATTATTAATATTATTTCATTATTTGATTGGAAATATTTCTAAGATTCGATTTGAATGTATCAAGCCACGTATTTTCAATTATAAATGATTGAAATTTTGATTAGTAGCGAGCAGTGTCCTATTTTGTCTGGCATATCGAATTTTCCTGCCATAGACAACGGTTTTGAAGGAGTAAGCGGTATATTAAAGGGAAAGCATCGCTCTGATTGGTCAATCGATGCAAAAGCGAAGCTGTTGGAAGCAGGCGAATCTATAAATAGAAGCAAAACGGGTAGCATGCTAGAGGTAGGTTGTTGCTAGACAGAAAAACAAAAAGTGCCATAAAACGATTTGAAGTTTTAATTGGTATGCTTTGATCTTGTGTCATGCAAGCCCGGATGAAATTCCATGTTATGTCGTTTCGCCTGAGTAATTGACAACTACTCCAGGGTACATTTTGAGTGCTTAAGATTAATTTTTAATTCATATAAGATGAACTAAATTGATAATAAATAAAACTTTATCGCTTCAACCGAAATCGCAGAATGATAGAGAAACTTAACGCTATAAAAGTAAATGCTTGCATACAAAACTTGAACACAAGCTTGGCGAAGAAAAGCTTAAATATCGAAATCCATATCGCAAGTATGTACAAATCTATAATTGCATACATTTGGGATATTGATGTAATTTCGGTCGGCTACAAAATAAATACAAATCTAAAAAAACAGAGTCTATATTCTGAGTTCAAGTGTTCGATGTTGGTTCATAATAAAGATCAATCTAAGCAGACTCTCGTGCAATTGCGGATTCGAAAGTATGACGATTGATTGAACTGTTGGGTTGTACATCATTAGAAATTTTGAGTGCCTTGTTCCACATCAATGGCACGAACAACCCCATGGGGCTGATCCTTGTAGTTTTTAGTTCGATGCACGATGTACATTGCTTGGGTGGAGAAGTTGAGCTTTTAACAGATGGTCACTTTTTTCCACATTTTGCGACATCCGGCTTTCGATTTTCTCCCAATCTGGACTTACAATCGAAAAACGATCTCCTAATTTCTGCATTATCATACATTAGTAACCGTTAGTTTGGCCACATTCATCCATTTCGATAACTTTGCGAGCGAATAGTATGAATTTTCGCGATGCGCAAGCAAAATTTTAACGGCCATTTCCACAATCGAGAATCAAATGAATTAAGAGAACAACTTTTGAAATTTGGATAAACTTTTTTTTAAGTTTTTAACACAGAGAAGTCAAAAGTTTACATATTCTCCGTATCTCGCCCAACGACAGGCTAAAGATGGTGATCTGTAGGAATACTGCGTTCATTAAAAATTTCCTCCGAAGGTCTTCATTTAGAGATTTGATGATATTTTATATTTTTATATACCTGTTTGGATCCGTTTACAAATTTGAAAAAGCCAGATTCACAACTACAAAACAAGTTCATTGAGGTAATGAAAAATGAAAAAATAATGTGTAAACCTTATGATCAAAAAAGAACCGGAATTTTCATTTTAAAATTCCCGCGCTTGTCCAATCGGTAAACTTTTATTCTCTCAACGTTGGCAACACTTTTATACACATTCTGTCAAATTTTGACGCATATCGTACGATTAGTTTTTGTGTGGCGATTTTTATAATGGATGAAAACTTAGAACAACGTGCGTGCATCATATTTTGTGTTGCAAATGGATTAAAGTGTTCCGAAACGTTGAAAATGTTAGAAAAGGCCTTTGGTGAATCGTGTCTAGGAAAAACACACGCATACGAGTGGTATAAACGCTTCAAAGGTGGTCGTACAAGCTTGGATCATGATGAGATCCCTGGCCGCCCAACAACATTTGTTACTGAAGAAAACATTGAATCGGCGAAGCAAATCGTGTTGCAAAATCGTTCTGTACCGATTAGAGAAATTGCTGTGTTGTTTGTTGGGCATCTCTTATGGATCAGCCGAACACAATTTAACTGATGTTTTGGGTTTGAAACGCGTCGCTTCTCGGCTGGTGCCAAAAAAGCTGAATTTCATTCAAAAACAGCGTCGTGTTGATGTGGCCAAAGAGATGATTTCCAACGCAGATAGTGACCCCACATTCATCGAATGCATCAAAACTGGTGATGAGGTGTGGATCTATGAATATGACGTCGAAACCGCACAACAATCGACCGAATGGCGCTTCGAAGGCGAGCCGTTGTTCTAAATTTTCATCCATTATAAAAATCGTCACACGAAAATTTTTCAACTTCTTTGTAGAGACCAAACCAAAGCCAAACAAAAACTAATCGTACGATATGCGTCAAAATTTTGACAGAATGTGTATAGAAGTGTTGCCAACGTTGAAAGAATAAAAGTTTACCGTTTGAACAAGCGCGGGAATTTTAAAATGAAAATTCCGGTTCTTTTTTGATCATAAGGTATTTATGCGAAATTTTCTGGATCTTTGAATTCAGTAGTTCATTCATCAGCTCCTATGAAACATTGTTGAAATAAATGGTCTAGCAGTTCCTTCTTCATATCCTGTCGAAGAAAAATTCAATGTAGTTTTGGTTACCAAACTTAGATATTGCTTAATTAGGGTAACGGCTCCATGTTCTTATCTCTTCCCTTCACCTCATTACTTTGAACATGAATAATATCTCACAACGTACCTGAACTAAACTGTAGAATGTTTTAAAATGATTATTGAAGCTATTGTCACACTTTCTCATTGGAAGAAATGGTTTTGAATTCTTCGGTGATCGTTTTTTTTTAATTCAAAACAAACTCACTTTTCAATTTAGGACACATTTTCGTCTCAAGATTTGCAGTTCGTTATGTTTCCGAATATCTACTAATACAATAAACTTGCAATGGATAAATTCGTGTCATTTTTATACGTAATTTTTTCTCACAATGTAACGCCACCGAAGCCACTGTGAAAACAAAAAACAAAACAGCAGCGCGTAAACAATTTAGAAAAAAAAATTATGAAAGCCAGTTTCGCAATGACTGACATATATTGAAGAATTGGTAAACGCGTATGCATGAAATGCATAAGAACGCAGGTTCGAGTCCTGCATCTGAGCGTATCTTTTCTCAAAAAACCATTTTTTCTGTAAGTTTCTCATTCATTTGGCTTCTCCAATATATGTTTCCACTTGGTCATTGCAAAACAGTTCAAAAGATTTTCTAAAAAAAATCTCAGTGACTGAAAAAATCACTTCCGAGATTTTCATTCTTGAAACAAACGTCCATAAAACTATGCACCTCGATTTTCACAAGGGATATTTTTGTGTCAGTTTAACTTGATGACGACTCTTCACCCACGGAAATATCGCTTAAGATAAATCGAAACGGAGAGGAGCCTCTGATGATATTTCGATGCTGAATTTCTACTACGCTTCAGTTCGACACCGAAGTGATTCGTTTAAGATTAAATTATCATATTTTCATCAATAAAAAATATCTCTACAGAAGCTATTCGGCATAAATTTGATGTATAGCAGTAACAGGAGCGCAACATTTTGCATGTCTCGAACACACATCACGCGTAGCGTCTGAATGGCGCGTTTGTATTGGCGTAGTGATAGCCTACGATCCTGTTATTTCTGCGTATGATGTACAAGTTAAATCGGGAATTATTTTTTATTCAGCTGTATAACATGCCTTGCGATTATTTTTATTAATGTTTTTATTATCATCATAATTATGATTGATCTCAGCACTTGCAGCTTCTATTGATGATATTACTCAACCATCCCGTTATTGCCTTCCACTTATCAACTACCCTACGCGCACTGGAGATTTTTGTTCAAGGGCGAATTTATTCATCATGCATTCTGTAAAAGGTCGAAAAAGGTTCTCTCAAACATCATCGAGGAGAATGTTCGCTAGTGAACTTTTCACAATTGTGTTTTTGCCATGTGTAATTAGTTTAAGGTAGAATAGCGATTGCAATGTTCTACAGTGAGTTTTCTGATCGATGATTTTTGTCTGTCTGAAATTTCGAGATTTTGAATTTTTTCCAACACTCGTCAAATCAATTGTAAAGTTGTATATTTTTATGCTCGTTTTTTTTAATGTGTAAGAAACACTATCACAGCAGGACAAGGGTCCTGGAATAAGTGAAGTACTTTTGTGTTTGCGATGAAATTCGAAGCAAATGCACAAAATTTTAATCTAATTCCTAAACTCATTGCACTAAATGAAGATAGCAAATTTCACTTCATTTAAACTATTTTAATTCTGATATGATTGAGCGTACGATTATCCTATTTATTCATCGTAGCAACAATTCCAGGCTTAGATTTCATATTATTAATATGACCAGGGTTAGAAATTTCTAAAAAGGGAAGAGGTTCGCATGAATTTCTTTCTTCGCCGATGATTCAATTTAAGTGACAAAAATAAACATGCGACGATCTAAAAATAGAACAATAAGGTTTCTTTTAGGCTCGAACTGAGTGATAAACGTCTTCTAGATGGATATGTTGGCATCGCATTCTCTGGCGATTTTTCGATCTGCATCTGTTTCCCTTCATTGTGTGTAATTGCTTCCAGTTCAGTAACCATTTGTATCTTCCAGTACGATGCTTACTTTGATTCGTCCGTGATATGCTCTTGCGTTTGCACAAAACGTTGGAAGACGTAGGGCGCGATTGATTCATCTAATTTCAAGGTTTTTGTCGCTTGCAACATCTAAAGCGCTTGCATGCTCGAGTTTTCGAGTTGACTGTGCAGAATTAATTGGTTTGCTCTAGTTTTCCTTCCAGTATCGGGATCTGAACCGCCATGGAACCGTCAGTTACGAATGATAGGGTTGCGTTATTTCTTAATTTTTGAAGGTAATTTTGTTTCGTCTATATTTTCTCCCAATGCTTATTTACTTTAGCAGCTATATTCCAAACATTTTTGGAGAATCAAGAATTTTTTTTCATGCATCGAAACACTGCTTGAAAATATTACCGCTTACCGCTTAATTTTCTCAGCAATAGCTGAACCATTTTATACAAGGTTAAGCTTGTTTGAAAGCTACTATTTGGCAATAGATCAGGGGGCTGCCACTTTCGGTTCCGTAGATATAATGATATAAGTTACGTAAGCAACAGATCCCAGTGTTTTTCAATGCAACAAACAAAATTTGATTTGATTCGATTCACAATAGCCGAGGAGAGAATCTTACAAATGTTTTAATGAGACTCATATAAATTGCAAGAACAGTTTTCTAATGAAAACAGATAGCTAACCAGCAGCTAACTAAGTATTTATCCGATATTAGCACTTGACGGTGTATTCTTAAGTGAGTTGCATCTATCCGATTCTTGAATTAAGCTGTTTTATAAGCGTAGCAATTATTTTGAGCTGAGTGGAAGTAGACCGCACTTCATGATTGACCGAATGAGTGAAAATGCACAATGAACTAAAAAAGTACGGGTGTGTAATGTCAGAGACATAATTGGATGTCGTGAATACGAATAAAACTGACCCGATTTCTTTACACTTTCAAATTCGAATTGAAAGTTGATCGATGGTGTGAATTGCGAAACTTTCCCCCTTTTTACTACTAAAATTTTAAACGATTTTTGACATCGATCATCTCATTTCGGATGTGCATATTTCATTGAAGGAAATTATCAAGATGCTGTATAGGATTATTGCCTTTTAGAAGGACCAAATTGTGGAATTCTCTACACGGGCAAAATTCCGATTCTTGAAATGAGCAAAACGAGTCATTTTGGTGAAAATAATATGTTTTCATGTTATGATAATACACCATGATTAAAATTTCTCGGATTAGGATCCATTCGGACTGATTTCTATGAAATTTATACGTAACGCACTTGAAGTTGTTGGGTATAACTTCAGACGTGTTTCTGCTACGATGGTAATTTTTGCAACATATATTCAGGCGTTATGTGTGATTTTTTCAACGATGGTCATTTTCGCAATATAAATTCAGTGAAAAGCACGACGAACTTCTTTTAAAATGAAAATATTCTGTTTTTGAAAAACGACGACGCAAAATATAACGTGTTTACTTGCGTTCATTACTTCAGTTTTGATTTTTCGTTTCAGAATTTAAACACTTAAACGAACTGCATGAAAAAACACGAGTGAATCAAACCTCTTAAAAAGAAACTCTATGTCGAATTCTTACAAAAAATCATCTTATTCATAATATTCAGGTCCATCAATACAGTTTGTGTTGTTATATCTATGAAACTAATTAATCAAAGTTGTTGAACAAAATATTTTTCTGATTTTCGTTAGATGGTGTTCCAAATTCACAATAGAATTAAACGCTAGCTCTCGGAATACTATTCTAGCAACAACGATCACATCAAATATGTAATAATACCTTCGAATGTAACATTGATGTTTGTCAAATGAAAAGCGTAGCCGTGCTTAGTCTCTTATGATGTCAGTTTTCGGTTCATTCTTTATATTTATGTTTAGTTTAATTCTCTATCAGCCGGTGGGTAAAACAACATGATTATAAAATAACATGCTTCAGGATCAAGTAAGCATTTTCAGTAGGTCTTGCTTTTCAATGTCTGCTTTTTGCTTTACCAATAATCTATTAATGAGGCAGAAGGTTCAAAGTGATATCCGGATAGAAAATTAGAGTACCGAGATTTGAAAGAAATGCATTCTTCAAGTAACGCATTTTCGAACCATTATTAATTTTCTTGGGAGAAGACTTATTGGTCATGATTTCATGATAAGTTAAAATGATTTGTTTCATGATTTTCTAATCATAACAACAGTAACGGATTTCTTTCCGTGTACGATATTTAGCACAGTTCAGAACATTTATCTCGAACGATTTTCGCACAGCAAAAAGTGCACGAAGCAAACCAAATTATTTTGGATTTTCACTAAACAGATGATTTTACCTTCGATTTGCAAAAAAGTAATCTTAATAGTTCTTTAGATAACATTCAGAGCCATCAGAACGGCTGATTTTATATAATGTTGTCCACTTTTCGTTTCTTGTTTTCTTTCTCTCCAATGCAAACCATCAGCAGCTGATGCAATCGTTCTTGCTTGAATTGAAATTAGCTTTGCGAACAAACCGACACATCCGCTTGTTTTAAAATTTTCAAAAAACTTAATTTTTGAGTTGTTTGTGGCTATCTCACACTGTTCAAAATATTATCCTAAATTCCTGATCATATTTTTGATGAAATAGTGAAAGAATTATGTTGCTGCCATTAATACAAGTCGAGATATTCACGATTAAGTTCTGCCCATTCTTCCATATGGCTAATTTTAAAACGGCGCCCCATAGTAAAGTAAGTCGTATTCACGACAAAAAAACGTACTTAATCCACCTAGCAGTGAGATGATACCTTTTTTATCAATCCGCATGTGTTTTTTGCATGAATATTCTTCGGTGTTTCAGTATTCATGACATTGTTCTAATGTCCGTCGTTTTAAGTGGTAATTTGAGATTTTAATCACTCATTACTCTGTAATGTCGAAACTGCAAATCATATCGAATTTCAATCTTAACGTGTGACAATCGGTTGAACATTCCATAAGATGTCGAAGTAAGTTCCACTTTAGAGTTTTTCATCATTATTCACTTCCAAAGCCGGTATTCAGGAACTATGACCATATGACGAATAAATTGCAATATTTTTGAGTAGAACTTTAAAGCTTTTCGGGATTGTCATCGCTTTGAATTTTAAAAACTCATCATCCTATAATTCCAAAATCGGAAGTCAGAATTGGATAAAATTGGATTTATTTTAAATTGAACTTTTGTTTCTGAAATTCGTTTCTGATTTTTTTTAGAAAACGATTGAGCTTTGAAAACTGATTCGATACTGGAACCGGAATTCGAGATTCGGTGTAGCAGTAGTCAGACAAATTCACCTGAGTAGCTGTATAGTTTACATTTGTTTCAAAATGTTTGAAAATCAATGTAGACATATCGATCTGACTGAAAAACAAGATGTTTTGTAGAATCTTAAAACTTTTCATTTGAATCTTAGATGATTCTTAGATTTCATTTGGATCTTAGATCAATTCAGCCATCCACGAGAAACATTAGTTACACAGTTTTAATTTCGTTTCACATATCATCCTGTAGTTCCGGAGCCAGAGGTCGGAACCAAACATAATTCAGGAACCTTGTTTGGGAGTATACGACTTTTCATATGAATCTGAGTTTGTAGAAAACGGTTGAGTCATCTCCGAAAAAAATTAAGTGCAATTATTTGTCACACACGAATATGCTGATTTCGACGAACTGTTCCGAATGCTATATGGGTGTTAAGTTCTTCCAGCATTTATTGCTGTATGTAGTTTAAATCAATATAATTATGGAATTGCTTTCAACTCGAAAATTCTGTCATCATCTAGTTTACATTTGCCATATTCGAACGATTATGTTGCCAAAAACGAACCGTGTTAAAATTGGTCCGAGACGAAATATTATGCTGTACACAGTCTTTTGAGTACTTAGAAACAAATGTATGTAACAGTATAAAAAATCGTGTTGTATGTTGCTCCCAAGCATTTCTTTGCCAGACAGCCCTCAAAACTTCTACTGCTGGAATAGGGGAATACGTCGCTTACACAAAAATGTCGATATCTCCGTTAAAAATGGACGGATTTTAACAATCTATGGCTTGCTGGATAGGTATTTCCGTGCGGAATCTAAGTCTGAAAATATATTCTGTTTTCAAGGTCAATTGTGACAGATACTGTCAAAAAACATAAAACATAAAACTTCGTATAACAAAAAAAAGTAAACATCCGATCTCAAAACCATTCAATAGCGTTTTGGGTGACGGGGAGACCTTTCATTTGCGACTAGTTCGATCAAAATCGGCCCAGCCATCTCTGACAACACACATACAACATATACACACACGGACAACACACATACAGACAACACACATACAGACACATACACACACGGACATTTGCTCAGTTCGTCGAGCTGAATCGATTGGTATTTGACATTCTGCCTTCCAGTCGGAAAATTTTTCTAAAGTTTGAGCGAATTCTATACCTATTTTTTATATTAATAAAAAAAGATAAAAAAGAATTTAGTTGGATAAAACTATTCTTAGAAGCTAAGAGGAATGGAATAAATATATAATATTCTTAAACATGTTTGTTAAACGAAGGGTAGCTTAGTAAAACCAAAACAACCAAAGCTGAAACACTAAAAAAATCTGGTTATCGAAATTGGGAAAAGAGAAACTCCAGCAGTGCGAAGTATGAAACTGCGTTAAATTTTTCTTACATGTTTCTCAAAATCTCACAATATCATTCAAGATTCAGAGATCTTATATCCTGCTCAGTTTTACTAATTCGTTCTCCCTTTTCACATTTGCATTCCATATGGAAGATAACTAGTTGATCATATGAACACTAAACCTGCACAGATAAAAATATTTACATTTACAGATAAAAATATTTTCATGCAGATATTTGGAGCAGGAAATTGAATATAAAGTTACTACCTCAGATCTTTACTTTTCAATATTCTTTAAAAGCAAAACTAAGCGTAAATTTAAAAAAAATGTAAATTCAATTATTTTATTCTGTGTAGCATCGATACAGCCTGTTTACGTGTTCCCTTACAATGTCATAATTTTGGGTGCATTGGACATAAAATATGCATTTGATGATAAGATGTCAACACAATTTCAGTTTACAAAGAAGTACTGAACTGATTGAAAAAGATAGTATTGCTGACGAAACGCTACAGCACCTAAGGAGTGTATCGAAAAGTAGTTAGCAACATTGATTATTGAATAAAAAAACGAAAAAAAAAACATATTTTGACATCAGTTTTAGATATATTGTAGAAAAATAACATTTTTATGCATTTCACTTGAATATTATATTGAAGAAAATCCTAGTTTCTGTGAAACGCTCGCACTTTAGACTTGACAATAGGGTGTGACAAAATATTGATTTCAGCTCCACCAAACTTTTCGTGTTCCTTTTGGGTCCCATAAGAACCATGCAAAATTTTAACTTGATCTGAGAAACTATATTTTCGCGCCCGAGGTTTAAAGTTTGTATGGGATTTAGTATGGAGAAATTCACTCTTTACAAAAAAAATCGGCTGGAGATCAACCTATAAGCTCTAAAAAGCATGTGTGATTTTCGTAGGAAATTTATCGGGGAGGAAAACCTTCGAAGACCGCAAAACAATCCGACTTTTGTAGAAAAAGTTATCAAAGGAAAACCGACACAAAGTCCAAACAATAGCTCATTGTTCTTTTGCTGCTAGTGATGTTAATATGATTTTACTTTCTTTTATTATGCTATAAAGGTTGATTTGAGTTGTTTCATGTCTTCACAAAAGTTTCTCAGTCTATTGTGAAGATTATTTTTAAGTGATAGGCCATGTTTCAAAACTCACTGTAGAGACACAAAATGCCTAACTTTTTAATTTGAAGGAATAGATTTTTGGAGTCTTCTACAATATTTTAGAAAAACTCAAATCTAATAACTTTGGCGATTGTACAAACTCTCTGTCTCTTATAGTTTAGAAGATACAGACGATATTATTTTATGCCAACAAAAACATAACTTACATAAATATTTATGTCTTTACAGTAAGGTTTAGAGCATGGTTTGTCACTTGAAAAGACTGTTCATTCTAAGCTGAGTAACTATCGTCAAGACATCAAACAACTCAGATCAACCGTTATAGCATAATAAAAGTGCTAGACATATTAAGAAGTGAGCTATCGTTCGGACCTTGTGTCTGTTTTCCTTTAATAACTTTTTCTACAAATGTCGGATTGTTTTGAAGTCTTTGAAGTTTTCCTTCCTCGTTAAATTTCCTACAAAAATGACATACGCACTGATTTTTAGAGCTTATAGGTTGATCTCTAACCGATTTTTTTGTAAAGAGTGAATTTCTCCATACTAAATCCCATACAAACTTTAAACCTCGGGCGCGAAAATATAGTTTCCCAGATCAAGCTAAAATTTAGCATGGTGCTTATGGGACCCAAAAGGAACACGAAAAGTTTAGTGAAGTTGAAATCAATATTTTGTCCCACCCTACTTGACATTCTTCATTAAATTCTGTACAGTTACTTTGTGACTTTCCTGGTGGCAGCTGTCCTGTTTATTTTTTGAACTCCTGCATGTTTTGTCCCGGGTTGGCGGTTCAATGCATAGAACGCTGGTTTTACAAGCCAGTTGTCGTATGTTCGAGTCCCTACCTGGAAGGATTCTTAGTGTAGGATCCATAGTACTAGCCATGCAATAATTCTGTACACTAAGAATCGGCTGCGAAGTCTGTTGAAACAGAAAAGCCAAATTCCACGGAAGGAATGTAATGCCAAGACTTTGCTTTGCTTATGTTTTGGGACACTGTACCTTCCTTCCGAAAGTGCTGCTTGACAATTGCCCAATACCTTTCAATTGGCCGAAGATCCGGCCAGTTCGGTGGGTTGATGTCCTTTTCCACGAATTGTACATTATTTTTTGACAACCACTGTAGAACGGAGTTGGCGTAGTGAGCTGAAGAAAAATCCGGCCAGAAGAGAGGAGGAGCCTTATGCTTTCTGTACAGTGGCAGCATTCTCTTCTTCAAACATTCTTCCTCGTACACCTTGGCGTTAATTGTGCCCTTCGTGAAGAAAATCGACGACCGCAAACCACAGGTACAAATTGCTTGCCTGACCAACACCTTCTGCCCAAACTTTTCCATCGCCACCGTGGTGTCAGCGTCGTCCAGGTCCTGGTACACCGATTTCGTATAATATTGCGGTCCGGGCAGCGCTTGAGAGTCTTCCTTGGCGTAGGTTTCGTCGTCGATCAGGATGTATCCGTCTTTATTCTGTAGAATCCGGTTATACAGTTTTCGCGCTCTTGTTTTGGCCTGAACTTGCTGTACCAGGGACTTTTTCGGCACCTTCTGTTTCTTGTACGTTTTCAGGGAGTTCCGAACTTTGATCCTTTGAATCATTCCGATGCTGGTGTTGACCTGCTTGGCCAAATCCCGCGTCGACGCCGATGGGTTTTTCCTGATGTACCCAACCACTTTGAAGTCCCGGCCGGGCTGGCTGGGACCCGTTTTCCTACCGGATCGGGGCAAATCCTTCATGGAAAGGGTCTTACCGAACTTCTCGATAGTATTTTTGACACTGGTGTGGTGCACTTTCACCCGTTTTGCAATTTCGTTGTACGTGACACCACTTTCTGAGCACCAAGTGTGCAGAATTTTCTTTCGCGTTTCCGGATCAATTCGACTCATCATTGAAACGATAAACCGTACCGAAACCAATCGATTGCGCAGCTGTTGTTGACATGTAAACAAACATGTCACCGTAAAACACGCTGCAAAAAATTAAGCCATTTCAGAGTAATAACTGTTTGAATGTTGCTAACTATTTATCGATACACTCCTTACAAGCGTAACAATTATTTTGTTCACAAAAAGTGTTTTGTTTGGCATTGTACAACAACTATATTTGGAATATTTTTGAAGACAAACACCGGGATAGTACAAGGCCAATAAACTGGAAACTCTATTAGCGTTTTCTTCGATATCAATTTCCAGAATTGGAAGACGCTGAAGGTGACATATTTCTATAGCTTTTCGAGTGCAATGCTTTTCAGCTGTACCTGATCGAAAAGTTCCCTTCGTTCCAGATAATATCGAACCGTAGTGCAATTTCACTCCACTCGCAGCTGAGGCGTTTTCGCTCCAGCTGTTGGTTCCTATTATAATTCGATACTAACTTTGCGAAACAATTTGCACAGCCACTGTAAAATGTGCCGTGCCCCAAAAGACTTAAATCTAATGGCTTAGAACTTTAACCCCCCGAATGGCTTCTGGCGAAAACTAAAAATAGTCGCACCCGCTTTCGTAGCAGCCACCACATTAACTCAATAAACTGGTCGCACGTTTCGCAAATTCGGAAAAGTGCTTGATCACGTCCGCGAAACATACGGACGATAAAATCTCGATTTCCCAAACAGCACTAAACAGCGTACTGCTGGCGGGTTCACCCTGTTGAATTTCCAGCCCAACCCTTCAATCCGCTTCCGGACCGGACCGGTCCGGTTCGTTTGGTGGCTAAATAGATGTTTATGTTTCGGACTGCTTCTTTGTTGAGAAGAAGAAAATACAGGGGGGAAAAATCCCTACTGCCCTCGCTGTACTTTGTCTGCTGTGCGGGGTTGGAGAATCGGCCCGGGATGGCGAAGTAGGCCGTGGCATGCGAATGTGGGGAGTCTCACATTTCACGGTCTTTCATTGATGCGATTTCTCATTTTTTGCCAGTGCCTGGAAACGCCGAAGCGCGTTGAAATTTATTACGACGCTACAAAGCGTTTCGTTACTTGACTATGGAAAAACGGAAAGGAAAATTTGTCGCTCCCGGCGCAGCGTCGAAGCGGAGTGTTTGGCTAACGATTATTTCCATTGGCAGGTTGTTTTTTTCATTCTTCGACTGCAATAAGTTCACTGGAGCAAAGAGAGAAACAGACAGAGAGAGAGAGATTCAATGAGCCGAACCGAGCGCTTTGCAATTGTTGTGAAAAAAATTAAAATAAACCAGCTGGAAGATTGATCTGCAGGGGACCGATGCGGATTCTGTGGAGAGTTGCTTCAAAGTGAGTGAACTGATATTCATACTTCAACGTGAAACCCAAGCCGCGTACACTTGAGAACATTTCCAAGTGTTCGGCGGTGTGAGCAGCAGAGTCGAAAGCGCAGTGAGTAAAGTGAAAATAAAACAAAGTTTTTCGTATAAACAAGTTTTCCGCGGCGCGGAAAAGAAGAGATCGAAAACAAAATCTACAAATGGAATCGTTTTCGTGTAACAGCATGTGAATTTGATTTACGCGTGAAGCGCGATCGTTGTTTGATGTAAGTGGAGAGTTTTTGCGAGGGAAAATTTTCCTTTCCACCAATTGGTGAGCTGGTGGCAGCAGCCAAGTATCTACTGTGAAGGTGTGTGGAAGAGAGCGCAGTCGAAGAAGCAAGAAGAAATTTTCTCGGCTTGTTGGAAGTGTTTTTTGCCGTTAGCAGATATTACCAAGTGGTGCCATAGTTCGAGGCACTAGGCGAAAGTGAGGTGTGTGAAAAGAGTCCAATTGTGGAATCATTACGTTGGTCATTAGAGTAAGTTGTGATTGCTTTGAAGATAGTCTCTCGAAATGCAGAGAAATAAGATAGTGAGTATTTTGTGCTACGCTACTTACAGGACTGTGCGCATCGCGGGAAGGATTGCTGGTTCTGAAAGTCGGAAAATCGTTTGAAATTATTGGCGATTGAATAAGGTAAGTATCGTTTTGTTAGTGTAATGAACTTTGCTGAGTACGGTTTACTGGTCATGCATGCGTTGAAAAGGTTGTTTTTGTTGAAATCAAGAATCGATATTGGACTACCATTTTATGCGATGACTAATTTTCACACTCAATTTCCGAACCGTACACTTCTACCATAACAGAGTAGCGCTGCCTTCGTGCGTGTTCTCTACGCCTCGTGCCGTCGAATCCGAAGCAGATGAAAACATCCATCGTCCGATTGCTATCATTATCAGTCAGATGGAATCAATGCAGCAATTGAAATCTCGGTTTGGGTCCCACCTTCCCCACTTCCCATTCCCATGCTGCCCCGGCGAGGATGTGTTTGGTTTTCCACTTCGCTGGTCCGGGTGTTCTCGTTTGATCACGACTCGAGTTTCATTACTGTGCTAGCTAGCTCCAGGGCCCGGAGCGCTGCGCAAATAAACAGGCCATCGGATATGTCGAGAGCGGTATTGGCCAAACCAGTGGAAAAAATTGCTTTTCGATTTTTTTTTCTCTCGAAACCTGACGAAAACCTTCGGTTTCTGAAAATTGTAATCAGTGCTCTGTAGCCAGGAGGAAACGAATTTACACATCAAATGTGCTCGAATTCAGCTGACGAAAACGACCACCGGCGAAGTTCTCGTTCGCATGTGGGTATAACAAGTTATTTTTCCCTGTTTTGCTGGAATCATCTGTCTGTCGCTTTTTCAGTAACTTCTAGTAAATCGATCATATCTATTCAATGGGAGTTATCTCGTTCTATTGTTATCCTTTGGAACTTGGAGAATTTGAGATCGCGTAACCTCGGAAATACGCATAGAAAAAAATCGCAAAATGGAAGAAAATTTTTGTTTGTGCCAATTGTCTTAGAAATGCATGAAACATCAAGATCTGGTATAATCTAAAAATTTTTTTGCCTTTCTCATATAGAAAGGCTATGCAATCACTATGAAAACCAACTTTACAACCGAGGCCAGGAGGGTCGAATATCATATACCATTCGACTCAGTTCAAATGAAAGATCTTAAGGTCCCATACAAAGTTCCTGAGTTTCATTTGGATCCGACTATGTGCAAACTTATTAAAAAATGCCCACTCAATTTTCACGGATATTTCTTAATCGATTAGGAAGCAAATAAACGGTCTTAAAATTCTTTAAGAAGTCCCCGAAAAGTTCATCTAGATCTGACACCTGGATCCGGTATTAAGGATTGTATCGAAAATAAGTTATCCACATACATTTGTGTTGTACGCATGTATTTGTGATAGTTTTTTATTCTCAGATCATAGCATGCTGTGCGTTTGGCTGTCAGCTTTCGTTTGTTTACTTATTTTCTCGGTTGAAATTCTGCGTTTTCAAAATGTCGCGTATTGAAAAGGAAGTGAAAATTAAAGTTCTGGACACATGGCTAAGTGAGAAGGGTATTACTATGCGAAAATCGGCGAAGCGGTTTGGAATTCATCATGCCAGTGTTAAAACCATCATCAATAAGTTTAGGGAACACAATTCTTCAGATGAGCTACCAGGAAGAGGCACAAAAACCACGAGTGTCGGAATGGTCCAGCGTATCAAGAGGCGAAATCACCTGAAGACCTACAAGAAGCAGAAAATCTCGAAACAAAGTGTAGAACAGAAGAAGCGAGCAGCAACAAGGGCCCGGAAATTGTATTCGAGTCTTTTGCAGTGTCCGGGTGCATGCGTTTTGATGGACGATAAGACTTATGTAAAGGAGAACTCAAAAACCCTTTCAGGTTCACAATACTTTACTGTCGTCGTTGGGGAGGATGTGAGCGATGCGGACAGGTCGATTCAAGTGGAGAAATTCGGTCGAAAGGTACTGGTATGGCAAGCAATATGTTCCTGTGGTTTCAGCGTCGGCTCACTATGCCAAAACCACTGTCAATTGGCTTGCGGAAAAGGGTATAAATTTCGTTGAGAAAAATATCAATCCACCAAATTGCCCCCAGCTCCGACCCATCAAACTTTACTGAGCAATCGTGAAGAAGACTGGCAGCTGGGAACATGCAGGAGTTCTAATAAATTTGAGCTCAAGCGTCCAAAAATGCGATGCTACACTTGTCCGGAACTTGATGAAGAGCGTTCGATCAAAAGTTAGAAAATTCGTGAAGGAATAACTTAAATTTCATCCGTTTTTCATTCTGCTCAAGTTTAACCTCGTACAATAAAGGATCAATATTTAGTTTGAATAAAATATTGTTTTTTATCATAACTTGAAAGAAAAATTTGTGGTTAGCTTATTTTCGATACACTCCTTACAGGGCGATTAGTGAAACTTCTCAATTTCATGAGTATGCTTTCACAAGCAATAACGAAACGAAGCTCAGCTATAGCTCAGATGGATGTCATTTACACGGATCTAAAAGCTGCTTTCGACAAAATTGACCACACAATACTTCTAAGCAAATTATCTCGTCTCGGATTTTCCGCCCATCTTGTGTCCTGGTTGAGCTTATATCTCTCCGGGAGAGTTCTACGAGTAAAATTGAGCAACAATTCATCATCACTTTTCTCTAACTACTCAGGAGTTCCTCAAGGCAGTAATTTAGGACCTTTGCTTTTCGTGTTATATTTCAACGATGTCTCATTTGCTTTGGGAACTGATTGCAAACTGACATATGCAGACGACCTGAAATTGTACCTCGTTATTCGCACTGTGGAGGATTGTTGGCGGTTGCAAAATGCACTTGAATCGTTCGTAGATTGGTGTAGTCGAAACAAACTTATAATCAACGTCGCAAAATGTCAGGTGATCACGTTTCACCGTACTCTGAGACCTGTTAAATTTGACTATCGCATCGATGGCTCAGTCTTGACTAGAGTTACACAGGTTCGCGATTTGGGAATACTGCTAGATGAAAAATTATCATTTGATTTACAACGATCACAGATCATCTCAAAAGCATCACGTCAATTAGGCTTTATCAGTAAAATCGCCAAGGATTTTAGAGATCCTCACTGTTTGAAAGCTTTGTATTGTTCACTTGTCCGGCCTATTCTAGAGAATGTTTCAGTAGTTTGGATTCCTTATCAACTTTCGTGGAGCATACGCATTGAAAGAGTTCAAAAACGATTCGTTCGTCTGGCGTTACGAAACTTACCTTGGCAAAATCTTGCTAATCTGCCCCCGTATCAGGATAGATGTCAACTATTAGGAATCGATACGCTTCATCGGCGCCGAAAAATCCAACAAGCATTATTGATTGCAAAACTGATCAATGGGGAAATTGATGCTCCTGAATTACGCTCTGTAGTAAATTTTCGGATACCGAATAGGACACTGCGGAATACATCACTGCTTCAGCAGAGATTTCACAGGACTCGTTTTGGCTTTAATGAACCGATTACTGCTTCCATTCGAACTTTCACCGCTGTTGAGGATCTTTTCGAGTTTGGTGAATCATCTAGTCATTTCGCGAAAAAACTGAAACGATCCACTGTGATTTGAATTTTTAAGATATTTTATTAGTGACATTTGTGATACTAGCTTTAAGTTACATTGTGTTTCATTACTGTGGAATCGGCAGTTTCGGATTAGTAGCCTTCAACTAGTTTAGGTAATCAAACAGTTATTTATTCCTTATCATATACAGGACTCCCGTGACTACGTCTGTCTTTTAGCGGGTACTACACTCTTCTGCCTTACTATTTATTTTACGCTCTCTTCCTACTACTCTACACTGATATAAATGTTCATTTATTTTTAGTAGGATATCACAATTACTTTCGTTTATGTTCTTGAAAAGATAGTGGTTTTTGTGCCCGTTTGAGAATGGCAAACGAACAGTTCAACTCAAATGGGTTTTTTCCCACTCTAATTGTCCATTTAGATCTTGTATCCGATGGACACAATAATAGTAAATAAATAAATAAATTAATTAAAAACATTATTTTCAAATGGACTCACAACAATCAAATTAAAATTGTGGACACTCCCGAACTGCTGAGCAAGTTTTTGAGCTTTTTCGCCGTTTGTAAGAAGTAGTAGATTTCCTTTTTTGATATCAGTAATTGGTTTTTGAGATTTCTAAAAACCTTAGTTTCCAGAAAAGGTTAAAAAATGATGTAATTTTTTCAAGTTCTTGCAAAATTTTTATTTCGCAAAAGAGTAATGATGTTTGATGTCCTTCTATAAATGCTTAACTATGTATTTCATAGCAGGATCACGAGATCGTTGTTACTGTTATCGACGAATATTTTTCAATTTTCATCTATTATAGGAGAATTTAATTGAGTTTGAGCTTTGAGAAATGATAGATTCTTTGCTTAAATTAAGTAATGATTCAAATGATTTTTTTCGTATCGATGTCGGTAGAATTTTCCAAAACAATTTCTCGGTTTTCAATCTGAGATTTATATTTATATCAACTAACTCTTGGTCAGTTGAATATAAAACTAATTGTTCTAATCATTGCTTCGTTTGAAATTCTGAATGTCAGATGATACAATTGTGACATTGATCTACTAGAACCTGATGAATTGTAGAGGGGTTTCTCACGGAAGAGGGTCAAGTTGGACTATTTGGAAATAGAACTGAAAA
This sequence comes from Malaya genurostris, assembly GCF_030247185.1. Classification (NCBI taxonomy): domain Eukaryota; kingdom Metazoa; phylum Arthropoda; class Insecta; order Diptera; family Culicidae; genus Malaya; species Malaya genurostris. Next base: position 259,207,699 of record NC_080571.1, read on the forward strand.
ATAAACAGTAGAGATTCTGAAGGATTTTTACATTCCGGCTATTCTGCTCACAATTCTACTGAAAATGTCTTGCATTTCCGAAAAATCTAGATCGATATCTTGTGGAATTTTTCCATATCGCATTTGAAAATATTTATTTGTTCACCAGCGCATTAGAATGGAAAATGTGCTCTAACGATGAATTATATTTCATAAATGGTTTCTACTCTTTTTCGATTTTCAAGCTTTCGATAACTTACGGTGAAATTCGATGTAGGATTTGGAAACTCCACAATCCATTCCAATGGTTGAAGAAATATTTCTGTATAAATTTTGTGAACTTGAGGATGGAGTATTGAAATAATTAATTAACGTCATTGGTGATTTTTAAAATAATAATAAAATTATTTGAAAAATGCCATCTAATTTGAAATGGTTCTAATCTTTTCTCTTAGAAGCATTTCAAGTTGGATGGCAATTCAAAGGCTAACTCAATTGAATGATCATTTGAGACGGAAATCATTCTACTTTCCGTTATTTTGTTCAAATTAATTGGAGCGATTGGATTGATACTGATTCCTTGCAGTTCACTGTTCGTTGCAGTATATTAAATATGGGTTGAATTTGTGTACTTCAACGAAATAAAATAATGGTAATAAAAAGCGGCTTTTCCGGTTTAATAATCTGTATGAGCGAGGATTATAAAATTCCTAAAATTATTGATTTCAGTAAAGATATACGAAATGTTTATCAATCTTACGTTTAGTGCCTTTAGCAGGTGTAGCGTATTGTTGCCTTCTATTCCACGTAGAGCAACTTTTATCCGATAAGTATAAATATATATGTATAAATGCCTTATAGTGTGGCGTCAGGGTGTTACAGTTCACTTGATACCTATTACAATTTAATTCTCAGTTCATAATAAATTCAAGTTAAAGTTTTGTAATTAATGCATACTTAAGTTAAGCCAATATAACTGCGTGCTAAGATTAGTCTTAAAAGTTCATGTGAGATCACCAAGTTACAATAAAAGAATTTTAATCTCACTTTTTACTGAAGTCTATTTTTAATACGAACTGCTCTTTCAAGTTCCACCTTTAGAATCTGCTTCCGCTTGATTTTACTTGCTATCCTGTTTTTTGACATTTCTCTATTTTATAGGTGTTCAGCTTCGACGAGGGGTTTGAAATAACAGTGCAGAGCAAATATTGTAACTGTTTTTGTGAAAAAATATTTTGGAGAAATCACCAGTCGCCCTCAACATATTTTTTTCATCTTTGATGGGTCTAGTACAATCTACCGAAGGCAAGCAAAATGAGATAATGAGAATTCATGTCCAAAAGTTGACTCTGTTCATCAGAAATGTTAATTGGCCATTTGCATATTCATGACTGTGATGCGGATGCACATCATTGGAGTTTAGGTCAGCACAAAGATGAACTTGAGCTGCTGGAAGCTTGAAAATTAAGGCAATCGAATCCATTATCCTTGTTGATCTTTGGCAAACTGATTCGCATATAGCTTGGAAAGCACTGTATGAATATAACGATCCGGAATAAATTGCAATCACGAGATCCAAATTCCCGATGGTAAAATTGATTAAAGGAAGGTTATTACGGTTTGATTGCCCGAGATCACCCACACACTTGGTAAACAAATGGACAGTGTCAAAATTACATGAAATGGCGCTTGATGAGTGGAAAGGAAAGGTGCGCAGGGTAACAGATGCCACAAGAATTAGTACTGAGCGCATTTACCATAGTTCAAGTAAGATTCTGCAGACGAAAAAGATTTTCGCTGGATGCCGCGGACGCATACTGCAGGACTAAAAAGACGAACGCGAGCGCATTTCGGAATCATGTTTGGCTATGCTTATGAAGATTTCGGCTAGATTTTTGGTGTAGGTTGGTAATTGTTGACGGAACCTGGATCCATTATTACACACCACAGAACCGAATGACTATCCGACAATGTTCTGAAGCCGGCACGAGGGCTCCGAAGCGGCCTAGACATGCTCAATTGGACAGGTCGGACTTCAGTTTTCTTGAATTGTCATGGCATAATTTTCCTGAGCTACCTTGAAAAACGAAAATTAAATCATAGTACATATTAGTGTACATTATTGGAACGATTGAATACCGAATATGGCTACCATGGCAACATTAGAGCAACGCGATGCGCTCATCTATTCCAAAATATTAATAAAAACTTTTGTGAATTCCATTTTGATGTGACCACTATTTCCGGAACATGAAATCGGAAACCGCCCAAGTAAGTTTGTATGGCTATCAACTTATAAACTTACAAATTGGAGTAAGGAGTTCAGAAAACTTTCTGTTCCTCACGAGTCCAACCAAGGGAGCCACCTTAGACCACTCCTTTTCATGTTATTCACGAATGATCTTTGCAGTGAATTCTAAAAATATATCGTATTATTGTAAGTCCTAGTGGAGGGTTTTATATATTATATATCCTAAAGAGGGTTTTATACATGTGTAACTGAAACGGCATCCAGCTTATGCAGTTTTGGTACTCATCATACGAAACACTCATGACTCTAATAATGTGTATTTTCTCTAGCATGTTTATATTGCACTAGTACGCAGTATTCTGGAATAAGGAGATATAATTTGGGCCGGGTACGAAAGTCAAAAGTATTTCGTCCTATTTGATTTCCGAAGACTACCTTGGCTGAAACAACGTTACGAAATCGATGTGCTCTCATTAACTCTGTAAAATAGGTGAATATTGCTTCAGTGGTTCTTCGCTTTCGATTCACTCGAGATGCCGCTACTCCACTAATATATGATAATTTACCTAAATTGTTAATTGATTTCTATGTGAATTCGGGAATTCTTTTCAGTTCATTGATTACTTTGAATCTGCACTTACGTACTTATGTACTTACGTACAAGAGGTACTAAATGTGCACCAAGAATTAGATACATGAAGAAATTAGATGTTTTATGTTCGATCAGGGCCCCTCACGAAAAGAAATCCTTGGTAAGGCTTGTCATGGAGAACAGCTGAAGTCAGCTTACTAAGAAATGGGGAGTTCAATGTAAAACTCATTCGATGAGAAACAATAATTCTTGTTTATTGTGGAGCAGAGAAAAGGCCTGGCTTGTCCACATAACACTTATCTTTAACAGCCCCCCAAAGATAATAGTCTAACGGCGTCAAATCACAGCTCCGAGGCGGCCAAACAACATCCGAATTTCGACTGATAATTCGATCTTCGAAGACTGTGCGCAGAAGATCGATCGTAGCGTTGGCTGTGTGGCACGGAGCGCCGTCTTGTTGGAACCAAACTGTGTCCAAGTCTTCCTCTTCAAGTAACGGGAAGAACCAATTGCTAATCATGGCGCGGTAGCGCTCGCCATTGACCGTCGCGGCAGCTCCTGCCTCATTTTCGAAGAAAAATGGCCCAATGATGCCGCCAGACCAAAATCCGCACCAAACCGTCACTCTCTGAGAATGCATCGGCTTCTCCATGATAACGTGCGAGTTTTCCGTCCCCCAGATGCGACAATTTTGCTTATTAACATACCCGCTGAGATGAAAATGTGCCTCATTCGAGAAGACGATTTTTTGCAAAAATCGGCGTCTTCTTCAAGCTGATTTTCAAAGTAAAACTGCACTATTTTTACGCGTTCCTCAAGCGTATACACAACCATTTTCGTTCAGCGGAAGGATAAAACTAAGTTTCTGTCAAATCAAAAGTGAAATTAAGGCTACCAATGTCGAAAAGTTAGATGGCGGACCCTGTACTATTCTAGTTAGTAGAACCTATCGAGACAGATAACTGAGAAATTGTTTTTTTAGAACATTACTAGAATGATGAAGGTGAAATACATTGGAGCAATTATTAAATAGGCGGCACATACTAGTCAACGGTTTATAATAATCGTAGTTAGTTCTAGATGAGGGTATTCTAAGAAATGGGTGGGAACGAAGAGTGCGGCGATGAATATCCAAGTGTAGAAGATCTGAACAGTCTATACGAGCGTGTAGTCAATCAGCGACAAAAATGTGTAAGGACGTCACGTCGAACAGAGAGCAAATCTAGATCAATCAGATTGCAACGATCTTCGTAGCTCGGAAGGTTTAATGGGTCTCTCCACAGAAGACGACGAAGTGCAAACCGGACGAATTTGCGTTGGATTGATTCAAGACGTTGAATGTCTCGAAGGTAAAAAGGTGACCAAACGACAGATGCATACTCTAGAGTCGAGCGTATCAAGCTACAGTAAAGTGCTTTCAGACAGTAAATATCTTGGAAATACGAAAAATGAAACCAAGAAGCCTAGAAGCTTTAGAAATAATGAATTCTCTGTGCTCCTTGAAAGTCAATTTGGAATCTAATAAAACTCCTAGATCCATGATTGACGATCTTCGATCTAAAACTGTATTTGAGATATTATAATCGAATCTCGCAATCAAGCGTTTGCGACTGAAGGAGATAACGGAGCACTTTGAAGGGTTTAGTAGCATCTTGTTGACTTCACACCAGTTTGAAAGATTGTCCAATTGCATTTGAAAAATTTGCAGTCTTCAGTGTTTTCAAAAATGTTGAACAGCTTAAAATCATCCGCAAAAGATAGCTTTATGCATTCTATCGAGAAATTTAAATCATTTAGGTAAATTAGGAAGAGGAACGGTCCTAGATGACTACCCTGAGGGACACCAGAGCTGACGATGAAAGGTGAAGTCGTGCAATCACCAATCGTCACTATCATTTCACGGCCGGTCAAGTACGGGTGTAACCAGTCAAGAATAGAGCCAGTAAATCCGAATCTTTCAAGTTTGGAAATCAAACTTCGATGGTTAATCTTGTCAAAAGCGGCGGACTTCTTGACTAATACATGAGAAACAATACTTGACTGCTCTCACATCAAAATAAATTATAAGGTTATTTTAAGGCAGAGGGAGTGTGGTAAGTGCCCCAAAGATGGAATGGCTGTGCGCAATCTGAATATGTACGGAATATTGTTCGAAACAAGGTTTCTGTCTAAGTTCTAAGTATTTCTAATTTTTTTTGCGGCGTTGCCATCACGAAGCATTTCCGAGCAACGCCGGGTAATTCCGCTAGTTGTCATATAAATTTGATCCAAATTGGCTTTAAGTGACAGACCTTATGACAAGTTTTTGTTTGTCGGTTTGTCTAGCACTATGAATATGATAACAATTTTTTCAAAGATTGGTTGCATTTGGATATTTATACTTCAAGACAAAAGCTAATATGCGATAATTCCTACTCCGATGATTCCAAACTTTTTTTTCGTGCAGGTCAGGAATCAAATACACAATGGAATTGTCATGGAGCTAAAACACGAAAACAAGTCGGAATCGACGATGAACCATCAGTTTATAGGTTAAGGTTCAACAACAAGGTATATGAATGAAAATGATCCAATCAGCTTCGAATTGATGTTCTCCTCCATCGAGCGCCCGAATAACAAATTCCCATCCCATTTCAATCGATGCATGCGCATTTGAATTGCCTACGCACTTTTTCCGCAAATGGTTTACGACTAAATATTTCCATTAAAATTTTGATTGCTATTTAATATTTTATAGTCGTTAGGTTCGACCTCGTTCCGGAAAGCGGCATCCCACGGTGCAGTGCACAAAACTTCGCAACATGACGATCGATTTGACATCCACCGTCCTGTACCCGTTAGTCAGTCGCTGCCTGTCATGTTTCGGCAGATAGCCTCCAGTGTATCCGGTCGTAAAACAAACAATCCACTATTCCTTCAGGCAACTTCAGTGTGTGTGTGTGTTTTTTTGGACAGATGATGAGGATTGATTTGTGATGGTCACCTTTCCGGATGAGACGGGATCAACAAATTCGTTCATCCTGTGGCCGTTTTGTTCAGGTGTGGGTGAGCACTGAATCGTTTCGAATCAGACATGATTTAATCAACTGAATTGGATCACATCCCGCACGGAAAGGTCCCCACAAAAAAAAAATTCTGTTGGGTCTGTTTCACGTTCCGGATGGAAAGGCTCATTTCGGATTTATTGAATTATTGTGTTCCAGGTTCATATCTGCCTATAACATTTCACTATTCAACGTATCGGTTTGGGTAGGTCAAGAGCAGTTTATTATCTTGGGCTAGGTTTAATTCACGGTTTGTTTACTCGAAACCTTCACATACCATGGTTTTCACTTGAATAATACAGACACATTCTACGAAACGTGAGCAAACAATCGAGTTAATTCTCCCTAGACAATTTGATCCGACCCGCTCTTAGCTTCAAAGGCATCCACTTTTTTCTTAATCTTACCCATAGCAACGCCAAATATGAAGACAGGACGCGGGGAGAGGGGAGGCATATATCTGTTACATGTCTCCGTTTATTACACATGTTTACGATCATTGTTGTTGTAAACACGACTTTTATGGCTTTCGTGTACACTGGCTAGTACGTACATTCAACAGATCGTTTCCGAGGCCGAACGTAGCCTTTCTTGATTGGAAAGCTTGTTGGCCAGAGCACAGCCTCTTAGTTGGATAATGGCCAAAAGGATACCTTGTTTGTTAGATTTATGGTGCATTTGAGATCAGGATGTGTGTATTTCTCCGGAATAATGACGTCAGTTTCTTATTTGCCTCACCGAATCGATTGTGTTTGCATGGTCGTTTATTTATTATCGTCGTGTGTTTTTTTTACAAGAGATTACGGTTCAACAAACACAGTTTGCTTTTTGCGGGCAAAAAAAATTTTTAATTACTTCTGACATTTAGTCGAGAATTATGCCTAGAATTATGGGCCTACTGAGTGACGGGAAGGTTAGATATTAAGAGGTGGGTAGGGTCTAACACTTTTGAAAAATCATTTATGATTTTCTTTCTATTTTCTGATAGTAAAACATTTCAGGGATATTCTGTAAAATTTTGAAGCCTATCGGAACAAAACTCAGCGAGTTATTAGCCTTTATCTTTGCCGATCTAATACTACGAAGAAATAGGAGCTGCGCACACAGGCCCAAGATTTCTGCTTCGATTGATTTAAAAACTTGACAAAACATTCTCGAAATCTAACAAAATACAAAAGAAAAAATATGGTTTTTTGAGAATGTTAGAACCTACGTGCTCCCTTGAGTAATAAATTGTTTCCTTCGATTTTATAGACAATAAACTTTAAACGCGTTTTTCTCGAAAGCAGGTTTTGAAAGTCCGTGTCCATCGTCATTCAAAAACTACTGCACCAATTTTTTTTCAAATTTTGCACACACTACATATAAACATATAAAAGACCAGACCCCAACGTTTTCCTTTTTGTTGTTTATTACTATGGGGAGGGTTTACAGCTACAAAATGGCCGATTTTTTCGAGAAAAATCGTACTTTTGAATTTAAACAACCACCAAAAATTAAAAAAAATTAAAAAAAATCAAACAGAAACGTTGGGGTCTAGAAAAACTTCTACTCTAACTTTGCTGCTTTGATTTGTTCACTTCTGATTAATCTGCGCTGAGAACCAGTGGACACCGCAAATCATGATTTTTATGAAGCGTTTTCAGAAATGCCTCTTCGCCGACTTATTTCTCAATATTTTTCCACGAAAAAATTACAAAATGTTGTTCGAATGATGCTTATTTACAAAATATTTGAATTTATTTTGTTGAGCGATAGTTCTGAAAAAAAAAAATTCGCAAGAATGATGATTTTTTTCATCGTTTAGACCCTACCCCCTCCTTAATCAAGACCCAAGATTTTCGTGAAGGACTTTATTACTACCACTCTCACATTTAAAAAAAATGGTTTGATAGATAAATTTTTAAGAATGACGAGAAACTTAAGAATGAATGGTAAAAACTGCACATAAAAAATGGATTTTACATGTGATATAATTCTACAAACGATACAATTCATAACTGCTTAACTTTTCAAATGTGACGCAATATTCCACTCGTACATAATTTTGCAGACTGCGAGTTTAATTTGCAATCGTTTACCAAATGCCGCCGTATGGATTTATATGTATCATCAAGCAGGTATGAGCTTCTGTGGTTCAGTCGATTAACTGACGTGCTTTGTGATCTAATGTTTCTCGGTTGAAGTCACGCTGCTGCTATCAATCTTTTGTTAAGATCTTTTAAAATCTCAATGAATTCTACAAAAAAAAACTGTTTTAATCCACCTAGTGGTGTAATTATACCTTTCTCATATTACTCATAACATCATAAATATTACCTTGGAATTCGCCAAAACAGCTGTTCATTGAATAGAAATAGGAAAATTTGTTCGGACTTAAATTCTACCCGAAATAAATCCCGTTTACCCTGTAGTTCCGGAACCGGAAATAGTATCAACAAAAAATTCAAGAATTCCGTATAAAACTGTAAGACTTTTCCTTTGAACCTATAAGTTTGTGAAAATCGATTTGGTCATCTAGAAAAGGTTTGGTGATTTGCAGTTTTTAATCACCATTCAAATTCTTTCGAAACCGGTTTCAGATGAACGGAATTGCCGAAGTTGGTTCGTTTGCCAGCAATTAATATGACCACCAAATTGAAACAGTTTTGAACCTAGTTAAACCTAGACTTACTATCTCATGCTCTATTTTGATTAAACCAATTAAACGAAATTTAACAAACGAAACGAACCTGCGTTCGTTTCTGTTACTTCTACATATGTAAGTCAAACTAAACAGCATCTCTCAGCAGCATAAAACATGTAGTAGTATTATTATTATTATTATTATTATTATTGTTATTATTATTATTATTATTTTTTTTAATTATTATTATTATTATTATTATTATTATTATTATTATTATTATTAACACTACACCACCGGCACTGTATTACTGTACTACCGGCTGTGAAAATTGCATATTTTTCAAATAAACTTCAATTTATTGACATTTTTATTATTTTACCCCGGCTTTTCATTTTTACATTTATACATTTTTTTAGTCTCTCGGTTGCACTCATCATAATATAGCTAAAACTTTTATCAACCGCAGCACCGTCTTTTATCAATATCACACATTAGTAGCAGACATCCTTAACCGTTTTGTTTTCTTCATAGCGTATACGAAATAGAACAAAGCACGCATCGTTCATTTTGTGTGTTTTCTTCTTCCACCGTGTCACCACGTACCGGTGGTGTACATATTGTCATTCTATATGGCGATTTGAAAACTTCGACACTCATCGTCCTGTTACTGCGGAACCGGAGGTCAGATCTGGATGAAATTTCACAGTAGCTTTAAAGATAATATGAGCTTTAATTCAAATCAAGATTTGTGAAAATCGGATGAAGCATCGCAGAGAAATCGAGGTGAATTCTATTTTTGGAGCATTCATTCACCAGTTTCGGTGCTTCCGAAACAGGAAAAAGGGGGACTAGCAGTGTCGAATTAACTTTTTGTACCCACAACCTAACAAGCTCTGTAAACTAGAAGAATTTCTTAGACAGTTTTATGGGATTTGTACCTGTTTTTGATCATCGTTCGTGAAAAAATACTAATGAAATTTCTAATTTTTCACTTATCACGCTTATAGTCGGATTCAGATAAAATGTTTTTCAAATTTTTAGGAAGACCTGTAAGACCTTTCATTTGAATCTTAGTTTGCGAAAATCGATTGAGCCGTTTCAGAGAAAATTGAGTGCACATTTTTTCCCTAATTTTCACTTATTACCATGTAACCCCGGAACCGGAATTTGGATCCAAATGAAATTCAATAGCAGGCTTTGGTACCATCAAACCTTTTATTTGAATCTTAGTAAAAATTTTCTAGATTTGGCTCAAAACTGGTTCAATTTGTAGGCAATATAAGTTACTTACTAAACGAATCGACTTCGGCTATACTGGTTCCAAGTAATGGAAATAGTGGTCAAAAACTCTAGAACGAGATTCACTCAATTTTCTCAGAGATGATTAGATCGATTCCCACAAACTCAAAGGCTCAAATAAAAGTTCCTATACCTTTTATTTGAATCTTAGTTTGCGCAATTCGGTTCAGTCATCTTTGAAAGAAGTGAGTGCATAATTTTTCCATTTAATTTGAATTTTGATTTTTAAATTCGTTTTGGCCTTTTTGGGGAAACGGTTAAGCTCCTCTATTCACAATATTTTCGGAATAGGAATTCAGAAGCCAGTGTAACCGAAGCCAGGTAAATTCACTTAAGGAATTGTAAGCCATTTCATTTAATTAAAAATGTTTGAAAATCTATGTTGCCATCGTTGAGAAATCGTAGTGTGCTGCAAATAAAATATTTGTGTACCCTTCGGGATCGAAAACCGAATACCGATAAAACTGAAATAGGTTTTGTTGGTCGTGGACTATAAAAATCTGCATGCTTGATAAACCCGATTATTTTTGTGAAATGGATATTACACTAATCTCTAATCAAATCTGATCACAAATAAAAAATAATTTTTGTGATCTTAAGAAAAATTAAAAAAAGTAATATTTTAATGTCGTCACACATATCATCTCTTAATTCCGGATCCAGAATTCGAATCCAAATGAAACTCAGACCTTTCATTTGCGACTAGTATGATCAAAATCGGTCCAGTCATTTTTTTTATTAACCCTCCTCCACTCTCCCCCACACCAAAAGGCTCGCATTTGAGCCCCCTGGTAATGGGCACCATTTTCAGCCATTGGCAACAACAATTATAAAAAAAATATTGAATTACTACTATACTATATCTCAAATGGCTGAAAATATCTTGAAGTAACATTAATGAGTAGAGAGCTATACTAAATATGACTAAAACAAAAAGTGTGCTTCTAGTGGATTATTTGTCCTATTAAAGAAGCACATATATTAACAAGAATAGTTACAATTTAGGTGATTCTAACGCGTTGAATTAATAATTACATTTAGCTGTTTGTAGACGGTTTACATATAACACGTAGGAATAACAGACACAAATACATAATTAGTAACTTAGATTTGTAATTGACGTATACGAGTTCTTAAGTAGTTTTTGATGCTGGATTTGAATGATTGACGATGTGTAATGTTCTTTATTTCTCTGGGCAGTTTATTATATATTGCTGGGCCAATGAATGTAATTCGTTTTTGACCAAAATTTGAAAATGCACGGGATTGCGAAAGATGACTAACTTGCCTTGTGTTGTGAATTCGAGGTGTTGTATTTATTGTTATATTGTGAAAAGTCTCCGGATTATGTATTATGTTGTGGATTAAGATTAATGTTTGTTCATCGCAGATACCTAGAATGGGTAAGATTTTATGAGGAAGATCTGTATAAAGCTGAACTGTAGGAAATAGAAAGGGTAGATCGAATATTATTCTGATACAACGCTTTTGCAATATTTGCAATCTCTTCAATTTTGACTTGAAGGCTCTAGCCCAGACAACAATGAGGTAACTCAAGCGATGATGAATATGCTCGAAATAGAACAGAATAAGTGTCTTCCGTGGTAGAAAATGACTTACACGTTTTAAAATTCCACACAATGATGAGATTTTTTTTTCGATTTCCTTTATATGATGTTCCCAAGACAACGTAGAATCCAGATGGATTCCCAAATATTTAAAAACTTTCACTCTTTCTACAACATTTTCTTCAATAATTAAGTTGGGAAGAGTGGGAAGAACTTTCCTAGGTGATCGGAACATGACATATTTAGTTTTTCGTAGATTCAAAGAGAGCAGATTTTTAGAGAAGTATTCTTTTGAAATCAGCAAGTCGGTATTCATGTTTGTTATACAGGGTGATTTTTTAAGAGCTTGAGAACTTTTTTAAACAATAAAACGCATAAAATTTGCAAAATCTCATCGGTTCTTTATTTTAAACGTTAGATTGGTACATGACATTTACTTTTTGAAGATAATTTCATTTAAATGTTGACCGCGGCTGCGTCTTAGGTGGTCCATTCGGAAAGTCCAATTTTGGGCAACTTTTTCGAGCATTTCGGCCGGAATAGCCCGAATTTCTTCGGAAATGTTGTCTTCCAAAGCTGGAATAGTTACTGGCTTATTTCTGTAGACTTTAGACTTGACGTAGCCCCACAAAAAATAGTCTAAAGGCGTCAAATCGCATGATCTTGGTGGCCAACTTACCGGTCCATTTCTTGAGATGAATTGTTCTCCGAAGTTTTCCCTCAAAATGGCCATAGAATCGCGAGCTGTGTGGCATGTAGCGCCATCTTGTTGAAACCACATGTCAACCAAGTTCAGTTCTTCCATTTTTGGCAACAAAAAGTTTGTTAGCATCGAACGATAGCGATCGCCATTCACTGTAACGTTGCGTCCAACAGCATCTTTGAAAAAATACGGTCCAATGATTCCACCAGCGTACAAACCACACCAAACAGTGCATTTTTCGGGATGCATGGGCAGTTCTTGAACGGCTTCTGGTTGCTCTTCACTCCAAATGCGGCAATTTTGCTTATTTACGTAGCCATTCAACCAGAAATGAGCCTCATCGCTGAACAAAATTTGTCGATAAAAAAGCGGATTTTCCGAATGGACCACCTAAGACGCAGCCGCGGTCAACATTTAAATGAAATTATCTTCAAAAAGTAAATGTCATGTACCAATCTAACGTTTAAAATAAAGAACCGATGAGATTTTGCAAATTTTATGCGTTTTATTGTTTAAAAAAGTTCTCAAGCTCTTAAAAAATCACCCTGTAATAGAACTTGTATTGGCATTCGGATAAAACAAGGCCGTATCATCCGCAAATAACCTTAGAATACCAGAGAGATTAATCTTGCATATATCGTTAACATATAGCAAGAACAGCAAGGGCCCGATATTACTTCCCTGTGGTACGCCAATGCTTACTAGTTTTGAAGAACTTGTTTCTCCATCGATTGAAACATATTGGATTCTGTTTTCTAAATAGCTTCGGATTATGTTATTAGCAATCCCTCTAATTCCATACTTGTCCAGTTTACGGAGCAGTATTTCATGATTCAGAGTGTCGAAGGCCTTTTTTAAGTCTAAAAATAAAGCACCCACATATCTTTTGGAGTCCGTTATTTCTAGAATATTATCTATGAGCTCAGTTATAGCAACGGTTGTTCCGCTTCGGAAACCATATTGCATGCTATAGAGTATACTGTGATTTTCTAGGAAACAACCTATACGACTTATCAGCAATTTTTCGAAGATTTTGTTAAAGACTGAAAGTGTCACTATAGGTCGGTAATTATCGGGTATTGCAGAGTCACCTGATTTTAAAATTGGAACAACTTTAGCAACTTTAAGGCAGTCTGGGTAAAATCCTCCTTGTATCATCAAGCTGAATGAGTCAGATAAGATCCGAGAAAAGGATTCGGCATTTTTTTTTTATTATTTTTGCTGGAATAAGATCAGGGCCAGGACTTTAGTTCGTTTTCAGTTCATTGATGAGAAGTATAATCTCATTCACCGACGATGGTTGGAGGAAAATTGAATTTGCAATTGGATCGATGTGTTGCAGTGGGCAAGACCCATTTGCGGTTATATTCTCTGCTAACTTGGATCCAACTGTAACAAAAAGCTTGTTGAATGCTTCACAGATTAATTTCTTGTCAGTTATACAATTTCCGTTGACAATAAAAGATGGAGTTGATTTGGTTTGCTTTTTACCTAGTAATATGTTTATGTTCTTCCACATTCTTGAGTGCGGTGTGTTGTTCAATAGCCTCTCAAAATAACTCCTTTTCGCTCGCTTTTTAGCTAAGTCCAATTTTCTAGAAATATGCTTCAGCAAACCCGTCATAATAATAGTCACAGACTGTCAGAAGCTTAATTAAACCATCAGCTGCTGCTATTGACGCAGACCAAACATTTACATTGAAAAAAAAACATCATTGGGGTCTTGACGGCATCGTTTTAAGTAGTTGTTTTTAATTTTTTTAATGTCCACACATCAAAGTTTACCCATGGACATTGTGTGTCTTTGATGTTAGCATGATTCGTGACTGGTGCATTTTTTTAATATATTGTTATATTTTGCTATAATGTTTTGTAGGCAGGTGTTCACATCCTGCACATGTTCGATAGCATCAACGTAACTTTTGAAATCATTGTTAAGTTTATCGTGATCGATAACTCTTTTGGATATCTTAACCAGATTTTTGCCGTGCTGTAACTTAAAAAATGTCAGAACCATGCTATGATGATTTTATAAACGATGAGCATCGGACATGATACATACAACATGATCCAAAATGTTTGAGCTTGCGGGTCTCGTAATGAACGCATTTGAGCTCATAAAACCATAAGACTGCAAAAGATACTTATATTTCAAGACAACATTGTTATTAGATAAGTTGATTGGGACATTCATGTCTCCTGAGAACTCTTTGTTGACACCACACATACAGACACATACTCATACACACGATTGGTATATGGCAATTGGGCCTCGGACAATTTTTCCAAACTCGAATTCTACATATGAGTATCAAAAATGGTAAAAACAATGCGTTCATCTGTTATTTGAATCGAGCAGAATTTGATTGATTGAATATTAATTTAATCTTCTATAATTAGTTTGTTCATTCGATTTATTCTGAAATGGAAAACTTTCATCCCCTGAAAATGTTTTATCGCTCATCATTATCATCATCATCGCTTGACTGTTATCACCCAATTAAAATAATGTTGCGTCGATTGGTATCCGACATCGACTGCATTGAGAGTCACTGACGTTTATATATTTGAATCCTGAATTTCACAATGGATTACACATTAAACTGTTTGCTAGACCCATTTACACCAAGTTGCTATCGGAAGCTGTTTCCTTCTGATCTGACAAAGGAACTAGAAACATGATGAAGGTCTCTAAAAATTCAAAAGTATCGAAATAGTGTTGCCAGTGACGTGTTTCCAACCACTGCACTGCCTGGGAGTCGAAAAAGCAGTGACTCGCCAACAACTTACAGGAGTACAAAAAAAAAACAACTGTGCGATCAGCTTTTTGCCTTTGGATTGAGAAACGAGAGATTTAAACTTTGCTTGAAACGTTTGATTGACACGAGCAAACACTTGTTTGTTTCAACTTTTTTTGGGTAAACATACGATGAAAGGAATGCTGTTCGACTCGTTGTGTATTTTTCCGAATGAAAATAAAGTTTGTTGACTGCAAATGTTTTGTAGATCGATTTTTCGTGTAGTAAATTTTATGGAAAAATAATATTTGGGTGAACAAATTATGAAACGAACGCAAGTGTTCAGAACAATATATTTATTCATGATACTCAACCGAATAGTCTCAGACTGTCAGAAGCTTAATTAAACCATCAGCTGCTGCTATTGACGCAGACCAAATATTTACATTGAAAAAAAAAACATTTTTTTCGCTGCCCGATCGCCCACTCAAGTTTATTTAAAAACTTTTGAGGGGAATCAATCGAAGGGCACTGTGGGAGTTCCGAGAATCGGAAAGAATTGAATTGGTTTACATTTCAAATTGGGTAAATGTTCCCGGCGCTCGGGAGCTCGCAAACGTCGGTCAGATTCCATTTAATTGAGTTAGTCTGATTTGCAACCTGTTCGTCCACTTGCTTTAGTGTACGTGTTGAATAACTGAATATTGGGGTGCCAAAACTGGTCATCTATGATTTTCTGAAGCTTTAGTTCATGAATGCTGTGGCCAGAGCTAATAAAAGTAATTTTTATTGACTCAACACAGACGAAAATTACGGCTCCGTTTGCAAATTTTGAGAACGAAATTCATGTACAGTTAACGACAAAAGTGGAATAGCACACAACTAAAAATGAATTCGACGTAAACATTCCAAAAGGGCCTAGAAGCAATTGATAGATTCCCTTTATTTGCTTGCTCTTTTGATTGTATCTGCGTTATACAAATATACGTTATATTTCTGATACTGTTTGAAAAATGGAATTTTGTTTTGTGTTGTCCTGGGGATGGCTAAGACCGATCACGGTCCGTTTCGCCTGTGGAAAGCTTTTATGCTACACCTTATGAAATATTCACGTCGAATTGTAACAACTTCAATGCGATTCTCAATCGCTGGGATGGGAACCATCAAATTGTAAAATTTTCTATTTTCGAGAAATATTATAGATAAATTGACTCAATACTGCAAACGATTCTGATAGGAAATTATGCATCTTTTCGTTTAATATTAAAACCGTACAAAACGCCGTACACGTAAATTGTGTACGTTATTTCGTCTATTCAACTGAAGCTTCTAAAATCGATTATGACAGAATTCCTGTCAAAATACGCCTCTGAATTTCTCTACTGGTATCATTATCGGCTGTCACCAGTGATCCCGAATACACGAACTCGTCAACCCCATCGATATCGTCACCGTTTATCAATATTCGTGGTGGGAGGCGTTGTGTTTCTTCTCTAGAACCTCTTCCTCTCATGAATTTTGTTTTTGACGCATTTATGACCAGTCCGATACGCCTAGTTTCAGCTTTCAGTTCGATGTATGTTTCCATCATCTTCTCAAGGTTACGTGACACAATATCAACATTGTAAGATTTTCAAAATATTGACAAAAGAATGTGAATGGAGATTCGACGAAATTTCCATATAAATGATATTTTGGTTTCGTCTTGTCGCTGGGAAACGAGCTGGGAGCATTGATACTATCTTTTGTTAAAATAAAAGGAGAAAATGCTTTCTCTCTTTTCATTTGTTTTGATGGCGATCATTAACGTAACAAAAGCGAAGATGAGATGGTTGGATAGTATTTTTTCATTGAAGATATGTGACATTTTTTAGCTTACTCTGTGGCACCCAAAAGTAGAAATGCAAAATTTGTGCTAAATCGGGATGCGGCCAAATTTTGATAATTTATTTTTTCAAACACTCTACAGAACATCGAACTTAGACTGAGATTCGTCATCCATCACGATGCAGCACTATTTGGTTAGCGTGTACAGCTTCTAAGGAACTTAAATTTTGTTAAATGGTGGAAATATCACCTTATCAAATGGAGTTAGTGTGCTTGAACATATGTTTTAAACATCAGAATTATGCTCTTACTAAAAAACTAGACCATGTAGAGCTATTATGTTTCCTTGAAAGTTGTTTGGGATGTCTGAAACTTGATTCGAAACGGTATCTAACAATTCTATCATTTGATGGCGTAGGTGGTGCAATCGAAATTTAGAAATCCCTGTACCTAAAGATCAAGATTGGAATCGTTACAAAATCTAAGATGGCGACTTCTGATCGATGGATGGTTTTCAAAACATTTATAGACATCGAAAGCATTGTTCTACTTCAAAATGGTTCACAAGAAATGTTAAAGTTAAACTACTATTCGCTGTTAAATCGAAGTCGAAATGTTGGAAAGAAAAATAATTGTGTGCATCCAGTTTGATTACCAAATTGTCATTCAGTATTCGACTGTTTCCAGAACCATAACAACTTACCAGCAATGTGCAATTTTAAAGCTCTGCTAGAATGGCATTACTTTTTCTATAAGTTAAGAATTGTATTACAGTATCATAATATGCTACTCTAATGGTTCCTTTATATGGCCGACATGAGCCCTCAATATTACTTTACATGAAATATATTGTATACTATATACTTAAATTGGATTTCCGATCTCAGCTGTTGAATCATCTGGAAGTAATTTTTAGCTAACACTTTTTGTCATTTGAGCCAATTTGTTCTAATTCATCCACTCTTCCTTCAAATTCCTGTCGTTATCAAAAACCCTCCTGATCCGGAGAGAGGGTGGCAGGTGCAGAGATATCAGGTCTGCAAACTTTCAGATAATTTTCGTAGACATCCATAAAAAAAGGAGCGGGTCATTTCGCCAAAACCCATTTCGCCGAAACTCGTTTTGCCGACTGCCATTTCGACGAATGGCTCATTTCGCCGAAAGACCATCAGTCGAAAGCGGCGGCCTCTTGCATACAAACCTGTAACCGCCTCGTTTGCCCTATCTACTCAAAGCTAGGTTTCTTTGTTTCAGTTAGGTCCGAACGAGCAGTAGCGATGTGGCGAAGTCGCATTAGATATTTACTCATCTGTACTCAGCTATCGGAAAATACCGCAAACAATTGCCTGATAGGTACACTAATAAAGTCACCAAGTTTGTTTTTTGAGAATTCCATTCTGAGGATCATGAATAAACCTACAAAAATTATTCAAGTCTCTGGATCATTTCAGAAGTACGATTGTGGGTCAACAAAACGGGAGTAAACATAATCATTTTTTATTTGTATTTTTTTATCAATTCCAATCACGAAATTATGACTGATGAAGAATTCGGCGAAATGGCTTTCGGCGAAATGACCCTGATCCATCAGAATTTACAGACTTTTATAATCACCGCGTTTTTTGCTTTCAAAACCGATATCGAGCTTCATTATTTAGACGGAACTTGAGTCTGCAGACTTCGTTTTAAGTTCACATACCTTTTGAACTCTGCTGGAAGTTATTAGAAATTTTTACTTGGCATCTCTGGGTATCAGGAGGATGTGTTTTCTTTAATATATTAGGCCATTGACAGTGCCGGTCGCTATTCACGGTTAACTAAACTTGCCGCACTCAAAGATCGCCAACCACATCAAGTACTTATTGGTAAATTTATTTTTCCATAACTTCTCGGAAAAACTTGCTTTGCGTCCAGCTTGATGTACGTTTCGTTATCCGTTATTGTTGGGCGTCGGTTCTTATCTAAAAGACTTATCTAAAAGACTGGCCCGGATTTTTCACCCATATTTTTACTCAAAACACTTCATGTTCCGTAGCCACTTGACAGATTATGATGAATCTTTGCACCTGCACGTTCTAAACTAGTTTTCAGTGTTGGCATTATTATTCTAAGAAAAATCAAAAATCAATTAAAATCACCGATAATAATCGTCGGTATTTATCGTTTACATCATAAACACTGATCACCATAACGGAAATCATTTGATTTTCTGGTATTGGTACTAGGGTTTCTACCCTGCGCTCCTGTTACTTTTGTGTATGATAATCAAGCCAACTGCATGAAGCATGATTTGTAAGAGGATTTTAACTGTTGCTATTATTGCAATTTTTATTTTTATTATTCGCAGCGTATATTAAAATATTAATTGCTGTTTTTATAACCTCTCTGAATAACATTATGTTGAGTGAAAATTGCTTCAAGCTGTTAAAGCTTGCTTCAGATAGAATTGGAATAAAGACAATTGCCTGTATTTTAGTTATTCATTATTGAATTCAAGATCTTTTTAATGTGGAACACATTTTTGTTTTCTATATAGGGGTGCAAATTAGAAACTCAAGAAAAATACACGTAGAAATGTGGTCAGGTTTTGAACAATTAGAGCTTAATCAATTTTGTATCAATTATCAATATTATGTCACCATTTGATTGAAAATATTTCTACGTATTGATTTAAATATACATAGCCATGTTTTTTTAATTATGTATTATTGAAATGTTGATTAAAAGCTAGCAGTGTCCTATTTTGTCTGCAAAAAATCTCCGGCATGCAGGATTTCCCTGCCATAGTCGACGGTTTTGAAGGAGTAAGCGATATATCAAAGGGAAAACATGGCTCTGATTGGTCAATCGATGTAAAAGCGAAGCTGTTGGAAGTACGCGAATTTATAAATAGAAGCAAAATTATAGCTAACGTTTCAGTCCTACGCGTAGCATGCTAGAGATAGGTTGTTGCTAGACAGCATGGCAAAAAGTGCTATAAAACGATTTGAACCTTTGATTGGTATGCTCTGATCTTGTGTCATGCAAGATTTCCCTGAGAAATTGA
This sequence comes from Malaya genurostris, assembly GCF_030247185.1. NCBI lineage: Eukaryota > Metazoa > Arthropoda > Insecta > Diptera > Culicidae > Malaya > Malaya genurostris. The sequence goes on from NC_080571.1 coordinate 259,227,375, forward strand.
CAACTACCCCAGGGTAAATTTTGAGTGCATAAGATTTATTTCTAATTTATATAAGATGAGCTCGATTTATAATGAGAAAAAGTTCGCTGCAACCGAAATCTGGCAAAATCTGGCCAAAACATTACGGGATGGTCGTAGGATCGAATGAACGGCAAAATTCGTTTTTGGAGACACTCTTTTTGGTATAGTTCCGATGTCATTGTCTTATTTGTAACGAGAACTTCTTTTTTTGTCACAGCTGCAAATGCCCTGCCAAATCATAAATTTTCTTGCAAATTTGTCAGCCTTGACATAGGTGGATGGACATCGTCCATCAGAAGACACCCGTCGAACTTGGTCAGCACCTGGTCATATAGTTTCCGAGCACGAATTTTGACCACACTATTTTGTTTTATGATCCGATTTGGCTGTTTGCTAGCTCGATACGACTTGATTTCATCTCGGAGTCGAGTTCTCCTCACGGTACTATGGGCAGCACCGAATTTTCTGGCCAAATCACGGTCCGACAGATTAGGATTCCTCTTAATCGTCATCAAAATCTTACCACGCAGTTTGCAGTCGACAGTTCCACTCCGACGATTGGCTTGAGGCTTCCGAATCGTCGTCAATGTTTCCTTGTACCGTTTGATAACGTGCCATACGGTATTTTTGGGCAATTTCAGCTGTTTAGCTAGCCTAGATGCAGACCACAATGGATTTTCCAAATAACTGTGCACAATTTTTGCCCTTCTTTCGGCTTCCATGTTGATTGTTTACAAAGTACAGTCGATTTGCGGAATGTCAAAAATCATATGTGAAGCTGACAAAATTCCCGACACGTGAGCGCCAAGAACTTCCAAATCCGTCCACCAGGAGCGCCGCAATATGAGCAAAAGTTTGTTCCAATTCTAAATGAAGCAAGCTTTAGTCGTTAGAACGAATTGGAATGATTATCATTTCAATATTATCATTGTGGATAATGATAATCGATGTTGCAAAAAGGACCTTGTTAGAAAGGAAGTGATACATTTCTGCGAGTACTTCCATTCATAATTACCGATCGAAGTAAGTGTGCAAAAAATCTAACTTCTGCGATTTTCCAATAACAATGCTGAATCGCAGTTTGAATCTATGCTCCAATCGTCATAAATCATATCCGATTTCAGGCAATCCGACGAGTCAAATTAATCATCGTCCTGCCGCAAGCTACCAACGTCCTGATGTTGCACTAGTTTTCCTTTCGCCGGTTAACTTTCAATTCGAAATTAAAAATGCTCCCTCAGCCAACAAAATCAATTTATCAGTTGACTGCAAATAAACGGAAACTGCATGGGAGCGGTGGATGTGATCGGCAAAATCTGTCTGTTCCATCTTCTGCCACCGGATCGTAGAACTAAGTGGAACCAGGCGTGGAACAGACTGCTGTTCGAAATAATAATTCAAAGTCCTGTAACGACAGTATGGCAGCAAGGCAACCACTACGGTATTATCGTGGAGTATTTCCGCAGCTAGGCTAATGGTAAACCGAACCATTTGGATTTTTGGTTGGCAATTTTTTTTTGGAAGTTATCGAGTAGAAATGTTCAAACCGGTGGAAAAGTTTAAATTTACGGGACATGCCGTACATTGTTACAGTTACGGTTCGAAGTTTACAGCGAATGCAAAAAGCGAAAGAAAAATCGATGCTGATCCTGAACATTTTATATATCCGGTGCTGTTTTACGAGATGGACTGAAGCCCTGGCGAAGTAGAGGAGCAACGCTGTGTTTTTATTTATGTGGCGAAATACATTTCCCGCCTAGATGTGCGCTTCCGGGAGTGCACTGTGCATCCCCTAGGAAAATATTGAATGTGTTATCAAAAGGTTCCCAATTGAATTTGAACGAGGCCAGCGATGGTGACATGTAGTTTATTTCTGCATTGATCCTGCCACTCAAAAGATAGCCAAGTGGCGTGTAAGTCATGCTGAAAACCCTGTCTATAATAGGGTTTTGAAACGTGACCTTTCGAACTGCGTGTTTCAGTTATGTTGCGTTTTTGAAATAGTTTGTTGGAATCAGCGTTGCTGATAAAAATTGGCAATATGTTTATTGACGCACCGTACTATTCATGAGTTGCCAATGAATCGTGTACTTACGGATACCACCTAGGACGCATTCTTCACTTTTCACGATATACCGGAAATATAATAAAATCACTGTGATGAAATACTTGATGTTGAAGACGTACTTGAGTACTGATTATACCATATTATTCGCGTTTTGTTGTGGTTGTATGTATCTAACAAGAGATACAAAAACCGGAAAGAAATTTACTGGCTCCGAGTGTAATTTGCACTCAGCTAGCAAGTGAGACTGTATGAATTTATATGCACGATTTAACAGCCAAGGAGATATGTGCTTCTGTGTTGTCGATCTTTTGACTTTTTAAAGCCATATTTACAAATCACACAATTTTACATATTCTTGAATATAAATTTGTGCGCTCCATTTATGTGCATATGATAGGATGTAAATTCACAAGAATTTTTCGAACTGTGTCCAAGTCATCTTTCCGGAGGTGGAGTTCTGCTTTTTTATCTCACTAATCATATTTTGCCCCGGGGCGCCAAATTTACTCGGCTTGGCCAATTTGGAAATTGGCTTGAATTGACTTGTGTTTTCATAAGTCATTCACAGCGGACCAAAATGATGTCTTTCCTTGATATTTTGTGCAAGGCGGACGGTTTTGATCGTTTATTTGTTTGGAGCCGGGAAAAGCCCGCTGGAGCTGAGATTCTTCAAACCTCTTTCTACAATAGGCATAAAACCTTCTCGTCTTTTGTATCAACAGATTACAAATATCCAACAGATACATATTGGCTTTTTTTTATCAATCCGCATGTGTTTTTTGCATGAAAATTCTTCGGTGTTTCAGGTCTCATGACATTATTTTAATGACCGTCGTTTTAAGCAGCAATTTGATCACTCGTTGCTTTGTAATGTCGGATCGGATTGGATTGAATTTGAATCTGAAAGTGTAACAAACGATTGAACATTGCATGATATGTCGAAGTAAGTTCCACTTTAGAGTTTACGGTTATTTAAGGTACTTTCTGAGCCGGTATTCAGGAACCAGCATAACCCAAACCGATTCGTATGACTATATGACGCATAAATTGCAATAGTTTTAAGTCTAACTTTAAAGCTTTTCGGGATTGTCATCTTCTATACCGGTTTGAATTTTAAAAATTCATTATTCTGTAATTCCAGAATCGGAAGTCAGAATTGGATAAAATTAATTGTTTATTGTTTATTGTGAAGCAAGGAAAAGACCAGTAGAGCTAGTTTAGTTGAAACTTTCTCTCCAACAGGCGAAAAATTTCCTTATCTTTTGCATCAACAGATTACAATGATTCAAATGATACATAATAAATAACAACTTAAACCTAAAACTTAGAAATTATACTACGATGAGAGAAAACTAATACAAAATATAGTATTCTAGTTACTTGAACCTATCGATACAGATAACTGAACAGAAACAGCTTTTTTAGAACATTATGAGAATGATGAAGGTCAAATACATTGGAGTAATTATCAAATAGGCAAAGGTTCATAATAACCGTAGTTAGTTCTAGATGAGGGTATTCTAAGAAATGGGTGGAAATGAAGAGTACGGCGATGAATATCTAAGTGTATCAATTGTAGAAAATCTGAACAGTCTATACGAGCTTGTAGTAAATCAGCGACAAAAATGACCTTAAATGACACTTTTTTCCAATCTTTTTCGAACTGTTGAATGGTTTCGGCTGCCGAGACATGTTTCCTAAGATGTGCCTTCGTTAATGCCCAAAATTCCTCAATTGGTCGAAGTTGTGGACAATTTTGTGGATTCATGTCTTTTGGGACGAAAGTGACATTTTTGGTAGTATAACATTCTACCGTTGATTTCGAGTAGTGGCAAGAAGCAAGATCTGGCCAGAAGACAACAGGATCCTTGGGCTTCGAATCATGGGTAGAAGTCGTTTTTGTAAACATTCCTTGATGTATATTTCGCTGTTCATTGAAGCAGTGGTGATGAAGGGTTTCGAAATCTTACCGCAGCTACAAATTGCTTGCCAGACCATAGCTTTCTTACCAAATTTTTCGACTTCAATCGATGTCTCGGACTGGTTTAACACTTGCCCTTCTCGCACCGTATAATATTGTTGTCCTGGTAAGAATTTGTAATCGAGTTTCATGTAGGTTTCGTCTTCCATGATTATGCAGTTCAAATTTTCATCAAGAATCGTATTGTACAGCTTAGGAACACTCATCCTGATCGATGCTTCTTGTATCGGACTACGTTTTGGTTGTCTCTGTTTCTTATAAACAACTGCACAAGTGGTTAGAGAAGAGTGTAAACAATAGGACGCAGCCATAAAAATTGACAGACTCTGAACCATTGCGAAATGGCAGCGGTTTTTGTTTGCATCCATACTTTCTGAGACAATCTTTAATGATTCAGTTAATACAAATGTTGTTGTAATCTTATTTCAATCACCTTGAGTCGACAGTGTTCTTAATTTACGTAATAAAATGCACATTGATTGTATGATTTCATCAATTCAGATCAATGTCGAGAATACTTATTCCCCCTCCCCCTTGTGAATATATTTGTGAACCTAACTTAGTTGCTAGAAATATACTGTACTCGTAAAAAAGTACCAAGTTTTCGTAAAACCCGATCAAATTTCTCTTACACTTTCCATGTTCGGGGTACTTACTCCACTCTCATCCTCAAAATAACCTTATAATCTATTTTGATTTAACTTCCTTTTTGTCAGTGAACTTACTGCAGATCTCTTCCATAATTACCCTGAGTAGTGTAGGAATTATCTATGCTTTTCAAAAAATATCGATTCCCACCTTCGGTACATGTGCCAAACTTGGTGGTGATTACTTTAGTTGTTTCGTAGTTATGCTGAGACTTGAATACACTCGCGTTCATAGACAGATAAAGATTATTTTCCCTTAGTTCATTGAATTTTGGAACCAGATCCTTTGAAATTATTTAAAGAAAATTGCGTTGCATTCGAATTAACAACAGCAATACTATATACAACGACATTGAAATTCTTGCCACTCTCTTGATTTTACAAAAAATGGGAGATGGAAATTTATTTTCAAACACCCCTCCTGCTAGTCTAAATGTCGATTCTCTTCAAATTATATAAATCTCGTCGTTGACCCCTTCCCCCATGTTAAGGACACTTGCTACACACTTTCCCCCCTGAAATTGTCCTAATGATCATCTCTGAAGAGCAAGAAGTACATGTGCCAAGTTTGATAGCAATCCGTTAAGTAGTTTCGGAGTTATGCCATTACAAACATTACACCCACCTTTTCAAAGGCCAAATTTTAAAGGCAACATCCATCCCCCATTAAAACATATCTATATATAAAAAATGTTTCTAAGGTCTTCAAAAAATTTCGATTTCCGTCAAGCTATATGAATGACCCCTCTTTGTTAATGACACTTGCTAAGCCTCCCTCTCCCCATACAAATACACTAAGGTCTCTTTTTACACGGGGGTTACGTTTGGTCTACCATCTCTGAAAAGTAAGAAGTACACTGAGGTCTGTTTTTATGCGGTCTTTTTATGCGGTTTTTTTATGCAACTTTTTTATGCAAATTTTCAGAGTTAAGCGGTTTTTTTTATGCAAAGTTTCAGAGTTATGCGGTTTTTTCATACGAATTTTCAGAGTTATGGGGTTTTTTATGTGGTTTTTTTTCATCCGGTACGTAAACTCGCATATAAAAAGACTTCAGTGTACATGTGCCAAGTTTGATAGCGATCCGTTCAGTAATTTCGGAGTCATGTCGTTTTAAACATGACACCCCCCTTTTCAAAGACACTTGGAACATCCACCCCCGCATAGTCATATCTAAGGTATGCAAAGTGTTTCTATGGTCTTCGAAACGTATCGATTCTTGTCAAGTTATGTGAACTTTTCCATGACCCCTCCTTGTAAATGACACTTTCTACGCTCTCTCCCCTATAACAATATTCCTTAAACCATCTTTGAAATGCAAAAAGTACCTGTGCCAAGTTTGAAGGTAATCGGTTCAGTGGTTCCGAAATTATGGCGTTACAAACACACAAACTTACATTTATTTTTATATTCAGGGTCCGCCATTTAACTTTTTTTTGAACTAGCGGTTATTTCGACATTGGTAAACTTAATGTCACTTCTGATTTGCAGAAACTTAGTTTTATCCTTCCGCTGAACGAAAATGGTTGTGTATACGCTTGAGGAACGCGTGAAAATAGTGCAGTTTTACTTTGAAAATCAGCTTGAAGAAGACGCCGATTTTTGCCAAAAAATCATCTTCTCCGATGAGGCACATTTTCATCTCAGCAGGTATGTTAATAAGCAAAATTGTCGCATCTGGGGGACAGAAAACCCGCACGTTAACATGGAGAAGCCAATGCATCCTCAGAGAGTGACGGTTTGGTGCGGATTTTGGTCTAACGGCATCATTGGGCCATTTTTCTTCGAGAATGAGGCAGGAGCCGCCGCCATGGTCAATGGCGAGCGCTACCACGCCATGATTAGCGATGGGTTCTTCCCGTTACTTGAAGAGAAAGACTTGGAAACCATTTGGTTCCAACAAGACGGCACGCCGTGCCACACAGCCAACGCTACGATCGATCTTCTGCGCACAGTCTTCGAAGATCGAATTATCAGTCGAAATTCGGATGTCGTTTGGCCGCCTCGGAGCTGTGATTTGACGCCGTTAGACTATTATCTGTGGAGGGCTGTTAAAGATAAGTGTTAAGTGGACAAGCCAGAGACAATTCAAGCCTTGAGGGACAACATTCGTGCAGCCATAGCTGACATAAAGCTGCATACAATCGAAAATGTACTAATAAACTGGACCGACCGTATGGCGTACTGCAAGGCCAGCCGAGGCAGCCATTTGAATGAAATAATTTTCCACTATTAACCAGAAGAATTTCACTTTAATATGAAAAAATAAATTTTGAAATCGGATGAACCGTTTGTGTTTTATTGCATTAAAAACCTGTTTTAATCCACCTAGTGGTGTAATGATGCCTTTATCATATCAATCATACTATTATATATAAAACTGTGGTATTATTCAAAATAATTTTCTTCGATTCCTAAAAAGAATAATCGAAAGCGGCTTGTTTGATCATCTACTGATAAAAAATATTAATTGGAAAAGATTTGAGGTCGATTTAGAAAACTTTTTACGGTTTTTCGTCCCTTTCAGTTGTGGTTTACTCTATATTTCCGGATCCGGATGAAATTCAGGAATCACGTATGGGACCACACGATCTTTCATTTGAACCTAAGTTTGTTAAAATCGGCCATCTATGAGGAAAGCTAGAAAATATATTTTCATTTTTTTTGTACATTTTACCCCATAACTCCCGAGCTGGAAGTCGGATCTAAACAATATTCAGGAATTTTGTATGGGACTACAAGATCTTTCATTTGAACCCAAGTTTGTGAAAATCGGTTCAGCCTTCTCTGAGAAAAGTTAGTGCACTTATGTTCACAATTTTTTGAACATTTTACCCCATAATTCCGGAACCAGAAGTCGGATTCAAATAACATTCAGGAATTTTGTATGGGACCAGAAGACCTTTCATTTTAATATAAGTTTGTGAAAATGGGTTCAGCCATCTCCGAGAAAAGTTAGTGCAAAAAAACATTACATTCACACATATGCACATACACACCCACCCACACACACAGATATTTTGCGTACTCGACGAACTGAGTCGAATAGAATATGACACTCGGCCCTCCGGGCCTCGGTTCAAAAGTCGGTTTTTCACAGTGATTGCATAACCTTTCTATAAGAGAAAGGCAAAAAGTTACATGGCGGACCCTGTATATAGATTCGATAGCAGATGGTAGTTAGATGTGTTCAAATCTATGCAGGGATCACATCTGCCTAAGGTTTAGTCGAGTTTATCCGAAGCTAGATTTTATGGTTTAGTTAAATCCGAATGTGAGAAATCGAGATTGGATATCCAAACTCCAAGATATTAAAAATTAAATATATCAAAACTGTGAAAATTTTAGAATTTCAATTTTCCTGGATTCAATTCATAGGTAAACAAAAACACTGACTCATTTTAAACTGCGAAATTTCAACCTTATTTACAGCAACGGTTGAATTTAATAGCAACTGACGTTAACCACGGATGCGTTGATGCCTTTTGTTTTATTAAATTGCTCATTTTGAAATTGTTTTATTGTTTGCAATCTTGTTTTAAAATGTCGTTCCGTATGAGAGTAATTCATGTATCGAACAAGACACAAAAGTGAACTATGTGAAATATAATTTTACGTAATTGTAACAGAAATTTAATGTTTAAAATAAATTATATACAAAATGGCAAACACACATTGACAGATTTTAACATTGATGATATCGAATATCGAAACCAAATCTGACACATCCCTTCAAAGCTATGGCAAAAGCTGCAGATAATTCGTTACATATGAGACCTTACACAAGATGAAGACAAACGATGGTGACGATTTGATTTCAGCTACTGATATAACAGTGTTCATCGTTCCACAATCGTTATCGCAATCTCCGGCTCCGTCGTGTAATAATTTAAAACACAAAGCCCCCGGTAGTCCGACCCGAAATCCTTGATTCGGAAATCATGCCTTTCTTTCGGCAGACTTCCAAACGGATCCTTCCTGAGCAGGACAATTAGGAGAAAAGGTCGATGATTCCGATGGTACAAATCGTGCCTGGACGGTGCTCGGCAGCAGCATAGCGATAGCACTAAGCTCGCCCGGAACATGCATTAAAAGGTACGCAGCGAACCGTGCTGTAGATCCACCATGCATTTAAAACGTGTGTTCGATTTCCCGAACAGCACCTTTCACAGGCAACGTGTTCCCTCCCCTATTATTACTATTATTCACTGGTTCCTATTGCCATTTTGCCATGATTTCGTCACGCTCTTCTTCCCCCTTTCCAATGTTTCCGTGCCAGATGGCGCTCGGCGGGATGGCGAAATTTTTGCATTTCTGTTCGTCGTCAGCAAATCGAAGTCTATGTTACTACTTTGGCTCACGCTTTGTCAGATACATGAACCGGGCTGACTGGCAGAGCTGGGAACTAAAATGGGAAATGGTAGACTGTCTCGGTAGAAACGACCGGTCGTATTGCATAATGGGATTTAGTCTCCGTTTTGCAACGTTTACAAAGTACTTCGACCGGAACTTTGTTGGTGGTAAAAAAAAACGTCGTGCAGAGACTGTTTTGTTCTTCAGTAATCTTTGATTGATTTTTCCTGATTCGATTGGGATATCGGAATCGAGGAAGCACTCGACAGGGAATTGTTTATTAATCAACTGAGATTCGAATTTATTTGATTTCAATTTCCTTAGTGATTTTTTTGAAAAGTCACGTGCTCATAAATGTAATAAGTATTTGCCATTTTATGCTTTTCTACCACATAGAGCATGGGATAATGAGCGTAGTAGTAGTCGCCAAATAGCGCTATACGGCTAACTCTTATTTATTTCTAAATCCAAAACAAAATCACCATAACGAAGAGTTGATTGGAAACTCATTTACATCAAAACATCGGATTTTGCTATACCCGTATGCTCAAATTTTTCGTTTGATTTCACCCATTAAGCTCTACTCAGTGTCCTGCATCATCTGTCTGGAAGCCTTTTCCCACTTTCAAACCAAATCTTTGTCATCATTTACAAGTCCTTTCGATTTTCCAAAGTTCCGCTTCACGCAACGGCCCAATATCTTTCTATTTGACAAAGTTCTGGGATGTTAGAAAGATTGTATTATTACAATGAGTTACTTTAAGGAGTGTATCGATAAGTAGTTAGCAACATTCAAACAGTTATTACTCTGAAATAGCTTAATTTTTTACAGCGTGTTTTGCGGTGACATTTTTGTTTACATGTCAATAACAGCTGCGCAATCGATTGGTTTCGAAACGGTTTATCGTTTCAATGATGAGTCGAATTGATCCGGAAACGCGAAAGAAAATTGTGCACACTTGGTGCTCAGAAAGTGGAAATTTCAAAACGGGTAAAAGTGCACCACACCAGTGTCAAAAATATTATCGAGAAGTTCGGTAAGACCCTTTCCATGAAGGATTCGCCCGATCCGGTAGGAAAACGGGTCCCAGCCCGGCCGGGACTTAAAAGTGGTTGAGTACATCAGGAAAAACCCATTGGCGTCGACGCGGGATTTGGCCAAGCAGTTCAACACCAGCATCGGGATGATTCAACGGATCAAAGTTCGGAACTCCCTGAAAACGTACAAGAAACAGAAGGTACCGAAAAAGTCCTGGCACAGCAAGTTCAGGCCAAAACAAGAGCGCGAAAACTGTATAACCGGATTCTACAGAATAAAGACGGATGCATCCTGATCGACGACGACACCTACGCCAAGGAAGACTCTCGAGCGCTGCCCGGACCGCAATATTATACGAAATCGGTGAACCAGGACCTGGACGACACCACGGTGGCGATGGAAAAGTATGGGCAGAAGGTATTGGTCTGGCAAGCAATTTGTACCTGTGGTTTGCGGTCGTCGATTTTCTTCACGAAGGGCACAATTAACGCCAAAGTGTACGAGGAAGAATGTTTGAAGAAGAGAAGACTGTACAGAAAGCATAAGGCTCCTCGTCTCTTTTGGCCGGATTTGGCTTCAGCCCACTACGCCAACTCCGTTCTACAGTGGTTGTCAAAAAATAATGTACAATTCGTGGAAAAGGACATCAACCCACCGAACTGCCCGGATCTTCGGCCAATTGAAAGGTGTTTGGCAATTGTCAATCGGCACTTTCGGAAGGAAGGTACAGTATCCCAAAACATGCAGGAGTTCAAATAAAAACTGGACAGCTACCACCAGGAAAGTCACAAAAGTAACTGTGCAGAATTTAATGAAGAATGTCAAGTCCAAAGTGCGAGCGCTTTAAGATGCCGAGGGCATTTTGTAATTTGAATTAAATATTCACTAAAAACTAGGATAATTTCAATAATAGCTGTCAAATTTTGCCAGCAATATGCCGCCTAGTTTCGGCACTCTTGTTTTCGAACTGGTTCCCAGCTTTTCGTTCCAGTTTGGAGTTTTTATTGTCTTGAATCACATATTGACGTTAGCATTTCTTAAGGTCACATAAACCGATGAGCGTATCCCTTTGTTTACTTTAGTCTCTTCTGTTAATCACTCCCTAATTTATCACGTTTACTTACAAAATATTCGTGTAAAATGAAAGACAATACTTCCATTTTTCTAACTGTACCAAATATTTAACGAAAGACAAAAGTTTAATTACGCAGATATAGTCGAAATAGAAAATACGCAAAGAGAATCTGTCAATTGGTTCTAGGCCCTTTTGAAATGTTTACATCAGTATATCCTGGACATTTGGATCGGTTTAGCCTCAAAATTAGCGAGAAATTAACATGTTTTGCTAATTTGTTTCAGTAATACAGTTTGTTATGACTGAAGATCAGTTAGTTACTTTAAAAACAAAATTGATAACAAAACCCGTCTGAATCTTATCAAGAAAGTATCAAAAGGTGATAGGGAAGCAGAAAATAACTCATTTCGTAATATTTTTGCCTTTATTTCAATCACTGTGAAAACCGACTTTTTAACCGAGGCCTGGAGGGTCGAATGTCTTATACCAATCGACTCAGCTCGACGAACTCAGCAAATGTCTGTATGTGTGTTCAGTGTTGGTGATTGTCGAAAATTTGACAGAAGCGATATTTATCTATATTGTATACAACATTTTCAATCCGGTAGAAGATGCTACAAGATCTCGAGTCTCTCAGGGCATCAGGAATCAGGAATCAGAACAAATTGGCTCAAATGGCACGTTCCCCTTGATATTTGGAGATTTGTGCCTTGCCATCAATTTGTTTTTAGCATCATTTTCCCGATATATAAGAGGGAAGGATTGAAAGGAAATGGTAAGGGTTGGACTAGGAGGATGGGAAAAATTGACGACACAAAAACACATAAAAGCAGAAGTAAATTCTGCACCCCTAAGGGATGCTGAACAATCTGCTGAGGATCACATTTAGTGGAAGCAGAAGGAAATTCTGAACCTCTACGAGGTCCCGAACAGTCTGCTGTTAATAAAACCTCCAACCCCCGAGAGGATTTAGAGATCTTACAAAAGCGACACCATTCTGCACTCCCGGAAGAATGCAGAACGACTCGCAGTATGTACGAGCAGAAGTAAATTCGGTACCCCCAAAGGATGCCAAACAATCTGCTAAACCCTATTTAAGGTGAATACAGAAGGGATTCATTCACTCCAGGAAGAACGATGAACCCTTCTGACTATAGCTCCTTACCACATTGGGTGAGAAACGAGAGAATATCCTTTTGCGGGACAGTTACATATCAGATGATATGAAGTACCATAATCGCATTTACACAAATCACACGAATAATACTCAGCACGTTGAATAGTAGCCATGTGATAATTGAGTTTGCAATGTCCAGTCAGAGCTCTGACCAGAATACTTCAATGATACTTGGAGAAATGCAGTAGACACTTTGACATTTTCAGATTTAAATCTGGTAGAAATGCTTTTGTCTGAGCGCAAGTTTGCAAGCTGCGCCAGTAGCTGGCATGTTTGGATGCAGCCCAAGAACGTATCTTGTGCTTTATCCAACTAGTTGAAAGTGGTAAAGCTAGTTCAGGACCAACGAAATCATTCGTTGCACCAGCTCTAGCCAACTCATCAGCCCATTCATTTCCAGTAATACCAGAATGGCCGGGTACCCATAAGAAGTAAACAGCATTTGAAATGCTGAGGTCTTCAATTTGAGTTCGACATGCGATCACTAGATTCGACCGTGAGTCATTCGAACTGAGTGCTTTTAAGGCTGCCTGACTGTCGGAACAAAAATAAATACGTTTACCACAGATCCTCTGCTGAAGTGCCGATTGTACTCCACACAGAATTGCGTAGATTTCTGCTTGGAACACAGTACAGTATCTACCAAGTGAATGAGACTGCTCCAGCCTGATTTCACGACAGTAGACACCAGCACCAGCACGACCATTCAACAGAGAACCGTCCGTAAAACAAACTATGTGTTCATCAAGTTGTCGTTCCAGACAACCAGACAACCATTCCTAACGAAGAGGATAGCTCACATTGAATGTTTTAAAAGGAAAACTGCATGTGAGAGTTAGGTCACTAGGAGCGAGTAAATACTCATCCCACGTAACCATTTGAGACCACAAGCGAGTGTGGCTGGTAGCATAATCTAATGGGTTACTGTTCCAAAGCCCTGTAACCTTAAGACGATAAGCACAAGATAATGCTTCTTGTTTTAGGAACACATGTAGTGGTTTAATGCACAGTAGCGCCTCTAGAGCAGCAGTAGGAGTTGTCGTGAATGCTCCTGTCATCGCCATTAGGACCATCCTTTGGAGATGATTTAGCTTTGACTGAACTGTCGCGACTTCTCCTTTTTGCCACCATACAAGACATCCATATGCTAAAATTGGTCTAACAATAGTTGTGTAGATCCAATTAATATATCTGGGTTTGAGTCCCCATGATTTTCCAAAAGCTCGTCTGCATTGGCCGAAAGCCATGCAAGCTCTTACAATCCTGAAGTCAATGTGAGCAGACCAATTCAGTTTTGAGTCAAGAATAACCCCGACGTATTTAACTTGATCGACCACAGTGACCTCTAAACCAAAGAACTGCAACGGACGAGCTCCTGTAATTATCCTACGATGAGTGAAAAGCACCATTTGATGTTTTGCCCGGATTTACAGATAATCCAACCTGACAACACCATTGTTGAACAGATCGCAGGGCTTGCTGCATTAAATCAAAGAGAGTGTTAATGCTTATACCGGTCATCAATATATGATAATCGTCGGCAAAACCATAAGTCGGAAATCCAAGGTTATTAAGTTTCCTTAACAAACCATCAGCGACTAGGTTCCATAAAAGTGGGTATAGTACACCACCTTGAGGAAAAACCCAAGATATTCCGTTCACGACTGCAATGTTTAACCTCCTGCAGCCATTCAGCCATCGGCACGGAAATACACCTTGACTTAGGAGTTCCTATTTTTGTGGCCTTTTACGACATGGAACAGGAAACCAGTGGATCAATTCTTGGTAAAAAATAATTCCGCCGGATACCACACGGCTTACCTGTTTGGTGGACTTATACCACCGGTACAGGTGGACCGTAGCGTTATTCTTAGCAGTTGGGAAACCGCTACCGACACTACACGGCTATCTAGGCTGCTCAGAGAGGGAAGTTAACATTGATGGTCAACTTCCATGGATGGCCGAGCAGCCGTTTACAATGTTTACATCAGTATATCCTGGACATTTGGATCGGTTTAGCCTCAAAATTAGCGAGAAATTAACATGTTTTGCTAATTTGTTTCAGTAATACAGTTTGTTATGACTGAAGATCAGTTAGTTACTTTAAAAACAAAATTGATAACAAAACCCGTCTGAATCTTATCAAGAAAGTATCAAAAGGTGATAGGGAAGCAGAAAATAACTCATTTCGTAATATTTTTGCCTTTATTTCAATCACTGTGAAAACCGACTTTTTAACCGAGGCCTGGAGGGTCGAATGTCTTATACCAATCGACTCAGCTCGACGAACTCAGCAAATGTCTGTATGTGTGTTCAGTGTTGGTGATTGTCGAAAATTTGACAGAAGCGATATTTATCTATATTGTATACAACATTTTCAATCCGGTAGAAGATGCTACAAGATCTCGAGTCTCTCAGGGCATAGACCACGAGAAAATTTTTCTAAATTTCTTCGCTCCACTTCATACTCTGGAAGTTCACTGCCCTTAAAAAAAATTACAGTCTGATAATTATTGGTGCTGTGTTTAATTTACCACGAGAGAATCGCAAGTTGACAATTATCCCCACAACAGTGAGCTAACCTTTGATTCTCAGACAGGTCATCGAGAGAAATTCGCTCTCGCACTGGTGTTTGTTCTATTTTAAATGAACTATGCCGGTTTTTTGTTGCTGCGATGATATTCGTCTCTCTTTGATGGCACTGATTGAATCGTGTGAAGAGTTGCTAGTGAGCGTTCTTTGATACGATAAAAGCCATCCGTTTGTGTGTGTGTTAATGTATGTATGTATGTAACAAAAATGTGCACTCGGTTTTCTCGGAAATGGCTTGGCTTATTTTTACAAACTTAGATTCAAATGAAAGATCTCTTGATCCCATAGGTTGCTATTGAATTTTACCCGGAACCGAAAATTCCATTTTCAGGGGCGTGTAATATTCAAATGAAAGGTCTTATGGTCCCGTAGCCTGCTACTGAATTTTATCCTGATCCGACTTCCGGTTCCGGAGATACAGGGTGATTTGCACCAAAAATATGGATAATATATGCACTCACTTTTATCAGAGATGGTTCAAGTGATTTTTACAAACTTAATTTTAAATAAAAGGTCTTGTAGTCCCATAGCCTGCTATAGAGTTTCATTTGGATCCGACTTCCGGTTTTTTGAGTTATAGGATAATAAGTAACTTAATTTTCACTTATTACATTATAACTCTGGAACCGGAAGTCGGATCCAAATGAAACTCTATAGCAGGTTATGGGACTAAACTTGCTTTCGCTTTTCTCTGAAATGGCTTGATAGATTTCCACAAACTGAAATTCAAACGATAAGTCGTAAAATTATGTAAAATTTTTATAACATTTCATCCAGATACGACTTTTTGTTTCGCACTTGAGTACGATAAGTGGAAAATTTTCAATTTCATGTGTTTGTGTCAACTATGGCAAACACAAGTACAAATCCCATAAAACTGACTGATAATCTCTTTGTTAAATTCATTGTTAGTAGACGGCCTATCAAACTAATTCCGGCTGTCCTGATTCTCTATTTCCGATTCCGGAAGTATCTAAAATATTGTTTAAATACTCCTAAAACTCAGACTATTTTTTCATGAACTTAGGTTTAAGTAGAAGTTGTTATAATCCCATTATTATTGACCCGGGCTGGCGATTTAATGCATACGGCGCTGGTCTTACAAGCCAGTTGTCAGAGGTTTGAGCCCCGACCTGGAAGGATTCATAGCGTCAGTAGGATCGTAGCTCTAGCCATACAATGATTCGATTTGCTAAGAATCGGCTGCGAAGTCTGTTGAAACAGAAAGGCCAAATTCCACAAAAGGAATGTAATGCCAAGACTTTGCTTTGTTATAATAATCCCAAATAGAATTCCTGTTTTTCATCTGGATTCGACTTCCGATTCCGGAACTACTGGGCGTTAAAAATTTTATACTGCTACCTTAAGCGACAAAGCAAAAGAGGGAATTTCAATTATGTTCAAAACTGTTCCGAATCGTCGATCATATTTGATTTTTTTTATATCGTTTATTTATACCCGGCCTTAATTTTGGTCGTTCACCGGGTTTATATCCAAAAGTGAGGAGGGGGGGGGGGGGTGATATTATGAGGAGAGGGAGAGCGAAGGTATTTGTAAATTACAATTTGTTATCTTACAATTAATCTTTATCAGAGAATCATATTTATTGCTGATTTTTTTTCCATAAATACGTTTATTTCTTAAGGCAGTTTACATAAGTTTTTCTTCGCCGTAGCATCACTTTTACATAATATTCTTATCCTAATTTAATTCTAACATAGTCACAACGTTTTGAATTTATTAAAACATATTCTCTTATAGCTTAAATATCATCTTAGGTAACTCGTCATTAATTATGAAATCTACTCGGAAATATTATTTGAACCAAACGATTAACTTCTATAAATTATAAAATAAGCTGTTATTTTCAGACATTTTGTTGATAATTTCATAAACTGTTTCGAGTTTGTTTGTATCATTACATAATTTTTATTCTAATTTAGCTATTGGTTGAACTCATGGACGCAGCTGGGATCAGAACTAAGTCTTAAAAGGGGCCTTTATTAAATTGAAACTCCAATTTTCTTTATGAAATGATAAATAAGTTTCATGTATGAAAGGTCACGACAAGCAAGAATGTCTCGAACTGGGATATTGGATAGTCTACCTTGGGTACGCAAAGAATTTATTAGTTGAGATCTGACATCACGATACTCCACGCATGTCCAAACGACATGATCAATATCCCGATAACCTTCTCCGCAAGCACAATGATTAGTCTCGGAGAGCCCAATTCGAAGGAGATGTGCATCTAACGTGTAGTGATTGGACATGAGTCTGGACATCACACGAATGAAATCCCTACTCACATCCAGTCCCCTGAACCATGCCTTTGTCGATATTTTCGGAATAATTGAGTGCATCCACCGACCCAGATCATCTCTATCCCAAGATGCTTGCCAGCTGGCAAGTGTTCTTTGGCGAGACGAGCTATAGAATTCGTTGAAAGCAATCGGTCGCTCATAAATTTCACCCTCAATAGCACCACGTTTGGCTAAAATATCGGCTCTTTCATTGCCAGGAATGGAGCAATGAGCCGGGACCCAGACTATAGTGATTAGATAATTATTGTTCAATATGTCGTTCAGGCACTGTTTTATTTTGCCCAGGAAAAACGGTTCATTTTTGCCAGCAGCGTTTGAGCGAATGGCTTCAATTGCACTCAGACTATCTGTGAAGAGGAAATAATGGTTTGGAGATAATGTGACGATTACACTCAAACTATAATGAACTGCTGCTAGCTCTGCTATATAAACAGATGCAGGTTCTTGAAGCCTAAATGAGGCCGAAACATTATTGTTGAACATACCAAACCCTGTCGCTTCTTCAATTCGCGATCCGTCCGTATAAAACATTTTCTCAGAGTCAATATGCCTGAACTTACTTGAAAATATTTTTGGGATTTCCGTCGAGCGTAGGTGATCCGGGATTCCACGCACTTCGCGCTGCATGGATGTATCGAAAAATAAAGTTGAGTCAGGGGCACTTAGGATGCTGACACGGATAGGAATATATCTTGAAGGGTTGATTTCCTGTGACATGTGATTGAAATATACTGTCATAAATTTTGTTTAAGATCGAAGCTCGACTAGTCGTTCGAAATTATTAATTACCATGGGATTCAGCACCTCACATCTTATTAGCAGGCGTGATGAAAGCTCCCAAAATCGATCTTTTAATGGAAGAACTCCCGCCAGAACTTCAAGACTCATTGTATGTGTCGAATGCATGCAGCCTAAGGCAATTCGCAAACAAAGGTACTGAATTCGCTCAAGTTTGATAATATGAGAGTTTGCAGCGGAACGAAAACAAACGCATCCATATTCCATCACTGAAAGTATCGTTGTTTGATACAATTTTATTAGATCTTGCGGATGAGAACCCCACGAAGATCCTGTTATTGTTCGAAGAAAATTTACTCTTTGTTGGCATTTCGTTATCAGATACCTAATGTGTCCTCCCCACGTGCATTTGGAATCGAACCACACCCCGAGGTATTTAAAAGTTAAAACCTGTTGGATCATTCTTCCCATCATATGGAGCTGAAGCTGCGCGGGATCATGCTTTCTTGAAAAGACGACTAACTCTGTTTTCTCCGCAGAGAATTCGATACCAAGATGAACAGCCCAAACGGACAAGTTATCTAAGGTATCTTGCAATGGTTTATGCAGATCAATAGCTTTGGGCCCAGTAACTGAAACCACGCCATCATCTGCCAATTGTCTTAGTGTGCATGGGGTTACAAGACAGCTGTCAATGTCATTCACGTAAAAATTATAAAGGAGCGGACTGAGGCATGAGCCTTGCGGTAGACCCATGTAGCTAATTCTGAATGTTGTCAAATCGCCATATGAAAAATGCATGCGTTTCTCTGACAAAAGGTTGTGCAAATAATTATTTATAACCGCTGGGAGTCCATGTTGGTGGAGCTTGTCTGAAAGAACATCAATGGAAACTGAATCAAATGCTCCTTTAATGTCTAAAAATACAGATGCCATTTGTTGCTTTTGAGCGAAGGCAATTTGGATGTCAGACGAAAGTAATGCAAGGCAATCATTCGTCCCTTTATTTCTACGGAAGCTGATGCAGGACAACATCGCAATGGGTCTATATGAGTTGTGATTGGAAGCTGGTTTCCCCGGCTTTTGAATGGCGATAACTTTCACTTGTCTCCAGTCAGGTGGAACAATATTTTGCTCAAGAAACTTGTTGAACAATTCCAACAAACGTCTTTTTGCGAGGTCGGGCAGATTCTTCACCAAGTTGAATTTAATTCTGTCCAACCCAGGAGCGTTATTGTTACAAGACAAGAGTGCTATAGAAAATTCCATCATTGAAAATGGGTTATTAATAAAACCATTATTTGGAGGAGATTCCCTTATAATGCTCTGCGTAGGAACAGAATCTGGGCAAACTTTCCTAGCAAAGTCAAATATCCATCGGTTCGAGTATTCATCACTCTCATTGCCCACGTTACGATTCCTCATTCGTCTGGCCGTGTTCCAAAGAGTGCTCATTGAGGTTTCTCTTGACAAACCTTCGACAAAATGTCTCCAATAGCTACATTTTTTGGCTCGAAGTATGCTCTTGTACTTGGTTTCTAAAGCCATAAGTTTTTCAAAATTCTGAGGAGTTCCTCCTCCCCGTTTTAGAAACGTCTTGCAAGCATTTTGTTTTGCGAGTTTAGCCTCTGAGCACTCTTTGTCCCACCAGGGGTTGGGAGGCCTTCTGTTAGTCGTTGGCCCAGGAAAGCGTTTAGTTTGGGATTGTTCTGCTGCCTCCAGAATCGAACAAATGAGGAAGTCATATTCTTCAAGTGGAGGGAGCTCTTCCATTGAATTCAAAATACTAGAGATACTACTTTGGTATTTAATCCAGTCGATATTTTTTGTCAAATCATATGGAATACTAGCTGAAGTAGCAATGCAATTGCTATTGCTAATTGAGATGATGATTGGTAAATGATCGCTACCGTGTAAATCAGGCAATATTTTCCAGGTGCAATCTAGTCGAATTGATGTTGAGCAAAGAGATAGATCTAATGCACTTGGGCGTGCAGGAGGTCTTGGGATCCGTGTCATGCTACCCATATTTAATACCGTCATGCTAAAATTGTCACAAATGTTTTGTATTAAAGATGATCTGCTATCATTGTAAACGGAACCCCACATCATTCCGTGCGAATTTAAATCCCCCAGAATCAATCGTGGAGCAGGAAATTTATTTATTGCTGATGATTCGAACTAATTTCGTCTATTCCGGTACTCGAAATTAGGCTTTGGAAGTATTGGAAATAGTGCTAAATAAACTGCAAAATGGACCTTAGTTTTCTTCTAGATGGTCAAATCGATTTTCACAAACTTATATGTTCAAAGGCTTACGATTTCAAAAAGAGTTCCTGAATTCGTTGTGGATAATACTGGCAGTTTTGTAACTACAGGGTGTTTTGATTCGTGGATTTTTCTAGATTATGTTCGAACAAACTTTCTAGTTTCTATTCAATGAACAGTTGTTTTAGGTGGATTAGAGCAGGTTTTCAAGTTTAAATAGTTTTAAATTACTTATGATATTGGTGTTTAAGTCAAATTACATTTGAACTGATAAATTATTGTTCGACTTGAAGAGTTATTACATGTTTAGTCAGTTACCAATCTACCGCAATATCCATGTGGTCAGAGTTCTTTCATGGAATTCTTTAAATCCAAACAGTTTTTGTTATTCATCTGCTATTATTATTTTAAGTGCAATTTCTTTCTACCACACAAATATGTTATTAATAAATCATCATTAAGGATATATTATTTGAATTACTTGTAAATGTAAATATAGTTTAACTAACCCGAACTTGAGTTAAATCGATTTATTCTGGAATAATGAAAATAATGAGCAGTCAAATTCGATATATGCATTAAGTTTTTTACTTTCATCATAGCTGTAGTATAATTACGTTTCAAAGTTTAAACTTATTTGAATCGTAATTTAAAAATAGCGTTAAAATTCAGTGTTGTGTTTTCCTGTTGAATTGTCATGTTTACACAATGCCTTATCGTATTATTTATCTTCCTGATCTGTTGATAAAACAATAAAAAACTAAAAAAAAACTTTTTAATCCATTTAAAGGTGTAATGATGCCTCTCTTATATCAATCGTACTGTCATATACAATAAGGAGTGTATCGAAAAGTAGTTAGCAACATTTTTTTTTGAATAAAAAAGCGAAAAAAAAACATATTTTGACATCAGTTTTCGATATATTGTAGAAAAATTACATTTTTATGCATTTCACTGATTATAGTTTCTGTGAAACGCTCGCACTTTGACATTCTTCATTAAATTCTGCACAGTTACTTTTGTGACTTTCCTGGTGGTAGCTGTCCAGTTTTTTTTAACTCCTGCATGTTTTGGGACACTGTACCTTCCTTCCGAAAGTGCCGCTTGACAATTGCCCAATACCTTTCAATTGGTCAAAGATTCGGGCAGCTCGGTGGGTTGATATCCTTTTTCACGAATTGTACTCTATTTTTTGACAACCACTGTAGAACGGAGTTGGCGTAGTGGGCTGAAGCCAAATCCGACCAGAAGAGAAGAGGAGTCTCATGCTTTCTGAACAGTGGTAGCATTCTCTTCTTCAAACATTCTTCCTCGTACACCTTGGCGTTAATTGTGCCCTTCGTGAAGAAAATCGACGACCGCAAACCACAGGTACAAATAGCTTGCCAGACCAACACCTTCTGCCCAAACTTTTCCATCGTATAATATTGCGGTCCAGGCAGCGCTCGAGAGTCTCCTTGGCGTAGGTTTCGTCGTCCTTGGCTTAGGTTTCTTCGTCGATCAGGATGCATCCGTCTTTATTCTGTAGAATCCGGTTACACAGTTTTCGCGCTCTTGTTTTGGCCTGAACTTGCTGTGTCAGGGACTTTTTCGGCACCTTCTGTTTATTGTACGTTTTCAGGGAGTTCCAAACTTTGATCCGTTGAATCATCCCGATGCAGGTGTTGAACTGCTTGGCCAAATCCCGCATCGACGCCGATGGGGTTTTCCTGATGTACTCAACCGCTTTTAAGTCCCGGCCGGGCTGGCTGGGACTCGTTTTCCTACCGGATCGGGGCAAATCCTTCATGGAAAGGGTCTTACCGAACTTCTCGATAATATTTTTGACACTGGTGTGGTGCACTTTCACCCGTTTTGCAATTTCGTTGTACGTGACATCACTTTCTGAGCACCAAGTGTGCAGAATTTTCATTCGCGTTTCCGGATCAATTCGACTCATCATTGAAACGATAAACCGTACCGGAACCAATCGATTGCGCAGCTGTTATTGACATGTAAACAAACATGTCACCGCAAAACACGCTGCAAAAATTAAGCCATTACAGAGTGATAACTGTTTGAATGTTGCTAAATACTTATCGATACACTCCTTACTATATTATTCTTCAAAATAATTTTCATCGATTCTTGATAGAATGACCGGAATCAATTTGTTTGGCCGTCTACTGATAATGACTATCGAACGGAATGGTTTTGAGGCCAGTTTAACTATTTTTTTAAAAGATTTTTGTTTCGCCCCTTTAAGTGATGGTATGAAATTTTTAACACAATTTACCATATAAATACTGAACCAGATATCGGATCCAGATGAAATTCAGAAGTTTCGTATTGAATTATAAGACTCTTAATTTAAATCTCAGTTTGTAAAAATAGGTCAAGCCATTTCCGAGAAAACTGAGTAAGTAATTTGTAATTTGAATTTTTACACTACTCACCCTAGAATTCCGGAACCGAAAATCGGATTCAAGTGAAGTTCAGAATTTTTGTGAAGAACTAATACCATTCATTTGAAACTAACTTTGTGAAAATCGGTTAAGCCATCCCTGAGAAAAATTAGCACGCAATTTTAATTTTTTCACTCCATAGCTCCGGAGCTGGAAATCTGATCCAAACAATATTCATGAATTTTGTATGGGACCACAAGACCTTTCATTTGAATTTAAGTTTGTCAACAAACCGAATGTCAAAACGATATGATGTCATATAAACAATGCGACTGGATTCTATTCTGTGACTAGGGCTAAATTTTACTGTGCGCATACCTTATTCTAGTTTGTAATTGTTTGAATTTATTATACAAATATTTATTATAACCATGGATCAATCCCATTCAATCTATTTCAATTACCTCAATATACTTGGTTTGCATACAACTCTGAAATTGAAAACAATATAAATCATGGATTTATTTTGAGCAATTAATCGAAACATTAATACAACTTATCTGAAGTTTTAATTTATCTATCGTTCAGGGGTTCTGGGCATTAACACAACATTGAGATCAGTGCAGTAAAACTTCATTCAATTCAATTGAAACTGAATGTTGAACACATTGACGATCTCTCTACCGCAGTAAACTTCACTCTCTAAAACACACAATGTTTGCTGACGGCCCGAATGGGCAGCATTCAGTGAAGTAACAAAATATCTCTCTCAATAGAGTTAGAGCGGCCTTCAAATGAGGTTCATGTAAACATTCTAATTGGTTCAAGAAAACAGTTGAAAGACAAACCAGATAGCTGAAATATCAATCACAGAATACACATAAATTAATTGTTTCCTCCTTTAGTTTTCATTTTCAATACTTTACTCTATTTATAATTCTATTCGTTCGAACTTGCTTACTACCAAGAGCAAAGGCAAAGAACCAGGTAGACTACTTGGCACTTGAAACTGAGCAAGCAAAACTTCAAATGACTAGGTACGATTATTCAACTGACGATGAATCCTGGGAGCTTCACTTGAAAATGGCAGCAAAAGTCAAATGAATTAGTAGGGATATGCTGACGGTCGGCGGCCATAAATTTCATTTTCATCTTATATTATTCGATTGAAAATGAAATTTTACCGCATTGATTGAAACAGATTGAATAATGCTGTCGAAAAAGACAACAATACACAAAAGGGGAACAATAAAATGGATATGTTCCTGATTCTCAACTTGAAAGAAATTGTCCTTGCTGGAACGAATATTACGCTTCGATCTATAGAAGAGTGGCGATCTGTTAATCGAAACTTATCTCTTTTGCAGTAATTTGATCATATGATGATCGGATCATGTCCTCTCTGCTACCTTTGGGAGCCGCAAGCGGCGTGCAAATTCTGCACACTTAGCAATTTGGTTGCATGTTGAATCTAGTTCTCTTTTATATTACGTTGTAAAATGTTTGGTACTTTCTCAGACTTTCGTTACTTTCAGTCACTAATGCTCTACTCACTCATCATTCTTAATTCATACTCTATTATGAGTCCTTCGGTCCGAGTAGCCCATGAAGGATAAAAATAAACCCATCTCTAATCGATGCAAAGAGGTGAGATTTAGAAGGTTCTTCATTTGGCTCGATACTTGACATGTTCAAGACAGTATATTTCTATTTCGATACAAAGTAAACAAATATGACGTCTAGAAGAAACTACAATAAAATAAGGAACCAGTAAATAATTCTTCTCACAGTTTGATCTAGTAAATGGTTATTTTTTAAAGAAATAAATCATCTTTTAGATTAAAAAAAACCTATTTTGGAACAATCTCATAAATAAACTTTCTGTAAGATGGTAGTCCAATTCCAAAGTCAATCTGAGAATAACCGTAAATACTGGTGTAGAAAGTACACACTAGAGATGGTCGAGTTTCGACCCGAACTCGAACCCGATGGGTATTGGTCGGGTTTGAGTACAGAAAAAACTATGTTTGTCGGGTTCGGGTCGGGTACGGGTTTCGGTTTTTTTCATTTTCAACGGGCACGGGTCGGGTTCGGGTTCAACAGTTTTTGTCGGGTTTCGGCTTCGGGTCGGGTACGGGTAAAGATTATTATTTTTTTTCGGGTACGGGTCGAGTTCGGGTTTGAAAGAAAAAATTAATCTTGGGTACTGGGTGAAAGTTTTTTCATTTTCGATCAGGTATGTGTCGGGTTCGAGTTTGAAAAAATGCTTACTCGACCATATCTAGTGCCCACTGGGTAATATTTACTGTTCTCATCTGAAATTTGTGCAATTCAACTACGCAACAACGCAGCTGGTCCACTGCTTCCGTGTTGCAGTTTCAGTTATTTTATGAAAGTTCACATCAAACGCGCTTCATTGAAAGTCACCGCCCGTTTGGTGCGTAAAACCCCGTGCGAATTAGGTACCGACAAGCATACTCATACAAAATTCAACATTTAACAACCCTGCGACACTATTCGAATAAT
This sequence comes from Malaya genurostris, assembly GCF_030247185.1. Classification (NCBI taxonomy): domain Eukaryota; kingdom Metazoa; phylum Arthropoda; class Insecta; order Diptera; family Culicidae; genus Malaya; species Malaya genurostris. The sequence goes on from NC_080571.1 coordinate 259,252,566, forward strand.
GAAATTCCACGCACAAATTGTTTGGGTTTGCCGTGTTTAAGCCGTTGGTGAACGCCACGTGCCGCATAAATTCGCATTGCCATGACGTCAATTCAATTATGACGTTACTTTGCATGGCATTCCGAAGGTCGGCACAAGTCGCGGGGTGCATGAGAAACTCAAACTTTGGCAACGAACAAAATAGAACATTCACCGTTCTGTAGGATCCGGTATCCTTACTCTGCCTTGTAAACTAAAACCCGACAGCGTTTCAAAAAGGGATGATCAAGTTCGGTACTGAAATGAAATACCGAAACTTTGCTTTTTAGGCACTCGCACCGCTTTTATCCCTCGGAGAGCAATTCAATTTCGACGCGGTGCATAGGACTCGTTGCCACTGTTGCGAAGGCAGTACGGTATGCTTCATAAAAAAAGGAAAAATATCAACTGGTCATTTTCACTTTATGGTAAAGAACGGCGAGTCGGAAACGAAACGAAAAAAAGGTAATTAATTATTTTAATATTCACATTCAAATAAATAAATTTTGTGCTAAGCTCCTATGAACGACTAAATGCGAAAATCGGATAGATGCAATTCAGTTTAGAAAACCAGTGTAAGTTTTTTTCGTTGTGCCAAAACCAGACTGAGATTTGCGAGTCGTAACATATCTAACCAGCTAAAAAACTAGCACACGGAGAGACTGTCATCATAAAAACACGGAAAGGCATGAGCTAGGAACTTGTGAGTACTTGGATTATTAAATAGCTCAAACTGCGATTCTTTATATCGACTTATCAAACCTGTTTTGGAAACAGCCATAAGGTTCGCTGAAAAATATTACCGAAGTCGTCATCCTGGTACTGTTAATGTTATGAGATACGAAGGATTGTCACATGTTATAACATTCATGAGAAAACCTTTTTCGTGAGGTAGGTTTGAGTCAGCTGAGCTGTAGACATCGTAAAATTATGTTTGAAATGAATCCAAATTCTAACATAGTAACATAGAAATTCAAATTGAAATATTAATTTGAAAAATAAAATTAATTTCTCTGTAATATTCATGAATGCGTCGTTTTTTAAGTGAAAATTTTTTCAAAAATCGATATATCCACGAATCAAACAGTAAAATTTTTTTTTCATATAACATACTGTAATGTTACAGTGCTTTACTAGCACCATACAGCATGTTTTGTCCCGACTTAGAAAGTCTCATATTTTGAACATTCGATGCAAAGCCCCAGAACTGTTATTAGTTGATTTCGCTGTGTTTGTGTCCGTTATGAATGTCATTCACTAGCACTAAGATCACGCAAGTTTACTGGAAATAAACTGGTTTCACTTGATTCTGATATGTGCGGAAATAATCAACAGTGCGGAGGCTCTGCGATTATGAAGCCAATCTACCAGTTTGTCGCAATGCACTTTCTGGAGCGCTCCATAACATGGCTGTCGAAGTAAAACGTTGCCATTATTCAACCTTTTTTAGCCTGAAATAGAGAATGAAATGAGTCGACTGGTACAAAAAAAGAATCGTTGGTTAGTGGTTAAACTTAGTTTATAATTAATGTCAATGGCACACGCAGCCACGGTGAGCCAACACAAATTTATTGTTGGAAATTTTCCATATATGCATGTGTGTGTGTCAGTGACCGATACACTGAGCAGTGAAAAATACTGCATTGACGTCAGAGCGCCGAGCTTTTCAAAAATTGGCAGAATTACAACAGCGCTGTTTCTCTATTTATTCATGATTTATGAATTAGAAATGTATCTAGAGAACGACATTTGCGATAGTAAATAGTGTCACCGTCAAAAAAGAATCGAATTCCATGTAAACAGTAACAGTCAATTGAACTGTGCTGATATCCATTAAACTTCGATATTTCGTTAACGAAAAGTAGGTAATGCATGACAGTTGAATATTTTTCGGAAACCGATTATCGAACGCTCTACTATTTGAAAGGTTTTATGTTGTGTAAGATGACATAAGTCCGGAAAAAACTTTTGCTACGACATATTTCCCAATTGCAGTCATTTACTTCCTATCAAAGAATAATTACCATAAGTTCTCCCTAATGACGTTCGTTTAATTCTCCCTGGCGCATTCTTACTTTTGCCGTTGTCGTCATCGCCGTCATTACAGTAATGACAGCACGTATTTGACCGCATACCGCATTGTAGTCGATTCGGGTCTTGTCTTACTTATAAGCTCGTTGTGGTTGAAAAGTTTGTCATTCCCACGTAAAGTTTAGGACTCTCGGTTCGTTGGTTGTTGAACAGGCATTTGTTCGAAGGCTATCACGTAGTCTTTTTCAATACCATTTCTGTTATTTGTCGATAGCCTCACTCTTGACAGATTTTTTCTGTTCAATAAAGTGTGACTGAGTGTCTTATTATAGAATTATTCTTTCACGATTCGGTCATTGATACATGGCGAACATCAGGTCTTATGACTGTTTTATACAGCAACACTGAAGGTCAAAATGTAGTTCACAATAGGCATTACTTATTCTTATATTAAAAGGTTACGAAATCACTGTGAAAACATGTGGAATTTGAACCGAGGCCTGGAGAACCGAGTGTCATATTCCTGTATATACGAACGTATGTATATATGTATGTATGTTACACACTTTGGAAAAAAACTTGTGAGTCTACATCTTATTAGATGCACACAAATGGAGTGTCGCAGTTCACGCAAATTTGCGTTGAATAACATTGAATATTATGTCTAAAATTCCATGACATGAAATTCAAATAAATAAAAAAGATATAGGGGAAAGTATTATGAAACACGCCCCTGCTGGCCAAAACGCCACTCATCCTTTTTTAAGTATTCAGGACTTTTCTAAACAAAAATTTTATCACTAACACTATCTTTTTGGTGTGAGGATTTACTTCGACTAAACTAGCATTTTAACCGTGTAAAACGTGTAATGGTCGGATGCTACTCAGCAATCAACTTTTAACAGTGCTAATATTTCTATTTACAGTATAAAAATCCAGATAAACAAAGTCATTTCTTTGATATACGACTTTTCTCATAGCAGTCACTCTACCGACATTTTGCTCCACCTTCGATTCAACAGTAGACTTCGAGTTAAAATATTGTTTTAAAGATTTATAACGGTTATTAAAACAAAATGTGATGGTGGGAAGATCAAAAATGTTGGTTTCTTATTCTAATTAAATGATTATGCAATTGATTTCAGATGCAAAGAATATTTTCTTTATCTGCCTCTCTTCTATATCAACATTTCAACCATTATTGTTGTAGGGCGTAATGTCTCTTGTTGTGAGGCATATTGTAACGAGTACAGAATTAGAATATATATTTTTGTAAATAATAGTTAGTAGGTTAATAATCTTTAATAATAATGTTTATAGATTCTTGTATTAAAATTTAATATAATAAATATATGAAACGATATTAAAAGAGGTTCACAAAATCGAATCATCCCGTTATAATGGAAAAGCTCTAAGTAAGAGATTTGCCCTAAGACACAGCAGCTGATTTCCCGCCGTTCTTAGTACGCGCCAATTGATTTCTGCTTTGCCTGGCGTCGCAGCCGATGGGGTGTTTGTTTGGGTTACCGAAAGAGGCCATCGACCTTTACAAAGTTCATGACCGCGTTAATCTTTCGGGAGAATGCTCTGTTTCGCTCTGATGACTGGTCTGGCGGTGGGTTGGTTTGATTGGGGTCGTTCGCAGAAACGAGATGCGATCATGCGACTGGGGAAGTTCGGGTTGATCAATGCAAATTCGGAACTATCGCTATTATCCACTTCGTGGAAAATGCGTCAGATCCGCTAACGAAGATGTACAAACCGCGGTTATTCTGAGGATTCTCAAAGCCCAATAAACCACTTTGAACTTATCAGTGGAAGAGGCAAGAGTGGTTCGATTTTAGTTCGCGCCGTGTTGTGTTAAGTTTGGTAAATTTAAATGTAACTTGAAATTCTTCATCAAAACGCAAATTTGTTCCTTTCTCAAACAGAATAGAAATTCAGTTAGATTCACCATCGTTCAATTTGGCGGTTCGCGTGTGTGTTGAAACCAAGAAATCAAGGTAAACTCTGTAATGGTGACACTACCAAGGTGCACGTGCTTATGCGTTTTCTGTGCAATGGCAATTTCTTTCACAGGTTTGTGGCTACCGTCGAAGTACCCGACACATCACACCCGTACATTAGAGACCGCTCTTGACCCCACGATCTGTCTCAAGGTTTGGTCCCGGCGATACACTGGGCCGGAAGAAGGCAGCATCCGTCAATCTTGCGCCTTGGCAGGGTTAGTAGACAACCATCATCGCAGTTATCAACGCTGTTAAGTTTTCTGGTGACGATCGGAAAACTCGACGGCAGTATCCCGTCGTCGTAAGTCCACAAATCGGCGGGGGAGACCAGCGTCGCCCGTTCAGCTCGATCGAGGGAAACGCACTCGTCGCAGCATCGCGTCGCATCGTTAGCATCATCATCGTCATCATCTGCAGCACCAGTAGGAATCGCCGTCTCCCGCCAACACGTAAATCCTAGGTCGTGAGTACAAGATATATTTGTTGTGAAGTCCATGCGCATGGGGCCACTATTGACGGCCTTACCCTACCGTCTAATTTGTATATCGATATATACTAATTAAAGAAATTGCCAAGTGATTTTGCATAATGGAGATGAGAGGCAAGTGAGGTGAACAATGAACACCGAAAGCACGCACCGCAGACAATAAAAAAATCGCCAGTTAGGATAGATGAGGGAAAGGTGAAAGAATGAAAATAGCTAGCTAGCGCAGAGTGAACAGAGAACATGATCGGGAAAACCGATAAAGGCCAATAAATGTTGGATTTGTGATTTTGTAAAAACCTTTTTTTTGTGATTTGATGTAGTTCTCCAATTTTCAGATTGATGAAGCTTTTCAAGTCCAGAGTTCCGTCTCGTTTGTAGTTTTTTGTTGTATTGTGTTTTTACTGGGGAGGTTGGCCCTGAAACCTACCGGAACCACTCTCAAGTTTTCTGCAGATTGGTTAATTTGGGAAGTTAGACTTTGCCCGTGATGATTACAACCGTGTGAGAATATCGTTTTCGGACTGAGATCGCATTGAACATTTCGGACGTGACGTAGTTTGTATGACACGCGCGACTCGGACGCGCTTTTGGTCGACTAGCTTGCTTCCACCCTACAAAGAGGGAAACCGGAACCTTCTCCCGAGAAGTCTCAAAAGGCCGGGCAGCCACACATCTGGCGGGTGGTCTCTCATCGAGAGTGGCGCATAAATCACCCGCTTACACCCCTCGGAAGCACGTTCAGGCGGTCCAGTTACAATATTAAACGGTTGCTGGGGCAATATGCTATTGAAAATTATGTTTCTCAGGCGTATTGCAAAGAAATTCCTACATTCTCGAAGAAAATATATCAGTACATATGGAAATATCCCAATGTTTTCTTAAGGGGGGGGGGGGGGGGTCTATTATAACACTTTACCCTAAGGGTAACGACCTCCGTGACTTGAACCGAGAATCATTGGATCACAAAGTACGTCCGTTAATCGACTGAGCCACAGAAGCCCACATCTGCTTGGCTGGTAAAAGGTCGAATGCGCATTACATTCGATACCAATTCATGCTAATCCAAAATTAAGTCATTACATATGAAATTAGCGTTATTGGACAAATTAGGTCTTTATGAATCACATCGTATGAGAAAGTAAGTCATCTGTAAAATTCCTTATTTGTGTGTTCATTCAGAGCGACGCACAGTGAAAAAAAAAAACCAGGAAACCCGAAAGAAAACGGAAACCTTGGAAAAAGGCAACGAACAAGAGTGTTTCTTATGTAAAAAATCCAAGAAATTTAATGGAATGGTTTTTAATGGCCATACGAATCGCCATCCAGCTCGTTTTATTCCGAATGCCCAGCAGTTTTAGGGTTTTCTGTAGTATTTGTTCTGTAACATGAGAAGAAATCGGGTGCGGTCTACTGAAATAGCTTGATTTTATGTAAAAATGTCTGGAGAATCGAGTGGTAGAGTGTACACTGGCCGCACGAATCGTTTTGGAGGCTATTTTACCCCATTTCCTCCATTTCATGATATCTTCTTGTAAATCGTCCTTCAATGTCGGTTGGAAGTTCACTAAATCTAACTTATCTTATGTAAAAAAATCTGTAGAATCGAATGCCAGAACTTATACTGGTCGCACGAAACGTTTTGGTGGTTTTTTTTACCCCAATTCCCCCAATATGTGAAATTTTCATCTAAATCACCCTTAAGTCTTAAACGAATCACTTTGGAAGCATACGAAAACTATCTTATATTATGTAAAAAAGTCTGGAGAATCGAATGGAAGAACCTACACTGGTCGCACGAAACGTTCTGGTGACTATTTTACCCCAATTCCTCTATTTCATGATATCTTATTGTAAATCGTCCTTAAATCTCGGTGAAACTTATTGGAAGTTTACTAAATCTAGCTTATCTTATAGAAAATCGTCTGAAGAACCGAATGGAAGAAACCTACTAGCCGCACGAAACGTTTTGATGATTTAAGGACGATTTACAATAAAATATCATGAAATGGAGAAATGGGATAAAATAGTCACCAGAACGTTTCGTGCAGGCAGTATAAGTTCTGGCATTCGATTCTACAGACTTTTTTACATAAGATAAGCTAGATTTAGTGAACTTCCAAAAAGTTTTACCATGAATTCAGATCGGTTTACAATAAAATACCATAAAATGGAGGAAATGGGGTCGAATAGTCATCAAAACATTTCGTCGTTTCGCCATCTTCGCCTTGTGAAAAAATATTCATGGATTTGAACTTTTTTCACTTATCGCGCTGTAATACCGGAACCGAAAGTCGGATCTGCATCAACTTCCTACCGAATTTCATATGGATTCGACTTTCGGTACCGGAATTACAGGCTGATAAAAAATTCACTTTCAAGCACAACACGATACATGACATGGAAAATCGATCTAAATCACACGGCAAGAGCGATTTTCGCCAACTTTGATTCAAAAGAAAAGTATTATGTTTCCATAAAGTTGATGTGGAATTTGTTCTAACACATGAGTTAAAAAGTCCTGGGCCTAACACATTGATGGCGCTAGTTTTATTGCAGTCACCTATTTTTCAGTTAAAACTAACCTTTAACATACAACTGTTGAAATTTAACGATATTCTACTCATTAGTTTGTGAGTTATTGTGTTAAGAGTGGCGCTACTTTTGTTATTTTCAGAACAATCGATCAAAAACAATTTCGTGTTTTATTTTTATACTGCTTCTTAATGGGAAAAATACCGTTCAAGCGAAGCAATGGCTCTAAAAGTGTTTTGGAAACTCCGCTCCATCAGAAACAACAATACAACGTTGGTTTTCTGACTTCAAACATGGTCGTAGAGACACCGATGATGCAGAACGCAGTGGACGTCCGAATGAGGCGGTAACACCAGAAAACATAAAAAAATCCACAAAATTGTTTTGGATGATCGAAAAGTGAGATTGCGTGAGTTAGCTGACATTGTGAACATGTTGGTTTTATATTGCAAGAGCATTTGAATATGAGAAAGCTCTGTTCAAAGTGGGGGCCACGTTTGCTGACGTGTTGATGAGTTTGGCCATGTTTAAGCCGGAAATTTTGCATCGATATGCGACAATGGATGAAACATGGATTCATCACTTCACTCCGGAATCAAAACGATCCTCATCTGAGTGGACAGCAACTGGTGAACCTCGTCCACAGTTCTCGAAAGCACAACAATCGGCTGGAAAGGTTATGGCCTTTGGTATTTTGATACGTGCATGGTATAATATTTACCGTGTCACAAGTCAATAAAAAAATGGCAAAACTACATTAATTTAACTTCGATGCTCTACCAAATCCTTAATTCTCACCAGATTTGACTCCCAGCGACTACTGGCTGTTTGTACACCTAAAAAATTGCTCACCGGTGTTCGTGTTCTCTTTGTTAGGCCCGGGACTTTTCAGCCCATGTGTTAAATACTACTGATCGAACACTCAAAAACAGAACTTTTTTCATTTCCTCAGAGACGGCTTAGTCGATTTTCACTAGCTTAGACCCAAATGAAAGGTATTACGGTCCCAGACACTGCTACTGAATTTCAAGGTGTTTAAATTTTTGAACCTTCATTAAAAGCAAAAATGCAAAAAAACGAATAATTCCTATAAACTTGGTTTGAAACCGTTTCTAAATTGAAAAGGTTATGCTAGCTGGCGCACCTTCTTGTGAACGTTCCTCATTAAATTCCGTACAGAATTCTTGGCGACAAGTTTTGACATCGGCTGCCGAGACATGTTACCGAAGATGTGCCTTCGTTAATGCCCAAAATTCCTCAATTGGTCGAAGTTGTGGGCAATTTGGTGGATTCATGTCTTTTGGGACGGAAGTGACATTTTTGGTAGTATCCCATTCTACCGTTGATTTCGAGTAGTGGCAAGAAGCAAGATTTGGCCAGAAGACAATAGGATCCTTGTGGATTCGAATCATGGGTAGAAGTCGTTTTTGTAAACATCCCTTGATGTATATTTCGCTGTTCATTGAAGCAGTGGTGATAAAGGGTTCCGAAATCTTACCGCAGCACAGTGGTTCAAAAGCGCAATTTCACACTCTTAATTGCTAACCCATAGGATCGTGGTTTTTGAGGTACAGTATCTTCAGAAAAGTTGCTCAGAATGATAGACGCCATCTTTTGGCAAATTTTATTTGTGTAACTAATCCCCCTAAAAGTGAGATAAAAATTTTATTTTAGCTAAGGGCCAACATAGGGGCTAAGTTACTTCGACAAAGTTGTGCAGAAAGTTATTTCAAACAAGTTTGCTGAAGGTACAAAGCAAAGTCTTGGCATTACATTCCTTTTGTGGAATTTGGCCTTTCTGTTTCGACAGACTTCGCAGCCGATTCTTAGTGTACAGAATCATTGCATGGCTAGTACTATGGATCCTACTGACACTAAGAATCCTTCCAGGTCGGGGCTCGAACATACGACAACTGGCTTGTAAGACCAGCGTCCTATGCATTGAACCGCCAACCCGGGACAGGTGCAGATGAGACTACGTACATATTAAACTACTTCAAAAGAGCTTTCATACCGTGGTTGAGTTACTCGTCTGCGATCGTCTGCAGGCGAGATATGTTCTTTTCAAATATCCTTGTCCTTGCATTTGCAATGATTAGGTGCGCTTTTTGATAATAGACAAGTTAGAATTTTATTTAAAAAAAAAACATGAAAAATGGCTCTATTTTATTAAACTGAAATTATAGCAGCATAGTATGTATGTACGGCCAGTAAGCCGAAACTTGTTTCGTTCGAGACGTCAGTTTAGACGTTACACTTCATGTGTAATGAAAAAGTGTCTTGCAAATAGCATCAATTTTACGTCTGCTCAGCGGATTATGTTGATCTGGGGGTTCGCGTCAGCATAATCTGCTGACGCACTGATGAGTCGAAGACGAAACGTAAACTTAAGCATAGTATGTTTGAGAAAGTAGTGTAGTTTTTAATGATGGAAAACTTTATATAACATGAAAAACTGATATAAATTGAAAACGTATAAGTTTTCTTACAAAAACTGGTTTTTGGATACCCTTTTCAGAAAACACATTATATTATGAATTACACTCAAGTTACGGGAATAGTACCTTCAGCAAACTTGTTTGAAATAACTTTCTGCACAACTTTTTTGAAGTAACTTAGCCCCTATGTTGGCCCTGAGCTAAAATAAAATTTTTATCTCACTTTTAGGGGGATTAATTACATAAATAAAATTTGCCAAAATATGGCGTTTATCATTCTGAGCAACTTTTCTGAAGATACTGTACCTCGAAAACCACGTTTTTAATGAGTTATCAATAAAGAGTGTGAAATTGCGTTTTTGAACCACTGTGCGCAGCTAAAAATTGCTTGCCAGACCATAGCTTTCTTACCAAATTGTTCGACTTCAATCGATGTCTCGGACTGGTTTTACATTTGCCCTTCTCGCAACGTTTAATATTGTGGTCCCGGCAAGGATTTGTAATCGAGTTTCACGTAGGTTTCGTCGTCCATGATTATGCAGTTCAAATTTCCAGCAAGAGTCGTTTTGTACAGCTTTCGAACCCTAGGCCTGATCGATGCTTCTTGTTTCGGACTACGTTTTAGTTGTTTCTGCTTTTTATAGATTCGAAGATTCAAACGTTTCTTAGCACGAAGAACATTTGACTTCGACGTGCTCAATTTTTTGGCCACATACCGAACTGAAACCTCCTTCTTTTGCTCGAACGCCTTCAGTATTCGTTTATCCAACTGAGGGTTAGAGGGTTAGCAGGACCTTTTTGTCGACCCGTTTTTGGTTTATCCTCAAAGGTGCTATCCTCACCGAACTTCCTGATGGCATTTCGCACGGCTTTTTCACTTACTCCTTCCATTTTTACTATCTTTCTCAGTGACAGTCCGCGTTCTGTGCCCCATTTGTACACAATTTTTCGACGTTGTTCTGCTGAAAGTCCACGCATTTCGAAACAAACTAATGAAAACGAATAAACAACTGCAGAAGTGGTTAGAGAAGAGTGTAAACAACAGGACGCAGCCATATAAATTGACAGATTCTGAACCATTGCGAAATGGCAGCGGTTTTTGGTTGCGTCCATACTTTCTGGGACAGTCATTATTTGTGAAAACATGAGTTATATGAGCTATATGAGTTATATTATATGATTAACAGGTTTTTTTTGTGTCGTTTTAACCAAATGCGACACATGACTGCATGAAAGGTTACACAAAAGTGAACTTATATAATAAATTAGTTGACAAAAAATGTTTTCGTAAAGAATTATTTGCAATCTGAATATTTTACAGAATTTTTCTCTAACTCAATCCTCAAGTTGCGATACAGCTTCTATTATTTGATTCGTATTTTTCAACGATATTTTGAAAGTAATTAGACTTGATTTGAATGTTTCAACAGTTGCTTGCTTGACATTTTGTTTACTAAGCAATGTCGTCGATAGTTCCCGGTTTATATTTCGATGGAGCTCTGCATACCGTGCTGACACCAACGATACCGCATTCTTGAGAAACACATTTAACGATAATGACAGATTGAGTGCACCGTACTCCGGTCGTAGAAGTATTTTAATTTAACTTTTCCAACCGGCGCCTACCGGAATGACAAAAAGCCATTAAATCGAACGGGTAACGGCGTGGGGGTTTCGTCCTTGTCCAGAGACCGCCATCGCGTCAGCTAGTGGAAATAACGATCGGAGCGCCGGTGAACAAATCGACACGATGAAAGAAAATTTTCCTTTCAAACCGTATCTTCACTATCTGCGGGACGACCCAGTTTAGAACAGGACACACCGGTCGGTATGATGCGGTGGAAGAAAACATTGATCAAAATAGCAAGGCAAGAATTTTTATTGAAATTTTTCCGCCCGAGTAGCATCAAATGCCACCGAATGACGACGCAGACCAGCGGTAATGGAGACGCAAAAAGTCAGCAGAGTACGTGCCGAGCCTTGAGGCGGCAGAAAACCGTGCGTCGATCGACCTCGAAACAGTAGCATAAATGTCATTTCGCCTACGTAGAAAGGAAAATGCAGCTCGTGTTTTTTTTCTCTCTGCCGAACGCAATAAAACTAAACTAATAATAGGACATATGGCTGTTGCTTACTGTGTCACTCGAACTCGACGTCCAGCTGGGCGAAAACTTTCAGATAAACTATTGTGAAACTGTGCCAAACTGTTACCACAACAGAAAATAGCGAGAAAACATGTTGTCGAAGTGTTCCATTCAACAACTTTCTCCTCACCAGAATTCCTACCCCGTTCCGCCGGGATTGGCCTTCAAAGGAGGGTAAAACGTTTTCGTATCTGATTCAACAACTCATACAATGAGGAGGTATCGAAGACGACGACGACGACGACGATGACCAAGCTAGAGAAAAAAAGACTTAACAAATTTGTATAATTTTATAGTTTGTTAGCATGAAGTGAGTTCAGCTTCGATGCCGATATGAATCAATTTAGCTTGGCAGGATTTCAAGTCGAATACAACAAATTGTGGTCAATCGATGCCCTTATTTTCGATGGACTCTTGTTATTCGCTTTTGGAGTGAATTCAAGTTCCAGCTCGCTTATTAGCGTTCTAGGATTTAAAGCCAAAAGTGTTAGAAACTCGTTACGAAACAGAGCATTTGGGGTTCGGACAATTGATAACAGGAAAGTTCCTCATTTTGTTCCTTCTTTCTACAACTATCGAATCCACGTTTGCTTCCTTCAATCCAGCCTCGTCCTAATTCTTCCAAGTCAAGTTAATTATATTTTATTGATCGGATATAACTATTCTAGGCAGCCGGAAGTGGCCCAGTGCTGTGCTGCAGCCAATGTTTGCGTGTGATTTTCAACCAGTTCTGTCCAAAACAATCCCACAGCGAATAAGAGCGAAGGCACGTCAATGTAGCATGGATTATACATTATTTATAATGGCGGGAGGACAAAACAGAATTTCTCATCGATATCAACATTTATTTCTTGTACGGCCCGCAGGTAGCTCCATTGTTCAGCCGAGAACGACATGGAAGTTGAGCTGGAAGATGGTGAAAGGGATGTCAATCAAATACGTACAGGAATGGAAATGAGATTCGATGTTGACTACGGCACCGGTCTGTTCACAAATTATATGTTTCAATGTCTTTAACCGGTAAGGATTTTTATGCGGCTAAATGGGATGGGATCTATTCTTTTCCCCGGGTAAGCGACAGTGAAATCCGTTCAATGTCATGTTCTCGGACTCCGGATTTCCTTCCTCAAATGAGAAATCTTATCGATTCATTAGAAGAAGTGAAACAACCCCGTCTTAGGAAGTTTCATTCTTTGCATACCGTACTAGTTAGGATGAATTAAAAGGTAGTGCTGTTCCAGCCAATGGACTGGGATAGATTAACCTGGAAAATTCTATTGCTTCGAACTTAATTTCTCTGGGAATTGTTCAAAGCAACAACTGACCAAATAATATCCCAGAAACAAACTGCCTTCCCCAATTCCAGGAAATTGTTCTACCAACTGAACTACTGTGGATGTGATGAAATTCATTCTAAAAAGCCACACGATAGAAAAGATTTCCCTAAAACTTTTTTTTCGTGAATACGACTTACTTTACTAACTTAATCGTGAATATCTCGACTTGTATTAAGGGCAGCAATATAATTCTTTCGCCATTTCATCAAAAATATGATCAGGAATTTAGGATATTATTTTGAACAGTGTGAGATAACCACAAACAACTCAAAAATGAAGTTTTCTAAAATTTTGAAAACAACGCCGAAAACTCTTTACTTTTACTTGGATTTTACGCGCAAGGACGACGATTTTGAGGTAGTCAGGCACATATCTCCATCTAAATGCGTATAAAAGGGGAACCGTGGTCGAAAATCGATCATTTCTTCTTGTGTGTTGGATGGAAGCAGACGTCGTGAGAATGATATATCATTTGCTTTCCGGTCGTCGACGGAGCGATATCATCAACCAACAGCGACGGAGAGTGCACCTTCTTCGAGGTTAAAACCTCAAACGCTCAGGTAGCAACTCTCATTCGCTTTCCGGTCTTCAAGCCGAGACTCTGAGTCTGCTCTTAGTTCTAAATTTAGTTCTTGAACTCAGGTCCAGTTTCTTATTCCAGAATTCTTATGTTCGATTCTTGGTAGAATCATAATAATACTCCCAACGAATTATGTGACATCGTCTTCAAGCTTCAGAGCTTAGTTCCGGAATATGGGTTTAGAATTCAGAGTCTGCGTGCTGAACTGGATTCTGGAAAAAGATTCCGGAACTGATTTCAGTTTCGAAATTGTAGTCTACTAAACTCCAACTGAATTCTGAGTCTGTTTTAAGTTCTAAATATAGTTCTTGAGCTCAGGTCCAGTTCCTAATTCCAGAATTCTCCGTCCGAATACGACTTACTTTACTCTGGGGCGCCTTTTCAAAATTTACCCTGTACAAGAATGGGCAGAACTTTACCACGAATATCTTTTGATGTACTTAACCCAACAACTTTTTTTTCTACAAGCTATCGGTAATATGATTAGGAATTTGTGATTAAATTTTCAACAGCGTGAAAAAATCCTGAAAATAATTGAAAAACAAAGTTTTCTAAAACTTTTGTAAAAAAGTTCATCACGCTTGCTTGCCTCTTTCGCATCCGGACGACGGTTTTGAGGTAGTCAGGCACATATCAGAATCTACTGAACAAATAGAATAGGAAATCTTTGAATAAAAACTGTTCATTTCTTTTTTTACAGACGAAACTGGATGTCGAGGTGAGGTTCTCCCACCAACATCAGTAAAAACAAACCAAGTATAAAGCGCGAAAGTCTCATTTGGACTTCGGACGTCAGGAGGAGCAGTCGGCAATGAAAGTAGACCTTTTTCGTGATGCAAAGCCTCAAACGGTCAGGTCACAGAGCCAGTTTATAGGATAATTTGATAAGCTTTGTGCAAAATTCGCAACAGTGTGTAAGAAGGGCCAAAATGTGTAATAGAATTACACATTTTGGCCCTTCTGAATGCTAGAAATTTATCTCGTATGGCATTTTGATAACTTCTTTCACTGAAATGTTTAAATCCGAAACGAAATGATTGACATCAAAATTCTGTGTAGTTCTATTTAGAACAATAATTGTATACCCATGCGTTATGCGAAATTTTCTTTACTATACTGTATACGGCCCATTTTTCAACCACTTGTAGTTTGTAGTAGAACTTTTTGCTGATTTGCTATATAAAATGCATAGCACCAACTTAGAAGCCATCAATGAACCATCTACACTGGTTATTTCGTAATATTTAATTGTGTGTCGGAATGTTTAATGTAACTAATCTGTACTTTAGTTTAGGAGTATTGTTTCAAATTCTAGTAGTGAAAAAGAGGAAAGCTTGCACAATGCACATAATCGATCAACTAATTAATATTCGATAGTATAAAGAAAGAGTGTCAGTTTTATTCGTATTCACGACATCCAGTTATGTCTCTGACATTACACATTCGTGTCAAATTTAGATGATTTCTAAATTTTATTGTATAGTCCCTTTAAACGATGGTTTGATAAAATTTGACAGTTTTGTATGACACCATCCAATTTATGTTTGTGAAAATCGATTCAACAATGTATGAGAAAAGTGAGTGAATATCCGAT
The DNA here is from genome assembly GCF_030247185.1 of Malaya genurostris. Lineage (NCBI taxonomy): Eukaryota > Metazoa > Arthropoda > Insecta > Diptera > Culicidae > Malaya > Malaya genurostris. Next base: position 259,267,736 of record NC_080571.1, read on the forward strand.
ACTTTCTGAACCGGAAACTAGAGATAGGCTTTATTAATCATCAACTATCATGACGTAGCACAGCCTCGTCTCGTTCTATGCATCGTCACTTTGAATGACGGTTTGAAATTGTTTCCATTCCATCACCTTTAAGAAAAATCCGCGTAACTTCGAAGATCCGCTAAAAAATAACTTAACAACTATATAAAAAACCTTTGTTTCCAAATGTTTTCACAAATTCATGAAACATCGAGATCTGGTGTAATCGACGAAAATTTTTAGAAAAAATCGACTAAGGGATTGAGAGAAATTTTAAGAATTTTTTTGAGGGCAAATGTCTTAGATATACATTAAACGTCTAGATCTAATGTAAGCTCAAAAACCATTTTTTTATCAAAAATTTTCCAAGTGTCAGAGAGCTGACGTACAAAAAATTTCGGAATAACACCATATCTAGACGCTTCGTGCATTTCTAAGATAGGCATAAAAAAAAGAAAACTACATAGCCTTCCGTAAAAACCGCAAAAACTGCGTAATTTCGAAAATCCACGAAAGATTTCAGTGTACGTATGTTTTTTTTTATATACTGCACTGAGGTATGTGTTTTTTTTTAAATGGCGTAGCCTGAGTTGTTTGAAGTTCATGTTTAAATATCTCGAGAAAAGATTTTCAGAAGTCAATTTATTGCTTTTATCTGTAGAAATATGGCTTCAATTGTTTTAGTTGTAGCTTCTTCAATTATTAATTCATACTACTTACATGGATACCAAATGCGAATTTTGAATTTGAAACAAAATTATTCAGTAAAAAATTGAAAAAAAACTATTCTATAGAAAAGAAAAAAAAATTGCTGAAAATGTCGCTTTCATTTGCAATTTTCACAGATTTTTATATGTGCACAGTTTTCTTGGAGACGGTAAAGCCGATTGAAACAAGCATAGACGTGTTTGATAGCTACTGTTGAGTTGAGTAACAAGTTCGAAAATCAAAAGACTGTCACTCTCAATTTTTTCACTCTAACTAACAGGTATTATAAGCCCTCATCTTTCATACCCAACGATTGCCTCCTTACTGTATTTCACGGTATTATATTGTTTTTTCTTCTAAAATGTTCCTTTTTTTTAATTTGTATTGTATCTTTCCATTGGAATATGCTGTATTTTTCACTTAGAAAAATAAGTACGAAACTTTATGCCTTTGACGCATCGAATGTCCATTTCCCGTAATACAAAACGTCGTAGGGAACAGTGGTGACATTTTTCGAAAGTATATATACATGCAATCAGCAAACGGCGACAACAGAACGAATAGAAACATCAAAAATATTTGTTTCCTTCTCTCTGTTTCATCATTATAATTATTCATTCTTTTTCTGAGCGCGTCTTATACATTTGGTTTTTATGATTTGTTGATTCAAAACAAAAACGAAATTTCTCCAAAAAAAAAGAAATAAAATCATCGTCCAACACGTTTGTTTAAGCATGCAAATAACTTTAGTTTAGAGTTCACCGTTCCATCGATCAGCCCCGCCTAAATAAATGTTTCCATCAAATGGATTCAAACATTACAGGAAGAGATTCGATCTCTTGCAGTTGGCAAGCAAGCAATCGACAATCGACGTATTTAGTTTATGTTCTTCAGTTTTGTATGAATAATTAACATTTTATAATCCTACCAATACTCGAGTTTTCTTTCAATGTTTCATTTCTTACCGTATCGAAACCTTTCAAACCTTCAGTCTTCTGAACCAGCTTATCACACTCTTGGAACAAAGAATGATATTGCATACTTCTGAATATGTTTTTCATAGACGCTTTTGCATAAAGCATTAATAATAAGAATACATAGAATTATTATTTATACAAAAAAGAAATTCTTAACTATAAGACGTGCTTTATGCGTCCAATTATATAAGGCTTATATGAAAAAGGTTATTTATCAATTGCTGCTGCAGACGGTTTTTTATGAAAACCAGTTGACAATATAAAGTCAAATTAAGGGTTTAAATACACTTCAGCAACAGGACGTTAAGGTGAAATAATTAATCTGTTTGTAGGATTTTCAATAATTTTCGCGTTTCAATTTAATTATTACATACAAACCAATTCGCACCAACTCATTCGGCTACTAACGCAGAAGGTGACAGCACTCAGTCGACGCCCAGTCGTTTTTTATAAATTGATAATACATATTTTCATTGAAAAATTATTAAAAAAAATCTTGAGATGTTGAAAAAAATCATCTGGTTAATAACATCTTTATTTCACTACTGTAAAATATGCATACTATAAAATTTACTGTTTTTTATTTAAAAGATATTTTGTATTCAGGCCTATTTGCCAATCGGTTTCCTACAATTTCTTCGATATCATTTTTCTACAATTAGCGATGTCCGAGCCGCAATCATGTTTTTTAAAAATCTTTTATAAAAGTCAGTGTTGAGTGATCACTACCTCCGTGAAAAAATAGTTTGTCTTATGGAAAAGGTGTGCCAAGTTTTATTTAATTCACAGTATGTGAAGTCTGATGACCTGCTGCACATTTCTGGAATAGCTTATGATGCATATCACTTCTAAATTAAAATATAACACCGTATAATTGGAAATATTACGTAATTAGTTTTCGTGGGAAATCCGTATTTAAATCATGTGTTTTTTAACTTCATATTGTGGTCGTATCACGTACGAGTATTTATATAATTAGATCATAAGCTCTGATCATTTTTTTCGGCCTATCAACATCAGTCCGTTCCTGTTGTATTTATTCGTGGTGGTGCAAGGAATTTAATTATAAAATCGAGCGAACCAAAAAGCAATTTAGCTAAAAATATGGCGCTCAGATTTTCTCAGAATCCTACCATCACAAAACCAAAAGTTTTCATACACATGATCTGACGTTTCTTATAAACGGTGCTGCTCGAAAAAATTGCACCAAATTGGTTTCCCTTATGACACACAAGAGACTGAATGGACCACTTCTCGTCTGAACGTTGTTCCGTGAAAGCACTTTAGGCCTCTTAGCGTAACAAACTTTGAATTGAACCATTGTCGTATATTTTCCAGGATCAAAACAGAAACAAAGTACAAAGAAAAAAAAAGTAAGCAACATGTATAAAAATAAAATAAACAAGAAAAGTTTTCGGGTACATTTTCACGGAACCGACTGTGCCTAAGCTAGTGGTGCGGCAACAACAAAGTAATTTTATCTCCCATGGCCTCAAGCGCTGACACAAGCGCTGATGGGTCCTTTATCGACAGTGGACATTTTTCTCTGCTTTTTTTTACGACGGCCCCAGCGCGACGAGGCGAAGCGGTTTATTTTGTCCTTGCACTCAATGAACGTTGACTATCTGTTTTATCTTTGTTTATTTATTTTTTCTTTTTTCTAGGTAAGCCCGGACTCGATTGGATCTAATCCTTCAGAATGGTAAGCAACATGAAAGTAGCTATTTTTGCTCGTTTCCAGTAATTACCCAATACTTCTTTGCTTCCCGGGGAGTGGGGAGATATTTCTAGTTGAGAAATCTAGTGATGAGGGTTGTTGAAAGTCATTTGATTTTATTAGAAAGAAGGGGGCTTGTTAACTTAATTGTTTTATGTCCCTTTTTTCTGCTGATTTGGAGTAACAAAAAAAAATAAAAATGATGGATACTACATTGTACTATGAGTTCTATGGTAACGGGCATTTGACATTTTGATGAACAGATTGTTTCTTGTTAATTGCCGTTCATCAGGCACACAATTCTGTTGATATATTAACGATATTCTTAACTTAATCTGTGTTTTTGAAAATATTTTGAATACGAATTCGGCGTATGTGTGAGCTGCGACACTGCGTATCGCAAGTTAAAGCTAACAATTCTTCATTTAGGGGTTAGCAAAATTTTGTGCTAGAGCACATAACCGTTTTTATTATTTTTACGTTTCTTCTTTGACTCATCAGTGCAGAGCTGTTCAAATTGAACTGCTTAGTGCTAAACTCGGCAGATCAATTTGAACCGCTAAGCAGACGTAAAGTTTCTGCTATTTACAGAACACTTTTTGTTTTGCAACGGAGTGCAATGTTTTTTCTGACGTGCCGAACAATTTGAACAGCTCTGCACTGATGAGTCAAAGACGAAACGTAAAAATAATAAAACAATTCTTATCAAAACTATCCTCACCTACCCTGAAGATGACAAGCTTCTGAAAGAAAGAGAAGAGAAATTCCCTCCGACGAACTGGATGACTCCCTTACACCGCAAGGATCACTGATTTTGGCAACTTTCTTCTCCTGCAGCTTCTTCGGTGTTTGGTAATAGACATAGTTTTTCAACTGGTCGGGTCAGACTTCCTGTGGCTGTTTTGACAGTGACAACTCGTACGACACCATCCTTCCCTGGATGTAACTCAACAATCCGTCCAAGTTTCCATCGCATTGGCGGTTGGTTTGTATCTGCAATAACAACCAGTCTATTCACATCCACCTTCACGGCCGGTTCCCAGTGTTTAGTTCGCCTTTGTAGTTGTGACAGATATTCCATTCTCCAGCGTTTCCAAAAATTCTGCAATTGACCTTGAACCAACTGCCACCGATTTAACCGACTCAATGGAACAGTATCATAGTCTGGGTCTGGAATGGCTTGTAGTGATGCACCAATTAGGAAATGTGCAGGAGTTAATGGTTCGAGATCTTCAGGATCATCGGTTATTGCTATCAGTGGCCTCGAATTGAGACACGCTTCCACCTGTGTCAGCAACGTAGTAAAATCCTCAACCGATACCGGATTCCCACCGAGAACACGAAGCAAGTGATACTTCGCCGAACGAACTGCAGCCTCCCATAGTCCCCCGAAGTGTGGGGCACTTGGTGGGTTAAAATGCCATTGTAAGCCATTCGTTGCACATTCCTTCGATACTGCTTGATGATGGGCTGGGTCTTTCAACAGAGTGAAAAGTTCCTGTATCTGGTTTCTAGCTCCTACAAAATTCGTACCATTGTCGGAATACATATCCGATGATCTTCCTCGCCTGGCGAAGAATCTCCGGAGTGCCTGAAGAAACCGTTCAGTCGATAAGTCCGTGACATGTCCCATGTGTACGGCCTTTGTACACATGCACACAAAAACGGCTACGTATGATTTTATTGCGACTCGCCGACGACCTGCTCGCGTGAATACGGGTCCAAAATAATCCACTCCACATTTAGAAAACGGTCTCGAAACGGTTACTCGGGATGGCGGTAAGTCACCCATTTGCTGTTTGATAGATTTTGGCTTGGATCTAAAACAGCGATGACACTGATGTATAAATTTTCTCGCAAGACTTCGCCCACCTAACGGCCAAAAACGTAAGCGTACTGTGCTCAAAAGCAGCTGAGGACCTGCGTGCAATAATATATGGTGATAGTGTTGTAGTAACATTGCTGTCAATGGGTGCCTGGCCGATAATACCATGGGATGTTTCACCTCTAGCGTTTCTTTCGAATGAGTCAATCTGCCTCCTACACGTAATATTCCATTTTTCGCAATGTTGGGATTGTACCACCTCAACGGTGAATTCCGAGCAACCGGTTTACCGCAAAGCAAATTCTTTAATTCTTCTGGAAACATATCTTGTTGAGCCTTTCGCACGATAACTACCTCTGCTGATCTTAATTCTGACGTGGTTATAAAATCCATCGCTTCCAATTTACTTGTCTTCCGCAATATTCTCATTAATCGCAACCAGTACACCGTTGATCTAAGCAATTTTGTATAAGAAGAGAACTTGGAGATGTATGCCCTTATGAAACTTTGGTGATCAGCCGTCGTACTCGTTACTGCAACCCGACGTCGTTCCGGAACATCATCCATGAAAATGTCCAAAGATCGAGGCCATTTATCTGTCGATTCCTTTAACCAACTCGGTCCTTCCCACCACATGCTGTTATTACCAATATCACCTGCCTGGACTCCGCGCGAGATTAGATCTGCCGGATTACTGACTCCTGGTACATGATGCCATACCTGGTGCTCTGTAATTGTCTGAGTTTTAGAGATCCTATTTGCCACAAATGTCGTCCATGTATTAGGAGCGGCTTTGAGCCACTGCAGTACGCAAGTAGAGTCTGCCCAAAAATGTATTTCATTCTGTGATCCAATAGACTGCTTCACCCTTTCACACAGTTCTGCTGCAAGTAGCGCACCACACAGCTCCAATCGTGGTAATGACTGTGTCTTCAACGGTGCCACTCTTGAATTAGATGTTAAAAGCTGCACGGTAACTGCACCGCTGTCCATCACCGTTCTTAAATAAACACAAGCACCATAAGCTCGTTCAGATGCATCGGAAAAGCAATGAATTTGCGTCGAGACTGTCCTTGGTGCGACAATACACCGTTTTATCCGCAGGTCGTTCAATAAAGGCAGTTGTTGCTGAAAATTTCGCCACTCCTCACCTACCGTTTCAGGTAGTGGGGAATCCCAATCGATGGCATTACCTTGCGCGTCTCGCATACTCCACAGACGCTGCATGAAAATTTTCGCGATCGTAATGGTTGCTCCGATAAGTCCCAATGGATCAAAGAGCGACGCTATTATTGAAAGTACTTTACGTTTCGTTAAAACTTGATCTGCTAGTAGCACTGGAATGTTGAAACGAAATCGAAGAATATCCGCCTTAGGTAGCCAAGTCAATCCCAATGCCTTTACCATTTGGTCTTGATCCCAGCTGATTTCATTTATGTCTGGCAGGGCTAAATTTTCTCGCGTAACACCCTGTAGAACCGCCGGATTGTTTGATGCCCATTTCCGTAACCTAAAACCTCCGCTACGCATCATCTCGTCTAGTTGCTCTCTCAACTCAACTGCTGTTTGGACTTCGTCGGTTCCAGTGATAACATCGTCCATATAGACATCTTCTTCTAACACCTTTGCTGCGAGTGGGAAATGACTTGCTTCATCGAGTGCTAGTTGCCTAAGCGTTCTAGTTGCTAAGAACGGCGCCGGCTTCGTACCGTACGTTACGGTTGTTAGTTCGTATGTCTCTACTTCTCCCTCCGTACCGAACCGCCAAAAAATGCTTTGTAGAGGAGTATCACCTGGGTCCATTTTAATTTGCCGAAACATTTTCTCCACGTCCGCGACTAGCATTATTTGTCTTGTTCTGCAGCGCAACACAATAGAGCGAAGATCCTGTTGAACTACTGGCCCTGCCAATAGAGCGTCGTTGAGTGAAATGCCTGTAGACGTTTTACAAGAGGCGTCAAACACCACCCTAACCTTTGTAGTGGTGCTGGCCTCTTTCAAAACAGGATGATGCGGTAAAAAACATCGTTTGAGAGCTGTATTGTTTGTCACCTTCCGCATATGACCAAGTTCCAAATACTCAGTCATGAACTCACAATATTGCTGCTTAAGCTTGTGATCTCTTGATAATCTTCTTTCCAAACCGTAGAACCGCTGCAAGGCGATATCCCTTGAATCTCCTAAATTCGATTCAATATCGTCTTTCCTTGGGAGTGTTACCGTATAACGTCCATCTGCTCCACGTTGAACCGTGCGTTCAAACAGCTCCTCACATCGTGCTTCTTCCGGGGAGTAATTACGATTTTCTCTCACAGCCTCGCAGGACCAAAATCGTTCCATTATCTCCTCCAAATGATCCGATACCACCATGTTACACGATATTTGTGATGATTGAGCCGTTGATGATATTCCTCCTGAGATTACCCAACCGAAAACCGATTCGGTGAGTAAAGGTAAACCATCACCTAAAGGAATCGCCTTGCCTGACCGAAAAAAACTGAAGAAGGACTGTATTCCGAATATAAGATCCACATGATTCGAACGAAAAAACTCAGGATCCGCCAGCTGAATATTTTCAGGAATATTCCATCCTGCTGTTGAAATCGAAGCGGTTGGTAAACTAGCAGTAACCTTGGGTAAAACTAAGAAACTCATATCACAGGTAAATGATGAGTTACGTGATCTGATTAATGCTTGGATCCTATGTCTCACTCTGGTAGATACTTGACCGATTCCTAGAACAGAAATATCAACACCTTCCTTAGAGGTGCTCATCTGCTGGCACATTCTTTCAGAGATGAAGTTACATTCCGACCCAGAGTCCAGCAGGGCCCGTGCTGGATGGCATACTGCATTATCATCTTCAACGAGTACTATTGCTGTTGCGAGTAGGACCTTGGTGGTACGGTTTTGTGCCATATTGGAAATTACTGTGTCAGTAGCCGCTACATTAATCACCGTTGTGTTTCGTTTGCTGGTAGAGGCTTCTCCTTCGCCAGAAGTGTTCTTAACATGATTTTCGTCATTCGGTTTGAAACAAACCATGGTATGATGCCGACCCTTGCATTTTTTACAAGAAAACTTCGATGCGCAATCCTTTGCTTGATGACCTTTCTTGAAGCAATTTCGGCAAAGGGACTGTGAGCGAATATGTGACTCCCTGCTTGCAACTGACATGCCCTGGAATGATGGACATAAATACAACCAATGCATTTCCGAGCAGACACTGCATTTTCCAGTGGATGATTGCACAGAGCTATGACTGGAGCGGACCGTGAATGCTTTCTTCTTTGCCAATGCTGCATCATACTTATTTTCCGATGACCTTGTTGGAAGTGATTCAAGAATCCGAATTCTTCTCTGAAGAAAATCTGTCAAGTCCTTTAAAGTGTCTTGTTCCTTGTTTGAGGACTGCTCCTCCCATCCGCGTCGTGTGTATGGATCCAATCTAGAACTAAGTACATCCAAAAGTAGTAGGTCCTTATAATCCGCGGGTTGTACTATTTGATCTAGAGTTTGCACTATTCTATCAAAACCCTCTAGCAATTTGTGTAATTCTGATGCTGATTCCTTGACCAAAACAGGTAGTTTGAAGAGAGCATGTACTTGTCGCTTTTTCAAAAGTTTACTATTATTGTAGCGCTTGATCAATACCTCCCAAGCTATTTGATAATTTCCTTTTGTTATTTTTAATGGATCGATCAACGCTCTGGCTTCTCCTTCAAGACATCCCTTGAGATAATGAAACTTCTCTACTTCAGGTAGCTCAGTTTTCCAATGGATTAATGACGTGAATAAATCCCTGAAACTGAGCCATTCATCAATATTGCCGTTGAATGTTTGCAATTTGATCTGCGGAAGGCGAACGTGATCCATTGGTGTTTGAAGTGTTGTGTCGACCTGCCTAATAGACTGCTCCAAGGAGGGACTATCCTGAAGCTCCTTCGCCTTATCTACCAAAAAGGATTTCGTATCGTAGTAGCGATCTTCAAAATTGATACGTTCTTTGGAAAAGGCCTCTTCTCCTGCTTCGAAATCATCATGCGACTCGATCTCATAGATTGTATTCCCTATTTTCTCCCAAAGTTCATCTAATCGTTCAAGACGAACTGCCACTTGACTAGCCGTTGTAGATTCATCACAGGACTGGGTGAATTTCACGATGTTGTTCAGAGACGTTTGCAATCCCTTAAGCTTCGTATGTAGTGCCTTCAGGGAAGCAATCTTTTTTGTTGATGATGCTGATGTCGTCGATGGCATATTGCAAGCACTCTCGTGTTTACCGAAAAATTTGAAGTGGTGTAGTATGCGTAAAATAAATCTAGCCTCGACTAGACATATACTGTGTCAGCCTACCTGGGAAACTGACATTGGCGCCAGTAAAATATAAATGCAACAATCAAATATTTCAAGCGTCGATCGTCCAAACTAGCAGGCCTTTCAAATCACACAACTCGTTCATGCAACACTCAACACCAACAGCTCGAGTGAGTAAAGCAGGGCTCAGATCCAAGGAAGAATCAATCCAAATTGTCGTATAGGATAATTTATTTTTAATGCGCAGTATCATAATCCAGCAACGGCTGGGCATATACCTTGTAATAAATTTACCTGACAAAACTATTTGTTGAACGAGCCCAGTAACCGCGTTGCAATTATGATGATTAACAATGATTGCACATTCTTCCAATCATTGTTACGCAATCCAGTCAAGTGTAGAACCGATACGAGACCCCAACTCCATCAGCCAGACTAACAGCAAGCATGCATTTGCCTCGTTGTGGTGTGATCACCGCAATCGTGATACGCGAACGCCGTCAAAGATAGTAAGGATTGGTGTTAGAATCACAAAAGAAATCGTCCAGCGGCTGGACGTATACTAATGTTCCACTCACCTAACCGGCTATAGAGTGACACTCCTGTGACTCTATCAATCCCCCTACTGCTTAAAGGTCGGTGAACTTCACTGTTGTAAGTTGCTCACGATGACGTCGGTTTAAAAATGGCTCTTGTATTCACAATGATTTAGTGACGCTCCTTGATGCCAGAAATGATGATGGCGGTTATTAGTACAATAGCTAATGGCGTCTCCGCGATGGCTACTTCGAAAGCGTGGTTTCCTTGATGCAGAAGACCTTGATCGCCGTGCGTTAAGACCTCTGTGGTTCGATAATCCGGTTCGAAGGACCAGCAATGTTGTATAATTGGCCCTTGTAACCGCTAACTGACCTTGATGCCTTCGATTTCCTTGATGCGATGATTTTGGTAGTTGTCCAGATCGTTGGATTTACCAATCCGAGAACCAGGCGGGGTTGATAATGATGTACAGCACCGAGTGATTAAAACACCTTTTAGTAATCACTCCAAACACATTTAATCACTTACTAAATTTTATTTTCTACTTAGGTCTACTATATATATAAATGATCAGCAGGTTCTTGTAAAGTGCAACCATCCTCGGTTGCGTATGATTAATTACTGACTGGCTCGATCGAGAGCGATCGAGATGATCCTAGATGTGCGATGCTATTTCTCAATCTGTGCTAAACCGTGATGACTACTGTTTTCCATACTCCGACAAATCCCTCTCATTCTCACGGCAATCGAAGTGGCTGCGTTCGTTGTATTCGGTGTTGGTTGTGAAGTAGGGTTCCAATCAAACACTATGATTATTTACTCGTTAGGATCGACAGTCGGTGGACAGCAATAAAAGTTTCTTCCTCATCACAATAATGTAATTAAAACTTGACATTCACATTCCTGTCGTCTTCTGTCTGTGGTTCTGAATCTGAAAGACCAACAGATATGAGCAGCCCGAATAGGTTGTATTGTGGCACTTACCTCCGGCACTAGTCGGACCTCTGAACTTTGTGTTTGAACTGGATTAGTCCGGTCCCACACGTGGTCGAAAGTTTTCACAAAGCACAACAACTTTCGGTCCGGACTAGATTCCGACTTCTCTGCTGCTTTCGCTTCCGAAGTGCAGTCCAAAATTTGAACCTGTCCTTGATTGGGACAGACAAAATTTGTGCCAATAGCGGAAGATTATGATGAGCATTCGGTCTCTGATGCTGTCTTAATCATCTTTGGGTGGACCAACTTGATTGCTATCTACTGGGAGCTGACCAGGAATGAGCATCGAAAGCAGCAAAAGTGGGCAAACTGGTCGAATGAGTTGACCTGCTTTGGAGTCTTTGGCTTGCCATGAAGCAAAATGCCAACAGGATCAATTTTTAGGTAATAGTTTTGCTTTCGGACGCAAACTGATATGGAATTTCACCAGTAATGTTACCCAGGACGGAAATTTAGTCTTGGCCACAATGGCAAGGCTTATAATGATTTTTCCTACAAAACTATGTGCGATAAGGACTTCTATTTTTATTTATTTGCCTATGTATTTAGTTCAGTGACCTTGTAACATACGAATTGGTATTTATTTTCAGAAATCAAAAAAAACTAACAGATTTCGACTTTTCGAATAAGGAATTTCCCGGTTAATTTGATATTTTATGCCAAAGCAGTGATCGTCATAGTGTTGAGAACTATCGTAGCATAACCAGTCGCCTCGCTGCTTTTTGTTTTTTTAAATAATTGTTAGCAGTCAGATATTTCCTGGCGCTAAACCCTACTTTTTCACTGATCAAACATGCTGGGTGGGTAATGTCGAAGACATAACTGATTGACGTGAGTACGAATAAAACAAGCAAGCTTTTCCCTTCTTCACCATCAGAATTTGAAACGACGCATCTACACCAAAGTGCGGAATTATTATATATATATATATATATATATATATATATATATATATATATATATATATATATATATATATATATATATATATATATATATATATATATATATATATATATATATATATATATATAAATGCAGAGATCATTCTTTGTAATCGCATCACGTAAGAACGGATGGACGGATTTACATGATTCTTTTTTTGTTTGATCAGTTTTTACCCCCACCGGGTTCGTACATAAAAAAAATTAGGAAATCTTTCCGGAAAATCCATAAAGTTTTTTTGTATGGACAATGAATTTTCCACTGAAAAACTCGCCAATGATAGCTAGATCTACGATTGATGTTTGGCGCGCAACGAGTTGCATAAGTGTTTGGTCGTCGAAGATACTAGATCGCTGAAAGAATCTTTTGGCGCGCAACGAGTTGTTTTGTGTGAAGTTTTCACATGTATATTTAATTCATGTGGTTCGTCATTCCAAGCCACGTGCTTAATTGGGTATCAACATTATTGCTTGTCGAATGATTTAATGATGGAACGCATATGAGTGTTCTAGCTATACCGTAAATAGGATCAAAAGTTCTGATATTGTTTACCAAAAGATGCATTGTGTGCAATGTAATCAGTTAGATGATTATTTAAGAGGTGGAAATAAGCTTATTTTACGCACGAAAATGAGAATCAAGATTTCCGACTGTGAATCAAAAAACCGAACAACGTGAATCAAAAAATTGGGTAACAAAACTAAAATTGCGATTATGTTTTAAATTGTGGGAACTGTTGAAATGAAATTGAAGACGTTTTTAAATTCTAAGTAAAACCAAAATTTATCTTATCAAAATTCATTCGTTTCAAAATTCATTATAATATCTACAATAAATATGTTATATGAAAAGATAATAATAATTATTTTTATTTACTGTGAATCAAAAAATTTGCCTATTTCCACGCCTGGATTATTGTTGGCCATCGTAGGCGTGAGTTGAACAAATCACATTATAGAACGATTTTTGTACGAATCAATGATATGATTCTCCTGTTTAAATAATAAGATCAAACAATAAGGGTTTGTCTTGCATTTAGCTTGCTGGAGTTCGTTCGCGTTGGATAAATTCTGGTGGATTGAAAACCATTAGTTGTGAGATTATATGCATTGACTCGAACGATAAGCTAAATACTGATACAATCACTCCTCATGTTCACTCCTCTATAACAGAAGAATTGCACATTATTTTCATATAAAACTTTCTCATATAGATTCTCAGTACCGAACTTTACCATTCGTTAATTGTAGGTGGGCTACTAAACAAAATGATGTGGTGTCGACTAATGAGACGACAATTGATAAAACTATTAAACGAATTCAGTGTTCATGGAAAAGTTAATGGACACAATATTTAAAGGAAAGTTAACTTGAACTTTCGTATTTCCAAGAATTATTCATTTTATCTTTCGGTTTTTTAACAATAGCAAACTAACTAGAGACTGTGAGAGGCGAAAGAATATTAAAAATGTAGAGTAGGTGAGGTAGGGTCTAACACTTTTAAAAAATCATATATTTTTTTCGTTGTATTTCCTGATAGTAAAATATTTGAAGAATATTCTGTAAAATTTTCAAGCCTATCGGAACAAAACTCAGCAAATTGTGGGCCTTCATCTTTGTTCATCTTATGCTGCGAAGAAGTAAGAGCTCGGCACACAGGCTTATGATTTCTGCTTCGATTGACTTAAAAACTTGACAAAATATTCTTGAAATGTTTCATTATAACAAATTATAAAGGAAAAAAATATGATTTTTTGAAAATGTTAGACCCTTGAATAATAAAATATTTCCATTGATATTATAGACAAAAAAAACCGTGTCCGTGTCCATCGTCAATCAAAAACTACTGCACCAATTTTTTTCAAATTTTGCACACACTTTCTACATATAAAAAACCAGACCCCAACGTTTTGCTTTTCGTTGTTTGGTACTTTGGGGAGGTTTTATAACTACAAAACGAAGGATTTTTTAGTGAAAAATTGTAGTTTACACTTTGAACAACCACCAAAAATTCAAAAATAAAAAAAAAAATCAAACAGAGACGTCGGGGTCTAGAAAACTTCTACTCTAACTACGCTGGTTTGATTTGTGCACTTCTGATTAGTCTGCGCTGAATACAGTGGACACCGCAAATCATGATTTTTAAGAAGCGTCCTAAAAATACCTCTTGACCGACTTATTTCTCAATATTTTTCCACGACAAAATTACAAAATATTGTTTGAATAATGCTTTTCATCATGCAAAACATTTGAATTTATTTTGTTGAACGATAATTCTGAAAAAATCGCAAAAATGATGATATTTCTCGCATCTAAACTTTTACCTTCTACCAGAGGAGTCGAACTTAGCGATGCGAAACATCCGAGTCTCTGGTATGTCAAAAATTTACTAAATAATTACTGACTAACCAGAAGTCCTAAATTAAAAGTAAAAAATAAAGTTTTATCGCTAAATTGTTAATCGAAAATTGTTCCTGTGATTGTCACGCTACGAACATTCATCAAGCACGATTAAATAATATCACCAGACTAGCGAGAAGTGACGAACTACAAGTCACGAGGGCAGCTTTTGTAAAATTGTGGAATCAATTTAAAATAGTCATCTTAGTTATTTTTGCTTCACTTTTTATTCCATATGTCGAAACCATAGTTTTAGAGAGATCTACAATCGCTGTTCGATGCACTGACTCAAAAGATATGGCGATCGGTGCATTTATTTACAATTTTTTTAATGAATTCATCGCTACCAAGTAATCAGTAAAATAATGGAAAGAAACATTAACAGCATAAGAGGTTTTACAATTCTACTGTCCGAAAACATAAATTAAAAAAAAATCGCAAACATTAATTAAAGCAGAGAAATGATATATTCGACACCACTTGCATATCCTAAAGTCAACACAACGCGTTCAAACCAATTAAAAAAAACCGAGAATAGTAACTATCTAAATGCTGCACGGAATTCATTTCTGACTTTCAGAAGAGCCAAATTGTGGAATTCTCTACGATATTAAATACTCTTCGGAGTATTTTTCTCGAACACGAAGCAGCCAAATGCTTGTCTTACATGCACTCGTTTGGTGCGAATTTCACACTGCAAAAAGTGCGCAAAACTAATCAAATTATTGTAAATTTGCATTAAACTGATGATTTTTACTGAAAAAAAACATCAAAATGCTTTTCGTTGTACACTAAGGTCTCTTTTTACACGGTTTTTTTACACGGATTCCGGAATTAACACGGTTTTTATTTAAACGGTTTTCTTTTACACGGATTTTTTTAACACGGTACGTAATCCCCGTGTAAAAAGTGACCTTAGTGTATTTTGCGCCAATGCAAATTGAATTCTTGATATTGGAACTGGAACTGAGCTCTGCATCTGACCGGAATTGTACACTTGCTTTATTTCCTGCTCAGTCAACTGCGCAGGCTAGAATGAACGAAACGTCGCTCACTTCATTAAAACCGTCGGCTTGGGTACGGGAGAGGAGCCATGAGTTTTCTTCTTGGATATTCGTTGATACCAAACATAAATATAAAATATAAAACTTTGACGTTAGATCAGTACAAATCTCCAACGTTTCAAGTTGAGGAGAGAGAATAAACTGGCACCGTTATACACAGGTTAGCAAGCTACACTCAACTGATTAAACCGTTTTATTAAATACATTTAATTGAAATATGAATTGGCTTGGGTGCTCAATCGCAAGTGGTGACTTTTCAGTCCTATTATACACATAATTTCGTTGCTACCATTGAGACATCATTTCCTTCCGCAAGTCTGTGATTTTTGGAGGGAAAATTGTAAACCTACTTCTAATGTGTAATGGGGAAAAGGAACTTATATACTAACTTACTAACCAATACAAAGAGCAAATCGATGCAATTGAAGATTGCATCGATTTTTGTCGGTATTTGTTTATAATATTATGTGACATAACATCTTATGGTTCTATATTTGTGAGTCTGTGTAACTCATTTGTACTAAGCCAGGGGGGACACTTCAAAATCATTTTCAGAATTTTATTCTGAATCCTTTGAAGCATTTTTTTATGTCGTTTATTTATACCCGGCTTTAACCAAGTTGCGGTCGTTCGCCGGTTTTGATGCATTTTCTTTCAGGTGTAACAATAGCTTTGGTACTGCCTAAAGCACGGCTACGACATGCGACGGAGCTTAGAATTTCTTTTTATACGAGGATATAAACACTTAAAAATGTATTACGCTTTGCCTGTATTCCTACTACAGAGTGGGTCATTTAAAGTGGAAACATCGGGCAACCCAATAACTTTTGACAGAATTGTCAGATCTACTAATGACACACCGCGTTGAAGGCGTCATTCCAAGACAATTTTACCATGGAACAGTACACACTTTACATACAAAACGAGGCCAACTTTTGGCGAAAAAATGCCATATCAGACGAGGAACATTTCACGCTAAATGGATGCTTTCATAAGCAAAATTATCCCTTATTGAGGAACAGCCTCTAATCGACTGAACACCCTTATTGAGGAACAGCCTCTATACGGCCAAAAGTAACAGTTTGTTGTGGTTTTTGTGCGGAAATGGTGATTGGTCCCTATTTTTTCCAAGATGATGATGGAGCAACGAAAACCGTTAATGGCGATCGTTATCAAGCCATGATAAATGATTTTGTGATTCCGATTGTTCGTGGTAATGGTTTGAATGGCTACGGGTTTCAACAGGATGGTGCAACATGCCATTCAGCTTGACTAACGATCGATTCGTTACGACAATTGTTCCCCTGACCAGTCATATCGAAAAACTATGATTTTGACTGGCCGTCGAGATCACCCGATTCGACGCTACCAGACTTTCATGTGGAGCTATTTGAAATTCAAGGTATACGCTGATAGGCGAAGAACTAAAGCTCAACACAAAGACAACATACGACGTTAAATCGCCGCCAAAACGATGGAAAACACCGTAAAACGGCATATTTTATTCTCAAGGCTAGAGGTGACTATGATTTACGCGATATAATTTTCAAAAAATAGCTGTAACATCCTTGCAGCAAAATTAATTATAATCGAAATGAAAATAAATAATTTTTTTTCATATGTTTTGTTCAGAAACAAATGCTTCCACTTTAAATGGCCCACCTTGTATGTGATCCTTGAAAGTGAGTGTCATACGGTAAACCTAAATATTTTGCTTGATGGGGCCATGCCAACACCAAGGCATTCAATTCGATGACATGATTGTTATTTGGTTTAAGAAAAAAAGCTCTAGGCTTAAGAGGGAAACTGAATAAACCGTCGATTTGTCTCGTGAAAGATATCGCAACTAGTTTGAACGTAAAAGTTTATAAATTAGCTTTGCTCTTTTTGTGAGGTAGATTCTTACGAATAGAGCAGGGTTTTTGACGTATATACGTCTGACGCCTTAAAACGTCAGTAAAAAGACCCCAGTTTGACAAAGAACACAACACATTTTCGATTGTATTCTCTTTGAAGAGCAATGCAATTATTCCAACGGCTACACTACTTTTATTTATATTCAATTATTTCCTCCTTAGCGTAAGAATCGGTTTATAGCAATGAGCCCATCATTCGATTTCCGGCAAGTTTTTATTATTCGAAGTACGGAGAAAATCACTAGGGGCTAAATCTGGCGAATTTGGTGGAATCGGTAGCATAACGAGTTTCGATTCCTGGAACTTAGCCATCGTGACGATCGACTTGTGACACGGTGCATTTGATCAACTGAGAGAATATTCGGTACCTATTTCGCAAACATATTCAAGTATTCATGCAAAATTGTGAATAGTCACTTCCTTTTGATAGCTTTTCGATGGCAATCATCTGTTGCAGTTTCATTTTTCGATAGTAGGGGAGACTGGAGTTAATCCGGACACGGGATTAAACCCGGCAGCTTAAATATCTTCCAGACCAGCAATTATTTCGATTAAAGGATAGACTTTTTAAATGCGCTTTTCTGTGACAAACAGACGTCAGTCAGCTGGATGACGTTGAATCAATTCTGTTTGGCGTCAATCGTGTTCGTGCCAAAAGGTGTTTTTTACTGATTTTTTTTTTCGAAATTCTTAAATATTTTGAGTATATATGATTTTTGTGCATTGTAGTGACGATCTGGTTAATTCGTTGATATGTCAATTCCGTGCTGAATCCAGTGATTATTAAATGCTTTCGATTACGTGGAAAACAAAATTGTTATTGTGTCTCGAAAATTAATTGTCTGTGTGGGGCTAAATCGGACAAAAAAGTGGGGCTAAATCAGACACATAATTCTTTACTTGAAATTATTGAAACATACCTGAATATTGATATCTATATTTTAATTCTACTTCTTATCACTTATTAAAACTAGATATACCATAAATCAAATCAAAACGTTCATTCTATGTAACGAAGTAATCAAACAGGCTTCAAGGAAGACTGGTACTGCAATGCGTTTCAGTTTTCAGACAATACCTATACTTCCAGCGAGCAGGATTATGTCTCACGCAAGGTTGAAATCAACATAAAATTCATTCAAGCACGATTTCATTTCTTTTGCGCTCTTTAAATTATCTTAAATTTTGGCGCCCTACCGTATTCGTTTTTCATTTTTGTGTGAAAATTAAAGTCCGGCTCAGCTTTCATTTTCATTAGCTTGGATCGGAATCTAGGTTCAGAATTTAAGTCCAAAACTCAGAGTCTGGTACAGAATTTAGGTCCAGATCCAGAAACTATCCAAATATTTGGACCTGGTCATAACATATTACCGGACTATTATCTAAATCTAGATTTCGGTTCCGAACTCCGATATGGACCTACTTACCTTGTTGCTGGTCCAGATTATGGAGTTTGACTTAGGCTTATAATATTACTGATCTAGATCCAGACCATTGACTGGGATGTTCTATATCCTGAGACAGAAATTTTCAATTCAAGCCATATTTGAAGTCCATGTAAGGTAATGGTATGATCTTTTTTTATTTTTTCTTTTGCACACTGCAGATCAGTATGAATTGAACTGCTAGTGTACCTTAGCAGTTCAACTTGAATCACTAAGCAAACGTAGCATTTCCACTCAAGTCTATTTTTATGCAGTTGTTCCATACGGCTTTTATGCGAGTTTTCAAAGATGTGATTTTCTTGATTCGTCTTAGGAATGCACAAAACGTCGAGATCTAGTATTATTTCATAAAAAAATGTTAAGTCGACTTTCTGGAACTTTTTTTTACATAACACGAGATCTCGATTTTTCAAAATAATGTTTGTAATGATCTTAATGGTTTTTCTTTGAGTTT
The DNA here is from genome assembly GCF_030247185.1 of Malaya genurostris. Lineage (NCBI taxonomy): Eukaryota > Metazoa > Arthropoda > Insecta > Diptera > Culicidae > Malaya > Malaya genurostris. The sequence continues at coordinate 259,287,057 of NC_080571.1, forward strand.
TGTCTTCGACTCTTCAGTGCATTAACAGTTTGAATAGAACCATCATTACCATCCAACAGTTAAACTAATCGCCTAGGAGTTCAAATTAAGCCTCGGTGGAATATTCAAAACATGTTTCTTATGTTGAGTACTGCTACTGCACTTATAAGCCGAAGACGAAGCGTGAAGAAAATGAAAACAAATGTTTGCTTTTTGCACAAAACGGTTACTCTTGATAATTTGAACATAGTTTCAGCTTCTTTCAGCTCCTCCAGATCTAATCCGCTCGCTCTCAATGATATGATTTATAATTCCAAAACATTGTTTACTTAATACCAGTGATACTCAAACTGGTCCCTTAGTGAACAGTAAACTCAAAATGGTCAATAGGTGGGTAATGAGACGCAAATAGTGGGCTACTTTAACTAAAAAAGTCTGGGAAAGTTTATAGTTGTATTATATTATTATATTATTAGTCAAGAAATCATTGATAAATTCTGATCAGGATTAAGCCAACCTAATAGGTGCAAATGTGATTACAATGAATAGTGAGTCATCAAATTCTTGTTAGATTTAGTATAGAGGTGGGCAAAATTGTTCATTTCAATATATTCTATAATCTAAGTGTAATTCAAATATGTGTATTCGGTAAAGAATGGCATGATTTCAGTGAAATATAGTAACAAAAAAAAACATATAACAATATCTTTTATACACATTTTTTTCTTCAGATAAATCATTTAAATTTCCAAATAGAACCCAATTATCAACTATTCAAAAAAAAATTAGTATTTTTTTCTGGGCGGTTCAACGAATTCTAGCCCTTAAAAATATATTTATAAACGGTCGCAGTTTCACTTTTTCGCGACGAATGACCATTAAAATTAAAACTGAAGTCAATTGAACTACCTAGCTAATGAACTCTGTTATAGAGTTTCATTTTTATCAAATTTATGAAAAAGAAAACTATAGTGAGCATTCGAAAACATAAAATATATCACGCTCATGAATTGCTCCAACTAGAGAGAGTGTGAATATGTCAAATTTTGCTGGCATTCGACAAACGTTTTCTGAATACTTTTACTACATTGATAACACTTAGTTTGGCCACATTCATCAATTGCTAACTTTTATTACTTTTCGTGCGAGTAGCTTGGATTTCCGAGATGCACGAGCAAAATATTGACTCTTGCTTCGATGTCATTTTAACAACCGAGAAGTAAATATAAAAATTAAACAGTAGGTATGTTGTTTGTTGAGGTTGAGGGTGACAAAGCGTACTCTGAGTTAGCTTGTATTTGCAACGTGATCAAATTAATCAAGACAGCAACTTTTGAGGGTCGCATGCAAGCTTTTGAAGCTTTCTTCACGTTTCGCCTTCGTCTTATCAGTGTTTAAAGCAGTTCGAATGGTACAACCATCTCCGCCTAACGGTTTAATTTGAACCGCTAAGCAAACCGCAAGATACAATATCCTTTCTGATGGCTAGAACGAAAGCTTGTGAAGGTTAAACGCAATATGGGATGTCGGAAGTTTACATAATCTCCGCGTTTTACTCAATGACAGGCTACCGATGGTGATCTGTAGGAAATACTGCGCCAATTTGAAGGCTCGGAAACGGTTTTTTCGGACAAAATGTGAAAATGATAAATTGATCGTGCGAGATTTGTAACGTCAGTTCGATTCACTCAATGCATCGTGTTTTCGGATTTATATATCTCGACTGGAAAGTAATTTCAAATCTAATCCAAAACAATTTTGGTTTTATCTTCGGAATGAAACGTCTTCTCGTGGAATTCCCGAAAACGTTCACGGGAATCACTCGTCTTCAGCAGCTTTGGATTCAGCAAACCTATTCGCGTCATTCTTTCAAAGTGTGCTAAGTAATAACTCACCACCTTTGTCAGAATCGTACCTGAATAGCCTACCGATGTATAATCTGAACTTACCAGCGATTGTGTTCACGGCAAGTGAACTGTATACTAATCTGCAACGTGTCAACGGATGAAAAGGTCCAGGATCGGATGGATTGCCACCTTCATTTATAAAAGGATGCTCTTCTGCCTTAGCTTAGCCGGCTTCACTGCTTTTCAATCGTTCCTTAGCTGAGAGATATTTTCCGGCGAAGTGGAAAGAAGCTTTCATAAAACTGGTAACGTCCATGACGTCGATAACTACAGAGGCATTTCCATTCTGAGTTGCTTACCAAAAGTCTTCGAACGTATGCTGTTGGAGTATCTCTATCCCGCAGTAAAGCACATTATCAACACTGAACAGCATTGTCAGAAAACGATCAACAACGACTAGAATGATAAGCTACGTTACTATACTGATTGACAAACTTGAAAAACGACAACAAGTTGATGCGTTGTACGTTGATTTCTCGAAAGTTTTCGATTGTGTACCCCATCTGCTCGCAATAGAAAAATTGAGGCGTGGTGGTTTCCCAGACTGGCTGACTGATTGGATTTTTTCGTATCTCACAAATCGCATAGCCTCAGTTCGTGTAGGATCTATTCTTTCTGATCCTTTCAACATTATATCAGGTGTTCCCCAAGGAAGCCATCTAGGTCCACTACTTTTTGTACTGTTCGTGAATGACCTATGTAGAGAATTATCGTCTCCTAAAGTAATGTATGCAGACGATCTCAAAGTGTATCGCATCATTACTAGCCTTGTGGATTGCTGTGCCTTACAAATGGACGTTGACAAAATCATTGACTGGTGTGACAGAAACGGTATGAGTATAAACATAAAAAATGCAGTGCAATTACTTTCTCACGATCGCAATCTCTATGATGGCTGTTCCAGTTCAACGAGTTTCTGCTGTTAAAGATTTGGGCATCGTCCTTGATCGTAAGCTTCGTTTCACCGAACAATTATCTCTAGTTACGGCAAAGGCTTACGCAGTTTTGGGACTTATCAAACGTAACACCAGAGACTTTGATGATGTGTATTGCCAAAAGACAGTTTACGTCGCTTTAGTACGCAGTATTTTAGAATACGGAGTAATAATCTGGGCACCCTACCACAACGTCCACATCGATCGAATCGAACGAGTTCAAAAATGTTTCATTCGATTTGCACTACGACGACTTCCATGGCAAAACCGTCTTCAATTACCTAGCTACTAGAATCGCTGCGCTCTGATTAATCTTCCTACACTACAAAACAGACGAAATTTTCCTTCAGCGACTGGTTGTCTTCGACTTGCTTTCGAATAACATCAACTGCCCAGCGCTTTTGGAGAGATTGCATTTTAATATTCCTGGAAGATCATTGCGGAGAACAGACTTTCTTCGACGTTCAGTCCATCGCACACAGTACGGTCAAAACACTCCTATGGATGTTTGTTGTCATCGCTTCAATAGTGTTTATCATTTATTTGATTTTACAATGAACAAAGACGCATTTAAAATTGAAATATTTGTTTTAGGTTAATGAGAGTAGTTCTATAGTAATAGTCTGTGCAATAATTTTATTTTAATCGAAGATAAATTTAAATAAATAAAAAAATGCTGATCTGTAGGAAATACTGCGCTAATTTGGAATTTCTTCAGAAGGACTTAAATTCTTTAGTTCTATATGCAAATTTTGCAAATTTAAAAAAAAAACTTTTACGTACCTGAGAATAAGTTTTGGTCTAATATGCCTTAGCTATAGTTTACATGATAACACTTTAGCCTAAATGCATTTCCCAATGGAAAAGCATACGGAAAAATGACTGATAAAATAAAAAGAACGAAATACGTAACCTTCTTTGATTCAGGGAAATCGTTCTGCCAATTGAACTACTCTGGGTGTGATGAAATATAACTCAGAAGACTTCCGTGAGAAAAAAAACTTGGTATTTGATCCTACTGTAATCGACCGATGTGATTCAAGTATTAATCTCAAAGCAAAGCAAAGTCTTGACATTACATTCCTTCCGTGGAATTTGGCATTTCTGTTTCAACAGACTTCGCAGCCGATTCTTAGCGTACAGAATCATTGCATGGCTAGTGCTATGGATCCTACTGACACTAAGAATCCTTCCAGGTCAGGGCTCGAACATACGACAACTGGCTCGTAAGACCAGCGTCCTATGCATTGAACCGACAACCCGGGACAATTATTAATCTCAAGCCTGTAAGCTAATACTGCAAGCAAACACTGATTAAGTCTATTTTTTACTAATCAAATCTATCTATGATTCTTCGGTTGGGTAAAGATATGTGAGATTTTGTTGTGTCTTTGTTACCGTCTGTTTGCTCAATACGAACTTGAATTACCAAATTATTTTAGCCTTCTAGGATTGGAAATATAACTAGCCTTTACGCCATTGTTCTCTATTTTATGTTTGATGGTGTTTGATAGGTGCAAAAAAGCTAAATGTAAACCCATCCATCCAAAATTTGAAAATTTTTCAACTTGGTTGGCATTAAAGTGAATAATATATGAAAAATATGCATAGGACCAAAAAAGTTTGGGAACCACTGCTTTATACCGTATCAACGGAACTAATACGTTATTTACCGCAAAAGTTGTACAATGTACCAATGGACTCCATAAAAACATCCCTCATCGTCTATCGCTATTCCGTAAATCGAAATGGCTGGAGGACACATAAACAGATTCTCGCGTTCGAGGTGTCGGCACCGAATCGTGAAAACGAACAAAACGATCGGCGACGGAGAAGTGCCGCGCTCCATCCGATAGCGATGCGTAACAAAAGGATACCGTTGATGATGAGCAGCCAATCAATGCAACGCGCGGAGTGTAGGTACCGCCGTAAATCGTCGTTCCGTCGAAGTGTGCTGTCGGGATGATGATGATGATGATGGTGGTGGTGCAATTTAATGCGCGAACTTTAGTAGCACCGCGCGAAATGATTGTGTGATTTACGGGATGTATAGGAAAATATATAGATATTTTGATTGGATGAAGGCGCCTATAAATTGAACCGTTCCATCACCCTCCGAACGGCCCAGAATTACGACTGTTGATGTAGGTTTTTGGGTTTTATTGTTCTTCGCTATCTGATGTTCACACGGCGATCGGAGATGATGAAAGGAATTGCCTTGTTAATGGCGTAATGTGCTTCTGATTGATATTTTCGATGGTCGCTTCGGGACCAGGAATGCCAGGACTGTCGTACCTTCGTCATCATCGGAGGTACGAAGGGTAGTGATTCGATTTTAATTATGCTTCTCATTTATACGGGAAAACAAAACCCATGGAAGTGCATTGAATTGGATTTTTGTTTTTTACCATGGACAAAGTTTTGAAACAGAAAATTCTATAGTTGACGAATGTCGTCGTAGGATTTCCTGTTTTTCACATACTCACTGGGATAAAAACTCATCAACAAGTCACAATCCTTTTCAGAAGAAAGTTTCTCCTTTCGATTTGAAAATCGGTGCTCCGATGCTGTGATGATATAGCTTCTCAAGTTTTGCCCACAAACATACGAGTCGTATTGTGTGTACTTGTGGGTAGAAAAGTTTCTCCGTCGCTAGGAAGAACCAATCTGTTTTCGTGGTGTCATTGTAGTTGAGCTCTCATATGGAATTTAATCCGGCCTTTCTCGACCCTATTTATAACTACCAACAACTCACACTGTGGATACAAAAAAAACACATCTTGTTTTTCCGGATAAAATTTTTCCTTAAATATAATGCCGCTTCGGATGCGGCTATGAAAATCCCCCGTTCGTTCATGTTCAATATCCGGTTTTGTTTCTTTAGCTTTAAACATTCTTCACAACAGCGAAGAAAAACATTTTTTGACCTACTTGTTAGGGTTCACATTTAAGTTAACCAACTGTGAACCATCCTAACCAGGGAAGAAGAAACATTCTCAAAGTCAGAGCTTTTGGTCGTGACTGCTGTCTCAGTAGCAGTACTTTCAGGGTCGCGGGTAAACACTTCACTTTGTTTTTTTTTTTGTAAATGTCAGAGGGCTATTGTACCAATAGTCATCTCATTAGTAGAGTCAAAATTCTTACCCGATAGGTGAATGGCCACAAGGCTGAAGATTCTATAATTAACATTAAAATTAATATCTATTGCTCGGTCAAGTTTCTTTCATCCGGTACTCCAGCATGCATTTAAACCTCTAGAATTCAAACAAATCTACTTGCTGAGAATTCTCCTAAAGGCATGAAATAGAAATTGTCACTGAAGAATCCTGTGGAATATGGAACGAAATCTGTGAACAATAATCTCTCCTCTGTCAACATATAGTTCCATGTTGTCGTCAGCAAACTTGTTGCAATTGCTCGAGAGGGACACTGTGTGAAACGCACGAAAGATTGATCAAATTTCTTAATTTAATTGTACATAAACATGACAACATATTGACATATTGAGCATCTCGCGAGGCTGAGTTTAAAAAAGTTCTCGTTCACACGACATCATTCGAAGCTGAATTTTGAAGCATTCAAATGATATACACCCAAACCTCCGTTTACGAACACTTTTTATACGTTACCTCTTTTTACGAACAAAATCACAAATAACGTAATCTTTTTTACGAACCAAATCCCAAATAACGTAAACTTTTTTTACGAGCCTACTTCGTAAAAAAAGGTTTTGTCATTCATCGAAAGCGATTTCCGACTCCATGGAAACTACTACAATATGGGTATTTTTGAAACGGATTTAAAGAGTAGATTCCGAATTTGATTTTTCAGGAGCCACCCTACTTTTACTCGGGAAAATTGATGTAACTCGATCAAATGAAAAGCTAGAGAGGTGCTTTTTTCAACAAAGTTACTCAAAATAAAATTTCCTACATCTTTGGTTTACATCAAAAGCATTTTTGAGTTCAATTAAGAAAGTTAGATTTTAGATTTCAATCTAAACGAGGACCATCCTAGTAACATTTTTCATCAAAAGGAGCACCATTTGATTACAAACAACTTTTGTGAAGACACCAACTACAAAAAACTAATATTTAATAGTGAAAATATTGTTGTCACTCTAATTTCCCGTTTCGGACCATAGTGCAATGTTATACCTTTTAAATGAAACATAAGAACTAGAATAATCAGGTAACTGGGACACGAAGAGTAGAGGGACTGAAAGAAACAAGTAACTAGGACTTGAAGAGTTAAGTATTTTCAATGTTTGTTTATGTTTGTGTGTAGGTAATAGCTGGAATAGCCAGAAAGATCTATAAGCTTGGTCTCGTTTTAATGAAGAAGTAAAGTTATTTTAGCACATCTTTAAACTTTCGTCTATATCTAAGTTTGATGGATTGGGAATTTGTCTTCAGATTTTTATATCATTGGTAGTGAGTTCATGATTTTCGGGAAAAGCATGTTCTGCTACTTTTGGCTTGAAATGATGAGGCAATCCCTTTTCTGATTCCCTAGGTGCTTTTGTTATCTTCGTGATGTGCTCTTTGAAACAAATGTCTAATGATTTCTTTGTATGTCCAATGTATAATTTATCACAATAAGAACACGAAATTTTGTATACCGCTGATTTTTTAAAATTAACTGTACGATCTTTTGTGGAACCAAGTAATGTTTTCAATTAATTAATCATAATGATGAATACTAAATCTAAGCAAAATTTACTTAATATTGACTCTAATGATGTTCTTTTCAAACGGATAGAAAAAACTTTTTTTAATCTACCTAGTGGTGTAATGATCCCTTTCTTATATTAATCAAAACATCATAAATAACCCGTTTACTCTGTAGTTCCGGAATCGGAAGTAGCATCCACCCAAAATTCAAGAATTTCATATGAAACTCTAAGACTTATTATTATTATTATTTTTATTATTATTATTATTATTATTATTATTATTATTATTATTATTATTATTATTATTATTATTATTATTATTATTATTATTATTATTATTATTATTACTATTATTATTATTATTATTATTATTATTATTATTATTATTATTATTATTATTACTAGCTGACCCGGCGAACTTCGTCTCGCCCGAAATTATTTTTTTGAATTTATGTTTTTTGACAGCAGTATTGTCAAACGTCTTATGCTGTTAATGTATCTTTCCATTATTTTACTGATTACTTGGATGCGGCGAATTCATCAAAAATCATGTGAAAATGTTAAAAGCTTTTGTTACGCAAAAATTAAGCGAATGCACCGATCGCCATGTCATCTTTTAAGTCAATGCATCGAACAGCGATTGTAGATCTCTCTTAAACACGAACTAATTCGACATATGAAATAAAAAGTGGAGCAAAAATAACTAAGATGACTACTTTAAATTGATTCTGCAAATATACAAAAGCTGCCCTCGCGACTTGTAGTTCGTCACTTCTCGCTAGTCTGGTGACATTATTTAGTCGTGCTTGATGAATGTTCGTAGCATGACAATCACAAGAGCAATTTTCGATTACCAATTTAACCATAAAACTTATTTTTACTTTTTATTTATGACTTCTGCTAAGTCAGTAATAATTTAGTAAATTTCTGACATATCAGAGACTCGGATGATTTACATCGCTATCCTCTGGTAGAAAGTAAAAGCTTAGATGTTAGAAACCTTGTTACGTCGCAATTTTCCGCACTTTATTTTCAAATCCTTACTCTTCCTTAAGTACTATGGCTCTACAATTTTCATATTCTTTCTCCTCCCACAATCTCTTGTTAGTTTGATATTGTTAAAAAACCTAAAGATAAAATGAGTAATTCTTGGACATTCGAAAGTTCAAGTTACCATTTTATTAAATATTGTGTCCATTAACTTTTACATGAACACTGCATTCGTTTAATAGTTGTAGCAATAGTCGTCTCATTAGTCGATAGTCTTCACCTCATAATTTTCCTTAGTACACCCAAACCTCCGTTTACGAACACTTTTTATACGTAACCTCTTTTTACGTACCTCTTTTTACGAACCAAATCCCAAATAACGTAAACTTTTTTTACGAACCAAATCCCAAATAACGTAAACTTTTTTTACGAACTACCTCTTTTTACGAACCCCCGTTTAGTTCGTAAATGGAGGTTTCGGTGTACTCCACTCCACTCCACTCCACAATTAACGAATGGTGTAGTTCGGTCCTAAGAATCCATATCAGAAAGTTGTATATGAAAATAATGTGCAATTCTTCTGTTATAGCGGAGTGAACTTGAGGAGTGATTGTACCTGCTTATCGTTCGAGTCTATGCATAAATTCTCACAAATAATGGTTTTTAATCCACCCTTGAGAATTTATCCGATGCGACTGAACGAACTTTAGCATGGTAAAAAAAAACGTTCTATAATTTGATTTGTTCAACTCACACCTACGATGGCCAACATTATTCATCTAACTTATATTGCAACACAAATCTTCTGGTAATCAATATAAGAACATCTGATCCTGTTTACGGTATAGCTAGAACACTTATGTGCGCTCTATCATCATTTGGCAAGCAATAATTTTGATACATAATGAAGCACGTGGCTCGTAATGAAGTTAGATCAAGCATGCTGGTGAAATCTTCACACAAAACAACTCTTTGCGCGCCCAACAATTTTTTCAAACGATCTAGTACTCTTTCCTTCGACGGCCAAACACTTATGCAACTCGTTAGGCGCCAAACACCCATCGATGATCTAGCAATCATTGACGACATTTTCAACGGAAAATTCCATTGTCCATACAAAATAATTTTATTGATTTTTCCCACTTTTCGTCAAGTTTTCCTAATTTTTATGATGTACGAACCCGGTGGGGGTAAAAACTGATCAAACAAAAAAAGAATCATGTAAATCCGTCCATCCGTTCTTAAGTGATGCGATTACAAAGAATGATCTCTGCATTTTTATATATATAGATTATTATTATTATTATTATTATTATTATTATTATTAATATTATTATTATTATTATTATTATTATTATTATTATTATTATTATTATTATTATTATTATTATTATTATTATTATTATTATTATTATTATTATTATTATTATTATTATTATTATTATTGACATCACTACACCACCAGCACGATATTACTGCACTACCAGCTGTGTAAATTGCATATTTTTTCAAATGAATTTATATTCATTAAAATTCTTTTATTCTTTCGGTCACACTTATCATAAAATAGCCTAAATTTTTCTCAACCACAGCACCACAGTCTTTTACCGAAATCAATATATTGTTGTAACTCAACGCCCTGTAACTGCGGAACCGGAGGTCAGATTTGGATGAAATTTTACAGCAGCTTTAACGATAACGTGAGCTTAAATTCAAATCAAGATTTGTGAAAATCGGTTCAATCATCACAGAGAAATCGAAGTGAATTCCATTTTTGAGTTTTTCTTCACCACTTTCGGTGCTTCCGGAACAAGGGGGGACCAATGGTGGCGAATTAGGTTTTCATGCCCACAAACTAACAATCTCTGCAAACTGGAAGAATTTATCAGACAGTTTTATGGGATTTGTACCTGTTTTTGACCATCATTTGCGAAAAAAATACTTATGAAATTGGTAATTTTCCACTTATCACGCTTTAGTTCCTGAACAGGAAGTCGGATCCGGATAAAATGCTCCAGCTCCAGACCTTTCATTTAAACCTTAGTTTGTGAAAATTGGTTGAGCCGTTTCGAAGAAAATTTTCTTTAATTTTCACATATTACCATGTAACTCCGGAACCGAAACTCGGATCCAAATAAAATTCAATAGCAGGCTATGGGACCATAAGACCTGTTATTTGAATCTTAGTTTGTGAAAATCGGTTAAGCCATCTTTGAAATATTTTTTTGTGCATATCATCCTATATCTCCGGAACCGGAAGTCGGATCGGAATGAAATTCAATAGCAGGCTATGGAACCATGTGACTTTTCACTTGAATCTTAGTTTGTGAGAATCGGTTAAGCCGTCTCCGAGAAAAGTGAGTGTATATTTTTGTTACATTCATACACACATATACATAGACATTTGTTCAATTCGTCGAGCTGAGTCGAATGGTATATGATATTTGACCCTCCGGGCCTTGGTTAAAAAGTTGTTTTTCACAGTGATTGCATTGCCTTTCTATATGAGAAAGGCAAAACCAATTTGATGACTACGTCACTTGTATGATTATATCTCCGAAATTTGACGTGTTCTTCGAAATCGATTCATAGCCCAATTTTAGTCTTGAACGAGTCTAAAATTATTAATATAGGCTTATCCATATCCGTCTAAATAGAGCGGTAATAAGTTTTTACGTTCACGTCACTTAAACCCTTATGTCACTGGAACCGTAAGTGACAGCTTCAACCAAATTTAACTTTGTTTAAAAAACACATCGTAGCATGAAAAAGATGCCTAAGTTAGTTGAAATCGGCTCAACCATCTTCGAGAAAATTGAGCGATAAAAAAATCGTAGAAAGATGCACGCTCATAAACACACAAATATTTTCCGATCTCGTCGAGCTGAGTCGAATAGTATATAACACTAAGGGTCTCCGAGACTCACTTCGACAATCGGGCTTTCTAGCAACCTTTCTATAGAGAAATTCAAAAGTGATCCCACGATGATTGTTTTGCCGCCTCCAAAAAACGTTGCGCCCGGGGCTCGACTTTAGGCAGTGCTCCAGTCAAAAGTTTTACATCGCGGTTGAGGATGTGCCGGGAAGATTCGAATTCATATTTGCTGATAATTTTGCGAAGAAGGCCATGATTTACAGCTTCGACCAGAAAATGGAATCTCGAGCACAAAAGAATGCCTGAAAAAGTGTGCAATGCCGTTCATTCGCAAGTCATCTTTTGGCACGATTTTGCCAGTTGCCACTACTCTAAGGTAGTTCTGGTGTGGTAATACTAATGATTTTTCCTGAATTTCGTACAATCGGAAAATACCGGGCAATTTTCAAGCAGCGACTTGGACTTGGACATTCAACGAATATGGGCGAAATGGAAGAAATGGAAAGGTCTAGATTTCGTAAATCGAATGTGATGCATGCCCCAAGTGGCAGCGCTAAGCTAGTTACCGGATCCTTACTGAACAGTATGAAAACATTTCTTAGCATGCCGAGCTTTGTTATGTGCGAAAAGAAGCTAAGCTCAGTTTGCCTCCTGCTGGGTCTAGATTTTATCCTCCAGCTGCACGCTAGCCAGCGCTGTTTGTGCATTCGATATCCATTTAGTTTTCACTCCAAGCACAGCCAATGAGATCTTGCTAATTGAAGGAAGAATCGAATCCGACTCCAGCAGTGCACTGCTTATTACGAGAAGCATTTAGTAAGACTATGAAAATCAGAATGGTTATTCAGTCTGTTTGCAGCCCATGACAACGAGTTTAGCTGTTGTAAGATGAATTTCAAACTTTTTATGGGAGATTGTTCGATATAAGGTAGAAATTGTTAGAATTCGAAAAGCCGTCTGTGATTTGTTTAAAGTTTTTGAATTCAGCATGGTTGAATCCCAAAATAGGAGTTTAATAGACTATAGTTTGAAATACAAAATTTGAATTGGATATTCTAAGGTCTTAGGGAAGAAATTTAAATTCCTTTTTCGAAGCAGAGTGAATTCTAGTTTGCAATATCATTCTATCCTGAGTCAACATTTCTAAATCTACTTGAACTGACGCCGTCATTGAATTACTGTAAATTGCATACATCCTCACATCCTTAGAGTTCGAGGCCTTCCTTGTTGTTAGCGTCCGACAATATTTCAACAGTTTAGCTACCTTAGTTTGATTGCATATCAAGTACAGTTAGCATTCCAAGCACTGGGCGGGAAAAAGATTCAAAATCAATCGAAACTTTATCAACAACTTCAAAATACTTGTCCAATTATTCTCAAACTCACAAATTTTGCAAACGTTCAAACAAAAATAAACAGTTTATTCGAAAAGTTAATTTACCGATCACGCTCCGGACTGCTGTTCCATAATTCCAATGACCACTTCTCCAGATCGGTAACGAAATGAACAAAACTATCCAGATGTGTTATATCCAATATCGAAAATCCACCGGTACCGGTCGAGAGGGTGGTGTCAACTAATTTTTGATAGGTACCATCATCATCATCATCATCATCATCATCAACATCAGAAGCAGCAGCAGCAGCATCATCATCAACATCGCATCTAACAACGATGAAGTTCCGATGCAGGATGGCGAATCTATCGTCTGTCAAGCCAATTACCGGCTGCGTCCAACGTCGGCTGACGGGTGATTGCGGTGATGGAATTGTTGCCTGAGGAGGGTTCATATTGGAAATTGATGGACTTTGGGGTTTTGCCGCGCTCGAGTGTGGGTCTGCCCGTACATGTTTCAGCTCCGAGCGGAATGACGTTGATTGGATCCGGGAAAAGCAATCCGATAAACGTTGTTTAGTCATTGGTTTTTTTTGCGCAGTTGTACGGCAGTTGGCCATGGCAGTGCCGGATAAACTAAGGATTCACTCCATCGGAAAGTTATTCCATGGTTAAGTTTTTTAAAATTTGTTTTTTTTTTTCTATTTCAATTTAGCTCTTCAAGCTCTTCGGATCGATTTCATTACAGAGTAAATTTTGGTATTCTCAACTTCATATCAATATTAAACCGATTTTTCCTTTCCTATAACACATACTAGATTGAATTTCAATAGCTTTATAGAAAATGTTTTGAAGATATGAGTTAAAGATGAGAATCATCGTTGTCGTCATTGTGGGTAATGATTTCACTATCTCACTTCCAGGATCGTCAATCATCCTCGCAGTTCTCATAACAAGAAAAGTAGCTTTATCTAGAAAAATATAATCGAAATAGAGGCTCGCTGTAAAATAATTTTGTACGAACAGTTAAATATTAAGCAGGAAGATATGAATAAAATTACATTTTCTGTAAAAAATTAAAAACCAATTTCTGTAAAATATGAAAAATATCCATCCAGATGTGATTATCAAAATTGTATCTAATTTCTATATTATAAATAACACAAAACATATCTGAATTTGGGGAGCGGGTCATTTCGCCGAAAGTCATTTCGCCGAAAAGGGCATTTCGCCGAAAGTCGTTTCGCCGAGAGGGTCATTTCGCCGAAAGAGTAATTTCGCCGAATTGAACATTTCACCGGAAGGGTAATTTCGAATACATCATATTATTATTTTTTGTGTTATCATGTCTTCTGAATATTTGATGTGGCGCAGCCACATAACCGAAGCCAAAATGGCTCGGCGGCACATAGCCACCGAGGCGACGCCAGCTGAGTTGGCCGCCGACCCGCCGTCGGAGGCGGCTGCCTCTGGCATACAAACCTGTAACCGCCTCGTTTGCCCGGTCTACTCAAAGCTAGGTTTCTTTGTTTTGCTTAGGTTCGAACGAGCGGTAGCGAGGTCGGACAGCACACGGACCAAAACGATGTGGCGAAGCCGCAGTAAACGGAAAATATCACATACATTTCCTTTGGGTAGATACACCTATGCAATTGCTTTGATGCTTAGTAGTTAATAGTCAACAAGTTTTCCTAGTAACTCTGTTGTGATGTTCATGAATCAACCTTTATTCCAGAAGTACAATTGCAGGTCAACAAAACGGGCGGTAACGCTATCATCTTTCATTTGTCTTTATTTTAAATCAATTCCAATTACGATATTAGAACAATTGCAGGATTCGACGAAATAACCCTTTCGGCGAAATGTCATTCGGCGAAATGACCCTTTCGGCGAAATGGCATTCGGCGAAATGACCCTGATCCCTGAATTTGATATAAATTTACTATGTATAGTTGTTAAAATTTCAAAATTGTATATCAAACATTTGTATCAATTGTACATATGTCATTATATGTAGGATTATTTTTATATAAAATACTATTTTTGTATCTCTATTGGCATAAATTTTGTATCGTCGATTGTATCTCATTTATCTCCTCTTTTAGTTAGAGCAAAGTATATATTACTCCGAAATTTTTTGGTCATAATTTTATACATAAGAGAAACACCACTCTTGACAAACCAAATTGTGGTACAATTTAAATAGAATTATCTATGAACTGGAAAACTTTACATCTCAATTCTATGTTTTTTTACCTATCTCATATAGCAACGTTATGTAATCACTGTGAAATACCACGGTACTACATATGATAGTATGGTTAATATGAGAAAGGCATCATTACACCACTAGGTGGATAAAAACAGGTTTTTGGTATAAATATCATACCGAGCTACAATTTTAATATAATTCTGATATAGTTCTCTGGGCGGATACTGTTTTTCAGTCTGTGAATGCATCCAATTTATCTGGGTTGGATCGTTTTTTCCTGATTAACAGAGATTGCGATCATATTCTGTAAAAATATGTGAATTATATATTGAAAATCTGTCATTTTTATGAAATATTCATATAAATCTGTAGAAATCTGTGAATTTTGATGAAATCTGTGTTCTGTGACACAGACTCTGTGTAGCAAAATAGGCCAAAAATCTGTGGTTTTACAGAAAAATCTGTGAGTATGGTAACTCTGGTTGCGAGCTCGGGTTCTGTATCAGGGATACTTTTTAGGAACATTTTCAATTTCGACACCTCGATAACCTTTCGTTTTAAAGTTTGCTATGAGCCATGAGTTAACATAACATTTGTTGACTAACATTTCCATTGACTTTCATCCTACTCTACTAGTAAATATTTTATTATCTTGAAGTTCGCATACTTTCTAACTAACGAAATGCCACTAGGAATCCAACCTTAAGATCATCTCAATCAGCGAAATTTATTCAAAAAAGTCAACAAAACTAGAAAATTAGGGTAAGTTATTTCAAATAAACAAAATTTGTTTTCGTTCGAGATATCAGAGTAGACATGACACTTCGATGCAAAATAAGTGCGTTGCAAATAGCAATGACTATGCGTCTACTTAGCAGATTATGTTGATCCGCGAGGTGGCATTATCAGTCCAACATAATCTGCTAATGCACTGATAAGCTGAATGCGAAAGGTAAAACAATTAAAAATTTCAAATGTTATACTTTGAATCATTCAGTTTGGCCAAGAAAAACTCAATGTTTTTGTCTTGTTAAGACCTAGAGCCGCCTTGTGCTGGTTATGAAAATTGAAAAAATGACATGCGAATACAACTATGCTGTGAAAACCGCGAGAAAGCTACCGCAGAGGTGGGACTCCAATCCGAAGCTGGCTCCTATCCGGGGAAATAGTTTTGCCAATTAATCATGCCTGCGAAAACACATGAAGAAACAGCCTAACTGATTGGAATAACCGAACATGCTTCGCCACAGCACACAGTGATCCAAAACTGGAAAAAGACGGTCGAAAGTTTGTATTGACCTTCACTGATTTTTAAGAGCTAATGTGTCTTCGAAGAAGTTTTTCAAGATTATATTATGCTTCTTTTGAAAGTGAAACCTTAGTTTTTGTTAAGGGGGTAGTACCAATTTCGAATAAAAATAATTTTTTTTTTCACAAAAAAATATTTTTTTTCTATCTTATTTTGAAGAAACAAAACATTTGAAGTATTTTTGCTGAAGATATAAATAATGTAAAACAATTTTTTTAAGATATACTTACATTTTAAAAACTTTATTTTAAAAAAAGTTTTTTGGAATTATCTACATAGAATCTACCTTTATATATAAGTATCTACTACAAAGTGCGCGTAAACACGCATAAACAAGCTGAGGCTTGCACGCGCAACTTAAGCAAATTGTTGTGTTTTTCATTTTGTTTACTTTTTGACAATTACCAATATTAGAAAAAATCTAAGTGGAACTAAATGCAACACGTTTTTTAAGACGAAGCAACACGTTTTTTAAGACGACATGTTGATCGTGCGACGCTCACTTAGAGATGTGCGAAGCAGCTCATGCCGATGAGTAGCTCCGAACCGATCAGCTCACTAAAGGGAATCGATTCGATGTATCAGCTTATCAGTTCATTTAGATTGAGCTGAAGGTTTGTTTTGAGCGCCGTTTTTTGCACCGTTTTTCTTTCATATGCATGATCGAAATCATACAAATACACAAAGAACAATGCTATGCGACCTAATTTGTCTGCGAATTATTATTATGTCATATGTGAGAATATCTGCAAAAGTGACATCCCTGAATGTACCATAGCCTACTGAGTGAGGGGTAAGATTTTTTTTTATTGACAATGGCTCATTCAATATGTTATTTACACACATTTGGAAGAGCAAAAAAAAGCTCATGCACACATTTCTTCTCATTTATAAGTCGCTTACCAGCAGGAATGCCAGGTCATTTTTCAAAAAATCTGTGATCAAGCCAAAAACCTGTCTGTGCAAAATCTGTGCACGTTTTCCTGCTTCCATAATAACTGATCGGAATCATTTTTCTAAGTAAAAAAAAAGGGTCTCACTATTTCCTACCGCTTTGTAATTTTTGGTGCTAAACTGTGATCAATTTAAAAAAAACTGCGATCGATTTAAGAATCTGTGTAAATCTGTGACCATTTTCAGAAATCTGTGAAAATCTGTACCATTTTTTAAATCTTAGTAAATGGTTGAAAATCTATGAAACACAGATTAATCTGTGAACCTGGCATCCCTGCTTACCAGTGCGGTGAACTGGTGAGCTGCGGTTCTTTTAAAAAGAGCTGTGAGCTATCAGCTTACTTTAAAGATTCGATTCACTGGAGTATATCAGGAGCGAATTGCCCATCTCTACGCTCACTGCAAAAGTGAGTTACAGAAATAGCAAACGCGTGACGCCTTCCGTTTCTTAACCATTCATGAATTTAACATGGCCATAGTGAAAATGAGTAACACGAATAACAGATCGGCTGAAAAGTTCGTATCGTTTCTACGAGAGGGCGCCACTAGGATTAAATCCATACCATTTTCAGTTAGTACCAACCTTCAAAAGATACGTGTATAAATTTGACAATCGATCAAAAAACAACAACGAATTAATGATTCTGAGCAGTATTTGGAGCTGTTATATCGAAATAAAACCGATTTTTTCGTCGATGTATAACAATGGATGAAACATGGCTCCATCACTTCACTCCGGAGTCCAATCGACAGTCAGCTGAGTGGACTGCACGCGATGAACCGAACCCAAAGCGTGGAAAGACTCAACAATCGGCCGGTAAGGTTATGGCGTCTGTGTTTTGGGATTCGCATGGTATAATTTTCATCGACTACCTTGAAAGGGAAAAACCATCAACAGTGACTATTATATAGCGTTATTAGAGCGTTTGAAGGACGAAATTTCAAAAAAACGGCCTCATTTGAAGAAGAAAAAAGTTTTGTTTCATCAAGACAATGCACCGTGTCACAAGTCGATGAAAACCATGCTGAAATTGAACGAATTGGGCTTCGAATTGCTCCCTCATCCACCGTATTCTCCAGATTTGGCCCCCAGTGACTTTTTCCTGTTCTCAGACCTCAAGAGAATGCTCGCTGGTAAAAAATTTAGAAGCAATGAAGAGGTAATCGCTGAAACTGAGACCTATTTTGAGGCAAAGGACAAATCGTACTACAAAAATGGTATCGAAAAGTTGGAAGATCGCTATAATCGCTGTATCGCCTCTGATGGCAATTATGTTGAATAATAAAAACGAATTTTGGCAAAAAAATGTGTGTTTCTATTAAACGATACGAACTTTTCAGTCGAACTGTTAATACTCAAGATATTCTCATTTGGATTAGGATTATATTTTCCTAAAAGTATTGAAAAAGTTAGTTGCATTAAGTTGCATATTTCGCTTCAGTACAAGGTTTCCTAGGTTTTTACCTAGGTAGGTAAAATAATGTATTACTTTTCCAGAAAAGAATAACCCAGTTGCATTAAGTTGCATATTTCGCTTCAGTACAAGGTTTCCTAGGTTTTTACCTAGGTAGGTAAAATGATGTATAACTTCTACAAAATTATGAGATTTTATATTTTCTACAATTATTCCAAACAAAGTATGCATAAAAAAATAACTTGAAACGAGTTATGATTAGAAAACTAGTTTTAAGGGGGTTGTCATAATTCAGTAACTAAAACTAACTTTGAAAAGGCATAAAAAAATTCCATCGAGTTCCATTTAGATTTTGTTTTATAGTATTGAGCATATCTTTTCCTATAAATTTTGTAAAAATCAGCTGCATAAAGTTGCATATTTTGCCTAAGTGTGAGGTTTTACCATAGGTAAAAAAAGGTAAAATGTTGTATAACTCTGCCAGGAAACAACAAACCTTTGCACTACCTTCAACAAAAATATGGGATTTTTTATTTTCTACAATTATTCCAAACAAAGTATACATTAAAATATAACTTGAAACAAGTTAATAATAAACTGATTTTAAATGGGTGTGAATAAAAAACTGATTTTAATGGGGTTGCCATGAAAACGCTTTGTATATCCGAAACGGTGCGACCTAGACTTTTGGTATATTTGACAAAGTAAATTATTTTCAATAGTTCTAAAACTTTGTAGAAAATTTTTTTTTCTATCTCTACAGAAAAAAAATATGGCAAAATTAACTATCTTCGGATACAATTTTAGAAACATAAATCTATTTTTATTTTCAATGTAGGAATCGATCGGAGATTTCTTCAATATTTTTATTCGAAAATTTAACAGATTCTTTGAAAATCACTAGTTTTGGACTAGATTGTAAAAAGGTTTAGTCCTTTTCAAAAAACAGTCTTGTTCAATTTAGAAAAACCTATTTTAATCCACCCAGTGATGTAATGGTGTCTTCCCCATTAACATTTCACGAGGAGTCGATGTAAGTTTCATATTAGGCATTTTGAATAACTGTTTCTGGAACCGGAATCACACACCGGAAACAGATATTTTTGCCAATGCCGTGATTCTGTTTTTTTCGAAACGGTTGAAAACTCCGACTCATTGGTGCTCGATGCCGATGGGCTCGCTTGTGTTTTCAAAATCGAGCTTCGGTTGTGTTCTCCTCTTCCGTACCACCGCATGTTTTTATCGGTGCTCTTTAAAAGACGGTTTGAAATTTGGGACACTCTTGTAACTCCGGAACCAAATGTCACATTCGGATGAAATTTAGGAGGCATGTTTGAAATCATAAGACATCATAGGCAAAAGAAAAGTAAGTTCGTTCCATTTTAGAGTTTGTGGTCTCTATTTCCGGTGCTTTCGGGGACTGGTACCAAAATTATAATCTAGCGATTGAGTACGATTTATTTTGGATACATATTATTTCCGAGCATTTTAGAAATGATATCGAACCAAGTATAAAGCTCCATTCTAAATAAAGTTTGGTTTTCGCACAATGAATTAAAATACACAACACCACAACAGAGTGAAGCCTTTTTCTTCCACTGTTGCTATTGGCTTAGGTATTGGGTTCACCATTAGCTGAAGCATGCGTACTTTGTTGTATATTGGGCTATATCAGATGATGGCATAATTGATGAGAATATTTTATTGTTATCAAGCTCTGTCACAGAAGTATCTTTATCCTTGAGTGTATATGTATAGCAATATTGACATGTGGCCAGTTGATGATCGTAGGTGACAAGCGATTCACACGGAAGACCTGAATCCTGACCGAAAGACACATAAGAAGGTATGGCCTTCTGCACGCACGTAATAAACGTATGCCATTGAAGATACCGAGGAAAAAATCTTCCACACTACCATTTCGATGGAAAGAATTTTTCCGTACTGGAACAGTTTTTCGAATAAATTGATCTCTGATGGAAGATCATACACATGGGCTTCTATGGAATTATTTTCTACATAAATTGATATGTTGTACATGATATTATCGTACATCCACAGACCACGTTGCTGTGGTCTTTAGCGAATTCAAATTCAGCTTTCGATTCGTTATTGAACTGAATGTATACAACGTTATTTGT
Organism: Malaya genurostris; assembly: GCF_030247185.1. NCBI lineage: Eukaryota > Metazoa > Arthropoda > Insecta > Diptera > Culicidae > Malaya > Malaya genurostris. The sequence goes on from NC_080571.1 coordinate 259,307,785, forward strand.
CTTGTTCAATTGAAGCAAATACAGTCGCTTTTGATCGAGATGCATTTTTCCTAAGTAAAGTTCCAAGATCTCTTATCGAAGGTCGAATTTTGTACTGCCTGTAGTCAAAAGCAATGTGCTTGGTTTTATACTGAACGTTGTTTGTGTCGTCTCGATGGCTAGAAATTTTGTTTTGTCAACTGTCTTGGCAATCGTATTAATATTTCCAGTTTTGAGATTTCTCTGTATCAGAAATAACTAGATTGGGTTCAATCTAGTTCTTAACTGTAACGCTATAGATGTTCTTATGTTCATTGTTCATTGTCATAACGCAACAACAAAAATATAATTATTGGAAACACAATTTTTTAGTAAAACAACTTTCCGTGTAGGTTGCCTTACCGAGCTCATGACGAGTTGGTAACTGACGGGTTTCCTGAATTTTCACTGTAACGAAAGTATCACCAATCAAACTTTCTGCGTTGAAATTTCATCTCGCCAATTTTCGCTTTCGTTCCACAATTTCTAGAAAGGAGGCATCGCAAGAAGGGAAGATAAAAGTTTTTGATGGCATCGTTCGATCAGCTGCCACTCGAACAACAGTTGGTTCATCAATGAAATATGTTTGTCTTGGTGAGATCATGAACTATTTCTCCTCCACGGAAAAGGCTTGCCAAAATCTGTGTCCTTGGATTTTCGGCTGACTACCAGTGGGCATCCATTGTATTACATGTACCTACGCATCGTATTCTGTGGATATTCCCCTAATTACATTCCGTACTCGCCCAGCACAGGCGAAGCTCTCAACGTATCTCTCAGCACCCTCGACGAAGAGACGGAACTCTTCGGTCACCATGGTGAGCATTGGGAAAGCTTCTGTTGTGTAGATGTTCTCCCTCCTGCAAATATGTAATGCAAATCAATTTTCCCTCGCTAGGAGGAGGTGTTCGTCCTATGCCGGTTGGAAGCTTTTTGTTCGCTAACGACCACCATCAACTAGACGCTCGTTGCTCCCCCGTTATTTGATTTGCTGCGTTTGTATCGGTCTGATAACAAGGGTTTCCTACAGTAAAATGTCAGCAGCTGCGATGACGGGGTTGGATGGTTGGGAGGTTGAGAGGTCGAGAGGTGGGGTTTGTTGTGGGAACACACTGACGAGAGCGAAACGCTTCGCCGTTTGCCAGAAGCCAAAATCGCTTGCCAAGCATGAAGTTCATTCCTGCCCGAGGAAACACGTGCTCCAGACGGGATCGCTAGTCGAGCCTGCAACTGTCTCTCGTTTCGGTTCTGTTGTTTCGGACGAATCGGTCATTCAGGATTGCAGCTGGTTCGGTTCAAGTCCAAACCAGCAGTGACAGTAATAGATTGAAATCTCGGATTGTGCGGTTGAATCGTGGATGACTGAGACTGAGGCTGGATACGCTTCGTTATTTGTAGCACATTTTATCCGTGACAGGATTCTATTAACGTTGGATTTTTTCTCGAAAAGAAGTGGAAATGAGAACGAAATCGTGAAACAGATGTTATCAGCAGGTAGCAGCAGCATGTGGGTGGTTTGAAAATTAGTTCGTTTCCCCTTGATCAGGATCAGTGTGTTAATAGTGAAGGTGTTCGGTGAAGGCTTGTTTTTCGATTAACGGTATCATGGGGTGATACAAATTCAACTTCTAATTAAACGAACCGAGCGAAAGTTACCTGAGCGAAAGCCAGACCGGGCATTGTTTTGTTTTCCTTCCTAGTGTGGAAAAGCTGGAGTGCGGGGATAATGATGGATAAAAATAAATTGCCTATCAGGTTGGCAGTTACGAACTGATTAATCTCGCTGACAAAGTGCTGTACTTTTTTCTCCAGGTCAGTGTCAAGGTTAGCTCACCCGAAGGGAAGCGTAGACCGTCTGAACGCTGTGATGGAACGCGGTATAAAATTGAAAAATTGCGGATATTGAATTAACTGTGGAACTTTGTGTGCCCTGTCCGGATCGGGCGATGAATATCAATATCTACCGGTGCTCGACACTGGGCGGGAGTATTAGTGGCAAAAAGAAAGAATGGAAGTTGGAACAAATTTAGAGTTCGCATACGAATGAAATTCTAAACGTTTGTTCGTGGAATCTGAATGTATTTTTATATATTTCTACCCCTATGAATATATGTTTTTACCCGTCTTGATTTTTTGGTTTATATGAGGGGTATATATTTTGTATGCTTAATTAGAGAGTTTTTTCAAAAGGTGTTTTTTATACATGAAAATCATACTGCGAACTGTAATAATAATGTTTGCCAGACTTCGATTATAAATTTGTTCTTACCAGACTCATTTCGCTCTTTCTCTGCAGCAAGGCAATAGAATTGGCTGGCAAACCGACTTTTGATCTCAGGAGACCTCTAGTGTTGTTTGTGTGTGTATGTACGTTTGTGCAGAACTTTCAAATATTGTTTTTATCGCTCCATTTTCTCCAAGATGGCTGATTCGAACTAGCTTAGGCTCAATTTTTTTTTCAAGTTTATTTTTTTAAGTTCAAATTGCGATCATTTCGGGTTTTTTCAGCTTCAATTCATGTTTTTTTCAGCTTCAATTCATGTTTTCAGCTTCAATTCATGTTTTCATTCAGAGATGCCAGGTTCTTAATTTGTTTTGCCTTTCTCATACAGAAAGGTTATGCAATCGATGTGAAACCCGATTTTACCACCGAGGGCCGTAGGGCCGAGTGTCATATACCATTTGGCTCAGTTCGTCGAGATCACAAAATGTGTGTGTTCATTTGTATCTAAGTTTGTGAAAATCGGTCACGCCGTCTCTGAGAAACATGTGTGAATATTTTTTACTTTTTTTGATGCATATCAATCTTTAATTCCGGAACCGGAAGTCGGATCAGTATAAAATTTAACAATAGTCTATGGGACCGTAAGACCCTTCATTTAAATTCGAGTTTATGAAAATCGGTTCAGCCTTCTCTGAGAAAAGTTAGTGCACATATTTTCACAATTTTTTGCACATTTTACCCCATAATTCCGGAACCGGAAGTCGGATCCAAATAATATTCTGGAATTTTGTATGGGACCACAAGACCTTTCCTTTGAATATAAGTTAATGAAAATCGGTTCAGCCATCTCCGAGAAAAGTTAGTGCCAAAAACCGTTACATACACACATACGCACATACACACACATGGGTCGAATGGCATATGACACTCGGCCTCCGGGCCTCGGTTCAAAAGTCGGTTTTCACAGTGATTGCATAACCTTTCTATATGAGAAAGGCAAAACGCGCACTCTACTTTTTTTTAGTCTGCTTACCGATTTTCACAGAGTAAGATGAAAATAAGTCTTGAAATTCTTTAAAAACTCCCCGAAAAACTGATCCAGATCTGACTTCCTAGCTATATATCTGACTTCCTAGCTATATTAATTTATCCTTAATAATGAATTGTTTGTTAGAACAACCAACTTTAAGACTACTAGTCCCCGGTTTCCACTTTGGAAAGCACTGATAATAGTGAAGAAAATCTCCAAAAACGGAACTCGCTTCCATTTCTCAGCAACGGTTGAACCGATTTCCACAAATCATGATTCAAAGTAAAGCTCTCATTGTCCTAAAATATGTTGTGCATCTTCATCCAGATCCGACTTCCGGTTCCGAAATTATAGGGCGATGAGTGTCAAAACATTCAAATCGTCATTGAAAATGACGATGCAAAATTGGCACGCGTCGGTACGTGCGGCTTGGCTCCGTTCGCAGCGTGCTTTGCTCAATTTCGCTTAGCGTGCAGGGTTGACACATTCATATCTATATTTTTCAAATGAAAAAAAAGGAAATTTGTAAATATTTTATTCCATTTATAGATATTTGTTAGTGTTATTACAAAATCATGATAATGATGCTTTTCTATAAAGGTGCACTCATTGCCTTTTTCATATAGAAAGTTTTTGCAATCACTTGAATTATTCACTAGTGAAAATTGGCCCGGAGGGCTAAGTGTTCTATACCATTCGACACAGTTTATCGAGCTGAGCAATGTCTGTAGGTGTCAAATAATGTCACCCATAAACTAAAAAATCAATAGTGGTCAAAAACTTCAAAACGAGACTCACTCAATTTTCTCAGAGATGATTTGATCGATTTCCACAAACTTTGGCTAAAATAAAAGTTCCTATAGTCTCATAGGTTGCTGTTTAATATCATCCGGGTCCGACTTTCGGTTCTAGAACTATAGGATAAAGTGTGTTTAATCATTTAGTACGACGATGCAAAATAAATAAAAATTCTTATTAACTGGACACAACTGTTTACAAATTGAAAAGGTAAAAGTTTCTTATTTTATTTTTATATTAGATTGAAAAAAACTTTTTCTTTGCAAAATCTTCTAGTGATATTTTTGGAAATATAAGCCATATGAGAAAGGCATCATTACACCACTTGGTGGATTTAAAAACGGTTTTTTACCTTTTTTATAAATATAAAAAATAGGTATTTAATTTGCTCAAACTGTAGAAAATTTTTCCGAGGTCCGAGTGTCATATACCAATAGATTCAGCTCCACGAACTGAGTAAATATCCGTGTGTGTGTGTGTGTGTGTTTTGTCAACAAAGAGCTCGAGATCTCAGAGATGACTTCACCGATTTTGATCAAACAAGGGTCAAATGAAAAAAAAATTGACAAAATCTGTCACAATTGACATTGAAAACATTCAGCGATAAAGCGATGCTGGTGATTTTTAATACTGTTACATGCAATTGTTTCCAAGTGCCAAAAAGACATCCTTTTTCATGACATTTTGCCTTGGATCGATTTTAGCACGGAACGTTTTTGGCAACATAAACGTTTGAATATGACATATGTAAACCAGATGATGGCAAAGATGACGGCATTTTCGAGTTGAAAACAATTATATAATTATATTGATTTGAACTACTTACAGCAATAAATGCTGGAAGAACATGAAACTCATATACCATTCGAATCAGTTCGTCGAGATCAGCAAATGCATAAGCGTGTGTGACAAATAATTTCACTCAACATTCTGGAAGAAAGCTCAATCGTTTTTTACAAATTCATATTCATATGAAAAGTCGTATATTCCCAAATAATTTCATTTGGATCCGACTTCTGGTTCTGAAACTACAGGATGATATGTGAAACGAAATTAAAATGATGTAACTCGATTATCTCGTAGACGGGTGAACCGATTTAAAATTCAAATGAAATGTCTTAAGATCCTATAAAGCATTTTGCTTTTTAGTCAGATCCTACTTCCAATTTAGAAGATACATTGTATTAAAATGTTCATTTCACATAACTTAATCAGGTTTATCGGGTTTGTAGATTTAAATAGTCGATAACCAAGTAAATTTATTCCAGTTTTAGCGGTAATTTGTTTTCGATCCGAAATGTGTATTGCACTATGATTTCTCAAAAATTTCTACACTGCTCCTTAGGTGAATTTAACTGACTTCGGCTACACCGATTTTCGAGTTCCGGTTCCGGTATCGAATCATTCCTCATAGCTGAATCGGTTTCTCAAAAAAAGGCCAAATAAGTTTGTTTTAAAAAATTCAAATTAAGACTCATTGTTCCCTACAAAATTGGTGAACGCTATCCGATTACGACTTCCGCTTCTGGAATTGCAGAGTGATGAGTTTTTAAATTTCAAACCGATATAGAAAATGACAATACTAAAAAGCTTCAAAATTTCACTCAAATCTACTGCAAAATCGTTTTCTGTTAAGCTGGTTCCTGAATACCGACTCTGGCAAAACCGTAAATATTGACGAAAAACTCCAAAGTTGAACTTACTTCGACATCTCATGGAAAAGGTTCGATCGATTGTCACACGTTTAGATTCAAATTCGATCCGATTTGCTGTTCCGACATTACAAAGTAATGAGTAATTAAAATCTTAAACTGCCGCTCAAAACGACGATCATTAAAATAATGTCATGAGAACTAAAACAACGAAGAATATTCACGCAAAAAACACATCTAGGAATGACACAGATTTTCGTAGATTTCTGAACTGCCAGGGAAACGCATAAGTATTTCCGACAAGAGCGTTTTGAAAAGGCGAGACCTTTTAGCCTTTCTCATATAGACAACCGACTTTATAAGCGAGACTCAGATCGATGAACTGAGTAAATGTCTGTGTGTGCATGTGTAAATGTATGTAACAAAAACATGCACTCACTCTTCTCGTAGATGGCTGAACTTAGTTCAGATGAAAGGTCTCGTGGTCCCATAGCCAGCTATTGAATTTCATTCGGATCCGATTTCCGGTTTCGGAGTTACAGGGTAATATGTGAGAATTAGAGAAAAAATGTGCAATCAATTTTCTCTGAAACGGCTCAACTGATTTTCACAAACTAAGACTTAAATGGAAGGCCTAATAGTTTCCTACAAATTTATTTCACATTTCATATAGATCTGACTACCGGTTCGGGAACTAAAGCGTGATAATTAAAAATTAATAATTCATGAGTATTTTTCCACGAACGATGGTACAAAACCCATGGAACTATCTGATGCATGCTTCTAGTTTTAAAAACTTGTTATTTTGTGGGAATATAAACTTAGTTCTGTTCGGTTAGAGGGGACCAGTTTTTTTCTGTTTCGGAAGCACCGAAAGCAATGAAGAAAAACTCTAAAAATGGAAAATCACTTCGATTTCTCAGCCATGCTTGAACCGATTTTCACAAATCTTAGTTTAAATTAAAACTCACATTGTCTCAAAAACTACTGTGAAATTTCATTCGGATCCGACTTCCGGTTCTGTAGTTACAAGGCGATGAGTGTCAAAGTTTTCAAATCGCCATATAGAATGGCACTATGTACAACAACGGTACGTGCAACGTGGAAGAAGAAAACACAACACGGACTATGCGTGCTTTGTTCTATTCCGTAAACGCTATAAAGAAAACGAAATGGTTACGGATGTCTGCTTACTGATGTGTGATATTGGTAAACGACGGTGCTACGGTTGGTAAAAATTTTCGCTATTTAATGATAAGTGCGACCGAAAAAATAAAAGAATTTCAATGAAGTGAAATTTATTTGAAAAATTAAACATACATCGGAATTTCAAGCTTTGCGATGTAAATGCAATTTTCACAGGCGGTAGTGCAGTGAAACCGTGCCGCTGGTGTAGTGATGTCAATGAAAACAGTAAATAATAAAGACTGCCCCAGAAAGTATGGACGCAACCAAAAACCGCTGCCATTTCGCAATGGTTCAGAATCTGTCAATTTTTATGGCTGCGTCCTGTTTTTACACTCTTCTCTAACCACTTGTGCAGTTGTTTATTCGTTTTCATTAGTTTGTTTCGAAATGCGTGGACTTTCATCAGAACAACGACGAAAAATTGTGTACAAATGGTGCACAGAACGCGGACTGTCACTGAGAAAGATAGGAAAAATGGAAGGAGTAAGTGAAAAAGCCGTGCGAAATGCAATCAGGAAGTTCGGTGGGGATAACACCTTTGACGATAAACCGAAAACGGGTCGAAAAAAAGGTCCTGCTAACCCTCAGTTGGATAAACGTACACTGAAGGCGTTCGAGCAAAAGTTCGGTATGTGGCCAAAAAAGTGGGCACTTCGAAGCCAAATGTTCTTCGTGCTAAAGAACGTTTGAATCTTCGAACCTATAACAAGCAGAAACAACCAACACGTAGTCCGAAAGCATCGATCAGGCCGAGGGTTCGAAAGCTGTACAATACGATTCTTGCTGGAAATTTGAACTGCATAATCATGGACGACGAAACCTACGTGAAACTCGATTACAAATCCTTGCCGGGACCACAATATTATACGGTGCGAGAAGGGCAAGTGTTAAACCAGTTAAACCAGACATCGATTGAAGTCGAAAAATTTGGTAAGAAAGCTATGGTCTGGCAAGCAATTTGTAGTTGCGGTAAGATTTCGAAACCCTTCATCACCACTGCTTCAATGAACAGCGAAATATACATCAAGGAATGTTTACAAAATCGACTTCTACCCATGATTCGAAGCCACAGGGATCCTGTTGTTTTCTGGCCAGATCTTACTTCTTGCCACTACTCGAAATCAACGGTAGAATGGTATACTATCAAAAATGGCACTTTCGTCCAAAAAGACATGACTCCACCAAATTGTCCACAACTTCGACCAATTGAGGAATTTTGGGTATTAACGAAGGCACATCTTAGGAAACATGTCTCGGCAGCCGAAACCATTCAAAAGTTCGAAAAAGATTGTAAAAAAGTGTCAAAACTTGTCGTCAAAAAGTCTGTACGGAATTTAATGAGGAATGTTCGCAAGAAGGTGCGCCAGCTAGTCTACAATGGCTAAGTAGCAAGTTTGAGCTAAGTTTGAGAATAATATTCTGTTGTAGTCTAATATTATCGGTATATCGAATGAAATTTGAATATATCAATTAGGATCATTTTTGACACGAATTTGCGCTGATTTTAACACAAATCCATTCAGATGGTTTGGGTTAGTTTAGAAAAGCATGACACAACGCTTTCGTCGCATATTCGGCATTATTCTCGAATCCAGATATATCAGCAATAATACATTCGTATTTGAGCATCAGTTACATTTTGAAAAAAGTGCGAGCAAGAAAATAAGCGTTTTGTCGGTTACGTCATTTATACCTTTATATTTCCGGAACCGAATATGACAGCGAATTCTTCTTCGAACTTGATTCACAACCCAGTAGTAGCTTTCAAACGAGCCTAAGTTTGTTGAAATCGGTTCAGCCATCTACGAGAAAAGTGGACGTATAGAAATAAAGTGTGGTTTGTCGGTTACGTCACTTTTACGGTAATACTATACGATTTCTCATTATACAATAGTAATATTAGTTAAATCATTAAATTTAAGTGGAAACTACCATGGTAACTTTTTCCTCTGTGCAATTTTGTGATTCATGAATTTCCCATGCAATAAAACATAAATAAACGTTTTTATGTTACATTCCATTTTTGTCCAATTTGACCTTTCTGTTTCAACAGACTTCGCAGCTGATTCCTAGCGTACATAACCATTGTATGACTGGGACTACGATCCTACTGAATCCTTTCAGGTCGATGCTCGAACATACGACAATTGGCTTGAAAGACCAGTGCCCAATGCATTGAACCACCAACCCGGGACTATGCAATGGAACATGACATTACTTAATAAATTGAATGACATTCAGAGACTTAAATTTAAGAAACCGTAAACTGAATATTCATCGCTATGCCAAGGTTTCTTACTCGAGAATACGAAGTAATAAAACAGTCTCCACTTTTACTGGGATTACTTCCACGCAAAGTTATTACTCGCTATCGGAGAGTATTGAAATGTAAATAACCATGTATTTTAGGGGATTTAAAATGAATCCGTGCAAAGACCGGAATTCCGCAAAAGAATGCTCTCACCATTGCCGCTTGCTATATTTGGGTCATCCGGAGGAAAATAAATGACTTTGAAATCTTTTTCCACCTCATTACAGTTACGGAAACTTGTCCCTAGAAACACATCCCCAAGGATTTTTCATAAGTTCAGAAAAAAAATAACAAAAGTACCAAGACGAACTGTAGTGCCCAATCCAATTAGCGTCACCAGGGACGGGATACTTGTGAAAACTGCAGCTTGCAGTCACGAAGCATGGGGAAGCTTTTTTATCGCTGGATGTAAGGAAAATCTTTTCCAACTATTTTTTTTTGTTCGGCCCCACACAACGCGGCACCGAACTCATCCGATGGTACCGAATGTGTGTCGGGAATTTGGGATGAGGTTTTGCGAGAACATAGTTTCATTCCGTCTTGCTCGGCTCACCCGGCACCATTTAGCTTTTAGCCCTTATCCGAATGGAATAGTTTGCTAAGGAAAATTGAAAAGTTTTTTTTTTTATCGTCTCGTTTGTGAACTAAAAGCGATTCTCCGCTTTTTCTGCAGGCTGGGTGTTAGCTCTGAGTGTTTATAATTTGCCTACATAATCCAGCTACGAGATGTGGGATGGATCAGGCTTTCAAACTTTACTTCTAAAAGTGGTAGCCGTAACCTATCCGAGTATGCATTTTTGAAAGAGAGTTAGAATTTAAGTTGGAACTGGAGAGAATACGAACGACGATTTGCACTCGGCATGTCGAAAAATAAAGACACAGACACAATGCATGTTGGAGGTTGGGAATTGTTTCATCGAAAAGTTTCGATTGCTATCTGGGAAGTGGTTTTTGTGTCATAGTAAATTTGATGAGTTTTTAATTTATCAATGTCAGGTGCTTATTTCAAGGAACATAATCATGATTATCGGCTGTGGGAGAATGGGCGATTCGATATTTATAGGAAACTTCTAGTGGGTTGAGAAAAATGATGGCATGGATGCAGAATAACAACAGAACCCCGCACTTGATCCGAAAAGTTTTCTCTCCCTACTTTAGTTTGACTAATGGAGTTATGATTCTTTCCAACACTTTAATAACATGGTCTGTACGATTCTTGGTGTAAATGTGTGAATCGATTCAAATTGCAGCAGACATATTTGATTAATCTAGACAGTTGATGAAGATGATGATGATGATGATGATGATGATGATGATGATGATGATGATGATGATGATGATGATGATGATGATGATGATGATGATGATGATGATGATGATGGTCTCACCTCATACCTCTACAAAGGTGTGAGCAGAACGAGTTATCTAGATGTTGTTCAAGAGATAAGCGTCAAACAACATCAGCAAGTATTACAAATGTTAGTATTTTGTTAATTTATCGAATTTCAATTAGTTGATTCGATGGAGCAGTTCGAGAAGAGACTCTAGAGCGATGACGACAACAAAAATGTTCGTACCGAAATGTCACTCCTCAGATAACTAATGCCGGAGAAATCGAACCAATATCTACAACATAAGAAAACGATAGGCAGTGACCGAGCATTCGGAGAGGAAATCGAATTCGGTTGAAAATGTGGAAGCAAACCGGAAATTTATTGAAATCTATTCATCATTGCGTTATCAGTAAGCCCTGGTTGGAAATTCATTATATTTTTCACTGTCACTGGAGTCGTAGATAAATGGCAGCACCGTTCCCAGGCACTGATAAGGTCACTCCTTGTGGTGTCCGTTTATCACAGCATCCGAAATTTGGCGTACAATAGCATTCAATCGAAGATTCTTAGGTAAAGGCGTTCAGTACTTTTGATAATCCTTTAAATGGAAACGTTCAATACGGCCGAAAGTATGTGAGAAAAGGAAACTTTTAAGATCTATACTGGTGTCCCAGTAAGTCTGAGAACGATTTGAAAATAACGATGCGAGATAAGTTTCAGAGTAAATCAAATTTTTAGGAGCGGACTTTTGATCTTCAGCACACACTATTTACCGAAGATTTTGAATATTTTTTTCCTGTCTTTTGCAAAAGTTAAAATGAAATCCACTGCCTTGTCAAGTTTTTACAAACATGCTTTTGTCAGGGCCCGTACTCAGCCGACTCCGTTGGCTTTGTACCAGGCTACCGTTGCCAACGAGTACTACACTGTTTCCAAATCTGGCAGTACACTAAAACCTCAATTTACGCGAACTTAAAAAAAGTGTTTGAGTGTTGAAGGAAATTTTTATTTATACGTGTTCAAAACAATTAAACATGCTTCAGTTTCATAGAATCTAGTGAAGGACGCGGGAATTCAGGAATTGTCTGGAAAAAAGAAATCAGTATATGAACTGTCTGGTGACTGATGACTTTTGTACAACTTTTAAGAACGGTTTGTGCTCGTTGTACTATATTCAGCAAATTGACATATTGTGCTAATGTTTGTTGAAGTTCATGACCATCCAAAATATCCTTGTAATATAGGCTGGTCTACGAACGAAACCGAGGACATTATTGAGTATCTTTTTGTGCTCCATATTCATAGTATCACATTCAAAGGGGCTGGGGTCCACTAGAAAAAAATTTTTTATTTAAAAGATATTTTTATTCAGGCCTATTTGCGTACAAGCTTTACGTGGCCGATTGAGCCGATTTTTTAAATAATTTTTTTTTGAGTTGGATCTCGTTGTCACCCTTTTTCTAAGGGGAGATCGAATGAATCGGTGACGCTTGAGGGAAGATCATGCACACGCACTTCTATGGCACTATCTTCCATATAAGGAGTGTATCGATAAGTAATTAGCAACATTCAAACAGTTATTACTCTGCAATGGCTTAATTTTTTGCAGCGTGTTTTGCGGTGACATGTTTGTTTACATGTCAATAACAGCTGCGCAATCGATTGGTTTCGGTACGGTTTATCGTTTCAATGATGAGTCGAATTAATCCGGAAACGCGAAAGAAAATTCTGCACACTTGGTGCTCAGAAAGTGGTGTCACGTACAACGAAATCGAAAAACGGGTGAAAGTGCACCACACCAGTGTCAAAAATATTATCGAGAAGTTCGGTAAGACCCTTTCCATGAAGGATTTGCCCCGATCCGGTAGGAAAACGGGATCTTAAAAGTGGTTGAGTACATCAGGAAAACCCCATCGGCGTCGACGCGGGATTTGGCCAAGCAGTTCAACACTAGCATCGGGATGATTCAACGGATCAAAGTTCGGAACTCCCTGAAAACGTACAAAAAACAGAAGGTGCCGAAAAAGACCCTGGTACAGCAAGTTCAGGCCAAAACAAGAGCGCGAAAATTGTATAACCGGATTATACAGAATAAAGACGGATGCATCCTGATCGACGACGAAACCTACGCCAAGGAGGACTCTCGAGCGCTGCCCGGCCCGAAATATTATACGACATCGGTGTACCAGGACCTGGACGACACTGACACCACGGTGGCGATGGAAAAGTTTGGGTAGAAGGTGTTGATCTGGCAAGCAATTTGTACCTGTGGTTTGCGGTCGTCGATTTTCTTCACGAAGGGCACAATTAACGCTAAAGTGTACGAGGAAGAATGTTTGAAGAAGAAAATGCTGCCACTGTACAGAAAGCATAAGGCTCCTCCTCTTTTCTGGCCGGATTTTTCTTCAGCCCACTACGCCAACTCCGTTCTACAGTGGTTGTCAAAAAATAATGTACAATTCGTGGAAAAGGACATCAACCCACCGAACTGCCCGGATCTTCAGCCAATTGAAAGGTATTGGGCAATTGTTAAGCAGCACTTTCGGAAGGAAGGTACAGTGTCCCAAAACATGCAGGAGTTAAAAAAACTGGACAGCTGCCACCAGGAAAGTCACAAAAGTAACTGTGCAGAATTTAATGAAGAATGTCAAGTCCAAAATGTGAGTGTTTCAAAGAAACTAGGATTTTCGTCAATATAATCAGTGAAATGCATAAAAATGTAATTTTTCTACAATATATCGAAAACTGATGTCAAAATATGTTTTTTTCGCTTTTTTATTCAATAATCAATAATGCTGTTTTATTCAATAATCAATGTTGTTAATTACTTTTCGATACACTCCTTATATGAACTGACTGGTGACTGATGACTGATGATTGCTTGATTTGTGCTCGTTCAGCAAATTGACATACTGTGCTATTGTTTGTTGAATTTCATGTCCATCCAAAATCTCCTTGTAATATAGGCCTTGAGGTCTACAACGAAACCGAGGACATTACTGAGTGTCTTTTTGTGCTCCATATTCATAGTATCACATTCAAAGGGGCTGGGATCCACTAGGAGATTGATAGTACCTATTATCTTTCTCCGGACAGTACCAGCCTAGATACCGTGTGGAATCCGACGGAAAAAATGAGCCAAGAATAAATCCACTGGGTTCCTGCTTCCATGTCGTAAAACGGCGACAATTTTGTCGTGAATTCGACTTACTTTACTAGGGGCTCCTTTTCAAAATTTACCCTCTGAGAGAGTGATAAGTTTTGAGATCGTGAATATCTCTTTTTGTATCTAACGTATCAACATTATTTTTGCTACATGCCATCGGAAATATGGTCATCAATTTATGATAACATTTTCAGTTGTGTGACATAATCACAAATAATTCAAAATTAAAATTTTCTGAAATGTTTTGTATCAACGAGTATCAGAGGAGAAAACTCTATCATTCAGGTCCAGAGCTCAGTTCCAGTTCCAGTACTTCAAAATTCAGTATTGAAATAATTGCGGGACGTTCGCAGAGCCAGTTTATCTTCAAAGACGATCGATTGTGTCGTGCAGCTGCTGGTCGTTTGCATTGCAGCAAAATACCCCGATGGGGAGCATTATACAAAATCAACCCTTCTAATAGCTACAAATGCTATCTAAAGTGTTATCTAAAAACCCATTAAAAGTACTTATCTGTTGAAATATAGTTAGTAATGGTTTACAGTCTGATCGATTCTAATTAGAAAATTTTCGCAATTTTGTCCCGGCTCTTTTTGACGTGGATACGTTTTACTTTACTATTAGGCATTTATTTAAAATTTAACATATGTTTGAGTGATAAGTTTTCGATCGTGAATATCTTGTTTTATTTAACGTATCAACATATTTTTTTCTCTACGTCATCGGAGATATGATCAGTAATTTGGAATATAATTTTCAGTAGTACGACATGAACACAAATAATTCGAAATTAAACTTTTCTAATATGTTTAATAAGTTAGAATAAGTTTAAAGTTTGATGCTACATTCATTGCGTACTTGACTTGAATTTAGTTTCAGAAAACCATTTTTAGATCTTTTTTTCCTAGCTTCAGCTCTAAAATTCAAGAATACAGGGCCAAAATTAAGTTCCAGAGCTCTGGAACTGAAACCGAATTTTAGAGCTTGATTCTAAGCCAGGATCTTGATGCTAGATCTGGACCCGGAAATTTCGGAAATACATCCTAGACTTGTATTTGAATTTTGAAACAGAATTCTGAAGCTGAAAATACCCTGGGCGTTAGCACAACCTTAAGACAGATTGAATGATGCTGTCGCGGTCCCAGGGCTTGTCTGTATCCTTACTCAATGGAGAAGGATGCACACTAATGGTGCCATGAGTAATGTCTGACAAGAAGAGGTAACAATACACAGAATATGAACAATAAAATGGATACGTTCCTCTTTCTAAGTGTGCCAAACTTGTCAGGCATTGTCCATGCTACAACAAATACTACACTTTGATCTAGGGTAGAGAAGCGATCTACTAATCAAGTTTGATCTCTTTTGCAGTATGCAGTTGGTTTTATGATGACGGAATCATATACTATTTGTTACCTCTTGGAACCGCAAATGGAGTGGATAACAGCGCCCGAAACATCCACACATAGTAATTTAGTTACTTGTTGGAAATAACTCTCTCTTAGATTACATTGTAGTATGCTTGGCACTTTCTCAGACATTCGACACTTTTACTTAGATCCAAACTAATGATTCACTCACTCATCAATCATCATTCATATGCTACTATGCAAAACATATATTTATTTCCTCTTTCAAGATTATAGATTAAGTACACCATCAAGCCATATTTAGTAAGTATAATTTCAATTGAATATCTTCTTTAAATATTTCAGCAACGAATTTGTTCATGGTGAAAGGATCAATGCACAATTCCTGGCCGCCAGTGTTCAGTTGGTCAACATAGACTAGTTCGTCTGACAAGGAATTGAAATTGTATATCCTGGATCCATAAATGGGCCCGGTTTAGAATCTGCGCTATTCAGCTGCTCGACCGGTAAACCCAGAAAAAAAAGTAATTATTATTATTTCTTTATTCTTGATAAATTATCACATTGAGATATTAAAAGGTTTCTCCGGCATAGTCAAAAAAAGCGATGCAATGGAGAAAAGGAAATGTAACGTAACTTCGACAAAGATAGAAACAATCAGAGCAGATTAGAATGGATAGTGCTAGTAGATCAAACATATCTACATCTATTTAGGAACTTTAAAGTAATAATCGTTTGTACCGCTTCAGACATAAAAGACTATATAGGAAAGCAGGGCCAAGACCGAAGCGGATACAAAGCGAAATTTTCCAAAGTTTCATCGACGAGGACATTTAAGACACAGAAGCAGTTGATAGGATGACAAAATACCAATACGATACAGACGCACGACTCAATGATTGACTGGTTACAGGGTGAAGCACACACTTCTTGCCCAAGTGACAAACTCTCTGGTGAACTTGCAATAGAAGATATTCGTATCTTTCGTTGCAAATTGATAACCGTAAAGGAATCTGTTGCTTGGGTTACATGCTGGAGGGAACCTATCAATGATAGGCCGGTTTCCTCCTTCGTTACTAGTGTTCATTTGGGCACCTTAGCCTAGTTCGTCCGGTATGGAAAGTGCGGATCGTTGTAACCACCCCCCTCGGCCAGAGTAGCCCATAAAGGGAAAAAAAAAGAATTCTGAAGCTGAAAATGAGATTTTCGGTTCCAACATTCCTAACCGAAATTCAGTTTTAGAACTCGAATTCTGAACCTGAACTTACCAAAATACCAAAATTCAGAACCGGCATTCGGATCCAGAATTCAGAATTTAGTTCCAGAATGCTGATCTAGAGTTTGGTTTCAAATTTCAAATCCACTATTCTAGAAATTTAACTGAACTCAGATTTATGAACTATTTTCTGGATCAAGATTCTAGAACTAAGTTTCGGAGCTGAATCCGAATATGAAAACTATTCAGTGTTCAATTATACAATCCATATCTAGCATTCAGGTCCAGAATTCTGTTGTTTCCAAATTCAGATTCATAACTCAGTTCCAGAATATGGCATCAAAATAGAGTTTCAGAATTCGGTTCAAGTATTTGGCTCCAAAATTCAGCTTCCAGAATTCCGGGTCCAGAATTTAGATTCTTTAACATCAATTTTATTCGTATTCACGTCATTCGGTTAGGTCTCTGGTATTACCCACCCGCCTTTTTTCCTTTCAATAATCAGATATTTTCTACGTTTCACGTTCTGATTGCTCTATTTTATTATATTATCTCTTCATTCAACTTATTCAGCTTCGGAGAAAAGTTTTATATGGTATGTCTTCTTCTCCATGTCATTGCCTGTCCTTCACGATTATAAATTGAATAATAAAAAACCATTATTGTGCAATTCTGTTAATACTACAAAGTTAATAACAGAGATAACATATATCGTTACATTTAATAAACAGTAAAAAATATTTGTTTGTTTGATAAATTAATATTTTTTCGGTAGCCGGCTGCCCAGATCAATCAATATAACCAATCAATAAATTTATTAAATAATTAAACCAAATCCCGCATAACGTATTCGTTTTTTTTTCATTTCGATTAACGATAAGGTTTTAACCTTAAAGTCATTAGCCTCTTCGGGCCAGAAAAATTTTCTGATCCTATGTGTGGGGTTGGGAATCAATCCCAGGTGGTCTGCGTGGAAGGCATCGACTTATGCATCACGCTATACCCGTCCCTCCATAACGTAATCTTTTTTTATAACCCAAATTCCAAATTCCATTAAAAACCGTTACAGTATGAGTATTTTTGAAACGGGTTTGAAGAGTAGATTCCGAAAAACGATGTCGTTCCGAGATCCAAGATGACGACTTTCGGTTAATTGATTTTTTTTAAATCCCTTACAATATAAGTATTTTCAGAACGAATTTAATGCGTAGGTACCACCTCTCTTCGAATTTTATGTCTAGATATGCCAAGAACGGATAGTTCTAGATAAAAAAATCACTATGAAAAAAATAATGCACTTGAAACTTTGAAAATAGACACTAATTGTAAACGTCAAATATTGGTTTTGATAATAAAAAGGTGAGTGGGTAGTGTCAGAGACATAACTGGAGGACGTGAAGACGAACAACACTGACATGCTTATCTCACACCTCCGAATATCAATAATCGTTCATATTATTTTATTGATTGTGTGAATATTACAAATTTTAATGCTTCGTTTCTAGAATTTTAAACGGAGCATCTATATTGAAGTATGACTGGCTCCAAATTCAGTAGCAAAAATCAGGTTCGGCATCCAGATCAAGAATTCCATTCATTAATTTAGTTTTAGAATTCTGGAACTGAAATCATTTTCAGATTTCATGATCCGGATCCAATTGTAGAACTGAATATTAGGCTTAAAACAGTTTCAATTTGTAGTTTATGTTAGTTGCTGGCCAAACTAACATCGGTTATATGTTTCCGTTTCCAGACAATGAGCCGAATTTAGACCTCATGATATTTTTGGGGTCCTGAATATTTATCCTGTCAAAAATTGTATCGTCAACTATTGTCAATACTATTTCTCCCATGTTTAACACTGTTCAGTGAATTTCCCTCGAATGCAAGTGATCTTAAGATGAAGAAGCATTTAATCTTTTTTTTTCACGGTGAGAGCTACTTTTTGGACACCATTTTTTATTGAAATCAAATTAATTTTCAATTTAATACAAATTTTCGAGTTATAACGATTGGAAGGTGTACATGCAAAAATACATCTGCGGTTTTAAAAAATCCTTCCTTTCCTTTCGACTTGGTCTTTCCATCCGTGCAAAATAAACGGTTTGCCTTACTGAAAACCTGTGTAAAATTTCAACTGGTTCGGAGTATGTGAAATCTGATGACTTATTACTTATTTCTGGAATTGTTATTCTTTTATGTACAATACTTTGACATTCTACAATTTGTTCGGTCATGTTCCGTAGATGGGATGTGTACCATTAAAGTAAGGAAAGTAAGAACTCTGATGTGGAACAAAAAAGGTGGTTAGACAGAAAATATGGCTTCAAATTTCTTCGCACTTATTTATGGAAAGTAGTTAAGCTTACTTTTGAGTCTGCCCAAATTAATGTTTACGTCAGAATATATAGAAAAAAATCCATCCAGCAGCTGGAGCTATGTATGTGCGGTATGTTAGAATTGTATTAATCACACTCAGCCATCCGATAAAATAATAAAGATAATGATGATGTACTACCATAGGCAACAAACAACACAAAAAAAAATCTCAAATCAGAGTCTGACGGCAAACCGGAAAGTGAAGATAGACTTGCGATGTGGTGTCTGTGTTTACCAGAGATGCCGTAGAAATTTCAAATATCTTCAGACAGGGATGCAAAAGTTAGCAAGTATGTCTTTATTTCTGTATAAAGTGTGATACGCAAAACTGACTTAGCGAGCAAAAAACAATAGGTCGCGGCAATTTTAAATTTCAAAAGTCTGTAAATTTGCGAAAAATAGATTTTCAATATCTGCGCAACAAAATGTCTGCAGCATTATGTACGAAATCTGCAGATTTACAGACAAATCTGCAGATCTGGCATCTCTGGTGTTTACTGTCGGACGGGTTTCCATAGAGATAGGACTATAATTGAATGCTGTGGCGGCCTAGTAAAGCGTAGCATGCTCGGTTCTTCTAGTCAATGAGACTGTCTCTTTGTGTTTTATATGCAGGGGAGCTAATTGGCAAACCAATTTCCCCGGACAAGAGCTAGGTACGGGTTAAAGTCCCGTCTCTGCGGTTGCTTTTTCGCGGTTTTTGTTACATAGTTGTATTCACACGTAATTTTTTTTTTCAATCTGTTTTCCTGGTTAGATACTGATTAAATTTTAAACTAAACGGTTGTAAGGATAATTTACACAACATACTTTATTAATAGCAAGTAGCAATTTTGTCGTTGTATATCTACCAAGTCATCGTTAATCATATCAATGGAGAATTTCAACAGGGTGAAAGCAATGGAAATTCAAAATGAGCACGTCGAATGATTTGAAATTCTTCGTTCGCTCGAGTGCACTTTACTCTGTACGTTGATGTTATCATGAGTTATATTGTGCAATCGCCACTGCTCTGTTGGTCATCGAAGAATCCGTTGTATCCGTAGTTTGGAGCCGTGCAATGAATGGCAGTTTTTAATCGAGCACATCCAGCTCTTCAGCTTTTTCATTTCCGTACAACTATACAACTGACAGTTGACCAAAAGAATCGTAGTAGAAATGTTCATTCTGCTCACTTTCATATACAAGATCAACAATCAGAGAAAACATAATTGGCAACATTGGAAACCCGTTCCATTCTTCACTTCGGTCTGCCAGAAATTTTGCGTCTGCTAGCAATTTGAACGAATAAAACATTCCATCACAATCACGCCATCAAGTGGCGGAGAATGGTAAACCAGAAAGTCGAGAAATATCGTTCCCTCCCGTCAATCTACCGAGTGATGATGCTGGCTCTTCGGTGAACTACGGACGTGACACTATGCCGGGATTGTTCGTGTCAGTAACGGGGCCGTCCTTTACAAAGTGCCTGTTTATGATGGAAAACTTTTCTGTGGCAATGATTCAATAGATCGGCACTCGGTACAGCAGGTTGAGCGGATGTTCGAATGGTAGATGAAGAGAAAGAATGAACGCTGAATAATGTTCCGTCGTGATGCCTCGGCACGCAGATGTGGGAAATGTGATCGTGAAAAGCTGACCACCGAGTCTGTGCCACTGGAAGTGTTTTATGGAGCAGAACTAATGATGTCTAGAAGATTATTAACAGCGAGAAAACTCATCTCGACGTAAGCCTGGCTCTGACAGCAGAGGGTGTTGTCAGCAGCACGATAGAACTGGATCCGGGAGAACACAGTTTAACTGCATCATCTAATATATTGCCTGTTTGGGAATGATTGTCGCGTTTAATCAAGTGGTAGTTGAATGCGATAGTTCAACGTACCGTTAATGGGGCTTTTGCTATCAAACCAGCTTCCAGTGTAACGAGTTCGATTATAAAGAGCGAGCACAAAACTATTGCAACACAGTTAATTTACTGTCGATTCTCTTGAATTGTCTTGGTTTAAAACCAAACCTGTAAATTTATTACATGCTTTTAACAATGTAACCACTGTGTAATCACTGTGAAAACCGACTTTACAATCGAGACCCGGAGGGACAAGTGTCATACACTATTCGACTCAGTTCGTCGAAATCATACAATGTCTGGTTGAAACGATTTTCACAAACTTAGATTCAAACGAAAGGTCTTATGGCCTCGTAGCCCATAGCTTGCCATTGAATTTCATTTAAATCCGACTTCTGGTTCCATAGACACTGGTAATGTTCATGAATATTTTTTCACAAATGAAGGCGAAACGATGTGGAAACTTTTATGAAACTACCTAGTAGGGATGTGCGATACCGAGTCGATACTTTGAGGTATCGATACTTTCTTTCAAGAAACGGGTATTTTTGGTATCGATATCACATCAGAGCGATACTGTTAGTATCGATACTTTTGGTTTCGATACTTACAGTATCGCAACGAATTAAAGTCAATTCCCAGTGCTGCTAATAGATCGAGAACCCAGTGCATGAAGCACATTCTCGAGCGAGTGCGAGACGTACTCTATCTCACTCGCACTCCTCCGTGCACGCTTATGAGTCACTCACAAAAAGGTGCATTTTAAACATGAGTGATGTTTTTTTTCTTGGGTACGATGAGTGAGAGTCAGTAGGAGTAAACACTTATTGCTAGTTGGATACTGCTGCGAGTCAGCTCGCTCTATTTCAGATCATGTCCGTACTCACTCAAAGAGGAAGCACTCCTTCAGTACGTTAGCAGTGGTGCACAGGTTAGTTTTCATTTTAGTAAATCGAAGTGTATAGTAGCATCATGATAGCTGCACGAATATGGCTGATCCTTCAAAAGTATATAAAAGACCGCCAGAGATGTCTATCTCCTCTGTGTGACGAAGAGCAAGAAAAATTTCTCCCCTCGCACTGACAACTTCAACGAGAGCTCTTCTCTTTCACATTTATACACCACTGTTGTGTAAGTGTGCACGCATCATGAGTGCGTTTGTTTATTTCCTTTTACCTCTTCCACTGAATCGCACCAAAGTGCTAGAGCATTAGCTAATAAATTCTCTGAGGTGGATGCAGATACTTTCACAGAGGTGTACACGCCGGTGAGCACTCTGCTGTATGGTTTTCGTAGATGAAGCGTGGACAGGCAAAATCAGCAAAATAAAACAATTTATCGTAAAATTTTCGGTTTTCCTTGCAAATTTTTCATAGCAAGGCCAGATCTACTCTCTATTAATTGAAGTTCACAGAAGTGCTCGCTCACCATCACGCGCCAGTGGTCACTTGGGTGTATTTAGACGAGAGCGCGTGTGAGCGATTCATGCGAAGAGAATGTGTTTCACTCGCGCCAGCATCTTTAACCGCAAGCACACACTCAAATGCTGTCTATTCGACACTGAGAAGAAGTGCGCTTTCCTCTTTGTGCGGTGCTTCGTTTTTTTCATCCTCGGTGTGGCAAAAATCTGACTCTAGCGTGTATAACTCTGGTGAAATGCCATCTCTGAAGACCGCTACCAAGTGGAGATGCTTAGAGCATTCCCCATTTACCACTTCACATAGGATACTGACAAAAACCATCAACTTTCGGTATGCATTGTAGAATTGATTGGGAATTACTGGAATCTGCCGTCATAATTGAAAGAGAAAGTAAACAAAGAGAATAATTGTAATCAGCTCTTGAGACCTTTCCTAATGTTCATCGAGTAATGTTTTCTTCTGTATGATAGTAATACATGCTAAACAAAGTCCTAATGCATAACTTGTGCTGAATTGAGCACTCTTTGGAATACGGCCAGACAAATGAGGAATCGTAACGTGGGCAATGAGAGTGATGAATACTCGAACCGATGGATATTTGACTTTGCTAGGAAAGTTTGCCCAGATTCTGTTCCTACGCAAAGCATTATACGGGAATCTCCTCCAAATAATGGTTTTATTAATAACCCATTTTCAATGATGGAATTTTCTATAGCACTCTTGTCTTGTAACAATAACGCCCCTGGGTTGGACAGAATTAAATTCAACTTGGTGAAGAATCTGCCCGACCTCGCAAAAAGACGTTTGTTGAAATTGTTCAACAAGTTTCTTGAGCAAAATATTGTTCCACCTGACTGGAGACAAGTGAAAGTTATCGCCATTCAAAAGCCGGGGAAACCAGCTTCCAATCACAACTCATATAGACCCATTGCGATGTTGTCCTGCATCAGAAAATTGTTCGAAAAAATTATTCTACGACGTCTCGACACTTGGGTCGAGACGAACGGTTTGTTGTCAGATACTCAGTTTGGCTTCCGTAGAAATAAAGGGACGAATGATTGCCTTGCATTACTTTCGTCTGACATCCAAATTGCCTTCGCTCAAAAGCAACAAATGGCATCTGTATTTTTAGACATTAAAGGAGCATTTGATTCAGTTTCAATTGATGTTCTTTCAGACAAGCTCCACCAACATGGACTTCCAGCTGTTATAAATAATTATTTGCACAACCTTTTGTCAGAGAAGTGCATGTATTTTTCACATGGTGATTTGGCAACATTCAGAATTAGCTACATGGGTCTCCCGCAAGGCTCATGCCTCAGTCCGCTCCTCCATAATTTTTACGTGAATGACATTGACAGCTGTCTAGTAACCCCATGCACACTAAGGCAATTGGCAGATGATGGCGTGGTTTCAGTTACTGGGCCCAAAGCTATTGATCTGCATAAACCATTGCAAGATACCTTAGATAACTTGTCCGTTTGGGCTGTTCATCTTGGTATCGAATTCTCTGCGGAGAAAACAGAGTTAGTCGTCTTTTCAAGAAAGCATGATCCCGCGCAGCTTCAGCTCCATATGATGGGAAGAATGATCCAACAGGTTTTAACTTTTAAATACCTCGGGGTGTGGTTCGATTCCAAATGCACGTGGGGAGGACACATTAGGTATCTGATAACGAAATGCCAACAAAGAGTAAATTTTCTTCGAACAATAACAGGATCTTGGTGGGGTTCTCATCCGCAAGATCTAATAAAATTGTATCAAACAACGATACTTTCAGTGATGGAATATGGATGCGTTTGTTTTCGTTCCGCTGCAAACTCTCATTTTATCAAACTTGAGCGAATTCAGTACCGTTGTTTGCGAATTGCCTTAGGCTGCATGCACTCGACACATACAATGAGTCTTGAAGTTCTGGCGGGAGTTCTTCCATTAAAAGATCGATTTTGGGAGCTTTCATCACGCCTGCTAATAAGATGTGAGGTGCTGAATCCCATGGTAATTAATAATTTCGAACGACTAGTCGAGCTTCGATCTCAAACAAAATTTATGACAGTATATTTTAACCATATGTCACAGGAAATCAACCCTTCAAGATATATTCCTATCCGTGTCAGCATCCTAAGTGCCCCTGACTCAACTTTATTTTTCGATACATCCATGCAGCGTGAAGTGCGTGGAATCCCGGATCATCTACGCTCGACGGAAATCCCAAAAATATTTTCAAGTAAGTTCAGGCATATTGACTCTGAGAAAATGTTTTACACGGACGGATCGCGAATTGAAGAAGCGACAGGGTTTGGTATGTTCAACAATAATGTTTCGGCCTCATTTAGGCTTCAAGAACCTGCATCTGTTTATATAGCAGAGTTAGCAGCAGTTCATTATAGTTTGAGTGTAATCGTCACATTATCTCCAAACCATTATTTCCTCTTCACAGATAGTCTGAGTGCAATTGAAGCCATTCGCTCAATCGCTGCTGGCAAAAATGAACCGTTTTTCTTGGGTAAAATAAAACAGTGTCTGAACGACATATTGAATAATAATTATCTAATCACTATAGTCTGGGTCCCGGCTCATTGCTCCATTCCAGGCAATGAAAGAGCCGATAATTTAGCCAAACGTGGTGCTATTGAGGGTGAAATTTATGAGCGACCGATTGCTTTCAACGAATTCTATAGCTCGTCTCGCCAAAGAACACTTGCCAGCTGGCAAGCATCTTGGGATAGAGATGATCTGGGTCGGTGGATGCACTCAATTATTCCGAAAATATCGACAAAGGCATGGTTCAGGGGACTGGATGTGAGTAGGGATTTCATTCGTGTGATGTCCAGACTCATGTCCAATCACTACACGTTAGATGCACATCTCCTTCGAATTGGGCTCTCCGAGACTAATCATTGTGCTTGCGGAGAAGGTTATCGGGATATTGATCATGTCGTTTGGACATGCGTGGAGTATCGTGATGTCAGATCTCAACTAATAAATTCTTTGCGTACCCAAGGTAAACTATCCAATATCCCAGTTCGAGACATTCTTGCTTGTCGTGACCTTTCATACATGAAACTTATTTATCATTTCATAAAGAAAATTGGAGTATCAATTTAATAAAGGCCCTTTTTAAGACTTAGTTCTGATCCCAGCTGCGTCCATGAGTTCAACCAATAGCTAAATTAGAATAAAAATTATGTAATGATACAAACAAACTCGAAACAGTTTATGAAATTATCAACAAAATGTCTGAAAATAACAGCTTATTTTATAATTTATAGAAGTTAATCTTTTGGTTCAAATAATATTTCCGAGTAGATTTCATAATTAATGACGAGTTACCTAAGATGATATTTAAGCTATAAGAGAATATGTTTTAATAAATTCAAAACGTTGTGACTATGTTAGAATTAAATTAGGATAAGAATATTATGTAAAAGTGATGCTACGGCGAAGAAAAACTTATGTAAACTGCCTTAAGAAATAAACGTATTTATGGAAAAAAAAAACTTGTGCTGAATATGACATGGGCATATGGTACCGTTGAAAATTACCATCTTAAAAAATTGCCAATGACGAAAGAAAGGAATAAATTTTATTCTAGATGTTCTAGTAGTGGGAGAATTAATCTAATGCAATATTGACACCTTTTTTGCGAAAAATTTAAAGAACGCTCTATTCTTGCGCCTGTGGGACGACGCAAGATTGTTGAGAACGAATTTCAACGACGACTAGTCCATGTCATACCAATACATGCGCGAGCCTAGTGCTTCCGTTCCGTCCGTCCCTGGTCCCATAGTAATAGCAACAGGAATTGTTTCTATTTCTTCGCATTTTGCCTGTGGCTTAACAGTGCTTAAAGTAGTTTAAATTTAACTTCCATCTCGCGCCTAACAGTTCAATTTAAACCACTAGCTTAGCACTGATCAGTCGAAGGCAAAACGCAAAGAAACAGAAACGAAATATGTGATTTTTGCACAAACCAACAGAACCCTCAATGTTCAATAGAAATTGGCTTTTAGTGTAGTATTCGTGTATCGACATAAAGGTTATGACATAAAAATTTTAGAAAAAAAAGTGAAATGTGAAATCATCATGGCTCCAGCACATAGTGGTTTTTGACGTGGCAAAATTCGTGGAAATTCTTTAACGTGGGCCAAGAGTCGCGAAAGGCGAAGTGCAATATATGTGGCAAGAAATATGCGTATTCTGTTGGCATAACAAATTTATGGAAAAACCTTTCTGTACATCATAAAATAACGCCACAGTCGAAAATTTTTTTTTATTCAGAAATGATTGCTGCGCAAGTATCAATTGATACTTACAGGTATCGATACTTTATTGCCTTTTGATACCTTGTATCGATACCCAAAATTTCGGTATCTCGATACCCTAGGTATCGATACTTTGCCTTCCGAGTACCATCCCTACTACCTAGTAAATTCATCTAGTTGACAGATCTTGTCAGTTGGTGGATACATAAACCTACTTTGGGACTACTAGTTCCCGGCTTCCGGTTTCGAAAGCACCGGTAATAGTGAAGAAAAGCTCCAAAAACGGAACTCAGTTCAATTTATTAGCAGCGGTTAAACCGATTTTCACAAAAATCAATTTAAACTAATGCGCTCATTGTCTTAAAAGATACTGTGCAATTTCATCTAGATCCGACTTCCGGTTCCGAAATTATATGGTGATGAGTGTCAAAACCAGGATTGCAAACGGTACTGAAGAATGACACAAAACAGCGGACAGTCAAACCGCACAACTCGCAGCAGTCGCAGACTGTACTTCGCCGTGACTGCAACGATGAAAAATGTCATAGGTCTCATGACATTTTCTTTCGTGAATGTCGCAGTATGCTCTCATCGGTAGCTGTTCTATTCTCTACAATCTGAGAATGACTAGCCACAATAAACAGTAGCTCCTTCGAAATTCAACAATTTTCGAGAAACAGTCGCCAACAAGTCTCTGCTTTAAAATTCGTTTTACTTCGATTATCATGAGTTGTAGGGGGACATGCACATGAAAGTCTTGCTCCCCAATGCAGACGGTTTTTTTCTGTATCCTTTTCGTGTTCTGTTTCTCTGCACTTCCGTTAGAAAGAAGCGATTTAGTGAGAAATGCAGAGTAAATAATTGCTTTGACCTTTGGAATTTGGATGGCGGGTTTGTTTTGGCAGTTCGTGTGATTTTGGTTTAATTTCCAGCTGGTTGATTTACTCCAATGCACTTTTTCGATCAAACAATTTAACGCCGTTTAGCATGAACAAGAATTGTAGAAGTAACAGGAGCGCAGTCTCTGCGGTAAGCTTTCTTGTCTTTGCGTCATCCCAGAAAGACAAATGCTGCGCTCCTGCCACTTCGTGTATGTAAGTAGCAGGAGCGCAGTAGTATTTAAAAAAAATTTAAGTAAATAATTGTAATATTTTTGAATGATCTGCATGAACAAGCTTTGTGATTGAATTTTTATCCCCATTTTCAAAGCAGATATAAATATCATGATAATATATTTACGCATGAGAATTGCTTAACGCTGCTCAAAACCGAAATTGAACCGATAATGGGAACACCGTTGCGCGCACTTAATCTATCGCCACAGAGCGGTCACAGCGGATATGACAGTTCAGTTATGAAAATGCCATGACATTTTGAGCTCATGACATTCTCGAAAACCATGACTGAAAATGAATACAGCAGCTACCTATCCAGCATGAACGTACACTACCACAAAACGAACACTGTGGCTTTGATAAGTACGAGCTCGTGTCATTGCGTGTTGGCTACTGTTAAATGTAGCAAATGCGCGTATCGTTGGTAGTGATTGTCTTATGTTTGGCAACAGTTTAAAATAAAAAAAAATGTCAAATTTTCACACCCTTGGTCAAAACTCTCAATCGGTCATACAAAATGACGATGCAACATCGGTGCACCACTACCCAGCACGCAGCTTGCTTTGTTCAATTTTGTATTCCTTGATATTCTCTTTCATTTGAATCGTACCCACTTTTTTTTTTATTCAATAGTATAATATATATTTTTAGGCACACTGCTTAAGCTCTAAGATGCCAAGGGTATTTCCTAATCTTAATTAACGACTAACTTAAAACTAGAATAGTATCATTAGATTATGTCGTCTAGAATTTTTGGAAAAAGCTTTTAGCTGGCGTTCGGCAGTGGTCGGTGAATTGAATATTGCATGACTTCCAGTTGGTGCTATCTATGGCCGCTTCCTTTCAGTTCGTGTGGGTCCGCGGGAAACACCCCCAGGCTACGAAGGCCCGGCGGGTGGCCCGCATGCTGGTCATCGACTGGAGCGTAGGACCGTAGGCGGTGATGGTGATGTTACGAAGAGATGAAAAAATAAAAAAAGTAAATATTGTGGAAACCGAGGTAAATAGGGGGTATGGAAACAAAATGTCTGAAAACTACAGAGATCTAATTAGTTGCCATCGAGATGGTGAAGAGACGGGGGAAGGGGGAACGAAAAGTTAGTGACAAAAAAAGATCTTGTTCGTTCCAATGAAGATGGTGGACAGGGACGGTGATCGAGAGAATCGGGCGGATGTTAGTGTCGAACCTGTAGGTGGAGATTATACTTTCTGAGCGAGGTATAACAGATTACACTTGGATATTAATGTGTTTGAGGTACTGGTATATAAGAAGCATATAAGAGATATTCCGACTAGCCAACACATCTCGGACCGGAACTTCAGGTGGTCTACCTCGGGCCCTTAGGGAGTCCTTTAATAAAGACCTGGCGTCACGATACTCCGTACACGTCCATACGACATGCTCGATGTCCTGATAACCGTCACCACAAGCGCAGAGACCGCTCTCCACGATTCCAATACGCCGGAGATGCGCGTTGAATGTGTAATGGTTTGACATGAGCCGAGACATCACACGAATGAAGTCACGACTCACGTTCATCCCCCTGAACCAAGGTTTCGTCGATACCCTAGGGATAATAGAATGCAGCCATCGTCCCAGTTCGCCATTGCTCCATGAAGTTTGCCAACTTTCGAGAGTTTTCTGACGAGAGATACTGAAAAATTCATTGAAGCAGATTGGTCTTTCGTAAATATCACCTTCTAATGCGCCCACCTTAGCCAATGAGTCTGCCTTTTCATTGCCCGGAATGGAACAATGCGAAGGGACCCAGACTAACGATATTAAATAAGACCGTTCAGATAAAGTTCGCAAGTGTTCCCGTATTTTCCCCAGAAAATATGGGGGATACTTTCCTGGCTTCACTGCGCGGAGAGCTTCTATTGAACTTAGACTGTCCGTGATAATGAAGTAATGGTCTTTGGGCAAGGTTTCAATGATCTCAAGGGTGTACTGAATAGCAGCTAATTCTGCGACGTAGACTGAAGCCGGATCACTGAGTTTGTACGAAGCGGTGATGTTCTGATGGAAGATTCCGAAGCCTGTGGACCTGTTGATGTTTGATCCGTCAGTGTAAAACATCTTTTCACAGTTGACTGTTCTGAATTTATTATAAAAAATATTTGGGGCCACTTGAGGGCGTACGTGATCCGGGATTCCACGAATTTCTTCTCTCATGGATGTGTCGAAAAACACAGTAGAATCAGAAGTATCCAAGAAATGAGCACGGTTGAAAATAAACGAAGAAGGATTAATATTCTGAGCCATGTAATCAAAATACAAGGACATAAAACGGGTCTGAGAATTAAGCTCGATAAGCCTTTCGAAGTTTTCAATCACCATTGGATTCAAGATATCGCATCGGATTAGCAATCGATATGAGAGATCCCAGAATCGATTATTTAACGGTAGGACGCCCGCGAGCACTTCGAGACTCATCGTATGAGTCGACTGCATGCAACCTAAGGCAATACGCAAACAACGATACTGAATTATTTCCAGTTTAATGAAATGGGTGTTCGCGGCGGATCGGAAGCAGAAGCATCCATATTCCATTACGGACAATATCGTTGTTTGGTACAGCCTGATCAGATCTCCTGGGTGGGCACCCCACCAAGTTCCGGTTATTGTGCGAAGAAAATTGATTCTCTGCTGGCATTTTTGTTTCAGATACCTAATGTGACATCCCCAGGTGCCTTTGGAGTCGAACCAGACCCCGAGATAGTTAAATGTGAAGACCTGAGCTATGGTTTCACCCCCTAGTTGAAGCTGTAATTGTGCTGGTTCTCGCTTTCTTGAAAATACGACCAGCTCAGTTTTCTCCGTAGAGAACTCGATACCCATTTGAAGAGCCCACGTCGACAAGTTGTCGAGGGTATCTTGTAATGGTCCTTGGAGATCGGCAGCTTTGGGTCCTATAATGGACACAACGCTGTCGTCGGCAAGTTGTCTTAGCGTGCAAGATGTGTTGATACATTCATCAATGTTGTTTACGTAAAAATTGTATAAAAGGGGGCTTAAGCATGAGCCCTGAGGAAGACCCATGTAACTGAATCGTATTGTCGACAAATCACCATGTGCAAAATACATGTGTTTCTCGGACAATAGATTATATAAAAAGGTGTTCAAAACCGGCGAAAGACCATGCTGGTGCAGCTTCTTAGATAGGATATTTATAGAAACTGAATCAAAAGCCCCCTTGATATCTAGAAATTCTGATGCCATTTGTTCTTTACGAGCAAATGCCATTTGAATTTCGGTTGAGAGGAACGCAAGACAATCGTTCGTTCCTTTACCCCTGCGGAAGCCGAATTGTGTATCTGAAAGTAAACCATTAGTCTCGACCCTATTGTCTAGACGAAAGAGAATCATTTTTTCGAACAACTTCCGGATACAGGAAAGCATAGCAATCGGCCGATACGAATTGTGATCGGAAGCTGGTTTCCCAGGTTTTTGAATGGCGATAACTCTCACTTGTCTCCAGTCGTGTGGAACAATATTACCCTCGAGGAACTTGTTAATTAAATTCAGCAAGCGCCTTTTGGCAGAGTCAGGAAGATTTTTCAACAAGTTGAATTTAATTCTGTCTAACCCCGGGGCTTTATTGTTACACGACAAGAGCGCAAGTGAGAACTCTACCATTGAAAACGGTGTTTCGTTTGTATTCGAAGTCGCGGCGCGGGATATCTTCTGTTCCGGAACAGAATCAGGACATACTTTTTTAGCGAAATCGAATATCCAGCGGTTAGAATATTCCTCGCTTTCGTTCGTTGTGTTGTGGTTGCGCATTCGTCGGGCTGTGTTCCAAAGAGTGCTCATCGATGTTTCTTTTGTTAATCCGTCAACAAACCGTCGCCAGTAACCTAGTTTCTTTGCTTTAACTAAGTTCTTCATTTGCTTATCTAGTGCTGCGTAATTTCTATAATTATCAGGTGTTCCATATTTTCTGAACTTTTTGAATGCTAAAGATCTTTCCGCGTTCAGTGATGAGCACTCTTTGTCCCACCACGGGTTGGGAGGACGAATGTTGGTATTCGCGCCGGGTACACGTTTCGTCTGAGCTTGAATCGCAGTGTCGAGAATCAAGCCAGCCAAAAGCGTGTACTCTTCCTCCGGAGGAAGTTCTTGTGTTGTTTCTAGTTTCTCAGATATCGATATTGCGTAGCATTTCCAATCAATATTTCGTGTGAGGTCATACAAAACATTGATTGTTTCCGATGGTCTTAATCCGCTGGCGACTGAAATTACTGAAAATAGGCAGATGATCGCTACCGTGGGGATCAGGGATTACCTTCCACGTGCAATCCAACCGTAGCGATGTCGAGCAAAGGGATAAGTCCAGCGCACTTGGTCTTGCTGGTGGTGCGGGAATTCGTGTCATTTCTCCCGTATTCAAGATTGTCATATTGAAGTTGTCGCAAATATCATGGATCATAGCTGATCTGTTATCATCATGAAGACAACCCCATCCCGTACCGTGAGAGTTAAAGTCTCCTAGAACTAACGTCGGTGCGGGAAGAAGTTGCATGATACTGCTGAGCCAGTGGTACCCAACTGAGGCTCTAGGGGGAATATAGATGGAAGCAATACAAAGGTCCTTGCCTTTAATTGTGACATGACATGCGGCAACTTCAATACCTGATATCGAGGGGAGGTTAATTCGAAAGAAGGAATAGCACTTTTTTATCCCCAAAAGTACTCCTCCGTAGGGATTATCTCGATCCAGGCGAATAATGTTAAAATCGTGGAAGTTTAGTGATACATCAGAAGTTAACCAAGTTTCGCACAATGCAAATGCGTCACATTTCAGATTATTTACTAAGTATTTAAAAGGATCTATTTTCGGGATGATACTTCTACAGTTCCACTGTAAAACAGTGATCGAATCCTTGACCTCGTTCGAAAAATTAGCCATCGAAGGAAACGATTGCTGAGAGGAGGGGCCATTTTGCAGTCAGCTGCATCAAAAACATTTTAACTTTTGGCAGGAAAGTCATCAAAATACCTTTTAGGGGGTCAGAAATGTTGAAGACGGAAAATATAAAGTCCACAATGTCACTGAATTTTACAAGTCCAGCACTTGATGTGTTTTCTGGTTCCTTGGGGACTTTCGGGGTTTTGGGTGTCCCCGGAAGTGTTGGATATTCTTTCTCCGATTTCAAGTCTCCGGAACTAGGAGCTTTTGGCTTCTTCTTTTCGTTTTTTTTACCAACACTTCCTTCTGCTGTTACTTTTGGAGGGCCTTCAAGAGATATCTTCGAACCCTTTCTAGGGAGTTTAGGAGATGATATATTTTTCCTCTTCCTAAAACTACGAGGGACAGTTGAAGATGTACCTTCTTGAGGATCGTCAGAGCCGCAATCGTCCGCAGACAAACAGGTGTAGGGGTTCTGTTCAGGTGGTGTGGCGATTTTCAGCATTTCTGCGAACGAGCGGTTTGATCGTTGCTTGAGAGATCGTTTCAAATGATCTCCACGCAATTTATACGCAGAACATGCTGTGAGGTCATGCGGGGCCGCCCCACAGTAAAGACACTTTTCAATGTCTCTGTCGCAAACGCCATCCGCATGACTCTCTCCACACTTCGAGCAGCGGGGCCGATTTCCACAATGGGAAGCTGTGTGTCCTAGTTGTTGACAACTAGTGCAATTCATTACCCGTGGTACGAAAAGTCGTACAGGTAGACGAACCCTGTCCAGGAGAACGAATTTCGGCAAAGCCGAGCCGGAGAAGGTCACCCGATACGAGTCCGAGTGGGGATAAGACTTTGTCCCATCCGCGGCGATCGATACTGAATGCAAACGTTTGCAGTCCAGTATCTTGACATTCTTAAGCAAGGGATCTTTAAAACATCCGACCCCATGTTTGAGAATGTCCTCGCATGTCAGACTGGGATCCGTGATCACTCCGTCTATCTCGACTTCGCGAGCTGGTATATAAACGCGGTAGTCCAGCGTAAAGTGATCGTTTCGAGCGATCTCATTAGCATGTTTCAGACTGGTCAACGAGACCCTGAGCTTATCGGGACGAATTTTTGAGATAAATTTCAATGTTGGATATTTCGACGTCAAGTCATTAGATATTTTCAAAATATTAAGCGGTTTATTCTTCTCTTTGGTCCGAAAATAAACCACATAAAGGCCGGCCGAGGGTGAAGGCTCTTCG
The DNA here is from genome assembly GCF_030247185.1 of Malaya genurostris. NCBI lineage: Eukaryota > Metazoa > Arthropoda > Insecta > Diptera > Culicidae > Malaya > Malaya genurostris. Next base: position 259,341,281 of record NC_080571.1, read on the forward strand.
GGATACTGTTTAACCCGGTGAGTCTTACTATTTGGAGCAGATTTAGAATCTGTTTCCATTTTATCTTCGGGGGGCAGGGTAGTATTTAATGGACTTGCCATAGCGCGGTTGAGGTTCCGCGCAAATTATAGGGGGAGTCAAAATATAAGACGATAAAGGGACACGAAGGAAAAAAAATATAATACTTAGCTAATGATCCGTAGCAACTCGGCCGCTGAGGCCAAGCGTTAGTTACAACGGCCTCTGAGAATTAATATGCACACAGCACCGGTTCACGGCACCACACTAAACGTCCGTTCACTGTTCGTATTGTTTTAACACAATAGCACCCGGCACTGTCTAACTGTATTTATTGTTTATACTGTATTGATCTACTGCACAAGCTCGCGAATACAAAAGATTTGATATTAAATGACCTTGAAACGGATTAGAATGGATTAACGCACAGCTGCTCTAATGCAAACTACCATCCGATCGATACGACGGTCACGAAAGGAATGTGAATCGTACCCACTTGTTGGTATTATCACAAAATCATGATAACGATTCTATTCTATAAAAGTGTACTATTTGCCTTTCTCATATAAGTGAATCCGAAAATACCCAGATTTTTGGGCATTCCTATGAATATTAATAAACCGGAAGTCGCCATCTTGGATTTTCAAAATATCTCAAACAGAATTTTCCGGAATCTATTCTCTAAATTCATTCCAAAAGTTGTAGTAGTGCAGTAGTTTCCATGGAATACAAAAATCCCAGTGATCCCAGTTCAAGGCATTACCAAGATCGTTACCGTTTCTCTCCATTATGTGGTTGACAGTTTCGCCTTGGCCGGTTGTAGCGAATTTAAAGACAACATAATAGTTTTCGACCAAATAGTCATCTTCGAATGCATTAAACAGAGATAGCAGATCTCCTTCCAACTAATGGTTTGGTAAAATTTATTGGCAAATCCTTGGAGATTATCGGAAGGACATTTTTTTGAGATCGATTGTCCAAAAAATAACAGATCGGCTGAAAAGTTCGTATCGTTTCTATGAGAGGGCGCCACTAGAATTAAATCCATACCATTTTCAGTTAGTAGAAACCTTCAAAAGATACGTGTATAAATTTGACAGCTGTCTGATTATTAGTTTGTGAGATATTGCATTTTGAGTGAAACTACTTTTGTTATTGTGAAAAAAATGGAAAAAAAGGAATTTCGTGTGTTGATCAAACACTACTTTTTGATGAAAAAAAGTGCCGCCGGTACCAAAAATGGCCTGATGAGTGTTATCCAGACTCTGCACCGGGCGAAGCAACAATTCGTAAGTGGTTTGCAAAATTTCGTACTGGTCATATGAGCACCGAAGACGATGAACGCAGTGGACGTCCAAAAGAGGCTGTTACCGATGAAAACGTGAAAAAAATCCACAAAATGATTTTCAATGACCGTAAAGTGAAGTTGATCGAGATAGCTGACACCCTAAAGATATCAAAGGAACGTGTTGGACATATTATTCACGAATATTTGGATATGAGAAAGCTTTGTGCAAAATGGGTGCCGCGTGAGCTCACAATCGATCAATGCACCGTGTCACAAGTCGATGAAAACCATGCTGAAATTAAACGAATTGGGCTTCGAATTGCTCCCTCATCCACCGTATTCTCCAGATTTGGCCCCTAATGACTTTTTCCTGTTCTCAGACCTCAAGAGAATGCTCGCTGGTAAAAAGTTTAGAAGCAATGAAGAGTTAATCGTTAAAACTGAGGCCTATTTTGAGGCAAAGGACAAATCGTACTACAAAAATGGTATCGAAATGTTGGAAGATCGCTATAATCGCTGTATCGCCTCTGATGGCAATTATGTTGAATAATAAAATCGAATTTTGGCAAAAAAATGTGTGTTTCTATTAAACGATACGAACTTTTCAGCCGAACTGTTAAGCTGCTTTCAAAGTAAATAAATAGTATTCTAAGCCACCCGTTTTCAATCATAATTCACAGTTGAAAATTAACCCAACCCAACTGAACGAACTATAGCTAGAAAATTAGCTCTTAACTTGTTCTGTACCTTGAAGTTGCCAAAAATTCCTCGTATTCGTTTAATAATTTCATTTGTTTAACTCATGCCCACGATGACCAATATTATTCATCTAACAAATTACCTGGCACACATTGCGTCTAGTTTACGAAATAAAAACTTTTGCTCCTGTTTGCGGTATGGCTATACTATTCAAGCCATCATAGCTAGAACAGTCATATGCATTCCACCATTAAGGGCTGAGGACAGTACCGTAAAGTGGTAGGTTTTTTGCTATTTTCCCGTTTCAAATTAAATTTTCTTGGAAACGGTGCAGAATATAAAAAAACCCACCTGACAATGTCTTCGAAATTTAGTTGAGAATATTCTGTGAAATTTTCAGAATGATTCATTGAGTTTAGCCGTCGTGTTGTATTTTTTCTGACTGAAGAACTGCTGAAAATTGGAACGCTCAGAAATGTGTACCTCTACTTGTTCATCGAATATCTCGGCTTTGAAGGCCTGTATCATAAATCTACCGTGACAAAGTCTAGATAATTTAGTTTAGATGCGATTAGTACATAAAAAAACACTTTTTTTATCGCGATAAAAATAAAGTCTTGTATTTTACTGTGAAACAAAGTCAGTTTCAATGCATCCGTCATATTTTTCGCTTTGGTTTCCTGATAGCATTCTGAAAAAGGAGAGAGAAATAAAATTGGCTCGACAAGGCTACCAAACACACAGACATTCAATCTTTGTGAAAGTTGAATATTTTTTCATTGTTCATTGGAATCCATGTAATGTCCAACCCATACGATAGATTAATGTGATAAAACTTCTCATCAAAATAATAAAATGTATACTGGCAACCCGGTACAGTTTATTCATATACGAGAGAGTACAAGAGAAATACGATGCGCAAAGGGAATTGAGCGAGCCACGTGGTCGATTTAAAACTTAACACGCGACCATCTGTCCTCAGACCTTCAGTTATTTGGCAAGCAATAATTTCGATACCAAATTAAGCACGTGGCCCTAAATGAAGAATCACGTGAATCAAGTGTGCATGTGAAATCTCCACACAAAACTACTCGTTGAGCACCAAACGTTTTTTTCAACGATCTAGTATTCTTTTCTTCGACGGTCAAGCACTTATGCAACTCGTTGCGCGCCAAACATCAATCGTAAATCATTAACAACTTTTTCAATGGAAAATTCCATTTTCCACACAAAACCAAAGGTCCTATGATCTAATACGGAATTAAGGTCCTATGGTCTCATACGGAATTCTTAAATTTCATTCGTATCCGACTTCCGGTTCCAGGAATATAGGGTAAAGTGTGTTTAAAATTTAAACCATCACTGAAAATGGCGAAAAACCGTAAAAATTCTAAATCGACCTTAAATCTTCTTCAATTGATAGTTTTTATCAGTAGACGATCAAACAAACGATTTCAGTTATTCTTTCAAGAATCGAAGAAAATTATTTTTAAGAATACCACAGTATTATATATGATAATATGATTGATATTTGAAAGACATCGTTACACCACTAAGGGATCTGGTCAGTCAGTAATTATTAAGAAAATTACTGACATATCAGAGACTCGGATGAATGTAAAAGTTTAGCTGTGAGAAACCTTCTGCTTACTCAAATGAACTTTTACTTTACATTCGTTTAATAGTTGTATCAATAGTCATCTCATTAGTCGACACCACATCATTTTGGTTAGTACCCCACCTACGATTAACGAATGGTGGACTTCAGCACTGAGAATCTATACCAGAAAGGTTTATATGAAAATACCAGAATTTACCCGATGCGATTGAACGAACTTCAGCATGCTAAATGCAAGGCAAACCTCTTTGATCTCATTATTTAAACAGCAGAACCCTATCACTGATTCGTACAAAAATCGTTCTATAATGTGATTTGTTCAACTCACGCCTACGATGGCCAACTCTAACTGGTTACATTGCACACAATGCATCTTCTGAAAACAATATCAGAACTTTTGATCGACATAGATAGAACACTCATATGCATTCCATCATTACATCATTTGGCAAGCAATAATGTTGATACCCAATTAAGCACGTGGTTCGAAATGAAGAATCTCGTGGATCAAGTATGCATGTGAAATCTCCACACAAAACATCTCGTTCCGCGCCAAACAAATTTTTCAATGATCTAATATTTTTTCCTTCGACGGCCAAGCACTTATGCAACTCGTTGCGCGCCGTAGATTTAGCAATCATTGGCGACTTTTTCAGTGGAAAATTCCATTGTCCATAAAATAACCATGTAAATCCGTCCATCCATTATAAAGAATGAAGTCTGAATTTTTATATATATATATATATATATATATATATATATATATATATATATATATATATATATATATATATATATATATATATATATATATATATATATATATATATAGATAATATAATATAATATAATATAATATAATAGAATATAATATAATATAATAGAATATAATATAATATAATATAATATAATATAATATAATATAATATAATATAATATAATATAATATAATATAATGTAATACAATATAATATCAGGTGTACAACTTTGCTTCCGCCGTTTTCCGATAGGTGGCTGTACCGGCTGAGGCTGGTTAAAATACATAGATGATAATGCCTTTAAAGTGAGTGTGTACAGTGCCTAACAAATTATCATCGCCGTTTCAGTGACAGTTGTTCTTGTTTTCGTATTATTCACGCTCGAAAATGTCTGTTTATGTGCCCAATTCTTGCCATTTGCGGGAAGTTTTACTTTTCTGTTACAATTCGAAAAAAAAGCAGCTGAAGCGCATCGATTGCTCTCAGAAACTTACGGTGATGCTGCTCTGAGTAAAAGAACGTGTCGGGAGTGGTTTCAACGTTTTAAAAATGGTGATCTCGAAGTCGAAGACAAACATGGTGGTGGAAGAGAAAAAAACCTTTCAAGATGAACAACTAGAAGCATTGCTTGATAAAGATTCGTGCCAAATCTAAGGCTCTGGGCATGATTCAGAAAGAAGGAAACTGGGTGCCGTACGAGTTGAATCCGAGGGACATCGAGCGCCGTCTATTTGTATGTGAGCAAAAGCTTCAAAGACAAAATCGTAAGGGGTTTTTACATCGAATCGTAACCGGTGATGAAAAGTGGGTTCGATACGATAATCCTAAACGCAGAAAATCATGGTAAAATCCCGGGCATGCTACTTCGTCGAAGGCAAAACCGAATATTAACGGCGTCAAGGTTATGATTCGTATTTGGTGGGATCAGCTCGGTGTGATTTATTACGAGCTCTTAAAACCGGGTGAAACCGTCACAGAGATCGCTACCGAACGCAACTGATGCGCCTTCGTCGCGCGCTGAAAGAAAAGCGTCCACAATATCAAGAGCGGCATGACAAAGTCATCCTCCAACACGACAATGCTCGGTCTCACGTGGTCAAAAAGTACCTGGAAACGCTTAAATGGGAAGTCTTGCCCCACGAGCCGTATTCCTCAGATGTCGCCCCTTCTGATTTCCACCTATTCCGTTCGGTAGCACACGGCCTGGCAGATCAATATTTTCAATTTTTCGAAGAGTTGGAAAAATGGATTGCTTCATGGATAGCGTCAAAAGTGGACTCCTTTTTTCGAGCCGGGATCCGAAAAATGCCGGAAAGATGGGAGAAAGTTGTCGCTAGCGACGGACAATACTTTGAATAATAAATCTGTAAGCACTTTTTCGCAATAAACCTTTTAATTTTGGAAAAAACAGCGGAAGCAAAGTTGTACACCTGATATAATACAATATATTATAATATAATATAAATATAATATAATACAATATAATATGATATAATGCAATGCAGTATAATAATATGTTGTATTATTATATAATAACATAAAATAATGTAAGACGATAATGTATGAAATAATATGCTATGATACAATATAACAGTTAATGTCGCAGTGTAAGCTAATAATAATAATAATAGTAATGACAATAATAATTAAATACATGATGTGATAAGCAACAGAATTATATGTTGTAATATACTATGATGAACATTGCACTTTAGCCGCCGTTCTATTGACCAAATGCCATCCTAGACACACGGGGAAGCATTAGATAGGAACTTGTGAGGACTTAGTTATCTCACCATTTGACGACCAGCCCGAAATCGTTTTCATTGTATGCAAAAACTTCATTTTACGAAGTATAGATTCGTAAAAAAAAAGTTTACATGATTTGGGATTTGGTTCGTAAAAAAAGATACGTAAAAAAATGTAACGTATGTAACAGTATTCGTAAACGCAGGTTTGGGTGTACCAGGTTATTCTGTAAAACTACAGATTTGTAACGCTTTTTACTACACATATTCCGTGTCACAGATTTGTTTGAAAATTACAATAAAAAAGATCACAAAACTGACAGATTTTTTATAAATAAATAAATAAATAATAATATTCATGAGTAAAAACTTTTCACTCTCCTAGTAGGTAAATTGTATGAAGGAGCTCCATAGTAAAGTATGTTAAGACGTATTAACGTCAAAACGTATTGTTGTATACGGTTCAGTTGTATGACACATACTAATTCTGAAGCTGTATAGAAATAGAAATTAAGTTAATCTTTAAGAAAACGACTCGAGCTTATTTATATATCTTTTAATGTAATGCAAACTACAGTAGGTTGTAGAGTGCCATTACCTTGTTCTTGAATGTGTTTGATTTTTCAATACTAGTAAATTTATTGAGAAACTGTATTGAAGGTCCCATAATTAGAAAGAATACTGCTCTCGTTTAATGTTCGAAAATAAGTTTTAAGAATTCCATAAGCATTCCAAAGCCATACCAAACCGTTTTAACTGGCACTTCTATTGAGAAACCGGCCGACTGACAGACACAACTACCACATTTCCCATTAAAACTTTCTGTTCTAGTTATGCTGCGTATCTGTGTTATTCACACAAACCGGGACGTGGTAACCGAGTTGGTACGTGACCAAGCTGCTCGTTTATTGGATGGGAAACCTGACGCTTTCTTCTAACCCTGGAGGCACCACCCGGCAATGCTCTGCTTGTCTGACTCTTTACGGACTTGTGGGAAGATCGTTGGTCAAATCGACCCAGTCAACCTGAGCTGCATTCCAAACGGCATTCTCATTTGTGAACGCAGAGCATTGTGCAATTTAAGTACTGTTAGCTATTTCACCATCAGCAGTAGAAGTCTTGCGTTCTATTCTTCTATTATAGTAAGTGTGGCATGGTTGGACTCCTGAATCCGTCGGATTACGGGAGTAAGTTTCGTGAAGAGTTGTTAAAGCTTCAAGTGATTGAGTACACGTTATTCAGTTTCCAAACAAACTAATGACCACTGAATTAATAACACGAACATAAATGATATTCTATTAAAGTGTTTGAGTATGATTGCGGAGTTCTTCTCACAGGAGAAAGTAGAAATATAGAGCAGAAATCAGCCGATGTGAGTGGATTTCCGTGTTACAATTCCCGTCAATTAAGTTTCGTTCAAAGTTAAAACAGTAAGCCAGAAGCTTGGTTAAATGAGTTACGGATGCTCATTATACAAACATTAAGGCTTGATTATTAATTTGAACAAATATTATTTATTTTTATAGCAGGTACTATATTCCGATGCTGTACTAGACCTTCTGTTTCAACGGACTTCCCAGCCAACTCGTAAATGTGCAAAATAACTATTGCCTGGCCACACTAAGAATCCTTCCAAGCCAGGGCTCGAACATACGACACCTGGCTTGTTAGACCAGCGCCTTATACTCTGAACCGACGGGCCGGGCAAATTTGTTATATTCAATTTCTAAAGTTTGGTATTAGTTTAAATTTACTGGGACTTTTTTTACAAACTCATCGATTTGTGTAAAGGTAATATTGCTCCTATCGCTCAATCGGTTGCGCTGATGTGTTTTAGAGAAAGTAACTAAAATATTTCGTTTATGAGAGAAGCCAAATATTTACAAGTATTGCATACTGAGCCGTAGCCTAAAACGCTCTATTATCCATCATTCTACGTTGTCAGTTGGGAAAAGAGACAGGCATCAGTAGGTATTGGTTCAACCGTTTTGCCCGGAGATTTTCCCAAGCGAAGGACCTTGGAATGTACTTATTGGAAGGGCAAATATTTACATATCATCTATCGTTCGCCCAGAACCTTCCCCATTCCGTGCTGGCCGTCCGGCACCGGTAAATCAACGATCGAACCGATGGGATACGAAGACGAAAACGAAACTCAAGCCGTAAAACAAACTCCTCGTCAGTCAGTCCGTCGGTTCGTCTTCGCTCGAGAACGCTAAAATGCTTTTACCCGGTAGCTGCCTCAAGTTTCAACGGACGAACCTGACGATAACGCACCGATCAGCGGATGTGGCCGAGTAGGCGGTAGGAACCTTTTTAGCAGCCAATCCGTTATATCCCTCGGCAGCCCTGTACTGCTGCTAATGCACTGTCACTGATGGGACTAGGGAAAACCTTTTTGCGTGTTGACATACTAAGCTTGTTACTTCTCCAGCATCGAATGGGACGGGTTGTTTTGATTGGAAACGAGTTAGGCACTGATTTACAATGCAGTCTTGATTGCTTTCCTGTGATTCGCACAGAAAGTAGCAATTTTCCGAAACGGTGGAATTATTATAATGGAAAATTACGTATTTAATTGCAATGTACTTTTTCTCGACAAACGAAAAGCGAAAAACAAATAACGGTGTTATTCAAATCGATAAGCGCGGCAGGCGTTCGTCTGTGTTTCGTGTAGAACATAAACCGAAACAATAATCGGAATCAGGTGTGTGCATTATAAATTCATGTATGCTACAGAAGTCTAATTGAAAATGTGTGCATCCATAATTAGCATGTTTTCAACATAGAAAGAAGGATCGCAATTCAGAGCCTCCCAGGTTTTGTTCTGCGTTAGATTTAACAGCTCCCGTTCGGGACGAAATTTTTTTTCTCCTATTTTGGATCAAACCTTAGTATCACGAAGGGAGACTAATCAGCTCGTGAGTGAGCTAAAATACTACACTGTCTGGTGGTCTGGAATATCGAAGTAATGCTTGCTTCTGATTAATGCTTGCTTTGCAACCAGTGGCGTTCCTAGAATAATGAGCGCCTGGGGTAAAAAAAAGGATATGTATTTCACATAATTGTAAGTTTGTAAAAATTGGTTTAGCCATCTCCGAGAAAACTTTATATTTTTATCACCTACACACATACCCGCAAACATTTTCCGACCCCGACGAACTGAGTCGAATGGTATATGAAACTCGGTTAGCTTTCGGTTCAAAAGTCGATTTTCGCAGTGTTTGCATAGCAAAAGCCTTGGTATTACATTCCTGTAGTGGAATTTGACCTTCTGTTTCAACAAACTTCGAAGCCGATTCAGAGAGTGTACAGAACCATTGCATGGCTGGTGCTACGATTCTACTGACACTACGAATCCTTCCAGGTCGGGGCTCGAAAATACGACAACTGGTTTGTAAGACCAGTGCCTTATGCATTGAACCGCCAACCCAGGACGTGTTTGCATAACCTTTCTTGATAAGTAAAGGCAAGAACACAAAGTTTTCAAAAAAAAACTTCTAATTTTGCCAGCAATCTTTAGCTACAGGCAAGAAAGTGATGCTTTTGTTTTTTCGGATACCATACACCATAGAAATTTTACATGCAGTATCAAAGACTATCGTTTTGTCTAAGGTAACCTGAGTTCAAGCGACTTTTTTACTCGAATTGATAATTTGTCATTTTTCGGATACTTTTTCTAACAAATATTTGTAGACAATTCTGTCAATGTAGTACTGTAGCAGTGGTACAGTGCATTGAGTAGGAAGTACAATGCACAGTGGTTCAAAACTGCAGTTTCATGTTTTTAATTATTTTGCGACTTTATCGCGAGATTTCCCTTGGTGTTATCTTTTGCAAAGTTGTCAGGGTTATTGGCACGGTTTTACGGATATGAACGACCATGTTTCAGCAGGAGTGTAAAGATAAATAGAAAAATAAACTTTTCACTGGAGGCTGATAAAGAGTTTTCGTCTTCGACAATATTGTAACCATCATGATTTCTAGTAACTTTGTTGAAGAAAACATTTCGCTAATTTTAACCGTTAACTCATTATTCAATAGTATTACCAAAAGGTTTAAAAAAATCAATTTTCTCATTCTAACTTTTTTGCACACTAACTCTAGATAATTGATGTGTTCAACAAAGTGTTATATTTCATGAAAATACGTAAAATTGTAGAGAACTTCAAAGATCTATGACAGTTTTTGAAATAGTTGTGAATAGTTTTATGTAAAAATGGGCATATTGAGAATTTAATTTTTCCAGAATGTTGCAAAAAGTTGCAGATCAAACCATTCTAGTTTAAGGTCATCGTCCAATTACCATTGAAAAATTTGGTCATTTAGGGGTTATTTTATTTTGTGCAATGGGCAAAAACCGATTTCTACACTTGATGTTTCGCCTTCGACTCGTCAGTATATAACTTTATGTCTGCCTAGCGGTTTATGTTAAACTGCTAGATTACAAAGCAGTTCAACATAAACTGTTATGTACTGACGAGTCAAGTGTACTGACGAAACATAAAGTATAGAAATCGGTTATGTGCCCTTTGCACAAAATAGGATAATCCCTAAATGACCATCACCTGAATCGGCCAGTTTAAATCGTACTTGTTTACGTTCGGCACGACAGTAAAGACGTTGCACTAAGCTATCCAAAACACGATATTTCATTTAAACTAAAAATTGATCCTTTATTGTACGAGGTTAAACTTAAACATAATGAAAACCGGATGAAATTTAAGTAATTCCTTCACGAATTTTCGAATTTTTGATCGAACGCTCTTCATCAAGTTCCGGACAAGTGCAGCATCGCATTTTTTGGACGCTTGAGCCCAATTTTTGTAACTCCTTAATGTTCCCAACTGCCTTACCAGTCTTCTTTAAGACCCTCTTCACGATTGTCCAGTAACGTTCGATGGGTCGAAGCTGAGGGCAATTTGGTGGATTGATATTTTTCTCAACGAAATTTATACTCTTTTTCACAAGCCAATTAAGAGTGGTTTTGGCATAGTGAGCTGACGCTAAATCCGGCCAAAACAGTGGAGGTGTACTATGCTTTTTATATAAAGGCAGCAATCTCTTCCCGAGACACTCAGATCGATAGATTTCTGCATTTATAGTTCCGGTAGTATAAAAAATGGTTGGCATCAAACCACAGGAACATATTGCTTGCCATACCAGTAACTTTCGACCGAATTTCTCCACTTGAATCGACCTGTCCGCATCGCTCACATCCTCCCCGACGACGACAGTAAAGTATTGTGTACATGGAAGGGTTTTAGAGTCTTCCTTTACATAAGTCTCATCGTCCATCAAAACTCATGCATCCGGACACTGCAAAAGAAGCGAATACAATTTTCGGGCCCTTGTTGCTGCTCGCTTCTTCTGTTCTACACTTTGTTTTGAGATTTTCTGCTTCTTGTAGGTCTTCAGGTGATTTCGCCTCTTGATACGCAGGACACTCGTTCCTGCTTTTGTGGCCAAATCACGTATTGACATTAATTTTTGCTACATGATTAGAGATACCACTTTGTGATCTAGTTTCGGGTTTGAAGAACCGGGTTTCCTACCTCTTCCTGGTAGCTCATCCAATGAACAGTGTTCCCCTAACTTATTAATGATGGTTTTAACACTGGCATGATGAATTCCAAACCACTTCGTCAATTTTCGCATAGTAATACCCATCTTACTTAGCCATGTTTCCAGAACCTTAATTTTCACTTCCTTTTCAATGCGCGACATTTTGAAAACGCATAATTTCAACCGCACAAACGAAATCTGACAGCCAAACGCACAGCATGCTGTGATCAGAGCATAAAAAAATCATCACAAATACATGCGTTCAACCCAAATGTATGTGGATAGCTTATTTTCGATACACTCCTTAAAATAAGATATGTAGGTTAGACAAACTGTTTTTCATCATTTGAATCGTTTAAACTAAAACTTTTATGATGAATGCCAATAACAGTAGCTCAAAACTCCAAAAATGAGCTTTCTTAAAGTTGTCTGAGACAGTTAAATTGGTTTTAACAAACTTAGATGCAAACGCAAGGAATCTATATATATATATCGTTAAGACGCAAGGAATCTATATACAGCATTCATTCTTCCTTGTTAATTATCTTTACTTTTCTAACTCTTAACTTTTTATCATTTTATCTATACTATTTTATTCTTTACCTATCATTATCTTTTATCTTTATTTCTAAACTTCTTCTTTCCAGTTCACAATTCATAATCTGCTGTTTTCTTCATTTTATTCCTGTGAACTTTTTATCCCTCACTACTTGCTCCCCATCCTTTACTATTTGCTCTTCATTCTTATTGGATTGGATTATACTTTTGTAACCTCACATTTTGTCGCCCTTTCAAAATTTACCCTCTGAGAGAGTGATAAGTTTTTTATCGTGAATATCTCATCTAACGTATCAACATAATTTTTGCTACATGCCGTCGGAAATATGATCATCAATTAATCATAACATTTTCAATTGTATGACATAATCGCAAATGATTCAAAATTAAAATTTTCTGAAATGTTTGGAATCAACGAGTATCGAAGAAGAAAACTCATGAAACCTTTCATGTATCTTTTGGGTATATATAAAAGGTTAACACTTGATATATTTCGTTCATTCTATCTAGCCTGCGCAGTTGACTGAGCAGGAAGTAAAGCAAGTGCAACATTCCGGTTGGTTCGTTCAGGTCCAGAGCTCAGTTCCAGTATCAAGAATTCAGTTCAGTATTGAAGCAATTGCGAGATATTCGCAGAACCAGTTTCTTTTCAAAGAAGATCGATTGCGTCATTCTGCTGCTAGTCGTTTACATTGTAGCAAAATATAACGAAAAGTGGAAAACGATTGGAATCATTACCCAAAATCACCCCTTCTAATGGCTCCAAATGTTTTCTAAAAAACTATTAAGATTACTTCTTTGCAAATATCAAATCATCAGTTTATTGCAAATCTAGAATCGTTTGATTAACTTTGTTCATTTTCCGCAGTGCGAAACTCACCCCAAACTAGTGTGAATAAAGGATGCATTTGCAGAAAAGGGTTTCAGCAGCATGATGATTAATTTCCATACGCATTGAAATATCTATAAAACAACTTGAAAATTTATTGCATAAAGTCGTTTGTTAAAACTTTTCCATTTTATTATTGACTTAAATATGAAGAGTTTCGCGCTAAATCATATTCACAGTTGGCAAAATTTTCTTAGATTTGAATGAAACTTTCTTGGCTTTGTCTTAAAATGTCACATTGCATACTCTGTTTTTCTTCCAAAATGGATATAGACCGTCTTTTAAAAAGGGCTAAACTTTTTTAAACATTTTTATTCAAATAGTTGACGAAAAAATAACAAATCCTACAATGCTGTACTATTTATTTTCACAAAATCAGTCAAATTTTCCATTAAAAATACTGAAAAATGTCCATATCGAGTCCAATACTGAAAAATAATTGTCTAAAAATCAAAAACCAAATCAATTTTTTTTGTAAAAATAAAAATTTTTTGACACAAAAATCGATTTGTCTTTTTATCGAAAACTAAACTAAACTGAAGTCACTATCATCCAAGAATTTAATGAATCTCAATTTGAGAGGAGATTTCGCAGAATACTGGTTGTCCGATATTTGCAAACAGTATCAGTAATGGGCAAGAAAAAGTTTTAGTTGGAAACACGTTTTGTCCTAAACCTGTCGCCTTACAACACATGGATGGTTGAAAGGAAACATAATAACCTACCTTGGGCACAGTTTCATTGAATTCGAAAGTGGTGTTCTTTTTTTGTAAATTGATTTTAAATTTAGAATACCGGTTTGTTTTTCAGTGTAGTATTCGAATAGAAGAATTTCGTGCAAAATAGTATTTAGAGATTTTGATAGAGTCTATTATCAAAAAAAACTACTTTGCTCACTTCAGTTTTCCAAAATAGATCTAGACTATCATTTGAAAAGGACTTGACATTCTTTGAAATTAATTAGAATAGAAAAATGATAAATCCTACAAAAAATAGTTATACTGGTGATGTTCTCAAAATAAGTCTAATTTTCTAATAAAAATACTGGAAATAATCCCAATCGAATTTTGCACTGAAAAAAATCGATTCTATATTTGAATGAAAACTCCATTCTATATTTGAATGAAATTTGGTCTCAAAATAGGTTAGTAAGTTCTCTGCCAACATTCCATGTATTGTGAGATGGGCATTTTGAAGGTAAATTTTTTTTTTCTAACAACTAACTTTTTCTTATCCAGAATTGATACTTCCTGCAAATATCGGGCAAATAGCAACAATTTAATTTAATTTTCTCACAGCAACGATGAAATTTTATCACATATTGAGATTAATAGAAATCTTGGATGATTATGATTTTTAGTTTAGTTTAGTTGAAAAGACACATCATAAAATACTCAGTTTAGAGAAGAAAAAGTTTTTGTTTGATTTTTTTTCCCTTGAATGTGCTTGTCTTGCAATGGGAACTGAATCACTTATCTTGGAACAAAATTTTATCACCTAAGCGGCCATCCGCTGGGGGCGCTGCCCTCGGGGATGTTACCCGCGGCCTGAAGCTGTAACATCAAACCCAGACCAGCACAGAAAAATAGTCTTTAACGTAGTCTTAAGCTTATCCCAATCTTCTCTCTTTCTCTATCTCTATCCCCTCACAATCTATGACATATAAACCGATACCATGAAATGTAACCATTATTAATGACTCTATGTAAAAACTCCCCCCTTTCCCCTAAATGCCCCACCTTATATCTCCCAGCCACCCCCAAACCCCTACCCGAATCTGATACATACCCGGTAAACGACCATTATTAGGTTAAAACCGGGGGTAAATAAACGATATAAAAAAAAATTTATCAATATCAATAATGATTTTGTCTTCTAAATCAATTAAAAATTTTTAAAATCAATTTTTCTAATTATAGGTCTCGATAAGGATTATTTTTATTGAAAAATTGGACTGATTTTGTGAAAATCAGCTCCTTGAAAAAATTGTTTAACCCTTTTCAAAAGACAGTCTGGACCAATTTCGTAGAAAATAAAATATGCAAAGTGACTTTTTGGCACAATGTCCACGTGTCCAGAAAGTTTTATTCAAATCAGAGACGGTGCTGCCAACATTTTTTCGAGTTGGCGCGAAGTTAATCATATTCACAGAGAAAACTTTTCATAACAAAATTACTCTTTCAACGTTTCGGGAGGGGTTTGAACCCCTAAAACTATCCCTTGCATACGCGCCTGCTCCGAATAGTATTTAATATCCTAAAGAATTCCACAAGTTGGTCCTTCGGAATGCCATGTACAGCATTTTGATAGTTTCTTTCACTGGAATATGCAAATCCGAAATGATATAATCGACATTAAAACAAACATGTCCAAACACTGCACTGCGTGCTTCATATAACTACTAATATAACTACTGGCCATTGCGTGCCAGTGCACAAAGAGAAACATGAAATGCAGTATCCGAAGTCACAGTGCTCGTGGCGCTGCTTTATTTTCGGCACTGGTGTTTCAAGCTTCGGCATACACCGAAACCGCGTGTTTTCAGTTTCGGTAAACACCGGAGCCGAGTGTTTTCATTTTCGCGAAGGCACCGAAGAGCACCCATACGTTGGTTATATTGTCAATCAATTGAATTCAATCAGACGCGTATGCGAAACGTAAAACAAGAAAACACAACACGAACGATACGTGCTTTGTTATTTTTCGTACACGCTATAAAGAAAACGGAACGGTTATAGAAAAAAAAACGAAAAAAGACGGTGCTGCGCTTGATGCAAATTTTAGCTATTTTATGATAAGTGCGACCGAAGGAATAAAAGAATGTCAATGAATTGAAATTTATTTCATAAAATAAACACAGCCGGTAGTGCAGTAATACCGTACCGGTGCACAGTGGTTTGAATCCACAAAAACGTGAACTTAAATCTTTAGCTGCTAAACCGTTGATCCGATATACATAGTTCTTTTGGATAACTCATTCACAAAAATATACCTCGTGATTTGATCACAATAAAAAATGTGCAAAGCCCCCTACGATCAAAGTTCATTTCATTCAGTAATAGCCGTTCAACCGAGAAGGTTGTGTATAGAAGCGTACAGTTTAATAACGCTGGCAGCAGCCGTTGGCAGCAGCCGTTAAAACGTAAAATCGTGCTGCATAAGAGAGCCCTAGTGCTGGGCCAAGCTGGTGAAGGAAACAACAAAGGGCGTTTCCCAAGCTCTACCCAGGCCACAATATACAGCCACAAGTGCTGAGCAGGAGAGTGCAAAGGCACATTGAAGAAGAAGAGTGCAAAGGCACACAGAAGCAGGAGAGTGCAAAAGCACACCGGTGCGAAGGCACTTCGGTGCAGAAGCATATCGGTGCGGAGCACAAGGAAGAAGGAGACAAGACAACTCGGTCTTTCCACTGCCATACAACACGCAGGTATACACCGGTGACCTGCGCTGGTTACAGCTGGCGAAGACAAAAGTAAATCGGAAATCGAGTGGTGCTGGATGTCAGGTAGCAGTAGCATCACATCCAACAATCAGCAACCAACAAGAACATCTAGAGCAACGAGGATCTACACGGCAGTGCAACGGAGATAGACAACAATTTCAAGGTAGAAGTTTTTTCTTTTCCTTTTGATTGAGTACTGTGTAGTGTTGGTTTCATTTTTTATTTTAAAGTTTGATTAAAAATTTTAATGTGATGGATGAATCCATGGACGTAAATCCTAGCATGAATCGTATACCCCCACGAACGAAAAAATATCAGGAGAGCTCTTCTGGGCCTTGGATAGTCTTTTTTAGACGTATATCAAAGCCATTAAACATTTACCAAATTTTTAAAGGTTTGACATCACGATACTCTTCAATCAAAGAGATCATAAAAGTAAATAACGATAAAATTCGTGTTGTGGTAAATAATTTGAAACACGCGAATGATATTGTCTCTTCGGAACATTTCAATAAAGAGTATAAAGTTTACATACCCTCCAAAGATGTCGAAATCGACGGTGTTGTTACCGAAGCGAGTCTTTCGGTAGATGATTTACTCAAGCATGGTGTTGGTCGTTTCAAGAACTCTATGCTTGAGGGTGTGAAAATACTGGAGTGCAAACAACTGTACTCAGTAGTTTATGAAGAGGGAAAAAAAGTTTATCGCCCATCAGACTCGTTTCGAGTGACATTTGCCGGATCTGCTTTGCCGTCCCATGTCTATGTCGATAAAATTCGCCTCCCTGTTCGGCTTTTTGTTCCAAATGTAATGAATTGTACGAACTGCAAAAAATTCGGACACACAGCTACTTACTGTAGCAATAAACCAAAATGTATTAAGTGTGAAGGACCTCATAAAGATAATGATTGCAACAAGGAAATTGAAAAATGTATTTATTGTGGGGAAAGTCCTCATGAGAATATTTCAGTATGCACTGCATTTAAAGTGCACAAAGACAAAATTAAGCTTTCTTTAAAAGCACGGTCTAAGCGCACATATGCAGAAATGCTTAAAACGGTCATTGATGTCCCCCCTTTGGAAACCGAAAACGGGTTTTCAAATCTAGAGGAAACAGAGGACTCTGACTCTGACGAAAATAGTGAAGGTAATTCGTTTATCACTACCCAAGGGTCAGTTAAGAGAAAGAAGTCTTCTTCCAAATTACCAAAAAAGACACCTAAAGTTTCATCTTCAAAAAAAGATCCCCGTGTTAAACAAAAAAAGTCAAAACCAAAGACTGTGCCTCCTGGTTTGTCAAATTCACAAACCAATCCAGGATCTTGCACAGAAAAAGGTAATAATCCTGTGGGCTCCATTTCACAGCCACCAACAGGATTACTGAAGTTTTCGGAAATTGTTGAATGGATTTTCTCAGCATTCAATATATCTGAACCCTTAAAGACCCTCATAATGGCATTCCTTCCAATAGCTAGAAAATTTTTGAAGCAGTTATCAGCTCAATGGCCAATTGTCTCAGGTTTTGTATCTTTTGGTGGATAATTTATCACCCGCCGCAAATGATACAATCACTGTCCTGCAGTGGAATTGTCGAAGCATCATGCCAAAACTTGATTCATTTAAAATTTTATTGCATAGTCAAAAATGTGATGTATTTGCTTTATGCGAAACATGGCTTACTTCAAACATAGCTTTAAATTTTAATGATTTTAACATTATACGTCTCGATAGAGACTCTCCGTATGGTGGAGTGCTTTTGGGAATTAAGAAATGCTGTTCCTTTTATAGATTAAACATCCCTTCAAATTCTAGTATAGAAGTTGTTGCTTGCCAAATAAACATTAAAGGCAAAGATATTTGCATAGCTTCGGTTTATATTCCTCCAAAAGCACAAGTTGGACAGCGACAGCTTAATGAAATGGTTGAAGCCCTTCCTGCTCCACGATTGATTCTGGGGGATTTAAATTCGCACGGAATGATGTGGGGTTCCGTTTACAATGATAGCAGATCATCTTTAATACAAAACATTTGTGACAATTTTAGCATGACGGTATTAAATATGGGTAGCATGACACGGATCCCAAGACCTCCTGCACGCCCAAGTGCATTAGATCTATCTCTTTGCTCAACATCAATTCGACTAGATTGCACCTGGAAAATATTGCCTGATTTACACGGTAGCGATCATTTACCAATCATCATCTCAATTAGCTGTAACAAATGTATTGCTAATTCAGCTAGTATTCCATATGATTTGACAAAAAATATCGACTGGATTAAATACCAAAGTAGAATCTCTAGTATTTTGAATTCAATGGAAGAGCTCCCTCCACTTGAAGAATATGACTTCCTCATTTGTTCGATTCTGGAGGCAGCAGAACAATCCCAAACTAAACGCTTTCCTGGGCCAACGACTAACAGAAGGCCTCCCGACCCCTGGTGGGACAAAGAGTGCTCAGAGGCTAAACTCGCAAAACAAAATGCTTGCAAGACGTTTCTAAAACGGGGAGGAGGAACTCCTCAGAATTTTGAAAAACTTATGGTTTTAGAAACCAAGTACAAGAGCATACTTCGAGCCAAAAAATGTAGCTATTGGAGACATTTTGTCGAAGTTTTGTCAAGAGAAACCTCAATGAGCACTCTTTGGAATACGGCCAGACGAATGAGGAATCGTAACGTGGGCAATGAGAGTGATGAATACTCGAACCGATGGATATTTGACTTTGCTAGGAAAGTTTGCCCAGATTCTGTTCCTACGCAAAGCATTATACGGGAATCTCCTCCAAATAATGGTTTTATTAATAACCCATTTTCAATGATGGAATTTTCTATAGCACTCTTGTCTTGTAACAATAACGCCCCTGGGTTGGACAGAATTAAATTCAACTTGGTGAAGAATCTGCCCGACCTCGCAAAAAGACGTTTGTTGAAATTGTTCAACAAGTTTCTTGAGCAAAATATTGTTCCGCCTGACTGGAGACAAGTGAAAGTTATCGCCATTCAAAAGCCGGGGAAACCAGCTTCCAATCACAACTCATATAGACCCATTGCGATGTTGTCCTGCATCAGAAAATTGTTCGAAAAAATTATTCTACGACGTCTCGACACTTGGGTCGAGACGAACGGTTTGTTGTCAGATACTCAGTTTGGCTTCCGTAGAAATAAAGGGACGAATGATTGCCTTGCATTACTTTCGTCTGACATCCAAATTGCCTTCGCTCAAAAGCAACAAACAATCTGTATTTTTAGACATTAAAGGAGCATTTGATTCAGTTTCCATTGATGTTCTTTCAGACAAGCTCCACCAACATGGACTTCCAGCTGTTATAAATAATTATTTGCACAACCTTTTGTCAGAGAAGTGCATGTATTTTTCACATGGCGATTTGGCAACATTCAGAATTAGCTACATGGGTCTCCCGCAAGGCTCATGCCTCAGTCCGCTCCTCTATAATTTCTACGTGAATGACATTGACAGCTGTCTAGTAACCCCATGTACACTAAGACAATTGGCAGATGATGGCGTGGTTTCAGTTACTGGGCCCAAAGCTATTGATCTGCATAAACCATTGCAAGATACCTTAGATAACTTGTCCGTTTGGGCTGTTCATCTTGGTATCGAATTCTCTGCGGAGAAAACAGAGTTAGTCGTCTTTTCAAGAAAGCATGATCCCGCGCAGCTTCAGCTCCATATGATGGGAAGAATGATCCAACAGGTTTTAACTTTTAAATACCTCGGGGTGTGGTTCGATTCCAAATGCACGTGGGGAGGACACATTAGGTATCTGATAACGAAATGCCAACAAAGAGTAAATTTTCTTCGAACAATAACAGGATCTTGGTGGGGTTCTCATCCGCAAGATCTAATAAAATTGTATCAAACAACGATACTTTCAGTGATGGAATATGGATGCGTTTGTTTTCGTTCCGCTGCAAACTCTCATTTTATCAAACTTGAGCGAATTCAGTACCGTTGTTTGCGAATTGCCTTAGGCTGCATGCACTCGACACATACAATGAGTCTTGAAGTTCTGGCGGGAGTTCTTCCATTAAAAGATCGATTTTGGGAGCTTTCATCACGCCTGCTAATAAGATGTGAGGTGCTGAATCCCATGGTAATTAATAATTTCGAACGACTAGTCGAGCTTCAATCTCAAACAAAATTTATGACAGTATATTTTAACCATATGTCACAGGAAATCAACCCTTCAAGATATATTCCTATCCGTGTCAGCATCCTAAGTGCCCCTGACTCAACTTTATTTTTCGATACATCCATGCAGCGTGAAGTGCGTGGAATCCCGGATCATCTACGCTCGACGGAAATCCCAAAAATATTTTCAAGTAAGTTCAGGCATATTGACTCTGAGAAAATGTTTTACACGGACGGATCGCGAATTGAAGAAGCGACAGGGTTTGGTATGTTCAACAATAATGTTTCGGCCTCATTTAGGCTTCAAGAACCTGCATCTGTTTATATAGCAGAGCTAGCAGCAGTTCATTATAGTTTGAGTGTAATCGTCACATTATCTCCAAACCATTATTTCCTCTTCACAGATAGTCTGAGTGCAATTGAAGCCATTCGCTCAATCGCTGCTGGCAAAAATGAACCGTTTTTCTTGGGTAAAATAAAACAGTGTCTGAACGACATATTGAATAATAATTATCGAATCACTATAGTCTGGGTCCCGGCTCATTGCTCCATTCCAGGCAATGAAAGAGCCGATAATTTAGCCAAACGTGGTGCTATTGAGGGTGAAATTTATGAGCGACCGATTGCTTTCAACGAATTCTATAGTTCGTCTCGCCAAAGAACACTTGCCAGCTGGCAAGCATCTTGGGATAGAGATGATCTGGGTCGGTGGATGCACTCAATTATTCCGAAAATATCGACAAAGGCATGGTTCAGGGGACTGGATGTGAGTAGGGATTTCATTCGTGTGATGTCCAGACTCATGTCCAATCACGTTAGATGCACATCTCCTTCGAATTGGGCTCTCCGAGACTAATCATTGTGCTTGCGGAGAAGGTTATCGGGATATTGATCATGTCGTTTGGACATGCGTGGAGTATCGTGATGTCAGATCTCAACTAATAAATTCTTTGCGTAGCCAAGGTAAACTATCCAATATCCCAGTTCGAGACATTCTTGCTTGTCGTGACCTTTCATACATGAAACTTATTTATCATTTCATAAAGAAAATTGGAGTTTCAATTTAATAAAGGCCCCTTTTAAGACTTAGTTCTGATCCCAGCTGCGTCCATGAGTTCAACCAATAGCTAAATTAGAATAAAAATTATGTAATGATACAAACAAACTCGAAACAGTTTATGAAATTATCAACAAAATGTCTGAAAATAACAGCTTATTTTATAATTTATAGAAGTTAATCGTTTGGTTCAAATAATATTTCCGAGTAGATTTCATAATTAATGACGAGTTACCTAAGATGATATTTAAGCTATAAGAGAATATGTTTTAATAAATTCAAAACGTTGTGACTATGTTAGAATTAAATTAGGATAAGAATATTATGTAAAAGTGATGCTACGGCGAAGAAAAACTTATGTAAACTGCCTTAAGAAATAAACGTATTTATGGAAAAAAAAAGTTCATTTCAACTTTTTTTCCCTTAAGAGATAGAAAAATGATTTCATCTACAAAGTTTTAGAGCTTCTAATGAAAAAAAAACTTTGCCGAAGAAGCTATAGGTCTAACGCATATAGTTTCGGATATATGAATTTATATCTGCATTTTCGTTTGAAACCACTTAAAATCAATTTTTTCTACATAACTTTTTTCGCAATTATTTTCAGTGTCTACTATGTTCAAGACAATTACTAAAAACGCAAAATTACACATTTTTGTTGAAGACTGTGCACGGTTTGGCCTTTTCCCTAAAAAGTTATTTAACATTTAAACTTATATATACACTAACTTTAAGTACTAATAGGAAGCAGGGTCGCAGACAAAATGGCACATACATATACTTTTTGGAAAGCTTAAATCAAGTAATATAAAGTTACGAAGTGCGTAGCGTGGCCTTTTTAAATGGTGTGAATGAAGCAACAAAATATAGAGTGCTTTTTTGACCATTTTCTTAGGAAAAACGTACATTAATAAAATTGTTCATCTTTATATCACGCGTTATTTGTGATATCGACCGATAAGTTACCTTTAGGCAAAAACTTGTGCAAGAAATTGCAGTCGAGGTATAACAAAATAGAGCATTAGTTTTAACACCAGATGAAAGAGAAGACTTTTCACTATAGCTGCTTAAGCTCTAAGGCACCCCCAGGCTACGAAGGCCCGGCGGGTGGCCCGCATGCTGGTTTTCGACTGGAGCGGTCTTCCGTGGGCGGTTATGGTGATGTTACGAAAGAGAATGAAAAAGAAAGTAAATATTGTGGAAACGGGGTAAAAAGGGGATGTGGGAACAAAATGTCTGAAAACGACAGAGATCTAATTAGTTGCCATCGAGATGGTGAAGAGACAGGGAAGGGGGAACGAAAACAATAGATTATTATTATGACTTACTCTCAGCGAATACCGAGTCTTTCGGAATTCCTCTTCAAAGTGAATGTTGATAGTTGTTAAATGATCGTTATCACAAAAAAATCGCGAGATATAAGCGACTTCAGTAGAAAATGTAATAGAACCAAACGAACTTTTTTTTGTTAATTATTATTCTTTATACTTAGTCTGTGCATGTTTTTATACTCGAGTTCAGGCATTTCTCTTTTAAAAAAATATCTAGACTCATAATTTACATAATTTGATTTGATACTTTACCGTGTACGTGTGTATGTAACGTTATATTATCATTGACCAAATGCTCCAGCATTTGTATTATCAACCAACTCTTTTGTGTTCTTAAAAATAATATGCAGTGCTGCGCTCACCAACACCAACAGTGCATATTTGGAGCAGGAAATTTAATATAAAGTTACTTCACTGGGCTTCATTTTTCAATATACTTCAAAAGTAAAACCAATAGTCAATATAAATAAACGGTCATATTCATTGAAATTAATGTATTCCAATTTAGTTTTACATCGAGGATGGCTTTGAATCGAATTTTTTATTCAACTGATGTCCACTGATGTTCCACTTATTTATTTAGGAATCGTGTGAATTTCATTATTTTTTTCAGTGTATGGCTTAATTCATAAGAACGTATTTCAGCCTTTCAAGCAGGCTACACTTACACATTTCAACACATATAAATTAATCTCAGAAGACTTAAATTTAAACTATGTTTTTGGGCGTACTGGTAATGGTGTAAGATATCAAATTATATTCTGGGACGGGTGTAGCGTAATGGGTAAGTCGATGCCTTTCACGCAGCCCACCTGGGTTCGATTCGCAACCCCGCACATAGGGTCAGAAAGTTTTTCTGGTCCGAAGAGGCGAATGACCTTAAGTTAAAGCCTCTATAATCGAAACAAAAAAAAAATATATTCAATCATTACACCATTGCACCAAAGCTACACTAACGACCGATTACAATTTTTGAACATTTCCTACAAAGCTCTTTTCAATAAACCAAAAATAATCGTTTTAGTAAATGTTTTTGCTAAGAAAATGGTCAAAAAAGCACTCTATATTTTGTTGTTTCATTCACACAATTAAACAAGGCCACGCTACGCACTTCGTAACTTTATATTACTTGATTTAAGCTTTCCAAAAAGTGTATGTGCCTTTTTGTCTGTATGTGCCTTTTTGTCTGCGACCCTGCTTCCTATTAGTAGTTAAAGTTAGTGTATATAAAAGTTTAAATGTTAAATAACTTTTTAGGGAAAAGGCCAAACCGTGCACAGTCTTCAACAAAAATGTGTAATTTTGCGTTTTTTGTAATCGTCTTGAACATGGTGGACACTGAAAATAATTGCGAAAAAATCTATGTACAAAAAATTGATTTTAAGTGGTTTCAAACGAAAATGCAGATATAAATTCATATATCCGAAACTATATGCGTTAGACGTATAGCTTCTTAGGCAAAGTTTTTTCTCGTTAGAAGCTCTAAAACTTTGTAGAAGACATCGTTTCTCTATCTCTTAAGGGAAAAAAGTTGTTGAAATGAACTTTTATCGTAGTAGGCTTTGCACATTTTTTATTGTGATCAAATCACGAGGTATATTTTTGTGAAAGAGTTCTCTAAAGAAACTATGTACATATATCGGATCAACGGTTTAGCAGCTAGATAATTAAGTTCACATTTTTGTCGATTCAAACCACTGTGCGGTGGTGTAGTGAAGTCAATTTTAACAATAATAATAATAATAATAATAATAATAATAATAATAATAATAATAATAATAATAAAAATAATAATAATAATAATAAAAATAATAATAATAATAATAATAAAAATAATAATAATAATAATAATAATAATAATAATAATAATCCTACTATATGTTTTATACTGCTGATTCGTCTGTTTAGCTTAACTATGCTTAACATATGCAAAAGTAACAGAAAAGCAGGTTCGCTTCGTTTGTTAGATTTCATTTAATTGGTTTATTCGAAATAGAGCATGAGATAGGTTAACCTAGGTGCCAATTTGTAAGTCATATTTGTTGCTGGCAAACTAACCCACTTCGAATATTCCGGTCATCTGAATAGGGTTTTAGAAGTATTGGAAATAGTGATCAAAAACTCACTTTTCTTCAAGATGGCCAAATCGATTTTCACATATTTATAGGTTTAAAGAAAAAGTCTTACGGTTTCATATAGAATTTCTTAATTTGTTGTAGATACTTCTTCCGGTTTCGGAACTAAAGGGTAAACATGATTTGAAGATTTTGTTAGATTAAGTCCGACCAAACTTTCTATTTCTATTCAATGAACAGTTGTTTTTGCGAGTTCCACAGTAATATTCACTATTTACATCATATTTGCAACTAATAGATTGGCTTGATCCTGGATTGGGTTCAGTAATGATTTATTCAAGAATTACTTCCAATTGATATATTAATTTGATCGATTTGATTCATTGAATAGTGTCTCACATGTATACACCCAAACCTCCATTTACGAACCTTATATATGTATGTATGTATGCTTACACACTCACTCGTTTGCGTATATGTGTATATATTTATACATATAAATGATCGCTTTTACTTCACCAATATTTATATGTATTAAGAAATACAAATATTTGCACACATGTGTACATATATTAATACATATATACATATATAAGTTACGTAAATGGAGGTTTGGGTGTACATGTATAAACTTGTTATGAATACATTTGCTCTGAGCATTTCTCAGATAGATTTTTGTATATGGCGAAGCCCAATATTTGAAACTCATTACCCACTTGATGACAATTTTGAGTTTACTACCCATTAAAATTCAGTTAGGGCCCACTGGTGGGCTGTAGGGACCACTTGGGAATCACTGACTAAAACAAATCAATCTGTACTTTGGTTGTTCATAAGAGCTTGATAATCTAGCATACCTCGTTGTATACCTAACAAACAAACAAACAAATGTACAAACGAAGAGACGACCAACAAACTTTTTCGCGAAACAAAAATAACTGGAACAGCAATTCAAGCTCTTGCTCATCCCGACAGCCTAGCAAAAATGAATGATTTTCGGTTGCTCATATGGTCAGCGTCATTCTTGGCCACCGTAAACCGTTCCCATTCAGGCATTGCTTGAAATCTCATGAATACTTCCCGCAGCATGAGCTTTGTAGCGGAAACAAAAATCATTGAAATGGCGTCGCCATCCTCGGCGCCTCTGACTGATGACGAGCCTAATGATGGCGAACAGCTGCTCGGATGATGAACAGTGCTCGGGAATATTTACGCCGGAACTGCTGGCCAAAGAGGCGACCCGCTAGAACGAACGTAATTCATCAGGCAAGTTGACAGCCCACACCCGGGAACAGTCGGAAACAATAAGAGACTGGCTTTGCGGTTGTCGGTTGATTCGTCCTTGTCGCCGTCGTCATCATCATCATCATCATCATCATCATCATCATCATCGGGTGGAATTGGTCGGACGAAGTGGTGGGAGATGCGACTCTTGCCATCGTTCAACTTTTGAGTATCTACAACAACAACAACAGATGGTAGGCCGGAAAACTGGACTAAATTGGACTCCCATAGCGATTTCGGCAAAGGAGACGAAGAAACGTCGGTAGCTTCTCTGCGGTTGCCAGAATCCATGGCCAAGGCGGTGACTAGAGACTAATTTTAGAGCAAATAGCAGCCCAAAAGCGTCGTTGAGTGGTTTTCCATTAACAGGACGCGAAATTCAAATATATTTCAATTTTCACTCTGAACATTTCTTTTTTTTCTGCTTGCTTGGTACATGCTTTTGTTTTCCCTTAGGTGAGTCTGTTAAGAGCAAGGCCTGGCCGGGACAGACAGCAGCAGTGGGTGGAAGTGGCAGCGACCTAATTTAATTTAATAGGAGTGAATTTGACGAGAAAAGTGATTAATTCACGACTTTTCGCAGACTGCTAATTTCTCTGGCACTCGTTTGCGGCAAACAATAAACTGGTATGGTCCTGCCGTTGTCTAATAGTCCTGTGGTTTTCACTCGGGTGGCAGAGAATGCTGTACACGTCTGTGTAGCAAACCTGCCAAATGATTCTATTGAATCAACGTAGAGTAGTGTGAGTCAATACGTGCTGAAATACATGTTCGTGAAAGATGAGATAATCAGCACTAAAAGAATTGAGGAAATAGAGTTAATCCGATTTCTGTCTTCTTTCACGAGACCGTTACCTAAAATGCCTATACGACCGAATACCACGCCGGTTCGAGACTAGTTCTGTTCAAATCGTGTTATCATTTTCCAAGCGAACATCAGTCGCTCGTCTCGTTTCAGTTGTGTACGGGATCCATACAGACTAATTCGTGAAAACCGAATACGACTGTGAGTTGATTTAGAATTCAGCTTTTTTGCAAACAAGGCATTATCTCTCGGAATGCGACCGAAGTCGAACAGTTTTCATGATCCGATTGATGAATAGCTCGTCTCGAATTTGGTGCTCCTGATTCCGATTATCATAAAAATGAGTCACTTGAGCGTATAGTAGAAAAATTTCACTCGAATAATGTTCTAACACCATTTAATTCTATTTTACACGGAACTAATTTCTTTTTGATTCAACCAATGGTTTTTGATTTGCATATATTCAAATAGTTGAAAAATGTGTTGTTTTGAACACTTTTTTTTGTTGAAATCTGTTCGCATCGCTTCAAAATGCAAATGAAAACAACTTCGATAGTTAAAACGTTTGGGAAAATTGTGTTCATTCGATTTGAATAAATTTATAATTCCATAACAAGTACCGAACAGCGGTATCGGGATGAAGTTAACCTTGTTTAAGATGAAAAAGATTTGATTTACTGATTTGGTGATGTGATGTGATGTGATGTGAAGTGAAGCCACCATCAGTTCAAGGACTTGCCAGTGGATGCGGGTAGACTTACAGTAGCCCCGATATGACTCATCCATTCACTTTCTTACTATAGCTGTTACCGAAAAGCGAAC
Source organism: Malaya genurostris (assembly GCF_030247185.1). Lineage (NCBI taxonomy): Eukaryota > Metazoa > Arthropoda > Insecta > Diptera > Culicidae > Malaya > Malaya genurostris. Next base: position 259,369,391 of record NC_080571.1, read on the forward strand.
AAAAAGGGTAGGGCGGATATGTAAGTAGAGTCACTTACTCGTATTCCGCGGGAATAAAAGATGCTCTTCCAACTATAATATCCAGTGCATGGATGAAGCATATCGCTATACATGCTTGAACCCGCCTGATGGTTTGTTTGAGAAGGGCGCGTCAGACTCATTTCAAACCTTCAGAAGGAAACAATATTTCCTTCAAGTGACTTGGGCTGGCTATCCACAATCCCTCGTCCAGTCATCAATTTGTCCGATGCCCTGATGCTCCCTCCCCTTTACGCCCCCGTGCAAAATGTTTTATATTGATAAATACAATGAAACATAGTGTAATGAAATTAATATAACATAAAATGATATAATAGATTACAAAATAATATAATAATATAATATATTATAAAACAATATATAAAATAACAGTTAATGTAGAGTGTCAGTTATGCTCTTCTATTTTCGCAATACTGCAGGAAGTAGAATATTTCTCTTCTAATAAAAATAATAATATCCACATCTATAAAAATAATATATGTTATTATTATTGATGACAAATTAATAATAATAACAATAAATATAATAATGAAAATAATAATAAAAAACAATATAATATAGTACAATGAATTATATAATAAATAATAGAATGAATAAAATGATATGTTGCGATATACTATGATATTATATTTCTTGAATTTATATGTCATTTCTCATTCTCTCATTCTGCCATCAACGCATTCCATCGACCAATTGTCACCACAGACACACGTGTAGGCATGAAACAGGAACCAGTGAGGACCAAGCTCACCTTGTGACGACCTTGATATTTAGTTGAAAGTTACTTTAAAAATGATAACTTATAAGAAAAACAAATATATATTTTGCGCAGAGGTACGTAGTACTACTCATAATAAACCCTATAATATAATATAATATAATATAATATAATATAATATAATATAATATAATACAATATAATATAATATAATATAACATAATATAATATAATACTATATAATATGATATAATGCAATGCAGTATAATGCCGTACAACATAGTATATAATAACATAAAATAGTGTAAGACGATAATATATGAAATAATATGCTATAACAGGTCGCAGTGTAAGTTACGCTCTTCTTCTAATAATAATAATAATAATAATAATACATGATGTAATAAACAACAGAATTATATGTTATACTATTATAAACACTGCACTTTGGGATGGGCTTCAACCTAAAAGCCATTTCGCACCCTCTCATTCTGTTACTAACGCAGAAGGCGATAGCACCCAGTCGACGCCGTTCTATTGACCAAATGTCATCATAGACGCTCGGGGAGGCATGAGATAGGGACTTGTGAGGACTTAGTTATCTCACCATTTGACGACCATTTGATTTACTGATTTGGTGTTACAAAAACCTGTTTTAATCCACCTAGTGGTGTAATGATGCCTTTCTCATGTATGGTCTATAATATTGTTGTATTCTATTCAAAAATTTTCCCTTCGAAAGAAACCAAGAGATTGTTTGTGCATAACATACAGAATAAAACAGTGTTTTGATTGCGTAGGTCATCCTTAAGAAAACGAAGTGTGTTCACTATTATATGCACTTCCGGTACCGGAACCCGAGAACCGGTATAATCAAAGTCGGTTCGTACGGCCACCAATGAACATGACATACAAACTCTACGATTTGAATGTTTGTTGCATCCGAAAATATGCAGTAATTTTTGGTAGGACCATAAGACCTTGCAATTCACCCTAAGATTGGGAATAACGGTTTCGAGTCCAGTTTATAACATTTTTTACGGTTTTTGTTCCGCCAGTTCAAGTGACGGTGTACAATATTGAACACACTTTACCTTATAATTCCGAAACCGGAAGTCGGATCCGCATGAAAATCAGGAATTCCGTATGGAACCGGAAGACCTTTCATTTGAATCTAAGTTTGTGGAAATCAGTTCAGCCATCTCCGAGAAAACCAAATGTGATTTTTTGATACATACACTCAGACACACAGATATACACACACACAGACACAGACACATACCCAAACTTACACACACACACACACACACTCAGAGAGAGAATACACACAGAAACACACAGAGAGAGAGAGAGATATTGCTGACAGCTTAGTTAAAACTACAATCGATTAGTTGTACCAAATTTTAACCAATCGAATTCTGAAAAACAACTAATATTCTGGTTGAAATGGGATCGCGGGTGGTTCCTTGTATGCACGACACTTTACACCAAAATCACTTTGAAAATGTATAATAAACGTTACATCACTGATACGTATTTTGAATACTTTATGGATTCGTCATCAGTGTATCAGGTTTCGAATTGCGATCATAAAAAATAAAAAAATAATCAGTTTAGTTAAAATCTAGTATAATTTAATCAAGGGGCGGGTAGGGTCTAACACTTTTGATAAATCATTTTATTTTTCTTTGTATTTTCGGAACAAAACTTAGCAAGTTATGGGCCTTTATCTTTGCTTATCTCATACTGCGAAGAGGTAAGAGCTCGGCGCACAGGACCAATAGTTCTGCTTCGATTGACTGAAAAACTTCACAAAACATTCTTGAAATGTTTCATTTAAACTAAATACAAAATAAAAAGTATGATATTATGAAAATGTTAAACGCTACGAACTCCCTAGAGTAATAAATCGTTTCCTTCGATTTTATAGACAAAAACCATTAAACGCGTTTTTTTCGAAAGCAGGTTTTGAAAGTCCGTGTCCATCGCCATTTAAAATCTACTGCACCATTTTTTTTCAAATTTTGCACACACTTTCTACTTGTAAAATACCAGACCCCAACGTTTTCCTTTTTGTTATTTGTTTTTTTTTGGGGAGATTTTACTGCTACAAATTATCGGATTTTTTCGTGCAAAATCGTAGTTTTGATTTTAGACAACAACCAAAAATTAAAAAAAAATTGAAAAATCAAGCAGAAATTTTGGGGTCTAGAAAAACATCTACTCTATCTATGCTGCATTGATTTGTTGACTTTTAATAAGTCTGCGCTGAGATACTGTGGACATCGTAATTCATGATTTTTAAGAAGCATTCTCAAAAATACCTCTTCACCGACTTATTTCTCAACATTTTTCCACGAAAAAATTACAAAATATTGTTCGAATGATGCTTTTTATTATGCAAAACGTTTAAATTAGTTTTGTTGAACGATTTGAAATCGCAAAAATGATGTTTTTTTCATCATTTAGACCCTACTCCCCTTAACTTTGTGTATTTTTCACACCACAAAATTCGCACCAAACGAACGCAAATAAAGCTAGCATTTGGCGTTCTAGAAAATTGTTCCGAACAGTGTTTAACAGCCTTAGACAAAATTATAGAAGTTCTATTTTGGTTTTAGTTTCTACTATATTGTAGCTCTAACGCCCTGTATATTGAATGTGACGGAATGATTTGGTGTTTATGGTTCTTCTTGTATTTGTAAGAACTAATAGTGTGCATCATCAAAGTTGGTCTTGATCTTTTTGGTAGTCGACTCGGTTCGACACAACTTGTCTCGAAGTTAATACAAATACTATTAGTTTATTTTGAATGATTAACATGAAATTAAAAGCAATTAATAGTGTCATCACATATGTTTATAATTATTAGGGTAACGATCGTCGAATGGCTTTGTAATCGGTATATAAATAGTTTCACGATCATGAGAGACAATAAGAATTGACAAAAACTTGGGACTATTACTTCTCAAACATAATAAACAACCCTACATTCGACCGAGTGAAAAATACCAATTTCGTATTTCGAATGATTTGTTTGGAAAAGTCGAACTCGATTGAAACTCAAAATGAACTTATTATAGAAATACGGAATAGGAGTGAAAGTTACATATTTTACGACACACAAAAACGCTCCAGTAATTACCCTTTTACAGTTTGATGGTTAATCAATAGCATATCCTGGTATCATAGTTGTCACTAACGCTACAAATCACGATTGAAGTATAACAAACACCGAAGAAATGTGCAGTGAAGACAATTCAAAACGATTCGATATCTTTCTTATAAGCTTTATTTAGGAATAAAATTTTATCCTGGGCGGTCATTCAGTTGTACCGCCATATATCACAGAGAACGAATCACCGTGAGTAGAAAATTCGACTCAACACGAGTCATCAGCACCACCGAATAGCTTTCTACCTAAACGCTTCGAAACGAACTCGCTGCGAGCCAACAGAGTGCATATATCTCGGTTAATTTTTCAAAAGGGCGTATAAGCAAGTGACAGTTTCTCTTTAATCACTCTCTCGTTCGATTATTGTGATGTGATTAAAAAGATTTTCTTTGATATCACTATTCTGTTTGAAAGTCGAATGTTTCGGGTATCATTTCATGCGAAGAGTTGAGTGATAAACGTGGAAACCGCTTGGTAATTAATAGAAGAGAAAATAAACAAAGAGAAACTGTCACTTGCTTATACGCCCTTTTGAAAAATTAACCGAGATATGATGCTTGCTTGCTTTGCCAAACGGTACAATTCTCTGAGTGGAAGGAAAGGAAAGGAGACAAGGAATATATACAAACTGCTCGCCGCACGGGTGGAGCATTGCCGGTGAAAAGAATAATTCACGAATATTGTTTAATTGATAGGATCAGCAACCTTGCTGAACGATTTAAATTTAGTTCACATTGTCATATGTAATACACTAAAAAATGAAAAAAATGTGGGAGGGTTTGCTTGTAATAGGACGGATCGGACGAAATATAAAATCGTTCTTTATACATTTGTTAAGCTTTCTGGTAAGCGTATTGTTATCAATCGTCTTGTATAGATCTACATAGTATTTGATGTCAAATACTGTGCGACCTAAAATTTCATTAGAAGAAAAATATAAAATGTCAATTCAACTAGACATTCGATCTGCAACAAATTTCCTTATACGAGTTATCCCAGTAGCGTTCGTACATTATTATCAGTCACGCGTGCAGATTCCTCAATCTATTCAACTGATACTGTACTGAATGGAAGTGAACTTTTTCAGAAAAATTGCATAGTCATGAAATTCTCAACCGAAATAGTTCGGCACTTTTCGGAAAAGTTTGTTTTTTCTAGTTTTCAAAACATACTACCATAAATAATTCAACATCATCAAAAAATCATTTTGAAACGTACCAATGGCAACAAAGTTATTCAACTTGCCCGTGGTAGCCGGGGTTTATTCATGAAAAGCGAAACATGTTAGCTCTATTAATATTAATAATTTCTACAACTAGCTTCTGCAAAAGTAGAACAAAACAAAGCGAGGTGCTTTTTCAGTCCGGCTAAAAATCCCACCGGAATCCTGTACTGCTGTACAAACTGTTCACTTGGTTTTGCTCTTGAAACTTATCAACGGAAGCAGTGCAGAAAGCTTCCCTCAGCCAGAAAACTGCACAGAAGCAAACTTCTCAGCAAGTATTTGCTGCTTTTTTTCTTTCCACCTTCCACTTCTTGGCACTATCACACTGGTAATTACTGGTAACGTAGAGCGCTTCCGAAAGGCTGCAAGGCTACGGAGTTCGATTTGCAACAGGGAAACGGAAGCGAGTTAACACCTGTCAAAGAAAACTGAAGAATTCACCAGAATGCCGGAGTGCACCATCAGGGTCCATAGCCATTTTTGACAGAAAAAATAAGGAGAAAAACAAGCATCTGAATCATTTATTACTTGATCTGAATCATTTATTACTTGATCGTGGGAACAGTACGTAAGAATGAATTTTCACCGCATGGCGGCTGACTACTCATTTCTGTTTGTCATACAATCCTGGGTACAAGTAGAGCATAACAAGTAAGTGAACAGCATATCGTCCAAAGCAGCTGTGCTGAGGCGGAAAATGAGACACAAGCTTCACTCAAGTGGTTACATGGGTCGGTCAACGTCGGCTGGTGCGACGAGAACCTCATCGGGGTGAGTGCCGCAGGAAAATTAACATACAAAATTTCGCATGCAGCTCGAGTTCGTGGAGGATTTATGAAGATCCCACTGAGCAGTGAAGCACTGGAAGGGATGAAATGTACCCCATCTCATGTGATATATGACTGACATTGGGAGCAAAACAGTTGACCTAAATTATTGCAGCATTTTGGTGATTTCAACTCAACAGAATTCTTTTTAATTTTAACTGTTTGAGTTTATTTGGAACGATTTTTTTTTTGAATATGGCATAGTTTGAATTTACTTTATTGAAATTCGTGTTAGGTGCTCAGTTACAAATAGTCGTCATGAGTTTTTATTTTGGACCTGAAAAATACCGATAAACTTGATTTCTTCAGAGGAGTATAACAAAACTAACGAATGATAGCGATATACACAGGGTGTTCTTTTAAGAGCTTGCTGATTTGAAATTTAAATAAAACACATGCTACATTATGAAATGGCTCATTTTTTTTGTTTGGTGGATGATTTCTTGGCATGGAAGTCCAATTCTCGATCACTTTTTTAAGTATTTGAGGGCATATTTCAGCAATGACTCGTTGAATATTGGATTCCAAAGCATCAATTACTTCACGTATTTCCACAAAAAAAATAAACGAGAGGCTTCAAATAACACGAACGTGAAGGCCAATTCACCGGTCCATTTCTGGAAAATATGTTGTCGTTGGAATGCTCTCTCAATAAGTCGATTGTTTCGGCCGCAGTATGGCAAGTGGCACCATCCTGTTGAACCACATTTCGTCCACATCCATATCTTGAAAATTTGGCAACTTTGGCCCAAAGATTTTACCAAACAGTATATTTATCGGGATGCATCGGTAATTCTTGAACGGCGTGTGGATTATTTTTGCTTCAAATACGGCAATTCTGCTTGTTGACTTGTCCATTCAACCAATTCAGCTGAAGCCAATTTGGCTCTATAAACAATAACAAATTGTATTATTTCTAATATAGCTTAAAAATGAAATGTAGAATTCATCGACTAAATATAAAAGATATTTGAATTATTTTCCTTTAGCAGATAAATACTGAATAAATTACACAACACAATAAAATGGTGAATAGCTAGGCTTTCTATTTAGTATTCCAAACTTCAATTCGAACCTACCTTGAATTTTCCCAAATGGCTGACTTGAGTTTTTGGAATTTTCTTAGAAGAAATCAAAATGTACTAAAAATTTATTAATTACATTGGTCTTTATATACAGATTTTATGATCTTTGAATTGCGGAATAATTAAGAAATAAGCCAGTATACCCAATCGACTCATCAGATAGCCATTTGAATACTATAAAAAGATTAGCAATGATATTAAAATGAGCTTCTACTATGACGTTAGTTCGCAATCGCGTTTTATTCGGGCTAGTCGATGCAAACTTATTTCTAAGACATTTGTACTGAAGCGCGAAGTCGAGTGTGTTTCAAGGCCGCTCAATTATCCTCAGTAAGATAACAAAACTGTCCTTACTATAAACTGTACATACGGCAAATTAATTTCATATTGATGCGACCTCCGCCCGGGTAAATGTAAATAGCAAACAAAGACCAAAGTAATTAAACTTATTTAAATTTTTCCGGTATTCGGCTTTCCATGCCGGAGGTGCTCAAAAATTTAATTCGGAACGCACTACGATCATCGGGAATAGAGGAGCTCAATCTTTTTTTTTATGGTACTGGAACGGGTTTTCTTAAACAAGGCCAAAACTAATTCCAAAATGAAGAATTCAATTCAAAAGACTTATGGTCTCATACAAAATTGATTTTTTTCCGAATCCGACTTCCGATCCTGGAATTACAGGGTGATGAATTTTTAAAATTTAAACCATCATAGAAGATGACGATACCGAAAAATCTTCAAAGTTGGGCTCAAAACTATTACAATTTATTCGTCATGTTAATTCATGGCCATGTGAACCGTTTTAGGTGACGCTGGTCTTTGAATACCCGTTCCGGAAGTATCGTAAATAATGACCAAACTCATTTCGACTTCTCATGGAATGCTTAATGGATTGTCACACGTTTAGATTCAAAGGAAAAATGTCATACAGTTTCTCTTTTCGATCCGACTTGCAGCTCGGAAATTATAAGGTAAGGTAAACGCTATCACAGCGATTTCTCGGCGGCATTTGATAAAACTTGACAGACTTGGCTTTGGCGGTACTTTACTGGATGCATTCATATCTTGCCGGTCGTGAGATGTCGGTAAAAATAGGAAACTGTACAACATCGCCGTTTGCAAGCAGTTTTGGAGTACCGCAAGTCACTCCAGGGAAGTCATTAAGGACCGTATTTATGTTTACTCTATCTCGATGATCTGCTCTTCTTATTGAAATGTTTCAAACTTTCATTTGCGGATGACTTTGAACTCTACCATCTGATCAAAGAACAAGAATTCCTTAGGTTCGCTTTTCGAAATCTTCTATAGAGAGACCCATTTAACATTTCAAGTTATAAAGATCGTTGCCGACTTATCGAACTGGATCCGCTGTGTATTCGTAGAAACGTTTACAAGGCTGTTTTCATCGCTGATTTAATACAATCGCATATTGATTGCATATCACGATCTTCTACCATTGGTCAATTTCTCATCAATTTTTACGAATCCCTCGTGCTAGAACTAACTACGGATATAATGAACAGTTACACGCAGGTTCTTAAATTTCATTTCTCTCGAACTGAGATAAAACGGTTTTTAAAGGAGTGAGGGGGGTAAAAGCATGAACAGTTTAGTTTAACACTTCAATTCCATTGTGTCGAAATTTCAAACCTATTAAGAGATTCAATGTAAAATATTTTTTCCTCAGTTTAAAAAAAAATTTATACACGTTTTTCTGAAAACCCATTTTTCGAAGTCCGTGAACACGATCCTGCAAAATCTACTGAACCGATTCTTTTCAAACTTGGAACATACTTTCTTGGTATAAAATGCCCTCCCCCCTACGTTTGTGAAATTTTTCCATTTTCATATTATGGTAGTTTTTCACCTCAAAATTGGCGGAAAATTTAGCGTAAGATTGCGTTTTTTGCTTAAATATGCCACGGACTGTTAAAAAACCAAAATAACAACTTGAGAGCGATGGAGGGGGGTGTAAATTTAATAAAAATTTTTGATTTCGGATAATTCTACGCCGAGTTATCGTGTTTACCGCGCAATGTGATTCTCAAAAAAGGTTTTAGGGAATGTTCTGTTACTGTCTCATTTTTCAAATATAATACACTGAAGTCTTTTTTATGCGAATTTACGTACCGCATAAAAAAAACGCATAAAAATAATCGCATAACTCTGAAACTTCACATAAAAAAACCGCATAACTCTGAAAATTTGCATAAAAAAACCGCATAACTCTGAAACTTCGCAAAAGAAAAACCGCATAACTCTGAAAATTCGCATAATAAAAGTCGCGTAAAAAAAACGAACAAAAAAGACTTCAGTGTATACGAAAATTTCACTAAATATTCTTTTAATGTGAAAAAAGTTTACATAAATTTGCTTAAGCTGTTTCTCAGTAAAAATAACAACAACAAAAATTGATTTAAATTATCCCATACTCCCTCTTTAATAATTCTTTAACTATTCAGTAAATAAATGTTCACCATCTTCATTGGAAGTTACTCACATTCGCTCACCGAAACTAACCCGATTGTCCCTGCTCTCATTTTTTCCATCTTTGCTCCTTTATCTCGCCTTCTAAGGAAGATGTTCTAAAATACTTGGTGTCATCAACTAGCTATAGGGTTATAGGGTTAGTGGTTTAGCATTAATTGTTAGTTTTAAAACTAAATGTGTCTGTTGGATTACTGTAATATGTTGATGCAAAAGATGAGGAGGTTTTATGCCTGCTGGACAGAAAGCTCCCCAAATAAATGAATAAATAAATGATAATATGATTGATACCAGAAAAGCATCATTACACCACTAGGTGGATTAAGAATTGGAATTTATTGTTAGTGGGTATTGAAAATGGAACAAATTCTTTGAAAATAGCTAGTAAACTCTTCTAGCATTCAAGTCTAATTAACTTATTATCAAACAAACTAATCCCGACTGATCCGGTCGAACTTTGATTCGAATAAATGTCTTCTTATCCTTTATGAATGATGTTGAATTTTATCTTGATCCGGATACACCGAAACCTTCCTTTACGAATTAAACGGGGATTCGTAATAAGAGGTAGTTCGTAAAAAAAGTTTACGTTGTTTCAAATTATTTCGTAGAAAAAGTTTTGTGTAAAGAATGTGGAAACCGCGCATCATATGGCTATTTTCGGGACGGATGTGAAGAGTAAGTGCAAGAGAATGATGTTTGGGCTCGTTTCAAAATCCAAGATGGCGGCTTCCGGTTTATTGATATTGCTTAAAACCCCTAACAATATGGGTATTTTCGGAACGGAATTGATAAGTAGATGTCAGAAAACGATATTTGAGGTGGTTCTGAAATCCAAAACAATGAGTTCCGGTATATTAGTTGAAAGTTGTAGTGTTTCGGGGATTTTCTGCTTTAATATATGGGAGAGAATGAATAACATGAGAAAGGCACCATTGGATCACTAGGTGGATTAAAACCTAAATAAATTTTTTTTCATTTGTACTTAGTTTACGAAAAAGTACCGAATTTCGTATGCTCGATTTTAACAGCAAAACGGAAGTAAACACTATCATCTTTCATTTATCATTTTTTCGAGTCACTGCCAATAAGATATTGAGGCAAATGTACTATTCATTGAAATGATCATTTCGGGAAAATGGCTTTCGGTGAAACGAGCTTTTCGACGAAATTAACTTTTTGGAATAATTTTTGGAGATCTGGAAACCCGGTAGTTTCTGCTAGACCCAACCCGGTGGCAATGATGCGGAGCTCCATCAAGTTTGAACGTAGCCAACGTCTGGGACATTCTGTGGGCGATCAGAGAGCTCAGAAAATGGCGAACAAACAGTCGAGCAAAGCTCAAGTGAATAAGTTTTGAACGATTATTTGTGGAAGATTCTGATGAAGGGTTCTTCTGAATAAATATTTAATCAATAATTTCGAACTTTTGTGGGAGCCATCGTTTCCCCGTTGTTTTGTTCTTTGAGGAAAGATGCTTACCACAGTGACATGGCCGCTCACTTTCGGAACAGACTCACCGTTGCCAAAACTTAGCTCACATCATACTAAAGCTTATCTAGTTGTACTTTGTCTTTATGCATGAACTAAAGTTCGGATTTCTAAACAGGTTTTATATTTTTAGTCAATAAATTATTCACCAGTCAGACATAGAGAATGTTGTCATATAGCTAACCTATGTTCTCACTCTTCAAACCGTTTCCATTTTGTTTGTTCTTCTTTGAGTTGAACTCATTGTATTATACTCTTTATATTCCGTACCTTGAACGAACAACTAAAGTAGAAACTCTATTGTCAAAAAGTCTTCAAGACCCGCTTATGTTCTCATCCACGGTAGTCCTGAAACATTGGTGACAAAAAGAATTAAAATTGCTCTGAATTAATACTTAAAATAGGCTGCCGATAAATGTTTGACAATCATCTTCCTTGCAAACGATTTCGGTTCAATTCTGAACTACGTAATGAGAATCAGAGTCTTTTTTTTACCCGAAAGTCATATGAGTAAAAGGTTGCAACCTTCACAATTGAAGCCACAATAAACATCTGAAACGTTATTCGTTGAATCAACAACAACAGTCCCTACATGAACCGTCTTCCATTCCTTTTTGCCAAAAATTGCATCTCTCAGAGAGTCTTGTGTACTCTTGCATGTTTAAAACGCTTATTTTTTCAATAGGATCTTGCAAAAAAAGACTACGTTGTGTTGAATGACGTTAATCTTTGTGCGATTACCATTCCAAAATGTAGCAAAATGCTCGGTAAAAGAGAAAAATTATTCGACATAAAGCTTCTTAATGTTCTGGGTGGAAAAAGTGACGAAAAAAAATGCTAGTGCTGTTGAGGGAAATTTATTCAAAAGCAGCTAAACTTTTTTCATCGAATTACAAACGCTTTTGAAATCACACCAAACCGACGCATAACTGGTTGGTTGACTGGGAAAGGCAAACTGGGAAAGTGAAGAAAATATGCAACAGGAAATAGTTATCAGAAAATCCGTGGCAAAGAAAAACCGCTGTGCTAAAGTGAAAACTTTCCTTTAGAGAAAAAATGGCGAATCAAACCAATCAATCAATGAAAAGTGATAACCCATCATCAACGTTGTCGTCTTTGGATGCGGCATCATCAACAATAACCTCAACGCCATTATTACCGCCGTCGTCGTCACCAACGCCGTCGTTTGCTGTGGGTGGTTTTGGTGGTAAAGCATCGGGTTCTAGTCCGGTGCCTTCCACAGATACCAGTGTGGGTAGTTTGGCGGGTACCCATCGCCACCTCCACCAGCAGCACCACCATCACCAGTTACCAATGGCTTCACTATCACGGCATACCAGTACATCACCATCGGGAAAACCCGCCCCACCGGGGAGACGCAACATCGGGGGCGGTGGATTTGCATTTTCCTCCCAGAGTGCCGGGATGAAGGTGTTCAAGAAATGCAAAAGTGCCACGTTTCAGATAGATGGACATACTTACACGATAGGTAAGTAAGGATGTGGGTCAGGGATCTGGTTTCTTTGCCTTCTAGTGGAAATGTAGTGCGTTTCAGTCAGTGACAAGAGAAAGTTTCAAGTGAATGAGATTAATGTGGTTTGCGGGCCGATCCAGTTGATGAGTTTGCAAACAGGATTCGATTTACGTCCGACTATAATGTTGCTCCTTTCAATTCTTGCTACATGTTTCTGGTTACAGTTTGAATCACTAAATTGCGGGCCATCAGCCGGCTCCCCGTAGTCGGGGGTGTTTTCCGCGGACCCACACGAACGAAAAGATGCGACCAACAGTGATACGTACCAACGTCGTGCCAGTTTACTCCAGCGTACAAGATCCAGCCAGCCACTGCCGACCACCCGTTGAAGACTAGATCTCCCAAAGCTCATATGATGTGAAAATAAAAAAAAAATCTAGTTTAAGTAGTTAAAACATATGCCCTCGGCATCTTATAGCTTAACGCAATGTGCCTTAAAATATGTTATTAAATAAAAAAAAAAAATCACTAAATTATGCAGCGTGAAATTGCATTGTGTTAATTTCTACTTGATGCAAACCGTTGCACCAGCACGGCACAGATGCTATCAAACGATTCAATGTTATTTGAATGAGCAGCACTATAAACGGAGGAATGCCGCAAGAAGAGCGAAAAATTCTTTATTTTAGCGCACGTCGCGATATATCCCTTCTTGTTTTAGCTACTTCAAAGTCGACTTATGCGACACATTTGCAAAGCTCACCGCCTGTTTCCATTTCCAACTTGAGAAGGGTTGCCGCATTCATTAATCTTGATTAGGGCTTGCAGATGGTCTTCGACTGGACCATATTACAGACGGTGTTGCCTGCCAAATTGATATGGGTCTCGTGCCTGGGGTCACACTTTTAGGTTCATTGACGTGTCGGTGCTCGCCGAACAACTCTTCCATATTATTTCGCACTAAGTACTGAAAACTTTGCCGAACACCATCACAACTTTGATAACTCATCTAAGACATTAGTCTTTGGATTAAGCAGAATATGGGATCGCTGAATAGAACCTAGTGGCCACTGGAAATTAGGGCTCTAGCAGCCGAATCTTCTTCCTGTACCGGTGATGTCGGTATCCATTAATCATTCCATTACTGCTAAAGTGGGATTGACCTTTTTCGAAACTAACTTGAAAAATTAAACCAAAAGAGTCGGATGATCCAATTAGTCTTTATAATTTTTGACTCGTGCTCTGAAAGTCCAACAATCAAAAGAGTAATTCTTCGAGCAATGGATGGACCGTATTTTGACATTCTTAAATTCATCGCGAAGCTAATCGTTTCTATTTTTGATATCTTTGAGTCTAAGGAAAACAAATCTTCAACATATAGTGGACCTTGTTCACGATTCTCCTGAAGTAACATTGGTTTTATTAATATCTGAAATCAGAAACGGCTGCCCGTTAGTAGTCAATGTAGGGTTGTCTACCAAAAGTTTTAATGAAAACTATAGACATATGACCTCAGAAAAGGTGAGACTTTTTACAACGAGTTAATCGCCAATCGCATAATCGTTGCGAAAAGAGTTAATAAATTCAGTACTAGAACAATGTTTGCTACTTGGGAAACAATCCTCAGTAACATTATTTTTCAATCTTTGGGCCCGAAATGAAATCCTGGGTACGGGCCTGCTGTAGGTTCCACTAGTTCATGCACTACCCAAGTAGCAAATGTAACTTATTGAAATCTCAAGAGGTTCTACAATTGTTTTAGAAATGTTTTTTTATGTTAGATAAGTTCAGAAAGATTTTCAAATATATTAAAATCGGTTGTGCAGCTTATCACTGTTAAGTTTTACAATACTACCCAAAATATCACTATAGAACAATTTAAGGTACATCTGAAACAATTGTGCAGCAAATCACCAACTTGCCCACGTTACACTAGCAGTTATAGAAGCTCAGCAAAAATTTTCACATCGTCATGTAAAAACGAAGTAACTAAAACAATTGTTCAACTTATCAAAAATTTTCCAAATGACTGTTATAATTGTATCCGACTCAATATATGCCGAAATGTCTGTTTATCTCTTGTGAAGAAAAAAATAGTGAAATTATGCTCTCCGCAAGGCAAAAAATGGTAAGCCGAATTGAAAACCTCGCAGTAAAAACTATTTTGCAGCCAAGTCCGCATAGTCTTGGTTGCCTCATGAAATATTAGGTCAGTGTGTGCAGATTTTTTCATTTTTAGAAACACAATTCGAAACTTGCAAATAAGCTGTACCAGGTTTATCTGCTTGAAATGAACGCAAAACTTGCCAAAGTGAGAATATTATCATAAAAGTTCCAGAAATACAGCATTACATATGCAGTGAAAACAAAAAAAAAAACAATAAGATAATTTGTATCCCCTTTTCCCCATTACACAATACAAGTAGGTTTAGAATTTTCCCTACACAAAAATCTCAGAATTGCGGAAGCAAATAATGTCTTCATGGTAATAACCAAATTATATATATATAACAGGGCTGAAAAGTCACCACTTGTGGCTGAACACCCAATTTAAATCTTAATAATTTAATTTTAACTCATATTCCAATGAATAGTTATTTAAAAAAAAAAAAAAATAAATAAGATAATTTGTATCCGGTTTTCATCTCGCGAAAAAAATGAACAGACTTGACATCACTTTTTAAATTTATTGAAATTTATTGAAAGAAAAGTTAAGTTCATCATAGTTATATATTACCGCTTGAGTAATTTGTTTTTGAAACTAAAGCACACCTACAGTGCGCATCACAAAAGTCGGGTTCACTAAGATGAATGACTAAATTGTATTGTTGTTTGAGTCAACGAGTTTGATAAAAATATTTTGATAAAAATAAAAACAAAAATTTCTCTTTTCAATATTTACATGTTTATATTTTCTTTTATTTAGGTGAAATAAATCATTACGTTGGGTGAACCATTTTCTTTTAAACACACTATTGCCATGTTGAAAAATATTGAAGAATAATTTATTTCGAGATTTTTAGATTAATTGAACCATCAATACGATTAAAATCGTCTGAAAAGGTGTATGAATGTTTGATAGCTTCCTTATACATATTTTGAACACTATTCCGATCATATTCTTTGAAAAGAATAGATTGTTATTTTCATAGGAATTGATGTGCAATCATCAAAACACGTACATTCAAAGGCGCTTGAAAATTTCAGGCGTACGAAGACATGTTTCACCATAAAAATGCAGTTCGTTGTCGATTTTCTATTTACTAAAACATAAATGATCAATTCTACAATATGTAGTATTACCATTTATTTATGTGCAGAATATTTTTAAAGTTCCATGTTTGTATTACGAGCAGTTGTACAGAAAATCAAATGTGAAACTTATTCATTAGAGATTATGTTTGCTATTTTTTTGTAAACATCAATTCAATTCTTGTTTACTTTACGTAGTAGTTTCCATGAGTTTCACAATCGTTTTTTCGCTGATTTAATTGCAGCATTTGTAATAGGATCGATGCATGAGTTTTTTTATCAGTTGCACAATAATTGTTAATAAATGTTCGTAACAGCGGAAGAACTTAAAGATATGTTGCACAACAAAAAAAAATGCACTTTTTCCATAACACAACAGTTACTAGAATAGTAATATAAACTAATTTGATAAATTGCACAATCAGTTGAAAAATACAGGACAGCAATATAACGTGCTACTTGGGTAGCTTTCATAGGTTTCAGAAATCATACAAAATGGTTTGAAGAATATCATTCCTTTTTTTATATAAGAATAAAAGAGATATGAGAAAGGCATCATTACACCACTAGGTGGATAAAACAGGTTTTACTTAAATTCGTGAGATTTTTTGTGCTAAATTCGTAATCCTACTTTTTCTGAATTGTAAAACAAATATATGATAGATTTGTGTACATTCCGAAATTATTCTAAGTTTGTGAAATATAAATTTTAATATTCTGTCGATTGTAATTGATGTCGAAAATTTAGGATATATTATTTTGTTCTTTATTGCTTGTAAAACAAAAATCAAGTAATGTATTATTTTTAAATTGTAGTTGGTTTTTTTTTTGTTATTCGTTTAGTATTTAAAATTCTTATATTTTTAGGTTCTATTCCTTATTGTATAAAGCCATTAAAATAATTAAAAATTTTTGTATAATCACAAAACTCATTTTATCACATCTCTATGTAATAGATGAAACCAACATGGATGGCAATTTTCAATTTTTGAAATTTCCGATCTTTTATCGATTTTTTTTAGAATCTACGGAAAACCTAAAACAAAATCAGAATTTTAGTAGTTTTCAATTGCGTTTGGGTTGTGCATAAAAATTGTGTAGATCTTTTGTGCAATACAAAAATATTATTATTTTTAGAGTTTAGGTTGACCAAAATTTTTAAGATTGTCAGTGATATCCAAGTCTAAGTTTTTTTTTGTAAATTTTGTTAATAAAAAATTTTAAACTAAAGTAATGAAAAAATATATGTCATATAATTTAAAAGTTTTGTTTTGATTTTGTTTGGCAAAATTTTTCCAATAATAGAAATTATCTGAATTTGTACCAAATTTTTTGAGATTCTTTGAACGGATATATAATTTTGTTCATCAATACATTGGTACTGGTAATGATTCCAATATTTTGGAGTAGAAAAATGTACCTGTCATCGCTTTAATTTTTGAGTTATATACAAACATGTGGAAAAAATGAAAAATTCATATATATTTATAAATTAATCGATTTTTAAGGTTTTCTTTTGATAGTGCAAGAATGGCAGTAGGGCGAAAATTGTAGCTGGTATCACTAGCAATCGAATGATATGTAAAAATATATAGGTCATCGCTTTGAATTTCGAGATATTTACGATCATTGTAAAAAGTCTCACCTTTTCTGAGGTCATATGTCTAAAGTTTTCATTATAACTTTGGGTAGACAACCCTATTTTCGTTTTTTTTCAGTGCATATTATCAAGTATCATGTACGCGGAGGGTTTTAGGAAATTTTCGATGGAAAATTATAAAAATTTTGAACTTTGAAAAACTTTTATCTATCAGCAAGGTTAAAATGGCTGGAAAATTCGGAGGATTTTTCGAGTGTTATCAAAAATAGCTCTGAAAAATTAGTGTTTTTGAGATCTTTCACAATTATTTGAAAAAATAATGCGATGATAGATTTTTTATCGAATAAACCTTATGCTGGCTACAAGGATTACATTCGGACACACGATCTGTGAACACGGCACCATTTTTACCTATTTGATAGATATAAAAAATAGGTATAGAATTCGCTCAAAATTTAGAAAAATTTTCCACAGCCCGGAGGGCGGAGTGTCATATACCAATCGATTCAGCTCTAAGAACTGAGCAAATGTCCGTGTTTGTGTTTGTGTGTCTGTGTCTGTATGTGTGTTGTAAACTAAGAGGTCGAGATCTCAGAGATGGCTGGACCGATTTTGATCAAACTAGTCGCAAATGAAAGGTCTCCCCGTCACCCAGAACGCTGTTGAATGATTTTGTGATAGGATGTTTACTTTTTGAGTTATACGAAGTTTTAAGTCAAAATTTTCAGTTTTTTGACAGTATCTGTCCCATTTGATCTTGAAAACAGAATATGTTTCCAGACTCGCACGGTAATAGCTATCCAACAAGCCATAGATTTTTAAAATCCGTCCATTTTCAACGGAGATATCGACATTTGTGTGTAAGCGTCTTTTCCCCCTATTCCAGCAGTAGGAGTTTTGAGCGCTGTATGCCAAAGCAATGCTTGGGAGCATCGTGAAACACGATTTTCTATACTGTTACATACAATTGTTTCTAAGTACCAAAAAGACTGTGTACAGCATCCTTTTTCATGACATTTAGCCTCGGACCGATTTTAGCACGGCTCGTTTTTGGCAACATAATCCTTCGAATATGACATATATAAACCAAATGATGGCAGCATTTTCGAGTTGGTAGCAATTCCATAATTATTTTGATTTAAACTACTTACATCAATAAATGTTAGAAGAACATACCATTCGAATCAGTTCGTCGAGATCAGAAAATGTGGCTGTGACAAATAATTTCACTCAATGTTCTCGGAGATGTCCCAATCGTTTCCTACAAACTCAGATTCATATAAATAATCGTATGCTCCCAAACAAGGTTCCTGAATTATGCTTGTTTCCTACCTCTGGTACAGGAGCTACAGGATGACAATAAACTTATTTCAGTTTTAGTGGTATTCAGTTTTCGATTCTGAAGGTACCCAAAAATTCGCACTACGATTTCCCCAAGATGTCTACACTGATTTTCAAACATTTTGAAACTAATGTAAACTATACAGCAGGTGTATCTGACTTCAGCTACACCGATTTTCGAATTCCGGTTCCGGTATCGAATCGTTTCTCAAAGCTCAATCGTTTTCTCAAAAAAAGCCAAAGCGAATTAGAAACAAAACTTATAGTCCCATACAAAATTAATTAATTTTATCCAATTCTGACTTCCGATTACAAGATGATGAATTTTTAAAATTTAGTGCGATATAGAAGATGACAATCCCGAAAAGCTTTAAAGTTGGACTCAAAACTGTTGCAATTTATTCGTCATATGGCCATACGAATCGGTTTGGGTTAAGCTGGTTCCTGAATACCGGCTCTGGAAGTATTTCAAATTACCTTAAACTCTAAAGTGGAAATTACTTCGAAATATCATGGAATGTTTATTCGATTGTCACACTGTTAGATTCAAATTCGATCCGATTTGCAAATTCGACATTACAGAGTAATGAGTGATTCAATGATTGATAAAAAAAAAGGTATCATCTCACTGCTAGGTAGATTAAGCACGTTTTACAGATGGTTTTCACAGGTTACGAATTAGATTCGATATTTTCGTGGAAATTGAATCGTATTTTGTGATTCCATCGTGGTGATATCAATTACCAATAATATAAAAGTCTTCCTGTAAAATAAGCTGCTATGAAGCGCATCGCTGATTTCCATACATGCAACAACTGCAATGCGTAAATTTTTATTGAATGCGTACAACCATTTTACTTGAAAAAAAAATCGAGAAAATCTCGTAGTATTGCTATCCTGAGTGGGTCCATCTCACAAGTCACCAAGCCTGCTCCATGTCTCGTTCCAAATCCACAACTATTCCGCCGAAGTGCGGAATTACAGCCAACAGCCTCAGGAAAATATGTTCAATCCAAGCGGAAACGTTCGTTCTTGTCGGGCATTGGGTCGTGTGTAAGAGGTGAATCTTCACGGTTCCGTAAAGCACCGTCAGACCTTTGATGTGAACAGAAGCGTGCTACGGTGGAATGTTATTTAAAGCAGCTGGTATTGAAACATGTTCATTTCCCACCCGTGTCCATGCGTTGTTCGGTCCTTCCCAGGCAGGCAGGCAGGCAGCCAAGCGAATCGCACAATGTCATGAAGTGTGTATGTCTTGGAACATTTGTTAGGAAAGGAAAATACTGATGTTGCAGTCCATTGTGTGCTTGAGAATGACTATGCACACTAGAAAGTATATCAAAGAAATGCTGACTTATTTGAAACGCGGAGGCTATTTTGTCTGACGCAAGTTCAAAGTGATCCTTTGCTATGAAACATAGGAATTAAATTAAGCTTTAGAGGATCAGTATTTAGTTATTAGAAACAAAGATGATATAAGCACTAAGTTTCGAAACCAAAGGTGTTGTTTTCAACGAAATACATTGATTTCTGATCTATTGTGCAACGCTCAATTCTGAAATGGCAATAATATTATATTTTGTGTTGCTATTCTAAACAAAATCAATTACGTTGAATGTACTTATCAAATCATTATTGTATAGTCGAATGGTACAATTAAACTTTACTCTATTTGCAGATCAACATTATGAAACATGAATAACGATCCTTTGAGAAAAGTCTTCGAATTATATTCCTTTTGTAGAATTTTACCTTCTATTTCAATAGACTGTAGTCTATATTCGCAAAATAATTGAAATATATGTTCTATAACTTTGTTTTCTCTTTTCAGGTAAGCGGTTTTACTTCTCAAGCCTAGCGTATCAAAGGTGAGTGACTAATTAAGCTATAGCAGAATTTGTCAGCCTGTAGATAATTTTGGAGCTCACCTTTACATGTGCAATCAGCAGAATACTTAACTATAAATATGACTTAATGGTGGTATCGCTTACTAAAAGTAAATCACGGAATTTATACCGTCTCAATCAACAACCTTTCCTCACGTACGTAACAATCCAATGAGTGGTCATATTTCTGTAAAGTAGGTGAACAAACTTAATTTCCTCTCGTAAACAAACCGTGTGAATGCTAGAGATTAGCAACGGTGGTGGCATCTTTTTCCCTTTCACGTACTCATACATGTTATTTTAACTGCGATTCTAGATAAACGATTTTTGCTATTGAACTATTTTATACAAGGTATATTTTGTAAATGCCATTACTAATTCGAGTTACTTTTTAATATGAGTTATGGTCGAACACTGTCACGTATTAGCTCAGTGTTCGACCATAACTCATATTAAATTATGCCACATGGTCAAAAGTCAAACAGCTTCAACATTTGTTTAATCTCTAATATCAGTATTTTTATTCCTAGAAAATTCTGGGTGAGCAAGGGCATTTTAATTGTACATTTTTGCAAGACAAGTATAAAAGTTATAGTTTACTTCGCAATCCACACAGCATGGAACACATTTAATGAGGAAATGATTTCACTCAAGCAGCCGGCAATCAGCGCACACTATACAACAATAGGTTTCGCATGGGTTAATAACTTTGTTAATGATATTTTTAATTAAAAAAAACTGTTTTAATTCATTTTGTGGTACCTTACTTCTTACATTTTTTTGCGAAAATAGAATGTTTCATTTCGGAGTTTTTTTATCGCAGTTTCCAGACATCGCTTTGAGCATGGCCATCAACTAAAGTGTGATTTTTTAGGAGGTATAGAATTAGATTTTCAAAACAAAAACAAAATATTTGAGAAATCTATATTGGAATCGATAGAACGATCAAGATAATTTAATGTTTGAAGATAATTTCATGCAAATGTTGGCCGTGGCTCCGCTGTAGATGGCCGATGCGCAACGTCCAACTTTGGCACACACTCTCCGACATATAGGCCGGTATATCACCGAATAAATGCTTCAATATTTGCTTCTAGTGCGTCAACCGTTACTGGTTTATCCTCGTAGACATGAGCCTTAATTTCCCCCACAAGAAATAGTCCAAAGGCGTTTAATCAATACGATCTTGGCGGCCAACGTGAGATAAACTGAGGCGGCCCTCAATTGTGTCGTGCCGTGTGGGATGTGGCACCGTCTTGTTGAAACCACATGTCAGACATGTCCAATTCTTACATTTTGGGTAAAAACAAAATCGTCAATCATCACACGGTAGCGCTAGCCATTCACTGCAATGTTCCGCCCATCGTCGTCTTTGAAAAAGTACGGCCCGATGATGCCACCGTTTCATAATCCACACAAAACAGTGACTTTTTTGGGACGCATCGGTAGCTCTTGCAATGCTTCTGGTAGGTCTTCACTGCAGTTGCGACAATTTTGCATGTTGATGTATCAATTCAACCAGAAAAAAAGCTTCGTCGCAGAACACAATTTTTCGATAAAATAAAATCGAGTATGAATAAACGCTTTAAATTTTTTTTCTTTCGATCAAATAATGGACCTTCCTCCAGTTTCGCCAGCACCCATTTGCAAGCGTTGTTCATTCGTAAGCCGTTTCATGAATAAATTATAGAACAAACTAAACAAGTTTGACAATGACATAAGACACGATTCACGCGTGATCTGTCAAAAGCAGTGTTGCCAAAAATGTACCCTTCAACTAGACCAACAAATCGAAACAATATTGTACATTTTTTGCATCGCCACTTTAAAGGCTTAACATTTTTAATACTTTTGACCCCGTGATTCTGAACCCGGAGGTCGAATCCGAACGAAGTTAAACAATAGTAAATTTGGTCTTAAGTTTGTGAAGGTTCAGTTATCCTTGAGTAATCAACATGAGTTCCATTTAGAAGGTTTAGCAAATATCGATACATTTTGCCATCAACTAAATGGATCAATTTTGGGATTAGTTTCAAAAATTGTGTACGTGTTTTGCTTCGTAACCTTATAAAGCAAAGCCTTGGTATTACATTCCTGTAGTGGAATTTGACCTTCTGTTTCAACAGACTTCGCAGCTGATTCAAAGTGTACAGAACCAGTGCATGGCTGGTGCTACGATTCTACTGACACTAAGAATCCTTCCAGGTCGAGGCTCGAACATACGACTACTGGTTTGTAAGACCAGCGCCCTATGCATTAAACCGCCAACCCGGGACGGGTTTCAGATTCAGATAAAATTTCACAACAACCAATGAGACCATCAAACCTTCAATTTTAATCTAATTTTGTGAGAAGTGGTACAATCATCGCTGAAAAACGCAAATAAGTAAAATTCTGAGGATTTCCGTCAAGACTTTCAATGCTTCTTGTCTTGTAAAGTATCACTTGTATAAAAGTAGATATGATTTTTTTTTCAATATTCCATTTACACTGAAGTCTTTTTTAAGGCGAGTTTACGTACCACATAAACAAAACCGCATACAAAAAAACCGCATAAAAAAGACCGCATAAAAAAGACCAAAGTGTATTGTGCTGTCATTCCATAACCGGAAGTCGGATGCAGATTAAATTCTTGAATTGTGAAAACTTTCATTTGAATCTAGCGTTGTGAAATTTATTGCTGAGCAAAATAAGAGTACAGAGGTTTCTCATTTTTTGGTGCATACCACTTTGTATTTCCGGAAGTCAGATCCAAATGAAATTCAATAGCCATAGGTCTATCGTTTAAATATAAGTTTGAGACAATCAGTTAAATCATCTCCGAGAAATATGATGGAGTGATCAATTCGATTCTAAAAAACTCTTCTTAATCCACTTAGTGCTGTGATAAGGCCTTTCTCTGGTCATTCAAACAGCCTCATTGAAACATGTTTTATTCGTTAGGATAATTTCTGATACGATTTTGGTGATTTTAAGCATAAATTCATTCAAATTGTTATGATTAGTTCAGGAAAGCGTGACTTAACGTTTACGTTTAATATATTTGAACTCGATCATTGGTTACTATTAGAAACAAGTGCGGATAGAAAAAAAGGCGGGTGAGTAATGTCAGAGACATAACTGGATGTCGTGAATACGAAAAATCTGGCACGCTCCCACCACATTTCCGAGTATCAGTTAGTTGATTGATTGTATGAATTGTGCACGCTTTCCTCTTTTTTACTAATAGAGTTTGAAGCGATGCACTTACATTAGCGTACAGATAAGTTACATTAAACAGCTACTATTCTACAACTATATATTCAAAACTTGAAACAATTCCTTTTTAATTTGCTAATTTGCTAATATAGGCAAATAGATAAATTGTAGTAGACAAATTTGTAGTTTATTTTTATTGAAGCTATGAAGTTCGAAGATATCTGATTCTTCTCGAAATCAGTACGAAACAATTGCAATGGCCTGGTCTGAAATGTATTGACGATCTTCGGTATGCAAGAGTCATTTTAATAATAATAATGATAGTTATAATAATAATGACAATAATAATAATAATAATGATAATAATAATGATAATAATAATAATAATAATAATAATAATAATAATAATAATAATAATAATAATAATAATAATAATAATAATAATAATAATAATAATAATTTTTTTTTTTTTTTTTTTTATGGGCTGCTCTGGCCGAGGGGGGTGGTTACAACGATCCACACTTTCCATACCAGACGAACTAGGCTATGGTGCCCAAATGAACACTAGTAACGAAGGAGGAAATCCTCCAGCATGTAACTCAAGCGACAGATTCCTTTGCGGCTATCAATTTGCAACGAAAGATACGAGTATCTTCTATTGCAAGTTTGCCAGAGAATTTGTCACTTGAGCAGGAAGTGTGTGCTTCACCCTGTAACCAGTCAATCATTGAGTCGTGCGTCTCTGTCGTATTCGTATTTTGTCATTCTACCAGCTGCTTCTGTGTCTTAAATGTCCTCGTCGATGAAACTTTGCAAATTTCGCATTGTATCCGCTTCGGTCTTGTCCCTGCTTTCCTAAATAGTCTTATATGTCTGAAGCGGTACAAACGATTATTACTTTAAAGTTCCTAAACAGATGTAGATATGTTTGATCTACTAACACTATCCATTCTAATCTGCTCTGATTAATTCTATCTTTGTCGAAGTTACGTTACATTTCCTTTTCCCCATTGCATCGCTTTTTTATTATGCCGGAGAAACCTGTTAATATCTCAATGTGATAATTTATCAAGAATAAAGAAATAAATATTTATAATATTACAATAACAACAACAATAATAATAATGATAATAATAAAAGTAATAATAAAAATAGAAATATTGTGACTTACCAAAAGTTAATATGTCATCAAAAGATTTATTACAATAACATACCAATGTTTCGTCGTTTCACTGGGGCTCTTGATTTGTTTTCAATTTCCTTTTGGTATTCCTGTAGCATCCTAGTATATCCATATCGTTTTTGTCTATAATCTTTTATTTTGATATTTTCTCGTGATAAGAATAAAAGAAAATTAGGTGTTAGTAAGCTTGTTAAATTATATAATGTAAGGATGCGCATTTAACACTAGATTGCCCAGGAAAGTCACAATATGTAAACAATGGAAGGACCGCGTGAAATTCTGTGAACTTTTTTAATTCTTTATTTAACGATATATGCACTTAGGAATACTGCACTAGCTTTTATTTATTCTGTCACAGTTTATATTATTGACTTTCTCTCTTTCCATCATTCTGACTGCCTTTGAGCAGTCTAGGTCTAAACTAAGTGTTGGGCCTTCTAGTGTTGAGCACGCATCCAGGAAACAAGAACTACATGTATTTCGTGAAGAAATACTAGGTGTGATTGGATGAAATGGTCCACGTGAACCGCTCTCTTCCAGAAACACACATCTCACACTCTTAGTTAGAAGGTGACATCTGTGTCCAAGTTTGAGAAATCTAAGTACATTCAAACCTTTCCCGATATGAGAGTGTATTCACACTTGATTAATCAGTTTCGTCATCATTGCAATTTGTAAACATTACCGATACCGAGCCGGATCGGAAAGGTTTGAAAGTTCTTAAACGGTTCATAGGATATCAATTTACTCCTATTCCTGATAACAATAGTCCTCCTTTTAGAATTAAATTCACCAAGCTCAGGACGAATATGATATATTAATATTCATCCCAACTGGATCAAAATAATTCAAATTGGTGACCAATTCCAGGCATAAGAATGCTCGAAACCACCTAATGACCTATTGTCAATTTCAAGCATTATTAGTCCTGTCCACTCCGTGATCGATTCAGACAACACAATAATTTTCATCTTTTAAATTTATAAGCTAACGATCGATCTCGGTATGGTCAGACTTTGTAAATACGCGAAGTGTAAATTGACTCCCACCCCCATCCACCAAGCGGGGGTACGCACCCTGTAGCTCATCATCCAAAGCCTAGGGAATAATAATAATAATAATAATAATAATAATAATAATAATAATAATAATAATAATAATAATAATAATAATAATAATAATAATAATAATAATAATAATAATAATAATAATAATAATAATAATAATAATAATAATAATAATAATAATAATAATAATATAGATCAATCTGTACATATTTGTATGTATAAATAAATTACAGATTAATCTGTATATATGGCAACCCTGTCTCGCATGGTATATTTTCACACGAACCCATACTAGTATAAAGATGTGTTCAATATCATCGCTTTCGCATTGCCGTTCGTAATTCAATGTGTTAGTGACGGTTTCCATCTTGATGAATCTTTTGGTAGGAAAAATTGAAAGTTTAATTAACTCTTAATCCTAGTGCAGTGATAAGGCCTCTGTGCCACTAAAACATGCTTTGAATTGTCACAATCAACAAGATCTGAGATGGTTCTCGTGTGTGTCTTGTTTCGGCAACAGTTGCTCAGAAAATGGTTGGAAAACGACAAAATTCAACTAGTTCTTTATGATTCTCTTTAGCACTGACAAGTGCTTTGAATGAGCCTTGCTGGACTTTTCGACTGCCTTTCTACCGGTTTTCTTAAACTTAAACGAGCCGATGGCACGTGCTGACGGTGTCTCGTACGTTCAGAGTAGCTGCTTCAACTTAAATGACGCTATTTCTCACATCATATTTCATTTTGTAATTGCTAGAGGCATTTTCATATTTCATTTTGTACCTGCTAGAGGCATTATCTGTGCCACTAAAACATGCTTTGAATTGTCACAATCAACAAGATCTGAGATGGTTCTCGTGTGTGTCTTGTTTCGGCAACAGTTGCTCAGAAAATGGTTGGAAAGCGACAAAATTCAACTAGTTCTTTATGATTCTCTTTAGCACTGACAAGTGCTTTGAATGAGCCTTGCTGGACTTTTCGACTGCCTTTCTACCGGTTTTCGGTGCCATCGTGCTGACGGTGTCTCGTACGTTCAGAGTAGCTGCTTCAACTTAAATGACGCTATTTCTCACATCATATTTCATTTTGTACCAGCTAGAGGCAGCGGTGTACAGACAGCCCCTTTGCCAAAGTTCCTTTTCTTGTTCGCAGAACGAGAAACAGTGAGACGATGTTGGTAGGAAAAATGAACCACTCAACTTTTATATGGATCCTCTTGTATAGATGCAGACATCTCGCGTTTTGATTGGTTGGTGCTGTCATGGGTTAAATCAAACAGGTTTTTCAATAGTGTACTATTGAAAAGCTTCAATGTTGTTGCAATACACGTTCAAGTTGAAAGTTTTCGATTCTATTGGTAGTTAGATTATATAAATACTTCTACAGATCACTGAGCTATGAGCTTTCAAAATACGAGAAAGGCAAACGCGCCTTGTGAATTATCCTCTTTGATACTCGTTTATACCAAATATTTCAGAAAAGTTTAATTTTGAACTATTTGAGATTATGTCACACAACTGAAAATTTTATCATAAAATTGTGATCATATTTCCGATGCATGTAGTAAGAATTATGTTGATTCATTAGATATAACAGGAGATATTCACGATCATAAATTTATCACTCTCTCAGAGGGTAAATTTTGAAAAGGTGCCCCATAGTAAAGTAAGTCGTATTCACGACAAAATAGTGGTTTTGTTGGTCACTTATATCATTGTATCTCCGGAACCGAAAGTGGCAGCCATTTCATATTCGAACTTGATTCATAACTCAATAGTAGTTTTCAAACGAGTTTAAGTTTAAGAGAGAAAATCTTCAATCAGATGGGATCACTGGAGCTCCGATCCAATGTCGGTTTTTTCAGCAATTCTACAGAGAAAGGCAAGAAGTGCAAAATAGTCATTTAAGCTCTGACATTCATACATTTACGTTTTCTCCAAGATGATTGGGTAGATTTTCTGAATTTCATCTAGATCCGACTTCCGGGTCCGGAATTACCCATGATTATGGTTAAAATTTTAGTTCTAGGAGAATTTTTCTTCATAAGTGACCATGTGACAGTCTAATTTTATCCGCATTCGACCTCCGGTTACGGTATTATAGGGTGAAGAGTGTTTAAAATTCAGGATTCAAAGTCTTCAAGACTGTTCTAGTAAATATGTAGGTCCTGTCAGCTGACGGCCATTGAAACTTACTACGATTTTACCCGTTCAAGGATTTAGTTCTAAAAATACCGGTAGTAGTGAACAATAGTACTAAAACAGAATTTACATCAATTTGTCATATTGAAACAGGTTTTAATTCTAAGCATTTAGTTATTTTGAACGTTTGATTATCCTGAAAGCTGAACAGAGTCAAATTATCATGATACATTTTAATTAAAATCTACAAAAAAATGTTTTACTAGACCTTTATTTATACTTGTTATTTTATGAGAGAGGTGTTCTAATTCTTATACAGCATAGGTTAGGGGATGTTCGATTCACAACTCGCATGTAGATGATGTTAGTGTTAGTTGTTGTGGCCTGGGTTTGTGTTAGCAAGGTTTCAGATGAAGATTTTAATTTATCAGATTTTGTGAAAACAAAAGTCCAGTAATTACCAGATGCCGGTGCTGAATGGTTTTGCTTATTTAATGCAGGGCTAACTGCAATGAGCAGACTGTTCTCAGAATTCATTTGTTGTATTGCGTAGGTTACCGACGATTTACAAAGTTGCCTCCCGCCCTGATCAAGTGTCACGTAGGATGGAATAAGATGTAGTCGCATACGTAGTACCCTCATTCCATTTCGGTTACCAAAGGAAAAAACGACACACTTCCGTTTTGACGAATATGTAGAATCTCTCCGTACCCAGTTCCTACGGGCAGAGATAATGTACGGTCTACCATGTACACAAAGGTTTTATATTTAACATTATCATACTTAATACTGTGCACCTTATTCTTAACCGGAGCGAATGTTATTGTTTCTTGTTCACTTTTACTAAACGTAATACATCTTTTTGCCTTTCTCATATAGAAAGGTTATGCAATCACTGTGAAAACCGACTTTTGAACCGAGGCCCGGAGGGCCGAGTGTCATATTCCATTCGACTCAGTTCGTCGAGTACGCAAAATGTCTGTGTGTGTGTATGTGTGTATGTAACGTTTTTTTGCACTAACTTTTCTCGGAGATGGCTGAACCGATTTTCACAAACTTAGATTCAAATGAAAGGTCTTGTGGTCCCATACAAAATTCCTGAATATTATTTGGATCCGGTTCCGGAATTATGGGGTAAAATGTGCAAAAAATAGTGGGGACTAGCTTTTCTTAGAGATGGCTGAACCGATTTTCACATATTCATTTTTCAAATGAAAGGTCCTGAAATCCCATACAAAATTCCTGAATATTATTTGGATCCGACTTCCGGTTCGGGAGTTATGGGGTAAAATGTGCAAAAAAAGAAAATATGTGTTCTAACTTTTCTCATAGATGGCGCGACCGATTTTCACAAACTTATATTCAAATGAGTGGTCTTGTAGTCCCATATAAAATTCCTGAATATTATTTGGATCCGACTTCCGTTTCCGGAATTATGGGGTAAAATGTGCCAAAAATAGTGAAAATAAGTGCACTAACTTTTCTCAGAGATGGCTGAACCGATTTTCACAAACTTAGATTCAAATGGAAGGTCCTGTGGTCCCATACGTAATTCCTGAATTTCATGCGGATCCGACTTCCGGATCCGGAAATATAGGGTAAAGTTGGTTAAAAATTGTATACCATCACTGAAAATGGGGAAAAACCTTAAAAAATTCTCTAAATCGACCTCAAATCTTTTCCAATTGATAGTTTTTATCAGTAGACGGCCAAACAAACCGATTTCGGTTATTCTTTCAAGAATCGCAGTATTATATATGATAGTATGATTGATATGAGAAAGGCATCATTACACCACTAGGTGGATTACAACAGGTTTTTTGAACTGTATTTCAAGTACATCTTTTACATCTAAGTGAATTTCTTTAACTAGATTTTAATTTGGTTTGCTGCTGGTCTGCCTATCCAGCGCTTGAAGATGATGCAGATTGCGATTGGTCGCGAAGGAAAAAAATTCGGCTTTTGTTTATTGAATTTGCTCACTTCAAAACCCTTTCTATTGTCCTATTCTTCACTACCTCTAGCCTATGTCGTCTCGATTGTACACAATTTGTTTCTGCGTCGCATGAGATGCGAACATGAACTGTTTTCCATGAGATCAGAAATAAACTTACTTCATTTGTTGAAAGCGCTTTCGGTAGAAAGAGTCCGTTTCAAATTAACAGGAATTTATCAAAAGTGTACAGTTCGTTTCGCGCTTTTTATTTCCTACGCCAATATTTTATACTTATTTCTCAGAAGTCTAGGAACTCACTAGATTCTATGATCTGCACGACCATCCCTGTTTGGATCCGGCAGGGATGAGACAGTCTTATTACCTTCTGAAGATAAAACTTTTTGCGTTGAGGAAAAATTTTAATTTTTTAAACTTTTCTCAAACTTTCTGAGCCACTCTTCGCACCGAGTTCTGAGGAATGATGAAGGCAGAGCTTTATTTCCTGGAGCACTCACCTCAAAATATTAATTAAATCTTTCGTTATCGAAAAAATTAAATACTTTTCCCAGAAGATCAGATAATTAATTTGTCAGTTTTCATTTAGGAAAGTGCAAGGCGGAAGTTGAAACGAGATGAACATTAGTTTGGAATTAAAGAATTTTGAATTACGCAATGAATAAAGTTATGACCTCCGCGGCTTTTTCTAAAGCAGTAGTCTTCAACATACAACCAATATTTATTCATTTCAAAATCATCGGCACAGACAAAACTCACCGACGGTGACAAAACATCAAAATGGATTAGGTCGTTCGATGGAGAAACGTCAATACGCACGAGAAAACGTTTTTCGGGTACGGCTTTGACCTGGTTTTCGCCGGTCAGAAGCCGTTCGGAGGTCGTACGGTCGTCTGCCATTGAAGCACTGTCATCCGAGACCTGAAAATGTACAACGTCATGCTTCATAGAAATCGTAATATTAGCCTAAAATCGATAAAATTGCCGGGGACACGATGGCAGATTTTTCCTACTGTAAGACGTAATCATCCAGACACGTGCCCTATTTTTTTTTCCTCTCGCATTCAGGTGCGATGGGGCGAGTCTATTATTTACTCACCCAGAAGAGGAGGCCTATTCCGTAACCGTTGATTACCTTCAGCTGGTTTGTAGGCGATATTTCACTCATGATTATGCTTTCGTCGATTTGCTGCTGCAATATGACAATTTGACGTTCTTTAGAAGTACAGTTTTTTATTATATATTAGTTCGATTGTATCAAAATATGTAGTAAAATATGGCTTGATAATTAATTGTAAGCTTTAAAACACAAAATTTAAATAGTTAATGTTTTGGCTCTTGAGATCAAGTTTCTAATATTAGGTGTACAACTGTGCTTCCGCAGTTTTTTCCAAAATTAAAAGGTTTATTGTGAAAAAGTGCTTACAGATGTATTATTCAGAGTATTGTCCGTCGCTAGCGACAACTTTCTCCCATCTTTCCGGCAATTTTCGGATCCCGGCTCGAAAAAAGGAGTCCTTTTTTGACGCTATCCATGAAGCAAACCATTTTTCCAACTCTTCGAAGGATTGAAAATGTTGATCTGCCAGGCCGTGTGCCATCGAACGGAATAGATGGAAGTCAGAAGGGGCGACATCTGGGGAATACGGCGGGTGGGGCAAGACTTCCCATTTCAGCGTTTCCAGGTACTTTTTGACCACTTTTGCGACGTGAGGGCGAGCATTGTCGTGTTGGAGGATGACTTTGCCATGTCGCTCTTGATACTGTGGCCGCTTTTCTTTTAGCGCGCGACTAAGGCGTTAAAACGTTGAAACCACTCCCGGCACGTACTTTTACTAAGAGCAGCATCACCGTAAGTTTCTGAAAGCATTCGATGCACTTCAGTTGCATTTTTTTTCGAATTGTAACAGAAAAGTAAAACTTTCCGCAGATGGCGAGAATTGGGCACATAAACAGACATTTTCGAACGTGAATAATACGAAAACAAGAACAACTGTCACTGAAACGGCGATGACAATTCGTTAGACACTGTACACACTCACTTTAAAGGCATTATTATCTATGTATTTTAACCAGCCTCAGCCGGTACAGCCACCTATCGGAAAACGGCGGAAGCAAAGTTGTACACTGATAGAATTGAATCGCCAACCTGGGACAAAGCATACAAAAACATGTTAAAAAATTGATCTTGTTTCTGTATTATATTTGCAGTCCTGGGAAATTCGTTCATTTTTCGAAAAAAGATGTTTCATGAAAAGATCAAGTACATCAAACTAAAATCAAGCAATTTTTACATGGAAAAATAACGAAACTAGTCAAAATTTAAGCTCATGGTTGACCTTTAGATATAATGTGTTTAAAAAAGCGGTTTCTTTTTTTTTGGAAAGCGGAGACAAAAGGTGATGTAGACAATACTCAGTAGCAAAGAGATGATAGGAAATAAATGCAACCTTCTATACTCAGCCTACATACTTTCTGATATTGGTTGACTGTCAAAACATGGTAGAAGAGTAATCAGCTAGACATTTAATTCGTATATTGGAGTAAAGAAGGGAAGTTTCTGTGACGAATGTGGAAAAATTCAAAGAGTTCGAGAAAAGATCAGTACACTGAGGTCTTTTTTTACGCGGATTTCTGAAGTTCCGCGTTTTTTTTAAGCGGAAATGCATATAACGTCGAGATCTGGTGTTATCCCGATTTTTTTTGTGTAATTCAATTCTTCAACACTTGGAAAATTTTCGATTTTTCTAGACGTTTCATTGGATCCTAAGACATTTGGCATCAAAAAATTTCTAACATTTTGCGGCTTTTTTTCTACGCGGAATTCCAAAATTACGCGTTCTCAAATTTTCCCAAAGCTGAAAAATTTCTTTTTTTTATTACACCAGATGTCAACGTTTCATGCATATTTCTAAGTCATTTGACATAAAAATAATTGCGATTTAGAAAATTTCAAAATGTCCCAAAATCGATAAAAAAAAATTTGTTTGAGATTACACCAGATCTGGACGTTTGCATTTCTAAGATATTTGTCAAAAAAAATTTTTTTCTCTAGTTTTGAGGTTTTTACGCGGATTTCCGAAGTCACGCGATTTTTTTAAAGCGGTACGTATCCCCCGCGTAAAAAGAAACCTAGTGTAAACACTTGATTTGTACGTTCAATGAATATGCATCAGCATTGCGTGTTGAATGATTATGTGTAATGCAGCTCAGAGCTGAAATAGCTTGAATAGAAAACCTGTTTGACCTTAATCCGTACGCGATATACCTAAGAATCAATGAATTCAAACAAATAATGTTTTTTTCTTGATAAACTGATGGATTTTGGGATTTTAATTGGATAATACATAAGTCATTAATGATTATTGGTTGTATAATTTTGCTTGTGCTGTTTTTTCTCTGGATGTCTCTAGTGGTAAGTCTTGATCGAGGCAAATCGAATCTAAACATCACACAATAAGTTCGGGTTTCAGTCAACATTATCGAAGTAAAACAATTGTGTAGTTCAAACAAGTTTATTCTAAACTGAAAATGTTTGGTTTTGAGCTGAACTTTATTCAATTCAGTTTTTCTCTACTTTTTCAACTCTGTAACAATGAAGTTCATCGAATGCTTTCGAATACGTACGACGGGGCGGCTTTGTTAGTTTTTATTAAACTCAGACTTTATTAGTGGTTAAGTTGACGTCGAAGACCGGTGGAAGGTTTTCGTAAAAGCCGAATCGAAAGTTTTTTTTTACCAAAACGCGTACCAAGAGAAATTGATAGTTAAATTGTAAGTGGATTAGCAAACCGTGTCAAAACTGGAGAAACTAAACTCCGTACATATCAAGTGCTGTTGATCGGCTAAATATCGGAATCTGCAACACTACAAAGCTCTTGCATATATTTGGGCAATCGATATAATTGCGTCAGATACAATACAAATACAAATTATCGATCATTTGAGATTTTGATTACCTTGTTCCACATCGGTAATGGGCCTAACCTTTTTAGTTTTTATGTCTTTTTATGCAATCTATCTGATGACACGGTACCACTGTGATATCTTTCGGTCGTAGTGGTCTCTGGGTAAAAAATGTGTTTAATCCACCTAGCAGTGAGATAATACCTATTTTTATCAATCCGCATGTGTTTTTTGCATGAATATTCTTCGGTGTTTAAGTTTTCATGACATTATTTTAATGACCGTCGTTTTAAGCGACAATTTGAGATTTTAATCACTCATTACTCTGTAATGTCGAAACTGCAAATCGGATCGAATTTGAATCTAGAAGTGTGATAATCGATTAAACATGCCAGGATATGTAAGTTCCACTCTAGAGTTTACGGTAATTTAAGGTACTTCCAGAGCCGGTATTCAGGAACCAGCATAACCCAAACCGATTCGTATGGCCATATGACAAATAAATTACAACAGTTTTGAGTCCAACTTTGAAGCTTTTCGGGATTGTCATCTTCTATATCGTTTGAATTTTAAAAATTAATCATCATGTAATTCGAGAACCGGAAGTCATAATTGGATAAAATTAATTAATTTTTGTATATAAGTTTGTTTTAATTTGAATTTTTGTTTCTGAAATTTGATTAGGCTTTTTTTGAGAAAACGATTGAGCTTTGAGAAACGATTTTATACTGGAACCGGAATTCTAAAATCGGTATGGCCGAAGTCAGATAAATTCACCTGAGTAGTTGTATAGTTTACATTTGTTTCAAAATATTTGAAAATCAGTTAAGATATCTTTGAGAGATCATAGCACGAATTAAATTTTTAGGTGCCTTCTGATCGACAACTGAATACCACTAAAACTGAAAAAAGTTAATTTTTTTATCGACTATCCAAATCTGCTAACCCGATAAACCTGATTAATTTATGTGGAATAGACATTTTTATACTAATCACCCTGTATCCCCGAAACCGGAAGTTGGATCTGACTGAAAAGCAAGATGTTTTATAGAATCTTGAAACTTTTCATTTGAATCTTAGATGATTCTTAGATTTCATTTGAATCTTAGATCGGTTCAGCCATCTACGAGAAAAATGAGTTACACAATTTTGATTTCGTTTCACATATCATCCTGTAGTTCCAGAACCAGAGGTCGGAACCAAACATAATGCAGGAACTTTGTTTGGGAGCATACGACTTTTCGTATGAATCTGAATTTGTAGAAAAGAAATTTTCCGAATTAAGTGAAATTATTTGTCACACACGCATTTGCTGATCTCGACGAACTGATTCGAATGGTATATGGATGTTATGTTGTTCCAGCATTTATTGCTGTAAGTAGTTTAAAACAAAATAAATTAAAAAAAATTCTGCCATCATCTGGTTTATATATGTCATATTCGAACGATTATGTTGCCAAGAACGAGCCGTGCCAAAATCGGTCCGAGGCTAAATGTCATGAAAAAGGATGCTGTACACAATCCTTTTGGTACTTAGAAACAATTGTATGTAACAGTATAAAAAATCGTGTTTTCCGTTGCTCCCAAGCATTTCTTTGCCAGACAGCGCTCAAAACTCCTACTGCTGGAATAGGGGGAAAAGTCGCTTACAGAAAAATTTCGATATCTCCGTTAAAAATGGACGGATTTTAACAATCTATGGCTTGTTGGATAGGTATTACCGTGTGGAATCTAAGTCTGAAAACATATTCTGTTTTCAAGGTCAATTGTGACAGATACTGAAAATTTTGACATAAAACTTTGTATAACTCAAAAAGTAAACATCCGATCTCAAAACCATTCAATAGCATTTTGGGTGACGGGGAGACCTTTCATTTGCGACTAGTTTGATAAAAATCGGTTCAGCCATCTCTGAGATCTCGACCTCTTAGTTGACAACACACATACAGACACACACACATACACACACACAGAGAGACATTTGCTCAGTTCGTCGAGCTGAATCGATTGGTATATGTCATTCGGCCCTTCGGGCCTCGGAAAAATTTTCTAAAGTTTGAGCGAATTCTATACCTAGTTTTTATATATATAAAAATAGGTAAAAATGATATATTATTCATGCACGGATGCAAATCCATCGATTAAGAAATCATTAAAATCATGGTATCGGCGATGGATTTTTATCCGTGTGTGCTTTGATAAATGGTGGGCCTATTTAAGTGGAAGCATTTGTTTCTGAACAAAACATATGAAAAAAACATTTTTGTTTATTTTCATTCCGATCACTATTTATTTTGGTACAAGGAATAAATTATATCGCGTAAATGGCCGCCTTTGGCCTTGAGTACAAAATATGCCCTTTTGTCGGTATTTTTCGTCGTTTTAGCCAATGCACAGTGATCCGAAATGGAAAATTAGGGAGATAAAAAGGTTTTCACAATGTTTTTTTTGTTATTGGTAAAGCTTGCTTCATTTAGAATTTGAACAAACTTTTGCTCATATTGTGGCGCTCCTGATGGACGCATTTAGAAGTTATTGGCGCCCACGTGTCGGGAATTTCGTCAGCTTCACGTATGATTTTTGACATTCCGCAACTCGACTGTACTTTGTAAACAATCAACATGGAAGCCGAAAGAAGGGAAACAACTGTGCACAGTTATTTGGAAAATCCATTGTGGTCTGCATCTAGGCTAGCTAAACAGCTGAAATTGCCCTGAAATACCATATGGCGCGTTATCAAACGATATAAGGAAACATTGACGACGATTCTGAAGCCTCAAGCCAATCGTCGGAGTGGAACTGTCGATCGGAAACTGCGTGGTAAAATTTGAAGAAGATTAAGAGAAATCCTAATCAGTCGGACCGTGAATTGGGCAGAAAATTCGGTGCTGCCCAGGGCATTTGCAGCTGTGGCAAAAAAACGAAAGTTTTCGTTACAAATAAGACATAGACATCGGAACTATGCCAATAAGAGTGTCTCCAAAAACGAATTTTGCCGTTCATTCGATTTCACGATATGGCCAGATATGGCAAGCTGTCATTACAGCAAAGTCGTTCAAGAATGGTCCAGTTTGTTTCGAAATACCTTAACCCACCCAACTGCCCTCAGTTCTGCCCGATTGAGAAATACTAGACAATCATGAAGAGGAGATTCAAGGCAAAGGGAAAGGTTATCAAAGACATCAATCAGATGACGACCTGGTGGAATAAGATAGCTAAAACAATGGACGAAGAAGGTATGCGCCGCCTATCGAGCCTTGTTACAGTAAAAATTCGAGAATTCCTTCGAAACCGTGACGAATAATTTTATCCGTATTTTTTCTTAAAGGTATGAAGAAAACGCTATATTTGTATAAAAAAGATCTTCAATTCAATAATAAATAACTTAAATACAGGCAATTGTCTTTGTTCCGATTCTATCTGAAGCAAGCTTTATCTTAGCATAAGTTGTTTGTTTTCAACTGGCGCATCTTTTGATGTAAAAGAACATTAGGGTGGCCCATGTTTGAATTTAAAACTAGATTTTAACTTTCTCAGTTTTATTTAAAAATTCTTGCACTTCACAGTAGAGTTGCAGGAAATTTTATTTTGAGCAGCTTTGCTGAAAAAGCCTTCCTAGTTCTTCATTTGATCGAATTACATCAATTTTTCGGAGTAGAAGTAGGGTGGCTCTCAAAAAAGTTCCTGTTTTGCTTTAACTTTTTTGTGAGCAGTTTTACGAGAAAATTGTCTTCCGAATATTTGTCGAGCTAATTATTGCGCAAAACTTTGCTCAATAAAGCTTTTAAAATAAGAAAAGTTTGAATAGAAATCTGGCAGGGCAACTCATTTGAATTAGTGTTCAAATTGCCTTACAAAAAATCGAAAAAGTCATATGACTCTTAAACACCAAAACGTAGCAACATACAAAATAGATCTTCAGCAAAAATATGGTTTCTGATGTGCTCTATAAGTTTCTTATCCACATTTTTTCGAAAATGGATAAACAAGAAAGCTACAGCCGAAAATAGGTTTTACGCCTAACAATTTCAATTAATTTATTCCTAAAATGACTGACTCGATTGAATTTGAATGATTGGGAGTATAACATACAGTCTAGTAGGCCATGGCTTAGTTGAGCAAAGTTGTGCGCAATAATTAGCTCGACAAATCTTCGAAGGGTGATTTTCTCGGAAAACTGTTCACAAAAAAGAAGATTTTTTGAGAGCCACCCTGCTTATACTCTGAAAAATTAATCTTGTTCGATCGAACGAAGGGGTAGGAAGATGGCTTTTCAGCAAAGTTTTTTAAAATAAAATTTTCCACAATTTTGCTGTGAAGCGCAATAATTTTTTTAATTCAATTTGGAAAGTTAGAATTCAGATTTTAATCTAAATATGGACCACCCTAATGTTCTTTCAGATCAAAAGATGAGCCAATTGAATACAAACAACTTTTGTGAAGATACCAACCACAAAACAATAATATTTAATAGCGAAAATATTGTTGTCTCACTAATTTCCCGTTTCAGACCATTGTGCAATGTACACCCAAACCTCCATTTACGTAATAATCGGGACTTCTTAAATCGAATTATGATGTAAAAAAAATTTAAGTTGTTTGGAATTTTCAACGTAAAAAAAGTTATCCTTGTAATATATTGGATAACTATGGAACAAAAATTATTAGTATTTGTAGGAAAAGGATGTTCTAGGTCGCATCAGTTTCCAAGAAGGTGACTTCCGGTTCATCGGTATTCGTTATAAACCATCAGAATATGGGTATTTTTGGAATGGGTTTGATAAATGGATAAAGAATGGCGACTTCCGGTTTTTTTGTATTCCTTGAAAACCCTTATAATATGAATATTTTTGAAATGGGTTTGATGAGTGGATGTTGAAAAACGATGTTTGAGGTGGTTCTGAATTCCAAGATGGTGACTTCCGGTTTATTGATATTCCTTGAAAACCCTTACAATATGTGTCGATATTACTCGAACTGCTCGAATACCTTCGCGATATGCATATTTTAGGAACGGTTTTCATGAGTAGGCATTTACATTATTGAATCAGTAGTGTAATATCTGCTGCAGATCTAAATCATAGCCGGATTTAATAAAAAAAAACTTAAATACCAGTCAAATCAGATAATCAAGACTGTTGAAATTGCTGAACAAGCACCCCAAATAAAGCAAAATTCTACATATTAGGAACTAAAGAAGAACTCAGAACCACCTTAAACCTCGCTCCCGATATCTTCTAATCAAACCCGTTATTGTAGGGGTTTTGAGGAATATTGTAAGGGGTTTTGAGGAATGCCAATATACTGGAAGTCGTCTTCTTGGAATTCAGATACATTTCAAACATCGTTTTGCGACATTTACTCATCAAATTCGTTCCGAAAATACCCATATTTCAAGGGTTTTGAATGAATAACAATGAACCGGAAGTCGCCATCTTGGAATTCAGAACCACCTCAATCATCGGTATCCAACATGTACTTATCAAACCCGTTCCGAAAATACCCATATTGTAAAAGTTTTAAAGGAATATCAATAAACCGGAAGTCGTCATCTTGGAATTCAGAACCACCTCAAACATCGTTTTCCGACATCCACCCATAAAACCCCTTTCAAAAATATCCATATTATAAGGGTTTTCTAGGAATATCAATAAACCGGAAGTCGCCATCTTGTAATTAAGAACCACCTCAAACATCGTTTTTCGACATCTACTCATAAAACCCGTTCCGAAAATACCTATATTGTAGTAATTTCCATGGAATGTAAATGAGCCGGAAACGATTTTCAATGTACGTTTTTTGGGATTTTGTTCGTAAAAAGAATTACGTAAAAAGAGGTAACGTAAAAAAAGTTTACGTAAACTGAGGTTTGGGTGTATCGGTCGATATGGCGGCGATTCCACGTAGTATGTTGTCTTTGAGCGGAACTATGGTTCTTGGCTTATCAGCGTATACCACCAAAAAAAAGTTTTTCGATATGACTCGTCCGGGGAACAACGGTCGTAGCAAGTCGATTGTCAGTCGAGCTGTATGGCATGTTGCACCGTCCTGTTGAAACCAGTAGCCATTCAAACAATTCTCACGATCAATGGGCATCACAAAATCATTTATCCTGTCTCTATAACTATGACGGCTCTATATTTTAAGTATTCAAGATATTTCTACACAAAAGTCACTTACAATATCTTTTCCTAAGATCTTTCTGCTATGTATGTTTGGCAGTTGTCGTTTGCAGGAAAATAAGAAAAAACTGAAAATATCATTAGGCAGCTTTTCGATGTAAAGTTTGGCTTCGACTAAACAAGCATTTTAACCGTGTAAAATGTCTAATGGTCGGTTGATACTTAGTAATTAACGATTAGCAGTGCTCATATCTCTATTTACAGTACAAAAAACCAAAAAAACAAAGTCATTTATTTGATATACGAATTTTCTCATAACAGTCACTCAACGGACATTATGCTCCACCTTCGATTCAACAGTATCCTTCGAGTTAAAATATTGTTTTAAAGATCTATAACGATTAGTAAAACAAAAGGTAGCGTTGGGAGGATCAAATATGTTGGTTTCCAATTGTAATTAATTGATTATGGAATTGATTTCTGATGCAAAGAATATCTTCTTTATCTGCTTTTCTTCTATACCGACATTTCAAGGGGAATATTGCATTGATTTGTTCTGAGGCATATTATACGGTTGGTGGGGCATTTTGTCTACGGCAACCGAAAAAGGCGGGTGGGTAATGTCAGAGACATAACTGGATGTCGTGAATACGAAAACAACTGACATGTTCCTTAACACTTCCGAATATCAATTAGTTGAACAATTGTATGAATTATGCAAGCATTCCCCTTTTTCACATTTTTTGCAAAAACAAAGAAGGCTTCACTTGATCTCGATTACTGTGAATTTCACACAGCGAAAAGTGCACAAATCTAACCAAACTGTTCTAGATTTGCACTAAACTGAGGATATTTACCTTCGATTTGCGAACAACAAATCCTAATAGTTCTCTAGAAAACTTCTAGAGCCATTAGAACGGCTGATTTTGTGTAATGCTCTCCACCGTTGTTTTTTCACCAATGCTAATGACTGGCAGCTGTGACGTAATCGCTCTTGTCGAAAGCGAAACTAGCTATGCAGACGACACAAAACACATCTGCTCGCAGTGGCGATAGAATCCCAACTGATTCAATTTTTGTTAAGAGGTTTCTTTTTATGCGATTTCGTTTGTAGCTTTTTCGCTAATGCGCGGTCCTAATAGCAGCATATAGAATTTTAATTTCGATTATTTCATTTCGGATTTGCATTTCATTGAAAGAAACTATCAGGGTGCTATACGGGATTCTATCCTGCTTTTCAGAAGGACCAAATTGTGGAACTCACTACGATATCAAACGTTGTTCGGAACATTTTCCTCTAACGATTAGTTGTACAGCAGCAGATACTTTGTTCTCTTCCTCAGAACGCGTTCTGATTGGCTGGTGTTGACATGGGTCAAATGAGACAGGTTTTTCAATAGTGTACTATTGAAATACTTCAATGCTTTTGCTATACACGTTCAAGTTGAAAAATTTCGATTCTATTGGTAGTTAGTTTATGTTATAAATCCTTTCACAAAAACTGAGAATGTGGTCGTTTTGGAAAATGAGTTTGTATCAATCTTCTACCGAAATCATTGAAAATTATGTTCCTTAGACCTATTGCAAAGACATACATACATTTTCGAAGAAAATATATCAGTACATTTAGAAATATCTCAATGTTTTCTTAAGGGGGGCATATAATAACACTTTACCCTACACTGAAATCAAAAGGATTTGAGTCAGGCGAGCTAGGTGACCAAATCTCTTTGTACCGGAATTGAGGCATGTTGTACCTCAGCCACAACACAATATTCGAATCCTTGCCGTAGGTAGATGCATTCCAAGGCAACATGATCGTAAAGAATTTCTAAGTACACATCTGTGTTCACTTCCAGGCCTGCTTGGATAAAAACGGGGTTCATTTTTTGGCCATCGGAAGCAAGCAATCCAAACACCATCACACCTGCTGGATGCTTGGTCCGAAACGTGAATTTGATGTTATCAGGTACATCAGATGGACCTTTTCTTCAGATTACTAAGCATTATCTTGCTTCGTTCAACTCTGGCTGCTTCAATTCTGTCAGTAATCAAATGTCTTTTAACTCGAGCTCTAGATTTTGTTTTTGAATCATATTTCACAACTCTTCTTACCGTTGCTTCTGAAACATTAGCCTGCTTTGTCATTTTTCTCATTCTCCAAACGGGATTACGAAATACTTTCATCTTAATGGATTGTATAAACCCTGGCGTTCTCACAGATCGCTTCCG
Source organism: Malaya genurostris (assembly GCF_030247185.1). Lineage (NCBI taxonomy): Eukaryota > Metazoa > Arthropoda > Insecta > Diptera > Culicidae > Malaya > Malaya genurostris. The sequence goes on from NC_080571.1 coordinate 259,411,791, forward strand.
ACCACTTCCAGATTTTCTTGGCACTGATGGGAGTCCAACTGACCAGAGATGTCTATCTCCTCTGTGTGACGAAGAGCAAGCAAAATTTCTCCCCTCGCACTGACAATTTCAACGAGAGCTCTTCTCTTTCACATTTATACACCACTGTTGTGTAAGTGTGCACGCATCATGAGTGCGTTTGTTTATTTCCTTTTACCTCTTCCACTGAATCGCACCAAAGTGCTAGAGCATTGCTAATAAATTCTCTGAGGTGGATGCAGATACTTTCACAGAGGTGTACACGCCGGTGAGCACTCTGCTGTATGGTTTTCGTAGATGAAGCGTGGACACGCAAAATCAGCAAAATAAAACAATTTATCGTAAAATTTTCGGTTTTCCTTGCAAATTTTTCATAGCAAGGCCAGATCTACTCTCTATTAATTGAAGTTCACAGAAGTGTTCGCTCACAATCACGCGCCAGTGGTCACTTGGGTGTATTTAGACGAGAGCGCGTGTGAGCGATTCATGCGAAGAGAATGTGTTTCACTCGCGCCAGCTGCTTCAACCACAAGCACACACTCAAATGCTGTCTATTCGACACTGAGAAGAAGTGCGCTTTCCTCTTTGTGCGGTGCTTCGTTTTTTTCATCCTCGGTGTGGCAGAAATCTGACTCTAGCGTTTATCACTCTGGTGAAATGCCATCTCTGCAACTGACGCCTTGACACGAAATACAGTACTAGCCTTTGAACATTTTACAAGAGCCATGATATCTGAAACTGACTTCTGGGCGAGAAGTAATGTAAGGATGTCATCCTTGTCGTACCTTTTTTTTCAACAAATCTTGTTGAATAAAAACAAATTCAAATACACCAATCCAGGTTGAGTAATTTGAGCACAGTGTTGGCGAAAATTTGACAGAATTGCTACAAAACTCGAGTCTCTCAATGCATGAACCATGAGAGAATTTTGCTACATTTCTTCGCTCCACTTCATACTATGAGTCAATATTTCGAAAATACTCTAGCAGAGCATTTTCGAAATATTGACGTATCTTCAATCAAATCTAGTGGTATCTGTGTCATACCGTCGGTAATTCGCGTTATCCGTTATAATCAGCTATTTATGGATCGTCACAATATACTAATGGAGCTTCAATGTCATTGAAATTCAATTGTGAATTATTAATTTTGTTTCAATTGAAGCTCTAAACGTCCTTTTTTTTTTTTTTATTTTATATCATTTATTTTACCCCGGCTTTAACCATGTTGGTCGTTCACCGGGTAGAAGTTATAAAATTTAACCGTTTTGGTTTACAGAGTTTTGTGTTTTTTATGTTTGTTTTGTTTTTCTATTCCGTTGTGGCCGCGGGAGTCATCCCAAGGGGGTCCAGCCACCTTGCGGATGGCCCACAGGTTTTCTTTGCTTGTATTTTTGGTGGGTTCGTTATAGCTGGCGCGCACCAGGGTCCATTGGCTTTCTTCTTTGCTCGTTGGTGGTCCGAGTGTCGGAGCTGAACTTTTTGCTGGCCGCGTGGAACATCCCCGGGGGATCCGGCCTCCCGGCGGATGGCAGCGGGTTGGATCAGTCCAGTTCATGACGTTAGCGTTGGGCAGCCTCCCCGGAGGGAGTTTTGTCGTTGAGCATGTAAAGAAATAGAAACGTGGGCAAAAAGCAAGTGAGTGTTCATTAAAAAGCGGAGGGGGGAGGGAGGGGGTGGTTTATAATGTGTTGGTGGGTGGATTTCCTGCAGATGTTAGTGCGCTGTTCTAGATATAGATCTTGTTAGTTCTGCATCGTAGATGGTGAAGCCAAGCCTTTGAGAACGGGCGGATGTTATCGAAAGTTAGGAGTTGCGGAGGCGCTATCCATTCATATCTGCGGCCGAGTTAAGGACGGGTACAGTTTTTTGTTGGGGAGTAGGGGATTTGCGTCCGAGAATTTTGATTGTTCAGTGAAAAGGTGGTTTTGGTTAATGGCAGAAGGGGCATGAAATGATGGGAATAGGATTGGGGGGCGTATTTGTCGGGTGGGGTTTGTGGTTATATTGCTGTTAGACTGTTGTGTGAAGAGCGGTTAAGTCTTGGGTGGTAAAAGTAGGTTTTGTTGGGTGGTAGGTGATGGTGGTATGGAGTGAGAAGAATCGAATGCTTAGGGGTTATATCTGTGGGGGTTCTTGTTGTTTTGTTGTTGGGGTGGTGTGTTGAGGCGGGAGATGAAGGTAAGAGTTGTGTAGACTATTTGTTTCGACTGTTAGATGGAGTTGTAGATGTTTCCGTCTTTGAGGAGGAGGATTAACGTTATCTCGGCTACGGGGTCGTTCGCAAGGATGTTTCTTATGGATGTGTTTATGTTATACTGTGCACGGAGGTTGTGAAACTCCGGACAGTTAACTAAGATGTGCTCAACCGTTAGCTGTATGTTGCAGGAGGAGCACGTTGGTGGGGGTTGCCTGGTGAGGTAGTGTTTATGGGTGAGCCGTGTGTGCCCCGTCCGTAGCCGAGATAGTACTCGCTGTTCCCGGCGGTCAGGGCGGTCCGTCCAGGTTGTAAGATCGCCCTTTATTTTGGGCAGTAGGCCGCCGGACGCTCTCCATTGTTGTACGAAGTGGTTGGAGAGTTTGTCCCTGAAGTCCGTCAGTATGTCTGCTGAAGGGACCTCAGAGGTAGCGCGCCGACTTTTCCTGCCCATAGCCGCTAGTGTATCCGCGTTTTCATTGCCCGGGATCCCGCTATGTCCAGGGATCCAGCAGACCGTGACATTGCTGCCACAGTATGTCTCGATCGCCTGGACAAAGGGATGCCTGGATTCTCCCGCCTCCAAAGCAGTGATTACTGCTAAGGAGTCCGAGAAAATCACGGCGTCGGATCCCGGGGGAATGATTTTTATACACTCGAGAATAGCAGCAGCTTCCGCCGAGAACACCGAGCAGATGGGATTTAGGCTACGGTGAATGGAGGTATTAGATCCCCAAACACCGAGCCCGGTGTCAGAGTTTGTCCGTGAGCCGTCAGTGAAGAATAAGGCTGAACCTTTGAACTTGTCGGCCGTAATTTGATTGAAGCATCGTTTCGCAGCTGCTGGTATTGGTTTGGCTCCGAGGGAGGGTGCCAGTGAAGTATCGATTCTGGGGAGATCCTGTTGGTACCAGGGTTTCTTCCAGACTCGGTGTAGGCGGGCCAGTTTAGGAAGTCTTTGTCCTGTGAATTCTTGGTACAAAGACTTGGCTATATCCAATAATGTGCAGTTGTTTCCCGATGTTCTCTCCAAGTAACCCATGGCTCTGCGTACGATTGTCCAGGCCAAGTGCCATCTGAAAGGTAGTTGGCCCGACTCTACGCACGCCGCCATTGCTGGGGTACTTGGGAGGAGGCTTGAGGCTAGTCTGACGGCCCTGTTGTAGGTAGGGCCCAGAAGTTTAATGATGTTAGCTCTACCTATGGCCGTTGCCTCTATGCCATAAAAAATTCTACTCCATATCAGAGCTTTGGCAATGTTGATTCCTTGGTGACGGTTCCATTTTGGATGACCAGAGCAGATGGACCGGATAAGGTTCAGTCTGGACTCGCAGTCTTTCTTAGTTTGTGCAAAGTGATTGGAGAAGTTCAAGTTTCGGTCGAAGGTAACGCTGATAATTTTTGGGGATTTCTTGAACGGCACTTTGATTTGTCCGATCGTTATCGGATGGTCTGTATCTAGATGTTTTTTCCTACAGAAATGTGAAATAGTACATTTGTTGGGAGCGATATTGAAGCCTACGCTTTCTGCCCATTTGCAGATAGCGTTCGCTGCTTGTTGGATTTTATTTCGGATTCTTTTCCTGGATTTACCGGTGACTAGTATAATAATGTCATCGGCATACACGTAAATCCGCACCCCTTTGGGGACGTGTTTGAAAATGGAGTTAATTCCTATTAGAAATAAGGTGACGGCTAGAACCGACCCTTGTGGGACTCCGTTTTGTTCTGCGAATGTTTGGGATAGGGATCCGCCTATACGGACTTGGAAGTTCCTGTTGGCCAGGAAGTCTTGCAGATAGGCACCCATTCGCCCGTTTATGCCCCAGTTAACCAGTTGTCTGAGGACCCCTTCCCGGTTAACTGTGTTATAGGCCTTGGATAGGTCTATTGACAGGGCGTCTGCATGTAGCCCTTCGTTTATCTCTTCGTGTATGGTGTTGCTTAGCGATGCGAAGTGGGCTCCTGTTCCCTTTCCTTGTCGAAAACCAAATTGCCTGTGATCCAGTAAATCGCGCTCTTCGAGAAATGTAACGAGGCGCCGGTTTACAAGTCTCTCAAGTGTTTTGCCAATGCAAGAGAGGAGGCTTATGGGCCTGAAGTTCTTAGCGGAGTGAAGCTCCGCGCAACCCTTTGGTATGGGAACTATGTGGGCAGTTTTCCAGTTTGTTGGAATTTTGCCAGATAGCCAAATTCTGTTGAAAAGATTTAGGAGGGCTCTGCGGCCCTTCGGCGGAAGATGCCGGAGCATATCATAGTTGATATGATCCGGGCCGGTTGAATTACCTTTGGTGGAGTTTAAGGCGAAGTTAAGTTCCTCCGCAGAGAATAGGCTATTCCAATTTTCATTCAATCCGGATTGGATGGACACAGGAGGGCACTGGGCATTCCGAGTAGAGTTTAGGAATGCCTGTGGTAGTGCCGTGTCATCAGACAGGGATTTGAAGTATTGGCCAAGATGGTCTGCTATGATGACCGGGTTCGAGGTGAAATTGTCGTGAACCTTTAGAACGAAGCCCTTGTATCTACGTTTTCCCCTGAGAGCATTTACTCTTCTCCACAGCTCGGCTGTCGAGGAGTCTGATGAAATGCCACTAAGAAAGCTGTTCCAGCTGTTTTCCTTAGCTTTCAAAATGGTTTCCCTGGATAAGTTCCTATGGCGACGAAATTCTTGCGCCTTTGCTGCTCTGTTGGGGTGTTCTGGGGGGGGTTTTCTTGAGTGCTCGGAGGGCTTTTCTGCGGGCTTTTATGGCATCGGCTACTTCTGGGCACCACCAGTGGACCGCCCTTTTGGGAGGTTTCCCGCTGGTTCGTGGAATGCTTTCATTAGCCGCTCCAAGGATAACGTTCTCCAGTTCCTCCGGTGAGAGGTTGGATTCGTTCCCAATCCTTCTTTCTATGGAGGCCTCATAGCCTTTCCAGTCTGCACGCTGATGGATCCATACACGGTGCCGAGTGGTGTGGGGCTGTCGCTGGTCTAGTGAAATGAGAATTGGTACATGGTCGCTACTACCTGTATCGGCCCAGGTGGACCACCTACAGGAGCCGACCATGTCTCGCGATGCAATCGACAGATCGATGGACGACTGGTATTCCCCCCTGAAAAAGGTAGGGTTACCATCGTTTAATATGACCGCTCCACATTCCTCGACTGTGTGCAGGATCTCGCTTCCGCGGCGGCTGTTTTTTCTTGAACCCCATGTGTGGTGGTGGGCGTTGAAGTCACCCAGAACAAGGAAAGGGGGTCGAAGCTGTTGAAGAAGTTTCTTCAGCTTTTTCCCCACCTCTCGAACTTCTGCTGGGATGTAAACGCATACCACCGTACATGAGGTTGGCAGATGGACCTTAACTGCGATGGCAATCAAGTCGGTTGTGATCTGACAGGGGGTTGAGGGTACGTCTGTCCTGATCGCAAGGCCGATTGATTGATGTAGGTTGGTACCGGTTTTGGCACTCCAAGTATAGCAGTGATTTAGCCACGAAGTCGGATTGGTATTTTGACGAAGATGCGTTTCTTGGAGTGCTAGAACTACCGGATTGTAGGTGGCTATGAGGTGCTGGAGGTCACCTAGGGAATGATTGAGGCCATTCACATTCCATTGAATGGCCAGTATTGTCTCACTCGACAAGCCGTCAGGCTCTGAAGAGGACAAGCTCGTGTTGGCACAAGATAGTGGATGGGAGGAGGTGAGAGAGCTGGTAGGAGAGGATTTTGAGAGGGTGTTACTGATGTCCGGTGATGATTGTGACGGGCCGTCTGGAAGACGAGGAACTCGGTTTTCGTGTTTCCTGCAGCAAGCGGTAATATTCCGGGAACATCCAGGGATGGGGCTTGAACAAACTTCCCGATCCCGTGGACGGTGTCCGACGATGTCGGCGTTGTTGAGGTGGTTGGATTCCGTCTCCCCGTCCTGGACCCGTCGACCCACCGAAACTGGTGGGGGGGCAGGCGCAGGGGGACGGCCACGTTTGTGAGTGCTATTTCTGTCTCGCCTGGTGCGACAACCAAGTTCCGGTTGGTTGTTCGAGCGGCCCGCACCTGCTTCGTCCCGGCCATTCTGTGAGGGCTCGGGGGAAGACAACCGGTCGCCCGGTATGAGTTGAGGGGGGTGGTGTGTTTCCGATGTTGATATTTTATAGGGATTTTTGGGGTTGGTGGTGGGGACTGGATTGTTGTTGAATGTGGGTGATAGAACGGAAGGGTGGACGGGAGGCGACAAAGTTCGATCGGACAAGGTCCTGATCGGCTCGGCGCCCCTCGTCCTCTTGGGGTTTTCGTTTTTATCGTGCGTGTTGATATTGTTGGCTCAGTCCCCTAATGGGAGCTGTGCATTGAGTTTATTGTGTGTGGATGTTGTTTTCTGGGGGTTTATTCGGATATGTCTATTGCCATGGATGTAGTAGAGCTGGTGGGGGATGATTCACGGCTGGAGAAGTCTCGGATAAGAGAATCTGATGGGGATGGATGGTCTGGGAGTTCAGTGAAATTTTGGTCTTGGATTGTAGTGTGAACGGGTTTGGTTATAGATTTGTTTTCCTTCTTCTTCTTCTTTTTCTTTTCACCTTCGGTTGATCCGGAGTCGACCCGCTCGAGTGATCTACCCTTTCTTGCTTGACGAGTGGGGGATGCGGGAAGAGGTGATGTGCGTTGTTTCGTTGTGTTGTTGTGCTCTTCTCTGTTTTGTTGTGTTGTGTTGTTGTTTGTTGGTGAGATTTTCTTTTTTTGTTGTTGGCTTGTCTTTTGAGGAGCGACTGTTGTGTTGGTTGAGACCGGCAGGGGAGCTTCCTTCTGAGTGGTGTTATTGTTTTGCTGGTTTTTCAGCAGTGCGTGTATTTGTTGGCGCATTTCAGCAATTTGTTTGCCAGCGTCCTCAAGTGCTGCGCGGAGTTGTGTTACTTCCGAGTCCTTGGACTCGGCTTGTTTTTGGGCACGGAGGGAGAGGATTTCGGCTTTAAGAAGCGCGATCGTCCTGTCCTTCTCGTCGCCCCCCGGATTCAGTCGGTTTTGCACTTTATCAGCGTATGAGGACTCGGGCTTGCTCAGTCTCATGAGCGCTCGGGCTTCCGGGAAGGAAAGTCCCCTGTCGGTCTTGAGCTTCACAATGGCTTCCTCTTCCAACCATTTGGGGCATTTGCGGTTGCGGGCGGGGTGATCGCCGCCGCAGTTCACGCATCTGGGGGAGTTCGGGCATGGTGTCCCTTCAGTCATTTCATGGTGTGTGGCACACGATATACAAATTGCTTGATTAGGACAGAAGCGACTACCGTGCCCGAACCGGCCGCATTGGTAGCAGATCATCGGAGACGGGTAGTACGGTCGGATGGACGTCCGGATCAGACCGATTTTGATGTGCGTTGGACGAACGGAGCCGGAGAAGGAAAGAATTATGAGTGGGGTATTAACTACGGTCCCATCCTTCCTCTTGGTTATCCGACGAACGCCGTAAACGTTTTGTTCGCGGAGTTCCTCCAAGAGGGCGTCTTCACTCCAGTCAATAGTGTCCAGGTCGTGTATGACTCCCTGAACAATATTGAGCGTAGGGTGGGGGACGACTTCGACCTTTTGGCCGTTTATCAACTCTTTCAATCCGAGCAGAGCTTCCAGGGTTTTTCGTGAGGTTGTTCTGATCACGTATCTCGTACCTCGGGCCTCTTTAGTGGCCGTGATCGTTTTAAGTGGGTCGAAACCCAGGACACTCTGCACGGATTTTGCGATAACGAAAGGGTTGGGGGGCAGACGCGCCTCCGCCACTCCTTCCTGACCAACAGCGCGCAAAACTAGTGTTTGTTTGTCTATAATGTCTCCAGAGTTCATGAACTCCGGTAGACGACTACTATTCGCAAGGGGGGGGTATTCAACGGGGGTGCGACGTAGGGTGTTGATTGTTTTGGAGCTTGAGGCTGTCGCCCCGTCGGGGGGGTCTGGCCCGGTCATTTGGGGTAGGGGGTTGTTTAATCGAGGGGAGAGGGGGTGCTTGTATGTCGGGGGAAATTTATATAAAAATGTGTAAATAAAAACAAATAAGGAAAGATGATGAAAGGGGGACTCACTCTAGTAGTCCAATACACGTTTAGTGCTTATCGGTAGGCTCTGCAAATGTCGGGCTGATCCGACCGATGTCACTCTACGAATACAGCAGCACACCGCTGCTCACAATGGCCGTTCGTTTTGTTGGATGCCACTCTCTTCCTGCTATCACGATCTTATCCGATGATCGGGTGAAGGATTGTGTCACTAACACTAATCAAAATACCTTCTATTGGTCTCACTTTAATATACACTGGTATTCCTTTGTTTTAACCGTCCATGCGGTTTCTATAGAAATTGGGTTATGCCGGGTGGCTGAGCCCGTGCCCCGGAGCCAAACGGCGATGGCTGTCCGGAGCACGTTTTCATTCACTATCAAACTGATACGGTGTGATTAGTTTTATTTCCAGTTAAACTGCACACTATTCACTTCAATTTGACCGAGAGACGGTTGGTCAGCGCGGAAATATCTTACTGGTATAATAAAATAACGGCTTATGCTGGTGGAACGATTAACGTGGAATTTCACTAGCAGAGCTAACGCGGGAATGATCCGAAGCGTTCTAGTGTTCGGAGCGAACTGTCTAAACGTCCTTCATCTAATTCATTGAAGCGAAAACGATGAGACCGTTAAACAAATAGGCTGCTCATTTCGGGATCTAAATTTACATGAAACATTAGACGCATAACATTCCAGGAAGCTGTGATAAAATTATATCATTAGATCGTAAAACGTAATAAAGACGTATTAAGCTGTGATAATGATATAAAAGCAAGACAAATTGTGCCCCTACAACGAAGGGACCAGAGAAAAACTCATCCGAATCTAATTCAAGCGTACTTTGCAGCGAATGTCATTACTGCCGAAATAGATGCTCGGTGGGTTGACCGCGCAGCTGTGCTCTAACAAAACAATGCAGATTATAAAATGAACCCCACTGGATTCTGTGGAAAATTTTCCATCTTCCACCACGGAACCGTGGTTTTTCTACTTCACCATACGATGAGCGCTGGCAAAATACTAGGAATTTAATTTCGACTATAGCGTCTACCGGAGAGAGTGGAGTGTCTTTTCTGCCACAGGAGTATTACTAAGGTGGGAGGAAAGTTTTCAGATATATCCAGTCGACATACAATCGTCTCCCAGATTTTAGGGTGTTTCCAACCCAACTGCCTGCTATGTCAATTTGGTCTTAATGGGGTTGTTTTTAATTCTGATGCTTCGCATGGCACTTTCACCGTTTGAGAATATGTAAATTTGCAACCGAATTGCCAAAGATTCGCGACGAGCTGTGGCAGTTAAGCTTCTTAGGCATCAAATCAACATCTCTATGACGATTCCCAACTAGTCACATTTCATGCCCAGCTGATTTTTCCGAATCAATGAATGAACAAAATGATATCGATATCAAAATTACACCTGATTAAACACTAATCCCCAGGCAGATAGCACTATCAGTTGGAACCTTGATTATAAATCTGGTACAATTTTGGCAGCTACCGGGAAACGGCACGGTTGGGGGTGTGAACTCCCGCACAAATTATCTGTGCGGTCGATATTCACATGTTTTCTGTGTCGAGTTTCATACATAAATTTCCTATCTCTCAGTCACAGGTTGAATAGTTTATCTTCACGTTGCTACGTCAGCCCGCCGGTGCCGGAGGTGAATGAATCGAATATGTTCACTGTTCATCGGGTTTTTCGTTTTATTTGATTTGCAGTCGAAAAGCTAGTCTTTCGGAAACATTTTCGCACTGCTACCCTACGGAGATTCGCATGCTCTTATCCAGTGGAGAGGGCTCAGACATAGCCGCAACCCACTGAAATCGGTTACATCTGGTTCGAGATGACTCTTGCGGTCGGGCTGAATTGGTGATAGCAAACCGACGAGAAATGTAGATGAAAAACCCTTATGTATATTTCATTTGGTTACCATCGATTGATACTGGGGTGGACGGGGAAAGGGTTATGCTTTTACTGAAATAGAAAAAGGATCCACAGGACGGCTTTGTAGTAACGACGTCAAACAGAGTAGGGTACAAAATATAAAAACCAATCATACGTTCTAATAGGGTCAATCATGTGCTGTTAAGAATAGATAAGAAAGTCAGTAAATTTTGGATTATTATTCTCCAGTAAGATAAAATTATTCATTATGTAATGAATGGAAATCCGAAGCAATTCACCATGACCGTTTACTAAATATTGCTTATTTTTGGAACCATTGAGACGAAAACATTATCGCATGTTGAAATGAAATTAAATTCTTACTATCTTTGAATGGCTCATGGCGAGGATCGAAATGAGTTCGAACGACCCGTTTCCTTTTGATTCTTTTTCAAAGGGCCGCGATTGTTGAGCGGAAATTCATAATAGAAATATCAGTTTTTTTCGGTACACACTTATGAATAAACTGTTTTTTTTTTGAAAACTCATCAAGCCGTAGCGGATCCGTTTGGTCTTCGACTCATCAGTGCATTAGCAGTTTCAGTTTACGTGACTAATCCACTGATGAATTGTACACGAAACGTAAAAGAAATTAAAATAGTCAAGTGCACTTAGTTCAAACCAGTATCTTCATGATACCAAACCCCAGAACAACCAAAATTCCCAAAGTTATTTGTTTTGGACATTGTATGACAGAGTACTGGATACAATGCACTGCATTCGGAAAAAAATAAAAGGAGATTTAATTAGATTTCCAAGTAATACATCTACTTGTTCTGTTTCAACAGTCGATTTCCGTGATCAACGTGTCCTCAAAGGCAGGCCGTCCGATGTGGTTACTCCGAAACCTCCTTTTACGAACTGAATGGGGGTTCGTGGATCAAGTTAGCTTGTAAAAAGGCGAGTGGGTAGTGTCAGAGACATAACTGGGGAACGTGATAAACGAACAAAACTGATTTGCTTCTCTCAAATTTCCGAATAACAATAATCGTTCGTATTAGTTGATTAACATTTCGCTTGTCATCATCACGAATTTCTAAAGGGGTTACCCTATGTTTGTGCTTAGGTCAACTTAGGATAAAAACGGATATGTGCCCATGACCATACCTGAATCGGCCTCGCGTAGAACCAGCAGATCAGAAAAAATTACAATATTGCAATTGTTGTTTCACGCCCTGGTTGTTTCAACTAAAATGTTGTTGATTTAACTAGCATATCTGCTGATTTTGGCAGAACCGTTCAGGTAAACGGAATTACTGTATTCAAATGCTGTCACTTGGCGGAGAACGAAAACAGCAAAACGCAAAACAAAAATCCTCTTCATTTCACCAGAAACGTTTCATATTGAAAATTTTCAATGGCTATTAAACCTCATTTATGTCAGTCACGTAGTGGCCGATGGGAGCGGGTCATTCCGCCGAAAGTCGTTTCGCCGAATGCCATTTTGCCGAAAGTCGTTTCGCCGAATGCCATTTTGCCGAAAGTCGTCGGAAGCGGCGGCCTCTTGCATACAAACCTATAACCGCCTCGATCGCCCGGTCTACTCAAAGCTTGGTTTCTTTGCTTAAGTTAGGTACGAACGAGCGGTAGCGAGGTCGGTCAGCACACAGATCAAATCGATGTGTCGAAGCCGTATTAGATATTTTTTCTCTTAGTAAACGGAAAATACCACATACATTTGCTTGGTAGATACATACACCTATGCAATTGCTTTGATGCTTAGTGGCTAATAGTCAACAAGTTTCCTTTCGCTCTGATGTTCATGAATCAATCTTTATTCAAGAGTACAAGAATCAATATTTATTCAAGAAGTACAATTGTAGGTCAACAAAACGGGCGTTAACGTATTATAATTCATTTGTGTTTATTTTAAATCAATTGCAATTATAATATTAAGACAATTGCAGTAATCGGCGAAATGACCCTTTCGGAGAAATGGTTTCCGGCGAAACGGCTTTCGGCAAAATGACCCTGATCCGTACCGAGTCGTGTAAGTAAAAGTATGCAGAAGAACATAACAGTTAATTGTAAAACAAGTTTTTCATGCACTGAATAGATATTCCTAAAGTATAAATGTTTCGATTTCTTCTGCGACTAATGAATTTTTGGACAGTTCATGTAACTCAAAAAGTCACCTAGAAATTGCTGCTAAAGTAAAGTGATAGTATTTGTATTTTTTTGAAAGTGCATCCTTAGCATTAATTTGTCAAACGGAATCAAAAAAGCTCTTCCAGCGAATGGAATGGTTTACAATGGCCGCACGAATCGCAATCCTGCTTCTTTTACTCGGAATATACAGCAGTTTTGGGGTTTCCTATAACATTCGCTCTGTAACTTGAAAAGAAGTCGAGTGCGGGATTCTGGACTAGCCTACTTTCATGTAAAAAAGTCTGGAGAATTGATTAGAAGAACCCACACTGGCCGCACGAAACGTTTTGGTCATGGTCATGAAATGGAGAAAATGGGGTAAAATAGCCACCAAAACGTTTCGTGCAGCCAGTGTATACTCTTCCATTCGATTCTCCAGAAATTTTCACATAAAATCAAGCTATTTCAGTAGACCGCACTCGATTTCTTTTCAAGTTACAGAACAAATACTACAGAAAACCCTAAAACTGCTGGGCATTTGAGGTAAAACGAGCAGGATGACGATTCGTGCGGCCAATAAAAACCATTCCATTGAATTTCTTGGATTTTTTTACATAAGAAACATTCTTGTTTGTTGCCTTTTGCATGGTTCCCGATTTCTTTGCGGGTTTCTTGGGGTTTTTTCCCACTGTGCAATATATCGGCAGACAAGAGTAACGCAATGATTTATTACCCGGCGAACGACCAAAATTAGGTTAAAGTTATGGCGACTTTACGTCAAACGAACTGAAATTAATAAATCGTTCAAAAAATAGTTTCACGAAAATTACACGTATCCAATTGAAATAAAGAAACACGATCAAATATTTTTGACTTCTTAACCGAAAAAAATAGTTAGATGGAAAAAAGTTTGGAGGCTGATTTTGTGTGAAATGCCCTATATGTTTGTTTTGACAAGACAATGCACCGGCACAAAAGAGTAACGTAATGATTTTTAGCTCAAATCGTTTTCCCATTAACCTTTTCCGTCGTTTAGGTTTGATACGATTTGATACCGTTTTTTTATCGACCCACATGTTTTCTGCATCAACAATTGATTAAAAAATTGTTACTAGAAAGACTGGTCATCAATTTGAATAAATATACAAATTTTTTTTAAATATATATGAGTGACATGAAAATTCCTTTTTTCAGTGGTTGTAGTTAGAATCTATTTAGTTATAGAAATGTATGGGCTATCAATTTCCAATAAAAGGATTAACACGTCACAATCGAACAATTATGTTGCCAAAAAAGAACCGTGCTAAAACAAATCGAGCCAGAATACTGCTCTGAAGGGCACTATATTAAATCTTTCAATCACTCCAAAACGAACATTTGGGGGTTTTTGGTTTGTATAAAAAGTGCATATTTAGTTTCGATTGCTTCGCGTTTCGTCCCTAAATGTTCAAATTCTGCAGCGGCCAATAATCGGTCGTCACTCGATTTTCGTCCGAGACATCAGATAGAATATGGCACCTAGTGTCATATCCTTGAACATAGATTGTGTGAACTTTGCGTCTGCTTAGCAGTTCAAATTGAACTGTTAGACGGAGGTGGCGGTTCAATTTGAACTGCTTTAATCACTGATGAGCCTAAATTGAAATGTGAAGAATTCGACTCCAAAATGGTTGTATTGATAATTGTGTTTATTTTTTATTCCAAGCGTGATTTCATCGTGCTGCGTTCAAAACCAATTCTTACAATCTATAGCTCGTTTGATCGGTTGAACGATAAGGTATCTAAATTTGGAATTTGGAATATTTAGCTCTCAAGGTCAATTGGGTGTCAAACAATTGCAAAATTTGACATAAAAGTTCGCATAACTCGGAAAGCAATCATCAGATCCGAAAAAAATTTAATTAAGTTAATAACTAAATTGATTTTAATAAACTCAAATTTTTTCATATTTTGTCTACAAGGCCAATTGGGACAGATATTATAAAAAAACTGAAACTTTTTACATAAAAGTTTAGATAACTCGGAAAGAAATCATTAAATCCAAAAACAAGATCAATAGCGTAAATACTTCTTGGAAGACCTTTCATTTGCAACCAGTTTGGATAAAATGGGTCCAGTCATCTATGAGGAGCACGCCTCTTAATTACGCGCACACAAACTTTTGCTCAGTTCGTCGAACTGAATCGATGTGTATGTTAAAGTTTTTTGATGCCAAAAGCCTTAAAATTGGATGGAACCTCGAGATTTAGTGTCATATCGAAAAAAAAATTATTGAAGATATTGACTTTTTGGGACTTTGGAGATTTCCGAAATCATAGCTTTTGTTGTTGTAGAATGTCTTAAAATTGCATGAAATTTTCTCAAGATTTTCCAAGCTTGATCAGAGACAACATTACTGCTTTTGAATAAGAGTTAGTTTATCGAAATTCGTTGATTATCTTCGACAAGTTTCAGCCAATTGGAAACGTGGAGTGGAGACGATTACGTCACTTATACTATCATATTTCCGGAACGAAAAATTGACAGGGATTTGACCTTCGAAATTGATCGATGACCCAATGGTAGCTTACAAACAAGCCTAAACTTGTTAAAATAGGTTCAGTCATCTCTAAGAAAATTGAGCGGAAAAAAGAATAACGTACTTTGTCGGTTATGTCACTTATACCATTATATCCCCGAAGCCGAAAGTGACAACCATTTGATCTTCAAACTTGGTAAATAACTTAATACTAGTAAGTTTGAGAAAATCGGTTCAGCCATCTTTGAAAAAATTGAGCCGAAGAAAACAACGCGTTTTGTCAGTTACGTCACTGATACCATCATATCTCCGGAACCAGAACTCACAATCATTTGATCTTCGAACATGATCAATGTCTTCGAGACTTCGTTCGAAAGTTGGTTTTCCCAGCAATTCTTAGATAGACGAGGTAAAATGTATAGCTTTCTACTAGTTACAAAACAAAGTCTACTGGTATTATATTTTCTCATCTATTTAAACTAATATCCGTTACAATTTATTCATTCATTCATTGGAATATTTCGCTGGACTATTTGTTTACCAAAAGACAATCATTATGTGGTCAGCTCTCTATCTCGGTAGTTATATCAAAGTCTCCCGTCGGAGTAAACTGTCTAGTGAATAGTTTTATACCAACAGATTGAATCAGTTGGTTCCACCGCGGTATCGTCTGGATTGTTGACGCTATTACTCACCAAATGCCAGCTTTATGATGATGATAATGATAATGATGACGACGGAGACGATGTTGCAGAAACAAATGGGAAAACTTTCCCACAATAATCAGAGCTAGCAAATATACACACAGCGGGTGGTAAAAGCAACCGAGCTTCTCCGAGGATAATAGGATTAAAGCTTATTCATGCTTAATGAAATGCATTTACAAAATGCGACGGTAGAACATCAGCTGGTCGTTGCTAGGTTCAGTACTCGGATGCGCTTTGTTGAAGTTGCGCTTCCTCAGAGTAGATCGTTGGAATCAGTACAGAAGCTGACATTTAGTTTTCATTCAGTGTCTTTGAATATGCAAATATCCGCCTGTGTTGGTAATAGTTTATACAGCAACTTTTAATTCTGATCTCAGTTCATAATCCACAAACACCAAACCCACAAATCCTTCAGCGCAGTTTTGTCGGCAATATAATTGCATAATTGTTTGGGTTATGCAAATGTAACCATTCATCAAACCGCAGCTCTTTCGTCCACTGCTCACTGCCGCCGGTTGCAGCACATATGTCTAACGAAGGCTTGCGCACTCGTCCTGATTATCATTTTTTTTTCGAGCGAGAAAACAGACTGTGCTTGAACGGAAACATACAGCATCGATGGCAACATCGATCGCCGGCTAAAAGGGGGGCCTGAACGATTTTAAATCCCCGTGGCAATCATCCTGTCAGCATCACTTATCGTTTGTTGTAGAGTATCCTTCGGAGAATTCACCCGACGATGGAATTGGCTGGATACCCCGTAAGTGAAACGTTTAATCTGCATTACATTACCGCCATTGTTGTTACCAACACCCACGTGCATCGTTGTCGGTCGGATCCGTGGGCTGGTTCCGTAATGCCGCCCACCAGCGGAAAACGAGAGTAACAAAAGCGGAACCAGAGTCGTTGACGGTCGTGGTGATACCGGCAATATTGAATGAAACAGTCGACAGAAAGGAAAACGGAAATGGCCGTCACATGACATTTATGGTTGTACTTAAATACGATTCTTCGAGCGGCTCCCATAGACACACACCCACACAAACACTTCCCCAGTGCGAAGGCTTGATTTTGATTATATGGGTCAGGTATTGTGCAGCTCTCAACGGCCGACGGATAGCTTCTGCTATTTTTAGCACTCGAGCTTCAGTTCAATTAGCCGACGTACATGCAAATTAACTCAGTTCCCTGACTATCTAGCGAAGCAGTTTTCCAATACGATTTTTGTGCGAAAAAAAACTGGAGCTAATAGAATCTCCAATCCTTAACAACATGTTCGTTTTGGATGTGCTCTCACAAATCACTCAAGTTGTTTTGCATTTGTCATATAGATATAACATACAATCACTATGAAAATCGACCTTACAGTAAAGACCAAAACCATACCCGAAGACAATACCCAAATTCAGCAGCAAATGGTCGCCTAGCCTTTCCGATCTTCTACACGTTTTGATAAAATTCAGAAGGTGGAAAAATGGGATCCTAATGAGCTGAATGACAAATGTTTTTTTTGCACAGCATCGTGACAAAAGATAGAAATGGATTTATTTTGATATATTTTTATTTTCACAGAAAAGTAAAGGGTTTACCATGGCCAACCATCGACGTCAACCTAATCACTGCAGTGCACTTGGTGCAATCAAAAAAGTGTTTCGTACTACAGACAAACTATAGAAACTAATCACTACCGGCAGCAAATAATGGAATATAATCAAGCATTGCTCGAAAAACGACCAGACTGTTCCCTTAGTCTTGAGAAAGTCATTTCGCAGCACGACAATGCTCCCACAAACACAACGAAAGCGGTGAAAAAATGTGAATAATCCACATAGCAGTGAGATGATACCTTTTTTATATCAATCGACAAGTGTGTTTTGCATAAATATTCTTCGGACTTTTTAGTTTTCATGAAATTATTTTATTGACCGTCATTTTAAATGACAGTTTGAACCCTACAATTTTATAACTGCAAGTCGGATCGAAAAGAGAAACCATATGAAACCTCAATCTCAGTCCCGGGTCTAACAAAAAGAACACGATTTTTTGGGCTCAAAATAGACTTTATTCATCAATGTAATCAATTTATAAATAATCAAAAAAAATCAATGTAATCTCCATCAAGAGCAACGCAATCATTCCAGGGCCGCTATAATATTTCAAAACCACTTTTGTAGAACGATTTATCTTTTGCTTCAAAATATGCCTCAGTTTCAGCGATAACCTCTTCATTTGTGCGAAATTTCTTACCGGCGAGCATTTTTTCCAGGTCTGTGAACAGCCAGTAGTCGCTGAGAGTCAAATCTGGCGAATACGGTGGATGTGGGAGCAATTCGAGATTTGATTCATGTAGTTTTGCCATTGTTTCGATTCATTTGTGTTACGGTACGTTGTCTTGATGAAACAAAAATTTTTTCTTTGCCATATTCCGTCGTTTCATTCCAATTTCTAACGCTTCCACTTCAAGCGCTCTAATAACGCTATATAACATTCACTGTTAATGGTATTTCCTTTCTCGAGATAGTCGATCAATATTACACCACGCACATCCCAAAACCCAGCCGATTGTTGTGCTTTCGGACACTTTGAACGAGGTTCACCAGTTTCTGTTCACTCAGATCACGATCGTTTTGATTCCGGAGTAAAAGGAAGGATCCATGCTTCATCCATTGTCACATATCGACGAAAAAATTCCGGTTGGTTACCTTTATACATGGCCAAACACGCTCAGAGTCATCAATACTTTCTCATTGGTCAACAGTGAGCAAACGCGGCTCCCATTTTGAACAGAGCAGATTGTATTGATTTTCATAGTCAAATGCTCATGCAATACAAAGCCGACACGTTCTTTTGATATCTTTATGCTGTCAGCTAGCTCACGCAACTTCACTTTTCACATTTGGATGTCCACTTCGTTCTGCATCATCATTTTTCCCATCAAGAAGCAGTGTAAAATTAAAACACGAAATTGTTTTTGATCAATTGTCCTGAAAATAACAAAAGTCACCTAGTAACATAACCTTTTTAATTTGTAAACAGTTATGTCACGTTATTAAATTTTTTTCTTTATTTATCGTCGCACTAAATGATTAAACACACTTTAAAGACTGTCCCAGAAAGTATGGATCGTTTACAAATGGTGCACAGAACGCGGACTGTCACTGAGAAAGATAGCAAAAATGGAAGGAGTAAGTGAAAAAGCCGTGCGAAATGCAATCAGGATGTTCGGTGAGGATAACACTTTTGAAGATAAACCGAAAACGGGTCGAAAAAAAGATCCTGCTAACCCTCAGTTGGATAAACGTGTACTGAAGGCGTTCGAGCAAAAGTAGGAGGTTTCAGTTCGTGATGTGGCCAAAAAAGTGGGCACTTCGAAGTCAAATGTTCTTCGTGCTAAAGAACGTTTGAATCTTAGAACCTACAAGAAGCAGAAACAACCAAAACGTAGTCTGAAACAAGAAGCATCGATCAGGCCGAGGGTTCGAAAGCTGTACAATACGATTCTTGCTGGAAATTTGAACTGCATAATCATGGACGACGAAACCTACGTGAAACTCGATTACAAATCCTTGCCGACACCACAATATTATACGGTACGAGAAGGGCAAGTGTTAAACCAGTCCGAGACATCGATTGAAGTCGAAAATTTTTTCAAGAAAGCTATGGTCTGGCAAGCAATTTGTAGCTGCGGTAAGATTTCAAAACCCTTCATCACCATTGCTTCAATGAACAGCGAAATATACATCAAGGAATGTTCTCAAAAACGACTTCTACCCATGATTCGAAGCCACAAGGATCCTGTTGTCTTCTGGCAAGATCTTGCTTCTTGCCACTACTCGAAATCAACGGTAGAATGGTATACTACCAAAAATGTCACTTTCGTCCCAAAAGATATGAATCCACCAAATTGCCCACAACTTCGACCAACTGAGGAATTTTGGGCATTAACGGAGAAACATCTTAGGAAACATGTCTCGGCAGCCGAAACCATTCAACAGTTCGAAAAAGATTGGAAAAAAGTGTCAAAACGCCTAGAAGTCTGTACGGAATTTAATGAGGAACGTTCGCAAGAAGGTGCGCCAGCTAGTCTACAATGGCTAAGTAGCAGATGTTGAGAATAATATTCTGTTGTTGTAGTTTAATATTATCAGTATATCGAATAAAATTTGAATATCTAACACTTGTGAATTATTTACAGCAAAATCAAAGTGCGTCTATACTTTCTGAGACAGTCTTTATAATTTTTTTTTTTTTTTTTAGATTATAGAGGTTTTAACCTTGAGGTCATTCGCCTCTTCGGGCCAGAAAAGTTTCCTGACCCTATGTGCGGGGTTGGGAATCGAACCCAGGTGGGTTGCGTGAAAGGCATCGACTTACCCATCACGCTATACCCGTCCCCTGTCTTTATAATCAAAAGTACATGAAAAAGTGTATTCTTCCACACATTAATGAGACTTGAACTGTAAAATGGCCAGATTTGTAAAGCTGAGAAATATTATGCTGTTGTCAAACAGAAGTAGAGAAGGAGTTGAATAATACCGAGAGACGCAACAGAGATAAGCAGGTTGTTTAACAAAATGGCCGTTCAGGATAGCCAACAGAGCTAATCAAATACGATAAGTGGTATTCGAAGATAAGTTGGAAATTTATTTTTTTTTCCTTAAAATGCAGTAATTATCTTTCGTTTCGAATACTCAAAGCTTAGTAATAATATTTATAATATATGAATACTAAACATGGATTCGAGATAACCTGCGTCTAGATATAGAATGACTCAAGCATCAAACAATTTATCATTTGCTTGAAAGAAAATGAATGTTCGGCGCACTACACAGAAATGTAAGCAATTTTGTTCGTTTATTATATTTCACCTACAACAATTGCGATCAAACGAAGCTTCCAATTAGCTGTCCTAATGCTTACAATCAATCACATGAAGGAAATAACTCTGCAAAGAGCCCTTGTTTCCTTATAATCTTAAGACGACATAAATGGGTGCCCACTTTGCCCAGAGAACGACTCCCTCACAAATACATACATACGTACAAGATAATTTCATTTCTCACTATCGATCATAGATTGCCAGATCAATAGGTTGAATGGATTTCAATCCCGGGAGGAGCCATCTTGTCGGTACTCACTACTCTTGTGAATATTCTGAAGCGATAAAGCATCATTCAGATATCCGGCAGGCAGCTCTAATCTATTCTTGCATTCAGCTTCAATGTTGTTCAGGGTAAATTTGCATCGTTCTTATGCATAATTATTACCACTGCATCTTTCTGGAATCGTTCTCTCTATTGGATGGAAAATGCTGATCTATCATGCAGGAAACAAGTGCAAAAGAATTTAGTCTCTCTACCTAGTACCCTTTTGTCACTGTCAGCGGAAGCTATAAATATCGGAGACTATCTTGCCAATAGGGACAATTGGCATCCTTTACTGGATCCCTTTTTTGTTGGTATTTAAAATATTTTTATCACAACGAAAACGTAAATAAAGCTTTAGAACAATATTCAAAGTTTCGACTAGTATTTCAGTCTTAATTTTGTTAAAGTTGAACTCAATTACTTGAATTGTTCACTGCAACGACTTTTAATTGATCACTTTCCGGAGGTTGGAATCCACTTAAAATATAATGTAATTTACCATAGATCGAACTTGAAATGGTCTAGCTGGATCCATACCCTATGTAAATATTTTAATTATAAATTTAATTTCCATCAACTGAAATTCTGTCGAATATGGCAATATCAGCATGATTTTACATTGCATAATTGACGACAAAAAAACCGGGCATAGTTCATTCTGCTTCGACCACGAATCGTTTGTGTATGAATTCATCGCTACCTCCCACGGTACTCAAAGCAAGTTTGGGTTGCTGCATTTGATTAAATCATCGTACTGCATGCTGCTCAACGATCAGAAGACGCACCGAGGGCCAAAGCCGTCTAGCCCACTCAAATTTGGATTCTGCTGAAGCAGTGAAATGATTTCGCCGAAACGACCGACAATTCCACAGACACTGAGCATGATTTGATTTGCAATTCATTTCTGCACAATCCAAATCCGCTGAAAGCAAATATTGAGCAAAAATTCCATTTACATGTCAAAGAAGGCGAAAGCAGACCGGGTTGATGCCATGAATACCATGTCTGGCTGGTTTTTTGGCAAATTGACACACGTCTGCGGAGATCCCGATGGCCGGGATACGGTTCGGTTGGGTGAACGGGCGAATGGGTGGATGTTTCCACTTGCCCTGCTTCCATGTGTGTGTTGTGCTGCGACTGCCAACTATCCCGAGGGAAGGGAAAATTGTTAAAGTTGACCCGAAGGCTCTTCCTTAAATTGAAAAGCAGTGTCTGCTGTGGAACTTACCAGCTTCGACATGTCGTGCGGTGTTAGTAAAGTATTGATGTTGCTTTCTGTTGTGGAACTTAACTGTTTCAACAGATTTCGAAGTTGATTTTTTAATTTTTGCCTGATTGGATTTTTTGACTAGTGCTGCGATCATTTTGACTCTAAAACATTTTCAGCTACTTTTGACTTTATGGTAGACGTACTCTGAGCTGTCATACCAACATGCAAGAAGGATTTAAAAATAATTTCATTGTCCTTGATGAAGCTAGGGAAAGGGACTAGTATCTGAGAAATTTTGTCAGAAATTAGTCAAGGAAATTGCTGCTACTGTGATGTATTATACATTCTGGTTATTACTAGCATATCTTAATTTCAATTTGACGATTTCTTAGACTAGACTTTACATTTAAAGTTTTAGGATTAATTATTAATGCTGCAAAAGGAATGTAATATCATAGGTTACATTTAGACCGTCCAGTAGAATAAACTGTTGAAATTCTCCAAATAATTCCTTGTCTGCCAAGCGATATGTGCATGTGGTAAAATGAATCTGCTTTCAATTGTACCTAGCATCATCAGCGAACAACTCGAGTATTGCAGTGGAACATAAAAGGAATGAGCGAAATGGAAAAAATCGACAAAATATTAGAACTATTAGAGTAGTTTTAATTACAGATAAATGAAGTAACATGAGGAGAAACTTGAACCACTTAGTTTTGCCTTCAACTAATAGGACCTACATATGGACAAATTTTAGCAAGGTTTCGCAGAATTCTTTCCTTTTTTTCTCTCTCATACAGAAAGACTGTACAATCATTGTGAAAACCAACTTTTGAACCGAGGCCCGCGCAGTGTCGAGTGTCATATACCATTCGACTCAGTTCGTCGAGTACGCAAAATGTCTCTGTGTGAGCTTGTAACAAAAATTCAAATGAAAGGTCTCTTAGTACCATATGTTTCAGTTGAATTTTACCCGGATCGAACTTCCGGTTCCTGAGTTACGGGGTAGAATGTGCAAAATGAATTAAAAAACTGCACTCGATTTTCTCTTCTAATTTTTACAAGCTTAGGTTTAAGTGAAAGAACTTACAATCGGATTACACACCACACATTACACCTAGTGGTGTAATGATGCCTTTCTCATATCAATCATACTATCATATATAATACTGTGGTATTCTTTAAAATAATTTTCTTCGATTCTTGAAAGAATAACCGAAATCGGTTTGTTTGACCGTTTACTGATAAAAACTATCAATTGGAAAAGATTTGAGGTCGATTTAGAAATTTTTCTACGGTTTTCGCCCTTTTCAGTAATGGTGTAAAATTTTTAACACACTTTACCCTATACTTCCAGATCCGGAAGTTGGATTCGAATAAAATTTAAGAATTCCGTATAGGACCACAGGACCTTTCATTTGAACCAAAGTTTGTGAAAATCGGTCACGCCATCTATGAGAAAAGCAAGAAAACATATTTTCATTATTTTGCACATTTTACCCCATAACTCCAGAACCGGAAATCAGATCAAAATAAAATTCAGGAATTTTGCATGGGACCTAAAGAACATTCATTTGAATCTAAGTTTGTTAAAATCGGTTAAGCCATCTCCGAGAAAAGTGCAAAAAACGTTACATACACACATACGCACATTAACACACATACATTTTGCGTACTCGACAAACTGAGTCGAATGGTATATGACACTAGGCCCTCGGTTCAAAAGTCGGTTTTCATAGTGATTGCATATCCTTTCTATATGAGAAAGGCGAAACGGAACTTTCTTCATTTTCTTACAAACATAGAAGTCAATTTTCACAAAATTAAACTTAAATAAAAGTGTCAACTTCTGTAACAATATTCTGATTTTAGAGCAAAAATGACAAACAACGAAGAACTCCTATAAACCTGGGTCAAAACAGTGAAAAAATGAAAAGGTTATGCTTATATATGCCCAAACAAACTTATTCAATATTCAAAAGATTTTTTTATGAATCCCTTAGTAATATTAATGAAAACATTCCGAAGAACAAGAACGCGAGGCAATTGTAATTTTACTCTAATAAATCGGTATGCCTTTGATAATTTTACGCAGTCTCCCGCACCTAGTACAAACTTCTAGCTCTACGCAAGGAAAATGTAGGTTAGAGTAAAA
This sequence comes from Malaya genurostris, assembly GCF_030247185.1. NCBI lineage: Eukaryota > Metazoa > Arthropoda > Insecta > Diptera > Culicidae > Malaya > Malaya genurostris. The sequence continues at coordinate 259,435,806 of NC_080571.1, forward strand.
CTTTCACACAAGTTTCAATTACTTACAATAATTCTTCTTCGTAGATTCAAGCTATCAATAAATTTTAACTAGGTTCCAAGTTTTAAAAAACTCAAACGATTGTAACTTTTAATTACTTTTAATATTAGGTTCAAGTCTTAATTCTTCAGAAAAGATAACGTTTTAATACTCGTGTTCGGTTTTTGCTACAAACGGTTTCTGACAGTTAATAACTTCCCGCCACTCGATTCGTTAATTGTTTCATGGATAATAGTGCTTCCAGTTTCAACAACACCACTAGATGGGTAAAAATAGTTTTTTTTTGAATAGCTAACAGTATTTTTTACCAAAGAATTCCAAAACTGGAGGTCGGGTCCATATATATTTTCATTGTAATCTATGGGATGATACAATCTTTCATTTGAATCTAAGTTTATGAAAATCGGTTGAACCGTCTTCCAAGCATCGAGCTGAAGTAGTTTCGATCTCGAGATTTTTAACCACTATTTCCTGAACCGGAAACCGAAATGAGTTTTTTTGGCCATATCTGCGAATTAGAAAATTTTACCAACCAGTTTCGAATAACCCGCTTCTTTTTGCAACCGAATTTTTTGTGCTTATCATCTTGTAACTTCAGACTTGGAGGTTAGATCTAAGTAACATTCTGGATTTTCTATAGGATCTTAAGCCCTTTCATTTGATACTAAGTTTGTGAAAATCGGTTCCACTTTTTCCGAAAAAAAGTTAGTACACAAACATTCGCTTTTGAACACTAATATCTCTGTAATTCCGGAATCGGAAGTCAGAGCCAGATAAAATTATGAATACTGACCACAAAACCTTTCATTTGAATTAGAGATGGTCGGGCTTCGGGAGTTTGTACCTAAAACCTGACCCGAACCCGAACCATACGGGTATTGGTCGAGTTCGGGTACAGAAAAAGATATGCTTTTCGGGTTTCGGGTTTCGATGTTTCGGGATTTCTTCAGTGGTTATCATCGAAATACATAGAATTTTATTTTCAATACTGTTTCGGTTCCATATAAAGACAGGTTCAAAGATTTTATCGTTGTTTCGAAACGACTCCCATACCCATTCCACACAAATATTTTTTTTTGCATTGCGTGTGAGCGTTGCCCGTCGTAATTAAAGGTGTTCGTGACGGCGCAATCTTTGTTCAACGCACATTTTAAATAATCGGATGCTTTTGGGAGGAAATGAAGAAAATTCAAGTAATTCTTTATGATGATCTGAGATGGGTTTTGGCGGTAAACTCGTCCGAAATTTGGCTCTTAATTCATTGCGATTTAGAATTGGATTCCAAATAAGACGAAACAAGCAATTTCAGGCGGAATCAGTAGATGCACTTGGAACTCACAATGAATTCCGACTCAAATACCGGACAACTTAACTGAGCAGCGGTGTTTTCCAACACGCTTCCATGCAACTCTGACGACTTCTGACGACTTACACTATTCTGCTGCTAACCTCATTCCAAAAGGGTCAGCAGGCCTTTTGTGCGGTTTTACTGTGTGCGACAGATCTTTGGCACAATTTCAGCTGCTCGTTTCATTCAAAAAGCGTCAGGTCTTCGGTGTTGCTCTCTCTTAGGTCTTTCTTCGACAACCGTTGCACAGAAAGTAATGGTAAAGTCTTGGCATTACATTCTTATTTTGGAATTTGCCCTTTCTGATTCAATGTATTTTTTTAAAGGCTATGGTTTTCGATACAACAAAAATTGATCCCTCGTATGGGAAATAATTGAACAAGTTTGAAATTGTCTTGTAAACCGCAAAAGTCATTGCCAGCCATTGTTTCGAGTGCAACGGACAGCTACTAATTGAAGTGGGTACTCTTTGCTCCGGAATGTTCTACATTCAGCTTACATTGTAGGCACACTGTGCATATCGAGACGAGTGGTATTGTTGTAAAAAGGATTGTCATCGATCCATCTTCCATGTTCTCTGTCTATCATTACTGCAGTCAGCCTCCGGCAAAATGATATTCCCTGATTTTTGCTGCTTCTATGTACAACTTTCACCACATTTTGAAATTGAAAAGGGAAAGATTTCCGTAGGCTTATAAGTACGAGTACGTAACCGCACAATGGAAAACGAATCACTCAAAGCATGGATACCACTCTAGAGTAGGTCTTCGAAATTTGATATTGTATCTCTCATGCAAGGATGTTATATGGATAAAATAATTTCAATAATGGATGGTTGTTAATTAAGCGAAATCGGAACGTTGAGGATATTCTCCGACAGCAACAGCTACCGATTTAAATATGTGCTTTGTGAAGTGCAATACATTCAAGACGGAACTCATCAGCATGTTTTACATTGTGGATGAAACCTCTCAGTAATCTATCGATTAAATGTTCAACACGAAAGATATTGCGTTCCAGTATTAAAGTTCAAATGTATCATGTAAGCATGAACAGGTTATAATCTTTTTATAGGACTAGGGTAGGATCCTACCATATCCCGTTGTTAGAACTTGTCTCACAAAAACACGATCCGGCATACTTTCCAACAGCTATTTTTCCTTTTTTTTTTGTTGCTCAAGATCCATCACGGCGTCACGGAATTCAATTCATCTTCTTCAGTTTGTCCTTCACATTGACCTGAATTCTGCGAAATGAGAGAAAAATACACGAACACCGAACAAACGGACGCGTGACATTCTTACTCCTTTGGAGACAAAGAGATTCAATGGGAAATTACAGAAATTTAACTTTTATCTTCATTCATTCCGTTCTTACAATTCACAAAAATGAAGGAACTAGAAGGCGTCTTTAACTTGCTTGACAAATGTCAATTTGTAATCAACACTTTTTGCCTTGTTCATATAGAAAGGATATGCAATCATTGTGAAAATCGACTTTTGATCCGAGGCCCGGATGGCCACTCGAATCAGTTCGTTGAAATCGCAAAATGTCTGTAGGTGTGTACATGTGACAAAAAATACGCTTGATTTTCACAGACATGACTGAACTGATTTTTATATACTTAGATTGAAAATGAAAGATCATACTTTCGCATAGAACGCTATTGAATTTTCTTTCAATACGAGTTCCGGTTCCAAAACTATTGAGTGACGTGTTTTGAAAATTGCAAGCCTTCGTTTAGAGCGACGAAGCAGAAAAAAAAGCGGGTGGGTAATGTCAGATGTCGTGAATTCGAAAAAACTGACACACTCCCATCACTTTTCCGAATATCAGTTAGTTGATTGATTGTATGAATTGTGCAAGCTTTCCCCTTTTTCACTAATAGAGTTTGAAGCGATGCGGAGGCTAGGGACGACGAATTTGTAGTTTATTTTTATTGAAGCTATGAAGTTCGAAGATATCTGATTCTTCTCGAAATTTCAGTACGAGACAATTGCAATGGCCTGGTCTGAAATGTATCGACGATCTTCGGTATGCAAGAGTAATTTTAATAATAATAATGATAATAATAATAATAATAATAATAATAATAATAATAATAATAAAGTCACAGCCATTTGGTCTTCGAACTTGATCAATGGTCCGACAGTAGCTTTCAAACGAGCATAGGTTTGTTAAAATCGGTTCCGCCATCTCTGAGACAATTGAGCACGTATAAATATCTTCGAAAAGTGCACACACACACATTTTCCGATCTCGTCGAACTGAGTCGAATGGTATATAACACTAGGGGTCTCCCAGGCTCCGTTCAAAAGTCGGTTTTTTCAGCAATTCTAATACCTTTCTATAGAGAAAGGCAAAAAACGTTCGCACATTAAATATATCTGATTTGATTCTCGAACCGAAAATTTTTGGAAAATGAATTTTCATAGCCGTTGTATTTCAACCCTATGCAGAATACATGGTAAATAAATTCGCCGATGAACAAAACTGAACCTTTCTGAACATGTTCAGTGTGCGTAGGGTGGTTGATAAGTGGATCAATAGTGGTGATGTGTTTGAAATTTATTCGGCACTACATCATTAATAAAAGCAGCAAGCAACATTTAAAAAAGCAATCACGAGGCATGTTATGCAGCTGATAAAAAATATAAGCCATGGCATGCCATTTAGCTTGAATAACGTAAACAGAAGTAACAGGAGCGCAGACTACCGCTATGTCAATTTAAACACGCCATTCAAACACTGCGCCTACTGTGTGTTGCTGATAATGCTGTGCTTCTGTGCGTTTACTCGGGTTAATCTAAATAGTATAGTCAAGGATGGCTTTTATCGTATCAAAGAACGCTCACCAGCAACTCTTCACACGATTGAATCATTGCCATCAAAGAGAGACGGATATCATCGCAGCAACAAAAAACCGGCATGGTTCATTTAACATAGAATAGACACCAGTGCGAGAGCGAATTGCTCTCGATGACATTTCTGAGCACGCTGCTGTGGGGATCCTCTCTGAAGCAACAAACGGTCGCTTATTCTCGTTTCGCGATCCGATTCTATAGGGACCGTGCACGAGGGCGTGGTTAGTGGCCTGGCTACAACAGCGCACGAGGCGGCGAGTAGAGAAAATAATGCTACCATAGCAAAACTTGTAAATTGAGTTTGAAAATACTTTCTAGCGTATTTTCTCTGCGGATTTTTTTCCGAACCCTATGGAACTATTCGCGTGTGGTGCGAATGATTGTTCAACATCGACAGACTATTAAATTTTGAATCGAATTATTCATTCTGTAGCTAAACACGTCCACGTCATTTTCTGTCATTGCAGTTGGATTTGTGTATAATATTTGTCATATTCACTCAAACTCAAACACTCAAACGATATTCTCAGCACATTAAATGATTTTTTAATCGACTTGACCGGAAACACCGAAAAATATCTTGCTAAAATATTCTAATTTCAGACCTTTAGTAAAAATTGCTTCTGTGTAATATCTTTTTATACTTTCACTCAAGAAAAATACCCCAATAAAAAGTTTTAATATTTTTTAAATAAAAAAAATTTATCTCGAAGATATTCTTACTTTCGCTGAATTGCAATTAGTATTACACATTATTACACCACTTGGTATTACTTTATTTTCAGAGCAAAATAGACCCAAATAACTTTCCATCCGTCAAACTTTGAAATGGGTCACAGTTTTAGATAAATTTAAGTACTCGATAAAAAATAACTCCCGACTTTCAAATTTTAACTAAAAGTTCAAATAATTCGCAGGATTCCATACTCTTAGAATGGAGGAAGGAAATAAATTGTAATCGTAAAAATGCTAGCAATCTCACGACTAGCCAGTTTGACGTATATTGAAAATACGAGTCACGAAACTAACAACAAATAATCATTCTATTGAAACGCTGAACTGTTTTGCCTTTCTCATATAGAAAGGTTATACAAACACTTGAAAATCGACTAGTAAAAATTGGCCAAGTGTCATATGCCATTCCACTCAGTTCGTGGAGCTGAGCAATGTATCTGTGTGTGGGTTTCTCAAAAATGACTTAATCGATGTTGAAAAACTTAGATTCAAATGAAAGGTCTCGTGGTTCTACACGGAATTCTTGAATTTTATCCGGATCCGACTTTCGGTTCCGGAATGATAGGGTAAAGTGTGTTAAAAATCCAGAGCTAATAAAAGTCATTGTCATTGACTGAAAATAGACGAAAATGACAAGAAATTACTGTCACTCTCAGCTTCGCTTGCAAACTATGAGAACGAAATCCAATGACATAAGCGGGACAGTAGTTTCAAACTTAGGGTTTTTTCTTTCATTTGCCCTTTCAGTCATTTGAAGTTTTCAGTGAAAATCCCATAGTAGTGTCGATATTCAACCAAAGCTGTGAGAATTGAAAACGACAGAAAATGGTTTCACAATTAGTTTTAACTGTTGGTGCTCGAATTTGTAGTAGTTTTGGTTTCCAAAGAAGTTCTGGGATGTAATTACTTCGATTTGCCATATTTTAGTCACTTTTTATAGCCAAGAGTCAAAATGAGACTGTTGGAATGGTTTCTTTCATTGAGAATGCGAGACAATTTTAAGCTCTGGTACCGTCACTTGGAGAGTCAAAACGAAAAAAGTAAAAAGTTTTCTAAATTGGTCTCGAAAGTATTCCCGGTTTTCGAATAACGACGGCAGATAATAGTCATACACCCAAAAACGATCTCACTTACTTTTGCACTTAATCCGGTATTCCATGCCTTAGGTTCAAATGAAAGATCTTATGCTCCTACCGAAAATTAAGCATATTTTTCGGATACAAATAAAATCATGTTAGTTGATGGCTATACGAACCAACTTCGATTATACGGTCACGGGTTATAGTACCCGAAATACCTACAATAGTGGAACTTACTTCGTTTTGTCATCGATGTCAGAGAACTGTTTCATTCTGTAGGTTATACTAGTTAATGCACAAACAATCTCTTTGGTTTATTTTAAGAATCGAAGAGAAATATTTTTAATAGTACGCCACAGTATTATATATGAGAATATGATTGATGTGAGAAAAGGATCATCACACCACTATGTTGTATTAAAACAGGTTTTTGACTATTTTATTCAGCGTGAACATATGGTAACAGTGTAAAGCTATGGTAGAGTTTTTTCGCCTATTCGCCACTAATGGCGCTACTTGTTATCGTGCACGGTCCCTATAGTGTCAGCCTGGTGGAATGAAAACAGTCTTTCATCGCTATAATCACTATTTGGAATGTGGCAAAAATATGTTCGTTCATAATAACTAGGTGCATCCAAAATACTGCATTATTTCTCAAATGAGAATTTATTCAGTACAGATTTTTATTGACAAAAATATCATAATTAAATCTTGCACGAATCACTTCATATGGAAATTTTCAATTTAGTTTTCCTCAACTCATCGAACAACTTTTTGAAAAAATGTGATGATTTTTAGCAGTGTGGTTGACTGTACACGGAAAATAAAAACTAGTTATTATTTGACTTCTTTTTACTTAAATTTAAGCTGTCTTGAATCTTTCCTTTCATTCGATCTCTCCATTGTTGTCAAAGCACAAACAGTAAAATCACCCAACAGCGAGAGTTGCACTCCATAAGCTAAAATTTAGTAAACCACTTTCGACGTGAAATTAAGTCAATATGACTCAACAGCTCAAAAACTATAACTTACTATATAATATAACTCACCTTTTGCAAGACTTCTAAAAAATACTTTACCTAAAATTAGGTTATTGAACTCAACCCCGAAGATAGGTGGAAAGTAGCTTTGCGGTTCCCTACACAGAACTTTTTCAGCAGAGTCTGCGAAAATATGTATTATTTTGTCTGAGTGCATTGTGCAAATGAGACCTCACTTGTTTTTTGACAACAAGGTTTGACAAGGCGACTAGCTTGATGTGCGTGAGTCTCCACCCACCAATGAGATATTCGATATTCTTGGGTGGATTCACAAGCTCGTCCGGCGGGTTCATATCACATTGAACCTTACGATAGATAACATTCGATTCCGAGAAAAGCGTACGTAAACTTTTAGCTGGAATGAGTTTATTTTTCAAAATCAGTCCGACAAAAATGATTCCTTGTACACAAACACAGTTGAGTTCAACGAACTAAATCTAATGATGTACGGCATTAGAAAAGCGGGAATAATATGCGCGTTGTTGTACAGGAAGCGTACTGGGAATATTTTAAAAATTGATCGATGATTTGGTGTTTGTTTCCATCTTACTTCAGATAAATCAAACAGCTATACTTCATTTAACAAGAAAAATGCAAGCACTCTAATTATTGTCAGGAGATGAAAACCAGAAAAAAGATGCTCAAAACTTCGAATCGATAGCATCTGTAAAGTATAAACACATATTTTCGTAAGAAAAAAACACCGGTTTAACCGTTGTGCACTCGAAAAAAAAAACACCTTTAACCACCCGAATGGGTACCCGGGTACCCATTTTTTTAAATCGCTGTAAGTTGAGCATTTTTCAACCGATTGAAGTAATTTTAGCACTGTTGGATTCAGGAACTTAAGCTCTTTGGGATTGGTACCCATAAAGATGGACATGGTGCTCCTGGTTCCCAGGAACCCGGATATCCTAAATGAGTTCCGACATCGAGGCATTTATACACGGATTTCACGTATTTTTGTAATCTTATCTAAGAATTGCTATATGAAATCAAGTGCTATGCTGAGTTGTTATGTTTATATATTTCAGGGGGCATCCGTTATGTACGTAACATAAAATTTTGAATTTTTCTACCACTCCTTTCCCCCTTTGTCGAGCATTTCTCAATCTTTTCACCATGTATTGTCACGTATTTTTGAAACCTCTCCCCCCTAAACGCGTGACGTACTTTATGTATGTTCCCTTATATACTTCACTTTCTTATCTTCAGTTTGAAAATTATTATGTACTTCAGGCCTATTGCGAGGAGCACGCAATACAATTTTTAATTCTGGCAACAAACATTTCGAAACATCACGAAGTTACTTCCCAAACAGTTTCGTTCTCATTTATATTTCCTTTTTTTCGTTCTATGAGAGTAAGTCCAGAATAGGCCAACTACCCTTTAGATGACGTCATTTTTCTACAAAAGGTTCATTTTGGTACGGCCTTTCTCAAATAGCTGGTTTGGAAAAGTTTCAAATTAGTAAATGACATTTATGGTGGAAAACACAAGTGTCGGAACATTCTACGGAAATCCGGATTAACGGGAACCAGAAGAACCTACTACAGCAATATACACGGCCATCGAAAAGTGGATAAATTTCTGAATTTACCCGTACTGAAAAATTCAAATCGGATGGAATTTGCCTTAGTTACAAGCATTTTTATTTGTGGGTACCCGGGTACCCATTCGGGTGTTTACGTAATAAAAAAAATTTGAGCCCCCCCATTCGACCCCCCTTACTGTAAAATGAAAAGTCAAAGCATGAGAAGTTATGGTCCAACTAGTTCTTGGAATTGACCGAATTGCAGAATCTTAGTTTAAACCTAACTCAGAAATTTCTTATTTTGAAATTCGAAAAGGTACCCGGGTACCCATTCGAGTGCATAAGGGTTAATGAAACGAGTTTACAGAGATTACAAAGAAATTTCCCCCAGATTATCACGGCTTTAACTATAATATGGTTCAGTACCAATAGTCATCTTGTTTAGTAGTATACTCGACTTACAAATCAACGAATTGTGATAAAATCGAGTACAATAACTTCATTTTAGCTCTAAATATCAATATTACTTACCCTTTGAGGCAATGCATAGAACAGAGAGAACCGATCTCACTTTCACTAATGGTTCCGGTATATGAGATGAATGGTAGTACCGTTACCTTAACATCTATTCTAGGAAACATCATTGTTGACACTCGGAACACATTTCTCTGGAAGCATTGTTTGACTTATGTTTGCACAAGCGGTTTGAAGTAGCGGAAAAGTAGATTGCCTACATCATCAAGAGCGCGGCAGTGTCATATCACAGTTCAGATTATCTTCCCGATCTCCCTATAAAAACCCGAGAATTATGTAGGAAACACAACAGTTTGCGATAAGACGTTTTATCATGAAGTTTATCGTAGCAGGTAAATTAGAGAAACTGTATTCATATGCAATACTTAAAGCTGACCGAAATAATAACCTTATTTAATTCGTAGTTGTGTTATTGGCTTTGACGAAATCCTCACAGCAGGTGGATTACTGTAGTTCCTCGCTATGTAAGACCGGTACTACGCATATTGCTTGTAATGGGTTAACCACCCTGTCGTCTACCTGTGGCACTGGAGCGCAGGAGGTAGTTTTGAACTCCACCAAACAGGAATTGATCCTGGATTTGCACAATCAGCTTCGCAGTAAAATTGCTACCGGAAAGCAGAACTATTCCACAACGTTCTACCCGCAAGCAGCCCGTATGGGAACGATGGTGGGTATTTCGGTGACCGGCATCGGTTCAATTTGTTAATTAAATTGTGAATTCCCGGTAGGTCTGGAGTTCCGAGTTGGCCAATATCGCGGCTGCCAACGCACGTCGATGTGTGTACGGTCATGATAAGTGCCGGAACACTGCGACCCTGAAAACAGTAGGACAAAATATTGCCAGACAATATTACTACGGCATGAACTTTACCGATACCGATCTGATCAAAGGGTTCGTTAATGCTTGGTATGCAGAGGCCGCAAATGGCAACAAAGACATAATCGCTAGCTATCCGGATAATTACACGGGGTATGCTGGATGGTTTATATCGAAATGAATTCTATGTAAATGAGTTTATTATTTTTCTCGCAGTCCCGTCGTTGGACATTTTACTCAGGTTGTCGCGGACCGTGCAACTCAAATCGGATGTTCGCTCGTGAGCTATATCACCTCGCCATGGACCAATCAGTTATTTGTCTGTAACTATGCCATCACAAACATTATCGGACAGCCCGTCTACCAAACAGGGACAAAATGTTCCAAATGCACGACTGGCTGTAATGCCAAATATGACGGATTGTGCAGTCTGAAAGAAGTTATAAATTCGAATCCTTACTAGAGAACTTATTGTTGTGCGTTGATACTTCGATTTTTGAATAAAAATAAAAGCAATACAATAATAAAAATTGTTTTTTGCATTTGATCAAAATGAACAAACGAATAAAAATGATATCTAAAATCTCACGTTTTCGACGGGGCCACAATTGGGCGAATCTACTGAGACAAGTGCCTCTAGAAACGCCTTCTAATGCATCCGCGGTTCCACGACACTATGAACTTTAGGTAGCTCCATGAACACAAGAACTTTAGGTAACTCCCCGTGCAAACGTTTTATGTGGTCATGACTCACGACGAGATGTCCGCCCTGCCGCGGCGAAAGGGTTAAAAAGAGGTGAAAAATGTTTTAAACGTTTTAAAGAGGTGAAAAATGTCGACGCAGCTTGGGTCATTTAAGGACCGTTCGGGTGCGAGCACAAAAAAAGACTGCTTCGAAGCGCGAAGCGTACGCGGTACTCATTTTGGAAAAAAAATGCTGAGATTGAATTGTAAACAAAAATCATGTGATTTATTCTCGCATTGAATGAAGGACACTACTGCCCTTTGTGTTGTAAAAAATCACACCATTCCACTTTACCGATCGCTAGTAATTGTGACCACGCTCTAATGTAGCAGACTGTATATAAAAGTGCAAATAACTTGACAATTTATACTTCGTTCTTAGAATTTGTTTTACAGAGTCAATATTGCGGATGACGCACTTCTCTTTCAAATTTTTGCACCATCCCCACTTTTTGACCCCCCCTACACTACCTTGAACCACCACCTCCCTTGAATACACCCCCCTCCTTTTGAAAGCTCATAGCTCAGTGATCTGTGTAGCGATTTTTATAACCTAACTACCAATAGAATCGCAGCATCCATATAAAAGTTGAGTGGTTCATTTTTCCTACCATTTGCTGTTCCCGAAACAAGACATACACGAGAGTAACATCGAGGACCTGTCGTCTCACTGTTTCCCATTCTGCGAACAGGAAAAGGAATTTTGGCAAAGGGGCTGTCCGTACACCGCTGCCAGAAGCAGGTATAAAATGAAATGTGATGTGAGAAATAGCGTCATTTAAGTTAAAGCAGCTACTCTGAATGTACGAGACACCGTCAGCACGATGGCACCGAAAACCGGTAGAAAGGCAGCCAAAAAGTCCAGCAAGGCCCATTCAAACCACTTTTCAGACAATTCAAAGCACTTTTCAGTGCTAAAGATAATCATAAAGAACTAGTTGAATTTTTTCGATTTTCTACCATTTTCTGAGCAAATGTTGCCGAAACACACGAGAACCATCTCAGATCTAAATGCAGATCTTGTAGATTGTGACAATTCAAGGCACTTTTTAGTGCCACAGATAATCATTAAGAGCTCATTACACTTTCAATATTTCCTACCAAAAGATTCATCAAAATGGAAATTAAAATAATTTGTACCGTCACTAACACATTCAATTACGAACGGCAATGCGAAAGCGAAAGTGATGATGTTGAACACATCTGTATACTAGTATGGGGTCGTGTGAAAATATGCCATGCGAAACAGGGTTGCCATATATACAGATTAATCTGTATTATTATGATTATTATCATTATTATTATTATTTTTATTATTATTATTATTATTATTATTATTATTATTATTATTATTATTATTATTATTATTATTATTATTATTATTATTATTATTATTATTATTATTATTATTATTATTATTATTATTATTAGTATTATTATTATTATTATTATTATTATTATTATTATTATTATTATTATTATTATTATTATTATTATTATTATTATTATTATTATCATTATTATTATTATTATTATTATTATCATTATTATTATTATTATTATTATTATCATTATTACTATAATTATTATTATTAAAATGACTCTTGCATACCGAAAATCGTCGATACATTTCAGACCAGGCCATTGCAATGGTCTCGTATTGAAATTTCGAGAAGAATCAGATATCTTTGAACTTCATAGCTTCAATAAAAATAAACTACAAATTTGTCGTACCTAGCCTCCTATATTAGCAAATTAAAAAGGAATTGTTTCAAGTTTGGAAAATATAGTTGTAGAATAGTAGCTGTTTAATGTAATCAATCTGTACTTTAATTTAGGTGCATCGCTTCAAACTCTATTAGTAAAAAAGGGGAAAGTTTGCACAATTCATACAATCAATCAACTAACTGGTATTCGGAAAAGTGATGGGAGTGTGCCAGTTTTTTCGTATTCACGACATCCAGTTATGTCTCTGATATTACCCACCCGCCTTTTTATGCAAAGTTTCAGAGTTATGCGGTTTCCCTTCTGCGGTTTTTTATGCGAAGTTTCAGAGTTATGCGGTTGTTTTTATGCGAAGTTTCAGAGTTATGTGGTTTTTTTTAAGCGAATTTTCAGAGTTATGCGGTTTTTTTATGCGAATTTTCAGAGTTATGCGGTTTTTTATGCGGTACGTAAACTCGCATAAAAAAGACTTCAGTGTAGTTATGAATTGTATCGTTTGAAGAATTATGTCAGCTGTAAAATTCATAATTTCTTTCTTTGTACACACGGGCCTGAGAAAGAGTTACTGGAGAATTGCCTTCTATCTTTCATCAAGCATACAAAGACGCTGTAAAATTTTTGGCTAGATCTAGCTTGCTGTCACTACAGTCGTAATACTTTCCAGTGATATTGTGACCACAGAGTGAATTGCATCGCAAAACATAAAAACAATTTTGGAATGAATTAGAATTAAATTACTACGTTCAGATATTAGATAGTTCAAGGTCCAAGGGTGCTAACTAACGTTTCAAAAAATATACACACTTGAAGTCACTAATCATTTTCGGAGTTCCAAGAAGATAGAACTTTTTCTACTAATAAAATTGTTTAGGAATGATTTTATTCGTTACAGCAAACATTTGTCATGTAGGAAAATTTCATATGTGAGTTAAATCAATTTCAATCTGTATCCTAAAAATCTATTCTTATTCCACCAAATGGTGTGATTTCTCATATTACTCATACACCGTAACCTCCATTTACGAACTAAACGGGGGTTCGTAAATGGAGGTAGTTCGTAAAAAAGTTCGTAAAAAAAGTTTACGTTATTTGGAATTTACTTCGTAAAAAAAGTTTTGTGTAATGAATGTGGAAACCCCCAATCACATGGCCATTTTTGGAACGGATGTGATAAGTGGATGCAAGAAAATGATGTTTGGGGTCGGTTCAAAATCCAAGATGGCGACTTCCGGTTTATCGATATTTCTTAAACATCCTTACAATGTGGGTATTTTCGGAACGGGACTGATGAGTAGTTGACGGAAAACGATGTTTGAGGTGGTTCGGAAATCCAAGATGGCGACTTCCGGTTAATCGATATTGCTTAAAAACCCTTACAATGTGGGTATTTTCGAACCGGGATTGATGAGTACTTGACGGAAAACGATGTTTGAGGTGGTTCGGGAATCCAAGATGGCGACTTCCGGTTTGTCGATATTCCTTAAAAACCCTTACACTGTGGGTATTTTCGGAAAAGGATTGATGAGTAGATGACCGAAAACGATGTTTGAAGTGGTTCGGATCTCCAAAATGGCGTCTTCCGTCTTCAAAAATTTTCACGAAATCGGTTATATGAAATTCGTTGATTTTACATGAAAAGCGTGAAAAGGTTTTCCAAAAATGTGTCCGAATGTGATCCTTGTTGCCAGTATAAGGTTTTTTTGAAAAAAAAATTTCATTCCATCGAATTATTTTTTCAAATAATTGTGAAAGGTTACCAAAAAAGCTCATTTTTTCAGTGCTATTTTTGATAAGACTCGGAAAATCCTCCGAATTTTCCAGTCATTTTCACCCTGTAGCAGATAAAAGTATTTCAAAGGTCTGTATGTTTTTGGTTTTGTCAAATTTTTCAAAATTTCCATCGAAAATTTCCTAAAACCACTCACGCGCATGGTACTTGGACGATGGCCTTAACCAGAGAATTTCTAAAAAGTGATTTGTTTCCTAAGTCAAATTCAATTAAATGTTTTAGTTCTGATCTTTTGTCGAATCCCACATATATTTTTCCCACCATTATTTGCTTAGTTCCAGAGCAAATCGGATTAATTCCATGTCAATATCGCCGCCAAAATTGCACGTCCTCGAAATGCAAATTGTTTGCATTATTCGTTTTTCGTAATTTTGACAACCAATACAAACACCACCGGGTGAGTCGTGATCTGGCATATTTAATTATCGAGTGATGCTGAACCGAGAATTTGGGGCGCTCCTCGAATCCGTTTTATCTCCGATAACAGGTAATTTGACAACAAAACGATTTACGTAAATCCCCGTGTAAGCCTTCAAATCGATTTACGCTGCAAACCTCCTGAATTGCTGGCTTTAATGGTGTTGTGGCAGTCACGAAAAGCACTGACCTTAAAATGTTCACTTCCCTATCTGATTTCCATTTTTACGATCGAAATTGTTACACTTTGGAAAGCTTTACAAATTTTCACGAAAACAGTTTGATTGATGCAAGGGAGTTTCCATTTTCACGCGGCCTAAAAATGTGTAATCTGCTCCTTGGTAGCTTCTGTCCGCGCAGAGAAACCGAGAACAAACTGTCAAGCACACACTTTTTGCGTACGTCCTACGAGGCTCGGCTCTTCATGCATGCAATTTAACTCCCTTGGTTCGACATCCTTTGAATTCTTGATGAAATGCTGTGCCATCTGCTTCCGTTATGCTTCACACGTACCGTTGGCCCCAACGAACCACGGTGCCGCAGTGTTGGCCGAGGGTACGGCGTACAGGCTGGATCCCGGTTCACTGACGACAACGTTTTCATTACATGGCTGCATGTTTTATGCAAATACCGGTGTCGAGACTTGGAATGTGCACTTTTTCCGCAAAATGTCCGCCTTATATGCGGACCGATAACGGATCGCAAACGACTGGAGCTTAGAAGGGTTCACTTTATTAGTGCCAAACTATGGCGAGTGGACATCGGAAAAGTGGTGCGATTAGTTTTGGTTTACTGGAAGAGTTGAATCGTACGGTCATACATTTTACGGAGAGTTTGAGATGACCGGTAATGTCGTTTGTGCACTTAAATCCATTCTATCAAGATACAACACTTTGACCAAAAATTAAAGGATACTACTTTCGCTGATGCTGATTCGAAGGGTAACTTCCCCTATTCACTACTGATAGAAGATTGGAAGGGGTGTCGCACTGTCCGTTATGCAGCTTTGTTTCACCTAGCATCGCCCAACAATTCAACAATTCAATCTGCTCTGTGGGAGTCATTGACGTTCGCTGGGACGACGGAAACGGAAAGGCAATCGAACAGGCAAGCTGGCAGTTTTCTGATATTTAGATTATAAATTGGGCGCCGGAGGCACTATTGCAGTCAGTGACAGGGCTTTTGATTCGCATGATGGGGAAAATGCTTTAAACAATTTTATTAACTCACAGACAAAAAAAATAATGGCATCACGCATCGCTAGCACGCTAGGAATAAGTATCGAAAATCTTTGACAGTGGTTTGTTGACACTTTTAGGCATATACCTAGAGAGAGGGCTAGAGAAGCCCTGGCTCCTCCCGAAAACAGAAACCAAAAAGAGTTTGATAAATATTATGGGGTTGTTGATCCTGCAGATTACACCGATTATGAGAGTTACATGATGGTCATTTTCAGTGCCGATAAAGCACGCAGCGACAGAGCCCTACGAAGCTCAGGACACTACATGGCTCAGGACACTACATAAAATGGAGGTTAGAACCGGGGTAAAGTAAATGACAATAATAATAATACATAAAATTATAGCGGATGACCGGATAGAGAAAAAGTGCGAGCATTCCATAGTTGGGCAAGATTCTGCAGCTGAAAAAGATATCCTGCCGATGGATCCCGCACAACGAAAAAAAGAAACGCAAGCGCACTTTGAATACATGGTTGTATCCATTATTATACGCCAGAGAACAGAATAATTATCTTACAATGGACTGAGGTCAACACGAGTGCTTCGAAAGTAGACTGTTGGTTTTCTGGAATTGTCATAGTATGCTATCTCAAAACAGGAAAAATGCTAGTAAAAGGTGATTTTAAAGAGGTATGGAATTTGATTAAAAAAACATTTATAAAATTGAGAAAAGTTGAGAAATCTTTTCTCGAATCCATAGAACGATCAATATTATTTATTGTTTGAAGATAATTTCATGCAAATGTAGGCCGCGGCACCGCTTTAGATGGCCCATGCGCAAGGTCCAATTTTGGAGCAATCTCTTCAACATATCGGCCGGTATTTTACGAATAAATGCTTCAATATTGGCTCCCAATGTGTCAATCGTTGCTAAACATGAGCCTTAACATAGCCCTACAAGAAATAGTCCAAAGGCGTTAAATCACACGATCTAAGCGGCCAATTAACGGGCCTAAAACGTGAGATAAACTGTTCATCGAAGGCGGCTCTTAATTTGGTCATTGTTTCTCGTGCCGTGTGGGATGTGGAACCGTCTTGTTGAAACCACATTTCAGGCATGTCCAATTCGTCCATTTTGGCAAAATAGGTCACAGCATCGTTCCGCCCATTGTCGTATTTGAAAAAGTACGGTCCGATGATACCACCAGCCCATAATCCACACCAAACAGTAACTTTTTTGGGATGCATTGATAGCTCTTGCAATGCTTCTTGCTGGTCTTCATTTCAGATGCGACAAATTTGCTTGTTGACGTATCCACGCAACCAGAAATGAACTTCGTTGCTGAGCATACTTCTCGATAAAAAAGTGGGTCTCTTAATCTCTTAACCGAGCTAGAATTTTGATAGTAACATTCAATAATTTGCAAGCGTTGTTCGTTCTTAAGTCGGTTCATGACTAAATTATAGACCAAACTGAAAAAGTTTGACAATCACACAAGACACGATTCAAGCGTGATCTGTCAAAAACAGTGTTGCCAAAAATATACCAGCAGAAAATCAGCCTTTATTAGCGTGCTTTTATAGAGCGATTGAATACCAAAATCAGTGTAAAATGGCCTTACATGAAGAACATGAGCATCGCTACCACCCTGGTAACCAGTAAGCACTAGTGATGGCAGTTAGGTAACCTTTTATGAGCACCAAAAATTCTCATAGCTCTATATCTGCGAACTGAGAGCTCATCTGTTGTGAATCAATCAAAATTCAGCTTTCAGGATGCACAAAGCAAAGCAAAGTCTTGGCATTACATTCCTTTTGTGGAATTTGGCCTTTCTGTTTCAACAGACTTCGCAGCAGATTCATATAGCGTACAGAATCATTGCATGGCTAGTACTATGGACCTCCTTCCAGGTCGGGGCTCGAACATACGACAACTGGCTTGTAAGACCAGCATCCTATGCATTGAACCACCAACCCGGGACAAAAAGAGAATACTGTTAGCAACCGCCGCGACTTGAACCGAGAATCAATGGATCGCAAGTACGTCTGTTAAACGACTGAGCCACAGGATGCACACTAGTCATAAATAAGCATTATCTATGAACAGACGTATATTTTTCCAAAGTCGACCCTAATCTAGTCTCAAAAGCGATTGAAATGTTAATTAGCGATTATTTGCTGCCATAATGTGGCATTAGCATGCACTTATTGGTTACCTGGGCATGGTTGAAATTAATGGCTTAGTGTTCTTTGTTCACCTGTTTCGCCTTCTTCGAACTATTATCGGCTCCAAAACCTCACACATTAAATTTCTCTTTTGGTTTTCGGTAATTATCCTGACGGTTACGGTCTATAAAATATTGTTTTTACTAAACGATACGTGAAATTTACCCAACTTGAGGTCATGTATCAAATAGCTATTCTTTTGTCAAACTCAGTAAAAGTTTTACTTATTTAAAGTATTGAGATTTTTTCTAAAAAAGCCTTGTTTTAACTGTGTTAATTATTAGAAATTCTGTGTTAACTAAGCAGCATTTGTGGAAAGTATTGGTTGTCTGTTTTATTTGGATGAAAAGTGCAGCTGAAACGCATCGAATGCTTGTGGATGTTTATGGTGATAATGCTCCAAACGAATAATCATTGAGGGAATGGTTTCGACGTTTCAAGAATGAAGATTTCAGTGACAGGCCTCGCTCTGGACAACCAAAAAAATCGAAGACAAACAGTTGGAGGCATTACTATTTGGAATCGCTCAAGTGGAACATTACTGGTTGTTCCGACGGATTCAGCACGATCAGATCGGTCATCGGTTTACTTCTTTCGAAGAAATTGAAAATTGACTTCAAACTTGAATCACCTCAAAAGACGAGACATATTTTCGAGATGGAATTCGAAAATTGCCTGAGAGGTGGAAAAAGTAGTAACTAGCGATTAACGATATTTTGACTGATCTTTAAATTCTTTAGTCGTGAATACTTACTTTACTATTGGACGCCTTTTCAAAATTTACCCTTTACAAAAATGGGCAGAACTTAATCGCGAATATCTCTTGTTGTATTTAATGCAGGAACCTAATTGGTTCTCCATATCATCGGAAATATTAACAGCCATTTATGATAAAATTTTCAGTAGCATGAGATAAGTACAAATGACTCAAAATTAAAGTCTTCTAAAATGTTTGGTATGAACAAGCATTAAGGTGAAATTCAGTGCTAAAATAAGGCGCGCAAAATTACAACCGCATGAATTGAATGAATCATGGCACAAAGCGTATCGTGCAAAACCGACACATAGAAATAAGGATCTTATAATGGATTTTCGCGTCTATTTTGACATTGTTCATTCATTGTACAGATCCTTCGACATGATGACAATACTTTACCATACTGATTCCAACTATGTTTCATTTTATAAAAGAACTGAATAATATTCAAACTACACTCAAATGCAAATTCACGTTAGATTCACTTGAAAAATCACGTAAAATGATTTCAAATGTCAAATTGAATATTTTACGTGACGAAAATGAATGTTAAACGAACATCCCCTAACATGAATAGAGTCAACACAAAAGGTTTACGTGAATTGACCAAACAATCTACGTGAATTTCCGGTGTGAAAAACTCAATTTTGAAAATGGCGAACAGTGGCCCTCAAAGTGTAAATATTTGCGAAAAATGTTATCTAATTACAATTTTTCACTACATCGACCGGTACCTAACTTTGATATGAACTGATAGGTAAATGTGATGTGAACAGTGCATTACATTCTCGCCATCCAGTTATGTCTCTTACATTACCCTCACGAATTTTTATTCTGAAACAAATGCTGTACTCACAATAAATTGATTAAAACAATAAAAAATTACTATGACCATCACCATACATTCAGAAAAAACACAGATCTGTGAAATAACATAATTTTCGAAAGTGAAGATGGGAATACTTTGATTATTGCAGAGGAAACATTGTGATGTAAATTAATTATCGTCAAAAAAATAGATAATGCTTATTTCTGATGGTAAGTTTCCATCCATTTCTGCACTCTAATAAAACGATTCATGATCTCACATTCTACTGAAATTGGAACGCTAGTGATAACAACCGAAAGATATACGATCATTATATTTGCGTAAATTATTTTTGGAAAGTGAGTGTAAACCATCATTCATCACGAGTAAATAAATGAATTATTCGGAACAAAAAATATTTTTTAAATAGAAAACCAATAATGTTTCGCCGATTAAGACAATTATATTCTACATGGAATGAGAAGTCCCAGGTCTAACCGAGAAAAAGTCGAGTTTTTACCGTGAAAACATTTTATTCTTCAGTTTAATCTCAATCTAGAGCGATACACTTGGCCAATCGGTCCACCACCTTTTTGATGCCTTTTGAAAATAAAAGATTTGTCAATGCCTTCAACATAGGCTTCAGTTTCTACAATGAGAAACCTTTTCAGGTTTGGAAACAAATAATAGTCGCTGAGGGCCAGATCTGTATAATACGGCGGATGGTGGACCAATTTGTACCGCAAATCATTCAATTTCACCGTTGCTTTTATGCATGAATGCGCTAGCGCGTCTTTTTGCATAGCTTGATGAAAACTAGAATTCATCTGACACGATCATCTGTTATTAAAAAACTACAGATAAGTTGGCATGAAATTTGGTATTGAGCCATCCAGGGGCCTGTTCTCAACAAAAATATACACGATACGAAACTATACACGTCTTTCCCTGAGAGGCTCGACACTTTTCATTCCATGTAGTATTTGGGGATTATTTTGTAAATTTCGTCAAAGTCAATCAGTAGAATTATGACAGACCGAAGTTCAACGTAACTCTACCGATCATGCAGCAAAGGGAGCTTTTACTGAACTGGTTACTAGATGTTCAGTAGTTTGACAGTCAGTAAAACTTCACCGACATCCGAGGAAATAATATGGTCTGCCAGTTATATCTGTGGAATCGATGTGAGTTTCGTTTTGTAATTTTACACTACTACTTTCGGAACAGGAAACTGAAACCAGTGTAGCCATGGGAAGTTTGCATCGCCACCAACTAATATGACTAACAAATTTAGATGATGTTTTCCGTTTTCCATGGATCAGAGTAAGAGAACAATCTCGGCCTACCTCTTTTCGTGCTACTTGCGAATGGCCTATATTGTCATTTAAAGTGAGAATGTTGATAATCTTAAAATCTATTTCATCATCACAAGCAGTGCTGTAAAACTTCATTCCGTTTAATTGAAATCGAATGTGTGCACACACTAACGAGCACTCTACTGCAGTAAACTTCACATTCTAACACACAACCTTCGCTATCGTACCAAATGGGCATCATCCTGTCCTTCATTCATTTCTCATTCTACCGAAGCTCAGTTCAACCACCGTCAGTTTATCTCATGAAGTAACAAAATATATCTTACAGTTGAATGAGAAAGCGGCCTTCAAGTGAGGTTCATGTAAACATTCTAATTGGTTCTAGATAATGGATGAAAGCTAAACCAGTCATAATAACTGAAATATCAATTACAAAATAATCATAAATTAATTGTTCCCTCTCTCAGTTTTGATTTTTAATATTTCGAAACACATATCAATAGATTTCAAACAGTCGAAAATTGTCGATTCTAACTTGCTGGTGATAGTTGAAAACTTAAGTGAGAACCGCCATCCTTCATTTATCATTATGGTCGAAGAGAGATTTGTGTTATCGAGTTGGTGTTTATGCCTATTCATTCGCATTTGCTCACTACCCACAGTGAAGACAATGAAGCAGGTAGACTACTTGGTACTACAAACTGAGCAACAGAGATGTCTCCTCTGTGTGACGGAGAACAAGTATAATTTCTCCCCTCGCACTGAAAACATCAACGAGAGCTCTTCTCTTTAACACATATACACCACTCTAGCATTCGATCGCACTAAATTGCTAGAGCAGAGCTCTGAAATTCTCTGAGGTGGATGAAGATATTTTCTCCGAAGTGTGCACGCCGGTGAGGACTCTGGTGTACGGTTCGCATAAGAGAATCGTGGGGCACGCAAATTCATCAAAAGTGCAATTTATCGTTAAAGTTTAGTTTTTCCTTGCTGCGAAAAAGATTGTCATAGTAAGACCATCGTTACCTTCTATAAATTTAAAAATTAAATCACAGAAGTGTTCGCCCACTAGTACGCACCAGTGGTCACTTGGGTGTATTTAGGCGAGAGCGCGTGAGAGCGATTCATGCGAAGACGCTCAAGTTCTGTCTATTCGACACTGGGAAGAAGTGCGCTTTCCTCTTTGTACGATGTTTCGCTTTTTGCATCCCCTGTGTAGACAAGAAACTGACACCGGCATCACTGCAGGCATAACTTCAAGTGACTAGGACTGTTAGCAAGGTGTTGAGGTGCGTTAAGGTTATTCCGGTCTTTTGATCCAAGATGTGACCAGAAGATACAACGCTAACTTTCAAACAATGCGGAACATCCTTGCCAGGAATGAATACAAGTCACGGATATCCAGGGCTAAATGAAAGAAATGAGCTTATTCCATTTCCAATTCCACTGTACGAACGCTAATTGGCTCAATCAAGAGTAAAGATCGATATTCCGTTCAAAATGAAAAAATGACGCCATATAATTGTGTAAC
Organism: Malaya genurostris; assembly: GCF_030247185.1. Lineage (NCBI taxonomy): Eukaryota > Metazoa > Arthropoda > Insecta > Diptera > Culicidae > Malaya > Malaya genurostris. The sequence goes on from NC_080571.1 coordinate 259,458,272, forward strand.
TTTATAGTTTCAATAAAAGTACTGTAAAGTAACCATCAATTGACTAATCACGAAAAAGAGATCTTTTAGTCAACCTTTGTATTGAGGAAGATATCCCACACATATTAACATGCAGTAGAACGCACAGTTCAGTTTGGACATCCTAATCTTTATTAAACCATCCTTCATGAGTGACACATTATTCCCAAAGTAAACAGTGCCTTCTAGACAATTCAGTTTAAATTGAGCAAAAAAAAACTCTGCAACCATCTGTTGCTCGTAGTATACGCTCTCTTAGTTTTTATCGGAGCTTTCAACTCCGTGCGAGAGAAGCAGCAGAAAACAATCATTCGAAACGTGAGCTTTTTAGCTTAACGAGCTTTTGCTTTTGGAGCTTCATATTGGAATTGACTGTTGGGTGGAAATTACCGGTCAGTGAATCTTTTATTTTCAGTCAGAGAGCTTCCACTAGCCTCCGCTAGATGCTTAGTGCTTTTTGTATGTTTGAACTTTCCCGTGTTGGAACTTTTCCCCAATTTTATCCATTCTTTAATCATGTTTCTTTTGTTTTTCCTTTCAGGTACGTATTTACCCAAGGGATGCTTTTTCATATGAACGGAATTGAACTGGTATGATTTGGACAATCTCGAAAGCTTACTTTGTTATATCGTACTTACATACTTCAAAACTTTCGGAATCTACATTCTAAATTCTACACTTTCAAGGCAAAATCATATCGCAAGACTCGACCGGACCAGAATACTTTAGCTAATTGTTACAACATTGCGACCTAAGATCTTCATCAAGCTAATGAGGAGCCAAAAGCGCATACCACGTAGCTGCATTTGGACCTGCTGCTGACATGCACCAGTTCGGTGCGTCTCTAAAACAGCCATGAAGCAACATTGCACTGGCGTTCGCATTCTAGACCAGCCGTTTGTTTGTGTTTTTTTTTTTCTTTCCTACAGCAAGGGTCCTATTTTTTACCAAATTTACACGCTTTGATTCCCTCGCTTGGCAGATTCACAGTCCTTACAACTGAAACTCTGTCAAATTAAAATAAAAAAACCTTCTCTTCCCCAATTCGAGGCGATTCCAGATTAAACCCTGGCACTTCGCGATGAGATGCCGGTCCGGCTGCATTCAGCACGCGCAGCCTTCACCGCACGGGAACCTGTTTCGCTGTGTCTTTTGGTCCAGCAGCTTCGAGTTGCTTACCGGTGCGACTCCAGTTTGTTAGTTTTTTTTCATTTCTTTTTTCTTTCGCCCTCTGACTAAATGTGCGTGCGGGGAACACACACACAGCATCGTGGGAGAAACACTAATTGTGCATGCGATGAGATATGTAAATCGAATTAAGCCACTAATGATACAAGCTGCATGACATATGTAAACGGATTGTATCGAAGCGTGTTTCGAGATAAGTCCCACAACCGCAAATTACGCAGATGGTTGCGATACCGAAGATGTTCGATGCGTGGTTGCGTCGGGAGGCGATGAACCGGTGCAGCAATGTTTCACCACCTTCGATAGGAGCGGACAGTCTTTTTCAGAATTCGAAGTACAAGACACAGAGGAACGATTATTTTTTTCATCTCAGGCTAAACTATTTTTAATCAAATTTTAAATAATGAAGCGTGCGGGGTCCTATTCATCCATCAAGTTTTCATATTTTTTCGTTCCCTTTTTGACTCTTTGGTGCATTAGCAGTTTTTTTTTTTTTTTAATAACTATTTATTGGAATATGAGTTAAAATTAAATTATTAAGATTTAAATTGGGTGTTCAGCCACAAGTGGTGACTTTTCAGCCCTGTTATATATATATGATTTGGTTATTACCATGAAGACATCATTTGCTTCCGCAATTCTGAGATTTTTGTGTAGGGAAAATTCTAAACCTACTTGTATTGTGTAATGGGGAAAAGGAACTTATATACTAACTTACTAACTAATACAGAGAGCGAATCGATTCAATTGAAGATTGCATCGATTTTTGTCGGAAGCATTAGCAGTTTATGTTTAGCTGCTAATGCCACCTCGTGGATCACCATAAACCGCTAAGCAGACGAAAAATTAATACCTTTTTCAGAAAGCTTAAGGGGGAAATAAGGGATAACTTGAATCAAAAAACACTTTTATTTGTAATTTTTTACGGAGAAACAACTTAAGCAAATCTATTCAAACTTTTTTTGCATTATAAAGCATCATTTAAAGAATATTTAGTTGAATTTTCGTAGATTAATATGAGAAAATAAAGCGGTAACAGAGCATTCCCCAAAACCTCTTTTGAAAATCGCGTTGCGCGGTGAACACGATAACTCGGCGTAGAATGATCGAAAATCAAAAGTGTTCTTAAATTTACTTAAAGTACGAGTTATTTCTCTCCCTTCCATCGTTCTCAAGTTATGATTTTGATTTTTTAACAGTTCGTGGCATATTCAAACAAAAAACGCGATCTTACTCTAAATTTTCCGCCAATTTCGAGATGAAAAACTACGATAATATTAAAGCGAAAAAAATTTCAAAACCGTAGGGTGAAGCCATTTTATACCAAGAAAATATGTTCCAAGTTTGAAAAGAACCCCCTTAATAATGTCATTTCTAGCGTGCCGAACGAAACACATAAAACGATTTTCTGGTCGTCTTCATTTAAGAGTCATTTAGAGGTTTTGAAACCTCGTGGACGGCATTACCGGCTCAACATAAACTGCTAATGATCTGATGTGTCGAAGACGAAACGTAACACTAGGTAGTTTCCTGGTCCCGTGTGTGCCTTAACTTCTGTGTCAGAATCAAAAATTGCGTGTCTGTCAACAACGAAAGGAATAAATGGAAAAATTTGAAGGAAGTTGTTTTTTGAAGACACCAGATATTTGCTTCAAATTACATTAATACTGTTCGCTTTCATGTCAAGTTTGATGCGATAAAAAATTTACAATTGGGATGAAACTTTTTTATCTGACTGTGCCAATTTTAATTATCATCTACAATCAACAAGATTGGTCTTTTGCATATAAGCAATTCCGGAAATAATTACCAATTCATCAGAATTCACATCGTCCGATTCGGATGAAACCTTGCACATGTTTTCAGTATGACAAAACATTTATTTGGCATGGATGCAGAGACCAATTCGAGTCAAGATTAATTTTTAAAAAGGGTGCATGTATTTTTGCAAGCACTTTCTTCAAACCGTGGTAACTCAGAAACTGTAAATTGTACAAAAATGATGTCCGAAAAAAGTTGTAGAAAATAAGTTGGCTACTCCTGAAAAATATATACACTGTGAAACAAAAATTTTAATACACGGAAAGACCGAAATCAGCATTTGGTCGAAAAAATTAGTTGATTTTCTGAATTTAATTAGTTATTTTTTGAAACAACTAAAAAAAATTTACATTTGCTTATTTAGATTTTTCAATTCTCGTTCCCTTACTAATGATTAAATATTAATTGAAATAGCTATTTTTTTAGTTGAGTTTATCAATGAAACGTGCTGTCATTTCTTAGCTGAGAGACACCATTTCCATCCAACTAATTTTTTAGATGCATTAGAAAAATAAAATGTTGTTTCCAATCAGCACGAAAGGCTAAAGGCTTCTGCAACCTACCAAAAGGAATTTTGCAGTCGGGGTTGTCTTTTCTATATTGGCAGGTATAATTACGATAGCGACTTCCCGTGTCGTATTGGAATATGAGTTAAAATTAAATTATTAAGATTTAAATTGGGTGTTTAGTCACAAGTGGTGACTTTTCAGCCCTATTATATATATGATTTGGTTATTGCCATGAGCACATTATTTGCTTCCGCAATTCTGAGATTTTTGTGTAGGGAAAATTCTAAACCTACTTGTATTGTGTAATGGGAAAAAGGAACTTATATACTAACTTACTAATTAATACAGAGAGCGAATCGTTTCAATTGAAGATTGCATCGATTTTTGTAGGAATTTGCTTATAATATTATGTGACATTACATCTAATGGTTCTATATTTGTGAGTCTGTGTAACTCATTTGTACTAAACCAGGGAGGACGCTTCAAAATCATTTTCAGAATTTTATTCTGAATCCTTTGAAGTGTTTTCTTCCTGGTGGAACAACAACTTGACCAAATTGGCTGGTCTGAAAATTTGTTTATAAATTAATAATTTGTTTTCTAGACAGAGCTGAGAATTTATGTTTATGAGGATATAAACATTTAATATATGTATTACACTTTGCCTGAATTCCTTCAATGTGATCCTTGAAAGTCAGTTTTTTGTCATACGTTAAACCTAAGTATTTAGATTGATCAGACCATGTCAATTTGAGAATGTGATTATTGTTTGGTTTAAGAAAAGAAGCTCTTGGCTTATGAGGAAAGATAATTAATTGCGTTTTTGCTGCATTTGGTTTAATTTTCCATTTTGATAGATAATCACTGAAAATATTTAAACTTCTTTGTAGGCGACTGCAGATCACTCTTAGATTTCTACCTGTGGCTAACAGACTTGTGTCGTCACAGAATAGCGATTTCTGACAACCAACGGGTAGATTCGGAAGATCAGAAGTGAAAATATTATACAAGATTGGAGCTACGCTCGAACCCTGCGGAACACCTGCAATTCAGATTTACAATTCCGATCGTTAACCTGAAGAGTGCGATCAGTTAAATAATTTTGAATCATTTTGATCAAATAAATAGGAAACTGGAAATCAGATATTTTTGCTATTAAACCTTTGTGCCAAACACTGTCGAATGCTTTTTCTATGTCTAGAAGAGCAACTCTAGTGGATAACCCAGAATATTTATTTGCTTTTATCATGTTTGTTACTCTGACAAGTTGATGAGTAGTTGAATGTTTATGACGAAATACAAACTGCTCTGGTAAAAAAATTGAATTCTCATTTATATGAGACATCATTCTCAACAAGATATTTTTTTCAAAAAGTTTACTGATAGAAGAAAGTAAACTAGGGTAAGGGCTCCCTATTTCATCTCATTTGTAAGGACGTCGCCTTCAAACCTCTATTTAGCCACTAAAATCACTATAACTATTTCATATTACTGCTTCATTCGCCTTGCTCCACATTTAGATTTGATTCACATTCCTTGGAAATTAAAATAATGATCATAAAACAGCAAAAAACACTTATGAAATGTTCACTACTCTGCTCCTAATTTCATCTCAATGGATTTTTATCCATCCTATCGTTGATCCTTTATTCATCCTATAAATTAGCAATGGCGACAGCAATCAAAACAAAATATTCCACTATTACACTCTCAGGTTCAAAATGTCAGAATTCTTCTTAAAAACGGCCTAATGCCAACTATGAGACAATATACGATATTTTTAGAACCAGTTTGAAATCATTTCAACGTTTAAAAATTTGTCAGTCGTTTCCGTTACCTTTAAATTTAAAATTTTACTGAAAAGTTAATTTGGTGAACTTTAAATAAAAACAAAACTGTGATTGTTACTATTTATTCATTAGCCCTTCTTAAAACAAAGTGTAGAGCCAGAGATGCCATTTATACAGATTTAAAGGTATTGTATAGATTTTTGCGTTCGCATACTGGTTTAAATCAAAGTACCGATTTTGTAAAGATTTCCTAAATTTAATACAGATTTGTACAGGTTCATAGAAAGAAAGAAATAAAAAATTAGACTTTTCTCTCTGAGTATCTATTAGTATTTGATTGCAGTGATTCTTTAAAAGTTTATTAATCAACGGACAAATCACATGTTAAAGTGGAAATCTTTTATGTAGATAATTGATTATGAACACTGACAAACATTTATATTAAAATTTGGAACCAATTTGAACTATTTGAAGCCAGATATTTTCATGGAATATGTATTACGTTGCATAGAAAGTCTATATCTGGTCTATCTGTTTTCACTAATAAAATGATGTTAACAGATTTTATTAGTGAAAACAGATTTAACATCATTTTATTAGTGAAAACAGAAAGACCAGATATAGAGTTTCTATGCAACGTAAAACATATTTTCTATGAACATATCTGGCATCTCTGTGCACAGCCGATGAAACACACACACTTCACAGCGTTATGTTGACGTATAGCGGAATGAAACCAGTGCTACTAGTATCATTAGTATTTAACATGCTCTTCCTGGTAATATTCGAAGCCAAAACAGTTTTATTGAAATATTAATATCAATAATATAATTAAACTAATGTCACGGATACCAAAAACATACTTTTTGATGAGATTTTGAAGAAGAAAAACAATGTTTGTTTTGTAACATTATGAGATAACTTGCAAAGACATCATATTAACAAGATATCCAGCTCTAACATTTCCCGAACAAATCATTGGCAACATCCTTTTTTGCGAGCATGTCGCCCTCAGGTGAGTCCGCATCGAATCTCATACATAGAAGTAGGGTAGAGAAATGTCAAATTCGTGCGCGCCAAAATAGCAGGGCTGCGCACCCATACAATTGACATGATGTGTTGAATGAGATGCCGTGCGATGGCGTTGCTGAATTGAAGATTGATTTCGCTCCAAGCTGACAGGGTCTGTAACTTGGCAACTTTGCGAAACCAAATGAGATGAAAACAAAGCGCAATCAAGTGAACTAAGTGAAAAACTTTCATCTCATATTTTTAAAGACTTTTATTGTTTGTCGGGTAGTTTTTGAAGTAATAAATCGTTAATTAAACAAGTAGCAAGTGAACATTACTAATTATGAAGTCATCCAGCATTCAATGATAGTGTAATTGTGCGAAAAAGTGATCATGTTTTGAGACGAATCGATTAGTAGATAATCAGAAACATGACGAACTGTAAATCTTGAGACGAAAATGTGTCCTAAATTGAAAAGTGAGTTTATTTTAAATGAAAAAAAACGATAACCGAAGAACTTAAAACAATTTCTTTCAATAGGAAAGTGTGACAATAGCTTTTATAATCATTTTAAAACATTTCACAGTTTGGTTCAGGTAGGTTTTAAAATATTATTCATGTTCAAAGTAATGAGGTGAAGGGATGAGATGGAAATAGGAGCTCAGATGAAATAGGGAGCCGTTACCCTAATTGGTCGATAACTTGATGCTTCTGCTTTTTTTATAAGTTTTGAGGATGGAAATTACTTTAACGTTTTTCAATCTTTTTGGGAAGTAGGCTAATGAAAAACACTTGTTGAAAATTTAAACCAAGAGTCTCAAGGCAACATCGGGAAGATTTTTAATAAGAATATACAAATTCCATTATTACCAGGAGCCTTCATGTTTTTAAGTTTCCTAATAATTGAGTTAATTTCATCAAAATTCGTCTCAATAATGTCATTTAGTAATAACATTTGAGTTGAAATATGATCATATTTCAGTGAGACTTCATTTTCAATAAAACTCACAACGTTTAAATTAAAATTGTGGACACTCTCGAACTGCTGAGCAAGTTTTTGAGCTTTTTCGCCATTTGTAAGAAGTATTTGATTTCCTTCCTTGAGATCAGAAATTGGTTTCTGAAGTTTCTTAAGAACCTTAGAAAGTTTCCAGAAAGGTTAAGAATATGGTTTAATTGGTTCAACTTCTTTAGCGAAATTTTCATTTCGCAAAAGAGTAAATCTATGTTTATTTTCTTTTTATAAATCCTTATGTTAACTATGTTTTTCATAGCAGGATCACGAGAACGTTGATATTGTCGTCGACGAACATTCTTCAACCGAATGAGCAGTTGAAGATTGTCATCGATGATAGGAGAATTTAATTTAGTTTGAGCTTTGGGAACTGAAAGATTTCTAGCTTCGATAATGTAATGATTCAAATTACCAATTGCTGTGTCGATGTCCGCAAAATTCTCTAAAATAGTTTCATGATCCACATGATTTTCAATGTGAGATATGTAATCCGACCAATTAGCTCTATAATAGTTGAATATAGAGTTTAATGTAGCTTCGTTGGAAAGTCTGAATGTTACAGGAAGATTATCTGAGTCAAAGTCAGCCTGTGTAGTCGGTTCACTACAATTGTGACTTTGATCTGTTAGAACTAGATCAAACGTAGAGGGATTTTTCACGGAAGAGAAACAAGTCGGATTACTGGGATAAAGAACTGTAAAGTAACTAGCAGAGAGTTGATTATGAAGTATTTTTCCATTACGGTTATTTTGCCTACAATTCCACTGGACATGCTTAGCATTTAGGTACTCTGTTACGAAAAATTTCGGTCGATATCTTGTGAGTTTTTGCAAATCGCCTTTAAAAAAATTTAATTGTTCGCCGGTGCATTGGAATGGCAAATATGCTCCAGCGATGAAATAAATTCCATGAATGGTTTCAACTTCGATTCCCAAGCTTTCAATAACTTTAGTATTGAAAGAAGGTAAAATTCGATGTTTAATTTGCCGTTGGACAAAAATGGATACTCCACCACCCATTCCAGTAAACCTGTCAAATCGATGAACCACATAATGTGGATTACTTTTCAATTTGACATTTGGTTTAAGAAAAGTTTCTGTCACAATGGCAATATGGATTTTGTGAACTTCGTGAAAATTATAAAATTCATCTTCACTCGATTTCAAAGATCGAGCATTCCAATTTAAAATATTCAAATGATTATTTAACATCACTGTTAAATTTTAAATTCATTATAATATTATTTGCAAATTGCCATCCGATTTGAAATGCTTCAAAAAGTGATGAAGTCGAATTCATTTGGATGATCATTTGGAAAAGTTGATCTTGTAGGTAGATCATTTTAATTTCAGTTATATCGCCTAAATCGACTTCATTTAAAGAAGCGAATGGCATTGAAGGAATATTTGTAGGTAGACTGCCATTAGAAGAAGATGATTTGGCCGGTCTACCTATTAATAAATTCTTTTCGTTAGAAGAAGAACTGCAAGGCGGTCCTGTGTTTTGATTATTTACATTAGAAGAAATAGGTTGTAGATTTCTACCTAATATACCAGCATAACTGACATTAGAAGCAGATGATGACGAGGTCGATCTACCTGTCAATAAATTGTTTTCGTTAGAAGACGAATTAGCAGGCGGACCTGTGTTTTGTTTTGAATTCGAAAAAATAGGTGCCTTAGAAGAATTAGGCGTGGCATTTGTAACGGTTTTTTGATTTTCAGGTATGTTCTGTAAATTTAAGGTCGTTGATTTGACTTGTTGTCTAAGCGAACGAGCGTTTAAAATTTTTTCCCTGACAGGACATTTCAAATAATTGGACTTATGATTTCCATCGCAATTTGAACATGAAAGTTTATCAGTGGTTTCATTCATTGGACAAACGTCTTTCGAATGCGATTTACCACAATTCAAACACCGTATATCCATATGACAATTTTTGGTTCCATGACCGAAGCCTTGGCAACGACGACATTGCGTTAAGTTTGCAATACGATTATGCCGTTTATAATGTTCCCAATGAATTTTAATATGGGAAATGAAACGTACTTTTTCTAAAGTTTTCAAATTGTTTACATCACTTCGATTGAAGTGTATTAGGTAAAGTTCATGGGAAATTCCAGAGCGTGGTTTAGAAGTACCATTCGCTCTTTTTTTCATAAGTATTACTTGGGAAGGGGCAAAACCAAGCAATTCTTTTATTTCATTTTTAATTTCATCAATACTTTGATTATTTGATAAGCCTTTCAAGACAGCCTTGAAGGGTCTGTCTGATTTTATATCATATGAATAAAATTTATGAAGTTTCTCGGACAAATATCGAATAAGTCGTTCGTAATCTTCCAATCCATCAACCAAGACTCGACATTCTCCTCTTCGTCCGATTTGAAATGAGACTTTTACTTCCGGGAGAAAAGTAGAAAGCTCAGTACGGAATGCTTTGAAGTCGGAAATCATCACCGTCACTGGTGGCATAGATTGATGTTTCTTCCCAGAACGACAAGCGTCCATTTTGGGAATTTTTGAAGAATTTTCTTCTATGTCGCTACAATCGGATTCAGGTAGAATCTCGTAAATATTGTTAGACGGCATAGGATCAACGGAAGGGAAATCCGTCCGTTGTCTTTTATTTTTACATTCAGATTCTATAAGATCGTGAATGTTATTAGAAAAATGTTGAATAACGGATTGTGATTTATTCCGTATTGAATTATTTTTAGCCTTAGGCTTGTTGTCTTTCCGATTGGACGCAGGCATTTTTGAAATGAATGGAATTTTGAATAATAGTTCTTTGAATAGCTAGCATTTAAAAAGGCTGATTAATTTCTTAGTCACTCTAATATCACTCTTTGTATCACTTAGTCACTCTAATATCACTCTTTGTATCACTTAGTCACTTTTTATATAGCCTTGGCTGACTAATTGTTAGTCTTTAAAAAGACTGTTGGTGATTCAAGTAGCCTTGAAAAAGACTGAAGCCCTGAATCAATGAAACTCTAGGTAGCCAGAAAAAATTTCCTGGAGCCAAAAGCTATTCGCGTGCGGTGCGAACGACTGGTCAACACCGACTGGTAAACATAGTGTAGGGACTTTTTGACCAACTAGATAGCAAACTCCCTTCAAGTCACCATTTCGTAACCTACATTTACCAAAGAATAATTAAATTGATACAGGCACTGAATCCCAACACTCGCACTCAAGATCCGTTTTTTTCTGAATCAGAAAGGCTAATGACCAAAATGTAGAAAGATTTGTGATTAATGAAAAAAAATCACAGCCGCTCGGAGCAATTCTGTTTCTGTCAGTCTGAAGCCACATGTGATAAGCCATAATCCTTTGGTATGGCGCCTTTACCAAATCGGTTCCAGTTCAGTCGGCAACGAGCATCTAGACGGTGTCAAAATATTCACTAAACTGGATGACATCGATCACTGTGAAACGGTAGACATATTAATCATTTCAGGCCAGCGCAGTTTCGCTATCGCGTCTAATTTATCTTAAGCACGCGGGCTGCTCTGTCCTGTGCACTTGTGGGCCCAATCGACAATGTGCCAAACACCTGTAATCACGTGCAAATAGTGCGTGTCCAAGATTGGCTACATAATCGGACCGTGCCTAAGTGACTGATCGTTCAGGAGATAGCTGTCGATGGGCGATTGGATTCGAACGATTTTTTGGCAGCGAGTTCTCGTTTCGCTCAAGCACGGCCGTCTAATCCCATTTTAAGTGAGATAAAATGTCACCTTCAATAAATGTTCGATGAAAACAGTTTAATTTAAAAGTTGATGGTGTTGCCACAACTTGTCCAAAACCAGTAAAATATTGAACTGAACGGACAGGGATGAATGCTTCCAGCAACTGATCGTAGGGCCCGAAGTTGCAATCCACGACACGACTGTACATCCCTGATTCCAAAACAAAACAACTGCACAAGGTATGGACTTGAAAGATTGAATCATTAGTCCGAACGCCATTCCCCGCTCCAATCCCTTTTTCGTACAGCATCGCACCAGCCCAAGTCCCTGGTGTATTTCAGTCTGAAGCAAAAAGTCTCACCGAGCAAAACAAACTTGGTCGCCGCAATCTCGCGAGGAAAACATCAATGTGCGTGTCGCGTGAGCGCCTTCATCGACGGCGAAGTTGCCTTTTCGGTGTTTTGTTGCAGCAATGCAGCAGCCTCTCGACGATTCCCTTCCATTCGCCATCCGTTTCTTCGCGTACGTTCGATCGCATCGGTTCCACGGTTCCCTCTGTAGCATAAACCCTCCGAAGCCAATCGCGACAATCGCTGCACTTGATCTCTTCAACCAGCGACGGCAGCCAACTGGGGAACGGCGGTGGCGAAGACAACGACCGGCAAGATGCCTTTCGCCTGCGCCTGCCTACAAGCAGATTGAGTTACCTTTCGCACGTGATTCGTTTGTTCAGTTAGGTGTTTTTTTTTTTACTTCGTTCTCTCGCCTCGGTGACTTATATGACCGAATTGTATACTCACCGGTTGGAGTCAGAGCAGACAAGTGATGCTGGGACTGTCAATAGTAAAATTAATGGACTGGAATCTGGGCTGATCTTCAACGTGATCGCAATTGACGCCGGGAGTTGCTATATTTATGTTCGAAACAGTTGCTCAGAAAGCAGAACGAAATTTTTTTTTCGACATGCCCGTATAGAATGGTTATGTAATCATTTCAAAACATAGTCATTTGGTTAAAAGTGATACGCAAAACCAACTGACAACATCTAACCTCTTCAAGTTACTACCAACTAGAGAAAAGAACATTTCAGAAACATTGTTGGCTATTATGATTACCCTGGAAAGGGTCTATACCGAAATTAGCTGCTAGACATAACGGTGACAGTTCAAACAGGTTTAACAGCAACCGAGACCGCAGCTACGCAGTAGCTCTCAAAAAAGCGTAAAACGTCTATTCTTACCAATACGACTTTTTCACTCCTTTCGATGGAAAGTTAATTGCTGCTGCATTTGATTCACTCCCATCGCACAGTATGGAAAAAACTATCAAAAACGCGACTTTGCTCAATAGTTTTATAAAAAACCTAAGTAAATATTTCCAAAGCTAGTATTTCTTATGCAAATTTTTCCGTAGAATCGATTTATGGTAGTTAAAAGATCCGCAAAATTCACTATCATGCCCTTTTTGCTCCAATTCCTGTTTTTTTCTGACCTTACTTCGAAAACTAATTGTGAAACTCGAGAAAAAATTGAATTCGACCAATCGGAAGGTATTCCTGACATGTTCATAAGTAAGATAAATGGATTGTTTTCAATAAGATTGATCGCAAATAACTATATTCTATTTTACCCCCAGTCATCTTCTTCTACGAATTTATCGTAAAAAAAGTTCTACTGATCAGTGTTTGGACCAATTATGGTTAAACAAGACAATTCTATGTTTCGCATATAACCTCAAAAAATAATTAACAGATAGTCTCCATGATCGCATGCTTCGCGCTACTTCGTTTTACCCCAATTTTTCCACAAATATAATTTTATGTTGATTTCATATTTACAATCCCGAAGCAGATCCAATATGACCGACCAATATTGGTTCGTATTACTTAGAAAAGGGGCTGTCCATAAAAGACGTCATGCTTTTTATGACGATTTTTGACTCCCCACCCCCCCTTTGTCACAAATTGTCACAGAAGCAAAGACCCCCCACCCCCCCTATCTCACATGTCACGAATTCAAAATAAATAAAATTCATCTCAGTACATTCTTAATATGTATGACAAACCATACAAATATGAGGGAAAAATCGATTTATTACATGCTGTCATTAGATTAAAAAATATCCCTAAAACTACAAAATCATCGGAATTATTTTATTAACATCAATTATATAAATTAACGAAAGTATTTGGTTGGAATTGATGAAACATTTAAATCATCTGTTTTATTCCTCCTAGGGGTACACAGATATATTATTGTTTTAGGTAAAGAATAATATTTCCTTAATGTAACATTTAAAACTCACTGATCAACTGATCATGAAAAGATTCTCCGGCAGTGATCTCGTTTTGATGAGGTTTTGGTCTTTATTTTCTCAGTCCAGTCCAGTCAGAAAATAAAGACCAAAACCTCATCAAAACGAGATCACTGCCGGAGAATCTTTTCATGATCAGTTGATCAGTGAGTTTTAAATCACATCGATCAATATCGGTACTGATCTTCTGTCACACAAAATCGGTAGTGATTTTGAGCTGAAATGATTTAGTGATTTCGAGCTGAAATGATTTATGTAAGTTCAATCATTGGATGATTCGATAAGCTTTGATGTTGGTGCAGGAAAATCACATATGATCAAGATGACATGATCTACGTCTGAAATCGTTGATCTCCCGCCCTTTTTCAAATGGAGTAGAATTGAATAAACTGCATCAGAATCAGATAAGAGAAATTCTAATGATATACTTTTATCAATGCTAGAAAATCAAATTACTGAAAAAATTGTCAGTGCATAACTTAAGTTATTTAATTAATTTATTAATTTCGCTAATTTAATCGCTCCTCCGTGCACATTTGCTGATCACAACAGAAATGATTTCCTGCATCACTCATTTCCGAATTTACAAGAAGAAGCTTTTACATCAACAAATACACATTCTCCTATAGAATATAAACGTTTATTGTGGAGATTTTTTCACGAAATAGGGCAAAGCAGTAATATAAATAGGTATTTCAAAAATGCGCTCATTGAAAATATTGGACGTCACATTCCAAACCCCCCCCCCCCTTCCTCCTGTCGCAAAAGGTCACGTTTTATGAAATACCCCCCTCCCCGTGATGTCTTTTATGGACAGCCCCAAACTTCAGTGGTCCAAGTACATAACAGTTCGGCTGAAAAGTTCGTATCGTTTAATAGAAACACACATTTTTATGCCAAAATTCGTTTTTATTATTCAACATAATTGCCATCAGAGGCGATACAGCGATTATAGCGATCTTCCAACTTTTCGATACCATTTTTGTAGTACGATTTGTCCTTTGCCTCAAAATAGGCCTCAGTTTCAGCGATTACCTCTTCATTGCTTCTAAATTTTTTACCAGCGAGCATTCTCTTGAGGTCTGAGAACAGGAAAAAGTCACTGGGGGCCAAATCTGGAGAATACGGTGGATGAGGGAGCAATTCGAAGCCCAATTCGTTCAATTTCAGTATGGTTTTCATCGACTTGTGACACGGTGCATTGTCTTGATGAAACAAAACTTTTTTCTTCTTCAAATGATTCCGTTTTTTTTTTTTTAATTTCGTCCTTCAAACGCTCTAATAACGCTATATAATAGTCACTGTTGATGGTTTTTCCCTTTTCAAGGTAGTCGATGAAAATTATACCATACGAATCCCAAAATACAGACGCCATAACTTTACCGGCCGATTGTTGAGTCTTTCCACGCTTTGGGTTCGGTTCATCGCGTGCAGTCCACTCAGCTGACTGTCGATTGGACTCCGGAGTGAAGTGATGGAGCCATGTTTCGTCCATTGTTATATATCGACGAAAAAAATCGGTTTTATTTCGATATAACAGCTCCAAACACTGCTCAGAATCATCAATTCGTTGTTGTTTTTGATCGATTGTGAGCTCACGCGGCACCCATTTTGCACAAAGCTTTCTCATATCCAAATATTCGTGAATAATATGTCCAACACGTTCCTTTGATATCTTTAGGGTGTCAGCTATCTCGATCAATTTCACTTTACGGTCATTGAAAATCATTTTGTGGATTTTTTTCACGTTTTCATTCAGCCTCTTTTGGACGTCCACTGCGTTCATCGTCTTCGGTGCTCATATGACCAGTGCAAAATTTTGCAACTTACGAATTGTTGCTTCGCCCGGTGCAGAGTCTGGATAACACTCATCAAGCCATTTTTTGGTATCGGCGGCACTTTTTTTTCATCAAAAAGTAGTGTACTAAATTTTCATCCATTATAGAAATCGCCAAACGAAAATTTTTCAACTTCTTTGTATAGACGCCAAACAAAAACTAATCGTACGATATGCGCCAAAATTTGACAGAATGTGTATAAAAGTGTTGCCAACGTTGAGAGAATAAAAGTTTACCGATTGGACAAGCGCGGGAATTTTAAAATGAAAATTCTGGTTCTTTTTTGATCATAAGGCATGTCATAAGTTGTATCTATGGGTTAGCTTTTATTCGTATTTCGAAAGCAGGCTGATTTCGGTTGATAAAAATCGATTGATATTACGAAGAAAGACCTAGAAATAAGATTACAAATGGATTCAATGACCGCACGAATTCTGTTATACCGTTTTACCCTAATGTTTTTTTTTAATTGAGCCTTAATATTTCTTTAATTCAGCCTTTTGATCTACCATTCGGAAGCAGATCCAATACAAACGTAAAAAACTTCAACAATCCAAATACATTTTATGGTTTATAACTGTCATTGAAGGTTTTATAATAGTTTTACGGTAAAATTTTCCTGAATCCTGAAAGTCCTGGAGTCTGGTCGAATCGATTATTCATAAAAAAGATTGGTTATAATATACTATCATTTTGTTGAAAATACGCATTAGCTTAAGCAACTCTTTGAACATTTTCGCAGTAACATGATCACAAGGATGGCTTTTATCGTATCGAAGAACGCTCACTGGCAACTCTTCACACGGTTGAATCAGTGCCATCAAAGAGAGACGGACATCATCGCAACAATAAAAACCCGGCATGGCTCATTTAACATAGAATTGACACCAGTGCGAAAGCGAATTTCTCTAGATGACCTGTCTGAGAATCAAAGGTTAACACGCTGCTGTGGGGATCCTCTCTGAAGCAACAAACGGTCGCTTATTCTTGTTTCGCGATCCGATTCTATACAGACAATTGATAATTGCGATAGAATCATTTTACTATTGCCGCTTATTCTAACTATGTGCATATAACATTTGTATAAGTTGTGTCTATGAAAATGTCTGTGAATGCTCCACGCAAGGGTTTTGAAATATTGCAACCTAGTATGAGAATCATCAAGTTGAATCATCGATTCGATTTTCTGCGATAATTGTCAACTTGCGATTTTCTCTTGGGAAATTCCACACAGCAACGTTCATTTTCAGACTGTAAATTTTTTTAAGGGCGTGAAATACTCAGAGTATGAAGTGGAGCGAAGAAATGTAGCAAAATTCTCTCACGGTTCATGCATTGAGAGACTCGAGTTCTCGTAGCATCTTCTACCGAATTGAAAATGTTGTATACAATATAGATAGCAATATAGCACCTTCTGTCAAATTTTCGGCAATCACCAACACTGCATGATCAATGCACGTTGATTTGAAAAATTATTAAAAAAAATTAAAGTGAAAAAAAAATGTTTTAATTCATTCATTTTTTTGCACAGATAATTATTTCTCTATTTCCTCATCGCCACTCATCAGTGTCGTCAGTGTCTTCTGCTGACAGTGATTCATCTACGACAGATTGATACGACTTATGAAATAAATTGGGGTAAAACAGTATAACGAGATTTTTTTTTGTTTCGATTATAGAGGTGTTAACATTGTGGTCATTCGCCTCTTCGGGCCAGAAAAGTTTTCTGACTCGATGTGCTGGGTTGGGAATCGAACCCAGGTGGGCAGCGTGAAAGGCATCTACTTACCCATCACGCTATACCCGTCCCCTAGCTATAACGAGATTCTTACGGTCATTGATTCCATTTGCAATCGTATTTTTGCGCCTTTCTTCGTAATATCAATCGATTTTCATCAACCGCAATTAGCCTGCTTACGTTATACGAAAGAAAGTTTAACCAGAAATACGACTTTTGATACAAATTGGGGTAAAACGGGTTAAACAGGCTAGTACTGTCATTCCCATTGTGTTTGATAGGATCACAGATGTTTTGTACGTAATATGAACCAATATTGATAGATCGTATTGGATCTGCTTTTGGATTGTAGATCATATTTCAACTGAATATGATGACTAGAAAAGAAATGAGGTAAAACGGTACAACAAGTTTGCTGCTGTCATTAAAACTATATGCAATCGATTTGTTAGACATTTATACATCAGAAAAACTCTATTCACTGTTCTGCAAGTTCTTCGGTTGTGTGTTATATAGTTAAGCTTGAATACAATACAATACAATAAAGAAACTTGGGGTAAAATGATGAGATGATAGCTTTTCGTGCGGTTCTTCTAAATACATGGAATCAATTTTACTAACCATTTTACAGCTGTATCATGCCTCCAAAAAAAAATCGTCGCGTTTTTGGTCTATTTTTCCCCACTCTGCATCGTCTATATCCGACAATCGCCCAGAGAAGAATGATAGAATGGAAACGCATCCTATAACTTCTACAGGAGGTAGAGAGAGTATCGACAGCCGAGTGAGTACCCACAAGATTTTTTCGGAGGGGGCCTCAGAACATGATGATTAATTTCCATTGAAATTTTTTTGAATAAAGTTGTTTGTTGAAAATTTGTCATTTTTCAACTAACTTAAATATGACGAATTTCGCACTAAACCATATTCGCAGTTGACAAAGTTTTTCCAGTTTGAATGAAACTTTGTGAACATGTGGAGTTGCCTTAACATGTCATATTGTATACTTTGTTTTTTTTTTCCAAAATAGATTGTCTATTAAAAAGGGCTAAACTTTTCTAAACATTTTTATTGAAATAGTTGACGAAAAATGACACAGCCTACAAATCAGTCAAATTGTCCAATAAAAGTTCTTGAATACTTCTATATCGAGTCCTGCACTGAAAAAATTGACATTAAAAATTTTATATCAATTGTAAAAACAAAATTCCCAGTGATTTTTTATCGAAAACTAAACTAAACTGAAAGACCTTATCATCCAAGAATTTACTGAATCTCAATTTGAGAGGAGATTTTACAGATTACTGGCTCCGTGATATTTACAAAAAGTATCAGTAATGGACAAGAAAAAGTTTTAGTTGAAAATACTTATTTTCCTAAAACTGCCTACCTTACAGTACATGGACGGTTGGAAGGGAAAATAATAATCTACCTTGGGATAAAGTTTCATTGAATTCAAAAGTTGAGCTCGTTTATTCTAAATTGACTTTAAATTTTGAAAATCAATTTTTTTCAGTGTACAATTCGAATAGGCGAATTTCGCGCAAAATCTCATTCGGAGCAAGTAGAAGTGGCTCACCTTATTTTTACAAAATAGATTTAGGCTATCTTTTGAAAAGGACTAGACATTTTTACCAATTTTTTGTGATTAATTAGAGTAGAAAAATGACAAATCCTACAAAAGCTTGGTGTACTGGTGATGTTTTCAAAATAAATCCAATTGTCGATTGAAAATACTGATAAATTATTATTCGAATTTTACACTGAAAACAATCTTAAAAATTCGAAGTCAAATTACAAAAAACGCCATTCTTTATCTGAATGAAATTTTGTCATAACACAGATAATTATGTTACCTGCCAACCTTCAATATGTAACAAGATAGGCGTTTTGTAGGGAAAATAGTTTTTCTAACAATTTTTTTTCTTATCCAGAAATTGTTTTTGTTTGAAATTTGTTTTTCTTTGAATTTGTCCATCTTGTAATTTATGTTCGGTTGGTAGGGAACTTAATCGCCTATCTTGGGACAAAATTGTATCTAAACCTATAACGGGTTTGTTTAAAATTTGATAATGCATTTTTTTCAGAATTTTTATGAAACATTTGACTGATTTTATGAACATCACTAGTATTACACTTTTTGGTAGGATTTGTCATTTTCGACAATAACTGTGAAAAAAATTGTTAAAAATGCTCAGACCTTCTCGAATGACAGTCGGTATCAATTTTGGAAAAGTCGATGTTAGACGGTCAAGATCAATGATAATGTTTCTAGCGAGTTTTTTGCTTTTTCTGATATTCCACAAGACAGTCTCCTCGGACCACTGAAATTCCTCATGTATTTCAACGACGTTAACGTTCGGGTTTTGTTGACGAACAACTGAATTACAAGTAGCATATGCAAAGGCTTCACGTCGGCTGGGATTTGTAATGAGAACTGCTCGCTTTTACGTTCGACATTCGAATAGTGATGAACAGTATGGAATCCGTTCTACTCTCAGAATTCAATCAATACAGCGCATACGGCAATACGGCGTCATTATTGGAGTGCAACGATTTTTCAATGCTGTATCAACGGATATCGATTTCCATGTCCCACGTAGCCGAACGAAAACTAGTTTTTTAAATATACTTTAAATTATCATGACGATATCAGATTTTGTCTGTCAATTATATACATTAAATAAATAAATAAGCGCTGAAACCAGCCTTCAAATTGAAACACAAGCTCAGTACTACATATTTACGTACAACATCGTTAAAATTACTTTACGTTTACAAAAACAAAACAAAAACACACACAAACAATAGTAAAATTTCGTAATTCTCGTTTAGTCAATAATAACTAATAAGAACCTAAAACTCATTCCCAAATGCACAGAAAACTTCTCTTTTAAATTTCAAGCAAGGCACACCAATTTCTTTCAAACTACTACTTTCTCAAACTCACAAAAAATTATTTCTCTGACATAAAAACCGGTGAATATAACAGCGGAAAGCATGGTAAAATCATGATCGACTTGCTCGTTCAGTGGAATGGTGGACAAAATAATCGGAATGGGAAAATACTTCATAACCAACCCTCTACTGGTTATTTTTCAGTTTCATATCCCAATAAACCAACTTGTTTCTCTTCCTCGAGAAACCCCCCTCTAATTGATCAGTTTTTTTAGATTATAGTGATTTTGACCTGAAGGTCATTTGCCTCTTCGGACCAGAAAAGCTTTCTGACCCTATGTGCGGGGTTGGGAATCGAACCCAGGAGGGCTGCATGAAAAGAATCGACATACCCATCATGCTAAATACGTCCCCAATTGATTTACTTCAAACAATCCAAATAACATTTGTAGTGAACTGATTACTCATGCTGATTTTGACTCAGATTATTTTTCTGTTATGTTCAAAATTAAGCAATAAATATTCCAATTAGTTCTATATTCAACTATCATAGAGCTAATTAGATTGAGTATAGATCACGCATTGAAAATTATGGGAATCAAGAAATTACTTTAGTAAATTCCGCTGACATCGACACAGCAATAGATCACTTGAATCATTACAAAACTGAAACATGAAATATTTCAGTCCCCTAAGCTCAAACTAAACTCAATTCTCCTATCATCGATGACAATCTTCAGCTGCTCATTCGTTTGAAGAATGTTCGTCGAAGACAATAACAACATTCTCGCAATTCTGCTATGAAATCCATTGTTAAGGACTTACAAACAAAAAATTAAACATTGATTTACTCTTTTACGAAACGATAATTTTGCTAATTATTAGGTTTAGTTTGTTTGACGTAAAGTCACCATAACTAAGTTCAGTTTTTGCAATGACTAAGCTTTTGTTTGGAAAGAGCAGACTATCAAACAGCCTTCTTAGGGTCTGTCGCTGACGATAGCTAAGCAGCGACTGGCGTAGTAGAGAAGACAGCAATTGATTATAAATATACTCTCCTACCCAGTGCTAGAACGGAAGAATAGGAGGTATAGAGCGAGAAGAGTAGTTTTGGTTGTCTAATAAACAGAGAAGATGTTTGGATATATGATACCGATCGTAAGGCGGCTAGGATGTAAACTATGTTCGATGTACGCTTACCAGACCCAGTCGTGTTGTAGAGCCGTGTCTATCACAAGGCTTAGGGTGGCGAAATGGTAACGCGTAAGCACGGACTGCATAAGAACGCAGGTTAGAGTCCTGTCTCTGAGCGTACCTTTTTCCAAAAAATCATCTTTTCTGTGAGTTTCTCATTAATTTCATCTCCAGTATATGTTTCCACTCAGTCATTGCAAAAACATATTCTAAACCTAAAGTTAAAAAACTTGCTCAGTAGAGTCCTAATTTTTATTTGAACGTCTAAATCTTAACAATTTATATTGAATTCATATTGAAATAAACAGTACATTTAAAAAAGGTTAAACTTACAAATAACTTTTTCGTTTTTGAACCTACACGCGGGCGACTCTGACTTCTAATAAAACGAACACGTGGAACGTGCCACTCATGAAAAAACTACAAGGATCAGTCCCATGGGGTTGTTCGAGCCATTGATGTGGAACAAGGCAACCAAAATTTCTAATGATCTACAATCAAAAAGTTCAATCAATCGTCACACTTTTGAATCCGCAGTTGCACGAAACATTGTTTGTCTTGATTTGTATTTGTTTCATAGCCGACAAAACTACACCAATATCCCAAATGTATACCATTATATATTTATACATACATGCGATTTAGATATTTAAGCTTCTCTTCGCCAAGCTTGTGTTCAAGTTTTGTATGCAAGCAGTTATTTTATAGCGTTACGTTTCTCTACCATTCTGCGATTTCGGTTGAAGCAATTAACTTTTTCTCATTATCAATCGAGTTCATCTTATATAGATTAGCAATTAATCTTAAGCACTCAAAATTTTTCCTGGGTTGTTGTCGCTCTGATCAATAAACGAAAACGGTATAAGATATGGATTGACTATTTGAATATAGCACATACATGTGTTGCCCATATGTCAGCACATAGTTTTTATCACAGAAGTAGAATCCAATATCCTTTTCGCTTCGGAAGACTAAAACTGACCCAGGGTAGTTTCATCGAACAAACACTTTTAACGAAACAGTGTTGGTTTCGCACTTAGCAATGGGAACCTGAACAAACCTGATATTGAAACCAGGTTCGAAACTGACTCGATTTTCAGTTCAACAATGTGGAAACTGTGGGTTAGGTTTGGCATGAAGCGAAAATGACATATAATAAAGGTAATTTTTCAACGAGTAGTTCTGCAAATATGAGAAAACTTTTTCGAATTTGATAGAACTTTTCAACTGATATGTTGCTCTCAATACCTCGAAACTGTTGTCCATGCATGAGAAACACAAACAGGCAACATGAACAGCTCCACGGACTGTAGAAGGTTGCAGGATGGAAACGAGAATACTAAGTTTCAATTTATTGTCACTATTTCATTTTATTTGCAAACTGTTCCTTCTTTGATGATGAGAAAAACTTGAACATGATATATACTTCTAAGTTGATTAAACTGATATGTAATGTACATGATTTGGTGCTCATATACAAAATAAAAAGTTCATCTGCGTCGCTTTATTGCAAAAAAACTACTCTCTTCAAAGCACTGCAGCTACATTAGAAACCTTCAACATTTAATATCACTCATCCGTGCTGCTACGCTTCAAATGGTGCTCAATAGCTGTTAATGTAGCAACCTAATCGAAATATCCACCAAACTGGACAAGTTAATTGCCCGGTCTCGTTTAGTTATCTCGTTTTCCATAAATCACGCACCCGTGTACCAGAAGCGGTGCTCTAGTGGAGAGCTACAAACTTCTGCAATTAATTACAACCTCCAAACTAAACGGTCGGAATATTTCTAGCACCTTTCGCACATAAATTACGACTTACCCCCAGAAGCTAGAATTGTAATGATTTTTTCTACGAATGGATCATTTAATATCCATAACCCACCCCTTTTTGCGCTGGCTTCGGTCACATGTGCAATTTGCTCAGCCGGCAGGTATCAGGTTCTCTTAGATCATCGTCTCCGTTTGTAGTTGCAGTAGTTGCATTCGCCGTTTGTAGCAGCAGTAACAGCAACAACACCAGCGGCGACAACAGTAACAAAAACCGCCGCAAAAACCACAAACTAATCAGTTGAAATTTCGCAGGTGGCTGAACTGTCTGCTGGTGTGAAAAGTGACGCATATGCCAACTTATTGCATGGGTTAGACGGGCAAGGAATTGATCTAGCCAACAGCATGAAATGTTCTTAATTGCGTAAGAACGGCAGGTGATTACCCTCGTTTTACCTTTCTACTACTGATTATCGCTGTAGGTAAAATCGAAAGTTATTCTAGATACAGCATGAATGTGACCTTAAAACAAACGTAATATTTTGAATTTGTAGTTTCATATTAAGTTTGGGCAAGACAGCTGTCTAATAGCAATGTGATATAAACAGGTGGGGCAGACCACATGGCTTGCTTGCGTTGGTAACCAAAAATTTGTAAATAATTCGGTATGATGACATACATGAAAAATAAACATGCTTTGATTCAATGCCAACTAGTCAGAACGATGTGACGAAAGCAAGCACGTGGATTTTAGTTTTACTTGGCTTGCTGAAGCAAAGTTAATTTCACTAACACAAAAGAGTTGTGTTTGCCCCACCTGTTTCTACCACATTGGTCTAATAGCACGTCTGTTTAGGAAACCAGAAGATTTGCTATTAATTGCGTATCGTACAATTTTAAATTTTTCTGTAATGGAACTTCTGTAATCTGAAGCATACGAAAAGAGATAACTTTCATCCTGGGCATTAGCACAACCTTGAGACAGATTGAGTGATGCTGTCACGGTCCCAGGGCTTGTATGTATCATTATTCAATGGGCGAGGATGCAGACCATGGCTCCATTGGTGATGTCTAACAAAAAGAGATAACAATAAACAAAAGGGGAACAGTAATATGGATATGTTTCTTATTTCGAATATGCCAAATTTGATAGACATTGCTCATGCTTAACGTCCGCATATTCTTTTATTTACGAAAAACAGGACATTTGGCGTAAAAATCAAGAAAACACAGTATATCGACTTTGAACACATTTTACAGCACACATTTCTCTGAAAATTCTGAACAAAATCAACAGTATATAATTTTCATCATCATCTCACGAGAAAAACAGAATGTAAAAATGACTTGCAAATACAAATATGTAATGAAAACCGCGAAAAAGCCACCGCATAGACGGGACTCGAACCCGTAGCTAGCTTTTATCCGGGTAAATCGTTTTTCCAATTGAATTATCCTGCACTCGAAGAAACATCCTAATTGAACAAAAGAACCGAGCATGTTCAGCTGTGCTCGGGCACCACGGCATTCATTTGTAGTCATTCTATAGAAATCACTCCGCCAGTTGTTTCAGCCCTCAAATAGTCTGTTTTTGCCTTTCTCATATACAAAGGCTATGCAATCACTGTGAGTGAAAGCCGACTTTTTAACCGAGGCCCGGAGGGCCGAATGTCATATACCAGTCGACTCAGCTTGACGAACTGAGCAAATATCTCTCTCTCTCTCTCTCTGTGTGTGTGCTTGTGTGTGTTTGTGTGTTTGTGTGTTTGTGTGTGTGTGCTTGTGTGTGTATGTATGTAACAAAAATATGCACTCACTTTTCTCGGAGACGGCTGAACCGATTTTCACAAACTAATATTTAAATTAAAAGTCTCATGGTCTCATAGCCTGCTATTGAATTTCATCCCGATCCGACTTCTGGTTCCGGAGATACAGGATGATATGCGCCAAAAAATGGAAAAAATATGCACTCACTTTTTTCAGAGATGGCTGACCCGATTTTCACAAACTTAGATTCAAATAAAAGGACTAACAGTCCCATAGCCTGCGATTGAATTTTATTTGGATCCGACTTCCGGTTCCGGAGTTACATGGTAATATGTGAAAATTAAAGAAAAAATGTGCACTCATTTTTCTCTGAAACGGCTCAACTGATTTCTACAAACTAAGATTCAAATGAAAGGTCTTATAGTTTCCTAAAAAATTTTAGAATATTTCATCCGGATCCGTCCTCCGGTTCCGGAACTAAAGCGTGATAAGTGGAAAATTACCAATTTCATTAGTATTTTTTCACAAACGATGGCCAAAGACAGGTACAAATCCCATAAGACTGTCTGATAAATTATTCTAGTTTGCAGAGCTTGTTAGTTTGTGGGCTTAAAAACTTAATTCGACACTACTGGTCCCCCCTTTTCCTGTTCAGGAAGCACCGAAAGTGGTGAAGGAACACTTCAAAAATAGAACTCACTTCGATTTCTATGTGATGCTTAAACCGATTTTCACAAATAATGATTTGAATTGAGGCTCATATTATCTTTAAAAATACTGTGAAATCCAACTTCCGGTTCCGCAGTTACAGGGCGATGAGTGTCAAAGTTTTCAAATCGCCATATAGATTGACAATATGTACAACACCGAAAGAAGAAGAAAACACAAAACAAACGATGCGTGCTTTGTTCTATTTAATTATGAAGGAATCGGAACGGTTACGGATCTCTGTTAATGGTGTGTGATATTGGAAAAAGACGGTGCTGCGGTTGATAAAAATTTTAGCTATTCTATGATAAGTGCGATTGAAAGAATAAACGAATGTCATTGAATTCAAATTTATTTAAAAAAATGCAATTTTCACAGTCAATAGTGCAGTAATACCGTGCCGGTGTTGTAATGATGTCAATAATAATAATAAAAGTAATAATCCTACTACATGATTTATGCTGCTTATTCATGCTGTTTAGCTTGACTTATATATGCAGAAGTAAAAGAAATGCAGGATCGCTTGGTTTGTTAGATTTCGTCTAATTGGTTTAATCAAAATAAAGCATGAGATAGTAAGTCTAAGTTTAGCTAGGTTCGAAACTATTCTAATTTGTAGGTCATATTTGTTGCTACCAAACAAACCAACTTCGGCTATTCCGGTCATCTGAATCCGGTTTTGGAAGAATTGGAAATGGTGATTAAAACTGCAAAAAGGTCTCACTCGCTTTCCTTCATGATGGCCACATCGATTTTTACAAACTTATAGGTCCACAGGAAAAGTCTTACAGTTTCATACGGAATTCCTAAATTTGTTGTAGATACTACTTCCGGTTTCGGATCTACAGGGTAAACAGGATTTGTTAGATTAGGTTTACCAGGAGTTTATTGGATTAGGTCCGAACAAACTTTCCTATTTCTATTCAATGAACAGTTGTTTTAGCGAATTCCACAGTAATATTTATGATGTTATGAGTAATATGAGAAAGGCATCATTACACCACTAGGTGGATTAAAACAGGTTTTTGTTTTTCGTGTTTCACTTGCAGGGTAGTTTAATTGGCAAAACTATTTCCCCGGATAAGAGCTAACTAAGAGTTCGAGTCCCGTCACCCGGTTGCTTTTTCGCGGCTTTCATCACACAGTTGTATTCGTATATAATATTTCAAATCTGTGTTCCTCGTTAGGTAACTATCAAATGTAAAACTAGCTCAATACGGCTCTACGTCTGACAGGACTAAACAAATCGTCAAAAGCAAATAATTATCAAATGATTTATTTTCATAATCTTAATTTTTTTATTTCATTTTAAGGGCATTTTTAAGTTCGACAAAATTTGAAAAAAAATGCACGAATCATTCATCATTCATTTTTGAGAAGCGGATATTTTTGATGATGATTTTAATTTAGTGTATATTTTCTTTTTGGTTGAGACATTTTTCTTTTATTTTTAAATATCAAAATTTCGCTAGATTGTTGTGACTCGCTCTCAACATTCACATTCACATTTGCTACTTGTTGTCACTGTTCTTTCTGACGTTTTGTACTGCAACAATTCGAAATTCGATGCGTTGAAGATTTAAAATTCTGTATTAAATTTTAGTGCGAAAAACACAGTACATTTCAGTGTAAAAATACAGTACGAATTGAAATGCAGTACATTTGAGGGTAATGAACAGTACGCAATATTTAGGTCGAGAATACAGTACAATACTGTAAAATGCAGTACGGATACGAGCGTTATTCATGCTAGAACAAATACTTCGCTCTGATCTATGAATGAAAAGGGATCTATTAATCAAATCTTATCCCTTTTGCAGTAATCTAACCGTATGATGACCGCATCACGTCCTCTTTGCTGCCTTTGGGATAAATTTAATTGCATGTTAAATGTAACTCTCTTCTATCTATGGAAGTGATTCCATACTAATGCTCCACTCACTCACCAATCATCATCCATACTCTACTATGCGGATGCAAATAAAAACATTTATTTCCACTTTTAAGATTGTAGATTAAATGCATTTTTTCCTTAGTCTTGTCTATACATTTTATGATATATTCTCATGCGCAACAACAACAAAGCTAGAAACAATTAAAGCAGATCAGAAATGTTAGCATTTTGTATTTTATCCTTGATTTTGGGTCACAGGTATAGAATTCAATAACTGAACCATCGAACGATCAGTTTCGGCGAACGTCACTCGTCTTCTAGCAATATCAACGTTTTGCTGGTGTTATTCATTGAACAGTTTTTAAGCCAAACAATTCAACATTATTTTAATTTTCCGGAGAGCTTATGTACTAACAATTGGCCGTTTTATACAATATTATGATCATAGATGAGTAGTGCTTCTAACAACATTAATTAAACAAAGTGTTTTCATAACTTTGCTGGCTTGAAAACGCTTTTGTGGTAGCGTTTTGATTTAGAACAGCTACAAATAACCTGTCTTTTAAAAATGACACTTAATCAACCAAAGTAATCAAGAGACTCAAAATAAGGAGTGTATAGAAAATAAGCTGTCCACATACATTTGTGTTGTACGCATGTATTTTTGATGGTTATTTATGCTCAGATCACAGCATGCTGTGCGTTTAGCTGTCAGCTTTCGTTTGTTCACTTGTTTGTGCGGTTGAAATTCTGCGTTTTCAAAATGTCGCATATTGAAAAGGAAATGAAAATTAAGGTTCTGGACACATGGCTAAGTGAGAAGGGTATTACTATGAGAAAATTGCTAAAGCGGTTTGGAATTCATCATGGCAGTGTTAAAACCATCATAATAAATTTAGGGAACACTATTCTTTGGATGAGCTACCAGGAAGAAGCAGAAAACCCGGTTCTTCCAACCCGAAACTGGACCAGAAACTGGTATCTATAATCATGAAGAACAAATCAATGTCAATACGTGATTTGGCCAAAAAAGCAGGAACAAGTGTCGGAATGATCCAGCGTATCAAGAGGCGAAATCACCTGAAGACCTACAAGAAGCAGAAAATCTCGAAACAAAGTGTAAAACAGAAGAAGCGAGCAGCAACAAGGACCCGGAAATTGTATTCGCGTCTTTTGCAGTGTCCGGATACATGCGTTTTGATGGACGATGAGACTTATTTAAAGGAGGACACGAAAATCCTTCCAGGTCCACAATACTTTACTGTCGTCGTTGGGAAGGATGTGAGCGATGCGGACAGGTCGATTCAAGTGGAGAAATTCGGTCGAAAGGTACTGGTATGGCAAGCAATATATTCCTGTGGTTTGAAGTCAACCATTTTTTACACTACCGGAACTATAAATGCAGAAATCTATCGATCTGAGTGTCTCCAGATGAGATTGCTGCCTTTACATAAGAAGCATAGAATACCTCCACTGTTTTGGCCGGATTTAGCGTCGGCTCACTATGATGAAACCACTTTCAATTGGCTCCACCAAATTGTCCACAGCTTCGACCCATCGAACGTTACTAAGCAATCGTGAAGAGGGTCTTCAAGAAGACTGATAAGGCAACTGGAAACATGTAGGAGTTCAAAGAAATTTGGGCTCCAGCGTTAAAAAAAATGCGATGGAACACTTGTCCGGAACTTGATGAAGAGCGTTCGATCAAAAGTTCGAAAATTCGTAAAGTAATAAATTTCATCCAGTTTTCATTATGCTCAAGTTTAACCTCGTATAATAAAGAATCAATTTTTAGTTTGAATTAAATATCGTTTTTTATCATTATTTGAAAGAAAAATTTGGGGATAGCTTATTTTCGATACACTCCTTAAAGGCACAAATCTCCAAATATCAAGGGGAACGTGCCATCTGAGCCAATTTGTTTTGATTGTTCTAGCCGAGTATTTTTTTTTCATTATCCATCAATAGACATAGACATAAACAAATATTTGAAGAAAAGCAAGCAGGAATACAAGTACATAACACGTTACTGAAAAATACATGAGCTCTGCTATTAATACATTTTTTATTGCGAAATGATGAGGTCCTCAAAAAAAAAATTTTTTTTTGTTATAAAATTTTTTTATTCTGGCCTTTTTGCGTAAAAGCTTTACGTGGCCGATTGGCTTACATTTTTGTTACTTAAATTTTTTTTTTGCTATTGGATCTCGTTGTCACCCTTTTTCTGGGGGAGATGAGTTTCCATTTCCATCCAACGAGGATCGGTGGTCACTTTATCCGCGGCTTATCTCTTCATCCATTGCTTCATCGTCGGTGTTGTGTGTGATTTCAGTTTTCTTTTCGTTGTCCTTGTTGATCGTAGTCTTGGGCTCGTTGAGAGTTGCTGTAGATGCGCCTTGTTGTACATTGGTTATCTTCCAGATATACTGGAATGTTGTACTTAATGTTCTCGTGTTCCACATAAAGCACATTGTTATTGTCTTTTGCGAATTGAATTGCATCCAACTCATTATAAAACTGAATTCAAACAACATTATTCGTCTTATTGCATTGAAGTAAATGCACACGTTTAATGTCAAGATGCATTTGCTCCTTAAGCAAACCTTCAAGTTCTCGTATCGAAGGTCGAATTTTGCACTGCCTGAAGTCAACAACAATTGTATTCTTTCGTGTCGACGGTAGCTTTTGTTCGTTTAATTCACTCATTTCGAGGTCGTTCACTACACAATACTGTACTTGGATTCTTCCGTCCCGAACGTAAGCGGTTTTGTTATATCGACTGACTTGGATGGGATGTGAAAGCGAACTGTCCTCAAAAATTTTCTTCTTGGTTCAATTTCCTAGGAAACTCACACCTGTGCTGATTTTGAAAATTTGTAAAAAATAGTTTAACTTGACTTTAACCATGCTAAATCCCAAACAAACTTTAAACCGCAGGCCCAAAAAAATATAGTTTCAACGATCAAGATAAGAGAGTTGGCGCAGTTTTTATGGAACCTCAAAAGAACACGAAAAGTTGTTTGAAGCGAGAAAATTAACTTTTCCTTTTTGCTTTTCTCATATAGAAAGGTTATGCCATCACTGTGTCATATACCATTCGACTCAATTCATCGAGAGCGCAAAATATGTGGGTATGTGTGTGTGAGAAAAATGTGCTTTCACAAACTAATACTATTGTCCCATAGATTTTTTTTTTAAATTTGGTATAGATCTGATTTTCGGTTCCGGAATTACAGGGTAATGCAACGAAAGGAAAAAAAACCTTCTAAATTGGACTCATAACTGTTACAATTTATAGGTCAGATCGAGAAAATCAGTGTCAGTGTTTATCTTTAGTGTCACCAAGTAAAGACAGTCATAGTTTTAGTTTAATTGTTTGAAAGTCGAACAAATTAAATAATAATTGTATCCGAGATTTCATTGGTTGTTTCTCATGTTTTCAACTGCAATCCTAGCTTCTAACAACTTCAAACAAACACAACCCCGGGCACATCGGTCACTTATCCGGTCACTTCTCAAGCACTTGATGGGTTCGGTACTCGGGGCTCGCTCTCGCAACTCGCAGCATCCAAAAGCAGCCACACTCGTCTGCTGGGAACGGCACGAAAACCCTCGACCGCCGCAAGTAGTGCGATTACGTTAGGTTTTTTTTTTTATATTCTCAGTTTCGATTTTTACCTCGATCGATCTCGTGCAGAGTTCGTTTTACTGCGCGGGACCCGCAATCATTCCGATACCGAGTGTGTGCGATCACATCGTTATTATTAATGATATTGGCGCGTTGGGTGCATTGTTGTCGGTGTGCCGTTTGAGTGCGACTTTGAACTTCAAAGGGCATCTGGTGCGACAGATCTGCCACGCATACCCTCAATTATGTTGCGTTTGTTTTGACTGCTGCTTTCGACGCATCGCATCGGAGAACTGCTGACGGTATCTTGTGATTAGTTTTTTTTTTTGCAATGCCACCCACCGATTCAATTGCGGCTTGCGATCAATCAGCAAACATTGTAGTTCATTTAGTGTTGTTCGTACAAATTGATGCAACAATTTTCCAACCCGTTTCGAACAAAGCGTGTTTTTCTACGTGTCTAAACCACAAACCAGCATCGTACTTATCGTACGAGCAATTGTTCGAAAGAACGGTGGATAAAATTATAATTACTTTGTTGGTGGTTTAATTATACTCGACTTGCAGCAGAAACGACCTGTCTTTGAGGCGTTGTTCTAGTCAACATATGTAAATTCAGTGCGAGTACGCCGGAAAGTGAAAAGCATAATAGGTCCAGTGCGCGCGATGGCGACTGCAAGTGTGTGAATAGTACGCGGGCTCAAAAGAAATACATAAAATACAGAATATAATGTTTGAAGCAAAAGTGGCTCAATGGGTCTCGTGACCGGCTTCTGAGGGGCGACCCTGAGGCTGCTCTTAGCACTCTTAGCAAACGCAAGCAAAAACCGACCAGCAGAATCCAACGTGGCGGGTCTAACGTAGCAAGTGTAGGAGGAGTTCTTTGCGACATAACCCCAATCGGTCGGACCGGTGAAATATTAAATCATAAATTACGGAAAATATCAAAGCTGTTGGTACGCGAACGAGAAGCTTCGGCAGGTACCGGGGTGGTGAAGGGTGAGTCAGTGCCCAGAACGGTACGCTGCCGGAGAAAAAGTGATCTATCGAAGTGTGGTGTCTTGGTTCTTCGAAACAAAAAAAAAAAGAACTAAGCTTTTGCAAAGTGAAACTGTGCGGGGAAGAATGTGACTTCGTTAGCAGTGTACTGCAATTACCCGCGAAGTAGGTCGGTGGGTGGATAAAAGATTTAAGATAATATCGAGTCACTGAAGTTTGAGTCACAATGAGCTGAGATTTGAGTCGTGATTCCAAACCGGATCGTTGGT
Organism: Malaya genurostris; assembly: GCF_030247185.1. NCBI lineage: Eukaryota > Metazoa > Arthropoda > Insecta > Diptera > Culicidae > Malaya > Malaya genurostris. The sequence continues at coordinate 259,490,336 of NC_080571.1, forward strand.
AGGGGGAACGAACCAGCTAAGTTTGAAAATTAACAGGCAATTTTATTTATCGGAAAATCGGTGAACCAATTTTCAGCGAAAGTGCACTACTGCTCATCTACTACGCACTAGTTGCTAATTAAAGCTGACGTAACCAGTTCTTAGCACCAGCCTATCAGTACGGCTGCACGTGAATAAATTACTTTTTAGCACCTTTAAAACCGGTATGGAATTTGAAAAATCACTATGAAAATGTAGACAGTGTCTACAACCGTTAGCAGACCTTAACGACAAAACATATTCATGAATTCCATTTTTACGACACATCTGTTTAGTTTAAATATCGTTCTAGTAATGAACTCCTTTTAAGGATGTCTGCGTTACAAAAGAGTATAAATTAGGGATTGATCGAGACTTGATCAATTCGATTTGGTATTAAATGAATCAAATTTTCAGTCGATGCAGATCGAAAGGGTATTTTTTATTTGTTTGAAACTATGCTTTTCATACAACTAATCACTGTCTTGATCAGGGGTCGGGATATTTTTAAGTCGAAAGAGACAAAAACGCTATTCACAAAATTTCAACCCTTTTAAAGAGCCGAAAACTATTTTGTTACCAACAATAAATGGTTCTTGAATAAATAGTATTTTTGGGACAATCTAATTAACTATTTCGATTAGTTCGAAGCGGTTGTCGTTCTTATCTGTGTTAACAAAACTGACTATAAATGTTAGAGTGGTTTTGGTGGCTTTGAATTGCTGAAATATGTCATCAAATTCATCTTAAATTTCTTCTATAACAGTATATAAAAATTTTGTGTCAACAAATGCACTGGTTTTATCGCAAAAAAATGAAAATAAAGTCATTTATTCCAACATGCTTCCGAGAATTAAATATTACGAAATATACATTACGGAATTGTTTGGTTCCATATAATTTAGTTAAGGTCGTGGGTATCCCAGAATTCTCTGGTAAAAAGAAAGAAATCAGTACTCTATTTGTTAATGTCTGTGAAAGTTCTTGTCCATCCAAAACCTCCTTGGAATACATATATCAGGAATCAGAACAAATTGGCTCAAATGGCACGTTCCCCTTGATATTTGGAGACTTGTGCCTTGCCATTTGAAAGGAAATGGTAAGGGTTGGACTAGGAGGATGGGAAAAATTCACGACACAAAAACACATAAAAGCAAAAGTAAATTCTGCACCCCTAAGGGATGCTGAACAATCTGCTGGGGATCACATTTAGTGGAAGCAGAAGAGGTACGAGGTCCCGAACAGTCTGCTGTTAATAAAACCTCCAACCCCCGAGAGGATTTAGAGATCTTACAAAAGCGACACCATTCTGCATTCCCGGAAGAATGCAGCACGATTCGCAGTATGTACGAGCAGAAGTAAATTCGGTAACCCCTAAAGGATGCCAAACAATCTGCTAAACCCAATTTAAGGTGAATACAGAAAGGATTCATTCACTCCAGGTAGAACGATGAACCCTTCTGACTATAGCTCCTTACCACAATGGGTGAGAAACAAAAGAATATCCTTCAAGTTTAGCTCCGCATACACAGTCTCAACCATGTATGGAGAACCAAAAACCCGGATACGTAGTTGCGTCAATGCGGGACAGTTACATATCAGATGATATGAAGAACCATAATCGCATTTACACAAATCACACGAATAATACTCAGCACGTTGAATAGTAGCCATGTGATAATTGAGTTTGCAATGTCCAGTCATAGCTCTGACCAGAATACTGCAATGATGCTTGGAGAAATGCAGTAGACACTTTGACATTTTCAGATTTAAATCTGGTAGAAATGCTTTTGTCTGAGCGCAAGTTTGCAAGCTGCGCCAGTAGCTGGCATGTTTGGATGCAGCCCAAGAACGAATCTTGTGCTTTATCCAACTAGTTGAAAGTGGTAAAGCTGGTTCAGGACCAACGAAATCATTCGTTGCACCAGCTCTAGCCAACTCATCAGCCCATTCATTTCCAGTAATACCAGAATGGCCGGGTACCCATAAGAAGTAAAACGCATTTGAAATGCTGAGGTCTTCAATTTGAGTTCGACATGCGATCACTAGATTCGACCTTGAGTCATTCGAACTGAGTGCTTTTAAGGCTGCCTGACTGTCGGAACAAAAATAAATTCGTTTACCACAGATCCTCTGCTGAAGTGCCGATTGTACTCCACACAGAATCGCGTAGATTTCTGCTTGGAACACAGTACAGTATCTACCAAGTGAAAGAGACTGTTCCAACCTCATTTCACGACAGTAGACACCAGCACCAGCACGACCATTCAACAGAGAACCGTCCGTATAACAAACTATGTGTTCATCAAGTTGTCGTTCCAGACAACCAGACAACCATTCCTCACGAAGAGGATAGCTGACATTGAATGTTTTGAAAGGAAAACTGCATGTGAGAGCTAGGTCACTAGGAGCGAGTAAATACTCATCCCACGTAACCATTTGAGACCACAAGCGAGTGTGGCTGGTAGCATAATCTAATGGGTTACTGTTCCAAAGCCCTGTAACCTTAAGCCATTAGGACCATCCTTTGGAGATGATTTAGCTTTGACTGAACTGTCGCGACTTTTCCTTTCTGCTACCATACAAGACATCCATATGCTAAAATTGGTCTAACAATAGTTGTGTAGATCCAATGAATATATCTGGGTTCGAGTCCCCATGATTTTCCAAAAGCTCGTCTGCATTGGTCGAAAGCCATGCAAGCTCTTTCAATCCTGAAATCAATGTGAGCAGACCAATTCAGTTTTGAGTCAAGAATAACCCCGACGTATTTAACTTGATCGACCACAGTGACCTCTGAACCGAAGAACTGCAACGGACGAGCTCCTGTGATTATCCTACGATGAGTGAAAAGCACCATTGATGTTTTGCCCGGATTTGCAGATAATCCAACCTGACAACATCATAGTTGAACAGATCGCAGGGCTTGTTGCATTAAATCAAAGAGAGTGCTTATACCGGTCATCAATATATGATAATCGTCGGCAAAACCATAAGTCGGAAATCCAAGGTTATTAAATTTCCTTAACAAACCATCAGCGATTAGGTTCCATAAAAGTGGGGATAGTACACCACCTTGAGGACACCCACAAACACTCAGCTTTTTAATCTCTGCTTGCCGAAGCGATGAACAAAGAAGTCGATTACTAAGCATTGCGTGTATCCAATTTGTGATACTTAAAGGTATGCCATGACCACGGGCTGCTTGCAGAATTGAATTGAAAGATACGTTATCAAAGGCACCTTCAATATCTAGGAAAACTCCCAAGCAAGATTGCTTTTGTAAGAAAGCTTTTTCAATGTTGTACACAACATCATGTAACAGGGTTGTAGTGGACTTTCCACGCTGGTAAGCATGTTGCATTCCATGTAGCGGATGCACGCCCAGACTAACATTCCTGATATAGTGATCGACTATGCGTTCCACTGTTTTAGGAAAAAAATGAGCTAAGACAGATAGGCCTGAAACTCTTCGCTTCCTCATAAGTGTCGCGACCGCCTTTGAGAAAAAATTCCGAGAATTAAATATTACGAAATCTACATTACGGAATTGTTTGGTTCTATATAATCTAGTTAGGGTCGTGAGTATTCCAGAATTCTTTGAAAAAAAAAATTAGAGGGTTGTATTCAACACGACCGAGCACAATAACATTAAAAATGGAACGTTTCTAGGGTCTTCATAATAAATACAAAAATAAAGATGATAATGATGATGATACACTAAACTAAAAACTTTTTCAATTGACTAATTACAAACTTGCTCTAGTTTAAGCGCTTAGATTGTTAGAGAATGATAAAATTGACAATTAGATTCTTTTTTGATAATTAATTATATTCAATTTTGATCCCTTTCCACAATTTTTTACATTGTTAAGATTTTGAATAACGTCCTTTAACTAGAATTCAAAGTTACTTGAAAGCTCAATTTTAGATACAAACAACCTAAAGATTTAATCCTGAACAAATGAAACTGTTTTATTTTATGATAATAATCTTCGAAAAACGTACAAACTTATTAATTTTATGAACAGTTAATCGATCCAAGAGAAGATTTTATATAGTAATAGTGTAATTTTATTAATCCTTCTTCAAAATCGTCGATAATCTTCGGAAAGTGTCGGTAAATAATATGGCAATAATACGAGGAAGAAAAATGTGAAACAGCCCTCATAAAACATTTAGTTACTTACATTGATTTTCGCTTTGGCATATTAGGAATATACGGATTGGATACGCAACAAAATTCCGAAATTTTTTTCATGTTGTAACTTGATGTTATTAACACATGAATGAACATTGTCATAGTTACAACGCGCGTAACCATGAGACGCTAATTGTTTTGAAGCAAATAATAATTAAACTGAAACTGGCGGTTAACCAAATTCTACGAGGGTTGCTATTCAAACGACACATGTAATACCGCAAGTAAACTTATCTTTAGTTTATCTTTGATACTATATGATATTGCATCTAATTGTACTGTATATGTGAGCCTGTGGAACTCATTTATACTACCAAACCGAGGAGGCCGCTTTTAGATAATTTTCAGAATTTAATTTTGAATCTTTTGAAGCGTTTAAATCCTGGTGGGAGAACAACAAGTTACAGTCACTTTGATTATCATCATAACACAACTTTATACTGAATCCATTTTCGCGCCACCGTTTTGTTCGTATGGGAATGGAGATATATTTCATTTAATAATTATTTTTGTAATATTTCTTATTATTTTGGAGAAGATATAATTTCTTATGGACTAATTTTATTAAGAATTTGAATTTGTGGTTTAATATTAATAGCTAGAGAAAAATTAATTCAAATGAAAAATTATATTAATTTTTTTTTTTATTTATAATTTATGCGCCCTAGAGCCAGAACGGAATTATGCTATCATCATGCATGGTATGCATCTCAGATAACCCTGTTCTTATCGAGCATTCGTTTCTCCGTTGATTTCTATATATATGCATATCAAAGAGGGGTAAATCTGATGACCGTTTATTGCTGATCTCTATTGGCAAACATATTATTTTAACAATGCAATATCAGGCACCCATAATAGACTGCGATTCAGGGTGCCGAGATGGGACAAGTCGATTTGCGGAATACTCTCGTTTTTCGATTGTGTTCCTGCATGAGACCATTTATAAGCTTTCATTCTATCTATGCGGCCAGTTGTATAAACAATAATTGGATAGGTTGTTTTTATGGAGGAAGTTTCTATGGGTTGTAGGTTTGTAGTTTAGAATGCTATATCACAAAACAAAGAAACTGTGGTCGTGGTCTAGTTAATTTAGAAATGAGCCTAGTTAGAAATGAGAATTGTCCATTGACCGTCTTGGATTTTCATTCATCCATCACTATCTTGTAATTAGTCGTTTTCTGTACTTTGAATCGGTTAATAATGAGTGGATAAATTTGACTACTTCACTCTACAATGCCTTAAACGAATACATTTGATTTTAACAGCTCATTTGTAACAAAGTATACTTGAATGTAGATGCAAAATGCTGTCCGTGTTTAACTATAACTGATATAATTGATTGCTGAGAATGAACTAAAACATTATGCTCAGATTTTCGCACACGTTTATAATTTGTTTCTTAGAACTAGGCTACACTCTTACCAACCGCTACCTAATTTTGGGTCAAAACCTACCCAAAATCAATTAAAGTGCATCTCCCCAATTTTACGTAACGAATGATGACCTCAAAATTTAGGTAAATGTGAGTTTACTCAAAGTGTTATGCCATAGCAAAGCACCATTTTTTTACGATCAAGTCAAAGTTTGTGTAAATAACGACCTAACTTTGGGTAGCTTATAGAAGAGACCGACGATGAGTGATTTCTCCTCAAAATTATTTTCAGTGTAGAAGGGATCGCGGAAAACTACGGAGAACACAGTGAAGTACAATCAAATTAGTAAACATTTTACAGTTATTTTACAGTATTTCTCAACTGTTTTTGTTACTATTGTGTGATTGGAAAAACGCAAGTATGCAAACCGATCCGTTGACAAATTGAAACATTTTTAAGCTTTTAATATTGAAACTTTGGAATCAATTAACAAATCATCGAGAAATAAGCGCTGCAAATTAGATCCGAATTAGATCTATTGGCGATAATACTAAATAAGCCTGATAGTTACCAGAGAACCAAAATAAAATACTCAATTCAAATAAATTTTTCAATGGAATGCAATTGAAATATTCAAATGACGTTATCTCATAAGTTTAAGTTAAATGTTTCCGAATCGATTGGTTGTTGAATTATATAAATCCATCAACAAATGACTGAGGTATGAGCGTTCAAAATTATGGCAGAAAAATGTTACGCGATTAGTTTTGCATGTTTTAATTTGACACCCAGCCTCGGGAAGCGAAGTGTAAGGCATTTCTAATGGCAAAATCGACCAAAAATTTGCTAAATACATGGGATATTTCAAAAGAATCGGTAAATTCAATTCTTCAATATCTAGATGATATATAAGATACTCAAGCGAACACGGTGTTGCGCAGGCAACAGGGAATTTCACCAACGCATAATGCAAAAGCGACAATTCAGCAAGTGAACGCATATACAATCCAGTCATCAGCTTACTGGACAAGCTACTTGTTTCATTCGCAGTCAAACATCAACTAGGCAAACAAATATTGTGCAGCCTATATTTATAGATTTCTCTTCATACTACGCAGAACGATGCGGTGTTTTTTATGCATGACGCAAAGCCTCATATGCCGAACAAGAAGTTGACGTCATTTTGTACAACAGGGATTGGTGGATGAAAACATAGGTCGATTCCAACCATTTTTTCAATAGTATGTTATTGAAATACTGAAACAACGTCGTCATACATGTTTAAGTTAAAAGTTTCCGAATCGATTGGTTGTTAAATTATAACAATCCATCAACAAATGACCGAGTTATTAACGTTCAAAATTATGACACAAAAAGGTTACGCGACTATTTTTGAAACTTTTAATTGACACCCGGCCCCATTTAGTGAAGAGTAAGGCATTTTTAATACCAAAAGAAATCAGTGTATTACCGCATGACTGGTGACTTTTGTATGACCTGTGAGTGCGGTATGTACCCGTAGTACTCTATTTGGTAATGTCTGTGGAAGTTCTTGTCCATCCAAAACCTCCTTGGAATATAAGCCTCAAGGTCTACCAATGAAACCCATTACATTGGTGTGATTATTTTTTGTGATCCATATTCGTGGTATAACATTCAATTAATGGGATCATTGTGATGAATTACGAAAATGTGCTTCTTCATCCGAAAATTACTTGGATTTTAGAGCTTAGGATCTGCCAGCATAACAAAGTGCATTAGAGAACTTATTGTTCACGCTCTATACTCGTGATGTCACTTACAATTAAAAGATTTATTCTAGCTGTCCTAGGTCACCCAAATGCTACCTGGTATTCAGGCCTTAAGATCTGTCAGCATAAGAAACTGCTTTAACTGTCCTCGGCTTGTACTCGTGATATCACATGCAATTAATAGACTTCTTGCGAATGATCTACGCCATTCAAAAAATAACCTTCAGTTCAGACCGCAAGATGTATCAGAAAAACAAAGTGCACTAAAAAACTTGAGATCTACCAGACTAACAAAGTACACTGACGAACTTAATACTCGTGATTCACTGAAGTCCTTGAAAGATTGAAAATGCTCGAAAAATTTGAGATAACGCGATTGTCCCACATTCGAAAATCCTTCAAATAAAGACTATTTTTTCAAAATTTCAACCCTTTTGCTGCCATATTTACGGAGCCTGGGAGGTGCTATTAATTTTTATTTTGTTTCATTTTTCAAGCAACCGCTTCACCGAAAAATTTGAAAAAAATATCAAAATTTTTCTAGGCATTGTCGGAAGATTTACAATACTTTTTCCAAAAATTTTGGAAATGTATTTCATGCTTTAGAAAAAAACTAAAAATTCAGAAACATAAAGATTTTGAAACATATTTTCTCACACTTCCGATTTCGGTACCACTCTGTAAATTTTTAAATGTAGACGACCGAAATATTTTATATTTTCTAGAGAAAATTAACAATCAACCATGCGTTTGCATTGAAGCTGTATTAGCAAGAAATCCATAATAGGGGAGACCGGAGTTGGTTGGCCGAACGGCCGTTTGGCAGAGCAGCTTTTCTGAAAAAGCTATTGTGCGCAGTGGCGACATCTATAATGATTTTGGTGGAGCATTAGGTCACCCACGTACTGACGTAATTTCAGGTGTTTCCGTGTTGTCGTTTGTGCTGGAGCACGTTTTTTTTTTCTTTTTTCTGTTTTTGTAAAGTAATACGTGTAGCGTGGATCAATTTATATATGATTTCCAAAAACATGGTACCATTGAAAAGGGTATTCAAAGCTTTACAAAATGGCATATTGGTTTTCAGTATAACCTTACTTTTATTTTTGTTAATCGTGATTGTTCTCGAAAACATTCATTGGGGTAGGTTGGCCGAGTTTTGTACGGGGTTGGTTGGCCGAGTTGTAATTTTGGCTTTGAGTAAAGTGCATTCGGATATTCGTAAAATGTTATCCATTTTTGGACGGAATTGGATTCTATGTTTATATTGATGATCATTAGGAAAAATATACACGATAAATAAGTAATGGAAATAAATTAAAATCATTGACAATTAGAAATAAGAGATTAGAATCATTGAAAGCTGGAAATTGTCGATAGAAAATATGATTCCAATATTTTATGCATCAAATGCCATCAAAACTTTTAGCATTTAGAGTTCCTGACAAGATTTGTAGCAAATTGACCCAACCCCGAAGAAAACATAGAAGTATAGAATCTGCGCGAACGCTGATGGAGAAAAAGGTAGAAAAGAAACTGAAAAAGTTCACTAATGCGGTCGAAACTAATTCCAGAATAGTTAAAAAGACTCAAAAACCAAAAAGGGGAGTTTTTTCACGTACTTACAAAATAAAAATGATGCATAGAGACTTTTTCAAGTAAGGAAAACGGTTAATTGATACAACTGATGTGTTTCACATATTTTTTAAAACTCGGTCAACCTACCCCGGCTTTGGGGTTAGTTGGCTGATTTTTTTCTCCGCATTTGATTGGTAATAACTATTTTCCTGATTTGCATACAGGAATGAAAAAATTACACATGTGCTCAAAAGGTGTATCTTCATGGCAGAGCAAAGCGTTTATCAAAATACCTAACCAGAAAGCGTACAGGAATTCTGAAAACGAAACTCGGCCAACTAGCCCCGGTCTCCTCTACTTCGTTCTAGTTAATTGTTAATTTTCTTTAGAAAAACTCAAATACTGAGCTTTTCCATCTTTAAAAACTATATATATTCGAAAGTGAAGCATTTCAACGTATCCCTGATTTTGTTCATAATGTTCGATCTAGCGGTTGCGTCAAGAACCAAACGAAATAAAAACCAAAAATCAAACTCCTAGCTCCGTCAATATGGCAGCTAAAGGGTTGAAATTTAGGGAAAATTATCTACAGTACAAGCTCTTTCGAATACGCTATAAATATATGAATTTTGTTTGGGCGAAGATTTCTCATGCTTACTCGGTTGTAACTTTCGAAAAGCGTGAAATTTGTAAGAACCAGTTGAAAAGTTTTTAACATCAGAAGCATGGTTTATGTGCCTGGATTTTGTTACTAATTTTCGTCGTCTCATTTATTTTTCGATTGCATTTTTCGGCGCTGAAGTGGAGAAAACGAGGCGGCATTTATAAAATCGAATTTATTTATTTCATAAAAGCATCTGTGAGAGTTTACAGCGTTTACCTAACTGCTAGGTAGATTTTGACAGATCGACGAAAATTTTATTGCCAAGTGCTTTGTAATCAATTCAATTATTGAACAAATGAACGAAGGGTGTAGTACGGTTACTGAATTTTGTAAAATATTCCAAGTAAGTAACCCCTTTGCAACCATTCATCGCTCTCTAATTTAGAGTGGTTAATCCTTTTTAAAGTATTCATATTTGCGTTTTGCAACAATGGCCGTTTTTGTTTAATTGCCAGTGCCTTTCAACAAATAGAAATGGTGTGTAATCTTTGTTAATTATTTTTTACAAAAAAAAAACAATATTTGCGAATAGAACCAAACAGCGACAGCTTCACACTCAAAGAGCCGCATATGGCTCACAGGTTGCCGACCCCTGGCCTAGGTCGAATTGATCAAACCATAGGTAACTGGTAACGGATTGATCATGGAATTCCATATGAAATCGAAGGTTGATTTGATGTAGTATATTTTAAATATGATCAGTATTTAACGGGGGAAACAGATTGAAAAATTGACATGCGAATGTCGGGACTCGAACCCCTAGCTAACTCCTAACCGGGGAAATTGTTTTACCAATTAAACTATACTGCATATGAAAAGACATGAACAGATAGCCAAATTGATAAGAAGAACCAAGCATCATTTGCTGTACTTGGTCACCACTTGCAGTTCTATATCTACGGAAACAAATTTAACAGAACACACACACTGATCACAAGTCTATTATTTCCCTTTCTACTTTTTCGCCGACACTGATTCGTAAATATTATTAGTATATTTGCTCAAATTTTGCATAAGTATGATCTAAAAGGACAATTTGCATCATTAGCTTTCCATTTTTTTTTTTTTTTGTTTTGTCGCCGAAATTTCACCCTAAATTGCAAATTTCTCTAATACTAACCCGATTCACGAAAAATCAAAAATTTACGATTGTAGATGAATGATTTTACTATGCATTTGACGAAAAATATCAGTTAGAAAGCTTTGCTTTCGCGAGATTGGGTGCGAGTTTTGTTAAACATTTTGTTTTCTTGTGTGTTGACATTGAGAGTGTGCGAAAGAATAAGGAAAAACTCATTTATTTTTACAATTCGCACGAAATCTTTCGATAAAAACGTTTAACAGGCACAATTTATATACGAATCGATAGAAAAACTAATTATCTAGAATCGTATGTTCTTGGAATTTCCGTTTACTTCCCCGTTCTCTCGCAATTTTGGGTAAAGTGCGTGAAACCCCTGGATCGGCAGCTGATGACTTCACCTGACCACGGCGATTAAGTTAAGATTAATAGTTTTCCTATTAATTCTTTGAAAAGAATCCTCCAAAATGCTATATCTCATGAATGGTTTGTTAGATTGATTTGGTGTTTTTGGCAAAGTATTAGAAACTATTTGTAGAAAGTATACACTGTAAAAAAAACCTAAAAGTCAATTTTGAACTTGAGCTTGAGCGACCACCCTGGTTGCTACTTCGTTACTTATAGGGATTAGCTGATACTGTACAGGGAGTTTCTAGATGATCCGACCTGGGACTGGTAAATCATCCTTCAATGTACATCTTCTGGTAATCCCAGAATTCATTGATCAGTACCGGCGCCGACCAGGCCCGAACGTAGATCGTCTAAGGAATGGGAAGGGATGTTAGTCCAATACTTGTTGTTACTAGAGGCCGTATATACTACTGCACACTCCACAAGTGTCACGGGAGAAGGATATTTGTTAGTAAAAATTTCAGTATTGGTATTATTCGCGCGCGACTCAGTATGTTCCGGTTTCAAGATGCTCGGATGCACCACTAAATTCACTGACTTCCTGAATGAACGTTTCAACAATATCCTATATTGAAGTCCCGGAAAGTCTTGATTCACAGCTCTCATTCGAGGAAACTGAAGAAAAATTCGCAATACTATCGCGTAAGGAATAAAAACTTCCCTATTTTTACCTTTTTTTATATATATAAAAAATAGGTATAGAATTCGCTCAAACTTTAGAAAAATTTTCCGAGGCCCGGAGGGCCGAATGACATATACCAATCGATTCAGCTCGACGAACTGAGCAAATGTCCGTGTGTGTGTATGTGTGTGTCTGTATGTGTGTTGTCAACTAAGAGGTCGCGATCTCAGAGATGGCTGGACCGATTTTGATCAAACTAGTCGCAAATGAAAGGTCTCCCCGTCACCCAGAACGCTATTGAATGGTTTTGAGATCGGATGTTTACTTTTTGAGTTATATGAAGTTTTATGTCAAAATTTTCAGTTTTTTGACAGTGTCTGTCACAAATGACCTTGAAAACACAATATGTTTTCAGACTTAGATTTCGCACGGTAATAGCTATCCAACAAGCCATAGATTGCTAAAATCCGTCCATTTTTAACGGTGATATCGAAATTTTTGTGTAAACGACTTTTCCCCCTATTCCAGCAGTAGGAGTTTTGAGCGCTGTATGCCAAAGCAATGGTTGGGAGCAACGTGAAACACGATTTTTTATATTGTTACATACAATTGTTTCTAAGTACCAAAAAGACTGTGTACAGCATATTTTTTCATGGCATTTTGCCTCGGACCGATTTTAGCACGGTTCGTTTTTGGCAACATAATCGTTTGAATAAGACATATAAAAACCATATAATTTTCGAGTTGAAAGCAATTCCATAACTATATTGTTTTAAACTTCTTACAGCAATAAATGCTGGAAGAACAAAACATCCATATACCATTCGAATCAGTTCGCCGAGATCAGAAAATGCGTGTGTGACAAATAATTTCACTCAATTTTCTCGGAAAATTTCTTTTCTACTAATTCAGATTCACATGAAAAGTCGTATACTCCCAAACAAAGTTCCTGAATTATGTTTGGTTCTGATCTCTGGTTCCGGAACTACAGGATGATATGTGAAACGAAATCAAAATTGTGTAACTCATTTTTCTCGTAGATGGCTGAACCGATAAAAGATTCAAATGAAATCTAAGAATCATCTAAGATTCAATTGAAAAGTTTCAAGATTCTATAAAACATCTTGCTTTTCAGTCAGATCCAACTTCCGGTTTCAGGGATACAGGATGATTAGTATAAAAATGTCTATTCCACATAAACTCAGGTTTATTGGGTTAGCAGATTTGGATAGTCGATAACCAAATAAACTTATTTCAGTTTGAGTGGTATTCAGTTTTCGATTCAGAAGGCACCCAAAAATTTAATTCGTGGTACGATTTCTCAAAGATGTCTATACTGATTTCCAAACATTTTGAAACAAATATAATCTATACAGCTAATCAGGTGGTATCTGAATTCGGTCATACCGATTTTAGAATTCCGGTTCCAGTATCAAATCGTTTCTCAAAGCTCAATCGTTTTCTCAAAAAAAGTCTAATCGAATTTCAGAAACAAAAGTTCAAATTAAAATAAACTTACAGTCCCATAAACAATTAATTTTATCCAATCCAAGATGACAACCCCGAAAAGCTTCAAAGATGGATTCAAAACTGTTGCAATTTATTCGTCATATGGCCATACGAATCGGTTTGGGTTATGCTGGTTCCTGAATACCGGCTCTGGAAGTACCTTAAATTACCGTAAACTCTAAAGTTTAACTTACTTCGACATATCAATGCATGTTTAATCGATTATCACACTTTTAGATTCAAATTCGATCCGATTTGCAGTTTCGCCATTACAGAGTAATGAGTGATTAAAATCTCAAATTGTCGCTTAAAACGACGTTTATTAAAATAATGTCATGAAAACTGGAACACCGAAGAATATTCATGCAAAAACCACATGCGGATTGATAAAAAAAAGGTATCATCCCACTGCTAGGTGGATTAAACACGTTTTTATAAATGAAATTACGTGATACAAAATAAACGAGTGAATTCCTATTCACTAAATAGTTGATTCATTGCATTGACACATTCTAAACAATTTTTTCATGAAATCATTCTAAATCACCAAATAAAGGTCAACAGATTTCACGCGCGTCTTGATTCTTTATTATTTCCGCTTTATTATTTTAATTATTTATTAAAATTATTATATCGTAATATTGGTTGATCTGGGCAGCCGGCTACCGAGAAAAATATTAATTTATTTTTTGAAATATTAATATCAAATTTTTTTTTATTGTGTATTCAATATACCGATATATATTATCTCTGTTATTCACTTTGTAGTATCAACGCACGCTAGACGGAAATTGATAGGTTAATAGAATAATCAGAAGCGATAATAATCATAATAGGTTAATAGAATAATCAGAAGCGAAACGTTGAAAATATCTGATAACTGAAAGGAAAAAGAAACTCCTGCAATTGTCGCCTTTTACGACATGGAAACAGGAACCCAGTGAATCTATTCTTAATTCATTTTTTTCTGCCAGATTCCTCACGGCATCTAGGCTGGTACTGTCCGGAGAGAGCTAATAGGTACTAACAATCTCCTAGTGGACCCCAGCCCCTATTACAAAAAATGAACGTACACCGCAATGAAAAACTATTTTGAACTCTAACTTCGAATCAATATTTAAAAAAAACTGTTTGAGGGCAGCGGGCCATCGAGAAAGAGAATCATTCGATTGTGTATTCCACATTGTATGCTCTAGTTCGAGGGAAACTAAGGCTAACCGTTTAAATTATAATAAAGTAAGTAGTCATGAAGAAATGGATGTACTTTCACATCACTGGCACGGGTTGGTGGTTCAATGCATAGGGCACTGGTCTTACAAGCCAGTTGTCGTATGTTCGAGCCCCGACCTGGAAGGATTCTTAGTGTCAGTAGGATCCATAGTACTAGCCATGCAATGATTCTGTACACTGAGAATCGGTTGCGAAGTCTGTTGAAACAGAAAGGCCAAATTCCACAAAAGGAATGTAATGCCAGGACTTTGCTTTTTCACATCACTTTACGCGTAGATAAGAGTGAAGATATTGAAATACAGCAGATAAAAATTACGAAAGGTAACACTTAGCTTTTGATCCTTAATCCAGAAGTTGTCACAGAGGCTGATCCTTGTCGATCGGCACAACAGTTTAAAGCCCTTCTGATGACGAAAAAAGCACAATCGTCTGTACGGCACAACGGCACTTTTCACTTATAACGTCCGATCACAACGCACCGTTTTTCTTTTTGCACTAGCTTCATGCATTGAATACAGAAAATCATTTTAATACAAGAGAGAACGAAATTTTCATTGTCCTTTTTTTACGAAAAATGACACGCGAGAACTTTTCACGTCCGCTCTAGGGCACAGCCTACTCTGATCTGTAAAATAAACCTAAAAGTCAATTCTTTTATTTCTGATTTTTTATTTATTTTTTGATCTGTTGTAGCTAACAACTGATGAAGTTTATTGCACTTCAGCTCAAAATGGAGAAATGATGGACCGAAAAAATTTAGTCTCTTAAGTATGACTACATTTTTTAATATTGTTTTTCTTTTTAATGTTTTCCGAAACGATTTTGTTAAAAAACGCAAAATTTCCATTCGAAATCGTTCTCAAGATACAGCGAATTGAAATTAACGACTACATGAAATCTATAACTGTCGGTCGTTTCTGGAGTCTTGCTAACTTAGATTCTTGGATAAATCTCATAATAATACGTTAATCAGAAAATCACCATTACACTATTACTTAAACAGGTTTTTGAATAATACATCGTTTTCATGCAAATGCAATCACATTGATTGTTGTTTCAGTTACTGTTTTGTTTATGTGAAAACCATAATTTCCCCAGAGACTCAAACAAGAAAAAAAAACCATTGCAGTTGGATCGAAACATCTTTGCTCTATCACGAGCGTGGCAAACAAGTTAATTACATGTCAGTAGCCTGCGTCACTCGAGCTAAAGAAAATACTGAAGCACATATTGCCCTGATACCAAGCAACTTCCCATACTGAAAAGCAGTTCCCGGGGCCCCGATTTCTGCTGAATCAGCAACATAGGAAAAGTTTTTGGTTGTCCTCATCTCTCATGGACTACTCGTCATATATTCGTCACCAGTTCGAGTCTAGAATGTACTGCTGTTTGCTGGCAGTCGCTTGAAGGGCAGATTTATTCAGTATGTTGTATTTTTTGTGCTGCTCTAAATGAGCTCTCGCACGATGATGTACGCAGGCTGATGTTTTTTTGCGAATTCGGCCCTATGCGATCACTCACCGTTAACGTGAAGCTGCAAAGGGGCCAAGAGATGAGTGAGCCCGTGAAGGCAGAGGCAGCGACACAGTTAGCAAAAAAAACAACATGTAGCTGAATAATGGAGCAGTTGGACTGAAATGGAAAAAAAATACATTAAAATTGCAGTAGGTTTTATCAAAAATGAGCGTCGCTCGAAATGAGTTATTTCATTAGAACTGATTCCAGTATTTTTGTTAGGTGCAGGATTAAAAAACAGTGCGCTTTCCATTAGAATAAGTCACGTTGGTAGGATCTTCAGAGAAATAATCAAACCGGTTTATTTAATATGCAACATAAACACTATCTTCAAATAAAAAATATCAAATTGACAGTGGTCTTCAAGATATAAGTTTTTTTTTATTCTTTGAAGTTATAGCTTATATAGCTATATTAGAGATTGGTGTTCCCTGTACATTCAATCTGGGCTGATGAATGTTTTCATTTTAAGATGTTGTTGGACGCATCGACGAGTGAAACTATGACAATTAATATCACGAGTGAAACAGACACTATGTAAACGAAAATAAAAACGTGGCTTTGTAAAATTACCAAAAATCTCAACGTTTCACCGACACAGTTTACGAGGTAAACTCAGGCAGGACGATAAGCTCCGACATGAAAATTTACAATTTCGCGTTTTGGAAAGAGGGTTTAAAAGCGCATTATTTGTTTTTCCGTAGCGCATCCGGGAAAATAACACAGAACATACAAAGAATCGAATCAAATGATTTTTGCTATTTTGTTGTATTCGATTCAATTCATCTGCTTCGGTTCAGCCACAAAATGCACATGTAAATACAAACAATTCAGTTTGCAGTCGTATAGCCGCATTGCATAAATAAATTACTCCCTTCAGAACCCTTTAACTGAACTATTATACCAATAGCTTTTTGAAATAATTGTTTCCTGATATTTGATAATGTGGCATATGGGTTTAAAATAATTTCAATTCATTCAAATCGTAATAAAACGCTGATAAAGTGTAATCAAAATTGTTTAATCCAATATCATAGATAGCATACGTAAACAGTATTACCAAGTATATCAAATCCATATCTCAACTTCTTTACTTCTTTACTTCTTTACTTCTTTACTTCTTTACTTCTTTACTTCTTTACTTCTTTACTTCTTTACTTCTTTACTTCTTTACTTCTTTACTTCTTTACTTCTTTACTTCTTTACTTCTTTACTTCTTTACTTCTTTACTTCTTTACTTCTTTACTTCTTTACTTCTTTACTTCTTTACTTCTTTACTTCTTTACTTCTTTACTTCTTTACTTCTTTACTTCTTTACTTCTTTACTTCTTTACTTCTTTACTTCTTTACTTCTTTACTTCTTTACTTCTTTACTTCTTTACTTCTTTACTTCTTTACTTCTTTACTTCTTTACTTCTTTACTTCTTTACTTCTTTACTTCTTTACTTCTTTACTTCTTTACTTCTTTACTTCTTTACTTCTTTACTTCTTTACTTCTTTACTTCTTTACTTCTTTACTTCTTTACTTCTTTACTTCTTTACTTCTTTACTTCTTTACTTCTTTACTTCTTTACTTCTTTACTTCTTTACTTCTTTACTTCTTTACTTCTTTACTTCTTTACTTCTTTACTTCTTTACTTCTTTACTTCTTTACTTCTTTACTTCTTTACTTCTTTACTTCTTTACTTCTTTACTTCTTTACTTCTTTACTTCTTTACTTCTTTACTTCTTTACTTCTTTACTTCTTTACTTCTTTACTTCTTTACTTCTTTACTTCTTTACTTCTTTACTTCTTTACTTCTTTACTTCTTTACTTCTTTACTTCTTTACTTCTTTACTTCTTTACTTCTTTACTTCTTTACTTCTTTACTTCTTTACTTCTTTACTTCTTTACTTCTTTACTTCTTTACTTCTTTACTTCTTTACTTCTTTACTTCTTTACTTCTTTACTTCTTTACTTCTTTACTTCTTTACTTCTTTACTTCTTTACTTCTTTACTTCTTTACTTCTTTACTTCTTTACTTCTTTACTTCTTTACTTCTTTACTTCTTTACTTCTTTACTTCTTTACTTCTTTACTTCTTTACTTCTTTACTTCTTTACTTCTTTACTTCTTTACTTCTTTACTTCTTTACTTCTTTACTTCTTTACTTCTTTACTTCTTTACTTCTTTACTTCTTTACTTCTTTACTTCTTTACTTCTTTACTTCTTTACTTCTTTACTTCTTTACTTCTTTACTTCTTTACTTCTTTACTTCTTTACTTCTTTACTTCTTTACTTCTTTACTTCTTTACTTCTTTACTTCTTTACTTCTTTACTTCTTTACTTCTTTACTTCTTTACTTCTTTACTTCTTTACTTCTTTACTTCTTTACTTCTTTACTTCTTTACTTCTTTACTTCTTTACTTCTTTACTTCTTTACTTCTTTACTTCTTTACTTCTTTACTTCTTTACTTCTTTACTTCTTTACTTCTTTACTTCTTTACTTCTTTACTTCTTTACTTCTTTACTTCTTTACTTCTTTACTTCTTTACTTCTTTACTTCTTTACTTCTTTACTTCTTTACTTCTTTACTTCTTTACTTCTTTACTTCTTTACTTCTTTACTTCTTTACTTCTTTACTTCTTTACTTCTTTACTTCTTTACTTCTTTACTTCTTTACTTCTTTACTTCTTTACTTCTTTACTTCTTTACTTCTTTACTTCTTTACTTCTTTACTTCTTTACTTCTTTACTTCTTTACTTCTTTACTTCTTTACTTCTTTACTTCTTTACTTCTTTACTTCTTTACTTCTTTACTTCTTTACTTCTTTACTTCTTTACTTCTTTACTTCTTTACTTCTTTACTTCTTTACTTCTTTACTTCTTTACTTCTTTACTTCTTTACTTCTTTACTTCTTTACTTCTTTACTTCTTTACTTCTTTACTTCTTTACTTCTTTACTTCTTTACTTCTTTACTTCTTTACTTCTTTACTTCTTTACTTCTTTACTTCTTTACTTCTTTACTTCTTTACTTCTTTACTTCTTTACTTCTTTACTTCTTTACTTCTTTACTTCTTTACTTCTTTACTTCTTTACTTCTTTACTTCTTTACTTCTTTACTTCTTTACTTCTTTACTTCTTTACTTCTTTACTTCTTTACTTCTTTACTTCTTTACTTCTTTACTTCTTTACTTCTTTACTTCTTTACTTCTTTACTTCTTTACTTCTTTACTTCTTTACTTCTTTACTTCTTTACTTCTTTACTTCTTTACTTCTTTACTTCTTTACTTCTTTACTTCTTTACTTCTTTACTTCTTTACTTCTTTACTTCTTTACTTCTTTACTTCTTTACTTCTTTACTTCTTTACTTCTTTACTTCTTTACTTCTTTACTTCTTTACTTCTTTACTTCTTTACTTCTTTACTTCTTTACTTCTTTACTTCTTTACTTCTTTACTTCTTTACTTCTTTACTTCTTTACTTCTTTACTTCTTTACTTCTTTACTTCTTTACTTCTTTACTTCTTTACTTCTTTACTTCTTTACTTCTTTACTTCTTTACTTCTTTACTTCTTTACTTCTTTACTTCTTTACTTCTTTACTTCTTTACTTCTTTACTTCTTTACTTCTTTACTTCTTTACTTCTTTACTTCTTTACTTCTTTACTTCTTTACTTCTTTACTTCTTTACTTCTTTACTTCTTTACTTCTTTACTTCTTTACTTCTTTACTTCTTTACTTCTTTACTTCTTTACTTCTTTACTTCTTTACTTCTTTACTTCTTTACTTCTTTACTTCTTTACTTCTTTACTTCTTTACTTCTTTACTTCTTTACTTCTTTACTTCTTTACTTCTTTACTTCTTTACTTCTTTACTTCTTTACTTCTTTACTTCTTTACTTCTTTACTTCTTTACTTCTTTACTTCTTTACTTCTTTACTTCTTTACTTCTTTACTTCTTTACTTCTTTACTTCTTTACTTCTTTACTTCTTTACTTCTTTACTTCTTTACTTCTTTACTTCTTTACTTCTTTACTTCTTTACTTCTTTACTTCTTTACTTCTTTACTTCTTTACTTCTTTACTTCTTTACTTCTTTACTTCTTTACTTCTTTACTTCTTTACTTCTTTACTTCTTTACTTCTTTACTTCTTTACTTCTTTACTTCTTTACTTCTTTACTTCTTTACTTCTTTACTTCTTTACTTCTTTACTTCTTTACTTCTTTACTTCTTTACTTCTTTACTTCTTTACTTCTTTACTTCTTTACTTCTTTACTTCTTTACTTCTTTACTTCTTTACTTCTTTACTTCTTTACTTCTTTACTTCTTTACTTCTTTACTTCTTTACTTCTTTACTTCTTTACTTCTTTACTTCTTTACTTCTTTACTTCTTTACTTCTTTACTTCTTTACTTCTTTACTTCTTTACTTCTTTACTTCTTTACTTCTTTACTTCTTTACTTCTTTACTTCTTTACTTCTTTACTTCTTTACTTCTTTACTTCTTTACTTCTTTACTTCTTTACTTCTTTACTTCTTTACTTCTTTACTTCTTTACTTCTTTACTTCTTTACTTCTTTACTTCTTTACTTCTTTACTTCTTTACTTCTTTACTTCTTTACTTCTTTACTTCTTTACTTCTTTACTTCTTTACTTCTTTACTTCTTTACTTCTTTACTTCTTTACTTCTTTACTTCTTTACTTCTTTACTTCTTTACTTCTTTACTTCTTTACTTCTTTACTTCTTTACTTCTTTACTTCTTTACTTCTTTACTTCTTTACTTCTTTACTTCTTTACTTCTTTACTTCTTTACTTCTTTACTTCTTTACTTCTTTACTTCTTTACTTCTTTACTTCTTTACTTCTTTACTTCTTTACTTCTTTACTTCTTTACTTCTTTACTTCTTTACTTCTTTACTTCTTTACTTCTTTACTTCTTTACTTCTTTACTTCTTTACTTCTTTACTTCTTTACTTCTTTACTTCTTTACTTCTTTACTTCTTTACTTCTTTACTTCTTTACTTCTTTACTTCTTTACTTCTTTACTTCTTTACTTCTTTACTTCTTTACTTCTTTACTTCTTTACTTCTTTACTTCTTTACTTCTTTACTTCTTTACTTCTTTACTTCTTTACTTCTTTACTTCTTTACTTCTTTACTTCTTTACTTCTTTACTTCTTTACTTCTTTACTTCTTTACTTCTTTACTTCTTTACTTCTTTACTTCTTTACTTCTTTACTTCTTTACTTCTTTACTTCTTTACTTCTTTACTTCTTTACTTCTTTACTTCTTTACTTCTTTACTTCTTTACTTCTTTACTTCTTTACTTCTTTACTTCTTTACTTCTTTACTTCTTTACTTCTTTACTTCTTTACTTCTTTACTTCTTTACTTCTTTACTTCTTTACTTCTTTACTTCTTTACTTCTTTACTTCTTTACTTCTTTACTTCTTTACTTCTTTACTTCTTTACTTCTTTACTTCTTTACTTCTTTACTTCTTTACTTCTTTACTTCTTTACTTCTTTACTTCTTTACTTCTTTACTTCTTTACTTCTTTACTTCTTTACTTCTTTACTTCTTTACTTCTTTACTTCTTTACTTCTTTACTTCTTTACTTCTTTACTTCTTTACTTCTTTACTTCTTTACTTCTTTACTTCTTTACTTCTTTACTTCTTTACTTCTTTACTTCTTTACTTCTTTACTTCTTTACTTCTTTACTTCTCTACCTCTTTACTTCTTTACTTCTTTACTTCTTTACTTCTTTACTTCTTTACTTCTTTACTTCTTTACTTCTTTACTTCTTCACTTCTTTACTTCTTTACTTCTTTACTTCTTTACTTCTTTACTTCTTTACTTCTTTACTTCTTTACTTCTTTACTTCTTTACTTCTTTACTTCTTTACTTCTTTACTTCTTTACTTCTTTACTTCTTTACTTCTTTACTTCTTTACTTCTTTACTTCTTTACTTCTTTACTTCTTTACTTCTTTACTTCTTTACTTCTTTACTTCTTCACTTCTTTACTTCTTTACTTCTTTACTTCTTTACTTCTTTACTTCTTTACTTCTTTACTTCTTTACTTCTTTACTTCTTTACTTCTTTACTTCTTTACTTCTTTACTTCTTTACTTCTTTACTTCTTTACTTCTTTACTTCTTTACTTCTTTACTTCTTTACTTCTTTACTTCTTTATTTATTTACTTCTTTTTTTCTTTCATTTATTTTCTTTTATTTTATTTGATTTGCATTTAACCTTTTCTTCATATATCCTTCGAGTCATGTATAATTCTTTTCGCTTATATTTCTTTCCATTTATCCCTCTTTCATTAATCCTTCTTTTTATATCTTTTCATTTGGCCTCATTTTTAATTTTTCCTTCCATTATTCTATTTCCCTATGAATTTATCCTGTTTTGTTTTTCCTTTTTCGTTTATTCTTCTCTTTATGTATCCTTCTCATAAATCCGGTTTTTCATTTATTCTACTTTTTATTTGTCCTCTTTCTTATATGTCCTACTTTTCATTTATATTCGTTTTCATTTGACTTCCTTTGCATTTATCTTCCTTAACATTTACCCTTCTCTTCATTTATCCTTCTATTTAATTTTTCTCCGTATCATTTATCTTTCCTTGCGTTTATCATTTTTTCCATTCTTCTTCCAAATCGGTTGTCCTCCTTTTCGTGTATCCTCTGTTTCATTTATTTTCATTTTCACTTCTTGTCATTTATCCTTCTTTTCATTTATTCTGTTTGTCTTTCTCTAAAGAAAGGTATTAGAATTTCTGGAAAACCGACTTTCGAATGGAGCCTCGGAGACCCATAGTGATATATATATATATATATATATATATATATATATATATATATATATATATATATATATATATATATATATATATATATTTTTTTTTTTTTTTTTTTTAAATAACTATTTATTGGAATATGATTTAAAATTAAATTATTAAGATTTAAATTGGGTGTTCAGCCACAAGTGGTGACTTTTCAGCCCTATTATATATATGATTTGGTTATTACCATGAGGACATTATTTGCTTCCGCAATTCTGAGATTTTTGTGTAGGGAAAATTCTAAATCTACTTGTATTGTGTAACGGGGAAAAGGAACTTATATACTAACTTACTAACTAATACAGAGAGCGAATCGATTCAATTGAAGATTCCATCGATTTTTGTCGGAATTTGCTTATAATATCATGTGACATTACATCTTATAGTTCTATATTTGTGAGTCTGTGTAACTCATTTGTACTAAACCAGGGAGGACGCTTCAAAATCATTTTCAGAATTTTATTCTGAATCCTTTGAAGCGTTTTCTTCCTCGTGGAACAACAACTTGACCAAATAGGTATTGCATAAAGCATGGCTGGTCTGAAAATTTGTTTATAAATTAACAATTTGTTTTTTAGACAGAGCTTAGAATTTCTGTTTATAAGAGGATATAAACATTTAATATATTTATTACACTTTGCCTGGATTCCTGCGATGTGATCCTTGAAAGTGAGTTTTTTGTCATACGTTAAACCTAAGTATTTAGCTTGATCAGACCATGTCAATTCCAAGCCATTCAATTTGAGAATGTGATTATTGTTTGGTTTAAGAAAAGAAGCTCTTGGCTTATGAGGAAAGATAATAAATTGCGTTTTTGCTGCATTTGGTTTAATTTTCCATTTTGACAGATAATCACTGAAAATATTTAAACTTCTTTGTAGGCGACTGCAGATCACTCTTAGATTTCTACCTGTGGCTAACAGACTTGTGTCGTCACAGAATAGCCATTTCTGACAACCAACGGGTAGATTTGGAAGATCAGAAGTGAAAATATTATACAAGATTGGAGCTACGCTCGAACCCTGCGGAACACCGGCTCGTACGGGTAGCAATTCAGATTTACAATTCCGATCGCTAACCTGAAGAGTGCGATCAGTTAAATAATTTTGAATCATTTTGATCAAATAAATAGGAAACTGGAAATAAGTCATTTTTGCTATTAAACCTTTGTGCCAAACACTGTCGAATGCTTTTTCTATGTCTAGAAGAGCAACTCTAGTGGATAACCCAGAATATTTATTTGCTTTTATCATGTTTGTTACTCTGACAAGTTGATGAGTAGTTGAATGTTTATGACGAAATACAAACTGCTCTGGTAAAAAAATTGAATTCTCATTTATATGAGCCATCATTCTCAACAAGATACTTTTTTCAAAAAGTTTACTGATAGAAGAAAGTAAGCTAATTGGTCGATAGCTTGATGTTTCTGCTGGATTTTTATCAGGTTTCAGGATAGGAATTACTTTGGCGTTTTTCCATCTTTTTGGGAAGTAAGCTAATGAAAAACACTTGTTGAAAATTTTAACCAGGAGTCTCAAGGCAACATCGGGAAGATTTTTAATAAGAATATTAAAAATTCCATCATTACCAGGAGCCTTCATGTTTTTGAGTTTCCTAATAATTGATTTAATTTCGTCAAAATTCGTCTCAATAATGTCATTTAGTAATAACACTTGAGTTGAAATATGATCATATTTCAGTGAGACTTCATTTTCAATAGGACTCACAACGTTTAAATTAAAATTGTGGACACTCTCGAACTGCTGAGCAAGTTTTTGAGCTTTTTCACCATTTGTAAGAAGTATTTGATTTCCTTCCTTGAGAGCAGGAATTGGTTTCTGAGGTTTCCTAAGAACCTTAGAAAGTTTCCAGAAGGGCTTAGAATATGGTTTAATTTTCATTTCGCAAAAGAGTAAATCTATGTTTAATTTCTTTTTGTAAATCCTTAACTATGTTTTTCATAGCAGGATCACGAGAACGTTGATATTGTCGTCGACGAACATTCTTCAACCGAATGAGCAGTTGAAGATTGTCATCGATGATAGGAGAATTTAATTTAGTTGGAGCTTTGGGAACTGAAAGATTTCTAGCTTCGATAATGTAATTATTCAAATTATCAATTGCTGTGTCGATGTCCGCAGAATTTTCTAAAATAGTTTCATGATCCACATGATTTTCAATGTGAGATCTGTAATCCAACCAATTAGCTCTATGATAGTTGAATATAGAACTAATTGGATTAATTATAGCTTCGTTGGAAAGTCTAAATGTTACAGAAAGATGATCTCAAAAGAGTCAAAATCAGCATGTGTAATCGGTTCACTACAAATGTCACTTTGATCCGTTAGAACCAGATCAATTGTAGACGGGTTTTTCACGGAAGAGAAACAAGTAGGATTACTGGGATGAAGAACTGTGAAGTAACCAGCTGAGAGTTGATTATGAAGTATTTTGCCATTACTGTTATTTTGCCTACAATTCCACTGGACATGTTCAACACCGACTGACCCATAGTGATATATTCCATTCGACTCAGTTCGACGAGATCGGAAAATGGCTGAGTGTGTGTATGTGTGTGTGAACTTTTCGAAAAAAATTTTACCGCTCAATTTTCTCAGAGATGACTGAAACGATTTTAACAAACTAAAGCTCGTTTGAAAGCTACTATTGGGCCATTCATCGAGTTCGAATATCAAATGGTTGTGACTTTTGGCTCAGGAGATTTGATGGTATAAATGACGTAACCGACAATACGTGTAGTTTTTTACCGCGCAAGTTTCTCGGAGATAGCTGAACCGATTTGTTCTCTTTATTATTTGTTTGCCATTTTTGTCATTTATCTACTTTTACATTTACCCTTCTCTTCATTAATCATTCTATATAATATTCCTCCTTTCCATTTATCTCTCTTTGTGTTTATCATTTTTTTCATTAATCTTCCTAATCGGTTGTCCTCCTTTTCGTGTATCCTCCGTTTTATTTATCCTTTATTTCACTTCTTTTCATTTATTCTTTTTTTTTAATTTTTTCTTTTCTCACAATCCTGATTTTCATTTATTCTGCTTTTATTTGTCCTCCTTTTTATTTGTCCTACTTTTCATTTACAATCGTTTTCATTTGACTTCTTTTTCATTTATTTTCCGTTACATTTATACTTCTCTTCATTCAGCCTTCTATTTATTTATTCTCTTTTTCGTTCATCTTGCTTTTCATTTATCTTTTTTTCCATAATTCTCCTTAATCGTTATTCCTCCTTTCCATTTATCCTACTTTTAATTCACCTTTCTTTTCATTTATCCTCCTTTTAGTTCTAGAGACGGGTATAGCGCGATGGCTTTCACGCAGCCTATCTGGGTCTTACTCACCTTTTTACTGATTCATTTTCTTTGCTTATACTGTTCTTTCAACTTTTAACAAAATTAATCTTATCAAATTGATCTCATCACTGATTCATCTTTTCATTTATTCACCAACACACTTGCCTAACATTATTCATTTCTTATTTCATTAATACACTTGCATTTTTATTAAATTTATGACACATCATCTTTTGATGACACTAAGTTTTTTTATATCGTTTATTTATACCCGGCTTACTAAGTTTCTTTCTTTCGGCACTTCTGCAAAGACAAAGTGTTTTTCAAGTAGCATTTTCCCCTTCTGAACTTTTTTTTCCGATTTACAGATGTACTATTCATTGTTATGTTCTTTATTCTTTTACATTCTTATCTACTCATTTGTGAGTCACAAATCTTTAAATTGTATGGGAATCTTAGGTATTGAGTCAGTTGGCTTTAATTTTAAGGGGCTATATTTGTCATATTCGATACAGTTTTGAGCAGTATCAGTTCATTTGGGAATTGAGAGAAAATTTTTCTAGTACTGAAATCGTTTCCCAACGAAATATTAAATGTTCAACCAAAAAAATTCTCACACGACTCAACTCTCAGCTTCAGAACAACGGATGGACCCCCAACTGAGTGGTTTAATTTTCAGAACACGTATCTTGCTTCGGGTGTTTCATATTTTCATGATTGTCGCAAGTGTTTTTAATTACACATAAAACAAGGAATGTAAATAGAGCAATACCGACGTTATCCTTCTGCTCAGCAAATCCACCACAACAGATGGAACGTTAAATATGGATAAAAAAATAAAACTGGACAAATGCGAAAGCGACAGTCAAAACACGGACGATGGAAGCAGCAGGCGCCCCGGTACCGGCAGGGATGGCGATGCTGATAAAGCTGCTGACGACAGGACGGGCGCCATTCTCCTGGCCGCTCGGAAACACCTGGTTGCTCTCCAGCAGTCACAAAAAATCGTACTCGCACCCAGCAGCCACAACGATCCCATTTATCATATTTACGGTGAGTGAGTTGATTATGGTTTGTTATCACATACTTGCGAGGCAGAATCTTGGAATCCGCGGTGAAGAATGCTTTGAAACGTGCTTTTTTACACTCGCTCCCGGCTTTACGGAGCATTAATTTTCATGTGGGATGGTTGGCTGTTTGGTTTATCTTTTCATTTTTTTGGTTTTGTTCGCCCTCTGTCAGAATCTGCGACAGTAGGCCGACCGCAGCCGAGCCTCGTACGCTATTGTTGTTATTTCAGTTTGTCCGAGAATTATTTGTGTTTTAATTGAATAATCTGCGGTGTTTTTTTATTGTCGTTATTAGTTGGTTTTTCCCCATTCGAATTTTTTTACGACTGCTGGACTAATTGCTATTCTGTGCCCACTCTATTAAAGTGATTTGTTCGATCATTTGACTTAAACAACAATGAAATTAATTTTTACGATTGGTAATTGCAAATTTGTCATCCTGTATTTTTTACACTAATTGGAATGTAATAAAATGCTATTGTTGCAATCTTGGTCACATGTCTTTTTTAGCTTATGCGTAAACATTTTTGACACCGTTCCAAAACTTGGTTCGTAGGAGGGAATACTGGAAAGAAAATCTTAGTTCTCAGTTGAATGCAAAAATTTCACGTTTCAGTACCAGTTAAACTGACGCCAAATTCCGTTGGCTTTCTCTGGCAGGCATCTATTACAATTTTTGCATCCGCTACGTTATAGATATGTCCTTGAAAGAAACGGACGCTCCCTCAGACGAATCCAATGACACTGAATAACCAACAGTCGCCAAACTGTAATCGACTCACTCGATTAATTTTAATTGTGATGCATGTGCAATTTTTTTGGAAAACAACTACATAAACTAACGGTTTCAGCAAGGACTACTGTTGGTTGCACTTTTTTCAGAAGACCATTTAGTCGATTAGATTCGTGTGCCAAACCACGTCGATTACGCTAATCGTTTTTTTTGTTTGTTTTTTTTTTCAGGTGAGTTTCCTCGACGGCTACATCCCTTTCTCATATATGTGAGTATGCTGAATGTACTTTGCAGTGGTATATATGTATAGTAACATTCACAAGTTTACATTGCTGCATTCAATATTCGATTTATAGAGCTAAAAGTTTGTGCATTCCAATGAGGTAATTTCGCGATCAACAATTGTTGGCTAGCGTTGGCCTTGAAATAGTTTTTTTCGCCGCAGAGCAATTCAGTTTTAGTATTATGGTATAAGTGACGTAAGCGACAAAATGTGTTGTTTAAAAGCTACTATCGACTTGTGGATCAATTTCGAAGATCACATGGCTGGCGCTTCCCGTTCCAGAGATATAATGGTATAAGCAAGGATGGCATTTATCGTATCAAAGAACGCTCATTCGCAACTCTTTACACGATTCAATCAGTGCCATCAAAGAGAGACGGATATCATCACAGCAACAAAAAATCGGCATGCTTCATTTAACATAGAATAGACACCAGTGCGAGAACGAAATTCTCTCGATGACCTGTCTGAGAATCAAAGTTTAGCTCGCTGCTGTGGGGATTCTCTCTGAAGCAAAAAGCAGTCGCTTATTCTCGTTTCGCGATCCGATTCTGTATGGGCAGTATTATGGTATAAGTGACGTAACCGGCAAAACGTGTTGTTTTTTTTGCTTAATTATATCGGAGAAGGCTGAACCGATTCCAATAAGCTTAGGCTCGTTTGAAAGATATCATTGGACCATTGATCAAGTTCGAAGATCAAAGGGTTGTCACTGCATGTTCCGGAGATATGATGGTGCAAGTGACGTAACCGACTAACCACAGATTTCCCACCGGCTGAACATTTCTCGAAGATGACTCAACGAATTTCGATTTATCTTATTTGTCACCTAATAATGTCAATCATATTGGTAAGGTTATAGCAAATATTTCCGATTCGAGAGATGTAACCGACAAATCGCAGTGTTTTTCAATGAAATAAAATTTTTGAATATGAAAGAATCGATTTCTAAGAGCTTTCAACCTTAAAGTCATTCACCTCTTCGAGCCAGAAAAACTTTCTGACTCTATGTGCGAGAAAGGCATCGACTTACTCATCACTCTGTACCCGTCCCCGTCGATTTCGAAAGACTTAGTTCCAAGCTACTATTAGGATATTTCATAAGCTCACAATACTAATAACCGATTATAAAATCTTACAAATGTTTTAATGAGACTATTTAATTTACAAGATCATTTTGCATTATCACACAACTAGGTGGATTAAGAAGGTTTATTTTTTATTTCAATGAATTTCATGCTATGGAATGTTCCAATCACACAATATTTAAAGTTCTTGCACGTAAATTTGCGTGTACTGCGGCGTGTTGTTTAAAAGAGAAAAACAATCATTCGGGAGTCAAATTTTATGCTAGGGTACATAACCATTCAATTTGAACAGTTATGCATTGATGAGTCAAAGAGGAAACGTAAACATAATTAGAAAAGGTTATGATATGATATAGATTAATTTACACGAGTTGATTGTTATAAGAGTTTTGGTTATTTTAAATTGACTATATTTTACCACATCCAAGCGCTAAACTTGGCTCCTGCGTTAGTTTGAATAGAATATTCTTGACCAATTTTTGTCGCGCTTTAAAAACACTGGATCATTTCGATTTTATAACTACGTACAAGTATCGTAACAACCGGAAAAAGTCTCAGGAACAGCTGTCCATACATCCTGGAAAGTGAGTGTTAAAAAGATAGTGAAGTACGTTGAGACATTTGTGCAAAGGCTTTTACAACCACTTCGCTCAGACGATCGAAGAACATTTTTGTAAGCCCTCCGAGCCAACACGAATGCCTCCAACACATCTCTGCGTAGGTGGTTCCAAGCTCTTCTACATAGTTTCCTTAGTCTAGCAAGTTCAGCATTCCACACAAGGAGTTCCTCTAGTAACTCGCATAATCAGGAGTGGACCAGCCTCTTCATATGCTGCAACTATGTGTGAGTTTGTCTCGTCGACAACATTTTCCAAATCAATTGGGGTTTCAATTATTGGTTGGTACACGTAAAATCAAGTCACCAAGTTTATAGATTTGGGATTACGATATGTGGTAATATCAAATTTAACATTTGAATGATCATGAAAGATGTACTTATAATCAAATAACGAAAGATTCGAGCTCATCGGAGACGAACCAATTTACCAACTCATGCGCAATTCTATCAGCAGAGAGTCCAAAGTCTGGATAGATTCAAAGTTGCTGTACGTTTATGCTGGAGATTAATTTGTGCTACTCTAACCATTATCAATTAAAGTAATCTCCAGCACTAGAAGAAACCAAATATATTGGCTTATAATCGCCTATAGCGAACCATGGAGGTATTTTTTAAATGTTTCATTTATTTAAATCCCACGAGTTGCGAAGAATGAAATCGTCCACTGTGCCAGAGCCAGGGCAAAACCCAAGATATTTCGTTCACGACTGCATCGTTCAACCTTCTGCAGCTATTCAGTCATTGGCACGGAAATACACCTTGACTTAGGAGTTCCTATTATTGTTGTCCTTTTACGACATGGAACAGGAAACCAGTGGATCAATTCTCGGTAAAAAATAATTCCGCCGGGTGCCACACAGCTTATCTGTTTGGTGGACCGTAGCGTTATTCTTAGCCAGTCGGGAAACCGCTACCGACACTACACGGGTATCTAGGCTACTCAGAAAGGGAAGTTGACATTGATGGTTAACTTTCTTGGGTGGCCGAGCAGCCATATGCAATTTGTATTAAAGGCCTTTTTACCTTTTTTTATATATATAAAAAATAGGTATAGAATTCGCTCAAACTTTCGAAAAATTTTCCGAGGCCCGGAGGGCCGAATGTCATATACCAATCGATTCAGCTCGACGAACTGAGCAAATGTCTGTGTGTGTGTGTGTGTGTGTGTGTGTGTGTGTATGTGTGTGTGTCTGTATGTGTGTTGTCAACTAAGAGGTCGAGATCTCAGAGATGGCTGGACCGATTTTGATCAAACTAGTCGCAAATGAAAGGTCTCCCCGTCACCCAGAACGCTATTGAATGGTTTTGAGATCGGATGTTTACTTTTTGAGTTATACGAAGTTTTATGTCAAAATTTTCAGTTTTTTGATAGTATCTGTCACATTTGACCTTGAAAACAGAATATGTTTCCAGACTTAGATTTCGCTCGGTAATACCTATCCAACAAGCCATAGATTGTTAAAATCCGTCCATTTTTAACGGAGATATCGATATTTTTGTGTAAGCCTTATTCCAGTAGAAGGAATTTTGAGCGCTGTATGAAAAAGCAATGCTTGGGAGCAACATGAAACACGATTTGCTATTCTGTTACATACAATTGTTCCTAAGTACCAAAATGACTGTGTACAGCATCCTTTTTCATGACAATTTGCCTCGGACCGATTTTAGCACGGCTCGTTTTTGGCAACATAATCGTTCGAATATGACATATAAAAACCATATAATTTTCGAGTTGAAAGCAATTCCATAACTATATTGTTTTAAACTATTTACAGCAATAAATGCTAGAAGAACATGACTTCCATATACCATACGACTCAGTTCGTCGAGATCAGCAAATGCGTGTGTGACAAATAATTTCACTCAATTTTCTCGGAGATGGTTAAACCGTTTTCTACAAACTCAGATTCATATGAAAAGTCGTATACTGCCAAACAAGGTTCCTGAATTACTTTTGGATCCGACTTCTGATTGCGGAACCACAGGATGATATGTGAAACGAAATTAAAATAATGCAATTAATTTTTCTCGTAGATGGCTGAACCGATCTAAGATTCAAATGAAATCTAAGAATCATCTATGATTCAAATGAGAGGTCTTAAAATTCTATAAAACCTCTTACTTTTTAGTCAGATCCGACTTCTGGTTTAGAAAATGCAGGGTGATTAGTATAAAAATGTCCATTTCACATAAATTAATCAGGTTTATCGGCTTTGCAGATTTGGATAGTCGATTACCAAATAAATTTATTTCAGTTTGAGCGGTATTCGTTTTTGGATTCGGAATGTACCTCCAAATTTTAATTCGCACTACAATTTCTCAAAGATGTCACACACACTCCTCAGGTGAATTTAACTGATTTCGGCTACACCGATTTTAGAATTCCGGTTCCAGTATCGAATCGATTCTCAAAGCTCAATCATTTTCTCAAAATAGACCAAATCGAACTTCAAAAACAAATATTACAGGACTTAAGGTCCCATACAAAATCGGTGAATTTTATCCGATTCTGGAATTACAGATGATGAGTTTATAAATTTCATGTAAATTGTTTGACGTAATAATTTATGGCCATTCGAATCATTTTGGGCTATACTAATTCCTGAATACCGGCTCTGGAAGTACCATAAATAATTACGAAAAACTCTAAAGTGGAACTTACTTCGACATCTCATGGAATGTTCAATCGATTGTCACACGCTAAGATTGAAATTCGATATGTTTTGCAGTTTCGGCATTACAGGGTAATGAGTGATTAAAATCTCAATTTGCCGTTAAAAACGACGATAATTAAAATAATGTCATGAGAACTGAAACACCGAAGAATATCCATGCAAAAACACATGCGTATTGATAAAAAAAGGTATCATCTCACTGCTAGGTGGATTAATCACGTTTTTTCCATAAAATGTTATTGACTTTTATCCGTATCCGACTTCCGGTACCAGCATTACAACATAATATGAGCAAAAGATAGGCCTTCAATTTTCCCAGAGACTGACCTGTTTTTCACGAACTTAGATTTAAATGGCAGGTCTTACAATTCCTTAGAACACCATTGGATTCTATCCGGATAAGACATTTACATACGTCCTAGATAAGTATAATCGCAATAACGGTTTTAAACGTCATGTGTGCGTCTTAAACATTAATCCGAAGCAAAATAGATCCATTGATCAAACGTTTCCCGAATAATCGACGGAGATGAGTCCAGCCCGATTTTTAGTAGGATGAAATATAATAAGACATTGTAAATTAGAAAAAAAAATGTTAAATATCTCTAATGAACAAACTTGCCAGTATCTTGCTTCTCCACACTTATTGAAAAAATACACAATAGTATACACTCACGAATAGGTTTGCTTCAAAGCAATCTTAGATTTTCAGCTTGCATCACACGATTAACTTGTAAATTTTCACACATTCTATATCAATCTGATAACACCGATAATGATATGCAAATGGCGCTTTGATCGGTTGATATAGTTTAATTTAGAATGGTAAATTCGCAGTATCCATCGCTTGAATATTATTTTTGTTTCGCGAATCAACATTATTCAATAACACTTTTAACACTTTTCACTAATCAACACACACTTGCCAAAGATGCACCATCACATAAAATAACTGTTTCGTCGAATTATTTCACTATAAGTTGTTTGAAAATTGAAATTAGAGCGTTGTTTTGTTCTGTTTATTTAAGAATCAAAACTAAGCGCTAATTAAAAAATACAGTCTAATGCATTGAAAAATTGAAGCATTTCGATTAAGTTTTTTGTTGGAGATACTTTTCAATCAATTTTTTTAAACAACTGATGACCATTTCATATTACTATTGCTTTACACGTTGTGTAAATTTAAATTTCACTAGAATTTATCAGGTGTACAACTTTGCTTCCGCCGTTTTTTTATTCAAAATATTGTCGCTAGCGACAACTTTCTCCCATCTTTCCGGCAATTTTCGAATCCCTCTTTTGACGCTATCCATGAAGCAATGCATTTTTCCAACTCTTCGAAGGATTGAAAATGTTGATCTGCCAGGCCGTGTGCCATCGAACGGAATAGATGGAAGTCAGAAAGGGCGACATCTGGGGAATACGGCGGGTGCGGCCAGACTTCCCATTTCAGTATTTCCAGGTACTTTTTGACCACTTTTGCGACGTGAGGCCGAGCATTGTCGTGTTGGAGGATAACTTTGTCATGTCTCTCTTGATATTGTGGCCGCTTTTCTTTTACGCGTGACTAAGGTGCATCAGTTGCGTTCGGTAGCGATCTCCTGTGATGGTTTCACCCGATTTTAAAAGCTCGTAGTAAATCACACCGAGCTGATCCCACCAAAATACAAATCATAACCTTGGCGCCGTGAATATTCGGTTTTGCCTTCGACGAAGTAGCATGCCCGGGCTTTCCCCATGATTTTCTGCGTTTAGGATTATCGTATCGAACCCACTTTTCATCACCGGTTACGATTCGATGTAAAAACCCTGTTGATGATACTTAACTTGTACATATTTAAAACCTAAACTTACATTTAAGTGAATTAAACCGAAACCTAAAATAATTAAACCTATAATTAAATGAACTTAATCTAAGCTCCGTGAATTTATAACTAATCTACATACTATAAATTATCATATCTTAAATTCTACTTATTATAACCCAAATATATAATATGAACCACCCTACGAATGCGCGCATAAAATGTGTAAACAATGATACATTAAACGAATTCGATATCCGAACCAACAAAGGCAAGTGATCGCGCTAACGATCGTACACCGAAGTTACTACTACACACATACAATAGACTGCCTACCGTGTGAGGAAGATTGTGCAATAGGCATCCTTCGGCAGTAGTAAACCAAGTCCCGTATAGTGCACATATCCTCTGTCGAGCGATATTTTCGGTAGTTATTCTAAGGTGCAGTAGTTCAACCCCCCACAAAGTGCAGAGAATAAGATAATTGCTAGTAGTGCTAATTAGACTAGCGAAGAAAAAGGGCCCTTAAAAGTGAATTCAACCTTAAAAGAAGGGTAAAAAGGACTTAAGTGTAGTGCAAGCCGGGTAATAGAATACGGCATTGAATCGACGGTTATCACCGGTGTAAGCCATCTGGGCCGTCAACTGAAGACGGAAGAAAACCCTTCGGATACCGGACAGCAAGTAAGTCGCCCCAACATTTGGTCCTTCGAGCCGGATAAGGAGGAAACCCCAACCAGTTGGCTTGGCGCGGTGAGTACACCATTGCGATTTTGTGCTGACGCGACGCTACGGCATAGACGCTGCCCGTCCCAGCCCCCTAAGGTGCCTATAGTTAAGGCCATTTTTGACGCTATCGTGAATCCAAGCTGTTCAGCGCGATTTGCTTTCATCGCAGTTGAGTAGCGCCGCGTTGGAATCGAGAATTTTTATAATTTCTCGTTTCGACGAAAATTTGCATGTTTTGTTGAGGTGGTGGTAAGTGGTAAATTCGCGAAGATTGGTACAAGCGCGACGGGAAGGATTAATTCGTTCGATTTGTGCCTTTCTCGGTCGTTCCGCGAAAGAAAAAGGTGGCATATCGCGACGGGAAGGATTTTACGTTCGATTCTGTCATTTTTTTTGAATCCGTGTCGTGTAAAGGCGGTACCCGTGTCGGAAAGCATTCCGATTTATCGAAATTTTCCGTTTTTCCGTTCGAATTTTCCGCGTAATCGTTTCAAGTGGTGGTAGTGAAGAAGTGAAGTGATGCAAATGGCTACCAAGACAGAAAAGAAACTGTCGGAGTGCGTGATCCAACAAAAAGGAATTCTTGTGGTTCGGGATGCAGTGGAGAAGTTTGTGGCAGATTTCGACCGAAATCGAGATGCGTGCCAAATTCCGATTCGCCTAGATTCACTGGACCGAGTCTACAATGAATTTCTGGAGGTACATGGACAGATCGAGTTGTATGATAAACCGGAGATGTTGGAGGTTCATTTAGAAGAGCGCATGGATTTCGAAACCCGCTACTGTACTATCAAAGGTTTTTTGCTATCCAATCGAGTTGCTGATCAAAGCCAAAATGTGTTAAATAGTACCATGATTACACCCGCTCAACCTCCCCATTCCTCGTTCCATCTTCGCTTACCCAAAATCGATCTGCCGAAATTCAATGGCGATTTGTCACGCTGGCTTGCATTTCGTGACACGTATACGTCGATGATCCATAACAACGCAGATATTCCGACGGTCGCGAAGCTGCAGTACCTGTTGCAGTCGCTGGAGGGAGAAGCCCGAAAGCCGTTCGAGTCCGTGGATGTAGAAACGGACAACTATGCATCGACTTGGGAAGCATTGATGAAGCGGTACGACAACAAGCGATTCCTGAAACGTCAGCTATTTCGAGCTCTCTATGATCTCCCGCCGGTGAAGCGAGAGAATCCAAAAGAAATCCAAGTTTTGGTTGACGATTTCCACCGACATGTCAGAGCTTTGGCGAAGTTAGACGAGCCAGTCCATCATTGGGATACTCCGTTGGTCAATCTCCTTAGCTATAAGCTTGATCCAATTACGCTTCGTGCTTGGGAGGAGAAAACCAGCAATGACGACATCGTAACTTATGAGATGTTGAACGAATTCCTCTACCAACGTGCCCGCATGCTGACGTCCGTCGTAACCGATCTCCAGTACCGATCCCAACAACCGATTGTAGCCAAGGTGGCCGGTCCGAATCCAACGCAGATGGCTTTTAAGGCAGCATACAAGGCTGCTACTATTGAGCCTAAGAATAGCTCTCCCCCGTGTCTCGCCTGCCCAGAGAAGCATTTCCTCTTCCAATGCCCAGCATTTTCCGAATTGCCCGTCCGCCAGCGTCGTGAGCTGGTATCCCAGAAACGTTTATGCTGGAATTGCTTCCGTACTGGACACCAAGCGAGAAACTGCATATCCAAGTTTTCCTGTCGCAGCTGTCATGAGAAACACCATTCTCTGTTACACGAATCCGCACCGTCGAAGATGCAATCTACGCCCGAAATCCCTCAATTACAGCCAAGTCCATCAACGTCGACTACCGCCGGACAGTCTAACCCGGTAAGCCTGCCAGTTCAGATTGAGAACAGCACAGTCCTGTTAGAAACCGTTTCATTACTTGTTGTGAACAAGAACGGTACCGCAATCCCCGCACGCGCACTCCTAGATTCCGGATCCATGTGCAACTTCATTACGAAGAAACTTGCCAATTCGTTGTGCCTCCGTCGTACCAAAGTAGACATCGCAGTAGCCGGAATCGGCGAATCCACGAAGCAGATCAAATGTCAATTGACTGCATGTATAAAATCGAGAGTGACTTCGTACTCCACCAAGCTTGAGTTCCTGATCCTCAAGAGACCAACGGTCAATCTTCCGAACGTTCCGATTGACATATCTGCCTGGAAGATTCCAGAGTTACCCTTGGCAGACCCCAGATTCCACATTCCGTCCGACATTGACATGGTTGTCGGTGGTGAAGCCTACCACGAGCTGCACCCAGGTAGCAAGCATTCCCTAGGCAAGGGACTACCGTTACTGATTGAAACAGTATTTGGATGGACTGCTTCCGGAAAGGTATCCATTGATGTTCCCATCGTTCCTCGTACATGTCACCTGACCACTGTTGATCGTTTTCTGGAGAGCGCCCTTCAGAAATTCTGGGAATTAGAAGCCGTCGAGCCTCGTTCAGTGTATTCCGTCGAAGGAACTCAGTGCGAAGAACTTTTTTCTGCTACCACCACTCGCGATTCGTCCAGTCGATATATCGTTCGTTTACCACTTACCCGTGATCCGCTAATCAAACTCAGCGAATCCAGAGCCATCGCAGAACGTCGCTTCCTGTGTCTTGAAAGGCGATTAGAGCGTGATCCACCCACCAAGGCTGCATACTGCAAATTCATGGACGAATACGCACAGATGTCGCACATGAAAAGGCTCGATGATCCAGTAGACGATGTGAATCCGCACTGCTATCTTCCCCACCATCCTGTATTCAAAGAATCCAGTACGACAACCAAGGTCCGGGTTGTCTTCGATGCATCGTGCAAGACATCATCAGGTTTTTCCATCAACGACAAACAGCTTGTTGGTCCTGTTGTCCAGGAAGATTTACTATCGATCGTAATGAGATTTCGTACGCACCCGATCGCCATAGTAGCCGATATCGAGAAGATGTACCGACAGATTCAACTGCACCCTGAAGACCGTCCGCTTCAACGCATCCTCTGGCGTTTCAAACGTGATGAACCAATCAGTACGTTCGAGCTTCAAACAGTTACATACGGTTTCGCCTCCGCGCCTTTCCTGGCAACCCGCACTCTCCAACAAGTTGTACAGGATGAAGGAGCCAATTATCCTGCCGCTGTCGATGTTGTGAAACATGATTTCTACGTCGACGATCTTCTTTCTGGAGCTTCTGATGTCCAATCCGCCATTCGTCGTTGCAAGGAAGTATCCGCCATGCTTGC
The DNA here is from genome assembly GCF_030247185.1 of Malaya genurostris. Taxonomy (NCBI): domain Eukaryota; kingdom Metazoa; phylum Arthropoda; class Insecta; order Diptera; family Culicidae; genus Malaya; species Malaya genurostris. The sequence continues at coordinate 259,528,677 of NC_080571.1, forward strand.
GTCAGCTGGCTTCCCGCTGAAAAAGTGGGCATCAAACTCCGTTGAAGTCCTCTCCGAAATCCCAGAAGAAGATCTCGCGTTATCGCCGCTACATGATCTCCAAGACGAACAGTCCGTTTGTACACTCGGACTCGTGTGGGAGCCGAAATCCGACATGATGCGCTTCAAGGTTCAGTTACCGTTACCCGAATCCGTCCTCACCAAACGAAAGGTGATGTCGTATATTGCACAAATATTCGATCCGCTTGGTCTTGTTGGTCCGATCATCACGGTTGCGAAGCTGTTTATGCAGCGATTGTGGGCACTGAAAACCGACGTAGGAGATTCATACGAGTGGGATCGTCCGCTCCCTCCGCATCTGCAAAGTGAATGGAAGCTGTTTCACGGTACATTGAATGCAATTTCCGTCATTCGCATTCCGAGATTTGTGTCGCAGGCCATGATCAAATCCACCGAGCTTCATTTCTTCTCAGATGCTTCAGAGAAAGCTTACGGAGTATGCTGCTACGTCCGTTCGGAATCCGCTGAAGGGATTCGTGTTCGATTGCTAACGTCGAAATCCAAGGTCGCTCCGTTAGCCACCCGTCATTCCATTGCGCGCTTAGAGTTGTGTGCTGCTGTGTTATCGGTTAACCTGTACGAGAAGGTGATGAATTCCCTTAAGGTAGCGTGCGAAGTGTTCTTCTGGGTTGATTCGACAGTCGTTCTCCATTGGCTTCAATCGTCCCCATCCCGTTGGAAGACGTTTGTGGCAAATCGTGTTTCCACAATTCAATCCACCACCGCATCCTGTACTTGGCGACACGTTCCCGGAAGTCATCCAGAAGACCAAACCAGAGCCGTTTGAATCACTTACAACCGTCGATCTGCGCGAGGCGGATATAGCCTTGTGTCGCATAGCCCAACGAGAGATGTTTTCGAAGGATATTTCCAAGGTAACACGACAAGATTCTCTACCAGCATCGTTAAAGTGGCTCAAGCCGAGCATTTACCCAGACGGTATAATTCGAGTCGGTGGAAGAATCAAGCACGCCGCAGTCTCCGAAGATGTGAAACATCCGATATTACTACTTGCGAAACATCCGCTATCTACATTGCTGTGTGAATTTTACCACAAACAACTGCTACATGCAGGACCCCAGTTAACGCTCACCACGATGCAAAAAAGGTTTTGGGTAATTGGAGGTCGTGATCTCGTTCGCCGCACTTACCATCAGTGCCACAAGTGTTTCCGTAGCAAGCCCCGTTTGATCCAACAAACTGTTGCAGACTTACCATCTTCACGAGTCTCACCAACAAGACCGTTTTCCGTTTGTGGTGTAGACTATTGTGGACCAGTCTACATCAAGTCACCAATACGGAACCGAGGACCAACGAAGGCATACGTATCGATCTTCGTGTGTTTCTCGACCCGTGCTGTTCACATCGAGTTGGTGTCCGATTTATCCACGCCAGCGTTTCTGGCTGCTCTTCGCCGGTTTGTCGCCCGCCGAGGAAGGATGAGCGAAATTCATAGCGACAACGGAACCGCGTTCAAAGGAGCATCCAACGAGCTCCACCGAATCCATCAGATGCTGAAATCCGACCAGGGCGGACGTAAGCAGATTCTCGATTGGTGCACGGAGAATGAAATTGCATGGCGATTCATTCCACCTCGTGCTCCGCATTTTGGCGGCTTGTGGGAAGCAGCCGTTAAGTCAGCCAAACATCATCTGTTGCGTGAGATAGGCAACGTGCATGTCAGCTACGAGGACATGACAACTCTACTCGTTCAAATTGAGATGTGTTTGAACTCCAGACCGCTCACGGCAATACCATCCGATCCGTCAGATTTGGAGGCTCTGACCCCAGGTCATTTCCTTGTAGGAACCAACCTACAATCCGTGCCAGAACCGTCACTAAGCGAAGTGCCGGACAATCGACTGTCGCACTGGCAGCTCACCCAGAAGCGTGTCCAACGAATTTGGGCAAGGTGGTATCCGGAGTACCTTCAGCAGCTGCAGTCTCGTGCTTTGAAGCAAATTCCAGCTGTCGCCATTGAACCTGGATGTGTTGTCGTGATCAAGGACGATTGTCTACCGCCAACCCAATGGCCTCTCGGGAGAATCACCAAGGTGCACCCGAGCAAGGACGGTGTAGTTCGCGTCGTCACACTGAAGACAGCTTCTGCAGATTCAGTTGTGCGTCCTGTAGTCAAGCTCGCCTTACTACCAGTTGCAGAAACGCAATCCAGTCTGTCTGACCCGTGCTCAGACAATAAAAACGCGAAATAAAGTGTTGAAGTATCCTTGCTACTTCAAGGTGGCCGGAATGTTGATGATACTTAACTTGTACATATTTAAAACCTAAACTTACATTTAAGTGAATTAAACCGAAACCTAAAATAATTAAACCTATAATTAAATGAACTTAATCTAAGCTCCGTGAATTTATAACTAATCTACATACTATAAATTATCATATCTTAAATTCTACTTATTATAACCCAAATATATAATATGAACCACCCTACGAATGCGCGCATAAAATGTGTAAACAATGATACATTAAACGAATTCGATATCCGAACCAACAAAGGCAAGTGATCGCGCTAACGATCGTACACCGAAGTTACTACTACACACATACAATAGACTGCCTACCGTGTGAGGAAGATTGTGCAATAGGCATCCTTCGGCAGTAGTAAACCAAGTCCCGTATAGTGCACATATCCTCTGTCGAGCGATATTTTCGGTAGTTATTCTAAGGTGCAGTAGTTCAACCCCCCACAAAGTGCAGAGAATAAGATAATTGCTAGTAGTGCTAATTAGACTAGCGAAGAAAAAGGGCCCTTAAAAGTGAATTCAACCTTAAAAGAAGGGTAAAAAGGACTTAAGTGTAGTGCAAGCCGGGTAATAGAATACGGCATTGAATCGACGGTTATCACCGGTGTAAGCCATCTGGGCCGTCAACTGAAGACGGAAGAAAACCCTTCGGATACCGGACAGCAAGTAAGTCGCCCCAACAAACCCCATACGATTTTGTCTTTGAAGCAGTTGCTCACATACAAATAGACGGCGCTCGATCTCCCACGGTTTCAACTCGTACGGCACCCAGTTTTTTACTTTCTGATTCAAGCCGAGGGCCTTGAGATGTTTTGAAATGTCTTGCTGACTCACTTCCATCGATTCGGAAAACTCTTCTTGGGTTTGGCACGAATCTTCATCAAGCAATGCGTCTAGTTGTTCATCTTTGAAGGTTTTTTCTCTTCCACCACCGTGTTTGTCTTCGACATCTAAATCACAATTTTTAATACGTTGAAACCACTCCCGACACGTTCTTCTACTCAGAGCAGCATCAGCGAAAGTTTCTGAGAGCATTCGATGCGCTTCAGCTGCATTTTTTTCGAATTGTAACAGAAAAGTAAAACTTCCCGCAAATGGCGAGAATTGGGCACATAAACAGACATTTTCGAGCGTGAATAATACGAAAACAAGAACAACTGCCACTAAAACGGCGATGACAGTTCGTTAGGCACTGCACACACTCACTTTAAAGGCATTATCATCTATGTATTTTGACCAGCCTCAGCCGGTACAGCCACCTATCGGAAAACGGAGGAAGTATAGTTGTACACCTGATAGATGAAACAAAAATGAAAATTGAAACCCATATGAAGTATATTTTTAAACATTCTTTTATCTTTCTGGTGCCATAACTTACATTAGCACTTCTTAATGAATGGCTTTTATTTACCAAAAGCGTAACCAAAATGCTCAAAACATACAGGGTGGACCATTTGAAGTGGGAGCATCGAGCAACCCAATAACTGTTGACGATACTACTACATATGCATTTTACATACAAATTTGATGTGAATTTATTTACTCATAGACTATCATGATTTGAAAACTAGAGAAATTAATGAGCCAATTAAAGAATTCGCTACTCATTACATACTCTTGAAATTGACATTTTTACACTAAGCACCCTGTAACTCCGATCTAAATAAAAATCGCGTAATTCTTGAACTGTAAATCAGATCCGAATGAAATTCACGAACTTTTTATGGGACTAAAAAAGCTTTCATTTGAATTTACGTTTTTGAAAATCGGTTCTCTTGAAGAGATGGTCAGGTTTCGAGTATTACGAAACCCGACCCGAACCCGAACCCGATAAGTGTTGGTTCGGGTACAGAAAAAGATGTATTTGTCGGGTTCGGATCGGGTACGGGAGCCATTTTTTTTTTTAATTTTCGATGGGTACGGGTCGGGTCCGGGTCAAAAAAAAATTGGTCGGGTTTCGAGACTTTTTTTGAGTTCGGGTCGGGTACGGGTTAAAATTTTTCTTTTTTTCTCTTTTCGATCGGGTTCGGGTTTGATAAAATGCCTACCCGACCATCCCCAGTGCATATCACCTAGTAATTTCAGGAGCTTTGTATGGGAACTTAGAACTTTTGTTTTAAATTATCTTCGAGATGGTTGAACCGATTTTCACAAACTTGTTCAGTCATCTTCAACAAAATTGAGGTGACGATATTTGTGACATACGTACATTTGCTGATCTTGATGAACTGAATCGAATATATGACACTTCGAAAATCGGTTGTCACCAGTGTTGGTAATTGCCGAAAATTTGACAGAACCTATCGCAATTAAATGTTTATATACCTAGCCGTCAACTACGTTCCAGGAAATTGTTTTTAGAAAAACAAGCTAGAACAAATTATGCAAAATACAGTCCAGTCAATCGAATAATGCGCCATTACAATCAATACTGCGAACATCTTGACCTTATTATGTCAAAAAATCAAATCAAATCTCAGCTTTGTCGTGGAAATAATGCGTAGTATGTAAGTGAACATTGTAAACAATTTATATGTAGTCTACATTTGCTTGACGAAATAAATAAATATTGCTATCTATATTGTATACAACATTTTCAATCCGGTAGAGGATGCTACAAGAACTCGAGTCTCTCAATGCATGAACCGTAAGAGAATTTTGCTACATTTCTTCGCTCCACTTCATACTATGAGTATTTCACACCCTTAAAAAATTTACAGTCTGACAATGATCGTTGCTGTGTGGAATTTCCCAAGACAGAATCACAATTTGACAATTATCGCAGAAAATCGAATCGATGATTCAATTTGATGATTCTCATACTAGGTTGCAATATTTTAAAACCCTTGTGTGGAGCATTCACAGACATTTTCATAGACACAACTTATACAAAGTTTATATGCACATAGTTAGAATAAGCGGCAATAGTAAAATGATTCTATCGCAATTATCAATTATCTGTATAGAATCGGATCGCGAAACAAGAATAAACGACCGTTTGTTGCTTCAGAGAGGATCCTCACAGCAGCGTTCTAACCTTTGATTCTCAGAAATGTCATCGAGAGAAATTCGCTCTCGCACTGGTGTCGAGCCATGCCGGGTTTTTGTTGTTGCGATGATGTCCGTCTCTCTTTGATGGCACTGATTCAACCGTGTGAAGAGTTGCAAGTGAGCGTTCTTTGATACGATAAAAGCCATCCTTGGTTGTCACAGTGATTGCAAAAGTTTAATCTAGACCGATGTCAGATAATGATAGGTAAGACTACTAACTTGAAACCTCTAATGATTCGGAATTCCCCACACTTCCCTAGTCATAGCAGTGTTGGAAAAACAATGCCGAAAAAACATTTATATGTGCTTATGAAGATCAAAACGATGACTTTAATTTTTGATGTGGAACACATCTTTATTAGAGGTGCAAATCAGAAACTCAAGAAAAACTACACGTAGAAATATGGTCAGGTTTTAAACACTTACCGCTCAGTCTGTTTTGTATCAATTATTAATATTATTTCATCATTTGATAGGAAATATTTCTACGTATTGATTTGAATGTTCATAGCCATGTATTTTGAATTGTATATCATTGAAATGTAGCAGTGTCCTATTTTGTCTGCAAAAAATCTCCAGCATACCGGATTTCCCTGCCATAGTCGACGGTTTTGAAGGAGTGAGCGATGTATCAAAGAGAGAGCATCGCTCTGATTGGTCAATCGATGCAAAAGCGAAGCTGTTGGAAGCACGCGAATCTATAAATAGAAGCGAAATTAAAGCTAACGTTTCAGTCCTATTCCTAGCATGCTAGAGGTAGGTTGTTGCTAGACAGCAAGACAAAAACGTGCCATAAAACGATTTGAAGCTTTAAGGGCTGATGCCAGTTGTGAGCGTAAAACCGTGTCGCTCGCTGTGCGTATTACATTTCTCTTCATGCTCTCTCGTAAATGTGTAAAATGATTCTCGATGTGGCCGGGTGGCCAAGAAAGTTTTGATATTTTCGGTTACAAGTTTGACTACATCACATGAAATCCAATAAAGCTACACAGATAAAAATATTTTGTGAATTTACATTTATTTTCATGCACATATTTGGAGCAGGCAATTAAATGGAAATTTACATTACAAAACGAAGCGGTTTGTAAATATACAGTCTTGTTCAATGAAAAACTAAATCAATTTTAATGTAATTTTACATCAATCATGGTTTTAAATCTGATTTTCGTTTCAACTGATGTCTTTTCCATAGTACTATCGGTTTACATGTCGTGTAAGTTTCATATTTTCTTTCTGTGTACCGCTTGTTTGGCAGCCTTGATGAGCCGATTTTGGTGCCGCCATAGAAACGTACTTACCATTACAAAAATTACATTCACTTAATTTTTATCGCGACAACATACATGTTTTTATGCACTAATCGCATCTAAACTAAATTATCTAAACATTGTCAGGATAGATTTTTGATCCATGCTTTTGAAGGCGAGATATTTAATGAACAAGTTGAGAGTTGCCGTTTTCAGCTATGCAACTCTTCCTTCAGAAAAAAGACTTTCCCGACCGGTAAAGTCAAACAATCATTCTGAAATTTTCACAGAATAATCTAAATTAAATTTCTAAGAGATTGTCTGTTGGGTTTTTGATATTCGTCACAGTTTCTGAGAAAATCAGATTTGAAGCGTGAAAATAGCCCTTTAAAACGCCCTAAAACACACTGGCCTCAGCCCTTAATTGGCAAGCTCTGATCTTGTGTCATGCAAGCTCGGAATTCCATGTTATGTCGTTTCCCCATGAGAAATTGACAACTACCTCTGGAGAAATTTTGAGTGCTTAAGATTAATTTCTAATTTATATTAGATGAACTCGATTGATAATGAGAAATAGTTTATCGCTTCAACCGAAATCGCAGAATGGTAGAGAAACTTAACGCTAAAAAACTGCTTGCATAAAAAACTTGAACACAAGCTTGGCGAAGAGAAGCTTAATTATCGAAATCGCAAGTATGTACAAATATATAAACTAAGGTCTCTTTTTACACGGTATTTTTTCGCACGGTTTTTTTATACACGGCTTTTTTTACACGGATTCCGTAATTAACACGGTTTTTATTTACGCGGTTTTCGCAATTAACACGGTTTCTGATGAGAGTTAAAAAAGCATTTGGTTATTTAGAACAATTTTAAAAATGGGAACAGGTTGTCTGTAAGAAAACGATTGTGACAGCTAATTTAAAGTTTGAAAGTTAACTAAAATCATTCACTCATTCAGTAAAAACCATTCAAGCGAAGAGGTTGTGTTTCGATTGTACTGGCTCGTGAGTTATCGGCTGCTACCGAGACAATTCTAAGCTTCAGGTAGTTAAACTGCCCATAGCAAACGCAATATTCGGGGCGTTTCCCGACTGGAAAGCTAGCAACGAAGGCCATCCCGTTCATACGCACAGAGGTGTAGAGACACAGAGGTGCGAGAGCATAGAAGTGACGAGTCACAGAGGTGCCATCGCATAAAGGTGCGAAGACGAAGGGGTGCAAAGGCACAGAGGTGCTAAAGCAACCCAGTGCTGATCTACCAGGTACCAGAATTTGTACGCTGCGTAGGATCAAAAGAGACGGCATATATCGCGAGGTGCTACACTGCAAGCATCGCATTTGATCGCCACCAAGAGCAAAAGCACTGTACCTGGGGTCAGGTACAGCAAGTGCAGTGGTGTTCACAACGACGGCAGAGCAACTGAGATAGCAGTAAACGACAGAAGACTGCCAATTGGAAACAGCAAAAGACTGCCAATTGGAAATCGTTGGAAGAGCTTCACGTCGTTCTTCACGATAAAGGAACAGAGACATCAGCTACAAGGTAGATTTAATTTAATTTATTTTTTATTTCTTATATCTGAAATTTTACTAAACATAAGTTTTTATTTTGGTATTATTAATTTACAAAAAAAATTTAATGTAATGGATGATCTCATGGAAGATCATCCGAATCCGATTCCGGATACTAGTAAAAGTTTAAATACTCCGAGGGCTAAACATTATCCACAGGGTACCACTGGGCCATGGATAGTCTATCTTCGAAAAAAAGAAAAGATTTTAAACTTGATGCAAATTACAAAGGATTTGACATCACATTTCTCTGAAGTTAAAGAAATCTGTAAGGTTAATAGAGATAAAATTCGAGTTGTAGTTAACGACTTGAAACAGGCAAACGATATTGTAACCTGTAAATTATTTGCTATTGAATATCGAGTTTACATTCCATCGAAGGAGGTAGAAATTGACGGTGTTGTGACTGAAGCAAGTCTGACAGCAGATGATTTACTTAAAAATGGAGTTGGCCGTTTTAAAAACTCCATGCTTGAGGGAGTTAAGATACTCGAGTGCAAACAATTGTACTCAGCATCTATTGTCGATGGAAAAAAGTCTTATCGTCCCTCAGATTCGTTTCGCGTAACATTTGCCGGATCTGCATTGCCTAGCCATGTCTATATCGATAAAATTCGTCTTCCTGTTCGGCTTTTCGTACCGCATGTTATGAATTGCACGAACTGTAAAAAATTCGGACATACAGCTACTTACTGTAGTAATAAGTCCAAATGTATCAAATGTCAAGGGCCTCATAAGGATAATCTTTGCGATAAAGATGTTGAAAAATGTGTTTATTGTGGGGAAAGCCCTCATGATGATCTTTCAGTGTGCGCTGCATTTAAGCTGCGTAAAGACAAAATGAAGCTTTCTTTAAAAGCACGGTCTAAGCGCACATATGCAGAAATGCTCAAAACGGTCATACATGTCTCCCCTTTGGAAACCGAAAACGGTTTTTCAAATCTTGCGGAGCCAGAGGAATCTGACTCTGACGGAAATAGTGAAGATACCTCGTTTGTCACTCCTCAAGGGTCTGTTAAGAGGAGATTAACAAACCACAAAATACCAAAAAAGACACCTAAAATTATACCTTCAAAAAAAGATCCCCGTGTTAAAGCTAAAAAGCCAAATTTAAAACCAAAAACTGTGCCTCCTGGTTTGTCAAATTCACAAACCAATCCAGGAACTAGCTCAAGAAAAGACAATAATCCAGTGGGCTCCATTTCACATTCACCAACAGGATTACTGAAATTTTCGGAAATTGTAGAATGGATTTTCGCTGCATTCAATATTTCTGAACCTCTAAAGACCATCATAACAGCATTCCTTCCAATAGCTAGAACTTTTTTGAAACTGTTATCAGCTCAATGGCCAGCTCTTTCAGGTTTTGTATCATTTGATGGATAATTTATCATCCGCCGCAAATGATTCAATCACTGTCCTGCAGTGGAATTGTCGAAGCATCATGCCAAAACTTGATTCATTTAAAGTTTTGTTGCATAGTCAAAAATGTGATGTATTTGCTTTGTGCGAAACATGGCTTACATCAAACATAGCCTTAAATTTTAATGACTTTAACATTATACGTCTCGACAGAGACTCCCCGTATGGTGGAGTGCTTTTAGGAATTAAGAAATGTTATTCCTTTTATAGATTAAACATTCCTTCGACTTCTAGTATAGAAGTTGTTGCTTGTCAAATAAACATTAAAGGAAAGGACATTTGCATTGCTTCGGTATATATTCCTCCAAGAGCTCAAGTTGGACAACGACAGCTTAATGAAATTGTCGAAGCCCTTCCTGCTCCACGTTTGATTTTAGGAGATTTCAATTCGCACGGAATGATGTGGGGTTCCGTTTACAATGATAGCAGATCATCTCTAATATATAATATTTGCGACAATTTTAGCATGACGGTACTAAATATGGGTAGCATGACACGGATCCCAAGACCTCCTGCACGTCCAAGTGCATTAGATTTATCTCTTTGTTCGACTTCAATTCGACTAGATTGCACCTGGAAAGTATTTCCTGATTTACATGGTAGCGATCATTTACCAATCATCATCTCAATTAGCAGTAACAAAGGCATTGCTAATTCAGTTAATATTCCATATGATTTGACAAAAAATATTGACTGGATTAAATACCAAAGTAATATTTCAAGTGTCTTAACTTCAATGGAAGAGCTTCCCCCACTTGAAGAATATGACTTCCTCGTTTGTTCGATTCTGGAGGCCGCAGAACAAGCCCAAACCAAACGATTTCTTGGTCCATCGTCTAACAGAAGACCTCCAAATCCTTGGTGGGACAAAGAGTGCTCAGATGCTAAACACGCGAAACAAAATGCTTTCAAGACGTTTTTAAAACGAGGAGGAGGAACTCCTCAGAATTTTGAAAAATTCTTGGTTTTAGAAACCAAGTACAAGAACATACTTCGGGTTAAGAAATGCAGCTATTGGAGACATTTTGTGGAAGGTTTGTCAAGAGAAACCTCAATGAGCACTCTTTGGAATACGGCCAGACGAATGAGGAATCGTAACGTAGGAAATGAGAGTGAGGAGTACTCGAATCGATGGATATTTGATTTTGCGAGGAAAGTTTGTCCAGATTCCGTTCCTACGCATAGCATTGTTAGGGAGTCTTCTTCAAATGATGATTCCATTGATAGCCCCTTTTCAATGATGGAATTTTCCATAGCACTCATGTCTTGTAACAATAACGCTCCTGGATTGGACAGAATTAAATTCAACTTGGTGAAGAATCTGCCCGACCTCGCAAAAAGACGTTTGTTGGAATTGTTCAACAAGTTTCTTGAGCAAAATATTGTTCCACCTGACTGGAGACAAGTGAAAGTTATCGCCATTCAAAAGCCGGGGAAACCAGCTTCCAATCACAACTCATATAGACCCATTGCGATGTTGTCCTGCATCAGAAAATTGTTCGAAAAAATTATTCTACGACGTCTCGACACTTGGGTCGAGACGAACGGTTTGTTGTCAGATACTCAGTTTGGCTTCCGTAGAAATAAAGGGACGAATGATTGCCTTGCATTACTTTCGTCTGACATCCAAATTGCCTTCGCTCAAAAGCAACAAATGGCATCTGTATTTTTAGACATTAAAGGAGCATTTGATTCAGTTTCCATTGATGTTCTTTCAGACAAGCTCCACCAACATGGACTCCCAGCGGTTATAAATAATTATTTGCACAACCTTTTGTCAGAGAAACGCATGCATTTTTCACATGGCGATTTGGCAACAATCAGAATTAGCTACATGGGTCTCCCGCAAGGCTCATGCCTCAGTCCGCTCCTCTATAATTTTTACGTGAATGACATTGACAGCTGTCTAGTAACCCCATGTACACTAAGACAATTGGCAGATGATGGCGTGGTTTCAGTTACTGGATCCAAAGCTATTGATCTGCAAAAACCATTGCAAGATACCTTAGATAAATTGTCCGTTTGGGCTGTTCATCTTGGTATCGAATTCTCTGCGGAGAAAACAGAGCTGGTCGTCTTTTCAAAAAAGCATGATCCCGCGCAACTTCAGCTTCATATGATGGGAAGAATAATCGAACAGGTTTTGACTTTCAAATACCTCGGGGTGTGGTTTGATTCCAAATGCACGTGGGGAGGACACATTAGGTATCTGATAACGAAATGCCAACAAAGAGTAAATTTTCTTCGAACAATAACAGGGTCTTGGTGGGGTGCTCATCCGCAAGATCTAATAAAATTGTATCAGACAACGATACTTTCAGTGATGGAATATGGATGCGTTTGTTTTCGTTCCGCTGCAAATTCTCATATTATCAAACTTGAGCGAATTCAGTACCGTTGTTTGCGAATTGCTTTAGGCTGCATGCATTCGACACATACAATGAGTCTTGAAGTTCTGGCGGGAGTTCTTCCATTAAAAGATCGATTTTGGGAGCTTTCATCACGCCTGCTAATAAGATGTGATGTGCTGAATCCCATGGTAATTAATAATTTCGAACGACTAGTCGAGCTTCGATCTCAAACAAAATTCATGACAGTATATTTTAACCATATGTCACAGGAAATCAACCCTTCAAGATATATTCCTATCCGTGTCAGCCTCCTAAATGTACCTGACTCAACTTTATTTTTCGACACATCCATGCAGCGCGAAGTGCGTGGAATCCCGGACCACCTACGCTCTATGGAAATCCCAAAAATATTTTCAAGTAAGTTCAGGCATATTAACTCTGAGAAAATGTTTTACACGGACGGATCGCGAATGGAAGAAGCGACAGGGTTTGGTATGTTCAACAATAATGTTTCGGCCTCATTCAAGCTTCAAGAACCTGCATCTGTTTATATAGCAGAGTTAGCAGCAGTTCATTATAGCTTGAATGTAATCGTCACATTATCTCCAAACCATTATTTCCTCTTCACAGATAGTCTGAGTGCAATTGAAGCCATTCGCTCAAACGCTGCTGGCAAAAATGAACCGTTTTTCTTGGGTAAAATAAAACAGTGTCTGAACGACATATTGAATAATAATTATCTAATCACAATAGTTTGGGTTCCGGCTCATTGCTCCATTCCAGGCAATGAAAGAGCCGATATTTTAGCCAAACGTGGTGCTATTGAGGGTGAAATTTATGAGAGACCGATTGCTTTCAACGAATTCTATAGCGCGTCTCGCCAAAGAACACTTGCCAGCTGGCAAGCTTCTTGGGATAAAGATGATCTGGGTCGGTGGATGCACTCAATTATTCCTAAAATATCGACAAAGGCATGGTTCAGGGGACTGGATGTGAGTAGAGATTTCATTCGTGTGATGTCCAGACTCATGTCCAATCACTACACGTTAGATGCACATCTCCTTCGAATTGGACTTTCCGAGACTAATCATTGTGCTTGCGGCGAAGGTTACCGCGATATTGACCATGTTGTTTGGACATGCGTGGAGTTTCGTGATGTCAGATCTCAACTAATAAATTCCTTGCGTACCCAAGGTAGACTATCCAATGTCCCAGTTCGCGACATTCTTGCTTGTCGTGACCTTCCATACATGAAACTTCTTTATCATTTCATTAAATCCATTGGAGTTCCAATTTAAATTTTATTTTATGTTAAACTGTTTTCTCTTCCATGAGTTCAACCAATAGCCAACTATAGGATATTGAATATAAGTGGTGAACTGATACAAACAATCCTGAAATAGTTATAAGATCATGTACAAAATAAATGTATTTTATTTAATGTAATTAAAATAGCAACTCGCTTGATAAAAACAGTGTTTAGATTAACTAATGAGTACCAACATACTAATATGATATTCGAAATGTATTAGGTTTAAACTACTATGTATTGTGGATGCCACGGCGAAGAAAAACTTATGTATATTGCCTATGAAATAAACGTATTTATGAAAAAAAAAAAAAAAATAAAATCATTCACCCAACAATTCACGAGATCATTGACTGTTGTTCCATAAAATGATTAAACAGTCTTCAGATCTTCTATCCCTGTTGTAAATTACACGACAACGTCTCTTCCGCTCAGTTGTGGTGTATGATGTCAGCATCGTCATTGATATCATCGAGAATTTCGTAGCGTTGAAGAAATAGTCGGGTTTACTAATCTCTTCAACTTTTCATCATTTCGAGCAGTGCAGTATTTTATACCCATTTGAATGATATAACTCTAATAGTATTATGATTTTCACCGATGAAATGAGTTGGTTCAGCATGACATATAGTAATACCTTTTCTAATTTGATCCATATTCATCTCTATGAACTTTTCCCCTTTAATTCTGTTTCTGCGTGCATAGATCTTCATCCAATACCCATGTCTTCCCACTCAGTTTAATTAAAAAAATGACTATTAAGATCGTAAGTGTTTACTACACATCGCAACGTCGGAATTGGAAAGAACTTATTCTCAAGCTTTGTTTGCAGTGAAAGTGTTTATGGGTGGTATTATTAGCACTTCTTTAGTTGAACGTTCTAAATTGTACGTATTATCCTTCTTTTGAAAACCAAATTCATTACACAGAAGGCATGAACCATGTAGATTAATTTGCTTTTCGTACAACGTGTTTCCTGAGTGTTAATTTGTCATCCAATGTATTTTATCAAGTATGACTAGACATTCTTGTAACCTCAGGCTGGTTTTAAGATTTCCGTTTTTATTGTGAAAAAACAGTTACATTTAATCAAAAACAAAATAAACAAATACTCAAATCTACGGTTTTTGGAACGATTACGTCAAATTTTCCAAGCGGTTTTTTTGCACGGTTTCCGCAATTAACACGGTTTTATTTTACACGGATTTTTTTAACACGGTACGTAACCCCCGTGTAAAAAGAGATCTTAGTGTAATTGCATATATTTGAGATAATGGTGTAATTTCGTCGGTCATAAAACAAATGCAAATCAAGACAAATGGTGTTCGGTGTTGGTTCGGATTGATTGAACTTTTTGATTGTAGATCATTAGAAATTTTGGTTGCCTTGTTCCACATCAACGGCTCGAACAACCCCATGGGGCTGACCCTTGTAGTTTTTCTCTTGGTTACTGATGCAATTGAACAACTCTAAACCATCTGATGCGAAAAACAATCAGTTAAAATATGATGTAAAATCAGCCTTTCAAAGACAGTACTCATGTTCGTTTCCAAACAAATCCGAACACTCAACTAAAAAGAAAGTTTACCAATTCATTGAGCAAACTTTTCCTGATTTATCAAAACTGTAACGATTCACATAACACTTTTCTATAAATTTTACAAATCTCTGACTGTCAATAGATGCATTAGCTAGATAAAAACTTTACCAAGGAGGGAATCACATCCGGGGGAAACAAGTTTGAAACACGTTTTTCGCCAGAGTTTCGAAACTATCCAACAAATCCAACAAGTTAAATCTATCTAATCTTAAACTCATCCGGTTAAGACCTGTTGTAGACGCGGTAACGTAAAAGTTCTACAGCAATTGGATGCTGTTCAGAGTTTCTGCAGTGAACTTGGACAAAAAGTTTTGCAACATCTTTGTGTAAACAGCATTGATTGTTCCCTCCGGGGTGCGTGGAGAGAGCCCAACTCGTTCACCTGTTCAACCTGGACCGTAAAAGAAAATGTAGACGAGATACCAATTTTGAGCGACTACCAACATGTGTTCAAAGTTTGTTACAGGCACAAGAATACGATGATAAAATATCGATTTTTTTTTATTCTGTTGAGCTTACTTTGTTGCAAGTATTCCTAGATCGATTACAAATGCTTTGCTAAATCTCATGCGTTGGCATTTTGATCAGGTGAAAAAGTGAAACAATGAATAAAAGAATGTATGTTAAACTTCATTGTAATTTTTCATTCGACCTCCGAGGCTCAGTTTCCCCACACGGAATTTTGAGCGGATTATTCAAACGAGAGCAGTGAAAAAGACTATACTCGCTAGTACATCTCTCGACCGTTCTCTCCGTTCGTATGCGGTGACTCTTTTTTCGTTCTCGCATAGCATGCTGTGCAGGAAAGCAACAAATGGTTGTCCCCGTGCCGCTCTACATGCATGTCATTATCAGTCTGATGTTCGGACTTTCGGGGCGGTAGCGGCATAGCGGAGTTCATCCGACTTTCATTCGAGTTGATTCATTCGCTGTTGCTGTTCGCCTGTCAAGCAGATGATGAACTGCAATTGGCTTGTAAGAGTCAGCATAAATACGAACAGTAGCGAGATATTAATTATCTAGGTCACAATCACTCTGGCAAAGTCGTGTTCGGGCGGCTGCCCATCATGTTGCGACATTGAATTCATAACATCGCGGTGATGCGTGTTGCACCCTAGTGGGTGGTGGGTAATGGAAGCTGTTGTTCTTTGGATACTTTTCCGAGACGATCAGCCATGGTCATTGGAGGTTCGTTTTTCCGACATGGCACCTGTTGCTGGCAAGTATGTAAATTAAATAAATAAACTTTCCATTTCATTTATCATTACTATTATTCTTTGTTCGAGGTTAATTACTTCTCCATGCTTGCGAAGCGTTAAAAAAAATAGTTGTACTAATATTAATATTGTAGTCATGGTCAATGAAGTGGAGATTATCTGGCACAGAAGTGCTATCTAAGATAATCATGATGTAAAAAAAATTATTACCTGATGGAAATTATATTGATCCCATCGGCTGAACTGTAAATAATCTGATAGGTCGGTCTAAAATGCTCGGGGGAAGCTCATAGGAACAGTAGTTATAATCCAGTAGATGAACTGGGAAGTACCATATGATAACAAGTGCACCATGTTTGTACAGATGATGATATAAAAAGTACTCGACATTAACAACACTTGTTTTTCTGTTACGGAATGAACTGATTATGTGGAAAGGTATGATGCATTATTCAATTTTTCTTCATTGAGTCGATATCATTTTGTTATATAGTATTTTATTTGATCTTTATCTAGCTTATGTTGCAAATATTTTTGCTGCTGTATTGGATTTTTCATACCCATGTCATGCAATTACCAATATCAAATTTATGATTCTCTATTCTGCTTAATACAGAAATCTGTCCAATTATTCCTATTTATTGTCATATAAATTCTTGGCCATACAAACCGTTTTGGGTTATGCTGGTATCTGAATACCGGTAGTACTGTAAATAATAACCACAAACTCTAAAGTGGAAATCACTTCGACATCTCATGAAATGCTTACTTGATCGTCGTTTGTTTTCTGTTGACTGTGTTTTCATAGATATTGGACTATAATTGAATACCGTGGCGGCCAAGTAAAGCGAAGCATGCTTGATTCTTCTAGTTAATTAAACATTCCTCTCGTGTGTTTTCATATGCAAGATAGTTTAATTGGCAACAAAAATTTCCCTGGTCAGGAGCAAGCTACGGGTTCGAGTTCTATCTCTGCGGTAACTTTTTCACGACCTTAATTACATAGTTGCATTCACATGTCATTTTTTCAATCTGATTTCCCCGTTAGATACAGATCAAATTTTAAGCTTAGGCATGTTAAAAAAACCTATTGCATTTTAGATCAAGTTTCTTCTGTCCGGTTATGAAAATATGATCGTAAAAGTGACGTAACTAACAAACCGCACTTTTTCCTATGCGCTCTGTTTTCTCGAAGATGGCTCGGTTAATTTCAACAAGTTTAAGCTTATTTGATTTGTTATTAACTAGTATTGAATTATGGATCAATTTCGATCATCGGATGACTAACTCTTTCGGTTCTGTATATAGAATTGCATAAGTGACATAAGCAAAGCCTTTATATTACATTCCTTTAGTGGAACTTTACCTTCTGTTTCAACAGACTTCGCAGCCGATTCATAGTGAACATAACCGTTGCATAGCTGGTGTTACGATTCTACTGAAACTTTTAGGTTGGGGCTCGAACATTCAACTAACTGGTTTAAAAATAGGTTTTTTGCTATTTCAGATAGCATGAGTAAACTTTTTACAGCTATCGCTGCTATATTTTCCTCCGCCAGCGTATGCGTTTGCGGTTGATTTCATTTTTCTCATCCTCCAAAACTGCTTTTATTAGGAAATCAGTCGAAATTTGGATTAATCGGTGCATACGACACTGACGCTCCACAGTGATTCCGAGGTGGTTATCTCTTTTCGTTTCGTTTTTTGTTCAATTTATCATTAATGTAACTATTTTTTGAAAATACTAAGCCAGCCGGATGAACTAGAATTTTTATCATTTTTGAGTATCTGAAAACTATGTTTCAATAGTTATATGCAGGTTCGACTCAGAAATATAATTGAATGCAGCTTGTCGAGATCTTTACCCATTTGATTTAAATGGAAGGATCAACATCAATATTTAGCAACAGTGTCATATTTAGTTCAGGCGACAGAATGAAGTCAGTAGGAATAAAATTTGAATTCCAAACGGCTATATGAAACATAAATAAATGCAGAATATTTATAATGGGGTGTAGTTAAGCTACATAACAATCACATGCATAACAGAAAACTCCTGTTTAGATATCGCTATTTTATTCTATTTATAATATATCAGGTGTTGGAATTAATTCGAGGCGTTTTTTTTAGAGTTTCATGATTTATTGTAGTATCATTACAGTACTGTTATTCAAAGTATAGTCCATCATTATCTGTCGATTTCTGCCATTTTTCTGGCCAAGCTCAGATACCACTTTGAATGAATTCCTTTTTTTTCAGAAACAACGTAGGGTAAGGGCTCCCTATTTCATCTCAGCTCCAATTTCCATCTCATTCCTTCACCTCATAACTTTGAACATTAATCATATCTTTAAACGTACCTGAACAAAACTGTGGAACGTTTTGAAACATTTATTCTAGGTTTTGCCAAACTTTCCAATTGAAAAAAATATAGTTAAAAAACCTTCAACGATCGCATTTTTCATTTAAAATAAACTCACTTTTTGATTTAGGTACCACTTTCGTCTGAAGTTTTACAATTCATCATGTTTGTGTATATTCACTAATCGATTCGTCTCAAAACATGATTACTATTTCTCATAATTACACCACTATTCAATGTTGGATGACTTTATAGTTAGTAATGTTCAATTACCTGATAAGCAATGAAAGCAATGAAAAATATGAGTTGAAAATTTGCACTTAATTCACTTGATTGCGCTTTGTTTTCATCTCATTTCATATCGCAAGGTTGCCAAGTTTTCTCATAATGTGAAATAAAAAAAATATTTTTTCTTCTTTAAATTATCACCAACAAGTATTTTTTGGTATCCGTGACATTAGTTTAGTTATATCATTGATATTTATTTATAAATAAAACTGTTTCGGATTCTAATATTACCAAATAGAGCGTGTTAAATACTAATCAAAGAATCATTGTGGCAAATCTAGTAGCACTGGTTTCTTTCCGCTATACGTCACCGTAACACTGTTAAATGTGTGTGGGTTTCATCGGCTATGCACAGAGATGCCAGATATTTTCATAGAATACTTTTTCACTAATAAAATGAATCCAATTCAAATTTAAATCAAATTCAAATTGGTTTTAAATTTTAATATAAATGTTAATATAAATGTTTGTCAGTGATTTAACGAACGTGAACGCAAAAATCTATACAATACAGATAAATCTGTATGAATGGCATCTCGTGCTCTGCATTTTGTTTTTAGAATGGCTAATGCCTAAATAGTAACAATTCTTTTTTTTTATTTTTTTTTGGTTCTCCAAATTAACTGCAGAGTAAAATTTTAAATTTGAAACGAAAGGTAATAAAAACGATCCAAAAAAATTTAGATGTCGAAATGATTCCAAACTGTTTTTTTTTAATATTGTGTGTTGTGTCATAGTTGGCATTAGGCCCTTTTTAAGGGAAATTCTGACATTCTGAACCTGAGAGTGCAATATTTTGGTTTTGATTGCTGTCGCCATTGCTAATTTATGAGATGAATAAAGGACCAACGATAGGAAGAATATAAAACCATTTAGAAGAAATTAGGAGCACAGTAGTGAACATATCAGAAGTGTTTTAGCGGATTTTTTGATTATTATTTTAATTTCCAAAAAATGTGAATCAATTCTCAATGTGGAGCAAGGCGAACTAAGCAGAAATATGAAAAAATCGTAGTGATTTTGGTGGTTAAATCAGGTTTTTAAGGTAACATCCTTACAAATGAGATGAAATAGGGAGCCCTTACCCTATTAGCCGATCTAATTTTTGGTGATTTTCTAGTTTAGAAACTGCTCTGACAAGCCATGTGCCATGGACTGGAGCAGGATCCCACATATACTTATTTAAGACTAAAAAGACTAACGCAAGTGCACTTCGAGTACATGTTTGGATGGATTCATTATTATACGCTGGAGAACAAAATGATTATTCGACAATGGACTGAAGTTGTGCTTCGAAGCGGCACGAGTGCATGGAAGGCTGGGTTTCTGGGATTTTCATGGTATACTTTTGAAGGATTATCTCAATGCAAGTATTAGCGTGCATTAATGGAGCGAATAAATACCGAAATTGCTGTGAAAGGCCTTACAAAAAGTACATGAGCATCGCAACTACGGTTATAATCAACGGTTTAGGCTCTCTGAGAAATCGATGTGAGTTTCGTTTTGGAATTTCAGACCTCTACTTCCGGGACCTGATACCGGAGCCTGTATAGCCAGAGTGAGTTTGTATGGCCATCAACTGGTAAGACCTACAAATTAAGAACATGTTTTCCGTTCTCCACGAATCGGAGTAAGGGATCACTTCTCGGAACTTTTCACAAGTCTTGTGGATTTTTGTGCTCTAGAAATTGACATTTTGAAGATCTTAGACAGGCGCGACTGAAGTAAACGTTAGGAAATGTAACACAATAACCTTCTCTCGGTCACAGTTACAAATTTAATTTAAATACTTGACCCTCAGGGTACGGACTATAAAAAAGTTACGTTCAGTACGGACAGGGTTAGCCTAACCCGGCGACTTTGATTGGGTGTATATCGAGCTGTACTTTGTCAATTTGAATAATTTTTTTTTATTTTGTGTGAAATTGTCTCAAAAATATAATAGAGTTGTCAGATTAATCATTTAACTGATTGAAAAAAAATTATAATGAAAAATGTGAACGGGTCTTGAATTTTTTTTGTAAAAAACGTTTTTTTTTCAAAATGCTGTAACTTTTTGAAAAAAAAAATATTAACATTGTATAACTCGCATTTGAAAGGTAAAAAGTAGTTCTTACAAATGTCCATAACGGTTTTTTGATTTATTCCAAAAACTATATTTTTTTTGAAAAATGAAAATACGCGTTTTTTCGAATTAGCGAAAAAACGTTGTTTCGTTGATTTATGATGATAAAGGTTAAAATTAATTACTTTGAGCGTATAAAAATTGTTTCTCAGATATTGTTGAGTAGTATCATATAAATAAATACCAAACATAATTGTTAAAGTTACACAAGTCATGTTACATAATATTGCCGCACTCGATATAAGACGTACGTTCAAGTGATTGAGATCTACTACAATACTTCGCTTACACCATGTACAACGCGTTATTTTGAGATTAGAATCTACAAAATTAAGTAAAGAGTACGTATTCTTACTTACCTTTTTATTCCTCAGCGGCAAACAGACGAAAATTAAAACTTAATTTTTTTGAAAATTTTGGATTTTGTAACGTTCGATACGGACTGGGTGTACCACACCCGAGCACAATGTTTATATGTGTCTAGCTCGGACACAAAGCGGAGACTGACTCTGCCGCTTGGGCCTCTAATAGTGTGTACCTATAAGTTTTTTCCCCCCCTGGTCCGGACCCCCCTCGCCGACTTTTCTTCGTATGGCGCTTCTTTCAAATTTCGCTCGGGTTACGGTAACCCAGTCCGTACCCTGAGGGTTAATAATGATAGTTCCTGTTGTCTGTTGAAAACACCGGTATAAGGCGCGCCGAAAATTATGTACATAAGCAATCCTCAGTAGCATAATTTTCTTTATCTTAAGGCCCCTCCCGAAACGAAATCCTGGGTACGGACCTGGAACCGCTTAAATCACTTTCTGCATGTTGGCTCTGCGTCATTTTGTCGCCATTTTTCATTTTACATAGTTGATTAAAATACTTTAACATAATAAAAATCCATTGTAGTCAGAATGAATTTACAATATTTTTCCAAATTAAGTTTAGTTCTTCTGTTATTGAAAATTCTTTTAAAAAATCGAGTCGAAAAACCCAAACAATGTATGTTGAACATTTTTCAAAAATTCACCTTTCTGTGAAAAAATGCCTAGGTGAAACTTTTTATTTTATTATTCTCCCATCTTTACTCTTAGTGCAATCAACTTCATCGAGTTTCACAACATATAAAAAAATAGTGAATAAAATATTAAAATAATCTCTTTTCGAGAAAATTGGTATTGAATTGATATTTCCAAGATATAATAAAGAGCATTCTTTTTTAAGTATAGAGTAAAATATTCTGAAGTGCCCCCCCCCATTTTTCACGAGGTAACCGATTTTACAATAAGTGTTATTGTTTTGTAGTATTAGTATCTACGAACATGTTCGTGAAATATTTCGTCGATATGCGAATTTTTTATACAATTTTTAGTCACATTAACATATATATACCTTTTCATTGTAATGCTTCCTGAAACTCAAGTTCTCTTTCGAATTATACGAAAGTTTGCAAATGGATAAAGAACTATTTTTGGCATAGAATGAAGAAAAAATTGTTTAAAAATGTTCAATTTTACTAAAATTTCTGCTTAAATTTTTCAAAGAAATCGATATTAAAGTACCTTCTTCACGCGATTTTTGTCTCTGTTAAATGCTAAAATGTTGCATATGTTATTGGTTTTCATAATCAACAAAAAAAATTTTGTGCTCAAATAGGGTTTTTGAAATATTTGATTTTTTGTATACCCACGCTGTATGCAAAGTGCACCACGCGAGCGAATCGGTATGGTGCGGAAGGGTTCGGTAGGGTGCGATGTCGTCGGTGCGACTGAAGCGAGCTGCGACAGGTTTGGACAAGTAGGCATAGAAAATGATTTTTTGAGTATCTCATCTCATTCTCAAATTGTAATATTTCGATGAGTTTTTGGTGTAATATATAAGAGAAAATGAATAATATGAAAATGGCATCATTACAACACTAGGTAGATTTAAACAGGATTTTCTATTAAATGTACGTCAAGAAATTTATTTATTACATATTATTTCACAAGTTCGTCTTTAGATTATTCTTTATTTTCTGGTGGTAATTCTTCGTTGTCGGTAAAAATCTTACATTCGTGTGTAGTTTTAATCGTCATTACGTTTTTAAATCGATGTTGCTGTTGTCTATCCTGAATATCTGGTTCGTTTATCATGCAAAAATCAAAGTTTATATTTTTGAATGAATCCTTTACTCAATTGAATAGATTATGCGCAGTTGGAATTGGATTGGTTTTGATTTGATGCAAACTAACTTTATACGCGTGTCTTTTCACGGTTCTTCCAAAGATAACTTTTTTCCCATGTGAGGCTGCGAAAGAATTCCACTCGGTCCCAATTTTACAATCTCTCTCATGAAGTGCAGTAAATGCACTGAACTTCGTTTTTCCGGAATGATCACAAACTTTTGTGTTTTCCTTGACTATTTTTACGTCCAAACCATACGAAAAAATGAAACAAAAATTGTAAAATAATATGTGATGAATAAATTTCCTGACGTACATTTAATAGAAAATCCTGTTTAAATCTACCTAGTGTTGTAATGATGACATTTTCATATTATTCATTTTCTCTTATATATTACACCAAAAACTCATCGAAATATTACAATTTAAAAAAGTTGAGATGAGAAACTCAAAAAATCATTTTCTATGCCTACTTGTCCAAACCTGTCGCAGCTCGCTTCAATCACACCGACGACATCGCACCATACCGATTCGCTCGCGCGGGGCACTTTGCATACAGCGCGCGTATACAAAAAATCAAATATTTCAAAAACCCTATTTGAGCACAGAAATTTTTTTGTTGATTATGAAAACCAATAATATATGCAACATTTTAGCATTTAACAGCGACAAAAATCGCGTGAAGAAGGTACTTTAATATCGATTTCTTTGGAAAATTCAAGTAGAAATTTTAGTAAAATTGAACATTTTTGAACAATTTTTTCTTCATCCTATGCCAAAAATAGTTGTTTATCCATTTGCAAAGTTTGATATAATTCGAAAGAGAACTTTAGTTTCAGGAAGCATTACAATGAAAAGGTATATATATGTTAATGTAACAAAAAATTGTATAAAAAATTCGAATATCGACGAAATATTTCACGAACATGTTCGTAGATACTAATACTACAAAACAATAACACTTATTGTAAAATCGGTTACCTCGTGAAAAATGGGGGGGCCACTTCAGAAATTTTTACTCTATATACATTTTTCACACAGCACATTACGGGAAACACCAAATTAATCACGAAATTAAAAAACACTCTTAATCCACTTAGCAGTAAGATGATACCAGTTTTATCGACTCATACGATTTCTGCATCAATAATCGTTTTTCTCTCAAAAATTGTAACTAGAAAAACTGGTCAACGATTGTTTTCTTAAAATAAATGAGTCAAAATACTTTGATTCCTGATTATTTAAAAAAAAAACATATTCTTTTAATATATTTGAGCTATATGACAATTTCGATTTTAAGTGGTTGGAAATGATGCAGATATTCTAATATAATGACTAACACGTCACAGTCGAACAACTTTTTTGACAAAAATGACCGGTGCTAAAAACAAATCGAGCCAAAAAACTATGCTGGAGAGTACTGTATTCAATATTTCAATCACTCCAAAATAGTTGTATTGAAAATTGTGTCTAATTCTGATTCCAAGCGCGTACTTCGTTCAAAACCCCAACTATTAGGAAATGGCTAAAGAATCGACAACACATAAATATCGATATCTCCGTGAAAAGCTGACGGATTCCTACAATCCACCGCTCGTTTGATCGGTTTGACAATAAGTTATCTAAATTTGGAATTTGAAATATGGAGCCCGCAAAAAATTGCAAATTTTGACATAAAAGTTCGCATAACTCGGAAAGTAATCATCAGATCCAAAAAAAAACAATAACGTATAAACTTCCTTTCGTTAGAAACTAGTTTGGTCAAAATAGTTTCAGCCTTCTCTGAGATTCACGCTTTATATACTTTATAATCTTGCCTTATTCACAGGCAGGAACCTACTAAGGAAAGAAATGTTACACAGGGTCCGTCATGTAACTTTTTTTTTTAAACATGCAATAAAACACAAACGGTTCATCCGATTTCAAAATTTATTTTTGCATATTAAAGTACAATCCTTCCGGTTAATTGTGGAATATAATTTCATTCAAATGGCTGCCTCGGCTGGCCTTGCAGTATGCCATACGGTCGGTCCAGTTTTTTAGTATATTTTCGATTTATGCAGCTTTATTTCAGCTATGGCTGCACGAATGTTGTCCTTCAAGGCTTGAATTGTCTCTGGCTTGTCCACATAACACTTATCTTTAACAGCTCTCCACAGATAATAGTCTAACGGCGTCAAATCACAGCTCCGAGGCGGCCAAACGACATCCGAATTTCGACTGATAATTCGATCTTCGAAGACTGTGCGCAGAAGATCGATGGTAGCGTTGGCTGTGTGGCACGGCGCGCCGTCTTGTTGGAACCAAATGGTGTCCAAGTCTTCCTCTTCAAGTAACGGGAAGAACCAATCGCTAATCATGGCGCGGTAGCGCTCGCCATTGACCGTGGCGGCGGCTCCTGCCTCATTTTCGAAGAAAAATGGCCCAATGATGCCGCCAGACCAAAATCCGCACCAAACCGTAACTCTCTGAGGATGCATCGGCTTCTCCATGATAACGTGCGGGTTTTCCGTCCTCCAGATGCGACAATTTTGCTTATTAACATACCCGCCGAGATGAAAATGTGCTTCATCCGAGAAGATGATTTTTTGGCACACATTCCGCAACATTACCATGATTTTCAAAGTAAAACTGCACTATTTTCACGCTTTCCTCAATCATTTTCGTTCAGCGGAAGGATAAAACTAAGTTTCTGTCAAATTAGAAGTGAGATTAAGGTTACCAATGTCGAAGTAACCGCTAGTTCAAAAAAAAGTTAGATGGCGCACCCTGTACATCATACGACTATAGATTCCTCTTTGTGCGAAACCTCATACTACGCAGAACGATGCTGGTTTTTTTTATGCATGACGCGAAGCTTCGTATGCTGACCGAAGCAGAACTGCTACTGAACGAAATTCGAGGAGTAAAGTAACGATCAAAACCATCGGCCGTGCAAGAGAAATCTAGAAGATGACATCATGATGGCATGCTGTGATTGGTTCGTGAAAACGTTGGTCGATTCAAAACAAGGTTTCAATAGTATGCTATAATACTGGCAAGACTGGAAAGACGTTGTCATACATGTTTAAGTCAAATGTTTCCGAATCGATTGGTTGTTAAATTATATAAATCCATCAACAAGTGACTGAGTTATTATCGTTCAAAATTATGACAGAAAAACGTTACGCGGCTAGTTTTGAAACTATCATTTGACCCCGTATAGTGAAGAGTAAGGCATTTTTAATACCAAAAATCTTTTTTTGGTCATTTGTTGGGTTTAAATATTTATTTTACGCTTGTTTCCAATGTACCGAAGGTTTGTTGCTTTAAAACGTTGGCCATTGACTTGGAATAAATATGGAGCAACAAATAACCAAAAAGCAATCTTTCAATACAAAAAAAAAGTTATACCCGTATCCAGTCTTGTTTTATTATAATTTCATGGCTACTTTGAAGGAGAAAAATTATGAAAAATGCTAGCAAATAAGGTTTTTTCCTTGACTAACCTTGACTCGTCTAACCGGCTAACCCCTAAATGACCAAACCTGCGTCGGCCAGAAATAGTCGAAAACACGTTTTCGTTCGGCACGTCAGCATAAACATTGCACTCCGTTGCAAAACAAAAAGTGTTCTAGTAGCAAAAACTTTACGTAGCAAAAACTTTACGTCTGCTTAGCGGAATTGAAATTGAACTGTCGAGTTTTAGCACTAAGTAGTTCAATTTGAACTGCTCTGCACTGATGAGTCAAAGACGAAACGTAAAAATAATTAAAACCGTTATGTGCCCTAGCACAAAATTTGGCTCACCCCTAAATAACTATATCATGTTATTTAAGGAAAATAAGTTTTAATCTGACGTTTCTGAACATAAAATAATTAGTTTTTTAAATGATCCATAATCAGCAAAAAAAATAATTAGAAGAAGAATTCCGAGCTCGAGATAACCAGTCGAGGTTTAATGGCGCTGGAGATTATTTTAGAAAATCCATTTAAATGTAGCAAATTCCACGCAATTTTTTTATCAGTGTACGGTTTTCCTTCTTTGTTCCGACATCACCTGCGACCGCTTTGAACATCGCACATGTCGTTCAGCTGCGCCGTGAGAGGAAACATTTTCCCCTCGCTGTCGGATGGCTCACTCTCTTTCCTCTCGTTTTTTTTCTTCAATACGCAATGGAAACCGTGAAACGAGACAAACTACGCTGGCCTACTATGTGATACAGTTGTGTACCGGCTAGGACATCGGAAGAGGCCAAAGAGTGCACGAGAGATCCTTTCGGTGCCGAGATTGACTAGACAACGAACGACGACGACAACGGCGGAAGCGAAGATGGCAACGACCGAGAGAACCATGACCAGCTGACTGGCAAAACGGTTACTGCGAAAAACGACAACAAAATACGTTACTGTTCCTCGGTTCCACCGTTCGGTACCGTGCCAAGCCAATATCGAGAGGACGAGAAGTAGTTCACCAGAGAAAAGTCTAGCTGGTTGAATCTGACAGCAAACGCGCCAAGCAGGGCCGATGTGGAGCCGGAGTCGAAGCTGGAGCCCGAGTTTGCCAACGGCGGCTGAATTCGATAATTCATTTCAATCGTGTAAAATTCAGTCTCAGTGTCGGTTCAGTATCTCGGCGGACGGTTAGCAGGCAGCACAATTTCGGCTACCGCAATTTGCTTACGGAGGGCACGGAGTTCGCGCGCGTTACCGAATGGTTCCCCAGGGACCCGTTTGCACCGGGGTCAGTCTAACGAGCAGTCTGGAGTTGAACCTCGAAATACAACGAATTTTGTTCAGCAGTCGTCGTGTTCCGTTCAAGTGGGGTCCCGGTTCGGAGTGGGACTCAACCCACGTTAAAAATCACGGTTGACATTAGATCCACCGATAGATCTTATCACACTGTGTATTGTTGTCGAAAATCGACAGGGTAAAACAAGATAAGATTACGCTGTCCGATGTGCGATGTTATTAACGTCATTCGTTGATGACCACCCGCGTACCTGCGAGTTTTCCCGATACGGGTACGGGCCTGCCACCGAGAGCAAGCATAATTAATCGAACCGACAGGGGAAAAAGCGGAGGAAAACATTTACCATACGGCGGTTGGTAGTTGGTGTGACCGTCGGTGCTACGGACGGTGCTAATTGAAAAAACCGAAAGTGTTAGTAAACAGAAAAAAACAAGTTAAGCATACAAATTAAAATATAAAAACCCAGTGACGGTGTCTGTTGTTGGGAGTAACGATAAAATGTGTCGATCGAAAGCGGGAAAATATCGCATCCGGAACCAATGAAAAAGTAATTTCGAAAAATTTGCTCCCATTAATTTAATGCGATCGCGTAAGGGTCCCCAACGTTCGATTTATTAAGCAACGCCCCTGTTCGAATGAATCGTTAAATTTTCGACTACCGACGGCCGCCGATCGATTGCAGAGCCGGGTAACGATCGATTCATTGATCATTCTTGCCTAAGTGTGTCTGTTGTGTCGGCTGGCTGGAGGAAGCGTGTGTATGTTGACGCAGTCTAAGCCAGAGTCGAAGCTTACGGTGTTGTGACTACTGCAGTAGTGAAAAGAGTTCCCAATTGATCAAATTGAAGAATCGAGAGATGAAAAAAAATAGTGCCCGTGTAAATATTGATGAAGGTGAGCGTCGACGGGGTTGTCATCTGGGGGTCTGCCGCCTCGACCCCAGCTGTGAGATTTGTGTACGGTGATCGTGGTGTTGATGCTATTAGTGCCATTTCATTATTTTATTTTTACCTTTGCTTTCGGCAAAGCAAGTGAGCCCCCAATCAATGGAGCGAGAAAATGCGGTGCTCTTTCGGGCGCACCATCAGCAGAGCCTTGTCCAACGGAAAAGATCAAGTTATCGATCGTATCGCAACGAACGACGGGTCAAATGTGATCAACCCGTCCAATGTTGGGCTGGGTTGGGTACCGGGTTGGAACCTTGCCGTGAGGAGGGGTCCGTTTGAGCGATATGAACGATCAGCAGAGCAAAGCAGAGCATAAACATACAGACGGATCGAAGAACAAGATCTACCCGTGCTCGGATTAGGGTGGATGCTGCGGCAGCGCCACCGATTAATCCGATCGATACCAGGCGGCGACCTGTCTTCGGTAACCTTCGATTTGGCCCGGCTCTCCGTGGGTGATAGTAGCGAGTGAACGGGTTTACGGCAACGAAACCTGCTATTTGTTCGTGAGACGATTTTCTGTTTGCAGGTATCGCTGTGGCTAACAGCCTAGCGCTCGTAATAGTACAACAGTTAATTATAACATCTTGAACTTGTTCATATACAGAATTTGATGTGATGCCAATTCAAAGAATTGAAATCTTCAATCACACGTTCCAAAAATTATCTTTTAATAGTATGCTTAAGAGTTGGTTCCAATACAGGTTTACAACTTTTCGTGTTCTAAACATTGTAAACTAGTAAATAATGGAAATATAAAATTGTGGCATCTCGGGAATCTTAAATTCGACAAACGTCAGTTATTACCGAAATTGTCAGCAAAAGTTTACTGTCTGTTCGACATAACCTTTACTGAATGTTCGACAAAAGCAACGAAGTGAAATTTATGATTTACTGAGCCATCATCAATTGAAAGTAAACAAAGAATTTTAAGTATTTTAAATTGTAAATATCAAATTGGATAAGATTCCATTTTATTTTCGTTTAAACAATCAAAAATACATATTACATTACTTATGTTTCGAGGACGTACAATTGTGAAATATGCAACCACGTTGACATGTCGTTGAAGTTCATGGACATATCCTATAATGACTTCCCGGCAGTGAAAGCAGGATCTGGAAGGAACATTCTATAACTAATCAACAATAATGTGTAGTTATTATACTTACTGGATAGATCGTAGATTCTCCCGTCTTCCTTTTGGACTAATTCCATTTTTGTCGTGAATACGACTTACTTTACTATGGGGTGCCTTTTCAAAATTTACCCTCTGAGAGAGTGATAAGTTTTTGATCGTGAATATCTTTTGTTGTATCTAACGAATCAACATAATTTTTGCTACATGCCATCGGAAATATGATCACAATTTTATGATAAAATATTCAGTTGAGTGACATAATCTCAAATAATTCAAAATTAAACTTTTCTGAAATGTTTGGAATAAACGAGTATCAAAGAGGATAATTCATAAGGCGCGTTTGGCTTTCTCATATTTTGAAAGCTCATAGCTCAGTGATCTGTGAAAGGATTTATATAATCTAACTACCAATACAATCGAAATTTTTCAACTTGAACGTGTGAAGAAAAAGCATTGAAGTATTTTAATAGTCCACTATTGAAAAACCTGTCGCATTTGACCCATGCCAATACCAGCCAATCAGAACGCGTTCTCAGAAAGAGATCAAAATATCTGCTGCTGTACAACAAATCGTTGGAGGAAAATGTTCCGAAAAGTGGTGAATATCGTAATGAGTTCCACAATTTGGTCCTTCTGAAAGGCAGGAATGAATCCCGTACAGCATTCGGATAGTTTCTTTCAATGAAATGCAAATCCGAAATGAAATATCGAAATTAAAATTTTAGATGCTGCTATTTTTATAGCCGTTAGGACCGCCCATTAGTGAAAAAGCTAAAGGGTGATTTTTTAAGAGCTTGAGAACTTTTTTAAACAATAAAACGCATAAAATTTGCAAAATCTCATCGCTTCTTTATTTTAAACGTTAGATTGGTACATGACATTTACTTTTTGAAGATAATTTCATTTAAATGTTGACCGCGGCTGCGTCTTAGGTGGTCCATTCGGAAAGTCCAATTTTGGGCAACTTTTTCGAGCATTTCGGCCGGAATAGCCCGAATTTCTTCGGAAATGTTGTCTTCCAAAGCTGGAATAGTTACTGGCTTATTTCTGTAGACTTTAGACTTGACGTAGCCCCACAAAAAATAGTCTAAAGGCGTCAAATCGCATGATCTTGGTGGCCAACTTACCGGTCCATTTCTTGAGATGAATTGTTCTCCGAAGTTTTCCCTCAAAATGGCCATAGAATCGCGAGCTGTGTGGCATGTAGCGCCATCTTGTTGAAACCACATGTCAACCAAGTTCAGTTCTTCCATTTTTGGCAACAAAAAGTTTGTTAGCATCGAACGATAGCGATCGCCATTCACTGTAACGTTGCGTCCAACAGCATCTTTGAAAAAATACGGTCCAATGATTCCACCAGCGTACAAACCACACCAAACAGTGCATTTTTCGGGATGCATGGGCAGTTCTTGAACGGCTTCTGGTTGCTCTTCACTCCAAATGCGGCAATTTTGCTTATTTACGTAGCCATTCAACCAGAAATGAGCCTCATCGCTGAACAAAATTTGTCGATAAAAAAGCGGATTTTCCGAATGGACCACCTAAGACGCAGCCGCGGTCAACATTTAAATGAAATTATCTTCAAAAAGTAAATGTCATGTACCAATCTAACGTTTAAAATAAAGAACCGATGAGATTTTGCAAATTTTATGCGTTTTATTGTTTAAAAAAGTTCTCAAGCTCTTAAAAAATCACCCTTTACAAACCTCTCAACAAAAATTGGATCAGTTTGGATTCTATCGCCACTGCGAGCAGATGTATTTTGTGTTGTTCGCAAAGCTAGTTTCGCTTCCGACAAGAGCGATTACGTCACAGCTGCCAGTCATTAGCAACAGTGGAGAGCATTACACGAAATCAGCCGTTCTTATGGCTCTAAAAGTTTTCTAAAGAACTATTAGGATTTGTTGTTCGCTATTCTAAAGGAAATATCCTCAGTTTAGTGCAAATCTAGAACTGTTTGATTTGATTTGTGCACTTTTCGCTGTGTGAAATTCACAGTAATCTAGATCAAATGAAGCCTTCTTTGTTTTTGCGAAAAATGTGGAAAAGGGGAATGCTTGCATAATTCATACAATTGATCAACTAATTGATATTCGGAAGTGTTAAGGAACATGTCAGTTGTTTTCGTATTCGTCACATCCAGTTATGTCTCTGACATTACCCACCCGCCTTTTTTCTAATAACCACCCGAAATTTTCTTCGATATATTTCGCTTTGCTTAGTGCCAAACGAAAATGTAAAACGTGAATGACAGATGTCTAGCTGAATCGGTAAAAATCAGTAAATCTACTAAACGAATCTTGGATAATATAGTATTGATCACTGAGCAATCAGCAAAATTGTGTATTGTCGATCTGTCTTAGTATTTTTTTACCGTGCTCGGAAATTGGTTTTAAGTGTGCAGTAAAGAGATCGTGGCTGGCTGACGTTTGACAACCATAAAACAGTTCCTGAAATTAGCAGTAGGTCATAATCGGTTAATTGCTATTCAGATGAAAATTTGCCCATGACGAAATATTAGTAGTTAATATACAAAGAAACCAAATCTACTTAATTGACATTTGAATGCAGTGTGCAAAAATGAAGCTATATGAGATCAATTGAGTACTCTTTATTTATTTATTTATTTATTTATTTATTTAATTAATTATTTATTTATTTAATTAATTATTTATTTATTTATATATTTATTTATTTATTTATTTATTTATTTATTTATTTATTTATTTATTTATTTATTTATTTATTTATTTATTTATTTATTTATTTATTTATTTATTTATTTATTTATTTATTTATTTGGGAGCAGGAAAAAGCCCGGTGAAGATGAAATTTGGCAATCTCTCTCTCCAGCAGGCATAAAACCTCCTCATTATTTGTATCAACAGATTACCATGATCCAACAGATACATTTAGGCTTAACACTAGAATTAAAACTAAAAATTAAAACAAAATTAATAACAACACTATAACTAGTTGAAGACACCAGCATAACAGAAGCTCATGAAAAATAGTCACTAGAAAAAAAAGTTCAGTAATACCCGAAAAGATAGAATTTAAAAAAAAACCCGTACCTCTATTTTTTGTTCTCTATAATACAGGGTTGCGCAAAGGAACCTGACACATTTTGCTCTCCGGTTAGACCGGAACCAAACAAGGGTGGTAGTAACCGAAAACAGTATCGGAAAGTAGAAGAATAAAGATTTATTTACGTCTACTAAATTTCCATCATGGAGCACCTTCACCGCGATTTTTACAACTTGGTGTTGAAGAATTTTAGTTTTCGATAGAATTACCCTAAAAAAATTAGTTTAACTATAAAAAGTTGTTTTCAAATACTTTTTGCCTTTCTCATATAGAAAGGCTATGCAATCGCTGTGAAAAACGACTCTATAACCGAGGCCCGGAGGGCCGAGTCGCAATCACCATTCGATTCAGTTCGTCGAGATCACAAATGTCTGTCTGTGTGTATGAATGTATGTATGTATGTGTGTATGTGTGTAGGTGACAAATAATGTCACTCATTTTTCTCAGTGATGGCTGAACCGATTTTCACGAACTTAAATTCAAATGAAAGGTCTTATGGTTTCATACAATTTTCTTGAATTTAATTTGTATCCGACTTCCGATTTCGGAATTGCAAGGATATGTGTGCAAATTTATTAAAAATTGCGCACTCAGTTTTCTCGGAAATTTTTTAGCCGATTCTCACAAACTCAAAAGAAAATAAAAGGTGTAAAAATTCTTTAAAAAGTCCCCGAGAAGTTGATCCAGATCCGACTATTACAGTATTACAGTACCATTAGTGAAAATTTTCAATTTCATGAGTATTTTTTCACAAGCGATTTCGAAACAAGGTGCATATTTTTACAAAACTTACTGCTAAATTCATCTTGTTGGCAGTTCTTGTTAGTTAGTAAATATATAAAACTAGTTTGGGACTACTAGTCGCCAGTTTCCACTTGAAGAAGCACCGATAATAGCGAAGAATATTTCCAAAAACGGAACTCACTTCGACTTTTCAGTAACGGATACATCGATTTTTACGAATCATGACTCAAATTAAAGCTCTAATTGTCTTTAAATATATTATAACATTCCTGAATTCTCGGTTCCTCACACAGGTTTTGCGGAAATGACTAGAAAGCCATAAGACTTTGACTTATGACATACTTCGATTCGGAGGAAATTGTACACACGTTTTCAGTTTGACAAAACATTTGTTTCGCAGAGAACAATTCGTCTCAAGACTGATTTTAAAAAGGGTGCATTTATTTTTTTTTCATAAATACGTTTATTTCTTAAAGCAATTTACATAAGTTTTTCTTCGCCGTATCATCATTAACAACATAGAATTCTTATCCTAATATAATACTAATATAGTCACAGCGATTTGAGTTTAATAAAACATATTCCTCTTATTTTTTAAATATCATATTAGCTATTTCGTTATTTATTATTAAATCTACTTAAGAACATTATTTGAACCAAGCGATTAACTGCTATAAATTATAAAATAAGCTGAAATTTTTATACATTTTGTTGTTGATTTCGTAACCTATTTTGAGTTTGTTTTTATCAGCACATCATTTTTATTAAAATTTTACTATTGGATGAACTAATGGACGCAGTAGGAGTCAGAACTAACCCTCAAAAAAGGTTAATTATTAAATTGAAACTTCAATTGTCTTTACGAAATGATAAAGAAGTTTCATGTAAGAAAGGTCACGACAAGCAAGACCCAAGTAACAATTCTTGTTACGATAGCTTGTTTGTGACTAGTTTGCAACCAGATATTTGACTGATTGTTACTAACATCTAACCTTTGCATGACTCAAAAAGCGCAGTTTCTACTAGTTGTTAAGTCGGGTAAAAATAAGTTGTCGTTACGTTGTAATGCCATACTGAAATAACTTATCTTTTCATAACTTGAAAATAACTTGTTTTCAAGTAAACTAGTTGAAAATTAGTCACCATCGACATTATAAACATTGAATGAATCCAGAATGCTTTTCTATCATCAATAAAAAAGCAGAAGAGTACTTTAAATCACAAACTTGATACAAGGTAAAAATTCCACCACGATTTTAAAACTATCGAGCGGAATTCAATTTTACTTAACTGCTTTTTAAGCGCCTTCAATAAAAATCTGTTTATAAATATATAAAAAATAAACAACAAAATAACGCTATGTTCAGAATGCTCAAAATTATTCCAAGTAGAGTGATTTCTCCTCATTATAAATTCATATATCATGAGAATTATAGAATTATCACAATCGATTTTCATTCCTTATATTATTTTCTTCGTGTTTATGACAGTGCATAGAACAAAAATGATTATTCTGCTTTTCATAATTTTCGGCAAAAAGTAGTTTTGAAAAGAGTAATATCCTGGTTTTATTTAAGTTTCGTACACTTCTTGAGACTCCATTTTGTGTTTGCCATATTCAGGCCAACAAAGGTTGTTTTGTTTGGATTTTCGTTATTATAACGTTGGGAAATTATATGTTATAATCTCATAATATCTAAGTTATTACTACATCAATTCACATAGTAACGATTTACATATACGCTTACGTATTTATAATGGTTTCGCAACCAGTAGCTAAAACTAGTAGCTAAAACCAAAACTATGATTGAAGATATGTTAGAATCAACAACTTACAAATGATAGCTAGTTCAATGTTTATGTTATAAAGAAACACTGCCGTCACCTTGTTTTAACCAGCATAACATGAAAAACATGTTCGTGTTCTTGTTGCAACATAGTTGGGCTAAGTAGTATCAGAACTAGTTACGGGGTGCCAATATTGGAGTCAAATAAACTTATTTTCAACTAGTAGCTAGAAATAAAGTTGTGATTAAAGATATGTTTGAATTAAGTTACGATAGCTTATAATTTATAATTAATTCAATATGACAAAAAGATGTGGTGATTTGAAACCTAAATAACTATTTCGTAAGTGGTTATGTTATGAAGAAACATTGCTGTCACCTTGTTTTAACCAGTATAAAATAAAAAACATATTCGTGCTCTTGTTGCAACATAGTTTGGACTTAGTCGCATCAGAACTAGTTGCGGATTGCTACTTGGGGAATGTCTCGAACTGGGACATTGGATAGTCTACCTTGGGTACGCAAGGAATTTATTAGTTGAGATCTGGCATCACGATACTCCACGCATGTCCAAACGACATGATCAATATCGCGATAGCCTTTGCCACAAGCACAATGATGAGTTTCGGAAAGTCCAATTCGAAGGAGATGTGCATCTAACGTGTAGTGATTGGACATGAGTCTGAACATCAAACGAATGAAGTCCCTACTCACATTCAGCCCTTTGAACCATGCCTTTGTCGATATTTTAGGAATAATTGAGTGCATCCACCGACCCAGATCATCTCTATCCCAAGAAGCTTGCCAGCTGGCAAGTGTTCTTTGGCGAATCGCGCTATACAATTCGTTGAAAGCAATCGGTCGCTCATTAATTTCACCTTCAATAGCACCGCGTTTGGCAAAACTATCGGCTCTTTCATTGCCTGGAATGGAGCAATGAGCCGGGACTCAAACTATTGTGATTTGATAATTATTATTTAATATGTCGTTCAGACACTGTTTTATTTTGCCCAAGAAAAACGGTTCATTTTTGCCAATGCATTTATTTTTGCATGCACTTTCGTCAAATCACGATTGGGCACCCTTAAAAAATATCCATTGTAAAAAAGTTGAATACTTTTAGATAAAGTTCAAAACAAAATTATTTTAATGAATATTATGGAGTCATGTTTTGGTTTCGGTTGGTTTTCCGATTCTTGAAAAAGATTCAAATGTTTACTATTAAAATCTATCTTTGTCCGATTTCTAATATGCGCACTCAATTTTCTCCAAAGTTTCTTAACCGGTTTTTACAAACTTAAACGCACATGAAAAGTCTTAAAATTGTTTAAAAAGACTCTTTTTCATTTTCATGAGTATTATTTAACAAGCGATAGTGAAAATTCAAATTGAACACTAAAAGATATGTGCAATTTCTTTCAGATCCGACTTCCGGCTCTAAAATAATAGGGCGATGAGTGTCGAAACTTTCAAACTGTCATACAAAATGATGCAAAACCGGTACGCATCGGATCGTGCTGTTACGGAAGAAGAAAACACCACCGCCTAGCACACAGCGTGCTTTGTTCAATTTTGTATTGCATGCAGGGTCGCCACACTTAAATCTAAATTAACTTGACATAACTGTTTACAAATTG
Organism: Malaya genurostris; assembly: GCF_030247185.1. Taxonomy (NCBI): domain Eukaryota; kingdom Metazoa; phylum Arthropoda; class Insecta; order Diptera; family Culicidae; genus Malaya; species Malaya genurostris. The sequence continues at coordinate 259,565,773 of NC_080571.1, forward strand.
AAAAGGATATGGTAGTTTATACCCAAAGAAAGTTTTTGATTTCATTTAAGTTTGAAAGAAAAAATCTTGACAGAATCCTCAAGCGATGTTTTTGAAAATATAAGTTATATGAGAAAGGTTTGTTTCAACCGCGCCGTCCATTGAAATTGAATACACTGTTTCTAGACAGTTTCGATTCTTATAATAATTTAATAATAATTTCAATATCGCTTCGCTCTGTTTTAGTATCAATTTTTAAGCTCGAGTTTTTGTTTTTGTAGATGCTATTCAAGGCATTATTTAATATCAAAAATAATTGTTTATTGCCTATCGCGGCTGATTTTTTTTGGAGTTAAAAGTAAAACTTTCTCCACAAAAACTCGAATCAGCATGCGGGCGTTTGCGAAGATCTGAGATGGGTTGAAAGGGGTACGTTTGGAAAAAGATTCTGTTGCCATTTGAGGATTTTGGTGCCGAAAGGGTAGTTTGTGCCAAGCGAACAGTTCGCTTTAAAATATCGTTCAGAACTCATCATCTCTACCGAGAGAATGTTTGCGTTTGAATCTATTGTGGATTTGAATTTCCTGTAAAAGAAGCAATATTAAAGCTAACTTATTGGATTTTGTTGTAACAAATCTCAAGATAGTGACTATCAGAGAATCTCAAAAAAACTTCCTTGATTCAATTATTTCAATCGTTATTTTTTTAACTCTCTGTGCAATTTATTGTAATCAATTTTTGTTTTATTTTATAAAAATCATTCAATTGTCATTTTATTTAAGACAAAATCGTCCAATCAAAAAATTTTAAACTGTATAATGAACTACCATTGTTCGGCAAAGAAATTGTGCTCACCCACTCTTAAAGAAGTACTAAGTATTTTTAGCAATTTGCGAAAGAATTGTTTGTATCTCAAGAAAAAACATAGCTCGAAACAAATTTCAAATCAGCGAAAAAATTTGTAGATTTGTCATTTGAAATCTCTGCGTAGATATATTTTGTAGCAGTAGGTACAAATATACTGCTGATCCCAACGGGTTTGCATGTAAAACAAAGCCTTGGTATTACATTCCTGTAGTGGAATTTGACCTTCTGTTTCAACAGACTTCGCAGCCGATTCAGAGTGTACAGAACCTTTGCATGGCTGGTGCTACGATTCTATTGACACTACGAATCCTTCCAGGTCGGGGCTCGAACATACGACAACTGTCTTATGCATTGAACCGCCAACCCGAGACGGGTTTGCATGTGCTGTATGTAATTAAAATCTAACGACTTTTCGGATTTTGAAACTGAACGAAATGTGTGGATTAAATTGGCCGTTTCGTACCGGAAATTTGTTCTAGCATCATTGTATCTAAAACTATTTCCACCCTTACATTATCAGCACTAGGGGACCAAACACCTTTCATACTAACGCAAGAGCACCAGAAGGAATGGGAAATAATTATGTATTATTTATTAATAGAGATAGAAATACGGATTCAAATGGATTAGTAAGCAACTCGAAACGTAGAATGAATTACAGAAACCGGCATCAGGATGTTACTGGAATGACTTTATTATTGTTCCGGAAAGCAATCTGTTCGATTGAATAGTTCCGAACATCAGTTTTCGAGCAACAACAACAACAACAACAACAACCTTCGACACCTCGCAGATGTTACCGCAACTGAGACTCATGATCATTTAATCCGTACAAAACGACCCAACCAACGCGTGATGGTGAGCCTCGCAGTTGTAAACAGCTTCAACTTTTTCCACCCAAATTGGACCGAACGGAGCTGGATTAATTGGTTGGACCCTTATAAAGTGGCTGCCGAAAAAATAAAGTATATTACCTGCGGTCGCATTAAAGAAAACAAAAAACATTTACCACTTTCATCACAGGCGCCAAGCAATGGTGGTGGACAGTGATTTTGATGCTGTCTGTCGGTGATGGTATCGCTAAGCATTCGCGAACGCATGACAGCATTTATGACGAAGTACGGTAGATCTGATCAATCAATTTGGTAAACGTAGTCATTAGCACTTGCCACGACTGTTGTTTTTTTTGCGGGTTTGTTTTTCTTTTGTGTGGAGCCTCCGAGAAAACATGCATCGCCAGAAGGAGGGGCCTAATTATGACCGGCATAATAATCAGTACAAGTTTGTCGAAATGTCGGTCGTGCTGGAAGGAGGTTCCCCAACAAGTCTTCCAACGCAGCAGCACTGTCAAGGTGCTGCAAGGTGTGTCTGCGCCCAGCTAGTCTATCGTTAGACACAAAGCATAACAGTTCTTCCACTTGTGAAAAACATAAAATATTCAGAGCCCCGGGGCACACGCAGGTCCAACAACCGGCGGGACCTCAAGCATCAATCGCATCGGCATGGCAGTCAGGTAGGGAGCAATTAAAATTTTTCGACCATGTGTTGCTTCAAAATATCAGCCGTCAGGTCCCACTCGAAGTGAGCAATCAATTCAATGAAATCTCACTCTCTTTTTCTTTTTAGTTTCTCATGGCTGGCTGCTTATTAATTCGACAGGCTACTGACACTAATTTGTTTACCTTTCATTATTCTCCTGCATTCGGGTGCGTTGCCGGGACATTTTCGGTGTGTTTTTGGTCGTCACTGGTCCCTGCTTGATGTTGCCGGTATTGTTTTTTTTTTCGGTGTATTTTTTCGAATTGCAGTTTAATGTTTAGAATCTGAACAAAATGAACTCAAATAAGGTATAATAAAGTAGCGAATTGCATCAAAATATGTGGTGAAGCCGATGAACATTAGGTCGGACTTCACTGACTTGCGTGAGCTCCACCAGTTGAATACATATTGGAGCGAAAGATTCTAAAATTAATCAAATTAGTGTTCCTGTTCAAGAATTAGAATCCTGATCTTTGTCTGATTTTAATGTGTCAAAAATATTTGTTAGTGGAAATTACAAGCCAAAAAACCTACACTGAACTAAAAAAAATTAGGGTGCTGACTACACGGAAAAGCCAGCGATCGCAAAACAACTAAAATATTAGTTGTTTTTCTGATTTTGATTGGTTAAAATTTGGTACAACTAATCGACTGTTGTTTTAACTAATCTGTCATTTTTGATTTATCGTGCTGGCAGCTTAGCAACGACACCCAACAAGTAATGAAATGTTTCAGTTGAGCAATGCCAAACACCCTGAGCGAACAATGAAACGTTTCAATGAGATGTCACTCGTGCAATTGAGCAAAGACACAATCCCAGCAAAGTTACTTGTATGCATGAAAGCAAAAAAATGTCTCAGTTGTTTCAACCAATCATTCAGTTATTTGAACTTAAAACGCCAATTGCAATAAATATTTTTTACTGTTAGCCTCTTCGGGGGCAGCTAATCGTTCTCTGCTTGAACAACGAAATTTTACCTAATTAACTGCTTATATCTTTATCACTAAACTCACAAAGGATATGGAAATGAACCAAAAGATTACAATTCTCAAAAGGGAGCTCACCAGAAAAATGGTCACAGGGAATTAGGAAATTTTTCACTTCACTTGCAGAATGGCTCGCTGGTAAACCTAATGCTACAGATACACTTTCAAGAAAATACAAATAGTACCACTTCACTTTAGCAGCAAATTTTTAAGCGTTAAGCGGTTTTAATAACAGTGACATGAACTCTCCTAGAATACATTACTCTCAGATGAAATTAAAACATTTATACTGTAGGAATATCTATTTAACACATGGAAAACTTGCTTTACAAATAATTGTTGTATTCTTCTGCATACTTTCACTTACATAAAACAACCACTACGTAACTAACATAAATGACGTTCATTTACCATTGAAAATTTTCAATATGAAACTCTTCTGGTGAAATGGAGAGGTTTTTTGTTCTGCCTTTTGCTGTCTTCGTTCTCCGTTAAGTGACAGCATTTGAATACAACAATTTCGGTTACCTGAATGGTTATGTCAAAATCAACAGATATGTTAGTTAAATCAACAACATTTTAGTTGGAACAACCAGGGCGTGAAACAACAATTGCAATATTGTAATTTTGTGATCTGTGGGTTTTCCGTGTAGAGATGGTCGGATAAGTAATGTCTTGAACCCATACCCGACCCGAACCCTAGAATAATTTTTCTTGCAAACCAGAATCCAATCCGTACTACCCGATTAAAAATAAAAATCTCTACTCATACCCGATCCGAACCAGAAACAAATCGAGTACTTGGGTTCGAATACCCGAAACCTGACCAATTTTTTGAACCCGACCCGACCCGTACCCGCATAAAAACGAAAAGACTATTTTAATCCACCTAGTGGTATCATTATCAGGGATGCCAGGTTCACAGATTTTCAACTTTCTGCACAGATTTCTGATAATGATCACAGATTTTCACAGATTCTGAAATTAATCACAGATATTCACAGATTTTTGAAATCGATCACAGTTTAGCATCAAAAAATACAGAGCTGTTTGTAATAGTCACACCACACAGATTTTCACAAACAGGTTTTTGGCTTGATCACATATTTTTGAAAAAATGACCTGGCATCCCTTATCATGATGCCTTTGTCATATCTCTCATATTCTCATATGTAAAGATGTGGTATTCTTCAAATACTTTTCTATGATTTTTGAAAAACAAAAAAGTATCTCCGAAATCGGAATTCGGGAACCGGAATAATGGAAGTCGGTTCGAGAAAAGTGAGTGAAATCAATTTTTGAGTATATGACAACAATATCCGGTCGTTAATTGACAACCGAGAACCAGGAAACCGAATTAGTTTGCCAGGCCGTTTGCTGACAATGACTACTAATTAGAGTAGTTTTAAGGTTAGTTTAGATTATTTTTACGTGTTTTGTTTTGCCGCTTCAAGACTCACACACAGACATTATTAAATGTGACGAGCTGTGTCGAGTGGTATAGAACACATTGTTAATGGAGACAATGACTTCGTTTTAATTCAAGCTGGTTGATTTACATCTGATGCACTATTTTGAAGGAAAAAATTAAACTAGCGAAATCCTGCGCTCGTGTTACATTTGTTTTGTGAAATTCATGTTCTATAGGGTAATACTTTTGAACCTGCAACAATATGATTTGTGATTGGATTTCAATTATTACTATTATCATTACAATTATGGCAGGGAAGTCCAACGCATGTTTTCTTTTTCAAATAAACTACAATCTATTATGATGCATCCGAAAATCTGCTGCGCATAAGCCGGTGTCGGTTTTCGTTTCGTTTACCGCGTCGAATCGAAGGCAGCACGCTGTGTACTTCGTTCGTAGAGGCGGTGCGCTTTATACGAAGGTTTGCAGTTTTTGACACTCATAACCCTGTAATTTCGGAAGTCGGATCGGGATGAAATTCGGAAATTCTGTATGGAATCATGGACCTTTCATTTGGAACTAATCAAGCCACCGTTGAGAAAGTGAGTTCGATTTTAGAGTTTGTGAAAAATATTCCGAGTGCTGGGGACGGGTATAGTGTTATGGGTTAGTCGATGCCTTTCACGCAGCCAACCTGGGTTCGATTCCCAACCCCGCACATAGGGTCAGAAAGCATTTCTGGCCCGAAGAGGCGAATGACCTTAAACCAAGTGAAATAGAAAAAAAGAAAAAAATAGATTCCCAGTGCATCCGCCAGATGTCGGGGACTGGTATAGCCGAAGTCAATTTGCTTGGCCGACAACTGACAAAGCACGTCGATTGGAATTGTGTTGAGTCCAGTTTTGAAATATATTTTCATGTTTTGCATCACCGCTCTGTATAAATGTTTTGAATTTCAAACACTTTCCATCTTGTAATTCTGGCAATTCGGCAATTTTGTATGAGACCATGGGACCTTCCATTTGAACCTCAGTTTGTTCATATCTGTCCCGCCATCTTTGAAAAAAGTGAGGAAGTAATTGGAAATTGTAATTATTACACTAATCACCCTGTAATTCCGGAAGCAAAAGTCGGATCAAAAAAAAAATTAGGAACTTTGTATGAGATAATTACACCTTTCACTTGAACTTAAGTTTGTGGAAATCGGTTCAACCTTCGCTGAGAAAAGTAAGCGCACTTATTTTCGTTTTTTTTGCACATATAATCCTATAATTTCGAAACTAGAAGTCGGATTTGAATGAAATTTTGGAACTTTGTGTGGAGCTGCAAGACCTTTTACTTGAATCTAAGTTCATGAGAATCGGCTATATATTATTCACTGTTAATAGTATTTCCTTTTCCAAGATAGTCGATAAATATTACATCACTCATATCCCAAAATACCGAGGCCATAACCTTTCCAGTCGATTGTTATGCTAGCTTGGAACGAGGCTCACCAGTCGCTGTTCACTCAGATGACGATCGTTTTGAATTCGGAATGAAGACATGCATCCATGTTTCATCCATTGAAACATATCAACGCAAAAATTCCGGTTTGTTACGTTTAAACATGACCAAACACTGCTCAGAATCATCAACACGTTCTCGATTTTGGTCAACAGTGAGCAAAAGCGGAACTCACTTTGAACAAAGCTTTCCCATCGTCAAACGCTCATGCAATATAAAGCCAAAACGTTCTATTGATATCTTTACGATGTCAGCTAACTCACGCAACTTTACTTTTCGAACGTTCAAAACGATTTTGTGAATATTTTTTAGATTTCCTGGTGTTACCGCCTCATTTGGACGTCCACTGCGTTTTGCATCATCGGTGGTTCTACGATCACATTTGAAGTTAGCAAACCGACATTTTATTGTTGTTTCTGATGGAGCGGAGTCTCCATAACACTTTTCAAGTCATTGCTTCGCTTGAACGGTATTCTTTTCCTCATCAAGAAGCAGTGTAAAATTTAAAAAACATCAACTCACAAGCTAATGAATAGAATATCATGAAATTTTAACAGATTTCTTTTAAAGGTTAGTATTAACTGAAAAAACGGGTTGGTGGTTCAATGCATAGGACACTGGTTTTACAAGCCAGTTGTCGTATGTTCGAGCCCCGACCTGGAAGGATTCTTAGTGTCAGTAGGATCCATAGTACTAGCCATGCAATGATTCTGTACACTAAGAATCGGCTTCGAAGTCTGTTGAAACAGAAAGGTAAAATTCCACAAAAGGGATGTAATGCCAAGACTTAATTAACTGAAAAAAAGACGACTGCAATAAAGCTAGCGCCATCTATGTGTTAGGATCGAGATTTTTCAGCCCAGGTGTTATGTGCACATATGTTGAACCGTCAGGTCGCGCTAGCAGCTCAACATAAACTGCTAGGCACTGATTAGTCAAAGACGAAACGTAAAAGTCAAGATTGAATTGTATATTTTAGTATAGATAATCGGCAACCAATATTTGGCAACCAATAATGGTAATAAATCAACAAAATGTAACCTGGCACAAAAAATAAGACATTCGTCACTGTGAACTTGTTTGACAATCCACGGTAAGTCGCAAAAGTTCCGCCTCTTACGCTTTACAGGTTACTCAACAGTCATAATACACGTTGCAATGTATTCACCTGGTTCCATGAATTTGTTTCATATAAGGTACTGTCATTGAAGTGTAATAACGTGTGCTACTTGGGTTAAGAGTGTTCTCTCTTCACGAGAATCCAATACCACTCGATAGGTCACAACTCCGGGAAGTCTTTGACGTAGTGACGAGATGCCAAATCAGGTCAGAATTGCGAGGGGAGCATAATGGCTGCGTAGAAATGGTAACAATCGCTTCTTTAGGCATTCTACACGTTTCTTGTTTATCGTTCCGCGTGGTGACGAAGCTTCGGTTTGCTCGATCACAGCTTCATACTGCTTGACAACCCAAATATTTTTTGGGAAACGTGGCCTTTTTCTTCGTCCTGAAATACTCTTCTATGGTGCTTCGTTCCATGACAATATAAAAAGACGTTCCGGGAAGTTTCTTAAAGTCTCCCAGCATATAAGTTCCTTCGTCCATTATCACACCGGAAAATTTCGTCAAATGTCAACTTGCTAACCCGGGTTTAAACCGTCACATTCTGTTTATCATTACGATTTGGTACAGTTTCCACCTCGAACGACTTCCTACCTTGCCGGTGCTTATAAATTATGCACGAAAGCTGGAGCTATTTACATTTATCTAGTCACAGAACACACCGAAAGGTCTTTTTGCAATATTTACTTCACATTCGCGTCCTTTTGATGATTTCTGAGATCCGTTTTCGTTCCGCTTCCAGCCTTCCTGGCTGTGGTCGTATATGTATCGTAAGATTTAAGAATGCTAAGGACAGTAATTGCAAGAAAACCAAGCTTTTTTGCAAGTTTTATTACTGACAGTTCCGGATTTTCATTGCGGCAAAAAAAAATTGTTCTTCTTTTCAATGCCATCTTCGATCTAAAAGCTTGTAGTAAAACCAAAAGTTTATTTCACACAATAAACAGATACACGTTCATCAGTCTGTTCATCAGTTCACGCGTTGATGAAGTATTTCTAGAGATCTACGTATTTCAGGGGTGTCCCGATTTTGTCGCGAACGGGTCTTAGAAGGTGGGATTCAATTATTTACTTGAATTTTTTTTTCCCATTTTGCAACCACATCTCATCGTACAACATTTTTCAATCTGTATTTCGTTTGGGTTTTTCATTTTAAATATTTGTAATTCGTCGGTCGTACGACGACTCGGCGTAATTTTCGTAATTCCGGGCAGCTTGTTCTAGGCCCGACTCTCAATTAGCTTTCAATTATTTTTGTTTACCAAGCTCCGATGGAGCTAAAGTGAATTTTGACTAGTTCAAAAAGTGCTTTCCGAACGCACTCGTTGTTAATCAGCATGTATGAAATGCAGTTCAATATTTCCTGGGTGGGTGTATGTGGCTTCGTTGCAAATAGCTATCCTGTAGGTGGCGGCGGCGACGGCAAGCCATGCTCTCAAATACAGAATGTGGTTAGGTTAACAAGGTCATGTTCAACGTAGGATCGAAACCGTGGTCGCCTTCCAACATGGGTAACCCAAGGGAGGTTTTGCCAGGCCAGATCAAAACCATGCTACTGACAGATACTGGTGGAGCACCCTCGTCCCGTTTCAACAGCAGACGGCAAAGACAGCTACCATTATTAGCGTACATTACACATGTCCGTTCATGTGTGTGTCGACACAGAGGAATCACATTTTGTTTATGGACTCGTCTGCTGTGCCTGTTTGTTGTAGGCGGAGAATCTCCAGACCACCGAGACTCATATCCGTTACTCATTTTAAAAATGTTACCAGCTACTAATACAGCTCCCTGCCGGAATGCAAAAGGATGAGGTCTGATATAGCATAACCAGTTTTGTTCGACCACAGAAACACATTAAGTTGTTTGTGGTGAATTTGCAACTGACTGAACTTCCGCACTCGTTCCGTCCGCACTCCGGTTATGAGCATTCGGTTGCATCATGTTTCAAGGACTCCCAGTCGGTCTGAAAAGTGCTTCGTTGAATCCTGCTACGATGGTTCTTTTCAAGCTTGGCAAAAAACTGAATCCTTCCATCCGTCGGAGGATGAAGAGTGAATGGGCGGTCATTCGTCCGATACGAGCTCGGAGTGAAGTTGTGTGGTGTAACGTCCTTGCTTTCTGCTGTAGCACTTACGCGCTATCTACTGGCTGGTCTGACGCTTGGATAGTTATTCTCATAGATAGCTACCGTTTATATCTGCTGGAAACTCTGACACTGCTTGTTCTGCTGGGAATGATCCTGACATGACTGCAACGAGGTTTCAGAATGGATGAATGAATGAATTTATCGCTTCGCCAGCTGTTTGTTAGATTTGAAATGTTACTTTTGTGCTGAATGGAATTGGCTTACCACAAACAGTGCTGGTGTCTGTAATTAGTTGAAAATCTCTTTGAAATAACCGAAGAGTTGTACTTTCAGAAACAAAAAAGGAGACAGTGAGTGATTAGAACAATGCAAATAATTCAGTCAGTCAGGCAGGCAGAAATAAAGGTCATTTACTGGTCATTTGTCTCTTAAGGTACCTTATAATTCTGTATTTAGGGTTAGAAATCGAACCCAGGTGGACTCTTCCACATTAAAAAACATTAGATTTTGATTGGATAAGATGCACTTTATTTCATATATGATCCATTCCTTGTTGTATATTTTTCACATCTTTCGGAAAATTAAATCTCTTCACCATTGTTGCATGACCAAGCACTATATGATGACCGAAAAATTATATTTTGTTAGAAGAAACAAGCATATGATGAGGCATTGACATACATAAAAAAGAATTTTTGTTGCTACTCTCTGCACAAGTCGTATACAAAAAATCTTTTTTTAATCAACCCAGTGATATGACGATGCCTTTTTCATTTTACTGTTATTTTCAAAAGTATCTCTAGAACATTCTGCCAAGGCTTATTCTTTGAGTATAAGCTACCATAACCTTTTCAATTTGTAAACAGTTATGTCAAGATAAAATAGATTTAAATGTGGCAACTCTGCACGCTGTTTCTTCTTTGGAGTCAGCACCTACCGATGCATACCGGTTTTGCATAATTTTGTATGACAGTTTAGAAGATTTGACACTTATCGCCCTATAATTTTGGAACCGGGAGTTGGATCTGGATGAAATTGCACAGTATTTTTTTAAAACAATGAAAGTTTTAATTTCAATCTTGGTTGGAGAAAAAAAAATTTTTTTTATTTAAAAGACATTTTTATTCAGGCCTATTTGCGTACAAGCTTTACAAGCCGATTGAGCCGATTTTTTTTATTAAAAAAATTTTTGTATTCGATCTCGTTGTCACCCTTTTTCTAGGGAGAGAGAAGCTTCCATTTCCCTCCTGCGAGGATGAAGGGGCACTTTGTTCGTGGCTCGTCTCGTCGTCCATTGACGCATCGGTGGTATTGTTGGTTTCCGTCTTCTTTTCGTTTTCCTTGTTATTCGCAGTCTTGATCTCGTTGCTAGTTACTGTAGAAACGCCTTGTTGTACATTGGTTGCAGTTGCTGGTTGGTTAGATGGTGAAGGTGTTTTTGAAACAGGAGCACTGCATTCACTAGTTTCCGTTGTTGAGCGGTTGTGCTTGTTTTTTTTTGTTTCGTTTTTTTTCGCAGTTTCAGTGCAAGGTTTACCGTAGTGTGCAGGTTGTTCATAAAACTGACATGTAACCAGCTCATTATCATAGGTAATCAGCGTTTTACACGGATGTATCCCGTCTTGATCACAAATGATGTAAGATGGAATTGCTTTACGTAGTTGCATACGTACCACTCGCACGCCATTCCGGATACCCGGCAAAAAATTCCGCCATACTTCCCTTTCGATGGAAAGAACTTCACCGCACTGCGACATACTTTCCCGAACATACCCATCGCTGGTCTGCGGGGGAAGGTCATGCACGTGTGCTTCTATTGCATTGTCCACCATGTACACAGGGATTTTATATTTAAAATTGTCATGATCAACACTATGCACCTCGTTGTTAACCGAAGCGAATGCAATTGCATCTCTTTCACGTTTGAACATAATGTACACACAGTTAGACGCCTTGTTGAATTGAATTTCACTTACATTATTGGCGTCTAGATGCATTTGTTCTTTAAGTAAGATTTCAATTTCATCTGCTGCTGGTCTAACTTTGCAGCGCTTGAAATCAATACAAATTGAATTTGGTCTTGTAGGCCAAGTTTCAGGCTTTGTTAAATCGCATTTGCCCATTTCGTACACCCTATTGTTCACTACACTGTATTGTCTTTGTTTCTGTTGTCTCGACCGTAAACGATTTATGACTGTGTCGGATGAGATGCGAGGACGAACTGATGTGAAAATTTGTTCAACCGTTGCTGAGAAATCGGAGGGAGTTCTGTTTTTGGAGCTTTTTTTCACTATAACCGGTGCTTTTGGAAGCGGAAACCTAGTCCCAAAGTAGATTTTTTTTGCTTCGATTACAGAGGTTTTAACATTGTGGTCATTTATCTCTTCGAACCAGAAAAGTTTTCTGACCCAATGTGTGGGGTTAGGAATCGAACCCAGGTGGGCTGCGTGAAGGGTATCCATCATGCTATACCCGTTCGCATCAAATTAAATATCCAATAACAAACAAGGTCTGCCAACTGTATGAATTTACCAGTAAGTTTTGTAAAAGTGTTTACCTCTTTTCGCCATCACAAATACTCATGCAAATTGACATTTTTCTTTCATCGTGCTGTAATTCCGGAGCCAGAAGTCGGATGAAGATAAATTTAAATAGCAAGCTATGGGACCATAAGACCTTTTGTTTGAATCTAAATTTATGAAAATCGGTTCAGCCATCTCTAAGAGAAGTGAGTGACATTTTTTTCATTTTTTGGTGCATGTAATATCACCCTGTAATTCCTGAACCAGAATTTGGATCGGAATAAAATTCAACAGCAATCTATGAGACCATTTATCAAATTGTAAGCAAGCTTTCCTGTATTCTTAGCTTACCTGCTTTTGCGTGAAAATCTCCAACCGAGTCCTTACTTTGAGAATCACCTCCGAAGATTTACTTTTACAAGATGTTCGATATTGTACTGAATGTACTTGGTACTGTTTCTCAACCAGGCACGCTTCACTCATCCACACCAAAAAAGTAGCTTCATCTGAGGAAATTATTATAGACCAGTCGTGATCCTTATACTTCCGCGATCACCTACTATGAATGCGCTTAGATTTGGTTGAGGATTGAACTGCATACTAGATGAAATTTGTCGAAATGGTTCGTTATTGTCTATTCATAATAAAATTACAATGAAAGTTATACGCTTTTCACAAAGTACAAGTAAATTAGTTATTTTTCTACCCAAAGTGCAAGTGTTTTACGGGTAGCTTTTATTTAATAAAAAGAGGAATATAAACTTCCGAATTTCTCCAGTAAAACAAGACCAACGGCGTGAGAAAGTTTGTCAAACTCATCCAGTGAATCAAACAGTAAAAATCGCTTTCAGTTTAATGGTCTATTTAAAAAAAATTGGCGAACTTAAATCCCGGATTCGACGATTAGTAGAACTAAAAGATGACTTTTCGATCAGTTGGTTTCTCGTCAGAACATTTATTTTTCGTTACGAAGGTTCTACCTTCATCTTCAGGGTAAAACGATTACAAATATTTTTCGTCAAGTATGGTGTAACATTTGAAATAGTTGATTGAAATGTTATACCATACTTGACGAAAAATATTTGTAGTCGTTTTGCCCGGAAGATGCAGGTATAACCTACGAAACGTGGGCCGTTGACGAAAAATAAATGTTTTGAAGATCTGACAAAAATCGATGCCATCTTCAATTGAATCGATTCGCTCTCTGTATTAGTTAGTAAGTTAGTACATAAGTTCCTTTTCCCCATTACACAATACAAGTAGGTTTAGAATTTTCTTTACACAAAAAATCTCAGAATTGCGGAAGCAAATGATGTCCTCATGGTAACAACCAAATCATATATATAATAGGGCTGAAAAGTCACCACTTGTGGCTGAACACCCAATTTAAATCCTAATAATTTAATTTTAACTCATATTCCAATAAAAAATTATTTAAAAAAAATGTTTTGAAGAGACCAAAAAGCCATCTTTGAATTTGAAACAACATTAATGTTTGTTAGATCAAAAGTCCCACGTATTGCAATTCCAAAAACTAACAGTTGAAAAGATATTAATATCAAAACTAATTTGCGTCAATTTGAATAAAACTTTGTTCACGTTTTCAGTATAGTAATCTACTGATTTTGTACGTATATTTTTGGGAGCGGGTTATTTCGCCAAACCATTTCGCCGAAAGTCGTTTTACCGAATGCCATTTCGACGAAAGTCGTTTCGTCCCGAGGGCTATTTCGCCGAAAGGGCCATTTCGTCGAAAGAATCTTTTTTTTTACAAAATGGTAATTCCGAATAGACAACATAATAAGTTAGTGTAATTGAATTGATGCGGCGCAGCCACCTAACCAGCACCGAAACTGAGTTGACCGTCGACCCGCCGGATCGGAAGCGGCGCTTTCTTGCATACAAACCTGTAACCGCCTCGTTTGCCCGGTCTACACAAAGCTAGGTTTCTTTGCTTCAGTTAGGTCCGAACGAGCGGTAGCGAGGTCAGATAGCATACGAACAAAACGATGTGGCGAATAAACCTACAAAAATAATTCAAGGCTCTGGATCATTTCAGAAGTACGGTTGTAGGTCATCAAAACGGGAGCAAACATAATCATTTTCTTTTTGCCTTTTTTTAATACCAATCACGAAATCGACCAATCACGGCTAATGAAGAATTCGGCGAACCGACTTTCGGCGAAATGACCCTTTCGGCGAGATGGCATTCGGCGAAACGGCTTTCGGAGAAATGGCTTTCGGTGAAATGATCCTGATCCCTTAAGCGCCCTCTTCAAAAGATCATATTACTTCAGGTTACTAGACATCGAACTAAAAACAAACATTTATTTCTTTTTAAACTTAACGATTTTCGAGGCGAATAAAAAGCATTTGAGATATGTGATGATTTTCTTGTCTACCGGGAGATCATCGAGTATTAGTTAAGAGCTTGCTTCAACTGTCAAAAGTTATGATCACTGATTTCATCGTTATAGGGTTTGTAGAAAATTAGTTAGAAACTCTTCCAAGCTCTTCTGCATAGTTTCCTTAGTCTAGCAAGTTCAGCATTCCACCAAGGAGTTCCTCTAGTAGTAGCTCGCACAATCCGAAGTGGACAAGCCTCTTCATATGCTGCAACTATGAGTGAGTTTGTCTCGTCGACAACATTTTCCAAATCAATTGGGGTTTCAATTGTTGGTTGGTATCCGTAAAATCTAGTCGCCAAGCCCTCTTCATAGAGGTCCCAGTTTGTAGATTTGGGATTACGATATGTGATAATATCAAATTTAACGTTTGAATGATCAAAGAAGATGTACTTATGATCAGACAACGAAGGTTCGAGCTAATCTGAGACGAACCAATTCACCAACTCATGCGCAATTCTATCAGAGCAGAGAGTTACGTCCAAAACCTCCTCTCTTCCAGATATCGCAAAAGTTGGACGGTCTTCTGCATTGACTATGTGCAGGTTTGTACTGCTAAAAAATTCCATCATATCAGAGCCTCTCAAACTTATATCTGTGCTGCCCCAAATGATATGGTGAGCATTTATGTCACTGCCGATTATAAGCGGTAAATCACTTTTGCAGCAGTATGATACAACCGTTTTGAAGTCATCGCTTGGCGAAGGTTGGTTATGCGGTAAATATGCCGAACAATAGACATATTTCCTGTCTATGCCATCAACAGTCATACCAACTGTGACAGCACAAATATCCAGAGTTGTGAGCTCCGATATGAGAGATACTTCGAGAGCACTATTTGTAAGTATGCATGCTCGAGACATTTCACGTGGATTAGTCTTACCGTTCTTGTTGGAGGCAACAAAGACTGGGTTTAACAATTTTCTAACGTAGAAATTTCCCTTTTGGAAATATGGTTCTTGAACCAAAGCTTTTGAAGCTTTACCTTCTTGCAGAAGTCTGGATAGATTTATAGTTGCTGTACGTTTATGCTGGAGATTGGTTTGTGCTACTCTAACTATTATCAATTAGAGTAATGAACACTCCATCTCCAGCACTTATCGTACAACAACTAGAAGAAACCAAATATATTGGCTTATAATCGCCTATAACGAACCATGTAAGGATTTTTTAAATGTTTTAATAATTTAAATCCCACGAGTTGCGAAGAAAGAAGTCGTCCACTGTGCCAGAGCTTCGCTTAACACAGTTTGTAGGAAATTAGTAAGAACATTTGGGGATTTTTGGTTTGTGCGTAAAGTACATGTTTAATTTCGATTTCTTCGCGTTTCGCCTTCGGCTCATCAGTGCCTAAAGCAGTTCAAATTGAACCTCCATCTCCGCCTAACAGTTCAATTTGAACCGCTAAGTAAAAGGGTCTCATAAATAGTATGGACTTTGCGTCTGCTTAGCGGTTCAAATTGAACTGTTAGGCGAAGATGGCGGTTAAATTTGAACTGCTTTAAGCACTGATGAGCCGAAGCCGAAACGCTAAGAAATCGAAAATAGTTAGAACATTTTAAAAAGTATACGCTCAAGTCTTCTCTTACGCGGAGGATACGTAACGCATAAAAAACTTCTTATACGTTTTTTATGCGTTACGTATCCTCGCATCATTTCCAACTTTTTGTCTGATGCCTTCACAAATCATGAAAAATCAAACTCTGTGGTACGACGAAAGAAAATTTTGCTAAGCCGTACACGGAGAACCCACAGATCACAAATTTACAATATTGCAATTGATGTTTCACGCCCTGGTTGTTTCAACTAAAATGTTATTGATTTAACTAACATATCTATTGATTTTGTCATGACTATTCTGGTAAACGAAATTGCTATATTCAAATGCTGTCACTTGAGGGAAAACGAAGACTGCAAAGCGCAGAACAAAAATCTTCTTCATTTCTCAGAAACGTTTCATATTGAAAATTTTCAATCGCAAATGAACGTGATTTATGTCAGTTACGTATTAAATAGATACTCTTACAGTGTAAATGTTTTAATTTAATCTGCGAGTAATGCATTTTCGGACAGTTCATGTCAACGTAATTAAAAACGCTTAACGCTTACGAATTTACTGATAAAGTGTAGTGGTACTATTTGTAATTTCCTGAAAGTGCATCTGTAGTATTATGCTTATCAGGAACATTCTTGAAAACGGAATCAGGAAAGCTCTTCCAGCGAGCCATTCTGCAAGTGGAAGAAAAATTTCCTAATGCCCTGTGAACATTTTGCAGGTTAATTCCCTTCTGGGAATCTATAAGCAGCTACTTAGATGTGGTTCAAGGGGTGAACGAACGAAGAGACTAGCAGTGAAATATATATATTGCAATAGGCGTGTTAAGTTCAAATTACTGAATAATTGGTTAAAGAAACTGAACTTTTTTTTTGTATTCATGCATACAGGTAACTTTGCTGGCATTGTGTCATTACTTAGTTGCACGAGTGAAACCTCATCGAAATGTTTCATTTTCCGCTTAGGGTGTATGTCATTGCTCAACTGTAATGTTTCATTATTCGTTTGTTGTGCGTGTCTTTGCTGGGTGCCATTGCTAAACTGCCAGCACGATAAATAAAAGCCCTTCTTAATCCACCTAGTGGTGTGATAATGTCTTTCTCTTTCTTCAGAGCAGTCTCATGAATTTTTTATCGTTCTATGAAAAAAATTCTGACACATACACGGTATCGTTTTTCCAATCAAGCGCTTGGCATTTACGTTGCCTATTTATATGAGAAAAGATATATATATATATATATATATATATATATATATATATATATATATATATATATATATATATATATTTATATATATATATATATATATATAATATATATATATATATATATATATATATATATATATATATATATATATATATATATATATATATATATATATATATATATATATATATATATATATATATATATATATATATATATATATATATATATATATATATATATATATATATATATATATATATATATATATATATATATATATATATATATATATATATATATATATATATATATATATATATATATATATATATATATATATATATATATATATATATATATATATATATATATATATATATATATACATATATATTTATATATATATATATATATATATATATATATATATATATATATATATATATATATATATATATATATATATATATATATATATATATATATATATATATATATATATATATATATATATAAGCGCGGTAAAAATCAACGTGTTTTGGTTACATCACTTACCATCATATCTCCGGAACCAAAAGTCGAAGCCATTTGATCTTCGAAATTGATCAATGGCCTAATAATAGGTTTCAAACGGGCTAGACTTATTAAAATCGGTTCAGCCATCTCCGAGAAACTTGCGCGGTAAAAAAAAATAGCACGTTTTGTCGATTACGTCATTTATACCATCATATCTCCGGAACCAAAAGTCACAGCATTTGATCTTTGAACTTGATCAGTGGCCCGACAGTAGCTTTCAAACGAACCTAAGTTTGTTAAAATCGGTTCAACCATCTCTGAGAAAATTGAGTGGTAAAATATTTTCGAAAAGTGCACACACATACACACACACAGACATTTTTGTCGAACTGAGTCGAACACTATGGGTCTCCGAGGCTCCGTTCGAAAGTCGGTTTTTTCAGCAATTCTAATACCTTTGTATGGAGAAAGGCAAAAAGACAGTTGTTAAGTTAAAACAACAATCGATTAGTTGTATCAAATTTTAACCGATTAAATTCCGAAAAACAACTAATACTAGCTTTTCCGTGCAGATCACCCGACTGCAATATTTTGACTTGGGCAGTTTCTTCGTACGTTCAAGCCCCATTCTGGAAGGATTCTTATTATCTGTAGGATTTTTGCACCAGCAATGTGATCGCTACCAATTCGCACCCATACTATACTCAGCGAGAACTAGAGAGCATTTAGGCTTGTAGAACACTTATTTGTTTAACGGAGCTTCTGTTCATCTATTCTGTTTTCGCAAAAAAATACCTTCAACATTCTTTGTAATCTTTGAATTAAAGGCACATTGCTTTAAAGTTTCAGTTTCGCTTCGTTACTCGTCGATTTAATCTCGTACAGCTCAGCTGCGTTCAATTTTATATAGCTTCGTGCTAGACAGAAGACAAGAAAAAAACAAATCAATACCAATGCAATATCTTTTAATGTTTAATATATCATATTGCAAAGAATGCTATGGATGTGCTCTTTGGTCTGAAATTTTCAAGAAAAAAATATTCGCAGGCTGTAATGTCATCGACAACGATAAAATAATCATCATGACTAGCATTTGATTTACGAGCAGCCGAAAAGTGTTGTCTCACTCCTTCGAACAAAATTGGGTAGTGAATAAATAAACACCAAAAAGCACAATTTATTTTGATATCTGTGCATAACAACTCAACCCGCTACCTCATACAAGAAACGCAATTTAAATCCTCACTTTTTTTTGCTGTGACGTCATACCTTCACGTTTCGTCTGCTGAAAAAGGGGTAACCTTCAAACCGAATGATTCCCTCCGTCCCACCCGTTGGCAGATGTTCAACCAGAAAAGCAGCAGCGACTTTTTGCGGTTGTCTTGTTCAATCGATCGACAAAACCCGCAACGTCACCGTTTGCGTATCTTTACCGCGGCTTCCGATGGAGCTATTTCTAACCTGCCGTTCTTTTATCTATATTTCCACTACATTCGCAGTGTCCCGATGTTCGGTGGCGTTTTCTGCATTTGAATCCACTTCCCGATCGCTGGATGCGAGGGTGTGACGAGTGCGGAACAGTCGTTTTTCTCCACCCACCGGGATAAACAGAAGCTACCGGTCGGTCGGTCGGTCGATTGCTCTCGCACGGTGGTGTCAATGAACATTAAACTGTTTCGATTTTTAAACGTTTCCCGGGAGTGTTTGTTTACACTAAACTGTAGGATATTCGCATCTCTCGCACCGGTACCGGTTTGGCATTTAATGCCAACACATATGGATTTTGTATACATTCTGGTCCGGCGAAAAAAAAACATGTGCCTGTTTCGTTGAATGGGATAAAATAACATATGTTGTTGTCTAGCTAGCCGGGAAGCACGATGTTAGTGGGTAAAGTCAACTCAATTAGCCGAAAGTTCGAATATTATGCTACAAAATTTGAGTTAAGTGCGAATTTGTAGATAGGTTCTTTTCTATTCACCAGCTAATTGGCTTCTGGTTCGTGTTTGAAAATTATCACGGTTCATACATCAAATGAATATGTGAGGTAACAGTATCTATATTCATATCATCGTTTGGAGACGTTAGTTGAAGTTAGATTCTCTGTCATCATCGAATGCCATTTAATACAGCTTCAGTTATCAATAAAATAGTGTACTGCCTTGGGTAATGAGTAAAATTTAGGTGCAATGGCCGTATATAATTTAGAATTTGCATCCATGATGTTTGACCTCCACTTCATATGTATTAGGATATTGAAAATATAGTCCAATCTTCATTGATTGATAAGTGTACGAGAGAATTGATATTACCTTTAGTAATTCTTGCAGGTCGAACATACGACAACCGAATTCTGAATATTATCATATATCATTTTTTTTATTTAAAAGATATTTTTATTCAGGCCTATTTGCGTACAAGCTTTACGTGGCCGATTGAGCCAATTTTTTAAATAATTTTTTTTATTTGGATCTCGTTGTCACCCTTTTTCTAGGGGGAGAGGAGCTTCCATTTCCCTCCTGCGAGGATTGAGGGGCACTTCGTTCGTGGTTCGTCTCGTCATCCATTGCCGCATCGGTGGTATTGTTGTTGATTTCGTTGCTAGTTGCTGGAGATGTTCTTTGTTGTACATTGTTTGCAGTTGCTGGTTGGTTGGATGGTAAGCTGTTAACTGCAGCTGGTGTACTTTGTTCTATAGGGGATACGTTGGATGTTTTCGTTGAAGGGGATGCTTCACTGTTGATGGTGACTGTCATAGGTGGGGTTGCTTAGGGTTGATGTGAAGGAAGCACCGTTGTCCATTGGTGTAGTTGACTCCTTGTCCAGTTTACCACATGGCATATTGTAGTGAACAGCTTTTTGGCAGTATTGACATGTGGCCATAGGTAACAAGTGATTTGCACGGAATACTTGTATCTTAACCGAAAATCACATAAGAAGGTATAGGCCTCTGTAAGTGTATGCGTAACAAACGTACGCCATTTAGAAAACCGGGGAAAAAGTTCTCCCACTTTTCTTTTTCGATAGAGAGAATCTCTCCGTATTGGGACATAGTTTTGCGAATATATGAATCGGTGACGCTTGAGGGAAGATCATGCACACGCACTTCTATAGAACTATATTCCATATATACTGGAATGTTGTACTTAATGTTCTCGTGCTCTACATAGTGCACATTGTTATTGTCTTTTGCGAATTGAATTGCATCCAACTCTTTGTAAAACTGGAAGTAAATAAGCAAACCTTCAAGTTCTCGTATCGAAGGTCGAATTTTGCACTGCCTGAAGCCAACAACAATTGTATTCTTTCGTGTCGGCGGTAGCTTTTGTTCGTTTTGTTCACTCATTTTGAGATAGTTCTATTGTTCACTACACAATACTTGGTTTCTTTCGTCTCGAACGTAAGCGGTTTTGTGTTTAATCGACTGACTTGGATGAGATGTGAAAGCGAACTGATATATCATTTTATTTAGCACAAAAAAATTTCTATAAAGCGAACGGAAACAAGTTGATGGTATATAAATAGGAATTACAAATTATACAAAATTTTATTATACTAAAAGTACAGAATAAAAATAGCACAATAAACTCAAGTATTATGATAGTGTAAATGTTTTGTGCCTCATCATGCGACACTTTCCACATTGTAGTTAATCAGATTAAAATTTTGTATTGAATAAATTAAGAAATATTTACGACTACGGAGATGAATTATAGGGATTGGAAAAAAAGTGTGATATTATTAATTATCTTCACCAAATTTTCAAATTTTTCAGTTGTCAAAATATTGGGGGGGGGCGTCACCCTCCAATAAAATCATTGGGGAGGGGGTGCAAAAAGTGCTTTGCCCCCCCATAGTTGCCGTGCCTGGTGAGAATTGTTATTAGGTGTACAACTTTGATTCCGCCATTTTTTTTCTCAAAATAAAAGCTTCATTGCGAAAAAGTGCTTACGGATGTATTATTCAAAGTATTGTCCGTTGCTAGCGACAACTTTCTCCCATCTTTCCGGCAATTTTCGGATCTCGGCTCGAAAAAAGAAGTCCTCTTTTGACGCTATCCATGAAGCAATCCATTTTTCCAACTCTTCGAATGATTGAAAATGTTGATCTCCCAGGCCGTGTGCCATCGAACGGTGGAAGTCAGAAGGGGCGACATCTGCGAAATACGGCAGGTGGGGCAAGACTTCCCATTTCAGCGTTTCCAGGTACTTTTTGACCACTTTTGCGACGTGAGGCCGAGCATTGTCGTGTTGGAGGATGACTTTGTCAAGTCGCTCTTGATATTGTGGCCGCTTTTCTTTCAGCGCGCGTCTAAAGCGCACCAGTTACGTTCGGTAGCGATCTCCTGTGATGGTTTCAACCGGTTTTAAGAGCTCGCAGTAAATCACACCAAGCTGATCCCACCAAACCATAGCCATGGCGCCGTGAATATTCGGTTTTGTCTTCGACGAAGTAGCATACCCGGGCTTTCTCCATGATTTTCTGCGTTTAGGATTATCGTATAGAACTTACTTTTCATCACCGGCTACGATTCGATGTAATGACCCCTTACGATTTTGTCTTTGAAGTAGTTGCTCACATACAAATAGACGGCGCTCGATGTTCCTCGGTTTCAACTCGTACGGCATCCAGTTTCCTTTTTTCTGCATCATGCCCAGGGCCTTAAGACGTTTTGAAATAGCTTGCTCACTCACTCCCAACGCTTCGGCAAGCTCTTCTTGGGTTTGGCATGAATCTTCATCAAGCAATGCTTCTAGTTGTTCATCTTTGAAGGTTTTTTCTCTTCCACCACCATGTTTGTCTTCGACATCAAAATCACCATTTTAAAAACGTTGCAACCACTCCCGACACGTTCTTCTACTCAGAGCAGCATCACCGTAAATTTCTGAGAGCATTCGATGCGCTTCAGCTGCATTTTTTTCGAATTGTATCAGAAAAGTAAAGCTTCCCGCAAATGGCGAGAATTGGGCAAATAAACAGACATTTTCGAGTGTGAATAATACGAAAACAAGAACAACTGTCACCGAAATGGCGATGACAATTCGTTAGGCACTGTACACACTCACTTTAAAGGCATTATCATCCGTGTATTTTGACCAGCCTCAGCCAGTACAACCACATATCGGAAAATGGCGGAAGCAAAGTTGTACACCTGATATTAACACACATTTGAAATTGACGACTTTCAAATCTTGAAGACGTCTTCAGCGTTGTCACGTTTATGGTGGATCAAAATTTTCGATTATTCATACCCTATAACTCCGGGAACCGGATCCAGACAAAATCAGATGGCAACCGAATGGATCGCACGACTTCTTATTTCAATCTAGGTTCGTGAAAACAGATTTCTGAACCAAATCATGTCACGTCTGATGTTCCTCAGGGTCCCCACTTAGGGCCCTCTCCTGTTTATTTTGCAAGTCAATGACATTTCCTTATTACTTGATTTAGCTTGATGTTTTTCGGTGATGAAAAGACTTTTAAAAAACTTCGTAGTTTACGTTTCAGCTTACTTTTATTTTAGCCATCTTCGGAAATTTTTTATCCAATTCTACCTTCTTCGTTCCTTTGGGTTCAAAGCTAATATACCGCATCGAAAGAACAAAATTGCTGCCTAAATATTCAGAACGATCTTTCTATTTCAACGAACTCTCTTGCTGATTTTCAGTCTACTGAATCATTATGTTACGATCGTATTGATACTAGTCATCCTTCCAGGTCGAACAAACGACTACTGGTTTGTAAGATAAGTGCCATTGTGTGCAAAAAAATCCTCTTTTGAAATCAATCTTGTTTCTGATTGGTATTTACATTCGTGAAAAATAAATGGTTTGTCTTACTGAAAATGAGAACACAGTTTTCCAACAACGAAGTAAATGAAGTCTAATGACTTTGCTATCCATTACGACAGTGCGGTTATGTCGTAGACATTACCCGCCCGTTTTCTTAAGACTTATCTGCTGGTTTTTATACAAAAAGGAAAGCTAGCTTAGCTTAGTGACTGTTAAAAGAAATAGGATCATCAACATTTAGATTGGCCGCAAATAATACTGTGCTCGCGGTTGGTTCGAATATTTGTTTATTTTATCCGAAGGTCAAATGCATTTGTTTTCGATCATCTTTTCTTGCACTTCCCTGTGAATCACGAACGTCTCTAATGAATTGATTTAACAAATCGATGGACCAGCAATTTATCTTGGTTCAAACGACAAAAACTGTACCGTACATTCACAGACAAACTGATCACATTTTTAGATCACATTACATTTTTTTTTATCTTCTGAGAGCACATTCAGCAGTTGATTCAGATTCATATGGGAGGTCTATAATATAACTGAAACTGAAACAAACATATCCAAGCAAGCCGTTTTAGTTTTATTTATTCGAACAGTTCTACTGTCAAATTTAAAACTGGTATACGCTGTCGTTCTATTTTCTCTAAATTTGAAACACAGATAAAACGCTACTGGTGCTGTCAGTTTATTTTATTATAGATTCTAGATTTGAATTTTAAAACTGACATAAATTATACATCTAGAACAAAGGGAGAGTCGCTTAACACAAACTATAATGTGCCACTGAAATAGCAGGTGATATACTATGAGCCTAAGTGTGCCACTCTGTGCCCCATGAAACAGCTACTTGTCAAAACTGAGCCCTTTGTGTGCCGCAACTGTGCAACTGTATGAAAACGAAAGTGCTAATATTGATAAAAGCACCAACGCATTGTGTTAATGTGTGATTGACACATTGTTCTAAGCGTCCTCCCCTTGTCATCTAGAACTAAAATACGCCTGAACATTTTCAACGTTCTATCACCGATTAATTTCATGTTAGAACTTATCATGTTTCATACACATGTTTGTACCTCTTTGGCATTACAATACTGTTAGTAAGATTTCAGTACAGTAGTTAATCACAAAAATTAATTTTGGCTTTAGGACGAATGATGGAAAAAAACGAATGTTATACTTGTTGTTCTGTGTAATATTTCCCTACCATTTATTAGAGTATAAAACATAAAGTCACGAATCTCACACGTAATTAAGATTCAATCGGTCTAATTTATAACTATGACTGCTAATTTCAACTTGAAACATTCCGTCTAAATAGTTTCTACTGCTTGCTTACAAATTTAAAACAAACGAATCTTGCATAACTTGTGACTCTAGCTTAAGAAAAGTGCTTAATTCTCCTAGCAGTGAGATGATACCACTTTTTCATCAATCCGCATGCGTTTTTTGCGTGGATATTCTTGATATGTTTTCATAAAATTATTTTAATGACCGTTGTATTAAATGAAAATTTGAAATTTCAATCACTCATTACCCAGTAATTTTTGAGCTGCAAGACGAATCAAAGATAGAAATTGTATGAATGTCCTCGGCATCTTAGAGCTTAAATATATCGTTGAAAAAAAAACAACAAAGAAATTGTATGAAACCTTAAAATTATTCCTTTTAATCTAAATATGTGACATCGATTCCCTAGAAGACTGCTGGAGTACAGTAAAAGCAGCCATAAACCACGCAGCCGAGTGCACCGTCGGGTACGTGGAACGGAGTCGACGGAACGAATGGTTCGACGAAGAGTGATTTTGTAGTATTACCGCCCAGCGCGGGCGGCGGCAGAACGTGGAACGAGACAAATAGACCCGCATCTTTCGGGAGAAAAAACGTAACCTGAAAGAAGCGGAGTGCGAGGAAATGGAACTGCTGTACCGCTCTCAAGAAACACGGAAATCAACGGCTCAACAAATCCCGCAACGGCCCTGTGCCGCGAGCCGAAATGTGCAGAGATAAGGACGGGAGCCTCTTAACGGATGGACGTGAGGTGATTAAAAGGTGGAAGCAGCACTTCGATGAGCACCTGAACGGCGCGGAGAACGTAGGCATGGGGGCTCAAGATGACGGGAGAAACTACTACGTCAGTGCAGCAGAAGACGGAAATGATCCAGCTCCCACATTGAGGGAAGTTAAGGATGCCATGCACCAGCTCAAAACCAACAAAGCAGCTGGTAAGGATGGCATCGCAACTGAACTCATCAAGATGGGCCCAGAAAAGTTGGCCACGTGTTTGCACCGATTAATAGTCAGGATCTGGAAAACCGAACAGCTACCGGAGGAGAGGAAGGAAGGGGTAATTTGCCCCATTCACTAGAAAAGCGACCATTTGGAATGCGAGAACTTCCGAGCGATCACAATTCTGAATGCCGCCTACAAAGTGTTATCCCAGATCATCTTCCGTCGTCTATCACCTAAAACGAATGAATTTGTGGGAAGTTATCAAGCCGGCTTCATCGATGGCCGATCGACAACGAACCAGATCTTCACCGTGCGGCAAATCCTCCAAAAATGCCGTGAATACCAGGTCCCAACTCATCACCTGTTCATCGACTTCAAGGCAGCATACGATAGCATCGACCGCATAGAGCTATGGAAAATTATGGACGAGAACAGCTTTCCTGGGAAGTTGACTAGAATGATCAAAGCGACGATGGACGGTGTGCAAAACTGCGTAAGGATCTCTGGTGAACTATCCAGTTTATTCGGATCTCGCCTTTTAGCTACCCTATTCTCGATACTTTCGGAAACGGAATTCGGAAATCGGTGCAGCCGAGAGATAGAGAAATCGTAGTGTGTTCCAAATAAAATTTTTGGATACCTTTCGGGATCGAAAACCGAATACCGGTAAAACTGAAATAAGTTTATTTGATCATCGACTCTCAAAATCTGTGAACCCGATAAACCTGATATCAAATCTTACCACCAATTACACTGTATCTCCTGAACCGGTAGTCGGATCTGATTTGAAAACAACCAGGATTTTCTAGGACCTTAAGATCTTTCATGTGTATATTGTATAGACGAAATTGGTTCAGTCATCTACGAGCAAAATGAGTGACATTATTTTAATTTCATTACGTATAGCATCCTGTAGTTCAGGAACCAGAAGTCGATTCCAAATGAAATTCAGAAACCTTATTTAGGTGTATACGACTGTACATATGAGTCTAAGTTTGTTGAAATCAGTTAGGCCATCTCCGAGAAAAATAACTAAATTGTTTTTCACCCACAAATTTGCTGATCTCGACGAACTTCTTCGAATGGTACATAAGGGTGTAAGAAGTTGTGTTCTTTCAGCAATTATTGTTGCAAGCAGTATAAATCAATATAAATTAGAAATTGTTTTGTATTTAAAAATACTGCTATCTTTCTAATACATATGTCATGTCCGAACGATAATGTTGCCAAAAACGAACCGTGCTAAAATGGAAATGTCATGAAAAAGGGTGCTGTGCATAGTCTTCTAGATGCTAAGAAACAATTGGATAAAACAGTATTGAAAATCGTGTTCCACTTTCGGAGTAACATGCCTTTATCATTAAGCGCGTAAAACTCCTACTTCTGAAATAATGTGAAAAGTCGCATGCAGAAAAATATCGATATCTTCGTTAAAAGTAGACAGATCTTAACCATCTACGGCTCATTGGATAGCTTTTACCGTACAAAATCTAAGTTTAAAAACATATTTTGTTTTCAAAGTCTACTGTGGCTGATGTTGTCAAAAAACTGAAAACTTTGACATAAAACTTCGTATAACTCAAAAAGTAAACATCCGATCTCAAAACCATTCAATAGCATATATAGTCACACACGTTTCTCAGAGATGGCTGATCCGATTTTCACAAACTTTACAAGGAAATATGTACAAATTTATTAAAAAATGCGCACTTTATTTTCTCAGAAATTTCTTAACCGATTTTCACAAATCAAGAAGCAAATTAAAGGTCTTAAAACTTTTTTAAAAGTCCCCAAAAAGTTCATTCAAATCCGACTTCCGGTTCTGGTATTATAGTGAGATTAGTAAAAATTTTCAATTTCATGAGTAGTTTTTCACAAGCGATAGCGAAGCGAGGTGCACATCTTTATAAAACTTACTGGTAAATTAATCTTTTTGGTAGATCCTGTTATTGAGTAAATAAAACTACTTTGGACTACTAGCCGCTTCCGAAAGCATCGATAATAGTGAAGAAAATCTCCAAAAAGGGAACTCACTTCGATTTCTCAGCAACGTTTAAGCAGATTTTCACGAATCATGATTCAAATTAAAGCTCTCATTGTCGTTAGATATACTGTGCAATTTCATCACGACCCGACTCCCGGTTCCGAAATTGAAGGGCGATGAGTGTAGAAACATTCGAATCGTTATTCAAAATGACGATTCAAAATTATTACGCAACGGTACGTGCGGCTTTGCTCCGTTCGCAGCGTGCAGGGTTGCCGCATTAAAATTTAAATTTTTCAGTGGTCAAAAAGTTCAATACGGGACTCACTTAATTTTCTCAGAGATGATTTGATCGATTTTCACAAACAGGCTCAAATAAAAGTTCCTATAGTCTCATAGGTTGCTGTTTAATTTCATCTGAATCCGACTTCCGGTTCCAGAACTATAAGGTAAAGTGTGGCTAATCATTTAATGCGATGTTGCAAAATAAAGAAACATTCTTATTAACTTGACATAACTGTTTACAAATTGAAAAGGTTATGTTAGTTTATACCCAAAGAAAGTTTCTTATTTTATTCAAGATCGAAAAAAAAAATTTAAAAAATCTTCTAGTGATATTTTTGAAAATATAAGTAATATGAGAAAGGCATCATTACATCACTAGGTGGATTAAAAAAGGTTTTTATATTTGTAAAAGAAGCTAAAATGGGCATTCGACCAAAACAGTTTAAGAAACATTATTTTAGAATGACATAGACGTTCGTTATTCGAACCTAGAGACATTTTCTGTTACAGTTCATGTTATAATACAATCACTCTGTTAATAAATAATGAATCAATAATCATGTCCAATACGTTGTCAAAGAATGTGGATTTTTTCAATCGAATGTAGTTTTAAGATACATTGACTGCGAGACTTTCAGACTATATTCATACATTTCTTTTCTGACTTTCCGACAGCTTGAAGTTAACATTTTTTAGTTTCTGCATTGATTCCAGACTCAAGCTAAACCGCAAATATTTTCATCCATCCTAGTCTCTACTATTCTCCCTTGGGTACAAGTTTTTTAACAGTTTCGTTCCGTTCGTTCGTAAGAGCGGAGGCCTGGTAAAACAAAACCACTGATTCGCTCGGAATCCTTCAGTTCCCACGTGTGTCACTGTTTCGTGTTGAAATAACGTGAACTGCCAAAACTTGATTGAGTCTGTCAGCTTCCGACTGCTCCGAAGCTCTCATTCCGCTACTCCCCTGTCTGCCACGCAACGAGAACACAAGGGAATTCTATTTTCACCACACCTGTCTGAACTCTGCGGAACAATTTCCATCATCCTGTGTCCCATTTTTATGGATCCATCGAAATGATGGGGCTAAAATATGTGTCAGTGTCCCCATTTGTTACACCGGTATGTACGAACATACATGGAGTAACATTTTTATTCGCCATCAACAACTTGCCTTTGTCGAGTCGGAGCAATGTCGTTTATTATGGGTTACCGGTTCCAGTCCCTGAAAATGTCCCGAACGTGGTTGATGCTGAGAGCCGCCGACAGCCTGACATGTCGTGTGGAGTGTTGTGACTATACCGAATATTTGTACGATGTTCACCTTGTGCCTTTCAGCCGGTAGAATCTCCTCAGCCCCTGGATTGCGGCACACTTACGGGTTAGGGTTAAATTTGTGATATTGATGTACTTGGCTGTGACAGTTCTTGACATCGAAAAAGAAAAATTTTAATTCATGAGATGTCGCGACTGTAGAGCAAATATGTGATGTGCTTTTGATGGAAATGTTTTTTTGTGATGAAATGCCATGTTGACTTTTGCCTAAAACGATAAACATTGGAATTGATTTGATGGAAAACTCGCATCCACCGTTGTGTATCACAGGATAACAAAATACTGAAGAAAGATTGGCGTTGTTTACATCGAGAAAATAGGATGAAAACTCCATATATAAATCCATATGATAGATTTGGGCTCGATAACTGATCGACGTATGTCATCCAATGCAGAAGGGTTGATAGGACAGGGTACACTAACGGGGTGAAACGAAACATCAACATGATTAATGATGGCTTCTGTAGGACCTTCGAAGACGAAGGAACGGAATATAGGTCAACAATAATGACTGGGAGAAGTAAATTGTTTGTTTGATGTTGTTGGGCCATAGGTTTTTGATATGGAAAAGAGGTAAGTGAAATATGGCCATGGGTAGAATGTCAACGGTCTGATAATTTATAGCCAAAAAGCTATACCAACTAGCGGACAGCAACTGTGCAAGAAATATGTATATATGAAAACAAATAAAACGAATTAAGGAAGGTCACGTTCGAATGTTCCGTGAAGCTAGAAGCTGGAGTAGTAAATCCTGGGCGATGGCAGGAATTTATGTACAAATATTTGACAGAAAAGTTAAACACGAACACGGTAACAGAAAATCCACAGAAAATGATGTTTTTCACCTCACGCGAACCAGTCAACAAGTTGAATCGCGAATTTCGCTTATCGTGTGTGTTTAACCTATTCCCAGCCTCATTGTCGGGAAGCAGTTAACTGAACAAAAGATGTTTCCATTTGTTTTGTCGATGCAAGCAAATTATTTCAATCCGAAATTTGAAACTTTATTGACAAAAAAATTATCACAACAAACTTTGCAAAAAATTGAGTTTTTCCATCTTTCTGGCAATTCACGATGTTGATGATGCATGGCCGAGGTATTCATACGTTTTGAATCATCGCCAGTATCAATTTGATGCGAACAAATTTTTCCCTTTTGCCATTGGAGCAGTTTTTTGCCCGTGAAGAAACGGCGTTCGAAGTCCCTTGGATGCAATTCATGCGGCACCCAATTGCCTACCTTTCGGATCGCTCTCATTGCTTTTGAACATTGAGAAATGGCTGACTGAGTAGCTGCGAGTGGTTTTGGAAGTTCTTCCTGTGTTTGTGATGGTTTCTTCATTCATTTATCTGTGTTAAGAATTGCTTTTCTGCTTCTGATATAGACCAATTCCACCGCAAGTGACAGATATTTTTTGAAATTTTATTTTTGTATTTTTCGATTCGGCACAAACGAAAAAAATTGCATTATCATTTTGCCAATCCATCTTTTGAGCAGTGACTAAAAATATCCCTTGAAAATTTCTAGTTATATATATCCCAGAAACGATAAATCCGATAGATTTGGTAACTTGTGCAATATTTTAGGTAATTGGACTATATAAAAAAATCAGCATCGTTGAAATTTATTTTGTTTATTTTGCATTTTGAAAACTACACGTAAAATTCAAATGTCTCAAAATAAAGCATTTTTGATATGTTGTAGCTGATGTTCAAAATAAAAGACTGTAAAATTTTTAGAACGGAAAAACAGTATTTGAATAAGTTACATATTTTCCAAACAATGTAATGAAACCTTATCAAGAAACGTTGAATATCCAATAAAAAAGATGTTAATCAAAATTTTACTATATGCTACCGTTCTTAAGATAGAGCGGTTTTAGAAAAAGTTGGGAAAATTTTTATTTCTGTAACGATACTGGATGATGTTTGAATCTTGTTAACATAGAAGCGAATTTTCTTGAAACAGTAGATAAATTGTTAAGCAATAGATGTCATAAAAAATGCATATGAAAAATTTTAGAAGCAAAGCTTCTGCTTTCACATGTTTGAACAAATTTTAACAATATCAATTTTGGTTTCGAAGGCATTTTATTTTAATATTTTAGATCACTCGATCCAGTGTACTTGAAACGCGAGAAAAAATCCGTAAATAATATTTCATTCAAATTAACGCGGGAGCCAAGATTAGCGCTTGAATTCACTCAAAAAAATAAATAGTTGAAAAATTATTAAAACATTGAACTCATGTAAAATCATCTAAATTAGTTGTTTCAACCCTGATGATTATTGATTTTATTTACGCTAATCGCTAATCTGCCAGCATGCAGAATTCAACTTATTTTGCTAGTGATTTTCACTACCAGTTCTATTTTTTTAATTGCAAACAAAAAAGACACTCGTTTAGTTGTACCAAATTTTACCCAAGTCAAGCTCAGAAAAACAACTAATTGTTTAGTTCCATGCAGTGTGATACTGCACCTATCTGAATATCATTTCAATTAATGGTGAAGAAATAAAAATATAGAAAGAGAGAATTGCATACTAAAACAGGTATTTGTGGTTGTAGAACGAAAAAGAAGAAGCAAAAAGAAAACTAATTTGAAAAATGAGAAGAAAAACTACTAGCCTGAAATTGTTCGTACCTTTCATAATTGTACAAATGATTTCTACAAACCGGTAAGATGGATTGAGAAACTTTGAACCAACTTCAAATAACTCCTTTTTTAGAATTTTACTATTCTGTTTCCACATAGCGAATACAACCGATTCTTTACGTACAGTACCATTTCATTCTACGGTTCTAAGAATCCTTCCTCGAACAGAATACAACTGACTTGTAAGACGTTTACGGTATTTTACGGTTTGGAAATTTAAATATGTATTTTATGCATTTTTGCATGGAAAATTGCCGCCCAGAATCATGACTCGGCATTTAAGTGAATTCACATTCGCATAATAAGATTACATTTAGGTTAATTCAGCACGATTGCGTTTTGAGTACAATACAGAAACTTTGTCCGTATGACAAGAACTCCACTGCCAGGCCGAAGTAAAAAAAAACTTAACCTAAAATAAATCCACTGAGCACAAGCTTTCATGTCGGTAAAGAATCGAAAGTTACTGTGTTCTGTAAGGGTTTACATTTAATTGCTCTATTTATTCTGACATCTCCTTGATAAATGTTCATTCTTATTTTCTGCATGTTCCTCTAAAGTAAGTTTGAAGTTTTCTTAATTTCAATAAAACTCCTGATTGAAACTGCTTACGTAGAAGTAAGGATGTAAAAAATAAAATGTGTTGATACATTTGCTAGCAACAGTTCGCTTGATTTGATGAAACCTCATTATCCGTCGGTGCGGAGGAAGAAGATTAACATAATATCATCTGTTTCCTTGATGACAGCTCTCGAATTTTTCGCTCATATTCACAACCAACAGCTCTTCGCACATCAACTTCCACCAAAGTTGACAGATTGCCACTTTTTCACTTCCTAACGAGAGGAATGAGATTAGAAAAAAAAAACAGAATCAAACCAGGAGATCATTATTTTTAGATTTTCGTCGCTACCGCTACCGAAAGTTGATTTCACTGATTTCAGGACGGAAAATCATAATCAACGTGACAAAAATCTTTCAATTATTTTGTCAACATTTTCTCAATTAGTGGATCGCCAGAGCTGTATCTGGCATTGTATGCCATAATTTTTAATCTGAAATATTAATTGGCTTCGAACAGAAGCTTTTATCTACCAGCTAAACAATTATTCAAAGTAATTTGGCTGTCATTGTTTATTGAACATAGATATCGAATGAATGAATTAAATGTAGTAAGAAGTTTCGGAAAAAAACTAAAACAACTGCAAAGTATTGAACACAATGAAAAAC
This sequence comes from Malaya genurostris, assembly GCF_030247185.1. Taxonomy (NCBI): domain Eukaryota; kingdom Metazoa; phylum Arthropoda; class Insecta; order Diptera; family Culicidae; genus Malaya; species Malaya genurostris. The sequence goes on from NC_080571.1 coordinate 259,598,997, forward strand.
ACGAAAGAATGCGCAACTATTTCTATAGTAAAGCAAAGCATTGGTATTACATTTCTGTAGTGGAATTTGACCTTCTGTTTCAACAGACTTCGCAGTCGATTCAGAGTGTACAGAAACATTGCATGGCAAGTGCTACGATTCCTTCCAGATCGGGGCAAGAACATACGACAACTGGTTTGTAAGGCCAGTGTCCTAAGCATTGAACCACCAACCCGGGACAATTTCTGTAGTAATGAATGTATTTACTTCAATTATTGAAATGCAATACATTGTAAAAACTAATCAATAAGTAACAGATCGGCTGAAAAGTTCGTATCGTTTCTATGAGAGGGCGCCACTAGAACTAAATCCATACCATTTTCAGTTAGTACCAACCTTCAAAAGATACGTGTGTGAATTTGACAGCTGTCTGATTATTAGTTTGTGAGATATTGCATTTTGAGTGAAGCTACTTTTGTTATAGTGAAAAAAATGGAAAAAAAGGAATTTCGTGTGTTGATGAAACACTACTTTTTGATGAAAAAAAGTGCCGCCGATACCAAAAAATGGCTTGATGAGTGTTATCCAGACTCTGCACCGGGCGAAGCAACAATTCGTAAGTGGTTTGCAAAATTTCGTACTGGTCATATGAGCACCGAAAACGATGAACGCAGTGGACGTCTAAAAGAGGCTGTTACCGATGAAAACGTGAAAAAAATCCACAAAATGATTTTCAATGGCTGTAAAGTGAAGTTGATCGAGATAGCTGACACCCTACAGATATCAAAGGAATGTGTTGGACATATTATTCACGAATATTTGGATATGAGAAAGCTTTGTGCAAAATGGGTGCCGCGTGAGCTCACAATCGATCAAAAACAACAACGAATTGATGACTCTGAGGAGTGTTTGGAGCTGTTATATCGAAATAAAACCGATTTTTTTCGTCGATATATAAAAATGGACGAAACATGGCTTCATCACTTCACTTCGGAGTCCAATCGACAGTCAGCTGAGTGGACTGCACGCGATGATCGACTACCTTGAAAAGGGAAAAACCATCAACAGTGACTATTATATAGCGTTATTAAAGCGTTTGAAGGAAGAAATTTAAAAAAAACGGCCTCATTTGAAGAAGAAAAAAGTTTTGTTTCATCAAGACAATGCACCGTGTCGCAAGTCGATGAAAACCATGCTGAAATTGAACGAATTGGGCTTCGAATTGCTCCCTCATCCACCGTATTCTCCAGATTTGGCCCCCAGTGACTTTTTCCTGCTCTCAGACCTCAAGAGAATGCTCGCTGGTAAAAAATTTAGAAGCAATGAAGAGGACAAAGGACAAATCGTACTACAAAAATGGTATCGAAAAGTTGGAAGATCGCTATAATCGCTGTATCGCCTCTGATGGCAATTATGTTGAATAATAAAATCGAATTTTGCCAAAAAATGTGTGTTTCTATTAAACGATACGAACTTTTCAGCCGAACTGTTAAGTAGTGTAGTCACGATCGCCATTGAGACTGACCTCGGAAGATACATATTTCGATAAAATTTTTGGTCTATGCTTGTTGGAAGAGAAATCACAAAATCTTCTGAATTTCCAAAGATTGCTGTTGGGAATATTTTAGTATGTTTACTCTTCATGATGGTCCGTCAAAAGTGGCAATGCCACTTTCCTCTTTGAAAACACGACAGAGGCGGTATCAATGTCACTGCCCTTTTGAAGGCACGAATTTTTAGTATCATCTTCATGCATCTTGTCAGTCGACTTCATACGGCTTCATTTGTAAATTCTGTGCATTTTTTTGTATTGGATCTCGTTGTCACCCTTTTTATTGGGGGAGAAGAGCTTCCATTTCCCTCCTGCGACACTTTGTTCGTGGCTCGTCTCGTCATCCATTGCCTCATCGGTGGTATTGTTCGCAGTCTTGAGTTCGTTGCTAGTTGCTGTAGATGCGCCTTGTTGTACATTGGTTGCAGTTGCTGGTTGGTTGGAGGGTAAATTGTTTACTGCAGCCGGTGTACTTTGTTCAATAGGGGATACTGATGGTTCCATTACAGGGCAGTCATTGTTGTTGGTGACTGTCACAGGTATTCTGGGGTTGCTTGGGGTTGGTGTGAAGGAAGCACCGTTGTCCTTTGGTGTAGTTGTCTCCTTGTTCAGTTTATCACATGGCTTTCCGTAGTGAACAGCTTTTTGGCAATATTGACATGTGGTCATCTGATTGTAACAAGTGATTCTTGTATCCTGACCGAATGTCACATAAGAAGGAATAGGCCTCTTCAAGCGCATGCGTAACAAACGTACGCCATTTAGAATACCGGGGAAGTGCTTCCACTTTTCCCTTTCAATAGAGAGAATCTCTCGGAATTGGGACATAGTTTTGCGAATATAAGGATCGATGACGCTTGAGGGAAGATCTTGCACACGGACTTCTATAGCACTATGATATATATACTGGAATGTTGTACTTAATGTTTTCGTGCTCCACATAATACACATTGTTATTGTCTTTAGCGAATTGAATTGCATCCAACTCTTCATAAAACTGGATGTAAACAACATTATTTGTCTTATTGCATTGAAGTAAATGCACACGTTTAATGTCAAGATGCATTTGCTCCTTAAGCAAACCTTCAAGTTCTTATATCGAAGGTCGAATTTTGCACTGCCTGAAGTAAACAACAATTGTATTCTTTCGTGTCGGCGATAGCTTTTGTTCGTTTAGTTCACTGTTTTCGAGGACTACACAATACTGTAATTGGTTTTTCCATCCCGAACGTAAGCGGGTTTGTTTTATCGACTGACTTGGATGAGATGAGAAAGCGAACTGATGCTGTTCGATTATTATTCAATCATATCGTAATCAAGCAGTGACAGGACAAATGAAGATAATATTAATTGTATCGGCAATCAATGAGCGTCCTGAGTGTAATATCGAGAGTATTTTTCACATACCGGCTCTCAGACACTCAATACATAATGATTTGTAGAGTCTGGTTGGCAGCTGTCCAGTGACATAAGCTACCAAATCTTTATCGTACAACATTGCTACTTGATAGTGACAAATATCAGCTCTGACCACATCATATAGAAAGAAAAACCGCAACATCCATTTTCACCTTTTGCTAATTTCAAACAGAAAGAGTGACTCACGTTGATTTCTGGTGAATAAGGGCCTTCCAAGTATGTCGTCGCCTAGGTAGCCAGGGCTTATTGTGGCACTATCACCTTGATTATAATTAACGAGATACTGGATATCTCATTTCACCTACTGCCATAGGACAAATAATTGTTTGTGAGAGTGACTTTTCCTATTCCGTGGCAGTATACGACCGAAGATGCCACCGGGATTTATAATCTGATCTATACTTATTTTGTTCATACTCCAGCTGACTACTTAATTAATTAAATTTGATTGCGGATCCCTGCAGCAAGCACACGTTGTGACAATAATACGCGTGAGACTTGCCTACTTTAACACCATCCGTGAAAATTCGAATTCTCAAAATCTTCACCATCAATTTCAATCGTTACCAAGCCCACCGTCGTCCTAAAACCGAGTACAGGTTCTGAAAATCAAATTTCCTATTTACTATGCGGAAACCATAATTCAAGCACATCACCAGCGAAATAGCGTACCCTGAATGCCAACGATTACCAAGCACGCGAGGAAATTAAAAATTTAACAATTCCTCAGAACTAATCGATATCAACATACGCGACACGATTCTCCCCCCGAGTGGGGATGGGTTGGAGCATGCCCAACTTGCTTCCCATTTCATGTATTTCATGTTGAACCCACGCGGTTGGACTGACCTGCTGCACCATACCGAACAGAAATGGTGTTGGATGGTTGAAAAACCAGAACCAGGAAAACCGGAAGGCGACGTTAGTTTACTGCAAATCGATCCAACCCCTGCTAACGCCACCGAAACACTGACTAGGTGGAAAAGTGGTTGGCCCACAAATACACTGCACAGTCGTACGACACGTTCGTACAAGCGGAGACATAGTTGAGCTATGCTAAAGGTTTGGAAATTGGCCAATTTTCGAACGGCAAAGCAAAAGTCAAATGCTACGATCGTAGTTTCGCTTCATAGTTGCATTTATTGTGATGACGAGCTGGAAATCGGACATTGGCGGAAACAAGCTTGTATGATGGATGGGTTCTTTTTAGAACAACGTAAACCGGCAAGAGACTTTTTTACTGCTGAGCCAAAAATTTTCCTGTGTAGCAATTTTTTGCCAAGATCTGTCCACATTTTTTATACTGATATTCAGTAGATCGCGAGCACGGCGAGTTTGAACTAGTTAATCGGACTGACGTAATAATCACATGCACGCGGCGGTACGAAGCTGCAGTGAGAATTCCGATTCCTCCGATTGCTGCACGATATCGTGGCGAGTATCTGATGCTAGTGATTTGAGATTTATACCAGAGCGAAATAAGAAAAATTGCTTGCCGGCGCTCAAACGGCAGAAGCACAGAAAAAATAATCCGATCGCAGCTCCGGCTATTATTAACATTTCAGCACCTCTTGCCAAATCTTGACAAAATAAATATTAATTGCACAGATTTTCGACCAGTCCGACAGCAATGGCGTCAGCGATAAATATACATTTCGATTGTGTTTTGGTAATTGGTGGGAAGAATTAGGACTAAACGTACTGTTACAATTGGCGCGGAAAATTTCGCGGAGGGAATAAAATTTTATGATAAAGTGTATATTGCGTCACAGATCTGAAAACCATGTTTCATAATACATGGTCAGTCAGTCAGTTTAGGGGAATCAGCTGAGATTGAATTGAATGGGCAAGCTATGAAATTCCACCGGATCTGACTCATGATTCTTGATTCAGTCACAAATCATAAATCAAATTCTTGTAGGTAGAAAAATCATAATCACCTGTTGGCGGGGAATACACAAACATGATCTCGAAATTACTGAGCTGATTTTCCATAACTATAGTTCGTCTCATGCACCAAAGAAGAAGTCAAACCCAGGTTTGATCCTCTCAACTAATATGAAGCTCATAGCGTTTAACTATGAAGAAAAACTGTTTTTAATTCACCTAGTGGTGTAATGATGCCTTTCTCATATTATCAGAAACATCACTAGAAGATTCTATCAAGAGATCAAAAACTTTCTTTGGGTATAAACCACACGGAAAACCCTCCAATCAAAAAAATACGATCTTGCAATTTTTTATTTTTGCAGTTGTTGTTTTAACTAATAATTAGTTGATTAGACCAATTTGCTATTTGATTTGCACATATTGAAGTAGTTGAAAAATATGTTGTTTTTAATGCTGTCTTATGTCAAAAACAGCACAAAGTAAAACAAGAATCGCTATGGAAAATTAACCCTTACTTTAGTTGAAATTCAAACGCGTTTCTTAAACATTTTCATGCAAACGAAATTCGCTTATTTTACGTTTGTAAAACTCGTAAAGAGTAACTTTTGAATGATAATAAATTAATGTTTATCATAACACTAGTTGTCAGAATATTAATGTGATGATAAATTATTTACATTTTTACTGCTCTGGTGTTACAAGAAAAAACGATTGATATAAAGTAGTGCTATGCACAGAACTAGCCGTTAAAGACATTGCAATTAACAAAACGTGTTTAACCAAAACTAGAACCCAGTGAATAGTATGCGTTTGAATTTTGGTCTTAAAATCAACTTTATTCTTCATCGTGAATTGCATGTTAATGAATGAGCATCATGTAATCTTCAAGTCATGTACACTAAGGTCTCTTTTTACACGGTTTTTTTTTCGCACGGTTTTTTTATACACGGCTTTTTTTACACGGATTCCGGAATTACCACGGTTTTTATTTACACGGTTTTCGCAATTAACACGGTTTCTGATGAGAGTTTTAAAAAAAATTTCATTTGTTTTTTTGAGACAAAATTTTAAAAAAGGGAACAGGTTGTCTGTAAGAAAACGATTATGAGAGTTAATTTAAAGTTTGAAAGTAAACTAAAATCATTCATTCAACAATTCACGGGAGTATTGACTGTCGTTCCATAAAATGATTAATCAGTCTTCAGATCTTGAACCCCTGTCGTAAATTACACGACAACGTCTCTTCCGCTCAGTTGTGGTGTATGATGTCAGCATCGTCATTGATATCATCGTGAATTTCGGAGTGTTGAAGAACTAGTCAAATTTACTTCAACTCTTCATCATATCGAGCAGTACAATATTTCATACCCATTTGAATGATATAGCTCTAGTAGTATTATGATTTACGCCGATGAAATAAGTTGCTTCAGCATGACACATAGTTAACGCTCGTATCCGTACTGTATTCTACAGTATTGTACTGTATTTTCGACTCAAATACTGTGTACTGTTTTTTACCCTCAAATCTACTGTATTTTAATTTGCACTGTATTTGTACACTGAACTTTAATACAGAATTTTAAATCTTCAACAAATCGAATTTCGATCTGTGGCCTTACAAGAACAGTAAAAACACGTAGCGAATGTGAATGAGAACACAACACTCACAAATTTTTTCATTAATATTCCTTGTTCAGAGCGCGTCACAACAATCAAGCGAAACTTTGATGATTAAAAAAAAAGAAAAATGTCTCAACCACAAAGAAAATATACTCTAAATCAAAATCATTAACAAAAACACCCGCTTCTCAAAAAATGTTATTATTTCTTTCGCACATTTTTCAGTTTTTGACGAATTTTAAAATGCCCTAAAAAGGAAATAAAAAATAATTGAGTTTATGAACTTGCTTTGAACGACTTGTTTAGTCTTGTTAAGACGTAGAGCCGTATTGAGTAAGTTTTACATGATATGCGAATACAACTGTGTGATGAAAACCGCGAAATAGCTACCGCAGAAACGGTACTCGACCCCGAAAATAGTTCCTGTCCTCCTAAATCGTTTTGCCAGTTAAGCTATCCTGCATATGAAACATACAAAAAAACGGACTAATTGAGGACTAAAACACTTTGCAGAGGGATTGTTATTAAGAAATGACTATGTACAAATGAACGCTGTAGAGCCCGAGCACAGCTGAACATGCTCGGTTCTTATTTTCAGTTAGGCTGTTTGTATGTGTGTCTCACATGTAGGATAGTTTAATAAACAAAACAATTTACCCGTATTTGGCTTGCTACGGGTTCGAGTCCCATCCTTGCGATGGCTTTTTCGCGGTTTTCATTACATAGTTGTATTCGCATGTCATTTTTTTCACTCTGTTTTCCTCGTAAGATGCTGATCAAATTAATTTGCTTTTGTTTTTTATTCACTATTTTTAGAAAAAAGCGTACTGTAAAATGTACTGTATTTTCAAAGTCGATGTACTGTATTTCCTTGGTTTTTACGCCAAATATACTGTTTTTCGTAAAAAAATATACGAGCGTTACACATAGTAATACCTTTTCTAATTTGATTTATATTCATCTCTATGAATTCTTCCCCTTTAATTCTGTATCTGCGTGCATAGATCTTCATCCAATACCCATGTCTTCCCACTCAGTTTAGTTGAAAATGACTGTTAAGATCGTTAGTGTTTGCTACACATCCCACCTTCGGAATTGAAAAGAACTGATTCTCAAGCTTGATTTGTAGTGAAAGTGTTTATTGGTGGTATTACTAGCACTTCTTTAGTCGAACGTTCTAATTTGAAAGAAATATCGGTTTTTTTGAAAACTGAATGCATTATATAGAAGGCATGAGCCATTTAGATTAATTTGCTTGTCGTACAACGCGTTTTCTAAGTGTTCCAATTTTAATTTATCATCCAATGTGTTTTATCAAGTATGACTGGACCCTTCTCGTAACCTCTGGCTGTTTTTCAGATTTCCGTTTTTATTGTGAAACAACAGTCACATTTTCACAGTTATGTGCACCTTGTATAAATTTAAGAGTTAAAAAATAAACCTTTTTCCCGTTCAATTTATCAAAAGTTACATTTTATCCAAAGCAAAACAAACTAATAATAAAATATACGGTTTTTGGAATTATTACGTCTAATTTTCCACGCGGTTTTTTTTGCACGGTTTCCGCAATTAACACGGTTTTCTTTTACACGGATTTTTTTAACACGGTACGTAACCCCCGTGTAAAAAGAGACCTTAGTGTACAAAAATTGTATGAACAAAGTGATTAAATTGAAAATGTTTAATATTCATTCATATAATCTGTTGAAACTGTAAGTTGCAATGGCTCTAAAAATAAAAATCAGTGCATTCGGTTCGACTTTTTGTTCGTAAGTAATATAGTGGAATTAGAAAGTTTCGTTGACACAAGCACTACTAAAAGACAGTATATCAAAAACAAAAATAAAAATGGTTTCAATGAATAATTCATTTAATATAAAACAAGGGCTGAGAAAGGTTTTATCATACCGATAGATGGAAGTTAGTATCTTAACATACCGAATTTCAATTTACAAAATTAGAACGTATATCAATAAGGAATATTTTATTATCATTCAAAATCAATAATTTTGCTTAAGTTGAAATAACTAATTGTAATATCTAAAACAACTAAAACTGATTTGTTTTTCAACTCACATAACTGTTAAATCAAATACAAAGTCGGTTGTTGTAACTAAAATCTTTATTAAAATTGAAAGGTGTTTGTCTTGACTAACTGACAGCATCTTTTTTTCAACCAAAAATTTTGTTATTTCAACCATTTTTGTTTATCGATCAACAGAAACGATCTGTTGATCGAAAAACAAGAATGACAGTTCAGAAAAAACAACAATCGATTAGTTGTACCAAATTTTAACCAATCAAATTCAGAAAAACAACTAATATTTTGGTTGTTTCACAATCGCGTGGGGTTCCGTGCAACATAACCTTTTCAATTTGTAAACAGTTATGTCGAGTTAAAATAGGTCTAAATTTGGCAACCCCGCATGCTATACAAAATTGAACAAAGCACGCTGTGTGCTAGGTGGTGGTGTTTTCTTCTTTGGTTTTGCATCATTCTGTGTGACAGTTTGAAAGTTTAGATATTTATCGCCCTAAAATAAGGGATCTGGGTGAAATTGTATACTATTTTTTAAGACACATAAAGCTTCTAATAGAATCATGATTTGTGAAAATCGATTTAACCGTTGCCAAGAAATCGAAGAAGGTTCCGTTTTTGAAACTATTCTTCACTGTTACAGGTGCGTCCGGCAACGGAAACCGGGGACTAGTAGTTCCAAAGTAGTAGTAGATATATCCACTAATTAACAAGGTCTCCAACTAAATGAATTTATCAGTAAGTTTCATACAAATTTGCAACTCGTTTCGTTATCACTTTTGAAAAAGTACTCATGAAATTGAAAATGTTTTCACTTTTCGTGCTGTAATACCGGAACCGAAAGTCGGATATGGATCAATTTTTCGGGAACTTTTTAAAGAATTTCAAGACCTTTTATTTACATCTTATTTTGAAAAACCTGTTTTAATCCGTGATTGCATAACCTTTCTCATATCAATCATACTATCATATATAATACTGTGGTATTCTACAAAATAATTTTTATCGATTCTTAAAAGAATAACCAAAATCAGTTTGTTTGACCGTCTACTGATGAAAACTATCAATTGAAGAAGATTTTAAGGCGATTTAGAGTTCTTTTTTCGGTTTTTTGCCCTTTTCAGGGATGGTATAAAATTTTTAAGACACTTTACCCTACATTTCCGGATCCTGAAGTCGGATCCAAATAATATTCAGGAATTTTGTATGGGACCACAAGACCTTTCATTTGAATCTAAGTTTGTGAAAATCGGTTCAGCCATCTCCGACACAAATAGTTTGCGTACTCGACGAACTGAGTCGAATGGTATCTGACACTCGGCCCTCCGGGCCCCGGCTCAAAAGTCGGTTTTCACAGTGATTGCATAACATTTCTATATGAGAAAGGCAAAAATCGTTTCAGAAATCTCCGAGAAAATGTAGTGCGCATCTTCTTACAGATTTGCACATATTGCCTTGTAGTTCCGGAACCGGAAGTCGGATCGAAATAAAATTCAATAGCGTTCTATGGGGCCATAAGACCTTTCATTTGAATTTTAGTTAGAAAAAGGGTACCCTAATAGAAGTGTGGAGGGAAATCGGCTCGACCTTCCAGAAAAATCTCTACACTGAGAAAAAAGCCCAACGTTATTTCAAAAGGTAGAAAATTGATCAAAAAATTATAATAGTGAGAAAAAATGGACCTGATTTTTCTTTTAAGTTGACATTACTGTTTTTCTTTTAAGTTGACATTAATGCGACTCATGTATTCTGAAAACTTACGCAGTTTCAGCTGTGTTATATGATTTTTTTCAAGAATTCAAAGTTCCTGATAAAAAAGTGGGTGGGTAATGTCAGAGACTGGCATTACTTGATTACCGGATAATGGGAATACGAATAATATTTCACCCTGTTGAATATCATATTGAAAATCGTTCTCATAAGCTACACACTTAAAAAATCCCTGTGATTTTACATCTTATTAGATGCACATAAATGGAGCGTCGCAGTTCACGCAAATTCACGTGGAAGAACAATTGATATTGTGTCTAAAACTCCATACATGAAATTCATTCAAAAAACAAAGAATACTGAAAGCAACCATCGCGACTTGAACCGAGAATCATTTGATCGCAAGTACGTCTGTTAAACAACCGAGCCACAGAAGCATGCATCTGCTTAGCTGGTAAAAGGTGCATTTAAATTCATACAGTCGCACTTGCTAGCAGACCGCAAGTTACAGTCGAAACCAGTAAAATTCAAGCTCATCTAACATTAAGTCATTACAAATGAGATTTTCCGTCATTTGACAAATTAGATCTTTATGAATTACCTCAATTCAGGGATTAAGTCACCTGTAAAATTCAAATTTTTTTGGTGTGTAACATTTTGTCTGATTTATGCAAGGTGGTTTCATTTCGCAAATTCACGACACATTTTATAAGACAGGACAAAAGAGAGTGCAAAATTCTTCGCCTACAGAAGTACACACTGTACGAATTACAATAATTTACTGATATTAAAAGTCAACTGCGCAGTCTAGAATGAATGAAACGTGTCAATTTTAACGTTTTATACCTACCATGTTGGTAAGTTGAAAATACAACGTCGCTTACTACCTCAAAACCGTCGTCCGAGCATGAGAAAGGCAAACGGAAGTTTTTGTTTCTTGAATACTTGTTGAAACCAGTGTTACTGATTGCCGATAATTTTACAGAAGTTGCTCGATATTTATCTATATTGTACACAACATTTTCAATCCGGTAGAAGATGCTACATGAACTGTGTCTCTCAATGCATGAGCCGAGAATGCATGAGAGAATTTTTCTACATTTCGTCGCTCCACTTCATACCCTGAGTATTTCACGGCCCCTAAAAAAATTACATTCTGATAATGGTTGGTACTGTGTGGAATTTACCAAGAGAGAATCGCAAGTTGACAATTATCGCAGAAAATAGAATCGATGATTCGACTTGATGATTCTCATACTAGGTTGCAATATTTCAAAACCCTTGTGTGGAGCATTCACATACATTTTCATAGACACAACTTATACAAAGGTTATATGCACATAGTTAGAACAAGCGGAATAAGGAGTGTATCGATAAGTAGTTAGCAACATTCAAACAGTTATTACTCTGAAATGGCTTAATTTTTTGCAGCGTGTTTTGCGGTGACATGTTTGTTTACATGAAAATAACAGCTGCACAATCGATTGGTTTCGGTACGGTTTATCGTTTCAATGATGAGTCGAATTGATCCGGAAACGCGAAAGAAAATTCTGCACACTTGGTGCTCAGAAAGTGGTGTCACATACAACGAAATTGCAAAACGGGTGAAAGTGCACCATACCAGTGTCAAAAATACTATCGAGAAGTTCGGTAAGACCCTTTCCACGAAGGATTTGTCCCGATCCGGTAGGGAAACGGGTCCCAGCCAGCCCGGCCGGGACTTAAAAGTGATTGAATACATCAGGAAAAACCCATTGGCGTCGACGCGGAATTTGGCCAAGCAGTTCAACACCAGCATCGGGATGATTCAATGGATCAAAGTTCGGAACTCCCTAAAAACGTACAAGAAACAGAAGGTGCTGAAAAAGTCCCTGGTACAGCAAGTTCAGGCCAAAACAAGAGCGCGAAAACTGTATAACCGAATTCTACAGAATAAAGACGGATGCATCCTGAACGACGACGAAACCTACGCCAAGGAAGACTCTCGAGCGCTGCCCGGACCGCAATATTATACGAAATCGCTGCACCAGGACCAGGACGACGCTTACACCACGGTGGCGATGAAAAAGTTTGGGCAGAAGGTGTTGGTCTAGCAAGCAATTTGTACCTGTGGTTTGCGGTCGTCGATTTTCTTCACGAAGGGCACAATTAACGCCAAGGTGTACGAGGAGGAATGTTTGAAGAAGAGAATGCTGCCACTGTACAGAAAGCATAAGGCTCTTCCTCTCTTCTGGCCGGTTTGGCTTCAGCCCACTACTCCAACTCCGTTCTACAGTGGTTGTCAAAAAATAAAGCACAATTCGTAGAAAAGGACATCAACCGAACTGCCCGGATCTTTGGCCAATTGAAAGGTATTGGGCAATTGTCAAGCGGCACTTTCGGGAGGAAGGTACAGTGTCCCAAAACATGCAGGAGTTAAAAAAAATGGACAGCTGCCACCAGGAAAGTCACAAAAGTAACTGTACAGAATTTAACGAAGAATGTCAAGTATAAAGTGCGAGCGTTTCACAGAAACTAGAATTTTCTTCAATATAATCAGTGAAATGCATGAAAATGTAATTTTTCTACAATATATCGATAACTGATGTCAAAATATGTATTTTTTCGCTTTTTTATTCAATAATCAATGTTGCTAACTACTTTTCGATACACTCCTTAGTAGTTTCCGAACAAGACAATTATTGTTGAAATCGGTTTAGCCATCTCTGAGAAAATTGAGTAGTAAAAAACAATATGTTTTGTCGGTTACGTCCCTTGTACAATTATGTCACTTCGGAACCAAGAGTGCAAGACATTTGATCATCGAACTTGCTAAATGTTTCAATAGTAGCTTTCAAACGAGCCTAAGCTTGAGGAAATCGGTTCCACCATTTCCAATAAAATTGGGCGTGAGAAAATTGGTTGAAAGATGCACACACACAGCCATTCATAAAGGTGAGTCGGATGGTATATAATACTACGAGTCTCACAAATGGAACTCATCACCTGCTATGTCCTAATTATGGTTTTCCCGTGACATTAGATTAGGTTAGATCCAAAGTGAGAAAATTCATCAGTCAGTTCACTAGAGAAACAGTTTCATCGGTTTACCTACTGTTGTTTGTTCGTCCATCATCATTGTCTTACCTTTCCTTCACTTATTACATTACATTTTTTTGCACACCAAAATGTTATTACAGCGTTACTTCATAGTTGGTCGAAGCGACGAATGTGGTGGACATTGTTTACTGTGTACACAGATTGGCAAATGACTGCTGAATCAAAACAACATAGGAAATAACTTCATGACTAGTGCGTGCGTGTTACGATTTGTTGATTTTGAAATATAATCTAACGGTCTTTACTTATGTCGTTTTCGTTTTTAAATTGCACTACACTGGTGTTTCGCTACAGCTGCACTGAAACCGTTCGTTTTTACCAATTGCACTACACCAGTGCTACACTTTTTCTGCACCGATACCACTGGTGTAGCACTCATCAAAAGTTTGGTGTAGCTCTGTGCAATGGAATCGTTTATTGTAGTCAATGGTTACTGTTTATGTTTTCGTCATTTTTGTTCGTTTATTCATGCCTCAGTGTAGCACTGCACCGGTGTAGTGCAAATTAAAAACGAAAACGCCATTAGAGATTTAGAGTAAAAACCAAATCATACCGCAGAGTATCATCGCTCTCCGATACTACCTACTTCTCACTTCTTTTGCCCATTTTCTATAGAAATAATATAGACTTTTGATCGGAACTCCGGAGGCCCCTGGTGTTATATAGCATTCCACTGAGCGCGACACGATCGGAAAATGTCTGTGTGTGTAAATATTTTTCCAATCCGTTCAATTTTTTCGTTTGTAACAATCGTAGGCTCGTTTGAAAGTTACTTTCAGTTTATTGATCGAGATCGATGATCAAATGGCGAACACTTTCGGCTCTGAAGAAATAATGGAATAAGTGGCGCAACCGACAAACCGCTTTTTTCTATACGTTCAATTTTCTCGTAGATGGCTCAACGAGTTCTGATAAAGTTTTGATTTATTTGAAAACTTTTGTGAGGTCATAATTCATATTCGGAAGGGCTGTGTTGTACATTCTTGGTTCGCGAGATGTTATCTTATAGATGACGTAACCGACATATTGTAGTTTTTATTTTCAATACACTAAATTTTTACGGAAATGCCTGAACCGATTTCTTAAATCCAAGCCGCGTTCATGAGCTACTGTTAGGATTTGCGATAAGTGATGATTAGATTTGTGATAAGTGATGTAATCAATGAGTCTCAATGATCAATTGTTGCAGATGATTCCGTGTATGTTTCCGAATAAGTAACGTAGATTAAATTAGATTGAAGAACGCTTTTGTGAGTTACTCGAATGATTCTGATTGGACCCGAATGAATCTACCTAAATTTCTCTAAGAAATAAAAAAAAACTTTTAATGAGACTATCCCATTGATAAGTTAAAGACATTATCACATCACTAGGTGAATTAAAAAAATTTTTTTTTTCCTTCTACTACCATAAACTAATTTTCTTTTAAAATGGGACTAGCGTTTTAAAAATAATCATCTTTAGGTATTCCTCTTAAGCTTTACAAGCACACCAGAAAGAGCTTCAAACAATAGCGAAGATCTTTCAATTATGCTTTTAGCAAGCAGATTGTCATTGTTTCCTGCTAAAACAATACCTCGACTGACTTTCAGTTCTTAAACAGACGCCTTGTTTCAGGGCCAACAAAGTAAAACAGCCGAGAGATTAAAACTTTCCGGAAGCCGTCGATAATGCGGGCAATTTATTCAATTTTTCCCCTCCTGGGATTAGAGCCCGCTTACCCCAGCCCCGACGGTTGAAGGAACACGATTTGAAAATTATCCTCTGTATTCAGGATGAGATTTAATTTCTACTTTTCTTTTCGTCACTTTACGACAAAATTTTCTGTATAATCCATTCGCTTCGATGAATGTTTCATGCAATCCCATACCAACCATCGAGAAAAATATTCGAACGAGATTGATGTTTGTTCTGATATTTAGTCTGCTATCTGTCATCTTCAGTTTCAGCGCTACCGGAAAGCCAACAGCTTTTGATCTTTGTTTATTATCTTCATCAAAAGCTATTCAATATGGAGCGTTCCTCGTCTGGCACCTACCAACCATCACCCGGTTTATCCATTTCTACTTTGAGCAGAAAAGACTCACTCATCCTATCAGAGAAATTGAAGTCTTCAGAAGTAATTAGAGACAGAAGCTTTTTTTTCTAGGAGTTTGCCAGGGTGCGTCAAAACAAGTGTTATTGTTTACTTATAGGGTATCGAAAGCATACTCGTAAGTAGGAGGTTTAATTTTCTATTCTTCCAAGTCACCACCAAGAATCTCTTGCCAAACCAAGTAATATTTTCGCGGCATGACCAACAGCCGATAGTGACAAACGAGGCAGCAAGCAGTCGAACGACACGAAACAGGTCACATCCGGAAGTCATTCATTAAACTGGACAGCTTCGGCACGTTTCACGTTCGGGGCTGTCAGGTAACCCAGGCCCCAGACGTTGATTATTTCATCCGCCACGCGATCAGCTTCGTTTGCTGTTTTGCTCACTTAGCACGGTACCGGGGAGGATTTGGCCACACGAGAATCGCGTGCACGATTCACTTAGTGATTGCCACGTGACAGACTGTCGGAACGATAGCCCGTCAGTTTGGCAGCCAATGGTGAACGTGTAAAATTTGTAGTACGTGGTAATTACAGTGTTTACATGGGCTTTCTGCACGCTGAATCTAAACTTCCCAACCCTAACTTCTAACACTAATAATCCCTTGTAACGCTAGAATTGTTTTCTTGGTAGTACAAATTAGTTTTCTTTCCTTTCAAACCACGTATTAAGTTTATTCTTCGAACATTAACTTTTCATTAGGCAAGTATGAATAATTCATCACAATTTGCCTGCTTCTTGCATGAAATATCCAACCACGGCAATCAACAAGACTCCAATCGATAACCGAATCGACGCTGCAACTGATTCGATATCCGCTCTTAGCACGACGGAATCGTACGGTCCCAGTTTGAGATTGTTGATGCTAACAACATCCCTGCGAAAAAAAAATTATCAAAATGAAAACATTTTCTCAACGTTCCTGAATTAATTCTGCCCAACTTACCCTATCTTATGAGCGGATTGTGGTTGGGCCGCCTGAACCGTCAGCTGCTCGGGAAGATTGACAAAATCCCCCAAATCCACGGTATCTGCCTCGTCCGCCATATTCAGCACGGCTAGGAAAGAATCCTGCCCTCGGAGCTCCCGCAGCAGAGCGTAAACCTTGGTTCCGACGGTACGATGCAGGTAATCTCCATCCCTCAGCGTTTCGTGCCGGCGCAGTTCCGTCATGTTGCGATAGTGATAGAACGTGCTGCTCTGGGATTCTTGCTGTAGTTTCACATTAAGGGTTTCGTATCCCGGGTGGACTTTCAGCCAGGTACTCTGATTGGTACTGAATCCGGCACTGGTCGTACCGTCCCACTGCATCGGTGTCCGATTGGGGTCCCGATTGTCGAACTGCTGTGCTTCTTTATAGTCTTGCATGCCGATCTCCTCACCCTGCAAGAATCATCGAGAGATAGGCGGATAATTGAGTGAAGATACGGCATTAAATTGCATGCATAATGCAGGGCGTTTATTGATTGATCAATACAAGAAGCAATTTTTCAATGTATTCCCTCGTGCTTTTCTTCCGGGCGGCTTAACTAGTGATTTTTTTCTAGAAAATCCTTGTTTTATGGCAGTTCAAAGCTACAACCTTTGATATCGTGTGATCTTTCAAACATCATTGATATCAAAAATGTATTAAATTTACAGGTGGTTCATCAGCGGCTGGATGACGCAATTGCTCTTGTTTGAAGAGAAACTCGCACTGCGGATGTCCCGCAGTAGACCAGCTTCCTGTGCGAATTGATTCAATACTAAAGTAATTTTTTATGAAGCGATTTCTTTTTACGTGATTTCGTTTGACGCCTTTTTTCACAAACAGCTCCCGAAATAGCAACATACTGAATTATGATGTTGATTATTTCACTTCGGATTTGCATGTTTCAACGAAAGAAACTATCAAAATGCTGCACGGGATTCATTTCTGGCATCCGAGATCACAAAATGGCTGTGTGTGAGAGAGAGAGAGAGAGAGAGAGAGAGAGAGAGAAAAATATAATGCCACTCAATTTTCTCAGAGATTTCTGAACCGATTTTCTTTAAGTTAGGTTCAAATCAAAGGTCTCAAGGTCCCATACAAAGTTCCTGAATTTCATTTGGATCCGACTTCCGGTTCCAGAATTGCAAGGTGATATGCACCAAAAAAGGAAAAAATAATCACACGTTTCTCAGAGATGGCTGAACCGATTTTCACAAAATACGAATTCAACTGAAAGGTCTTAGGCCTTAATACAATTTTCCTGAATTTCATTTGGATCCAACTTCCGGCTCCGAAATTACAAGGAAATACGTGCAAACTTATTCAAAATGCACACTCGATTTCCTCGGAAATTTCTGAACCGATTTTAACAAACTATGAAGCAAATGAAAGTCTTAAAATTCTTTAAAAAGTTCCCGAAAAGTTGATCCGGATCCGACTTCCGGCTCCAGTATTACAATGCGATTAGTGGAAATTTTCAAATTTGATGTGTTTTTTTTTGACAAGCGATGACGGTTTGCAGATCTTGTTAGTTAGTGAATATATAAAACTACTTTGGGACTACTAGTCCCCAGTTTCCGCTTCCGAAAGCACCGATAAAAGTGAAGAAAAGCTACAAAAACGGAACTCACTTCGATTTCTCAGCAACGGTTAAACCAATTTTCACGCATCATGATTCAAGCTCTCAGTGTCTTCAAATATACTGTGCAATTTCATCTTGATCCAACTTCCGGTTCTGAAATTATAGGGCGATGAGTGTCAAAACATTCCAATCGTCATTCAAAATGACGATGCAAAACTAGTACGCGACGGTACGTGCGGTTTTACTCCTTTCGCAGCATGCTTTGTTCAATTTCGTATAGCGTGTTGCCACATTAAAATTTATATATTTATGGTAAAAAATGTAAATTTTTAATTCTTTTGTCCAATTTGTACCTACTTTTTAGTGCTATTACAATATTATGATACTTTTCTTTAAAATTACACTAATTGGCTTTCTCATATAGAAAGTTTATGCAATCACTTGAAAAATTTACTAGTGAAAATTGGCCCAGATGGCTAAGTGTTTTATATCATTCGACACAGTTCATCAAGCTGAGCAATGTACGTGTCTGTGCGTATATGTGTGAGAGTATGTGTCACATAATGTCACTATGTGTCAAATAAAAAAATCTCATAGTCCCATAAGTTGCTATTGAATTTCAGAGCGACGATGCAAAAAAGGGTAAAATTCTTGTAGTTTTGGCTTAAAACTGATTCAATTTGTAAGCTATATTAGTTACTTACTAAACGAACCGACTTTGGCTATACTTGTTCCAAGTTCCCGGTTCCAGAAATATCGGAAACAGTGGTCAAAAAGTTTAAAACGAGACTCACTCAATTTTCTCAGAGATGATTTGATCGATTTCCTCAAACAGACTCAAATAAAAGTTCCTATAGTCTCATAGATTGCTGTTTATTTTCATCCGCATCCGACTTTCGGTTCCAGAACTATAGGGTAAAGTGTGTTTAATCATTTAGTGCAACGATGCAAAATAACTTTACATAACTGTATACATTTTGAAAAGGTTATACCCGAAGAAAGTTCATTTTATTGAATATTGAAAAAATATTCTTGACAGAATCTTCTAACGATATTTTTGAGAATATAAGTAATTTGAGAAAGGCATCATTACACCACTCGGTGGATTCAAAAAGGTTTTTGCAATATTAAACACTGTTCGGAGTATTTTACACGAACGTGAAACAGCCAAATGCTGGTTTTATTTGCACTCGTTTTCGCACTGCGAAAAGTGCACAAAAGTATTCAAATTATTTACACTAAACTGATGATTTCCATCTCCGATTTGCAAAGAAGTAATCTTTATAGTACTTTAGATAACATTTGGAGCCATTAGAAGGGCTGATTTTGTATAATGTTCCCCATCGTTGTCCACTTTTCAATATATTTTTTTTCCAATGTCAACAACAGGATTGCGCATTTCTTAAATGAAATTTAGCATTAACTTCACAGCTAATTTAGCTGAAGTTGACATCGAAACAGACACGATATTAATTTTTACATGTTAAAAGATGTAATACTCTGTCATCACCCAAGAAATTACGGCATTTTTGAATTTACATCTAGTGTAAATTTCGTTTTTTCTAAGAGTGAACTAAAATTCGACATCGCACACTGCATCGGTTTTTAAGTGAGTTTTACGACAATATTTCCACAAATGTCGTTCCTCAGCCACCTTTTTTGCCTGATTTGGCTCCGTGTGACTTCTGGCTGTTCTGCAAACTCTCAAAGCCACTTCGAGAAACACGTTTCGATTCAACTTAAGAGATAAGCGCCGAATCGAGGAAGGTACAGAAGAAAGGATTATTTTTCATATTTCGAGCGCTGCCAAAATTGTTGCCATAAGTGCATTTCACCAGGAGTGGAATTTTACATAAGTGCAGTTCACCGGGAGTGGAATTTTTTGGAATTGTATACTTCATTTAAAATTCAAGGTGACTCGGCGGCACAAAGAGGATCATAAATCAAAATGGAAGGTATCATTGAAGGGTGCATTTGATAACTGTGGCACAAACCTTTATACTCGTCAAAATTAAACCATTTTATAGCCTTTTCTTGAAACTTTCCGGGAATGAAAAACTTCCATTGGGTTATGATTACCTAAATTGTACTGGATTTACGGTTGATTTGTTGTATCTCCTTATGAATGACAAGAGACACTTCTCAAGACACTCTCCCAGGTAAATCGTACCGTTGATTGCTCAGGAAGTGATGAAGAAAGTGTTTATTTCACCACATCCGCCAGTCGCATGCCATATCAGGAACATTTTTGCGAATTTCGGATTCCACAAGGCAATTATCTCGGAGCTCTGATTTTTCTCCTGTATTTCAATGACGTGAACTTTTAATTGATTACGACAATTTTTAAAAATACTAAAAATGTTTTTGCCTTTCTCATATAGAAAGGTTATGCAATCACTGTGAAAACCGACTTTTCAACCGAGGCCCGGAGGGCCGAGTGTCATATACCATTCGACTCAGTTCGTCGAGTACGCAAAATGTCTGTGTGTGTGTATGTGTGTGTGTGTGTGTGTATGTGTGTGTGTGTATGTGCGTATGTGTGTATGTAACGTTTTTTTGCACTAACTTTTCTCGGAGATGGCTGAACCGATTTTCACAAACTTAGATTCAAATGAAAGGTCTTGTGGTCCCATACAAAATTCCTGAATATTATTTGGATCCGACTTCCGGTTCCGGTATTATGGGGTAAAATGTGCAAAAAATTGTGAAAATAAGTGCACTAACTTTTCTCAGAGATGGCTGAACCGATTTTCACAAACTTAGATTCAAATGAAAGGTCTTGAGGTCCCATACAAAATTCCTGAATATTATTTGGATCCGACTTCCGGTTCGAGAGTTATGGGGTAAAATGTGCAAAAAAAATAAAATATGTGTTTTAACTTTTCTCATAGATGGCGCGACCGATTTTCACAAACTTAGATTCAAATGAAAGGTCCTGTTGTCCGATACGTTATTCCTGAATTTCATGCGGATCCGACTTCCGGATCCGGAAATATAGGGTAAAGTGTGTTAAAAATTGTACACCATCACTGAAAATGGGGAAAAACCTTAAAAATTTTTTTAAATCGACCTCAAATCTTTTCCAATTTGATGGTTTTTATCAGTAGACGGTCAAACAAACCGATTTCGGTTATTCTTTTAAGAATCGAAGAAAAAAATTTTTTTCGCCTTTTTGCCTTTCTCATATAGAAAGGTTATGCAATCACTGTGAAAACCGACTTTTGAACCGAGGCCCGGAGGGCCGAGTGTCATATACCATTCGACTCAGTTCGTCGAGTACGCAAAATGTCTGTGTGTGTATGTGTGTGTGTGTGTGTGTGTGTGTGTGTGTGTGTGTGTGTGTGTGTGTGTGTATGTGCGTATGTGTGTATGTAACGTTTTTTTGCACTAACTTTTCTCGGAGATGGCTGAACCGATTTTCACAAACTTAGATTCAAATGAAAGGTCTTGTGGTCCCATACAAAATTCCTGAATATTATTTGGATCCGACTTCCGGTTCCGGAATTATGGGGTAAAATGTGCAAAAAATTGTGAAAATAAGTGCACTAACTTTTCTCAGAGATGGCTGAATCGATTTTCACAAACTTAGATTCAAATGAAAGGTCTTGAGGTCCCATACAAAATTCCTGAATATTTTTTGGATCCGACTTCCGGTTCGAGAGTTATGGGGTAAAATGTGCAAAAAAAAGAAAATATGTGTTTTAACTTTTCTCATAGATGGCGCGACCGATTCTCACAAACTTAGGTTCAAATGAAAGATCCTGTGGTCCCATACGTTATTCCTGAATTTCATGCGGATCCGACTTCCGGATCCGGAAATATAGGGTAAAGTGTGTTAAAAATTGTACACCATCACTGAAAATGGGGAAAAACCTTGAAAAATTTTCTAAATCGACCTCAAATCTTTTCCAATTTGATGGTTTTTATCAGTAGACGGCCAAACGAACCGATTTCGGTTATTCTTTTAAGAGTCGAAGAAATTTTTTTTTTGCCTTTCTCATATAGAAAGGTTATGCAATCACTGTGAAAACCGACGTTTGAACCGAGGCCCGGAGGGCCGAGTGTCATATACCATTCGACTCAGTTCGTCGGGTACGCAAAATGGCTGTGTGTGTATGTATGTGTGTGTGTGTATGCGCGTATGTGGGTATGTAATGTTTGTTGCACTAACTTTATGGGGTAAAATGTGCAAAAAAAATAAAAATATGTGTTCTAGCTTTTCTCATAGATGGCGCGACCGATTTTCACAAACTTAGGTTCAAATGAAAGGTCCTATGGTCCCATACGTAATTCCTGAATTTCATCCGGATCCGGAAATATAGGGTAAATTGTGTTAAAAATTTTATACCATCACTGAAAAGAGCGACAAACCGTAAAAAGTTTTCTAAATCGACCTCAAATCTTTTCCAATTGACATTTTTTATCAGTTGACGGTCAAACAAATCTATTTCGATTATTCTTTTAAGAATCGAAGAAAAATATTTTGAAGAATACCACAGTATTATATATGATAGTTTCATTGATATGAGAAAGGCATCATTACACCACTAGGTGGATTAAAACAGGTTTTTTACATCACCGTCAATTTGGATTTTCTTCGTATTGGTGCGAGGTCATCAAGTTCACACGAAAAATAGACTTCGCGATTCGATTGTTGTCTTCGAGAATCAGACAGTGATAGAATCACATGAGTCTATGTCTACCGGGCATTTTCATCCATTCCAACGCTTCTAGTTTATTCCGTTGCGGAGAATCGCATAAATGTTTGCCTGAGAATTACACTGAAGCAACGGCCTTTCAACTTTTGTTTTTTGGAATTTGGCATTCCTGACAAATCGAAGAGCAGTGATAAAGCGTCACTCGTTGCGCAAAATTCTAATGAAATTAGATAAGATTTTGATTTTTTTTCCTGCGCCTGATTGATTTACTTCGTTGATTCATTTAATCTTGGATGACTATCAGTTTAAAAATAAGATATAATAAATCATATAGATATAATAAATCACTCATCTGCACTCTTAGTTGTGTCCAAATAGGTGTAAAATTCATAAGAAAAAACGATTAATTGGATCGATAAATTAACTTGTTACCACAGTGAGAAAAAAGGACCAGTAAAAGAATATTGATTCCTGTGGCTATCGAGTTCGTGTTCCTTCGTTTGTTCTCCCACACAACCGTTTTCGTAGCAATGGAAAAACAAAAATTTTACACGATACTTGCTAATTTCAGTACAAATATTCTTCATTGTCGAATGCAGCAAAATTGGTACGTGGTTTCATAAGTATACGCAGTTGAGAACCACCGAAAAACAATTATTTACAGATTTGTCCATTCGAATGTCGTGGAATTCATAACAACAAGTACAATTAGTAGCATTTAGGAAGCTAATTTCTTTGGTACAATAACTGAATTCTGAATGAACTGAAATTTTATTATTATAAAAATTGTTTTATTTCACTCAGGCTTCAACTATCGTAGTCGTTCACCAAGAGGTAGAAACGAACATTTTCTGTTTTTAAGTCCGATCTGAGAGCAACATTTATCCGCTATTTCATTCATCAAAAATATTCTAGTCTGGCTTTCGTTGGATAGTGTTAACAATTAAACTAAAATGATGCTTTATTTGATTTATAAAAGCAAAATTGGTTTGGTTAGTTGATCTTACGGCGGGATATCGCAGATGTCGAAGTACCATTCCCTAAAAAAATTCATTTACCCCAATAAATATTCATGTACCCCAATAAATTGTGAATGCGATGACTTTTTGTTAGTACGCTCTTTAATTTTTTAACTTTTTTTACTTCAACAGGGAATAGGAAAATAAGAAAGAGATCACGATAGTCGTCTGTCTTGGACTGAGTAAACTTCTACTTGGTCATAGCACTTTGACATTTGACAGATTACAGTTGACGATGGTATTGGCCAGCCTGTCAAGGTCATTCGACGTGACTGACAACATGCAATTCTGGTTGTAGCTTCGATCGTTTGGTGATAAAAAATGTATGAACGTTGGCTTTCCATTTCTCACTAAGTCCCGAACACTAGATGGGTAAATATTCAGTATAATGTATGGAATTAAGATTTCTTAGATTATTTCTTTCCGTAAATTTTAGGCGGTACCGATTAGAACACAAAATTTCATACATGTTTGCTTTGCATTCTTCGTTAGACGCTGAACATTTCTAAACTTCCAGAATTTCCTTTTCTATGAAAATTCCAAACTTTTTGAATGTACTTTAGTAAAAAGGAAATAGTTTCCTACCACTAGTTTTACCTGTTGCTAACTTCAATCGATTGAAGAACAAAAATATATAAAATGATTTATTAATTTTTAGTAGGTTTGACATAAAGTCGTCATAACAAAGTTCAGTTTTTGCAATGACTGAGTGGAAACATATCTTGAAGAAGCCAAACTAATGAGAAACTCACAAAAAAGATGATTTTTGGAAAAAGATACTACAATCTAATAAATAGTTAAAAACAATTGCGGTTTGATTTTACGCAACAATCTGCTTCTGGTAGTTAAAGGGCAGTCAATCAGCCTTTATAGGATCTGTCACTGACGGTAGCCAAGCAGCTGCACTTGCACAGTAGAGAAGGAAACAAGCGATTATAAATATACTCTCCTACTCAGTGCTTGAGCGGAAAATAGGTATAGATCGAGAAGACTAGTGTCTTGGATTTAGATCATTGTTCGATGTACGCTTACCTACACGCGTGTTGTTTTTTTATTATAGAGGTTTTCACATTAAAGTCATTAGCCTCTTCGGGCCAAAAACATTCTGACCCTATATTCGGGGTTGGGAATCGAACCCAGGTGGGCCGCATGAAACCCTAACTAACCCATCATGCCTATACCCGTCCTCTGATCACTCGGTGTTGTAGATCTGTGTCTACCGCAGCTCAGGGTGGCGGAAATGATAAACGTGTATGCACGGATTGCATAAGAATGCAGTTCAAGTCATGCCTATGAGCGTACCTTTTTCCAAAAAATCAACTTTTCTGTGAGTTTCTCATTCATTTGGCTTCTTCAATATATGTTTCCACTCAGTCATTACAAAACAGTTATTTAAAATATAAGCTCTGAACATCCCAGGAATGTCGAAAACTTCTATGGTTTTTTAATTTTTGTGACAATATCTTTTCATTTTAGATTTTTAGTTATTTCAAAATTATTTCACTCTACAAAATTTAGCTGGTACCAAATTAAATAAGCATAACAAATTTTTAAGTGTACGTGCACATGGCTAACTAAGTCCTAGATATCGCTAAGATTCTAAAATTTCTGTAAAAAACCAATTTCGCCTTTCTCATATAGACAGGTTAGGCAATCACTGTGAAAACCTACTTTTGAACCGGGGCCTGGAGGGCCGAGTGTCATACCATTCGACTGTATGTAAGTATGTATGTAACATTTTTTTGCACTCACTTTTCTCGGATTTGGCTAAACCGATTTTTACAAATTTAGATTCAAATGAAAGGTCTTGTAATCCCACACAAAGTTCTTGAATATTATTTTGATCCGACTTCCGGTTTCGGAGTTACAAGGTGATTAGTGAAAAAATTCTTATTTCAAATCACTTCCTCACTTTTCTTCGAGATGGCGTGACCGATTTTAACTTAAGTTCAAATGAAAGGTCCCATGGTCCCATACAAAACTTCTAAATTTCATCCGGATCCGACTTCCGGCTCCGGAATTATATAGTGAAGTGTGTTAATACCTTGGATACCGTCACTTGAAGCGGCGAAACAAAACACGTAAAAAAATATTCTTACCTTACCTTGAAACTATTCCAATCGGTAGCCATTGTAGATATAGATAACCAAACAACCCGATTCCGGCTATGCTGGTTTTCGTTTTCTGATTCCGGAAGCACCTTATCCTTATTCTCGGAAGATTGCAGCCATAGACTCAAAAATGGAAGTCACTTTTCTCGAACCAACTTCCGAATTACCGGTTCCCAGATTCCGGTTTCAGAAGTACCTCTTTTCGTTTCCTCAAAGATGGTCTATCCGACCTGAGTACTGTTTCACTCTGTAGGTTATACTAGTTTATGGACAAACCTTTTTGTTTTTTAAGAATCAAAGAAAATTATTTTGAAGAATACCACACATTTATATATGTGGCTGCGCCAAAAAAGACTGTCCCAGAAAGTATGGACGCACTTTGATTTCGCTGTAAATAATTCACAAGTGTTAGATATTCAAGTTTTATTCGATATACTGATAATATCAGACTACAACAACAGAATATTATTCTCAACATTTGCTACTTAGCCATTGTAGACTAGTTGGCGCACCTTCTTGCGAACGTTCCTCATTAAATTCCGTACAGACTTCTTGGCGACAAGTTTCGACACTTTTTTCCAATCTTTTTCGACTTGTTGAATGGTTTCGGCTGACGAGACATGTTTCCTAAGATGTGCCTTTGTTAATGCCCAAAATTCCTCAATTGGTCGAAGTTGTGGACAATTTGGTGGATTCATGTCTTTCGGGACGAAAGTGACATTTTTGGTAGTATACCATTCTACCGTTGATTTCGAGTAGTGGCAAGAAGCAAGATCTGGTCAGAAAACAACAGGATCCTTGTGGCTTCGAATCATGGGCAGAAGTCGTTTTTGTAAACATTCCTTGATGTATATTTCGCTGTTCATTGAAGCAGTGGTGATGATTGGTTTCGAAATCTTACCGCAGCTACAAATTGCTTGCCAGACCATAGCTTTCTTACCAAATTTTTCGACATCAATCGATGTCTCGGACTGATTTAACACTTGCCCTTCTTGCACCGTATAATATTGTAGTCCCGGCAAGGATTTGTAATCGAGTTTCACGTAGGTTTCGTCGTCCATGATTATGCAGTTCAAATTTCCAGCAAGAATCGTATTGTACAGCTTTCGAACCCTCGGCCTGATCGATGCTTCTTGTTTCGGACTACGTTTTGGTTGTTTCTGCTTCTTATAGGTTCGAAGATTCAAACGTTCTTTAGCACGAAGAACATTTGACTTCGAAGTGTCCACTTTTTTGGCCACATCCCGAACTGAAACCTCCTTCTTTTGCTCGAACGCCTTCAGTATACGTTCATCCAACTGAGGGTTAGCAGGACCTTTTTTCGACCCGTTTTCGGTTTATCCTCAAAGGTGTTATCCTCACCGAACTTCTTGATTGCATTTCGCACGGCTTTTTCACTTACTCCTTCCATTTTTGCTATCTTTCTCAGTGACAGTCCGCGTTCTGTGCACCATTTGAACACAATTTTTCGACGTTGTTCTGCTCAAAGTCCACGCATTTCGAAACAAACTAATGAAAACGAATAAACAACTGCACAAGTGATTAGAGAAGAGTGTAAACAACAGGACGCAGCCATAAAAAATGACCGATTCTGAACCATTGCGAAATGGCAGCGGTTTTTGGTTGCGTCCATACTTTCTGGGACAGTCTTTATTTAATCGATTTATGAACAAAAGAGCTTAGATCACTTTTAATTCCCTATAAAGTGTCAAACATTTAACCTTTCCAAATTTTCAAAGAATTTCGACTAAATATGAAATACTTTTCATCTGTTAATCATTGCCGCCGCATGAGTACCGAGTAAACTGAAATTATTTATGTATAATTGAAGAATTTCGCAGTTCATTTATTTTGCGGACAAGTTATCTTTCAAATGATCATATAATATTAAAAATCAAACTACTAGTCAAAGTAGGCCCACTTTTTTTAAAACGACTTTGGTTTGAAGTTTTTTTTATAACTTGTGGTAGACAACTTTGTTTTTCATAAGCCTAAGTAGATTTAGTTTTTTTTTGATAAATTTAGCCTTTCTAGTGGTGATAAAACTTTTGAAATTGTTAAAAAATAAACTGGCTGAGATACAATCAGTCAAAATTAGCGATCCCATTTCTTTTACCCCCTTGATATTCGAAGTTTTAAACTATTTAATTGATTTCTTACAATTTTTCTCTATTGCTTTTGAAAAGTTTTACTAACGCAGTTAGTATTTTTATGTTATATTTAAATGTTATATTTATGTTTATTTTGCTAAGTGACTCAACCTGGTTCAAAGGTACATTGCTACCTTTTGATTAACCGTGCGAAACGAATAAATCGAGACAGATGTGAAATCTTCAAAATTTATACAGATACACTTTTCGGTCATGAAATGTTTGGATACCTTCGAATACAAGCCATTTCTTCGCGATTTTGATGTAAACTAGAAGCTTGTTCCAACTAAAGCACCTCACTCTGTAACTTTTTTTCTATCCTTGTGAGAAATTTAGTGCGAAATATTACCTTTTTTATAACAAACTATCTATAACTTGAAAAAGTTTAGTCACAGATGAGAGTCATATAAAAGGAGCACACTGTAGAATGTTCTTCAGTGATACGTATTTTCACAAATTGTTAAACTTTGTAGAAAACCTATTTTGCTACGGTGAATGTGGAAAAAGGTTATGATTAAACGAACAGATTTTTTGAAACATTTTAGTTAAAGTACCGTATAATAATTTAATGATTATCGCCGAGAAAATAGTTTCTTCAACAAAGTTACTACAAATTATACTGCTTCAAGTAAAAAGTTACATTTTATCTGTCTTCACACACGTATTGGAACATAACCGTTCACTTACGAAAACTGCGTTAATACCTTCTACAGTTTTTCAGAAGCCACCAACGAACATAAGTCAGGCCGTCAGATAATGCAAGGCAAGAAATTTTTAGACCACTGAAAAGTATAAATTTTTTAGAGTTTGTACCTTGTTCATTCGTGCATAATAAAGATCAAAATCACTAAAATCATTTTACATAGTCAGTACGAAAAATGCTATGAATGTTATAAAGCTAAAGCCAAATCAAAGATTTTGTATTACATTCCTTTTGTGGAATTTGAACTTCTTTCCCAATAGACTTCGCAGCCGATTCCTAGCGCAC
The DNA here is from genome assembly GCF_030247185.1 of Malaya genurostris. Taxonomy (NCBI): domain Eukaryota; kingdom Metazoa; phylum Arthropoda; class Insecta; order Diptera; family Culicidae; genus Malaya; species Malaya genurostris. Next base: position 259,627,880 of record NC_080571.1, read on the forward strand.
AGAACCATTGCACGGCTAGGTGCTGTGATCCAACAGACACTAAGGATTCTTCCAAGTCGGGGCTCGAACATACGACAACTGGCTTGAAAGACCAGTGCCCTATGCGTAGAGCCACCAATCCAGGATGTGTTATCAAACTTTTGACAATTACTTTTGTGCTTCGAAGTAGTCATAAATTGGACAAACTTAAAACACGTAGAATGTAACTTGCACCAGTATTTGAAGATTGTCGTATCTTGAATTATCAAGAGCTATTATTCTTTACAATGTCCTAAAAACTCACAACTTAGCAGGCTAAATCAACTGTTCACTTGGCAGGATTTCACTACCAAAAACTGTTTAGAAAACGAGAGCAATCTAAACAAAAATCCGAACATAAACAGATTCACTACACACTTCCTTAAAAAGTTCCTACTCACGTAATAAGTGATGCTGGTACCCGGCAACATGTGGACAAGCGTAATCGCCTGATCGACCCGATTCGCAGCGACACGCGTAGCCACGCGGGAATGATCATGGGAACCGGTGACCCAACTCGGTGTATGTCTGGCCGGCATGTTGTTCATCCACCAGTCGATCGAGGCTTTCAGGCCTACCGCGTTCTGGCCGTTTTTGAAATCGTAGATCAGCTGGAAGTTGAACGGCATGTGGGCTCCTTTGCGAGTGCGATTGGCACTCTCGTAGTACAGCATCGTTCCCTCGATGGTCGAATAGGCCTCCGTCATCAGGATGATCGTTCGATTGTTTTCCGCCGAGTACTGATCCATTTGATCACGCCAATCGTACACAACTTGGTACACATTTTCAACGTCTTTGGTATAGATGTGGTTCAAATAGTCATACTCTCCAGGGTTTCCATTGCCGGACAGAGGCTCGTCACGAAGATCTTCATCTTCAAACAAATGATTTATAGCATCCAACCGAAAGCCGTCGACTCCTTTATCGAGCCAAAAGAATAACATTTTTGTCATTTCCTCTAGCACCTTTGGATTTCGGTAGTTCAGATCCGGTTGCTTTTTGGTGAACTGATGCAAGTAGTACTCCTTTCGACCTTCATGAAAAGTCCACGCTGGTCCTCCGAACACCGAAATCCAATTGTTGGGTGGAGACAGTACGCTTCCTTCTGCTCTACCCGGATGCCATGTGTAAAAATTTTCATATTCAGGGTCTCTTGCAGCCGATTTGATAAACCAATCGTGCTCATCGCTCGAATGGTTCGGAATGAAATCCAGCATCAGTTTGATTCCATTGCTGTGAGCTTCTTCTATCATTTCCTTAAAATTTTCCAACGTACCATAGTCCGGGTGTATATCATAGAAATCCGACACATCGTACCCGAAGTCCATGTTGGGCGAAGGGAACGGTGGGCTCAACCAGGTAGCATCGATTCCTATGTCCGCCAGGTACTTCAGTTTTGACGTTATTCCCGGCAGATCACCGATTCCGTCCCCGTTGCTGTCCTTGAATGAACGTGGATAGATCTGGTAGAAAGTTGCATGCTGATACCAATCCTTTGGATCTGGCTCGCGAATGCCGACGGCACTGGCAGCGACGAAAAATACCGACAGTGCAATAAGAGTTCGCATCTTGTCGGTTGTGATCGTCGGATGAAACTGAAACCGAGACCGGCGCTGAAGTGTATTAAACGAACCTTAACGGGCATTCGATTTATCCCCGATGGCCGGCTGATAAGATAAAGCAGTTATTTTGCTGTGACTGTCGTTCGATTATTTTACGAATTGGTTGATTTGACTCCAGCTTGATGTTTTTTTATATTTCGATAATTGAGTATAATTTAATGTAATTCAAATATAAATATTGCTATGTGTGGAATAAAGTATGTATTCTATATAAAATTTGAATTGATATTCGAATGTTGAATGTTGAACGGAACGAAATAATGCTATTTGACTCATTTAATATTATTTTTTATGCAGTTCCTACCAAAAATTTTAACAAGTACAACACTACATCATTAATAAAAACCGCAAGTGATGTGATTAATAATAGTTGTAATGAAAATAAAATCAACTTTCTTTGAGTAAAAACACAACCTTTTCATTCTAACATAACCTTTTCAATTTGTAAACAGTTCTGTCAAGTTAATAAGTTTTTTTTCTTTATTTTGCATCGACGCACTAAATGATTAAAAACACTTTACTGTATAGTTCTGGAACCGGAAGTCGGATGCGGATGAAATTAAACAGCAACCTATGAGACTAGAGGAACTTTTATTTGAGCCTGTTTGTGAAAATAGATCAAATCATTTCTGAGAAAATTGAGTGAGTTTAGTAAGTGAATAATGTAGCCTACAAATTGAATCAATTTTAAAGAATTTTACCCTCTTTTACATCTCCGCTTTAAAAGATGGTGTGGAATTCAATAGCAACCTGTGAGACTACGAGATTTTTTTATGTTATGAGTGACAATATTTGACACATAGTCACACACACACATACACTCACAGACACATACATTGCTCAGCTCGATGAACTGTGTCGAATGATATAGAACACTTAGTCCTCTGGGCCAATTTTCACTAGTCAATTTTCCAAGTGATTACATAAAATTTCTATATTAGAAAGGTAATAAGTGTACTTTTATAAATTAATTAATTATTAATTGCACAGTTTATTTAAACATAATGAGAGCTTGAATCATGATTTGTGAGAATCGGCTTAACGATTGCTGAGAAATCGAAATGAGTTCAGTTTTTGGAGATTTCTTTCACTATTATCGGTACTTTCGGAAGCGGAAACCGAGGACTAGTATTCCCAAAGTAGTTTTATATATTTACTAACTAACAAGTTCAACCAACTAGATGAATTTAGCAGTAAGTTTTATAAAAATGTGCACCTCATTTCGCTATCGCTTGTGAAAAAATACACATGAAATTGAACATTTTTACTGATCGCACTGTAATACCGGAACCGGAAGTCGGATCTGGATCAACTTTTCGGGGACTTTTTAAAGAATCTTAAGACCTTTTATTTGCTTCTTAGTTTGTGAAAATTGGTTAATATATTTCCGAGATATTTCCGTTAATATATTTCCATTATTATATTTGCGCTTTTTTAAATAAATTTGCACATATTTCCTTGTAATTCTGGAACCGGAAGTCAGATCCAAATGAAACTCAAGAAAATTGTAGGAAACCATAAAACCTTTCATTTGAAGTTAAGTTTGTGAAAATCGTTTTAGCCATTTCTTAGAAACGTGTGTGACTATTTTTTCCATATTTGGTGCATATCACCCTGTAGTTACGGAATCTGAAGTCAGATCCAAATGACCTTTAGAAACTATGTATGGGACCTTAAGGCCTTTCATTTGAATGTACGTTTGTGAAAATCGGTTCAGTTATCTTAGAGAAAATTGAGTTACATTATTTGTCACATACACATATAGATACATACACTCATACACACAGACATTATGTGATCTCGACGAACTGAGTCAAATGGTATATGACACTCGGCCATCCGAGCCTCGGTTGTTAAGTCGGTTTTCACAGCGATTGCATAGCATTTCTATATGAGTAAGGAAAATACAATCACAAACCATGTCATGCAGCTGATTAAAAAATCCTAGCCATACCATGCCATTTAGCTTGAATAACGTACGCAGAAGTAACAGGAGCGCAGACTAACGCTATGTCAATTCAAACGCGCCTTTCAAACACTGCGCCTACTGTGTGTTCAAGACTTGCTGACAATGCTGCGCTTCTGTTACATCTATGAATCAAATTCACCTTTCCTGATCATGATTTCCCAACACTGCCCACAGAAAAAAAGTCATAAATGTACTTTAGAAAAATGAATTTAAAAAAAATACTTTAGAACCATCAATCAAATTTGCCCTAGTGAAACTGTCATCCAATGAACACGTGAACACACACACACACACACAAAACTAGATTTATGAAAGAATTGAACTGGCAATAATAATTTAAAGAGAATGTTTGAAAGCAATATCAAGAATGTAGGTATGGTTTTATTCTAGTACAGTTCTAGTTTCATTTTTAGTTCATTTATAATTCCGGGTAAAAGGATTGATAGAAGCTTTGAAAACTATTTATTACCTTTCAAAAGAGGCACTATTTATAACTGCCATGAAACCCTGATAGTGATTACTGGTGGTCGAATGGTATATGACACTTGGACCTCCGGGCCAATTTTTACTAGTCGGTTTTTCAAGTGATAATAAAAAGAATACATTTTTTTATGAAGTTTAATATATTTACTTTTATTTGTAAAAAATACAATTTTGAAATATTGTTCAAACCATTAGAGAAATTTTGAGAAACATGACCTTAACTAAAATGTGCTTTCGAGGGATACGCTTTCAATGTTTATTGTCCATAAAATCGAAGGAAACAATTTAATTTTGTAGAATCCTACATTTTGAAGAATCATTTTTTCTTTATACATTGCCATAATAAAACATCTCAAGAATGTTTTGACAAATTTTCAACCCGATCGGAACAAAATTCTGGAAACTATGGGCCTTTATCTTTTTTGTTATGTCATACTGTGAAAAGGCAAGAGGCTCGGCGTACAGGCCCAAAAGTTCTACTTCGAATGACTGAAAAATTTGACAAAACATTCTTAAAATGTTTTATTATGACAAAACACAAAGAAAACATGTGACTTCTCGAAATGTTAGACCCTAGAAAATTGAATTGTCTCTTTCAATAAACTTTGAAAGCGTATCTCTCGAAAACCCTTTTTTTATATCATTTATTTTACCCCGGCTTCAACCATTTTGGTCGTTCACCGGGGAGTAAAACACATTTTAATTAAGGCAATGTTTCTCCAAAATTTCACTAATTGTTTGAATAATATTTCAAAATTAAACATTTTACAGATAAAAGTAAATGTATTGAAATTCATGAAAAAAAAATTCTTTTTCATTTTTGCCTTTCTCATATAGAAAAGTTATGCAATCACTTGGAAAACTGACTATTGTTAACAACTTTTTATTTTTGATTGTAGTTCCGACCATAGAGAGACATTTAACAAGTAAAATGCTGTTTGGTTCATGTTTTTTTATTTATAAAACTTTATTTCGGCTCAGTCATTTTTCGGCTTGACGTGGCCGTTTATTAAAAACAAATTCATTTTCATTTCTGGATCTTGATTGATTTGATTTATATCGTTTCTTTACCCTCGGTTTTAACCTAATTATCGTCGTTCACCGAGCTCTTGTTGTCATTTTCTTTCTTGGCGGAGAGACGTTTTTTCTATGGCTATCCAGCGAATGAAGGGGGACCAGTGGCTCGCTATTCACGCTTCCGTCCATTGGTTCGGTGTCACTGGTGTTGGCGGAATCATCGTTATTGCTTACGTTTGTTCAAGCGTTGGATGTGTTGTTAGTTGTAGTTTTTTGGGGTTGGTGTGGAGGGAACGCTGTTGTCTTTTGGAGCAGATGTCTTCTGGTCCAGTTTTTCTCATGGCTTACCATAGTAACCATCTGATTGTCATAGGTTACAAGTGATTTGCACGGAATCCTTGTATCTTGGCCGAAATTCACATAAGAAGGTATAGCCTTCTTCAAGCGCATGCGTAACAAGCGTACGCCATTTAGAAAGTTCTTCAACTTTTCTTTTTCGATGGAAAGAATCTCTTCGTACAGAGACATAGTTTTGCGAATATAAGGATCACATACGCTTGAGGGTAGATCATTCACACGCACTTCTATAGCACTATCTTCCATATATACTGGTATGTTGTACTGGATGTTTTCATGCTCCACATAGTGCGCATTGTCTTTAGCAAATTGAATTGCATCCAACTCTTTATAAAACTGCATTGAAGTGAATGCACACGTTTAATATCAAGATGAATTTGCTCCTAAAGCAAGTCTTTAAATTCTCGTATCGTAGGTCGAATTTTTCACTGCCTGAAGTCAATAATAATTCTGTATAAAATGTTCATAACGACGAATGTTACAATAAGAGATTCTCTTTGTTTACTTTCTCTTTCGATTATTTCGAAATATTCCTGTTTTTTTTCGTGAATTTCTTCAATGCAGATTGAAAGATGATAACTTCAGTTATTATTATCTGTAAATACCTGGAGAGAAAGATTGCTAATAGTACCGTAATAATCGAAAGAGAAAGTAAACAAAGAGAATCTCTCATTGTTACATTCGTCGTTTTGAACATTTTATACAAAATTGTATTCTTTCGTAGCGGCGGTAGCTTTTGTTCGTTTGGTTCACTCATTTCGAGAACGTTCTATTGTTCACTACACAATACTGTATTTGGTTTCTTCCGTCCCGAACGTAAGCGGGTTTGTCTAATCGACTGACTTGGGTGAGAAGTGAAAGCGAACTGTTTGGTCCATGTTGATACGTGCGATAGTTTTGGAATATGAGTGCCGCCCAGTTGAAAAAAAACGTTGTTTCGAGAAAAAGCCGAACAAAGTTTATATTCGCGACTAATCGCGATTGGGCGCGCACCGTCTCTACCTTTTTTTCTACCAACTTCTCGGTCGCGTGTACCGTAGGGACTAAATCTTAATCATTTCTAAGAATGTTTTTTAGTAATTACACTTTCTACATATAAAATGTTTAATCCCGACGTTTTCTTTTAGTGTTTTGTTTCTTTGAAAAGGTTATCAAATGTCGGATTTTTTGTGAAAAAACGCAGTTTCGATTTTCAATAACCACCAAAAATTCAAAAAAATGAAATATACTCGAATAAAACCTTCTGTAAAAACATCTACTACAAGGCTCTTTTGGCTTGATGTTTTTTGATACTTTGATATTTGAGTATAATTTAATATAATTCATATGTATATGTTGCCTTGAATTTTAAAATTTTGATAATTCTTCTCTAAGATACAGTGGACACCGCAAATCATCTAAAGCACGCCTTCAAAAATACTTCTTCATCGACTTATTTCTCAATAATTTTTCATGCAAAAGTTACAAAATGTAGTTCGAATGATGATTTTTATTTGTCAAAACATTTTAATTTATTTTTTTGAACGATAGCTCTAAAGAAAATTCGCAAAAAATGTTTTTTTTCATCCGCTATACCATAAGCCAACCCCAACCCCCCTTAATGTGTAACGATATGATGCAGATAGTTACTTGAGATATCACTACGGTTTTTCTCTAAAAAGTCTGAGTACATACAAAATAAAATAATAAAAATCGTTACTATGAAATAAAAGGTCGAACAAGAATGCGTGTAGATCGGTAAAACTTTTTATCAAAATATCAAATCATGTTTCCTGTTACAAACCGCATTAATGGAGACGAGTATAGCGTAATGGGTAAGTTGATGCCTTTCACGCAGCCTGTCTAGGTTCGATTCCCATCTCCGCACATAGGGTCAGAAAGTTTTTCTGGCACCCGAAGAGAGGCTAATGACCACCAATTCGTTACCTTCCTCACTGCATCTCGCTGAAAACTGTCTTTCGCGTCTTATCGTGGTTTCGCTTGACGATGTGCCTATCTAACATATTATTATCATTTATCTATTAGACAAACCTACAACTCTACAGTCCTTCTTCCTGAAATGGCAAGAAGCTAGATCCCCCCAACACAGAACGTAACAATTTTGTTTCTGAAGAATAACGGCAGACGTTTTTCAAGGCAATCTGCACATAAATGTTGAAGAGTAACAGCAACAGAAATAGATAACCTGATACACGAAATATTCCTTTGCAAACTCCATGTGCTCGATAGCTCCATGTGTTAGAAAATTTATGCCTTATTTTCTCTTCTTGTTATACGATAATATTTCTGTCCAGAAAACCTTTTAAATTCTGTCTTGACGTCGGTTTCATCATCGGGTACCACACAATCAAACTTCATAAGCACCTTCATGTACAGCTTCCGTCATAGTACTCTTACCAACTTGGTAAGTCTCTCTCGATTTCGAGTCATCACCTTCTTAATAATCGACAGTCCAGCTTGTTTTTTTTTTTTTTTTTTGTTCGAGGCATTGTGGTAGACGACACTTTCAGTTAGCTTGCGACATTTCGGACAGTTAGGTTTGGGATACACTTGAAACGGTTGATCGCCCTGTTCAATATTTGTGCGGTTTCCAGCTTTCGATTTCCCCCGATCCAGTCTTCCTGACCAATCCACAAACATGCCAATATTTAGGTTTGCCGTGATCATGCTTTGAATCAGTTTTCACAACTGAGAGGAACATTTTTAATATGACGGATGATCAAGTTTTTTTAATGAACGACCATAAAATGCAGAGCAGTTGAATACCTAGTGACTAAATGCCATTAAAAGCAGCTCAAATTTCTGAAAATAATTTTCGGAGAAAAATCAATTTCAACTTACTTTACGGTTTAATGATAGAATATAAATACATTCTTGATGCGATTATAATAAACAATATACACATCAATTAGCGTCTTTGGTAAATATCAATTGGCGGGCACCATTATTTGAATATAGGGACTTTTCGTATGAGATCTTTTGTATGATGATTTTATTCCTTTCACAGTAGCTATTTTTAACGTATCTCGTGCATTGGTTGATGGAATGAGCTTAAGAGTCGAATAAAAACTGCTAACCTATTAATAAATTTTGAACTTTCATTGTGACAAATCGAGCTAGAAATGTCTTTATCAAAAACATGTTTCAAAATATAAAAAAGATTCTTGAACCGAAAGTTGTAATGGAATCAATCTCTCTCAAGTCTTATCGAAATAGATGTCTCTTTCGATTGTATAGAATTGGCGCCTCTTCTAAAATTAGATTTCGATCGCTACGGTTTAGCAAAAAAACCAACAATTCATGAATGCGCATTCATGTATTTGTAATGACAACGAAATTCAAAGGGAAGAATTTATGGCGCACTTCCAAATATCAAACGCCGTAACAAGCCGACATTCTTTGTGAGTCGTTGAGTTGGTTTATTTATTACATTGAAAGTTGGAAATCTTGTTGTACTTTTCTGCCATTTACGGCACAGTCATGTTCATATTTCACATTAAGACAGACGCGAATAAGCATCGGTTTCATCCTTCGTACTTCCACAAGCGCAGATGATACTACGAAGAACTTCCAATCAACTTTTCTAAATAAAATTTTGATCGGTTTTGATGGGTTCCTACGAGAAAAACAAATAACACGTGAAACACATTCCAACCTTGTACCAACACCGAAAATTATCCTAATTGAGAAACAACATCCAACGCAAGTAGCAAATGCTGAGTCCTCATGAGACATCGAATCAACCCAACGTTACCCATCACTTGATTGCCTAGGTAGAAGTGGAAGTGGAAGTGGAAAATGACGAGCAATCCACAGTCAAGGTTTTCCTCCATCGCATGCTGATGCCGATGCTGGGCAAAACAGTAATTGTAATGAAAATGGTTTATGTGGGATTGTGCGATTGTGTGGCTCGGAAAATGAAAGAGAATGAAAACGCCACCAGGAAAACGCAGAACGGTGGTCGTATTACTGATCAAAGTGGAAATGCTGCCTCGCGTCGTCGTCGTCGTCCATAATGAGGTACATTGGGCAGAATCTGTAACAGAATAAAGCATACAGCTGGGGTTGCACGAGACACAGTAAGAATTTTAAATACACGCAAACGGTGGCGGCACTGTGGAGAGTGGCTAGGTGAGTGGGATAACATTAGAAGAAAAATTAATTTATGTTGCGTTTCACTCGCAGTCGTTGCTTGCGGAATTATGAAATTACCGTCGCTTCATAAGGATTGTGTTTGGGTCTACCACAAACGACCGGTTTGGTGAAGCGTCTTGGAAAGTCCTTGGCTAGAGAACATAAAGCCGCAAGAAAGACAATCGCATCAATCAGCCTTAACATTTGTCTGAGGTTGTTTTGGCCGTATGACGATTTTCACCAGAAACACTTTATTTTCATTGTGCTTCTAGGCCCAAAACAAATTTCACCGTCGACTTGGGAAAAACGTTTTGGTTGTACTTCGTCAAAAAAGGGACGGGGGGGTATCTCGGGAGATATTTGTTACAGCTCATGAAGATAAATGCTTTGGTTCGTCGAATGGCACTTGATTCGTTTTGCAAATCTCTTTACGACTCACGCGTCTTGTTTCACTGAACTGAAACCGAGTATTCTCGTGTGTGCGGTAAAACATTCATCAGGGGATTGCGAACCATCTAGAACTGTTCATCTGTTCATCGCCAATCGACCGTTGATCGAAAAGTAATCTAATCCAAGATTCTATTCGTACAGTAATCTATCGATACTTCAGTGTGCCCTTCGGTGTGACGGGAGTGTCTTTTTTATGGCATTTTAACACGATTATCGGACGGTTGATTCTATTGTGTTACTGATACGTGATTGGGTTCTCTGATATTTATCGATACACGCATCAGACAATCGAGAGGTGGTGCTTGTTGTTGTTTGAACATTCCTACTAAATCATTCTTTTTTCAGAAATCTCTTCTACTACAACATCGTCTTCAAAACAACCGTAAGAAACTTATTGATTATTTTCTTTGAATAACCTTCCAATCTCACTTCAATACTTCATCAGGAACAAATTCAAAGAAAAAAATTAATCAAATAATGGAAAATGCAATTCGCTCTGCAAAAAAAATTCAAACAATTTTTCAAGTCAAAAAACAAAACAAACAGTTCTAATCTGGCCTAGCCAAAATCCAGACCTAAGTCTCATTGAACACCTATGGGAAGAGCTGGAACGACGCTATGGAAAACGTTATCACTCTAACTAAAAGGTTCTATTTACTGCTCTGTAAAATGAATTGTTCGCGATTAACAAAAGATTATAACAAAATACAAAGTATTGACGTTTTATTTATTTTACTAATTGATTATAATATTCACCTATGAACTTTAATTTAGAAAGACAATAAAATTACATGATAATGTAAATAAGGACATTTGTACTGTTATCGGCTTTATAATGTAGTATATGATCGTTTAATCTAATCATGAGTTCAATAACGTTGTGATTTAAGGTTATTATATACTTTTTAACTTTCCGGAAAGGTAAGAAATCGATTTGGTGCGACATATCCCAAAAAATGAACAACCTCCAAAAGACTTTTGTGCGCTACTGTACCTGCAAACTGGTTCTGAGCTACAATTCTAAAAAGACAAAGAAGTGCTTGTATAAATTAGTCGTTTTTTTCTATTGGGGATATTTTAGAACTATGAGTAAGCTTTTTTGGTACTAAATAAGAGTTGCTAATTAACAGAAATGATTAAATTGAGTGATACAAATTTCTTACAAGCGCCTACAGAATCTGAGGTAATATGAAACTAATGGATTATAGTTTTTTCAGTTCTAGTACCAAGGTAACCGACCTTCAAACCATATTCCGAAACGTTGAAAATGTTAGAAAAGGCTTTCGGTGAATCGTGTCTAGGAACAACACAGGCATACGAGTGGTATAAACGCTTCAAAGGTGGTCGTACAAGCTTGGATCATGATGATATCCCTGGCCGCCCAACAACATCTGTTACTGAAGAAAACATTGAATCGGCGAAGCAAATCGTGTTGCAAAATCGTTCTGTACCGATTAGAGAGATTGCTGTGTTGTTGGGCATCTCTTATGGATCAGCCGAACACATTTTAACTGATGTTTTGGGTTTGAAACGCGTCGCTTCTCGGCTGGTGCCAAAAAAGCTGAATTTCACGATAATGCGCCGGCTGGTTGTGTCGCAGTTTTTGGCCAAAAACTCAACCAATATCATCAACCAAGCACCGTACTCTCCAGATATGGGCCCGTGTGACTTTTTCCTCTTCCCCAGACTCAAATTACCATTGCGGGGAACGCGTTTTGAGACCATAGAGACCATAAAAGAGAATTCCCTGCGTGAACTACACGGAGAACCCTTCGATCATAAAATTGCGATATCGCAGTTTTTGATTTTTGCGATAGTTGATTTAACTTATTTCTTTTTGATTCAACCAAAATGGTTTTTGATTTGCATATATTCAAGTAGTTGAAAAATATGTTGTTTTGAATGCTGTCAAATGCCGGAGACAGTTGAAAGCAAAACAATAATCGCAATGCCAAATCAACAACTTTTTTAGTTGAAATCTTTTCGCGTCGCTTCAAAATGTCAATGAAAACAACATCGATGGTTAAAGCGTTTGGTGAAATTGTGTTCATTCGATTTGAGAAATTTATGATAACAAGTGTTTATCTAACAGCGGTGTTGTGATAAAGTTAACCTTGTTTGAGATGAAAAAGATTTGGTGACAAATTAGAAAATGTTTATGAATGATCATCTCAATATCAGGTATGCGCAAAAATTTTATGCTTCAAATTCGATCATTATTTACTTCCAGCAGACTGTTTTACTCCCAGCTGTTTGATACCGATGATGATGTTCATGCATTAGCAATAAAACACTTTTTGACATGAATTTAATTTATAAAAGTAACAGGGTTTCAAACACAAAGAACGCGCTGCGATTGAATGGCACGTTTGAATTTATTATTTTTACGTTTCGTCTTTAACTCATCAGTGCAGAGCAGTTCAAATTGAACTGCTTAGTGCTAAACTCGGCAGTTCAATTTGAACCGCTAAGCAGACGTAAAGTTTCTGCTACCTACAGAACGCTTTTTGTTTTGCGACGAAGTGCAATGTCTTTTCTGACGTGCCGAACGAAAACGTGTTTTCGACTATTTCTGGCCGATGCAGGTATGGTCATTTAGGGGTTAGCCAAATTTTGTGCTAGGGCACATAACCGTTTTTATTAGTTTAGCACTAAGCAGTTCAATTTGAACTGCTCTGCACTGATGAGTCAAAGACGAAACGTAAAAATAATAAAAACGGTTATGGCCCTAGCACAAAATTTGGCTAACCCCTAAATGACGTTTGAATTGCCGTCGCAAAATTCCAATTCCCAGCGGTTGATGCACCCAAGCTCATATAAATTGACTAAAATTATCAGTGCATAACTTTAGTTCAACCGTTTGAAGGCATCATTTTAGGTAAATTTAATAATTTCGCTGATTTACTCGCCCCTCCGGGCACTTTTGCTGATTAAAAACGATTTTGTACATCAATCATTTCCGATCGAATCAGAAGTATTTTTTTTAGAATTTAGATCTTTACTGATCTCAAAACAAACAAACAAATAAAACCGATTTGTTTTTCAGCTAACAGAATTTTGTTTCAATAACAACACCAGTTATTTCAACTAAAATATTTGTTGAAATTGAAAGGTATGTGTCCTCACTAATTGACAGCATTTTGTTTTTCAAACAGTTGAATTAGTTGTTTCAACCATCGTTTCTGCTAATCGATAAACAAAAATGAAAGTTTAGTTAAAACAACAATCGATTAGTTGTACCAAATTTTAACCAATCGAATTCAGAAAATCAACTAATATTCTGGTTGAAATGGGATCGCGGGTGGTTCCGTGTAAAGGCCATACCTTCGGCGGCCTATAAAACTTGTATGCAAAATTGGATCAAGCGTTGGCATGCATGTATTGCCGCAGGAGGAGAGTCCTTTGAAGGCGATAATAAAGAAATTTATTACTATTGCAGTTTTACCGGTATTCGATTTTTGGTCCCGAAAGGCACCTAAAAACTTTTTCTCAGATTAGCTACATTGATTTTTTAAATTTTCGAATTGCATGAAACGGTTTACAATCCTTTAGACGAATTTAACTGACTTCGGCTACAAGGCCGATTTCCGATTTCCATTTCCGATTTCCGTATCCGAAAGTATCGGGAATATGGAAGCTTAAAGTAGACCAAAACGAATTTTATAAACAAACATTCAAATTAATATAAACTTATGGTCACACACATAATTAATAAATTTTATCCGATTCCGACTTCCAATTCTGAAATTGCAGGGTGATGAGTTGTCTAATTCTAAGTCATAGAAGATGACGGAATCAAAGAATTTCAAAGTTAGGCTCAAAACTATTTCAATTTATTCATCATACTAACTCAGGTACATACGAACTATTTTTTGTTATGCTGGTCTATGAATACCGTTTCTGGAAGTACCATAAATACTGACAACAATTTTAAATAGGAACTCACTTCAACATCTTATGGCATGCCATATCGATTGTTCCGGAATTATGGGGTAAAATGTGCAAAAAATTGTGAAAATAAGTGCACTAACTTTACTCAGAGATGGCTAAATCGATTTTCACAAACTTAGATTGAAATGAAAGGTCTTAAAGTCCCATACAAAATTCCTGAATATTATTTCGATCCGACTTCCGGTTCGGGAGTTAAGGGGTAAAATGTGCAAAAAAAATAAAATATGTGTTCTAACTTTTCTCATAGTTGGCGCGACCGAATTTCACAAACTTAGGTTTAAATGAAAGGTCCTGTGGTCCCATGCATTATTCCTGAATTTCATGCGGATCCGACTTCCGGATCCGGAAATATAGGGTAAAGTGTGTTAAAAATTGTATACCATCACTGAAAATGGGGAAAAACCTTAAAAAAATTTCTAAATCGACCTCAAATCTTTTCCAATTTGATGGTTTTTATCAGTAGACGATCAAACAAACCGATTTTGGTTATTCTTTTAAGAATCGAAGAAAATTTTTTTTTTTGCCTTTCTCATATAGAAAGGTTATGCAATCACTGTGAAAACCGACTTTTGAACCGAGGCCCGGAGGGCCGAGTGTCATATACCATTCGACTCAGTTCGTCGAGTACGCAAAATGTGTGTGTGTGTGTATGTGCGTATGTGTGTATGTAACGCTTTTTGCACTAACTTTTCTCGGAGATGGCTGAACCGATTTTCACAAACTTAGATTCAAATGAAAGGTCTTGTGATCCCATACAAAATTCCTGCATGTTATTTGGATCCGACTTCCGGCTCCGGAGTTATGGGGTAAAATGTGCAAAAAAATGAAAATATGTGTTCTAACTTTTCTCATAGATGGCGCGACCGGTTTTCACAAACTTGGGTTCAAATGAAAGGTCCTGTGGTTGCATACGTAAATCCTGAATTTCATCAGGATCCGACTTCCGGATCCGGAAATATAGGGTAAAGTGTGTTAAAAATAATATACCATCACTGAAAAGGGCGAAAAACCGTAAAAAGTTTTCTAAATCGACCTCAAATCTTCTCCAATCAATAGTTTTTATCAGTAGCTGGTCAAACAAACCGATTTCGGTTATTCTTTTTAGGAATCGAAGAAAATTATTTTTAAGAATACCACTGTATTATATATGATAGTATGATTGATATGAGAAAGGCATCATTACTAGGTGGATTAAAACAGGTTGTTTCTGTATAAATTAGTCGTTTTTTCTCTATTGGGGATATTTTAGAACTATGAGTAAGCTTTTTTTGGTACTAAATAAGAGTTGCTAATTAACAGAAATGATTAAATTGAGTGATACAAATTTCTTACAAACGCCTACAGAATCTGAGGTAATATGAAACTAATGAATGATAGTTTATTCAGTTCTAGTACCAAGGTAACCGACCTTCAAACCATATTAAAATCTTTCTTTCGTTCAGTTGAACCAGTAAATGAAAAATGTGCCCTGGATTATCTCGGAAAAGGCTGAACCCATTTTCGTAAATTTAAATTCGAATAAAAGGTCGTGTTGCCTCACACTATTGTTGAGTTTTTGCTATGATCTGACTTCTGGTTTAGATGATATAGGTCGAAGAAGTTTCCGATTTGAGTAACGATGTTGCAAAATCTGAAGAACCATCGAAATTGAACTTTCATTTCGGTTTGATTGTGTCTGGATGTCTCAGAGATATGGAGATTGGCTCACTGACAAACTTTGATTCAAATGAAAGGTTTCATAATGTGGGTCGGATGCTTTAATTCTTGTTCAAATCCAACCGGATATGACCAGGGTTACCAGATATACGGATTTCTCAGAATTCTACTGATTTTCAAGTACATTGGTGAAATTTACTGAATTTTAAACGAATCAATACTGAATTTTCAAAAAATCCTGATTTCATACAGATTTTTAAGTCTATTTTTCCGATTCCGGCCGACAAATTTCACTGGGTTAAATCATTGAATACATACGCAAGT
Organism: Malaya genurostris; assembly: GCF_030247185.1. Taxonomy (NCBI): domain Eukaryota; kingdom Metazoa; phylum Arthropoda; class Insecta; order Diptera; family Culicidae; genus Malaya; species Malaya genurostris. Next base: position 259,643,861 of record NC_080571.1, read on the forward strand.
TGAACTCAGTAGAACTAATTAACTCTTGAATTTTCAGAATGCACCCAAAGTTTGTAGTGGATGTCATAATTTTTTACGATAATAATTCAGTCATTTGTTTCGAGATTGACATAATTTAACAACCTATCGATACGGAAATATTTACCTTAAACATTAATGGCAACGTCGTTTCAGTATTTCAGTAGCGTACTATTGAAAAATTGGTTTGAATTGATCTATGTTTTCACGAGCCAATCACAGCATGCCATAATGATGTCATCCTTTAGTCACTTTTGTCACTGGCTGCCTGGGGAGATGTAGCAGAGTTACATCCATTCGTCACTTATGCGCATGGTATGGATGCCATTTTCCGTGTTCGCTTGAGTATATCGAACACCGATCAGATGTTGATTCTCCAGTAACTGGCAGGCCAATTTATAACTATCGGCGATAGATTTTTCGTACCTAATTTGAAGCGCTTGTATCTCGGTAATTTATATACGAAACCAAGCAGAAAATTGTAAGATTATTAGAGGCCTAGGCGTAATTTTAGACTCAAAACTTACTTTCCTGAAGCATTATAATATATTTGTCAATAAACCAAATAGTACGTTAGGCTTCATTAAACGTTTCAGACGAAAAACGCATTGAATCTATCCAAAAACAATTTCAACTATATGTGTTTCGTAAACTAAACTGGACTACATTTCCTCTCGCATCATATGAGCCTCGTTGTATGCTCATAAACTTACAAACACTCGAAGAACGCCGCAAAGCTACAATGCTTTATTTTACCAACGACATTGTTTCTTAACAAGTGCTGAATTATTGCTTGCACAACTAACATTTCATGCTCCTAGCCGCCTCTTAGAAGTCGTCAAATATTCTTGGAAAAAAAATATAAGACAATAATAATAATAATCCTGTTAATATTATGATGCGTTTTAATAACGAAAACTGCCAAAAAATTGCTCTAATTATATCCAGAAAACAAATAAAAGAAAAATTGAGACCAAATCGTAGAAATAATGATTAGTAGATAAGAAACCTTTGTTACTTTTTTGTTAATTTGGAAAAATGCCTTCACTGGTTGTTTCACAATCATTTGTCTATTTTTCAAATTTGAATCTGTTAATGGGAGAGTTGGAAAATTGTATTTCAATGTCACCATGATCGGTCGTGTATCGTACACAACCCTGCATTTTTTTCGTATAAAAAAAAATTCTTTAAAAACCAAAACAAAAGCCCTTACATAAATTACGTAACAATTGATATAAAAAAGATATAGTAGATGTAGAATGAGTTATACGGATTTATACAGCTTTTTGCCTTTCTCATATGGAAAGGTTATGCAATCACTGTGAAAACCGACTTGTGTGTGTATGTGTGTGTGTGTATGTGTGTGTGTATGTGCGTATGTGTGTATGTAACGTTTTTTTGCACTAACTTTTCTCGGAGATGGCTGAACCGATTTTCACAAACTTAGATTCAAATGAAAGGTCTTGTGGTCCCATTAAAAATTCCTGAATATTATTTGGATCCGACTTCCGGTTCCGGAATTATGGGGTAAAATGTGCCAAAAATTGTGAAAATAAGTGCACTAACTTTTCTCAGAGATGGTTAAATCGATTTTTACAAACTTATATTCAAATGAAAGGTCTTGAGGTCCCATAAAAAAATTCCTGAATATTATTTGGATCTGACTTCCGGTTCGGGAGTTATGGGGTAAAATGCGCAAAAAAAGAAAATATGTGTTCTAACTTTTCTCATAGATGGCACGACCGATTTTCACAAACTTAGGTTCAAATGAAAGGTCCTGTGGTCCCATGCGTTATTCCTGAATTTCATGCGGATCCGACTTCCGGATCCGGAAATATAGGATAAAGTGTGTTAAAAATTGTATACCATCACTGAAAATGGGGAAAAACCTTAAAAAAATTTCTAAATCGACCTCAAATCTTTTCCAATTCGATGGTTTTTATCAGTAGACGATCAAACAAACCGATTTCGGTTATTCTTTTAAGAATCGAAGAAAAAAAATTTTTTTTGCCTTTCTGATATAGAAAGGTTATGTAATCACTGTGAAAACCGACTTTTGAACCGAGGCCCGGAGGGCCGATTGTCATATACCATTCGACTCAGTTCATCGAGTACGCAAAATGTCTGTGTGTATGTGTGTGTGTGTGTGTATGTAACGTTTTTTGCACTAACTTTTCTTGGAGATGGCTGAACCGATTTTCACAAACTTAGATTCAAATGAAAGGTCCTGTGATCCCATACGTAATTTCTGAATTTCATCAGGATCCGACTTCCGGATCCGAAAATATAGGGTAAAGTATGTTAAAAATTTTATACCATCACTGAAAAGAGCGAAAAACCGTAAAAAGTGTTCTAAATCGACCTCAAATGTTTTCCAATTGATAGTTTTTATCAGTAGACGGTCAAACAAATCTATTTCGGTTATTCTTTTAAAAATCGAAGAAAAATAATTTTGAAGAATACCACAGTATTATACGAGGTCTGTTCAAAAAGTACCCGGAATTCTCATTTTTCTAAAAAAATATTTATTTATTCGTCTCTATCTATATGGTCCCCTTCAAAGTAATCCCCCCTAGATATAATACACTTATGCTAGCGTTTTTTCCAGTCTTCGAAACACCCCTGATAGTCACTTTTTGTAATGCTCTGTAGCACTCTCAGCGATTCTGCCTTTATCTCTTCAATCGATGAAAAACGCTGTCCTTTCATGGGTCTCTTCAACTTTGGGAACAGGAAAAAATCACACGGAGCGATATCTGGTGAATAAGGAGGTTGGGGCATGATTAAAGTCTTGTTTTTAGCCAAAAATTTGATCAAAATTCAGCAGTTTTGGAACGAATTTTGCTGCCACTCGTTTCATGCCCAAAACATTTGAAAAAATATGATGGCAAGAGCCAACTGATATGCCAACTTCATCAGCAACTTCTCTAATAGTGATTCGGCGATCATCCATAATCATTTTTTCCACTTTTCCCACATTTTCATCGATTATTGACGTGCTGGGTCGACCGGAGCGTTCGTCGTCTTCAACGTCTTCGCGGCCATCTTGGAAACGCTTATACCACTCGTTAACACTTGTTTTTTTCATAGCAGACTCACCGTAGGCTCTCTGTAACATTTCGCACACTTGGTTACACTTTATTTCATTTTTCACGCAAAATTTAATACAAATTCTTTGACTCTTCAATTCTTCCATTGTTTAAACTAACAAAAATCGCCGAGCCCAAAAAAACACGTCTACACCAGCCGCTACAAGACAGAATGTAAACAATGAATACAGCTGAAAATTTCACCATACATTAGGGACATATGTACCAACACAATAAAAAAAATATTTTGACCACCGGACTCTCCAGACGCGCGCAATTAAAAAATTCCGGGAATTTTTTGAACAGACCTCGTATATGATAGTATGATTGATATGAGAAAGGCATCATTACACCACTAGGTGGATTAAAACAGGTTTTTTTCCTCTGCCACCACTTCGACACAAGGTGAAATACGAAAATTCAGTGCGCACTGGATGACCTCAGTCTCAATAATCAATGTTCGAATATAGCTGCGCTTTCCAATTCCCAGTTCACGATTGAGGTAGTCAAAATACTACGAAATGAAAAAAAGATCGATTGAATTTTTCAAAAATTATAGTACCATAAGACGTTTTTGGTTTTGAATCCGGCTGCTAGATGAATGTAAAAATCATACAGGGTTATAAATGACAACGTATTATATTAGGTTAATAAAGCTATTTAAAAGTGATGCTACGGCTAAGGAAAACCTTTGTATACTGCTTTAAAAACAGTTTGTCGAGAAATCATTCATTTCTCTCTCTAAATTATGGCTTCTTGATCGTTGGCACATTTTTGCTTTTCAGTAAGGTTTCTATTCATCTAAATCTAAAAGTAGTTTGTTAACTCAAATCACCTGCATACCAAAATAATAAATTAATCTTCAAAGTTTAGTAGAGGCTCAAACTGTTATCGTAATAGCACCCCATTCTAAACCAAGTGGAAAATTGGATTGAAAAATGCAATCAATTCGTTTGCTTTTCTAGTTGAAGTAGTCCATTCCAAAAGCACAAATACCGACCCACAATCAAACACAAGCCGTGACTGTTTCCACATGTTTTCTTTCTCAAGCTAAATCAATGATTTATCATTCTGTCAACTTTGTATCCAGTTTCAATTTGTCCGATACAAGTTTCAATCCATTGTGAGCAAGTGAATCTGCTTCATAGCTGCCTACGTTTCACCCGACAGATGCATCAGTGTCCAGGCAGAGTCATTCATTAGACGTTGTCTTTACAGCCGGATGAGGTACTATGAAACAGGTCAATACAGGATGACATCATCTGCAGCATCATTTCATTATATCTGACTGGCTCTTTTTAAAGTTCCGAATCCAAATCCGAACGAATTCGGTACGGAATCGAGAAAGCAAAATTTTTGTCACGTTCCATTGATTCGATTATTTTGCCAACACACACACTCACAAGCTTATCAGAGAACATCAATAAACGGGACGCTTTATATTGCACAAATCCCTTTTGCCACACAGCATCAAGCAGGACCACAGTTTTCTGTCGCAACAACGATTGACCACAATTATCGAAGACACATATTGAACGGCTGAAGCCAAAAACCGGATAAGTCCAACTTAGTTAGGAAAACCCGTGCAAGTATTTTTAAAAGCAAAAGCCGTAGAAAAATATTGAGAGTAAAAGCCGAATATGGATTTTGCGATGGAAAAATCGTTGAAATATATCCTTTTTGAAAAATCCGGAAAATAAACTTAGCCGGTTCTTCATAAACAAATGTCAGTTTCTTGCAAAAAAAAAGATGTTATTTAATAATTTTTGCATCGCCAAATCCGCGTCCAATTTTGTTCTCATTGTGTTTATCCGATTAAAAAAAAACTAAAAGGGTGTTCCAACCTAAGTTTCACTTATCTGACGTTTGTGTTCAACCGTTCATGTATTCCCAGTGGCCGTCCTCAGTTTTCCAAAGTCAAAATTCGTTCAGCAGCAGAATCAAATGTTAAAGCACGGCACACACGTTCACTGGTAACTGTATAAGCTTTGCTCTCGGGCGAGCAACTTTTGGCTTTGCATTGGCCGCAACGCCAGGCTAGAGTCGGACACGGAAGCGAGGATTGGCGGTGATCATGATTGCAAAGTCCAAAGCCAAAAATAAACAGTGAACCTTGAAATCGTGTTCCGTTTTTGTCCAGTCGATGTTCATCCAATTTTCATCTCCGCAGCATCACATCAATGCTTTGCTGACTTGTTTCCGTTGTCGAAGGAGATACTGTCATTTGGAATGTCTGTCAGTTGGAATGTGAGATAAGTGCCACGGTGACGTGAATTCGTAAATAACTGTCATTCATTGCACTTTAATTGTCCTGTTCAGACGGCTGGAGACGCGTCTTGGACCTTGCCTGTCCAAGATGCGTGACCAGCGCCTCATACTCTAAACCATCGTTCCCGGGAGCGTGTAATCGAATCCTACTAAATTAGATGCAAAATCGTACTGTACATGGCGAATCTGTTGTTCAATTTGATTTTCTTTTGACGTAGGACTACGTCTTTGTTTTCTATGTAGGGATACGAAATCAAAATACGGAAATTAAAACCGTACAAACAGAGTTCTGGTCAAAATCTCAATTAATAACGAGCAATGTCTAATTTTCTCTACTTTCCAAGCCATTATATTGGTTTCCCTTGAAAAGACGACAATTTGGTATACATAAGTACACGGTTTTCAAAACATTTCCACTCTTCAATGTGTGTGTGTTCGAGTACAAGAAAATCACTCTCACCAAATTAGAATCAGTATCGCACCAGTGATGCCAGATTCGACTATCCACATTTTAAATAATTTAAAACATGATCTGGAAGGTTTAGCTCGAATCAGGAGTCTTAGTTAAATTTTCCGAATAATTAATTACCGAATAGTTTTACTAAAACTGTCCAGGTAAAACTTGGATTACAATAGCTTGTGAATTTATTTTCAGGTAGGTCGAAAGTCAGTTCACCAAGGTGGCTCAATGATACAAAGCCTAGTGAAAGTGATGCAACGAATCTGTATTAGTCAATATTTCACTAGCGCTCATTTTAAGGGAAAGTACAACAAAAAGTGTCGCGTTGGTGCACTAAAGCAGATTTTTTTTATGCTTTGTAATCAATGAAGTTAACTAGCTTTGCTAGAAAATTCCATTTAGATGATCAATCTCGGAAGTTCGAGCAATATAGTACAGATCTATGATTGTGGATCCACCAAACAGATACAAACAGACTATCTATCTTTAATTTCTCTGCACGAAAAAAAATCCATTTTCGTTGTCATGGATAAAAAATCATTAAACCAATCATTTTATCTTCTCATGAAATCATGTTACTTGCGAAATGTATTTTATTCGAAGCTGGTAAATTTACTTTTCATACAGGATATCACTTTGAACGTACTGAATCCAGTGATAATGTGAAAGATTGTATAATAGATTAATTGATTGATACAAATCTGAATAAAATCTCACGAAACGGTGTACTTGTGTCTGTGTCTGTTAGAAATATTTATTTATTTATTTATTAATCAGAAATTGATTGTGTTCATCCATTCACTGACTGATGGAAAATTTACCTCATATCACGACAAGATCACGCCGGGCCGGTGAAACATGTTAAGCCCCGGTGGGTAATTTTTCGTACCAGGGTGAGTGACCCACTATTTTGAAGTATTCCTTACTATTGGACTAATGGATATGATGTTTATCCCTCGAAAGTGCAAGGTCGATTTCTTATAATATTTTGTTTCGATATAACTTTGCAAGAAGCTCGTAAATTCGAAGTTTGAATCGTTTACCGTATTTTGTTTTAAAACAAAATTGCGAATTCAAAGGTTAAATACGATATAAAACTACTGTGGATTGTTCGAACTATTGACGTGATTCAGAGAGCAGATTGGCACTGTTTATTCGCAATAAAAAGGATTTCTTGCGTAGGTATGAAACAGTGGACGAAACATGGATCCACCATTTTCCTCCAAAGTCAGACAAAAAAAGTCGTCCGAAAATGCACCAGGTAGCTGAAACAATCATGGCGTCAGTTTTTAGTTGCTCGAGAAATAATTAACATCGACTATCTTGAAAAGGAAAGTACCATAAATAATTATTATTATTACATTGCGTTATTGATGCGTTTTAAGTGAGGAATTGAAAAAACGACCTCATTTGAAGAATAAAAAAAATATTTTTAACCAATACAATGCACCAATGCCACAAAAAAAACTGGACTTTTTGAAGGATGTGTTATGTGACGATGTGGCATTATTGAACCGCACAGAGTGCAACTCGATTCGATACTGAGTCTTGTTTTGTGTGAGTAATTTTCATGAATGCAAACGCACTCATTGAGGGGCAGAAAACATTACATTTTATGTGAAGATGCAGAATGGAAAGGTCAGAAGTGACAAGAAGCATATGAGCAAGCAGAAATCGATCCGGCAAAAGAAAAGCCACCAGAAGTTGTTACTTTCCACTTGCGACTGCATTCTCTTACACAATGAGTTCTTCACAATCTCTAATAGTCAATATAACAGTCTATATTATACAGACTTAGTCGTTAAAAAGAGAAAGAGTTAAAATAACATGATGGGCTTTCATCATGTAGTGGTGAGGGGAGCGCTACTGAACACCGCTTTCAACCTAGGCTAAACTGCCAGCACACTGTGACCTCGGGCACAACAAGCTATACAGAGATTAAGAAAAACATCCACACAGTGAAGAGCTCAATATGTATAAAAATAATACTAAAATTACCAATGTTTTTCGCTCGAAATTTCAGGTGGGTAACCAAACCTACGTTTGGAATTTTCCACCATTTTCACCGGCCCGGAGATCACGAACGGACTAAGTACGGATTCATCTTTTATTTGGAAAATACTTAAGTATTGTTTAAAATTTGATCAGTATCTAACGGGGAAAACAGATTGAAAAAATGACATGTGAATGCAACTGTGGAATGAAAACCGCGAAAATGTTACCGCATAGACAGGACTCGAACCCGTAACCAGCTCCTAACCGGGGAAATTGTTTTGTCAATTAAGCTACCCTGCATATGAAAACACATGAAAAGAAAGTCCAATTGACTTGAAGTACCAAGCATGTCTTGCTTTACTTGGCCACCACAGCATTCAATCATAGTCCTATCTCTATGGAAACACAGTCAAATACAAAATTTCGGTCAGTTCGTGCTCGCATCGCATCAGACACAGTCGAAAATTTCTTACGGTCGCGACGACAGAAACAAAGACCATACAGTGCAGTAAACAATAGAGTGTACGAAATGGGAAAATACGATTTAACAAAGCCTGAAATTTGGCCTACAAGGCCAAATTCAATGTGTATTGATTTCAAGCGCTGCAAAGTTAGACCAGCAGCAACCGAGATTGAAATCTTGCTTAAGGAACGAATGCATCTAAACGTTAATGATGTAAGTGAGAATCAAATCAATAAGGCGTCTAACTGTGTGTACATTATGTTCAAATGTGAAAGAGATGCAATTGCATATGCTTCGGTTAATAACGGGATGCACAGTATTGATCATGACAATGTTAAATATAAAATCCCTGTGTACATGGTGGACAATGCCATAGAAGTACGCGTGCATGACCTTCCCCCGCAGACCAGCGATGGGTATGTTCGGGAAAGTATGTCGCAGTACGGTGAAGTTCTTTCCATCGAAAGGGAAGTATGGCGGAATTTTTTCCCGGGTATCCGGAATGGCGTGCGAGTGGTACGTATGCAACTACGTAAAGCAATTCCATCTTACATCGTTTGTGGTCAAGATGGAATACATCCGTGTAAAACGCTGATTGCGTATGAAAATCAACCGGTTACATGTCAGTTTTGTGAATAACCTGCACACTACGGCAAACCTTACACTGAAACTGCGAAAACAAACAAAACAAACAAAAACAAGGACAACCGCTCAACAACGGAAACTAGTGAATGCAGTGCTCCTGTTTCAAAAACACCTTCACCATCTAATCAACTATCAACTGCAATCAATGTACAAAGCGCATCTACAGCAACTGCAAATGAACCCAAGACTGCGATCAACAATGAAAACAAGGAAACGGAAACCGCTCACAACTCCAACGATGTAGCAATGGATGATATGAGCAACGGACAAAATGACCTCCAATCTTCGCTAGAAGGAAATGGAAGCTCCTCTCCCCCTAGAAGAAGGGTGACAACGAGATCCAACAATAAAAATATAATTTTATGTAACAAAAACATGGGTAAATCGGCCACGTAAAGCTATACGCAAATTGGCCTGAATAAAAATTGTTATAAAAAAAAATACAAAATTTCAAATCAGTGGCTACTGATTTGTAAAGCAGAATAGCGAGAATAGCGACTACATAAACAAGGAAGCATCAAGTTTCAAATTGTTATGTCATCGAAAAAAAGAACACAAAAACAAAACAGCCTGTGTCACTTCTCTCTTCTACACGTCCCTCATGTCCCACCATCGACCACAATCGATACCAGTCAGCATGACCTAGAACGACAGTAACTCAGGAACACACACTAATTCAATCCGACAGTCACGAGAATAACCCAACATGCTATCGCCCTCTCCTCTCCGCATCACACCTGCTCACGCTCATCAAGAAGCTTTACTTCCTCTCTTACCCACAAAATGTACAATGGCCGACACGATACAACGAGTCCCATTGGTTAAACTTCTCCTTCCGGATTCTTCGGAGATCCCAACTGTTAGAATTAATTAGCTAGGCTAGGAGAGAATAGGGTATATAAGTAAACGAATCTATGACAATAAATGAAATTTTGGAAGTACCGACTAACTAATGCGTTCAATCAATTCTCACTTGTGACGCGGTGTGTGTGTGTGTGGGGGTTTTCTGTTGACTGTGTTTCCATAGATATAAAACTATAATTGAATGCTGTGGTGGCCTAGTAAAGCAAAGCATGCTTGGTGCTTCTAGTCAATTGGACTTACATTCCATGTCTTTTCATATGCAGGGTAGTTTAATTGGCAAAACAATTTCCCCGGTTGGAAGCTGGAAAAAATATAAAGCAATACCGCGATTTCCAACAGTATAATTTGCTCGATTTTGATAGAAAATATATTTGACTGATGACTTTCGACTGAATATGTGCAAAAAAAAACAGTATGAAAGCATACCAGGAGTAATAAACCAATAACTATTTGGAGAAAACAGTATTTTTGTGTTATCGTTCGTAACCATAATATTTTTATATTGTAAATGATTTAAAATATGTAAATGCAAATTAATCTTCAGAAAAGACTCGGCTATTCATAAACATAGCATTTCAAATATTAGTCAAGAGTCAAAACTCTGGAAAATGTTGGAATCATACGTCTAAAATGCGTTCATAATATTATTTCATTTCATATTTGGACGGCAGCATGAAAAAATCCGATAGAGGAAACATTGTTTGATAAACTCGTTTAGATGTTTTTAATGGCAAAAATCGGATAAAAACAGTGAATACACAAGCCGTACATGAACTTAGTAATGCAGAAAACGTTTAGTAATATATTTTTTGCAAGAACTAGACAAATAAGCTCTGAATATAAAAACCGGATATGAAATTATACTTTTATCCGGTTCAGGCATTCAAAGCTGTAGAACGGAGCATTGTTCTAACCATCCGTAACAAATAAGCAGCACCAATCTGCAAACAAAAATCTTTGAATACAAGAACTCGATAAAAAATTTCTTTCGGAAGAACCGGTTTTTATGCGGTATTTGCAATTAAAGTTTTTGTCCGATTCTTGTCTTTCTCATACAGGAAGGTTATGCAATCACTGTGAAAACCGACTTTTGAACCAACGCCCGCAGAGCCGAGTGTCATATATCATTCGACTCAGTTCGTCGAGTTCGCAAAATGTCTATATGTGTGTATGTATGCATGTAGGTTTTTTTGCACTAACTTTTCTCGAAGATGGCAGAATCGATTTTCGTGAACTTAGAATCAAATGAAATGTCTCACGATCCCATACAAAACACCTGATTTTTATTTGAATCCTACTTCCGGTTCCAGAGTTACAGAGAGATATTTGCAAAAAAATGAGAATAAGTGCACTCTTTTTTCTCAAAGACGGCTGAACCGATTCGTACAAACTTAGCAAATGAAAGGTAGAATTATCCCATACAATGTTCCTAAATTTTATTTCGATACGACTGCTGGTTCCAGAATTACTGGATGATTAGTGGAAAAATTCCTATTTCGAATTAATTTTTCAGGGATGGCTTGGCCGATTTTAGCAAACTTGACTTCAAATGAAAGGTCTCACGGTCCCATACAAAACCTCCGACTTTCGGTTCCAAATTTATAGTGTGTTGAAAATTGGATACCGTCACTTAAAGCGGCGAAAGAATAAAAAGTGAAACAAAATTGTTGGTTAGTCTCAAAACTACTTCAATCGGTAGCCATTATCAGTAGACAACCAAACATGATAGATCATCAATACACCACTAGGTGGATTAAAACAGTTTTCGATCATTTATTTTTCATTGCAGAATTGCAAATTGTATGTCCGGTGTTTTGCATTCATTCAAAAAGGCTGAAACGGGGTTTTCAAACTAAGTTCCGACTTTTGCATTCAACCGTTTATTGAAATTTCTCAGTTCTTATTTTGAGACATGATACCTTAACTTAGGCTTATGCTTAGACTTAGAAGAATGTTCCTCCAAAATGTACTCAATATTAGTGCTCAAGTGGGCAACGTATCAAAATTCTTATGATATGAAATGCATGTTATCCACAAGCCGCTCACTTTGAAAGGCTAATGAAAATACATTTGGCTTGGGCTTTAGGCGCGTTCAATGCTTTTCCTGTCGGAATTAGCATAGCTGCCTAAATATTCAAACCAAACAACACTTTTTTCTGTTTATTTTTTTTTGTTTACTACATGGGATAATATTTTAGGTAAATCAACAATTTCTTTAAATTCATGACTTCAGAAGGCATTCGCCAATTTCCAAAGCTAGCCCTTCGTGCGAGATTGGCGTATTTACTTTCTTCAGCACGAAAACATAACATCGTTGGCTTGATACCTTCGCCGTTTCGTGTAATGACACGATGCCAGATCCGACCAAAACAGAATGTTACGACCAAAACAGAATGCACGAAGGCAACTGGAGCAGCAGGCGCTTCTGGAGGCATTCTTCAATGTGTAATTAGCCATTGATGGTGCCGCGGTTAATTTTGGATTTAAGAATGATACCAATTTAGTGAGAAGAAAAGCATTTTCAATTCCAATTTAATGTCCAACCTAACCTGAAGTTTGGAGCTATTTATGGTTACAAACTTTACTAAATCTAATTGAAACACGAGAGCTTGTCAATTATCAATCTTATTTGATATCATTGTTGGTTCCTAACGACGAACGGACCTGCTAAGTTTGATGGAATTGGAAATAATCTGTTCGTCATTGCTGTAGTTTGAAAGGTGAAAACTTCTGCATCAGCAAGAGACTAAAACATCGCATCGTAATTGCTTGCAATTACTCTGGTATTTCCAATTAAAATGCTATTACGTTTAGTTGTTTTATTCTAGAGCAACTTCTGAAGGGGGAATGGACGGAAAACAGTAGCTACAAACAAACGCCATCATCTTCAGCAGAGAAAACTCATTTCAAGGGTAGAAACCGGCTTAAACCTTCAATCCCTGGCGGCACAAAGCTGACCTTGCAACGAACAAATTAGCTATTTGCTTAATTAATTAATTATCTAATTAATTAATAGATGACTGATGATGAACTAGAAAAAAATAAACGGCCGGTGAACTGAGTCTGGCACTTTGGAAGGTACAGCATCCCACTTTCTGGCACTCAAACACACCAGAGGCAAACGCAGAAGTCTTTTTTTTCTCGTTTCACATTGAAACATGAACCATTGTTATTTCGAGTCCTGGATCATTTAATACCGTAGATCCGTCGACTCACTCAAACTCCGAGCACTTTCCGGCGCCTCTGGCCGTTGTCTCCGCCGGAAGTTTTCTCTGGCATTGGACATTTACGCTAATTGTAGCGAGATGATACAACGCAACAGTAGCAGCGAAATTCTACGAAATCCTTTCTGAGCTGGTGGCTCTCAAGTCAGGTCTGAACGATGTTGTTTTTTCCTCCTCTTGAAGAGGGAAGTCGTAAAAGATGCAAACACGCGATGGCTCGAAACAGCTAGAATTTTTGCCTTTGCTTGTTTTATCAAAATGTTTTCCTTTGCACTGGAAATCAGCAGGTTGATTACTTCAAAACAACAAATTATAAATGTAGTAACAATATAACAACATATAATCTTCGAGTTTTTGATGATTGAGCAATGCGTAATATTTCCAGAATATATGACAGCCATCAGTGTCCAACCCGACTTCGTTAGGAAACAATCCTACTTCATCTGCTTATCTGCTGCCTGAGATCGATGATTAAAAATTTCACGATAACAATCGTTTGTGATTGCTAAAAGCAGTGGTTGACGAAAAAAAAACTAATGAAGATATAAAGCAAATGGCTTATTCCAACCAACACTAATTGGCCTCAGCGAAAGGTCGCCGTTATAAAAAAAAAGAGATCCCACCAAAGTGCTTGGGCGTTACCGAAAATTCCTAGGAAAAATCGCTTCCATCGTACGCCACAGCATTGAAAGTAGAAAAGAAAACGACAAAAGGGTTAATTTTCTTCATTCTCACGTGTTCCAGCTTTATTCCTCAGCATGGAAACGGAAAATATTTAGTTTTTTTTTCTTCATCCACTGGGATCTCGATAGTGCTACGCAAAAGCAATCAACAATAGAACAACCTTTCCGGAGCTTTTCTGCTGACGAAGGATATAAAAGGCTTTTCTTCTATCTGGGGAATACATCCGATCACTTATCCTATTGAAAGAAAAATGCACGCAAATGATTTGTGTCATTATTATGTTTGAATGGATCATTAGTTCAGTTAATACTACACACGATCAATGGGGTCCAATTCAACAACTCTCGGGATTCGGAGATAATTCTATTCGACGAGTTAAATAAGGGCCACATGCTCATAGAGTAATTGTTTCCAATAAATCGGACACAGTCAAATGACGGTACCGTGATTTGAACAGACTTTAGTGTTACTATCAATCTTTAACTTCACGGTATAACACATGGATCAATAAGTCCCGAGACTAACAATGGAAACAACATTTTTTTTGCAAAATTTTTTTTTATTCATCAACATAATCACATTTTAGGGTGATACAATAGTTCCAACGTTTTTCCAATTTTTCAATACCATGTTTATAAAAAAATTTATCTTTCGCTTCAAAATAAGCTTCAGTTTCAGCGATGACCTCCTCATTTGAGCCAAATCTTTTTCCCTGGAGCATTTTTTAAGATCAGCAAAGAGCCAGTAGTCACTGGGGACTAAATCTGGCGAGTATGGGGGGTGGGGAAGCAGATCAAAGCCCAATTCGTTCAATTTCGCCATTGTTTTCATCGACTTGTGGCAGGGTGCATTGTCTTCGTCCTTGATCACGTAACGACGCAAGAAATCTTTTTTGTTGCGAGTAAATAGCGATAAACTGCTTTCTGAATCATCGACTCGTTGTTGTTTTTGTTCCATCGAAAGCAATCGCGGCAACCACTTGTAAAAAACCTTTTTCATGCTCAATTTTTCATGAAGATAGTAAATACACTTCCAGATGATATCTGTGTCATCTCAGCAATCTCACGGAGCTTCACTTTACGATCTTTCATTATAATTTTTGTCACTTCACTCACATTTTCCGGTATAACGGCTTCCACAGGTCTACCCGAGCGTTCCGCGTCATTTGTGTCGGCACGACCACGTTTAAACTCGGCGAACCACCGACAAATCGTTGCTTTTGATGGACAGGATAACATTTTTCAATCCATTTTTTCGCTTGCACGGTGTTTTTACCCATTAAAAAACAATGTTTTATCAAAACACGAAACTCGGTTTTTTCCATTTTTTTAAACAAACTACAAAACGACTTTACTCCAACCTCGATAACTCAGCTGTTTCTGGTCGGATCGACTTAAAATTTTGACCCGTTTCAAGCAAAGGTTAGTACTCTAGAAAGACGTGGTTACTGGTTTACTACGAGCGCATCTCTGCTTTAGTCTCGGGACTTATTGATCCATGTGTTATAAGTTTTGCATAAATTTTATTTTAAGCTATTAAAATCTGTTCGTGACCAATAAAGCTATCATGTTTCATTGCCTTATTCGTTATGAGGCAATTTACAGTCGATTCACATCATGTTACTAAGGCCTTTTTACGTACCACAACAAATCGCGTAAAAAAACCCACGTAAAAAACCGCTTAACTTAAGAAATCCGTGTAAAAAACCCCACAGCTATAGAAAAAATGTTTGTATGCCAAATATCTTCAAAAATTTATGAAACATCGATATCTGGTTTTATCTCGACAAAAAAATTGTTGGGAAAGAATTGACTTTGGAACTTAGAAAAAATTGGATATTTTGACTGTTTGAGTATTTTCTCTTATTCTTCCATGAAACGAATGAAAAAAGATGTATTATTTTTGTTAACACCACGTTTATTACGAAAACATTGTTTTAATAGTGAAAATGTAGGTCCAAACGCGAAACTTTAATTTTATCCGAATCTATAAATAGACCTTGTTGCACGTTTACTAGCTTCAGTCTAGGATAATCCTTGAACGGAGCAACATCGAGTGCGCAGACCGTCATCTACGTCAAAATAAAAGAACTTCAGTCAATGGAGAATATGAAGTTCCGTTCCTCAAGCCTAAACGCAGTAAAACAACATCTAGTTCTACTGTGAGCATATCTGCTGTTGGACATTCGCAGTCAAACAAAAGTGATTGCATCTGGTCGTTTGCATTGAAGGAAAAGAAAACGAAAAGTGGACAACGATGGGGAACATTATACAAAATCAGCCATTCTAATGGCTCTAAATGTTACCTAAAGAACTAATAAAGTTGCTGTCTTTGCAAATCAAAGGTAAAAATCATCAGTTTAGTGCGAATCTAGAATAATTTGATAGGTTGCGCACTTTTCGCTATGCGAAATTCGCACCAAACGAATGCAAATAAAGCCAGCATATGGCATATTAATATCAGGGAAAATACCACCTTCTGAAAGCTTGAAACGAATCCCGCAATCCCATCATTCATCCCTGCTGGTCGTTAGCGTGCGAGTAACAAACAAAATACTTTTAATCGGCCCAAAAAATGAAAAATAATGAACCGAAATAAAGTAGTCAATCTTAAAATTTTATACGATGATATTTTAGTAGCTGTTAGCACCGCTCTTTTAAACTTTTGATCTTTTATGCTCATTGTTCGTTCCGTTCGCAGTGCGGATTTCGCTTCAAACAAGCGCAGAAAATTTATCAAAGTATGAACACAACGGAGAGAATACGTATACAGTGTTATAATCCACGGTCAAATCATTTAGTTGCAAACCATTTTCTGTGTCTTTAAATAGAATCAAGCAAAGAGTTAGTTGGATATCATCATATACACTAATTCGATTTTATAAAATCAACTTTCAATCGGAAAAAAGTACGGGTGTGTAATGTCAGAGACATAACTGGATGTCGTGAATACGAATATGACACGCCTTATTTATGCTTCCGAATTCGAATTGGTAGTTCATCGATTGTTTGAATTGTGCAACTTTCACCTCTTTCATTACTAGAAATTTAAACGATGCGCCTAGACTAAATTACAGATTAGTTACATTAAACATTCTGAAACGCAATTAAATATTATGAAATAAGCAGTATAGTTAAAAAAAAATGCTAACTATTTGAGTTAGTTCAGCACGCAGACTCTGAATTCTGAACCCATATTCCAGAACTAAGCTCTAAAACATGAAGACGATTTTTCGCCAATACTACCAGAATGGGTTTTATAGAGTACAGTAAAGTAAATTTCCGCATAATTCTTTAGGAGTATTATTATGGTTCTAAAAAGAACCGAATAGAAGAAGTCTGGAATAAAGAACTGGATCCTGAGTTCAAGAACTAAATTTAGAACCAATAACAGACTCAGAATCCAGTTTCAATTCTAGAATTGCAATTTAGAAACTCAAATTAGTTCCGGAATACAGTTCCAGAATCCAGTTTCAGCACGCAGACTCTGAATTCTAAACCTATATTGCGGAACTAAAATCTGAAAATTGAACTTCTTGTTACGACTACCGAAAACCAAATGATGGCAGGTGCTCTCTCCGTCGCTGCTGGTTTAACTCCCGCGATGGCAGTCTTCTCGCCTTGATGGCCAGCAAGTTGAAGAATGAAAGTTGCGACCTGAGCGTTTGAGGTTTTAACCACGCAGAAGGCGCTTTCTCCGTCGCTGCTGGTTGATGGTTTAACTCCCGCGATGGCAGTCTGCTCGCCTTGATGGCCAGCAAGCGAATGAAAGTTGCGACCTGAGCGTTTGAGGTTTTAACCACGCAGAAGGCGCTCTCTCCGTCGCTGCTGGTTGATGGTTTAACTCTCGCGATGGCGGTCTGCTCGCCTTGATGGCCAGCAAGCGAATGAAAGTTGCGACCTGAGCGTTTGAGGTTTTAATCACGCAGAAGGCGCTCTCTCCGTCGCTGCTGGTTGATGGTTTAACTCCCGCGATGGCAGTCTGCTCGCCTTGATGGCCAGCAAGCGAATGAAAGTTGCGACCTGAGCGTTTGAGGTTTTAACCACGCAGAAGGCGCTCTCTCCGTCGCTGCTGGTTGATGGTTTAACTCCCGCGATGGCAGTCTGCTCGCCTTGATGGCCAGCAAGCGAATGAAAGTTGCGACCTGAGCGTTTGAGGTTTTAACCACGCAGAAGGCGCTCTCTCCGTCGCTGCTGGTTGATGGTTTAACTCCCGCGATGGCAGTCTGCTCGCCTTGATGGCCAGCAAGCGAATGAAAGTTGCGACCTGAGCGTTTGAGGTTTTAACCACGCAGAAGGCGCTCTCTCCGTCGCTGCTGGTTGAGGGTTTAACTCCCGCGATGGCAGTCTGCTCGCCTTGAAGGCCAGCAAGCGAATGAAAGTTGCGACCTGAGCGTTTGAGGTTTTAATCACGCAGAAGGCGCTCTCTCCGTCGCTGCTGGTTGATGGTTTAACTCCCGCGATGGCAGTCTGCTCGCCTTGATGGCCAGCAAGCGAATGAAAGTTGCGACCTGAGCGTTTGAGGTTTTAACCACGCAGAAGGCGCTCTCTCCGTCGCTGCTGGTTGATGGTTTAACTCCCGCGATGGCAGTCTGCTCGCCTTGATGGCCAGCAAGCGAATGAAAGTTGCGACCTGAGCGTTTGAGGTTTTAACCACGCAGAAGGCGCTCTCTCCGTCGCTGCTGGTTGAGGGTTTAACTCCCGCGATGGCAGTCTGCTCGCCTTGATGGCCAGCAAGCGAAGTTAGTATAGTTCCTACAGCAACTATTCTAATGAGCTGCCTAGCTACGAAACCCAAGCAACGAGAAAGAACAAAATTGTATCTTAAGCTGTTTCTTTTTTTTTCGTTCTAAATTAGTCATAATCTTGGCCTCCTTAATAGTTAAAATGACAGATTAGTTAGTAAATTAATTAATCAAATCAATGTGTAAAATAAGCTCTAGGAATTGAGAGACTTCAACTTGAAAACGATCACCAATGCGTTAAACATTCAGATTTCGCTCCAACGAAATACCATAGAATCGTTGAGATATTACATGAATAAGAACGGTTCAAGATGACTTCCTTGCAATCTCATATTATTATTATTATTACTACTTTGCTACCATCAAACCCCAGTGTACATAACTGCTACGAGATGAATGATTTCGTCAAATGCAGTAGGTAAATCAAACAAAATAAAAAGAAACTTGCAACCATGTTTGTATGTTAATTTTATATTCTAGAAATGGAAGTGATAGTGTTCGTTGATTAATCGAACTCAGAGATTTCAGTTTAAGAATATTTTACAAACACTAGAATACACGAGTTTCTATGATAGTAAACATCTCAACAAAACTACTTTTTGCTGAAACACGCAATAGAACTTTTCTCCTTTATTCCTGGATCATTACATTTACTACAATGTATTGAATGAATTGATTCCTCGTTTAAAAGCTTTCACTTCACAGACTGGACAATATTTGCATTGGAGTTTTTTATCTGATTTTTTTAATTTTCCAGGAAACCTTTAACACAAGCAATTAGTGCCTGATTAATTTCCGATCCGTAGGAAATTATTATCTACATATTTGCGTCCAATAAATATACGAAGCGAAAATATTCAAGCAATTTAACCCGAACTGGTTTCGTACCGGCCTAACTTCGGGGAATTTTAATTTTAGTTCGCTTGTGGCGTTGCAATCTGTATTTATTTGGAATTCGATTTGAATTGCATATTAAAATTTCGAATTGAAAAAATTAAAGTCTAGTCTAGTCCGAGAAGAATATGTGAGTGTGAGCAGAATTTTGTATTGCAAAAGTGCCCGCAAGACATAAAAAAACTACTGACAAATGATTGACATTTTGAACTCACCATTTTTTAAGCAACAATTGGACTGTTTGAAGTTGACCTTTTTAACGGTGCTGCTGCTTCAACTTTTTTTTCTTTTCCATGTACGAATTTTAGTATTCGGCAAAGAGGGCTCCGAATCAGCATGTCGAATCTTCAGCAGTGCACCGACATGACTTTCAGTTTGTCATCTAACCAATCTATCTTACTTTTCGTTCATATAAATTTCATTCATTCGATATGACGCGGAAACTTTCGTTCCACAAAGAATGATATGAAGTAATTTGCCTTGCTCGCATTGTGTGCTTTCTCTAGCTTAATTGATCATTTCTAATAGGAAAATTCACTGCTTCAAGAAAGTTGTGATGTGTCATCGTACAACCGGACATTAGGTTTGACAGGGGAAATGAATTTAATGGCGTGGAACTGAATCAGCTGTTTCGACAAATAATGGAAAAATACAACTGCGATTTTCGTTATGTTATTTCTCTTGCAGACTGTCAAGTCCGTTATTGAAATTATGTTAGTAGCTCTGCCAAAGAAACTTTTCCTTTGGAAAATTCTTGGAATTTTGTTTTGTGTTAAGACGTAAAGTCGTCAAGTAGTCAAGTACTCATGCAAAACCTTTAGTGTGTTGCTTATTATTGGTACAAATAAGAGTCAAAATTGAAACTGCATCACTAGGAACTTAAAAAATGGTTTCACAAGACAATGCAACCATGGCTAAAGGAAAAAAAATTGAAATTCAATACCTGCAATACAAGAAAGTGAGCACTTCGGTCAATACCCGGATAGATGTGATTTGCAAACCGGTAGCAAATATTACTATTTAAAAAAAAATAACTCAATGGTTTAGCTACTTTATTTGAAATAAGAGTTCATACATAGAAAAATATATTGAAATCCGCATAAGAGAATAACAAGATAGTAATTAATACTGAGATTGTAATTTATAATCAAGAGTAAAATATTTATAGAAGACAAATTTTTCAGAAGAGATCGTGTTCACACTTCACCTTGTGTTCACTTACGGTCAAGACGACAGAAAAAAAGACAATACAGTGTAGTGAACAATAGAGTATACGGAATGGGCCAATACGATTTACAAAAACCTGAAACTTGGCCTTCAAGAATAAATTCAATTTTTGTATGGATTACAAATGCTGCAAAGTAAGACCAGCAGGAAACAAAATTGAGATCTTGCTAAAATAACGAATGCATCAAGAAGTTAATGATGTAAATGAGATTCAATTCAACAAGGCTTCTAACTCTGTGTACATTATGTCTAAACGTGAACGAGATGCAATTGCATTCGCTTCGGTTAACAACGAGGTGCACAGTGTCGAGTGTGACAACGTTAAATGTAAAATCCCTTAGTACGTTATGGACGATGCCATAGAAGTACGTGTACATGGCCTTCCCCCGCAGGCCAGTGTCCACTACGTTCGAGAAAATATGTCGCAGTACGAAGAAACTCTTTCCATCGAAAGGGAAGTATGGCGGAATATTTTCCCCGGTATCCGAAATGGCGTGCGAATGTGACTGAATAAGGTAAATCCATCTTATACAATTTTTGGGCAGGGCGGAGGGCATGTCAGTTTTGTGTACAACCTGCACTGAAACTGCGTAAAGGATATCTTCAATCAAAGACAAGGCTAACCGTTCAGCAATGGTAACTAGTAAACCCAGTACTCTTGTTCCAAAAACGCTTTTACCTTAGACCTAACCAACGACTGCAGTTAATGCACACCAAGGCGAATCTACAGCAATTAAAAAGAAACAACCCAAAGACTGCGAACAATATAGAAAACGTGATGGGAACGCAAACCATCCACAACAATAATTTTCACAACAACAGCACGGATGGCCTCATGATAATGGTTGCTCCTCTTTTTCAAGAAAAAGGGTGACAACAAGATCCAATAATAAAAAAAATTATTTTGCCAACAAAAAAACCGCTCATTCGACCACGTAAAGTTTGTATGCGATTCGGCCTAAATAAATTTTCATTAAAAAGAATTTCAATAGAGAGTTGTTATTTTAACATTCAGAATTGAATGTTATTATGAACATTTCTCTTATCTAATCCAGAAGTAGTTTATTGAAATGCATTTTATTCGAAGATAAAAATATTAGATCAGTTCTATCTAAAAAATTCTAAAATGAGATGCAAGAAATAATATTGATGTTAACCGTTGTGCACTCGAAAAAAAAACACCTTTAACCACCCGAATGGGTACCCGGGTACCCATTTTTTTAAATCGCTGTAAGTTGAGCATTTTTCAACCGATTGAAGTAATTTTAGCACTGTTGGATTCAGGAACTTAAGCTCTTTGGGATTGGTACCCATAAAGATGGACATGGTGCTCCTGGTTCCCAGGAACCCGGATATCCTAAATGAGTTCCGACATCGAGGCATTTATACACGGATTTCACGTATTTTTGTAATCTTATCTAAGAATTGCTATATGAAATCAAGTGCTATGCTGAGTTGTTATGTTTATATATTTCAGGGGGCATCCGTTATGTACGTAACATAAAATTTTGAATTTTTCTACCACTCCTTTCCCCCTTTGTCGAGCATTTCTCAATCTTTTCACCATGTATTGTCACGTATTTTTGAAACCTCTCCCCCCTAAACGCGTGACGTACTTTATGTATGTTCCCTTATATACTTCACTTTCTTATCTTCAGTTTGAAAATTATTATGTACTTCAGGCCTATTGCGAGGAGCACGCAATACAATTTTTAATTCTGGCAACAAACATTTCGAAACATCACGAAGTTACTTCCCAAACAGTTTCGTTCTCATTTATATTTCCTTTTTTTCGTTCTATGAGAGTAAGTCCAGAATAGGCCAACTACCCTTTAGATGACGTCATTTTTCTACAAAAGGTTCATTTTGGTACGGCCTTTCTCAAATAGCTGGTTTGGAAAAGTTTCAAATTAGTAAATGACATTTATGGTGGAAAACACAAGTGTCGGAACATTCTACGGAAATCCGGATTAACGGGAACCAGAAGAACCTACTACAGCAATATACACGGCCATCGAAAAGTGGATAAATTTCTGAATTTACCCGTACTGAAAAAATTCAAATCGGATGGAATTTGCCTTAGTTACAAGCATTTTTATTTGTGGGTACCCGGGTACCCATTCGGGTGTTTACGTAATAAAAAAAATTTGAGCCCCCCCATTCGACCCCCCTTACTGTAAAATGAAAAGTCAAAGCATGAGAAGTTATGGTCCAACTAGTTCTTGGAATTGACCGAATTGCAGAATCTTAGTTTAAACCTAACTCAGAAATTTCTTATTTTGAAATTCGAAAAGGTACCCGGGTACCCATTCGAGTGCATAAGGGTTAAATACAGAATTACCGATAATTTGGCAGAGAGCGGCTCGATAACCCTCTACATTGTATAAAACATCGTCATTCTGGTAGATGATGCTACAAGAACTCGTTGCCTCTCAATGCATGGACCGTGAGAAAATTTTTCCACATTTCTTCGTTCCACCTCATACTCTGAGTATTTCACGACCCTTACCAAAATAGATACAGTTTTACAATGATCGACGCTGTGTGGAATTTACCAAGTGAGAATGGCAAGTTGACAATCATCGCATAAAATCGAATCGATGATTCGACTTGATGATTCCCATACTAGATTGCAATACTTCAAAACCCTTGTGTGGAGACATTTTCTTAGATACAACTTATTCAAAAGTTATATGTACATAGTTAGAATAAGCGGCAACCAATATTATTTTTAAGAGAAATTACTATCAAACAAAAAATCTTTTCAACAGGGTTTTTCCCACCTCATTGTTTAATCTTTCTTATCTTTAAACAAAATTTTTCAGAAATCTTCTCAGTTAACAAATCATTGTTTTCTAATTGGGAAAATAATAATGGTTCTAAATCTGTCAAAGCAATTTTAGTTGTTAGATGATTTTTGTCAAATTTGCTTAGTTTTATTTTACATCCCCATGCTAGAGACACTCCCTTCCATTGAAAAATACTCTTATGACAATCCCTGAAGAGCAAGAAATATCTGTGTGAAGTTTGGTAAAAGACCGTTTTTTATACTGGAGTTATAATAAGCATTTGCCAATATTGTTCATGATGCGATTGTGGTGCCATGCCAAACAATAGTAAAATGACTCTTTCACAACTATCCACTGCCCGTATAGAAACGGATTGCAAAACGAGAATGAACGACCGTTTGTTGATTCAGAGAGAATCCCCACAGCAGCGTGCTAACCCGTGATTCTCAGACGGGTTATAGAGAGAAATTCGCTCTCGCACTGCTGTCCATTCTATGTTAAAAAAAACCATAACGGTTTTTTGTTGCCGAGATGAGATCCGTCTCTCTTTGATGGCACTGATTGAATCGTGTGAAGAGTTGCCAGAGAGTGTTCTTTGATACGATAAAATCCATTCTTGGTTAAATAGCTATAATACTATTTCTTCATTCCTTCATTGAAATATCAAGTAATGACAGTCCAGTAAAAAAAATCCTGGTATGATGACAAAAATTTCTGTTACTTTGGTCTTTGTTTACTATTTACATCAACCCGGATAAGTTTTGATAAAACAAGACAGGTGGGTAATGTCAGAGACATAACTGATTCACTTGAATACAAATAAAACTGTCACTTCGGAAAATATCTCTTTAGTTTGAGCGAATTCGATAGCTATTTATTATAAAAAAGATACACAAACAAACACAATAGAAACTCATTAATGTCGCATCTTACCAAAAATTTGAAATAATTGCATTTTTCATGATACTATATGATGGCACCGACCGTCGTAAACTATGTAAAAATATCAAATGAATCATTCAAAACATATTTGGGAAATTGTTGTATCTGAAACATTTATGACATAAATTAAAAGTAAGAGGATACAATAAAACAAGTTTTTCTAGAATCAATAAATTAAGTTTTCCTAGAATCAGCTTTGTTCAAATTTGGATAATTCATAGAATTCATACAAATATTAAATAAAGTATTTTATGAGGTTCATAATAACTGATCAGATTGGTCGACTCATGAAGTTGTATATTGTTACGAATAGCCAAATTTTTACTATTTGTTTTGTCTATAGGAACTACCTTGTATCTTAGTATTATTGAGCTTTTCAGAAATTACAGAGATGTATAGATGATCAATCGACCATAACAATTATCACATTTAGCATTCACATCTCTCGCTTATGAACCGAATGAGCAGTACATAGCTGATGCCAAAGATTGTGATCTATAACAAAGAAAGAATCATTTCTCTATAGAAGAAAAAATCAATTATAAGAGCATTTTTGTTATATGTTATTTTTGTATGTCTCCCTCATATTAGTTTCTTAAAAATACTCATGGTTTATAACAGTCTATAGTAAGTGTCTGTTTCACTAGTGAACTAAACGTGTCGTGAGTCCACTGCACTCAATCACTGAAAATATTCCGTATTTCTATTTGTCGGTTTTGCACGATACGCTTTGTGTGATGATTCGTTCAATTCTTGAGACTAGAATATTGCGGACTCTACTTTGGTACTGAATTTCATTTAAATGCTCGTTCATACCAAACATTTTATAAAACTTCAACTTTGAGTTATTTTTGGCTATCTGATTCTACTGAAAATTTTATCATAAATTCCTGACCATATTTGTGATAGAATGAAGAAAAAAATTCTGTTGCTGCTTTAAATACAACAAGAGATATTCACGATTAAGTTCTACCCATTCTTGTACAGGGTAAAGATTTGAAATGGCGTACCATAATAAATGAAATTGTATCCACGACAAGTATCAGTTATGTTTGATTCATACAAAACAAAAAATCACGTGCAAGCAATATCCTCTTGGGATTGTTCGATCTATTGAAGTAGAACGAGACAAAGATCAATTATAGATATTGTTATAGGTTTTCTCTTTCAACGAGAAGATCCACCTAGTGGTATGATATGCATGTGTGCATGTTTATCATTCTGAATAAACTGGTGTTAAAATGAGCACAAATTAGTGGCAGAGAGTGTCACAAGAAAAAATAAAAGCAAATAAAATTAAAAGAGACTTTGTAGATGAAAGAGAAAGGCATCATCACACCACTGAGTGGATTAAGAATTGGTTATCTTTTTCTGTTGAAACTGTATTTACATTGAAGCACAAAGCAAAACGTTTCATACTTTTTCCAAATCAGCGCACTTTATTGTAAATGAGAAGGTCAGGTTATTGAGTAGCAGTTTCATTTAAGCACTTTGTTCGACGCGTGTTACGGGCTAAAAGTGTGTACACATGGCTGAAAGAAAGAAATTTATAATCCTCTAAATCAGTTTCTAAGTATTTTCTACACAACAAGTAATATTTGCGGGCCGCAGGTTCACAACCAAAGAGTGGCAGCTTCACATCCAAAGAGCCGGTGACCCCTGCTCTAGTGTATTGCGCTGGAGACATTTGGTTTGGCCTTATTCGAAAATTTCGCCACCTTTGTGGGCGAGTCGTTCGGATTTTCATGATGCGCAAGCAACG
This sequence comes from Malaya genurostris, assembly GCF_030247185.1. Taxonomy (NCBI): domain Eukaryota; kingdom Metazoa; phylum Arthropoda; class Insecta; order Diptera; family Culicidae; genus Malaya; species Malaya genurostris. The sequence continues at coordinate 259,669,929 of NC_080571.1, forward strand.
TTTTGGTTCGTTGCTCTTTTTGCTTTGATGCCATTTTCACTTCTAAAGAGCTAACGTTAAAATTAAACAATAGACAATAGATCAAGTTTAAATTGAACAATTGTATATGTAACATGCTTATGATTGATAAAAGATTAAGTTAACTTATTTTATTTCCTGAAATTGATTTGCTAGAAATGTTATTTTTTATCCCCAAACAACCCACATTTTTTGTTTCTTTACGCTGAACTTGTCACCGACAAGCTCCGTCCTATGTAAATCCATCCAACTAATCAGCATCAGCTTTTGCAAATTTTCAAGCTAGCTTTTTCCTTGTCCGACTGTTGACACCAACTTTCACCAACGTAATCAAATCTCGAGCCTTCCTGGACCCAAAATCATCAAGAAACCCCGTTTCAGGTGGATAATACCTGTAAATGGGCTATCATAAAGCAGTCTAGCTAATAAGAAGACACGAAAGGTTAATGCATATTTATAGCGGAGCCCAATTCCCGCATCAGCGCTCAGAATCATTTGTCAGTGCGGGTGAAAGTTCGGGGCTGCTCGAAACCTGCCGGGGCTCCCGAATCTTTGCCTGACAAGGAGATGCTAAGACAAATTTGTTGAACAGAGAAAAGAAATTAAATCAACATTAATGGGAAAATGTTTGTTTGATCCCCGGCGAGGGTGGTGTCAGTTTTTGCTGCCGATTCACCGGCCGGGATCTCTCCGTGTGTCGAAAGTAATCTCAAACACAGGCCACACTGTCGAATGAACACATCCGTTTGATGTGCTATTTGATTAAAGAGTTTCAGACTGTGGCTCAACACCGGCGGAAGATGATAAATTACTTTCAATGCAGTGATCCGTCGGAAAGCCTCCACACTTCGACATTTGCTGGTCCTTTTCACGTCTAGAGAGTGTTCAACGCTTACTCCAGAAACGGGTTGGAGAGTTTTTGGTTTTGTTTCTGGAAAAGAGTGCTTGAATCCGTTCTATTTGTGGAATGTTGAATTCGAGTCCTAATTCATCGGATGGATATAAAGTTCATCAGACTGCGACTTAGCCCCGAAGCAAATGTTTTAGTAAAGAAATTTTTTTTCCTGCCAAGTCTGGTTCCGATTTCAACTTTGGCGAGTAGCTTGAAGTTTGATGAAATAATTAGAAAGTGGTATGACAAAGTTTCGCCTTTTCTCAAATACGCAACTGTTGTTTACACACTTGAACTGTAGCGAAGCTGCTGGAATATGCTATAATATCCGTAGAACTTCCTTTTTGACCCATTGTCCTGTAGTCTTTTGCTTTGGCTAGGGAGTAACCCCACAGGCACGCGTCAGCAAAATGAAACCATAGAAATGCGAGGCGGTTCACCTCAAAAAAGTTTGATTAACTTCACCAAGTTGTTTGTTGTTTGCGGTTCTCCTTTCGCAACGGTGTTTGTTTTCGCTTTCTGACCCTAATAATACTTTATCCTCATTAGAACTTTATCACCTTTGCCAAACTTCTCCGTAAATGTTCGTTTTTTTTTCTCTCGCCGACCAGCAAAAGTCCAATAACAAAATCAGATAATTGTGAACTTGTTAGTGTGCGATTAGATTAATTACAGCACTTTTCGCGGCGATAATCGTCATCAATTGTAAAACTGCCGAGTCGTCACATAATTAAAAACGCACGTGATACCGACTCGCAAACCAAGTCAGGCACTTATCAGTAATGATATCTGTCAGAGTGAAATTCAATAACGTCCAATAAATTCGGGCAGTATGGAGGATCGGCTTTCCGTCAGTCCACCGATTGGTTGGAAACTATTTCGGGCACAATTTACAATCATGTAGTTTTCAGCACTTATGCGTGGTTGTACGATTAATAACCACTCCAATGCCCGTTGGAGGTTCGACATCATTTCGACAGGTCTAATTGATGGATGACAACGTCAAAACGCCGTTGTTGACGTTGGACAGTTTGCCACCCGGGTGCTTCTATTTTTGCATGTTCAATCTAGATTGATCGCCGGTGGCATCGCATCGCCGCGCAACGTAAACCAAATTGGATGCAATTTAGGAAACTGCCTGAGTGAAACGTGAGCGGGATCTAAAATTACAAGTTTGCGTACATGCTGCGTATCTTCTCACCGTTGGAAATTTGACTGTATCTTTCATCCGACTCTAGTAGACAGTCTCGCAGGAGGCTGGCCATTTATATCGTCACGTGCTGATCAAATGACGCTCCATAATTTGAGTTGTGCTTAGAATGCCTTCCAACTGAAATGACGATCCAAAGGTGCTGTTCATGGTCAAGGTCAAGAAAGGTTTTTAAGTCGGTATGTACACTTCGATTGTGTAAAAGAAGAACTTCGAGTTACCGACCATAGAAAATATTATCTTCAATAACACGAAACGGAATTTTTGTAAAATGTGGTCTTCTACAAAATTGTTCGAAACAAAATTTAAATTAATTCCAAGTAGGCTGCGTTAAAGGCTCACAAACGTTCTGCTCCCTCTCATTTCGCTACCAAATGTCATCACGGACTCACATTAGGCATTCACTTTGATTTCACGTTTCGTCTTCGACGGCTCAACATAAACCGTTAGGCAGACGTAAAGTTAATGCTACTTGCAAAACACTTGTGTAATATCTAGACTGACGTCTCGGACGAAACAAGTTTTGGCTTTTGTCGATGTAAAGTCGGCATATTTAGTTTAATGTAATTTCCAGTTTATTTATATCGAATGAGAAATTTGTTTGATAAGTTGAACTTTTGAAATTTTATAAAACATTATGCTGCGCCCATAGATTTTTGCCTTCTGTATAGGAAAGATACAGAACTGCTTCAAAAAAACGACTTTGGATCGATACCCCGAACTGGTTGTTTCAACTAAAATGTTGTTGATTTAACTAGCTTATCTCTTGATTTTGTCATACCCATTTAGGTAAACGAAATTACTGTTTTCAAATGCTTTTACTTGGCGGAGAACGAAGACAGCAAAGCACAAAACAAAAATCCTCTTCATTTCACCAGAAACGTTTCACATTGAAAATTTTCAATGGCAAATTAACGACATTTATGTCAGTTACGTAGTGGCCGTTTCGTTTAAATGAAAGTATGCAGAAGAATTTTAGAACAAGTTTTCCATGTACTGATTAGGTAATCCTAAAGTATAAATGTTTTAATTTCATCTGCGAGTAGTGTATTTTCGGACAGTTCATGTCAATGTAATTGAAAACGCTTAACGCCTAACGCGTAAAGTGATTTGTATTTTCTTAAAAGTGCATCTGTGTGGCTTGTCAGCAACATTGTTGAAAACGAAATCAAAAAAGCTTGCGATTTTTTTTCAGAATTGTCGTTCAACAAGATAAATTAAATGTTTGGCATTATAAAAGCATCATTCGAAAAACATTTTGTAATTTTTTCGTGGAAAAATATTGCGAAATAAGTCGGTGAAGAGGTATTTTTGAGGACGCTTCTCAAAAATCATGATTTGCGGTGTCCACTGTATCTCTGCACAGACTAATCAGAAGTGAACAAATGAACGCAGCATAGTTAGAGTAGAAGTTTTTCTAGACCCCAACGTTTCTGTTTGATTTTTTTTTAATTATTTAAATTTTTGGTAGTTGTTCAAAGTGAATACTACGATTTTTCACGAAAAAATCCGCCATTTTGTAGCTGTTAAAGCTCCCAAAAGTAACAAACAACGAAAAAGAAAACGTTGGGGGCTGGTTTTTTATATGCAGAGAGTGTGTGTAAAATTTGAAAAAAATTGGTTCAGTAGTTTTTGAATGACGATGGACACGGACTTTCAAAACCTGCTTTCGAGAAAAACGCGTTTAAAGTTTTATGTCTATAAAATCAATGGAAACAATTCGCTACTCAAGGGAGCCCGTAGGGTCTAACATTTTCAAAAAGTCATATTTTTTCTTTTATAACTTGTTGTAACGAAACATTTCAAGAATGTTTTGTTAAGTTTATAAGTCGATCGAAGCAGAAATCTTGGGCCTGTGTATCGAACTCTTACTTTTTCACAGTATGAGATAAGTAAAGATAGAGGCCCATAATTTGCTGAGTTTTGTTCCGATAGGCTTGAAAATTTCATAGAATATTCTTTAAATGTTTTGCTATTAGAAAATACAAAGAAAAAAATAAATGATTTTTCAAAAGTGTTAGACCCTACCCGCCCCTTAAGAGAGACAAGCAGTAAAAAATATTTATTGAAATAGACGTCTTGAGTTCAAATACTTGAATAATTGGTTAGAGAAACTGATACATTTTTGCTTTCATGCATACGGGTAACTTTGATGGGATTATGTCATTGCTCAGTTGCACGAGTGACACTTTATTGAAACATTTCAGTTCTGGTTCAGGGTGTATGTCATTATTTAACTGTAACGTTTCATACTCGTTTGTGGTGTGTGTCTTTGCTGGGTGTCATTGCTAAACAGCATGCACGGTAAATAAAAACTGACAGTTTCGTTAAAACAACAATCGATTAATTGTACCAAATTATAACCAATCAAATTCCGAAAAACAACTAACATTTCAGTTGTTTTGTGATCGCTGGTTTTTGCGTGTAGTGTTATATACCATTGGAGGAGATTGGAAAATGAGTGTACGTATGTGTGTGGAAGATTATGCTCTCTGCTCAATTTCTTGAGGATGGCTGAGTCGATTTCAATGAGCTACTATCGATAATAAAGATCGAAGATTAGTTGTTTTTTCTGGATTGTATTGGTTAAAATTTGCTGCAACTAATTGATTGTTGTATTGTTCTGAGCTGTCATTTTTGTTTTCCAATTAGCAAAAACGATGGTTGAAACAACTAAATTTTTACTTGAAATAATGCTGGCACATACTTCAGCAAATATTTTAGTGTTCAACCAGCGTTGTTATTGAGCGTTCCTAAATATTTTTCACGTCATTTTTTAATACTTATGAGACATGAGGCCGAGCGTTGTCATGCAAGAGAATAACTTTATCATGTCTTTGCTTGTATTCCGGCCGTTCTCGTAATGCACGGCTCAAACGCATCAATTGGGATCTATACCGATCACCCAATATAGTATCATCTGGTTGTAGTAGCCTATAGTATACAACACCCTTTTGGTTTCACCAAATGCCCAACATGACCATGAATATTCGACTTGATGGAGTTGATGTTCCGGTCGATAGCAACAATTGGCCGAACGTATCGTAGTATTTTTTCTTCATCAGGATTATCATAGAATATGCATTTTTCATCCCTAGTAACAATTAGTTGTGAAAAGCCGTTCTCTGATGCCTTTGAATCAGCTGTTCGCAAGTGAAAAATCGCCTTTCAATGTTTCTCGGTTTCGGTTGATAAGGCACCCAACTGCCTGGATTTTAATAGTACAGAAACTGCTTGTTGAGTCACTTCCAATGATTCAGTAAACACCACTTGCGTTTGACTCGGATCTTCATCGAGTAATGCCTTCAACTGTTTGTCTTAAATTTTTTTTGGTTGTCCAGAGCGAGGCCTGTCTTCACCGTTGAAATCTCCATTTTTGAAAAGTATAAACCATTCCGTACATGATTTATCAGTTGGAGCATTATCACCAAAAACATCCACAAACATTTGATGCGCTTCAATTAAAACAAAAAAACTAAAACTTCCCGCAAATGCTGCTTAATTAACACAAAATTGCTCATAATTAACATAGTGAAAAACAACCCTTTTTTGAATTCGAAGCAACATAAACTGAATAATAATGTCTAACCTATCGAAACTATCGACATCAGCTGTTACTGTTCAATATTCATAACAGCTAGAGCCATCTTTTGAAAACGGACCGAACTAATTTGTACTACCAATACTTAAACATAAGATTTGGCGATATTCAGTAGGTACATGACCTTAAGTTAAGGTATATTTTACATATTGTTCAGTAAAAATAATATTTTATAGATTGTAGCCGTCAGAATAAATACCGAATACCCTAGCCCACCTAGGTTCGATTCCCAAATCTCACATATAAGGTCAGAAAATTTTTCTAGCCCGAAGAGGCAAAATCTCTACAATTGAATGAAAAAAATATATGGGACAGATCTCCCGGCAGCTGGCTATTAAATTCTGTTTTGCACCGAAGTGCAATGTTATAACTGACGTGCCGAACTATAACATTTTTTCAACCAGTACCATGCGCTTTTTTGTCGTGAATACGACTTTCTTTACTATGCGGCACCTTTTCAATCCGGCCATCGGAAATATGATCACAATTTTATGATAAAATTTTCAGCTGTATGAAATGATCACAAATAATTCAAAATTAAACATTTCTGAAATGTTTGGTATCTACGGGTATCAAAGAGGAAACCACATGACGCGCGTTTGCCTTTCTCATGTTTTGAAAGTTCATAGCTCAGTGATCTGTGGAAAGATTTATATAATTGAACTACCAATAGAATCGAAATTTTTCAACTTGAATGTGTATTGCAACAACATTGAAGTTTTTCAATTGTACACTATTGAAAAACCTGTCTGATTTGACCAATTTCAGCACCAGCCAATCAGAAAGCGTTCTGAGGAAGAGAACAAAATAAGTACTACTCCAGCGATATAAAAGCTGAATATTTCTCTTTTTCTATCATTTTGTGAGCAACGGTAACACACGAAAGTAACATCGGGCCGAGCACACAGCGTTACTACACCAGAAGTCTGCCAGCTTAAGTCATCAGAGTACACGACAAGAACCATCTCAGATTTAAATGCAGATCCTGTTGGTCGTGACAATTCAAAGCACTTTTCAGTGCTACAGCATATCACTAAAAATAAATTAAATTTTCTCTATTTCGTACCGAAAGCATAAGTTTCATCGAAATGGAAGTAGACAAAGTTTGCCCTGTCACTAACACATTCAATTGTGACTCATGCAATGCGAAAATGAAAGTATTGATGTAGAACACATCTTTATAACAGTATGAGTGTCGTTTGGCAAAATGCCGTGCAAAACAGGGTTGCCACATGTACAGATTTTTGTGTATTTTTTATCTTCTGAAAAATACAGATTTAAATGTTGCGAAAGGAAAGAATTTCCTCAAACCGCTGAAAATCAACATTGGTTCAAAAAGTGTTTGGAGTGAGCGGGACTCAAAATCCGGTTTTGATTGTAAGCCGGCATGGTATGTTTATGCTATATTTTTCTATCTTGTCTGGCATACTTTTTAATATAGTTATTGATTATAACGGTTCGTTTACTTATATTGAACATTTGAACATACTTCTGATGTTATTTGTTTTTCAATAATTAAACAATAATAATACTAACAATCATAAGATATTATTGATATTGTCATTGTTAACTTTCAATACTAATAATGAAGCAAAAATAAAAAAATATTATAAATTTTATTATTATTATTATTATTATTACTAATAATAATAATAATAATAATAATAATAATAACAATAATAATAATATTATTGTTATAATTTAAAAAGGGCAAGCTTGCACAATTCACACAATCGATCAAACAACTAGTATTCGGAAGTGTGAAGGAAGCGTTCCAGTTTTTTTTCGTATTCACGACATCCAGTTATGTCTCTGACATTACCCACCCGCCTTTTTACCTGGATGCGTCTAGGATGCGGTAAATTCACGTTATTAGTTGCTAGATACTAGTTACTAGTAGACTAGATACGGACTAGAGAAGGTTTACTAGTTCGAGTCCCAGCCTATATTACATGGGTTTTTATTATAAGTGTTTTCTGTGGCGTATTGGAAAAAAATTAAATTAAGTTGGGAACAATCTTTAGTAATTAGTGGAGATTTTGCGTTTCGACGAGTTTACGGTTTGACCTTCGGTCTGATTAGTGATCTATGTTGAACAGAAAAGTTTCATTGGCAGTTCAATATGAACTGTTATGCACTGATGATTCGAAGAATTCCGAAGCGCTACATCACGGAAAATTAAGTTAAAATTAACTCTCATTGCTGACGTCTACCTGGGCTGCTATCAGATAACTCATTTTAAATGAAATTCGTTTTTCGAAAGTTGCTTTGAAGGAAACATGAAGAAAATTGTATCTCCGTGCAGGAAGGACATCTGTGCTGAAAAACTGTTACGAAGTCTATCGAAATGAAATTCTCGAATCGATTATGAGAAATTGAGTTTAAATTAATATAACATAGTTAAAGAGCAAACGAAATTTTTGATTAGATATCTCATAGAATTTGTCTTAGTCCATTCTAACACAATTAGCCCAGTTTTTGGTTCAAGTACAAGGCTCTGCTTTGATGCGTTTAGCGTTGTTTCGAGATTGTTTCGCTCCGGAAAATTCTCGCTCCATTAAAACAGCCGAAATTTATAGTTTTTTATATAGCTACAGTGAAGTGTACGAGAAATTAAAATAAAAAGTGTAGTGTTTTGCTACCGTGTTGCGTCATCAGGTGTTATCGACCGCCGGATTCTGCGTCAATCTAATAGTCAAGCCAAGTCAACAAAATCAACGTTAAAACCAAGTAATCGTCGTCGCGGTTGTTGTCGCGCGGTAAGATATAATCACTCGAATTTGGTTCAACGCTTCATCGCTCGTATGAAAGATTAAATCCACCACATTGTCAACAACGAAAATCATATCGATGCACCGTGCTGCTGACGGCAATTAGGTTCGAAAATGAACAATCTGCTATTGGTTTTTTCTGCAATAATTCATCATAATTAAAAGTCCAATAAATGTCAAATAATGTGTGAATAAAACATTAGAAGTTGAGTCCCAAGCTTTCTCCATCTTTCGTGGCAAAGTGGTGCAAAAAAAAAGAAGGGTGAATTCAATCGTAGTGACCGTCATTCCGGAAATACTATAAGCGATGAGTATTCGAGCACGTTGAGAAAACAAAGACAACCAGAGGCGATGTTGTTCGTTCTGTGATGAAACTTGTGCAGTTGCACCGCAAAGCACAGCACACTTTGCTGAAGATTTTTAATCCAGCACATCCACGGGACGTGACGAGGACCGATCAAAACGTGCCGGTGAATATAATCCCGTGAAATCAGTTTCCAGTGCGCTCATCCTAATGCCAAGTCATTTAATGAAGAAATTGATTAGCTTTATTGGACTTTTTTTCGTGTGACGTTTCCGAAACGACGCTCAGAATTCATGGCATGGAGCTTACTAAATGATAGTGTGTTGTTGTAAAACTACACAAAAAGAAATCGCAAATCAAACGTACAAGCAACCAAAAACCGACAAAAAGAGTGCATCGAATTCCAGCCGAACCAAAGATGGCCGACTCAAGTTCCAGCGAGGAGGAGATGGCCCAACAAACCGGCTCCGAAGCTTCACCGTCGACTTTGAACATTGTCCACCACAGTGGGGAACGGGGTCTGGCTCGGTGCCACGAGTGCTACGGTGACTGTCCGGAATGTGTTCAATGCTGTAAGGATACGGTGCACAAGTGCAACTCGGATCCGCTGAGTAGCAGATTGCTGGCTGGAAAAAATTTGCTGACCCGATCGATAAGATATCCGGTCGGTCCTGCCACCCGGAAGTGCGTGCTCACCCTCGATGGGTACTCGTATGTTATCGGTAAGTGTACGGGTTCTTTGTCAACTGTGAAATTGTTCTCCTTCAAAAAAAATATCATTATTCTATAAATTGTCAAAAACACACAATAATCTGTAACGTTTCATTTTCTGCTCTTTCTTACAGGTAAGACGATTCAAACTGAAGCACAATTTACCAACATGAAACTGCAAGTATTGAAACTGATTTTATTATATACCTCACAAAAAATCCAACATATTCTACATTATGTACAAACGGAAAAATCCCACTGCAATTAGTTGAAGCCAATCGATCATCCAAAAATCAAAATGACTTGTGATTGATAGATCATGTTTGAATTTGAGCTAACGGAGGAAAATTCTGGTAACTATCGAACCTCCTATCGAACCGTCATTCGCCTTCGTACACATCAATATCATAGCGATGATAGCTTCCCATCAAATGGTCAGTTCTGTTTGATAACACACACACTTACACACCCAGATAGAATAGAAAACCAATAAATGGTGATATAGGATCAGCGGTTATCGTCGGATGCGGGTTTTATGTGATTATAGATTTTTTTTTTCTTTCCATGCCCTAGATCAAAGCAAAACGTCGGCTGGGATATCTGAAAACCGATTATGATATTTGGCGGATGTTCGCTTTCAGGCCACTTCGGTTTCACCTCGGGCCACTAATTCACAGATCATCGGTTGAAAATTAGTTTTTGCCTTTCTCATATAGAAAGGCTATGTAATCACTGTGAAAATCGACTTTTTAACCGAGGCCATATATGTCATATACCATTCGACTCAGCTCGACGAACTGAGCAAATGTCTGTGTGTGTGTATGTGTGTGTATGTAACAAAAATATGCACTCACTTTTCTCAGAGATGGCTGAACCGATTTTTACAAACGAAGATTCAAATGAAAGGTCTCATAGTCCCATAGCCTGCCATTGAATTTCATTCCGATCCGACTTCCGGTTCCGGAGATATAGGATGATATGTACCAAAAAAGTGAAAAAAATATGCACTCACTTTTTTCAGAGATGGCTGAACCGTTTTCCACAAACTAAGATTCAAATAAAAGGTATTATGGTCCCATAGCTTGCTATTGAATTTCATTTGAATGTGACTTCCGGTTCCGAAGTTATATGTTAATATATGAAAATTTGAGAAAAAGTTTACAATAAATTGTCTCTGGAACAACTCAACCGATTTTTGCAAACTAAGATTCAAATGAAAGGTCTTATAATACTCTAATAATTTGTGGAACATTTTATCAGGATCCGACTTCCGGTTTCGGAACTAAAGAGTGATAAGTGGAAAATTACCAATTTTATTAGTATTTTTCTACGAACGATGATTGAAAACAGGTACAAATCCCATAAAACTGTCCGATAAATTCTTCTAGTTTGCAGAGCTTGCTAGTTTGTTGGCATAAAAACTTAATTCGGCACTACTGGTCCCCTCTTTTCCTGTTCCGAGAGCACCGAAAGTGGAGAAGAAAAACTCCAAAAACTAAATTAACTTCGATTTCTCTGCGATGCTTGAACCGATTTTCACAAATCTTGATTTGAATTAAAGTTCATACTGTCTTACCTACTGTGAAATTTCATCCGGATCCAACTTCCGGTTCCGCAGTTACAGGGCGATGAGTGTCAAAGTTTTCAAATCGCCATATAGAGTGACAATATGTACAACACCGAAAGAAATAGGAAACACAAAACAAACGATGCGTGCTTTGTTCTATTTCGTACACGTTGTGTAGTGATATCATTAATTATAATAATGAAATAATAATAATAATAATAATAATAATAATAATAATAATAATAATAATAATAATAATAATAATAATAATAATAATAATAATAATAATAATAATAATAATAGTAATATTAATAATAATAATAATAATAATAATAAAAATAAGATTCCTACTACATGTTTTATGCTGTTTAGCTTGACTTACATGTGCAGAAGTAACAGAAACGCAGGTTCGTTTCGTTTGTTAGATTTCGTTTAATTGGTTTAATCAAAATAGAGCATGAGATAGTATGTATAGGTTTAACTACGTTCAAAACTGTTCTAATTTGTAGGTCATATTTGTTGGTAGTAAACGAACCAACTTCGGCTATTCCGTTTATCTGAATCCGGTTTCGGAAGAATTGGAAATAGTGATCAAAAACTGCAAAAAGGATCTCACTTACTTTTCTTTTAGATGGCCAAATCGATTTTCACAAATTTATAGGTTCAAAAGAAAAGTAAAAGTCTTACAGTTTCATATGGAATTCCCTAATTTGTTGTGTATACAACTTTCGGTTCCGGAACTACAGGGTAAACAGGTTTTATAGAGTTTGTGAGATTAGATTCGAACAAATTATCCTATTTCTATTCAATAAACAGTTGTTTTTGCGAATTTCACAATTATATTTATGATGTAATGAGTAATATGAGAAAGGCATCATTACACCACTAGGTGGATTAAAATAGGTTTTTATTTCTGTTATCAATTTGATACAATTTCGAGAATGAATTCCAAGTGGCATCTTTGAGAATAAACACAACAGCAAAGTCGACAGAATCAGCATCGACCTTCTCCAATTGAAACACGTCTTTTGTATGGCAAACCATTAGTTTTCCACGGATAGAGAGGTCGGTTCGCCTCAAGACTAATTCTCAAAAAAGGGCGAATGCACTGTTTGCATGCACTTTCATTAGATGGTTGTAGCTCGAAAAATTATACTGCATGTACAATAGGTTGGGACAATGTTGTATGAAAAAAATGGAAATATTAACTTGCTCGCTTTACAAAACTTTCCGTGTTCCACAGGAAAGTAGAGTATTCCACAACCAGTTGCCTTTTATTTCATGCTCTCGTTCAGAGCTTGACGATTCAATCGGACTCTTTAAAGTAACAATTGTTTCCTTTTTTTAAATATAAAACACACATTCAAACAGACGCATTGCGTATAAATGAAATAATCGGACAAAAATAAAAAAAGAAAGAAATCGAACATGTGCGAAAAATAAGATAGTACATATCTACTTTTTTTTTTTTTTTGATAGAGACTTTATGTCTTCAACGTAGCTATTGAATTTGAATTCATCTACAACACTGTCGAAGATTTTTCTTTTCGTTTCGTCTTGGATTCTTCAGTGCATAACAGTTTATGTTGAACTGTTATGCCACCTGGTAGTCCAACTTATGACCCCTAAATGATTGTCGAAGACACCAAAATCTTATTGCTTCAAATTAAAAAGTTTTGTTTAAGGGTTTTACTCTGAGGTCTCTTTTTACGCGGGGGATACGTACCGCATAAAAAACGCACTACAAATACCGCGTAATTTCGGAAATCCGCGTAAAAAACCGCAAAACTAAATAATTTTTGTTATGCCAAATATCTTAGAAATGCGTGAAATGTCCAGATCTGGTGTAATCCAAAAAAAAATGACACCGGGTTACTTCGAAAATCCACGTAGAAAATAAACTGTAAAATTGATGCCGAATGTCTTAGAATTGCATGAAACGTCCAGATCAGTTATAATCTCGTAAAAAAAATTTCAAAAAATTCGACTTTCTGACTTAGAGTATTTGAGACCGCGTAACTTCAAAAATTCGAGTAGAAAAAACCGCAAAATTGTAAAACAAATTTTGTTATTGCCAAATGTCTTTGGAATGCATGAAATGTCCAGATCTGGTGTAATCTCAAACGAAAATTAAAAAACTTCAAAAATCCGTGTAGAAAATAAACACAAAAAAATATTTTTTGTTTCAATTATAAAGGTTCTAACCTTTCTGATTTTAGGTGAAAGGCATCGATTAACCCATCACGCTATACCCGTCCCCGTGCCGCAAAATTGAAAATAAAAATATGTTCGATGCCAAATGTTTTAGAAATGCTCGAAACGTCCAGATCTGTTATAATCTCAAAAAAAAATTTTAATCGAGTTTGGGACTTCGGATATCCACGTAAAAAAAATAGCAAAATTGAGAATAAAAACTTTTTGGATGGCATATGTCTCAGAAATGCATGAATCGTGCAGATCTGTCATAATATCAAAAAAAAATTCAAAAAATTCGACTTCGACTAATCTAATTTTTTTTAAATCGAAATTTGACCTAAAAAAATACGGGATAACACTATCTCGACGTTTCATGCATTACTCAAACAAAACAAGAAAACCGCGTAACTTTGGAAATCCGTGTAAAAAAACCGCGTAAAACCAGACCTCAGTGTACACTGAGATTGGAAATTGGCTTTTCACTTTAAAAAAAATCTTCGTGCAATGCTGAGCAACTATTGTAAACACTTCAAACAACTTAGATCTAACGTTAGAGAAGAGTCTTGGCAGCCTTGGGTCACTTGTGTTTTATCGAAAAGCATCGAAGGAATCTATTTGAATTTTTTTATTATAAGTAAAGTGAGTAATTTCTGTCACCTCACTCCACACTTTAAAGAGAAATATTTGATTACTGCAAAAGAAAAAAAATAATCCCATTTGTGCGACGACAACGCGTAAATTGTTTTGCTTAAAGATTGTATATCATAAAATCTAAAAAATGTGAGTTTTTTTCTTCAGTTTTGCAATGAATATTGAAATTGAGTACACCGAAACCTCCATTTACGAACTAAACGGGGGTTCGTAAATGGAGGTAGTTCGTAAAAAAAGTTTACGTTATTTGGGATTTGGTTCGTAAATAAAGTTTTGTGCAATGAATGTGGAAACCCCCAATCACACGGCCATTTTCGGAACGGATGTGATAAGTGAGTGCAACAAAATTATGTTTGGGGTCGGTTCAAAATCCAAGATGGCGACTTTCGGTTTATCGATATTCCTTAAAAACCCTTACAATGTGGGTATTTTCGGAACGGGATTGATGAGTAGATGACGGAAAACGATGTTTGAACTAGTTCGGAAATCTAAGATGGCGACTTCCGGTTTGTCGACATTCATTAAAAACTTTTACAATGTGGGTATTTTCGGAACGGGACTGATGAGTAGTTGACGGAAAACGATGTTTGAAGTGGTTTGAAAATCCAAGATGGCCACTTCCGATTTAACAATATTCCTAAAAACCCTTACAATCGAATCTGTTTACAAAAAATCACAATGAAGCTAAAGAGGTACATATACTAAAATATCAAAATGCAGCATTTTTTAATACTTACATTCACAGTTATGAAAAGTGAATTCAAGTGAAAAATGACTCAAAGCTGTCGAGGCTTCTCTATAGCTCAATAATCGACAGTCAAACCATATTAAGCCCAGTAGCAGCAGTGTTGCTATCCAAGTAACCAATAAGCATCCAAACGATGTCATGTATTTGCTTTATACATATATAGGCTCTTAAAGGCTCATTAGTACTATATGCTACCGTAAAGCTGTTATAAACCTTCAAAAGGCAAAATATTTAGCTGTAATAATGTAAAAAAAAACACTTTACTCAGAGCACTATGAAATACTACAAAATGTTCTTGCCTTTCTCACTGTAAAAACCGACTTCCGAACGGAGGCCCGGAGGGCCGAGTTTCATATACTATTCGACTCTGTCGAGATAACAAAATGTCTGTGTGTTTATGTGTGTATGTATGTCTGTGTGTATGTGACAAATAATCGCGAACGATTTTCTCAAAGATGACTTGACCGATTTTTAAAACCTCAAATTCAAATTAAAGGTCAAATGGTCCCATAGCTCGCTATTTAATTTTGTACCGATCCGACTTCCAGTTCCGGAATTACAAGACAATATGTGAACATCTATGAGAAAATGTGCACTAAATATTCTCGGAAATTTTCTAATTTTTCACAAACTAAGATGCAAATAAAAGTTCTTGAAATAGTTTAGAAAGTCCCCGAAAAATTAATGCAGATCCGACTTTCGGCTCCGGTACTACAGCACGATGAGTGAAAAACTTTCAATTTCATGAGTATTTTTTCAAAAGTGATGGCGAAACGAGGTGCAAATTTTCATAAAACTTACTGGTAATTCATCTAGTTGACAGAACATGTTAGTAAGTAGATATATATGTTAAATCGACTTTGGGACTACGGTTTCCGCTTCCAAATGCACTGGTCATAGTGAAGAAAACTCACCTCGATTTCGCAGTAACAGTTAAATCGATTCTCACAAATCATGATTCAAATTAAAACTCTCAGTGTTCTAAAAAATACTGTGCAATTTCATCTAGATCCGACTTCCGGTTCCGAAATTATAGGGCGATGAGTATTAAAATTTTCAAACTGTCGTACAAAATGATGCAAAACCGATACTCATTGGTACGTGTTGGTACGGTAGAAAAAAACACCAGCACCTAGTAAACAGCGTGCTTTGTTCAATTTTGTATAGCGTCCAGGGTTGCCACATTTAAATCCATATTACCTTGACATAACCGTTCACTAATTGAAAAGGTTATGATAAATTATACCCAAAGAAAGTTTTTGATTTTATTCAAGTTTGAAAGAAAAAAATTCTGACAGAATCTTCTAGTGATATTTTTGAAAATATGAGTAATATGAGAAAGGCATTATTATACTACTAGGTTTATTGAAAAAGGTTGTTTTCAATATGGACTGAGCTACCTCAAGATTTTAACGAGACATCGAAACAAAAGAGTATTTTTTGCAATGACTGAGTGGAAACATATATTTGAGAAGTCAAATGAATAAGAAAATCACAGAAAAGATGATTTTTTGGAAAAAGATAGACTAAAAGACAGTCGTTAGAAGACTAGTGACATATATAATACTTCTACGAGAAAATTGATAAAAAAGCACGGCAAAATTCGAGGGTGTTTCAAAACGAAGTTACAAATTTTGTAGACAGCTGGCACCATAAACCAGAAAATATACCAAGAAAATTCCATTTTTTCTTTCTTTTTCCTAAATTTTGTTTATTTTTTGTTTATTTTGTTTATTTTTGGGAGGAGGGAAAAGCCCGATGGAGATGTAATTTGGCAATCTCTCTCTCCAGGAGGCATAAAATCTCCTCATCTTTCGCATCAACAGATTACAATGATCCAACAGATACAACAAGGCTTAACACTAACAATAAAAACTAATAATTAAAACTAAACCTATAACCCTATATCTAGTAGATGACACCAAGCACTACAGGGCAGCAATGGTGTTCTTGCTTCAACTGGCGGAGAAAAAGGGATAGGTAAATGGATGACGAATGTACGTGGAGGGGGTGGAAAGTAAGCGTGGTCGAACAACGGTGTTAGAATTGGCATGTAGATCTAATTAGTGATCGAAAAGATGGTGGAAAACGGAGAGAAAGACGGGGTTAGAATCGGCAAGTAGATCTAATTAGTGATCGAAAAGATGGTGGAAGACTGAATTAATTGAATCCTACACTGAAAAACCTGTTTTAGTCCACCTAGTGATGTAATGATGCCTTTCTTATATCAATCATTCTATCATATATAATACTGTGGTATTCTTCAAAATAATTTTCTTCGATTCTTGAAGGAATAACCGGAATCGCTTTGTTTGGTCGTCTACTGATAATGACTACCGATTGGGGCAGTTTTGATGTCGATTTAGAAATTTTCTAACTAATTTGTTTCGCCTCTTCAAGTGATGGTAAAAAATTTTTAACACACTTTACCTTATAATTCCGGAACCGGAAGTCGGATCTAGATGAAATTTAGAAGTTTTGTATAGTCTTCCATAAGACCATTCATTCAAATTTTAGCTTGTAATAATCGGTCACGTCATCTTTGAGAAACATTAGTACGCTTATTTACATTTTTTGCACATTTTACCCCATAACTACGGAACCGGAAGTTCTATCCGAACAAAATGCAGGAGTTTTATATGGGACCACAAGACTTTTCATTTGAATTTAAGTTTGTGAAAATCGGTTTAGCTATCTCTGAAAAAATTTGGTGCACTCATTTCACAATTTTTTGGACATTTTATCCCATATTTCCGGAACCGGATGACGAATCAAAATAATATTCAAGAGTTCGGTATGGGACTAAGTTTTTTTACCTTTCATGTGAATCTGAGTTTGTGAAAATTGGTTCATCCGCTTCTGAGTGATTTCCGGTTTGGAGAACACGATCACATTTTCGATACTTCTACTGAAACGAAGATTCGGTATACCAAGAATCAATGTATTTGGTCATCAACTAACCAAATCTGTCCAATTCAAGAATTATACGGCCATTTGAATGTATTTGATTGAATTTTTTCGTGTCATATATAAAAACATGCCCCTGAAAATGAGATTTTTATACCTATCAGTTTGTAATTCCGGAACTGGAAGTCGTATCCGGACGAAATTTTGTTTGATTATATGGGATTGTAAGACCTTTCACAAGCGGTGTTTGTGAAAATTGGATGAGCGGCCTCTGAAAAAATCGATGAAACGTTTTTAGTTTATTTTACTCATTTTAGCCCGTAACTCCGGAAGCGGAAGTTGGATCCAGATGAAATTCAATAACAATCTATGCACATATTACACTGTTACTCCCGAGCCGGAAGTCCGAATCGGGTAAAATTCAATTACCCTATGGTACCGAGAGACCTTTCATTTGAATATAAGTTTGGGAAAATCGGTCGAGCCATCTGTTAGAAAATCGAATGCACATTTTTGTTACATACACACATTCATACACACACTGACATTCGCTCAGTTCGTTGAGCTGAGTCGAATGGTTTATGACAAACGGCCCACCGGGCCTCGGTTAAAAAGTCGGTTTTCACAGTGATTGTTTTTTTTTATTATAGAGGTTTTAACCTCGTGGTCATTCGCCTCTCAGGCCAGGGGTTAGGATTCGTACCCAGATGGGCTGCGTAAAAAGCGATTGTCTTACTAATCACACAATGCCCGTCATTACAAAAAATAGATTTGCATATGATCGAAAAACCGTCAGTCAAAAGATTTTTCAAGCGGAAACAATGTCTGTTTATCAAAATATTTTCAACTAAGTAACTCAATCGACGAAATGGCTTTTGTCGAAATGACTACCGACGAAATGATCAGTTTTGTCACTCCAAAAACTTTTCGGATATACATGCCGTACAATATAGTTCTACTACGTACTTGTTAGGCACGTAATTTCCAACATTTTGGGTTAATTAATTTCTTGTCATCGTACCTCAGGGTTCTCACTTAGGGCCTCTCCTTTTCATTTTACATATAAACGACATTTCCTTCATACTCATAAATCTGGAAGTGCTCATATATGCAGACGACATGAAACTCTTCATGGAAATTAAAGATATCAACGACGCTGTAATATTCCAGAACGAAATCAATCTATTCCACATTTGGTGCTGCAAAAGTCTACTCCAACTCAATGTAAAAAATGTAACTCAATAACTTTCAGTAGGAAAAATGAAACTATATCTACAAACATACATCTAGGAAATCAATTTGTAGAAAAATGTAAAATTGTAAGAGATTTAGGCGTAATCTTAGACTCCAAGCTCACTTTTGTGGAACACTACAATAGCATAATCAATAAAGCTAATAGCATGCTGGGCTTTATAAAACGCTTCAGTCATAACTTTCAGGACCCATACACAATTAAATTATTATACACTACATATGTCAGACCTATTTTGGAATATTGCAGCCTGGTATGGAATCCATACAATATTATTCACGAAGGACGCATCGAATCTATTCAAAAACAATTTCTTTTATATGCACTTCGTAAATTAAACTGGACAGCATTTCCTCTACCATCATATGAAGCACGCTGCATGCTCATCAATATTCAAACACTTAAAGAACGCCGCGACCTTGCAATGCTTTATTTTATCAGCGACATTATTTCTCAACGCATTCAATCACCTTCTTTATTATCGCAACTAAATTTTTATACACCTAGCCGTCAATTACGAACCAGGAAATTATTTTTAGAAAGAAACACTAGAACAAATTATGCAAAATATAGCACAATCAATCGTATAATGCGCCACTACAATCAATATTGCGAACATCTTGACCTTTGTATGTCCAAAAATGAAATGAAATTCCAGCTTAGTCGTAGAAATAATGCGTAGTATCTAAGTGAACATTGTAAACCATTTATATGTAGTCTACATTTGCTTGACGAAAATAAATAAATTGCGCATAAATAAAACTTTAAGAAAGACATTAACAAGTGTCTTGAAAACAGCATCAACTTTACGTCTGCTTAACGGTTTGATAAAAACTTAAACTGCTAATACACTAATAAAGCGTAGACGAATCGTGCCATTGGAAGGAGTTAATGCTGATTATCCCGATTTACGATCTAATGATGATCGATTTCAGCATTTCGAAACAAGCAGATATAAAATTCTCTCACCGAAAATCGTTGAAGAAAATACTTGATATACCGAAATAATATTATTCAAACACTTCGAAATAAAAACAATAGTCGAAGATAACCGAGCAGCTTATCAGTAAATCATCGTTAAGTCCGATATTTTGCCAACACCCCAACGCAGTTAATCGTTACTCAATAATGCGGCCAATCAATTCTATATAATGGGTCCATTGTATGTTGCTCATTATCAGTTGGCTATCAGCTCCCTGCGCAATGGTCATCATTCGGGTGCTCTGGTCGCTTTTGGTGGTGCTGCTTTCCACGGGAACTTATTGGGCGCAAGAAACCAACCAAAAAGACTGGTGGGAGACGGCCGTCTTGTATCAGATCTACCCACGGTCGTTCTTCGATGCCAACGATGACGGAGTCGGTGACTTGAACGGAATCACTGCTAAACTGCAATACCTGAAGGACATCGGAGTGGATGCCACGTGGTTGAGCCCAATTTTTTCCTCACCACAGGAGGATTTCGGTTACGATGTTAGTGACTTCATCTCGGTGGATCCACTATTCGGGACGAACGCAGACTTGGAGCAACTGTTCGCCGAAGCGAAAAAACTTGGAATTAAAATCATTCTGGATTTTGTCCCCAATCATTCCAGTAATCAACACGACTGGTTCATCAAGTCGGAGCAGAAAATAGCTCCCTACACGGACTACTATGTGTGGCACGAGGGTTTACCGAACCCGGAAGGAGGACGCCCATTAGTTCCTAACAATTGGGTAAGTCGTTGTTGGAATCCCCACGGGTGGAACTTCCGTTATCGTTAATCATGTTTCAGCAATCTGTGTTCTATGGTTCCGCATGGAAATGGAGTGAACACCGTGAGGAGTACTACCTGCACCAATTTGCGATTGGTCAACCAGATTTGAACTTCCGTAATGAAGCGGTGATCGAAGAATTCGACGAAATTTTACGCTTCTGGATGGGTAAGGGTGCCTCCGGATTCCGCATTGATGCCATCAATCACATGTTCGAGGTGGAGGACTTTCGAAATGAACCAATTAACAACCCGGATGATCCGAATAGCTACGGTTATACACATCATATCTACACGAAGGATCTCCCAGAAACGTACAATGTGATTGCCCGTTGGCGTAAACTAATCGATGATTATGTAGAGGCGAACAAATTGGACACGATGTAAGTTCAAGCAATGATGTTCCTGTATTACAGATACCATTCAGGAGTATTTTGTTGATTTCAGTATTATGATGACGGAAGCATATGCCAGTCTTACGATGACTATGAGATATTACGAATCAGAGGATGGAACTCAAGCGAGAGCTCATTTTCCTTTCAATTTCGCTATGATTGAAAATTTAAATGAAAACTCGAATGCAGCCGATTTCAAATACATCATCGATCGTTGGTTGGAGAACATGCCCCGTGGCAGTGTTGCCAATTGGGTTCTGGGAAATCACGACAAACCTCGCCTTGCCAGTCGTTACGGGCGTGAACGAATCGAAGGAATGGGCTTACTACTGATGTCCTTGCCCGGTGTTGCGGTAGTCTACAATGGTGAAGAAATCGGTATGGAAGATTACCGTGACATCTCCTATGAAGATAGTAAAGATCCTCAAGGTTGCAATCTTGGTCCCGAACGATACAGAGATGGTTCGAGAGATCCTCAGCGAACACCATTCCAGTGGGATGATACATTCAATGCAGGTTTCTCAAAAGCCGATAAGACCTGGCTTCCAATGCATCCTTTGTACAGACAAACCAACCTTCTGAAACAGCAGAAAGCGGATTACAGCACATACAAGTTTTACGGTGAACTTATGAAACTTCGAAAAGACCGAATTTTTACTCAAGGAGAATTCCAATCGCGTGCTTTCAACGACGACGTGTTCGGGTTGGTTCGGTTCATTCGTGAAAACGAGGATCGTGATTTTGATCCGTTCAACATTGTTTTGATCAATCTCGCCGACGAGGAGCATGTGGTAGATGTGAAAGATTTATACCGATTTGTGAATGCAATGGCCACGGTTCGACTGGTGGGAAAGGAATCACGTCACCAAGTCGGGGATACAATTAACGCAACGGCTGTTTCCCTTGGACCATACGAAGCCATCGTGCTCGGGGACATCAGTGCAGCGGTGGGATTGAAGTTGTCATTTTATTTGATTGCAATTTTAGTTTTAAAATACTTATTCATGTAAGCTGATTCTGTTCAATTTTGAATTGGATATTTTTATAGAATTTAGGTGTAAATAAGTTTCCATTTCCTTGATATTCTGAACCCGACTAAGCCTCCTGCCAAGTGTTGTCAACTTGTGTTCTGAATAAAGGTAAAATCTCGACAAACAACAAAACCGTTGTACCATACTTTTGTAGAAATTTCGGGAGTTATTTGATGTATTTTTTTTTCAGATATATTTTATTAAGGCACAATCTGTTAAAGTTTATGATGCCAAGGGCTTGTCCCTGTGGGTCCTCAGGAAACACTCTTGAGTCTTTGAAGATCCGGCGTGTGTCCCTCATCGATGGGAGTGGTTCTTCGTGGCGGTGGTGATGGAAACATGAGAATAATTCTCGTGACATGGAAACATTTCAAAGGTTGCCGCATTCTTTTGTGGGTCCGCGGTAAACACCCCCGGGTTACGAGAACCCGGCGGGTGGCCCGCATGTTGACTGGGGTGGCTTTCCGTGGGCGTTTGTAATGATGTTGCCGAAGAGAATGAAAAAAAAAACATGGAGAAGTAAATGTTGTGGAAAACGGAGTGGAAAAAAGGGTATGGGAACGAATGACTAAAAACGACAAAGATCTAATTAGTTTACATCGAGATGGTGAAGAGACGGGGGAAGGGGTATGCGAAAAAGTTAGTGACAGCAAGAAGATCTTGTTAGTTTCGATAGAGATGGTAGACAGGCAGGGGATCGGGAGAATCGAGCGGATGTTAGTGCCGAACCTGTAGGTGAAGATTATTCTTAACCTCGCCAAGGAAAGGAGAACTTTCTATGCCAGATGCAATGGATCACACTTTTATATTTATGTGTTTAAGGTACTTGTATATGAGCATCATATATGAAATATCCCGATTTGCCAACACATCTCGAACAGGTACATCAGGTGGTCAATAAAGACCTGGCGTCAGTATACTCCACGCACGTCCACACGATATGCTCGATGTCCTGATAACCGTTACCACAAGCGCAGAGACCGCTCTATGCGAGCCCAATACGCCGGAGATGCGCGTTGAATGTGTAGTGATTGGACATGAGCCGAGACATCACGCGAATGAAATCGCGACTCACGTTCATCCCCCTGAACCATGGTTTCGTCGATACCCTAGGGATAATGGAATGTAGCCATCGTCCCAGTTCGCCATTGCTCCATGAAGTTTGCCAACTTTCGAGAGTTTTCTGACGAGAAATACTGAAAAATTCATTGAAGCAGATTGGTCTTTCATAAATATCACCTTCCAATGCGCCCACTTTAGCCAATGAGTCTGCCTTTTCATTGCCCGGAATGGAACAATGCGAAGGGACCCAGACTAACGATATTGAATAAGACCGTCCAGATAAAGTTCTCAAGTGTTCCCGTATTTTCCCCAGAAAATATGGGGGATACTTTCCTGGCTTCATTGCCCGGAGAGCTTCTATTGAGCTTAGACTGTCCGTGACGATGAAGTAATGGTCTTTGGGCAAGGTTTCAATGATCTCGAGGGTGTACTGAATGGCAGCTAATTCTGCGACGTAAACTGAAGCCGGATCACTGAGTTTGTACGAAGCGGTGATGTTCTGATTGAAGATACCGAAGCCTGTGGACTCGTTGATGTTTGATCCGTCAGTGTAAAACACTTTTTCACAGTTGACTGTTCTAAGTTTGTTATAAAAAATATTAGGGGCTACTTGAGGGCGTATGTGATTCGGAATTCCACGAATCTCTTCTTTCATGGATGTGTCGAAAAACACAGTAGAATCAGAAGTATCCAAGAAATGAGCACGGTTGGAAACAAACGAAGAAGGATTAATATTCTGAGCCATGTAATCAAAATACAAGGACATAAAACGGGTCTGAGAATTGAGCTCGACAAGCCTTTCGAAGTTTTCAATCACCATCGGATTCAAGATGTCGCATCGGATTAGCAATCGATATGAGAGATCCCAGAATCGATTTTTCAACGGTAAGACGCCCGCAAGCACTTCGAGACTCATCGTATGAGTCGATTGCATGCAACCTAAGGCAATACGCAAACAACGATACTGAATTCTTTCCAGTTTAATGAAATGGGTGTTCGCGGCGGATCGGAAGCAGAAGCATCCATATTCCATTACGGACAATATCGTTGTTTGGTACAGCCTGATCAGATCTCCTGGGTGGGCACCCCACCAAGTTCCGGTTATTGTACGAAGAAAATTGATTCTCTGTTGGCATTTTTGTTTTAGATACCTAATGTGACATCCCCAGGTGCCTTTGGAGTCGAACCAGACCCCGAGATATTTAAATGTGAAGACCTGAGCTATGGTTTCACCCCTTAGTTGAAGCTGTAATTGGGCTGGCTCTTGCTTCCTTGAAAATACAACCAGCTCAGTTTTCTCCGTAGAAGTTATTTGATGTAGTCACTAACTAGAGGTACCAATCTTCAATTAACCAGGGGAACGTGCCACTTGAGTCAGTTAGCTAATTCCTGAAACTCAGATCCGATTCATTGAAAGCTAAAGGTATTTTGTAAATTTCCTCATGAAGTACGAAAAACTTGACACCCAACCGATATCCTCCTCAATTTATGATCCGTCGATGTCTTAGAACCAACATACTGCAAAAACAAAGCAAATTCTTGGCATTACATTCTTTTTGTAGAATTTGGCCTTTTTGTTTCAACAGATTTCGCAGCCGATTCTTAGCGTACAGCAATCATTTTATGGCGATCCTACTGGCACTCAGAATCCTTCCAGGTCGGGGCTACAGTTAACAACAACTGGCTTGTTAGACCAGCGTCCAATGCGTTGAACCGCCAACCCGGCCAATATTTTGCAACTAACTTGAAAATATGTTTGTTTTTTCATATAGAGAGGCTCTGCAGTCATAATGAGAATCGATTTTATACCATTTGACTCCATTCGTCAATATCACAAAATGTCTTCGTGTGTCTGTATGTGTATGTTAGTGTGTATGTAACAAAAACATGTACTCGATTTTCTCTAAGATGACTGAACCGTTTTTTACAAACTTTCATTCAATTGAAAGTACCGTAGTCCGAAAGCCTTCTTTGAATTTTATCCGGACCGTACTGGCGGTTCCGGAGTAATGGAGTAAAATGTGAAAAAAAAAATAAAAAAGTACACTCGATTTTCCTATGGACAAGCTATCGAATGTTAGATTCAAATGATTCAAAAGGCTCTACAGTCTGGCTTAAATTCAAATGAGAGGTCTTTCGATACAACTCTATTCAATTTTACCGAGATACAACTTCCGGTTCCCGAATGACAGGCTGATAAGAATAATAAATTCAATTTCAAGAGCGTGTTAATACATAATGCAAAAAAAAACGAGAAAGAATCTTCTAGTTGGGTAATTGTTATATTGAGCACGTCAGATTAGTTAATGGCCAAAAAATTTGGATAACAAACCGTACACTTCAACCCAAGTGCCGATGTGTCACAAAATAATTTTCTCGAGTTTATCTTTATGATGTTGGTTTCACTTTCACCCATCACCAATTTTTTCCCAATATCAATAATTGTTCAATATTAATATCAATAAAATAAAACTTCGCATTGATCTTTGAGAATATTTTAATGGTTCTAAAAATTTGTGAAATTTATCTGATGTTTACAACGGATGAGTACTTTTTGCTTTTAAAATTTATCTACAACAGAAGCTGAGTTCTGAGTATTTAGGAATTTGAAACCCGGAACAGGATCCGAGTTCAGTTGAAAAATTCAGGTTTGGAATCCAGTTAGAATTTAGTTTCAGAACCCTAGTTTCGAGTTCAATTCAAGGAAGCAGGTTTTGAACTCTGAAAATGAATTCTAAAACTGCATTTGCAAATTAAACGCTGCAACGGAGTTCAGAAAGTAACTCCTGAAACTAAATTCAGGAATTGAATTCTGGCTCTGAAGTAAGATGCAACATTCTGATTCAGAGTTTAGATCTGAAATTTGATTCCAGAATACTGATCTAGATTTCAAATCGTGAAATTTGTTCCAGAATTTTAGAGTACAAATCCTAAATCAAAAGTTCTGCATACAAAGTTGTGCAGTTGAACATGAGTTATTCTGTACGATTCCGAAAGTTTGAGAAAACAAATTTTTTGAGTTTGAGTTGAACATTTTATCAAAAATTGCTGAACATATTGTTGATAGTATGATGAAAGAGTTAGGTTGTTGCGTTCAGTATTTTTATATTTATATATATATTTACAATTAAATTATACACATTCTTCCGCAGGCCGAATTTTTAAAAGGCATCCCATAGTAAGGTTATCACCAAGTTGAATGTAATTCTGTCTGGATCAGGATAATTATTACATGAGAAAAGAACAATTAAAAATTTCATCATGCACGGAAAGACCGAAATCAACATTTTGGCAAAAAAAATAGTAGATTTTCTGATTTTAGTTACTTATTTGTTGAGACAACTAATAAAATCTAGACTTTTGCTAATTAAGATATTTTAATTCTCATTCTCTTAATAATAATAAAATATTAGTTGAAATGGCTATGTTCTTAGTTGAATTCTCCAATTAAACGTGCTGTCATTTCTTAGCGAAAACACACTCTATTTCCATACAAGTAATTTTTTAGTTGAATTCGAAAATAAAATAAAATTTTGTTTTTCAACCAACATGAAAGGTTAAATTGGCTTCTACAATCTGCAGCTATATAGCGCACTGTCAACGCAAAAACGTCAACACTGCAATAATTACTAGACACTAGATGGCATACTACTACCGAAAGCAATCGAAACTCGAAAC
Organism: Malaya genurostris; assembly: GCF_030247185.1. Taxonomy (NCBI): domain Eukaryota; kingdom Metazoa; phylum Arthropoda; class Insecta; order Diptera; family Culicidae; genus Malaya; species Malaya genurostris. The sequence continues at coordinate 259,696,674 of NC_080571.1, forward strand.
TCGCTTCACTGTTCCACACAAAAATATTATTACACACAATCGCATCAAATGTCCACAAATTCTGAATAAATACTCTTTCCATTGAGAGTTTACGACAATATTACATATCGGTTTAGAAACATAAGAGTTAAATATGGATATATCGTAACACATGCGAAAAACATCAAAACAATTTGCAAGCAGTTTCAACCAGACTATCCTTTTTAGCTTTATAATGGATTGCTTTGCTTTGACACTTCTCATGAGTTTGTGGCTAATAAACTTGTTAATAAAACTAATTTCAGTTTTGGTTTTCTTTGTGCTGTTTTTCAGCAGTGATGGTGACAGATAGATAGAGTCAAAATTTCTTATTTCAGTCACAAATTAGTTGCCAATGAGAATTTCGTGGTGGATTGAAATTTTGTTGGTTTGTGTCCAGGATATTCGCCAACCAAACACATTCTCTAAAAACAATAGTTTTTTTCAGTGAAGTAAATTCTCAATTTAAACTAATTTATTAGTTATTTCGGAAATTTTGGTAATAAATACAACTAGTAGAAAAACAGTAATACGAATTAAAAACAGAGCTGATTTCGGTCGTTCCGTGTGGTAAAAGGTTTACAAGAAAGAATTTTTTTAAGGTTTTAAAGAAAGGTGTGGAAAAAGAGTAATCAATAGAGATTACACTCGGAGCTCAGTTCTGTGAAGGAACAAAATCTTAGATCCGACATTTGGCTCCGGAGTTATAGGATAATGTGTGTTCAAAATTTTATACCATCACTTGAAGGGCCGGAACAAAAAACGTGAATAATTTTTTAAATCAGTCACAAAACTACTTCAATCAGTAAACAATGCGATACCAGTTATTCTTTCACGAATCGAAGAAAATTATTTTGAAGAATTGCACAGTATTGTATGTGGTAGTATGATTGATATTAAAACAGATTTTTCGTTAGGCTTCTAAACCGCTATTTAGGATTTTTGTCTTATCTGCTATAGTACATTAGACCAAAATAAATATTTTTTGTGTGCTTGTTCTACTGCTTTAAGGATCAAATCAGCTAGGAAGTCTTACGCATCCAATGTAGAGAGTTCTTCCACCGAGCCACAGACTCGGAGATAATATTTTCCGGTTTTTATTCTGTCGAAATTCTTTGTAGAATAATAAAGGTTGACTAAAGCTTAATTGATACGAACAAAAAGACCTGAAATGGATGATTCAATATGTTTAAAAAGTCCACTAATGGTTGCTTAGCAATACTTTTATCAAAAATTCAAAGTTACAGAATTACATATTATGTTTAGATTTCGTTCAAATTTGAGAAATGTAACTGTAATTCTCCAGTTTGAACAAAATCACAAACTCAACAGCGCCCGCAAAGTGAAAAGAGACACCGAATCGGCGTATTTCCGCCATTTTGGCGGCATTTTCTGGTTGTCCTTGGCTGCCCTAACGCTTCGTCGCTGCTTTGAAATGGCCATTGTGTTCATTAGCTTGGGGACCTTGTTGGCTGCATTCCATTCCAGAATGACCTTGGAGTAGTGCCAGCTAGCCAAATCGAACCAAAAGATTACTTTGTCCCTATACTTTCGGATGAATACACGCTTTTTCCGGCATTTTTCGATTGAAACTTGGAATCGTCGAGGATGTGACTTTCGTTTTCGTTTTCAGGCCACAACTGCAAATCGATCGCAAAATTATAGCCTTTTTCGCAAACTTGTCGACACATACGAACTTGAATTCGACGGGCACTTCCCCACGCCCAGTCGTGTTGTAAAACTCTTGACCAGAAAACTACTTAATATCGACTGACTGACGCATGTTTTGTCATCGATCAAAGAGGAGCCCTTGTGTTTCGTCAAAACACTGTAGTAGCATTCATTTTTGAAACTGACAAGTTGAAATTATTGCATTGAAGAGGTTCGGTTATCATTGAAGAATAAATCTTACTCTTAATCCACCTAGTGGTGTGATGCCTTTCTCTTCTAATTCACACATTTTCATAAGACTTTCCTTTCATGAGATAATGTCTAACATGAATTTAGGCTCATTTTTGATATAGCTTATGATAAAAAAAGAACCGGAATTTTCATTTTAAAATTCCCGCGCTTGTCCAATCGGTAAACTTTTATTCTCTCAACGTTGGCAATACTTTTATACACATTCTGACAAATTTTGACGCATATCGTACGATTAGTTTTTGTTTGGCGTCCATACAAAGAAGTTGAAAAATTTTCGTGTGGCGATTTTTATAATGGATGAAAATTTAGAACAACGTGCGTGCATCAAATTTTGTGTTGAAAATGGACTTAAGTGTTCCAAAACGTAGAAAATGTTAGAAAAGGCCTTTGGTGAATCGTGTCTAGGAAAAACACAGGCATACGAGTGGTATAAACGCTTCAAAGGTGGTCGTACAAGCTTGGATTATGATGAGATCCCTGGCCGCCCAACAACATCTGTTACTGAAGAAAACATTGAATCGGCGAAGCAAATCGTGTTGCAAAATCGTTCTGTACCGATTTGAGAGATTGCTGTGTTGTTGTGCATCTCTTATGGATCAGCCGAACACATTTTAACTGATGTTTTGGGTTTGAAACGCGTCGCTTCTCGGCTGGTGCCAAAAAAGCTGAATTTCATTCAAAAACAGCATCCTGTTGATGTGGCCAAAGAGATGATTTCCAACTCAGATAGTGACCCCACATTCATCGAATGCATCATAACTGGTGATGAGGTGTGGATCTATGAATATGAGGTCGAATCCGCACAACAATCGACCGAATGGCGCTTCGAAGGCGAGCCGTACGTACGATAAGCGTCAAAATTTGACAGAATGTGTATAAAAGAGTTGCCAACGTTGAGAGAATAAAATTTTACCGATTGGACAAGCGCGGGAATTTTAAAATGGAAATTCCGGTTCTGTTTTGATCATAAGGTATATTCATGCAAAGTGATTGAAGTAGATAATAAGGATGCTTCAGATGAAATCTGAAAAAAATGTACAAACAGAAAATGGAGCTATTCGCCGGTTGCGTCACTTATACGATTGTATCTACAGACAGCGATCAGTAGCTTTCAAAAAAGCCTAAGTTTGTTGAAATCGGTAAAGTCACCTCCGAGAAAAGTGATCGAATTGAAAAAAAACGCACGCACACACGAACATTAACAGATATTTTCGATCCCGTCTAGCTGAGTCGAAAGATATAACACTATGGGTCAGACCCGTACCCAGGATTTCATCTCGGGAGGGGCCCAAAAATTAAAAAAATAATGTTACTGAAGATTACTTATGTACCTAATTCTCGGAGTGCCTTTACGGCTGTTTTTAACATACACTTTAAACTTTTCCACTGGAACTGATATTGTGTTGATATTGGAATCCTAGGATACTATCGGATACAAACCATTTCTTCAAGGTTTTGATGAAATTAAAAGTGCTTGTAAACTATGTAATTTGATCTGCAACTGTTGGCAACACAGATCAGCGATCATGCTGCGTCAAAGAGAAGACACGATAAGCCCCTTTGAAATGTCGGTACAGGTAGAAATGTCAAATAAAACTAGTGTCACACACGATAAGAAACAAGTGCCCCGTTAAAATGTATTTCCTGATTAAAAATTCTAATTGAACTTAAATATAGATCGTAAGTAAAATGAAGTCTTCAAATTGAAATGATTAAAACCTAGGATATAACACGCAGCTGAAATATAAAACGAATATTGGACTGTTACAGTAGGACGAATTGTACACGAAGAAGACTTATAATGTAAGTAAACTAAAATGTAAAAGAAGGAATGAATTCATAAATTAACATTAAATTTCTAGCTTGAAGCTTACTCCAACCATCAATTTCGAGTTTGCTAAAAAGAAGTTTCCGAACTGTCCTTCGTCCCGTAACAGAACTTCAAGATTATAATTCCAGCCCACGCGGTGTTTGCCAGTTACAAAATGGCGGAAGCTTCTGCCACAGAGCAATCGGAACTTATACCGCGAAACTGTCGAATATGTAATCAACCTGACGAAGTAGACAGTCAAATGGTCCAATGTGACGGATGCCAATCCTGGAGCCATTTCACTTGCGCCGGTGTTGGGGATAGCATTGCTAATGAGAGCAGAGCGTACTTCTGCCAGTTCTGTCCGCCAGTACCTTCACGTTCCGATTCACAATCGTCAACTCCAAGTGCTAAAATACGTCTTGAAATGCAGCGGCTTGTTGATGAAAAAGAAGTACACGCCAGGCTCTTGCTGGAAAAGGAGAAACTGGATAAAGAAATGCAGGAAAAATCGATTCGTTTAGAAATGGAAAGGAGGGAAAAAACCATAGCGAACATGTTGCTTTTGGAAAAAGCATTTGTCGCCAGAAAATACGATCTATTGCAAGCTCGTCTGGAGGAAGATGACGAAAGAAAAAGCACACGAAGTCTCCGTAGCCTCGGTTATAATGCAAACAAAGTGCAAGAATGGATGAATAAGCACCCAGCAGTGACCCTGAGTTCCAAATCTGGGGAGAAGATCCCCACTGGAATCACGTCGCAAGCAGCTTCGAATCCTCCGCATGCACAAGCCATTGTTGTGACCAGTGCAATTGGTGACGGCTCACGTATGCCTTGTTTTCCAATAGGTGGAAACAGAATCAACGCTTGTATCACCACGGCAGGTCTATCCTATGTCGACCTGATCTCTCCCGTCTCAACTTCTTTCTGTAGAATACCCACTGGTACTGTGACGACTTCTTTAGCGATGATACAACCGGTCGGTCAATCAACACCTCGAACTTCTCAACGTAATGAAGAAATTATCGTTCCCGACATTCAAGGATGTTCAGTGGCAACGACCTCCGCGCAGCTATCGAATTTTCAAACGCCGGTCCAAACCACGGTAGTATCAGGTTACAACAGTGAGAATTTCCATATGTTTAACACAGCCATATTGCCCCCCGTGGCACAAGGTATGCCCTTTTCATCATTTAATTTACCTCCCCGAAGAACGGTAGTATCCGATTACAACCGTGACAATTTACATATGTTTAACACACCTGTATTTCCCCCCGTGACACAAAATGTAACGTTTTCGTCGTATGATATACCACCGGGTGTGGGTATGCCCTATGATGTACCGCCGTATCGCCCTCCAGTGTTGAGTGTGTCGAGTTATCAGAATCCAATATGCTCGTTCCCCAAACCAGCTCGCGGTTCTTCTCAACCGTCACAAGGGCCGAATGCGCAACAACTCGCAGCTCGCCATGTTGTATCAAAAGATCTCCCTACGTTTACGGGCAACCCTGCGGAATGGCCGCTGTTTTGGAGCAGTTATATAACCTCTACACACGGACAGCGAAAATTTAATGCGACTGCAAAGATCTATCCGTGGAGATGCTAGGAAAGCAGTTAGTTGTTTTTTGCTAAATCCCTCAACCGTTTCGGAAGTGATGAATACACTTCAAACTCCTTACGGACGCCCAGATGCCATTATAAATACTCTGCTGAGTGAAGTTCGCAATACCCCGGCTCCAAAACCAGAGAAGCTGGAGACAGTGATTAATTTCGGATTAGTAGTGCGAAACCTGTGCGTGCATCTAGTGACTACTGGACATGAAATGCATTTAGCCAATCCAATTTTACTACAGGAGCTCGTGGAGAAACTTCCAGCCAACATATAATTAGACTGGGCAATGCATAAACAAAAGGTTATGGTAGCTGACCTTCGAGCTTTCGCCGACTACATGAATGTTATAATAAGAGCAGCTAGTAGCGTTACGACAATTACGGAGTCAAATATTCAAAGGAATAATCGCCACAAAGGAAAAGTTTTCATGAATTCTCACGCGTCAACGAGTGTCACCCGATCTGAGAGCAGAAGTGCTAACGAGTCTGATAAGGTAGAAATCAGAAAAGAGCGTCCTTGTGCGATTTGTAATTTAACGGGACACAAACCAAAAGACTGCAATAAATTTAAACGGATGAGTTTAGCGGATCGTTGGAAAATAATATCTGATGTCAACCTGTGTAAAAGATGTCTATATTCACACGGCAGATGGCCGTGTAAAGCCCCGTTATGTGGGTTAAATGATTGTCAACTGCGTCATCACAAACTACTTCATCCAGGCAACCCTGTGATTACCGAACATTGTATTTCAAGTTCAACCTCCGGGATGGTTTCCGTACACCAAAATTATCGCTATCGAACGCTCTTCCGTATAATTCCCGTCTTACTGTACGCAAATGGGAAGTCTTTACAAACCTTCGCTTTTCTTGACAGTGGGTCCGATTCTACACTTATCGAAAAAGATATAGCGGATCAGTTAGGTGTGGTGGGTCCTGTATCTCCACTTTGTATGCAATGGACCAACGGCGTCAAGCGAACGGAGGAAGAGTCACAGAAACTACAACTTTCTATCTCTGGAGTCGATTCCGTTAATCGTTTTATTCTAAAAGATGTCCGTACCGTACAAAGTTTAGACTTACCTCGACAGTCAATCCGATTCGCCGAGTTAGTGCGCAAATTTCCATACCTAAAAGGGCTTCCTGTGAAGAGCTATGATGATGCTTCACCATGCATACTGATCGGACTGAATAATACCAGTATGATGACGTCGCTCAAAGAACGAGAAGGGAAAAGAGATGAACCTGTGGCAACCAAAACCAGGCTTGGATGGGTACTCAGTGGGAACTCCCGAACATCCAACGACACGATTCCTAATCGCTTGTTTCATGTATGCTCCCAGTCTACGGATCAAGAACTTCACGAACTGGTCAAGAAATTTTTCAGCGTAGAAAGTACCGGTGTTATGTTGCCGAGTGCGTTAGATTCAGCTGAAGACAGACGTGCAAAACAAATTATGGAAGCGACGACAACTCGTATACCAGGTGGGAAATTTCAAACAGGACTTCTGTGGAAGTATGATGTGGTAGATTTTCCTAATAGCAGACCTATGGCAGAACGTCGACTCTTTTGTTTAGAAAAGCGATTGGCTAGAAATCCAGAACTGTATGCCAATGTTAGAAAGCAAATATCAGATTATCAAGCAAAGGGCTATGCTCATGTTGCTTCTAATAGTGAACTCTCAGCAATAGATCGAAACCGGATATGGTATTTGCCGTTAGGAGTTGTTATTAACCCTAAAAAACCGGAAAAGGTACGAGTAGTGTGGGACGCTGCCGCTACTGTGCAAGGAATCTCCCTGAACTCTGTTCTACTCAAAGGACCGGATCTGCTCACTCCATTGTCATCTGTGCTCAGTCGGTATCGTCAGAAACAAGTTGCTGTTAGTGGAGACGTGCGGGAAATGTTCCACCAAGTGTTCATACGACCGGAAGACCGCCAGGCTCAGCGATTTTTATGGAGGGATCATCCGGAGCTGCCGATTCAAGTGTACATCATGGATGTAGCTACATTTGGCGCCACGTGTTCTCCGTGTTCGCTACAATACATAAAAAATAAGAATGCAGAGGAGCAAGCAATCGAATTTCCGGTAGCATGTGAAGCAGTGATGAAAAACCACTACGTTGATGACTACCTGGACAGCGTAGATACGGTCGACGAAGCAGTGCAACTGGTAAACGACGTAAGCATTGTTCACGCTCGAGGAGGTTTCGAAATCAGAAATTGGCTGTCGAGTTCATCGGAAGTGCTGAGACGAATAGGAGAGCATGATTCAACGACGGCGAAGAGCTTTGGAATGGATAAAAGTAATAAAGTAGAGCGAGTGTTGGGAATGACTTGGTTACCGAAAGACGACGTATTCTCATATTCGATCAGGCTCCGAGATGATTTGCGTTCACTGCTGAGCGGAGAAGTTGTTCCAACCAAACGAGAAGCGTTGAGTTTGGTCATGAGCGTCTTCGATCCATTAGGATTCGTAGCGGCTTTGCTTATTCATGGAAAAGTACTTTTGCAGGATGTGTGGAGATCAGCGATTGGTTGGGATGATCAGATTCCAACGGATATATTCCCTCGTTGGCGCCTGTGGGTTCAACTGCTACGCCAACTTGAAAATGTTAGAATCCCTCGTTGTTATTTCCCTGGATATGGATCGCACGCATATGATAGTCTCGAACTGCATATCTTCGTTGATGCGAGCGAATCAGCGTACGCTGCTGTTGCGTACTTCCGCATAGTAGATGATGGAGCTGTGAGGTGTAGTCTCGTTGCTGCTAAGACCAAAGTAGCTCCTATAAAACCGCTTTCTATACCTCGATTAGAGCTTCAAGCAGCTGTCCTGGGAACACGACTAATGAAGACTGTCATTTCCGATCATACAATGAAAATAACACGAAAAGTTCTATGGAGCGACTCCAGCACGGTGCTGTCTTGGCTACGGTCAGATCTTCGACGACGCACACAGTTTGTAGCATTCAGGGTCGGCGAGATTTTGGAAGCAACCGACGTTGATGAGTGGAGATGGGTACCGTCGAAGTGGAATGTGGCTGACGACGGCACTAAATGGACCAAAGAAACAGCCATGCTGGATTACAGCAGATGGTTCAGTGGTCCGGATTTTATTTACGAAAAGATGGATTACTGGCCACAATATAAACAACCACAAACTGAAACCTCAGAAGAAATGCGATCAATACACGTTCTCTCACACAGTGTTACGAAGCAAATTGTAGATTTCCAACGGTTCTCAAAGTTCGAGCGATTAATACGTTCAGTCACCTTCATGAATCGTTTCTACAATAACTGTAAAAGGAAATTGCTACATGAATCAGTTCCCATCACCGAGGTTCTCTCAAGCGAAGAACTAAAGCTGGCTGAATTTACCATATGGAAACTTGTCCAATTGGACGAGTATGCTGAGGAGTTTGCAATACTGCAGCGTAACAAATTACTTCCACCAAACCAACAAGAGCCGATTAAGAAAAGTAGCAAAATTTACAAACTTTCACCATCAATTGGCGTAGGAGGAATCATCCGCATGGAAAGACGTATGCGTGAGGCGAAGTGGGCTTCAGAGGACATGAAATCTCCTATCATCGCGCCTAAGAAGAGTTACGTCACTCATCTTCTAATTGATTGGTACCACCGTAGATTTCATCACGCAAATGGTGAAACTGTGGTGAACGAAATAATTCAGAAATACTACATTTCTGCACTACGAGTTGCTGTTCGAATTGTTTGTAAACGTTGTAACTGGTGCAAAGTATACAAGTCCAAACCACAGACACCACGGATGGGTCCGCTTCCGGCTGTACGGGTAACGCCTTATATACGCCCATTTTCATTTGTAGGATTAGACTATTTTGGACCTCTCACTGTTCGGATCGGACGCAGCAATGCAAAACGATGGGTGGCGCTCTTCACCTGTTTGACAGTGCGAGCTGTCCACTTGGAAGTAGCCTACAATCTAAGTACCGAATCTTGCAAGATGGCTATTCGTAGATTCATAGCACGTCGTGGCGCACCATTGGAGATATACTCCGATCAAGGAACCAACTTTCAAGGAGCGAATCGAGAGCTCAAAACGGAGATTGAAGCAATCAATAGTTCATTAGCCGGAACTTTCACGAACGCGGCAACTCAATGGAAGTTTAATCCACCGTACGCTCCCCATATGGGTGGGGTGTGGGAGCGCCTCGTACGTTCTGTCAAAGTCGCTCTTGCTTATCTTCCCGTCGCCCGAAATCCGGATGAAGAGATTCTATCTACTGTATTAATTGAGATAGAAGCGATGGTGAACACACGCCCGTTGACCTACATTCCGTTGGACAACGCAACTGAAGAAGCACTCACGCCAAACCACTTTTTGCTACTCAGTTCTAGTGGTGTTGGACAACCAGCTAAGTTACCAGTGGACCCTCGTACGATAATGCGATCGAGTTGGAACCTCGCTCAAGTGATGTTAGACCGCTTCTGGACTCGTTGGATCCATGAGTATTTACCGGTTATTACAAGGCAAACGAAGTGGTTCGGGGAAGCGAGACAGTTGCACGTAGGCGACTTGGTGTTTATTGTAAATGAGAACATTAGGAATAGCTGGACTAGGGGTAAAATTCTGCAAGTGTATCCTGGAGCAGATGGCCGAGTACGTAAAGCTGATGTCCTCACTTCAACTGGGATTCGTCAACGACCGGCCACAATGCTCGCTGCCCTGGACGTACGTGAGTCTAATGTTGGTATAGCTGAAGAGACTACGAGCAATACGGGTGGGGGCCTGTTGGCAACACAGATCAGCGATCATGCTGCGTCAAAGAGAAGACACGATAAGCCCCTTTGAAATGTCGGTACAGGTAGAAATGTCAAATAAAACTAGTGTCACACACGATAAGAAACAAGTGCCCCGTTAAAATGTATTTCCTGATTAAAAATTCTAATTGAACTTAAATATAGATCGTAAGTAAAATGAAGTCTTCAAATTGAAATGATTAAAACCTAGGATATAACACGCAGCTGAAATATAAAACGAATATTGGACTGTTACAGTAGGACGAATTGTACACGAAGAAGACTTATAATGTAAGTAAACTAAAATGTAAAAGAAGGAATGAATTCATAAATTAACATTAAATTTCTAGCTTGAAGCTTACTCCAACCATCAATTTCGAGTTTGCTAAAAAGAAGTTTCCGAACTGTCCTTCGTCCCGTAACAGCAACTTTTTGCAACCTTCAGAAATAATTAGGTACGAAATATGACCATTTTGTATATAAAACTATCCATAACTATTCCAAAAAATGGCGTAGAGCTTCGTAGTAATCTACAATTTTACATACTTCTACAAGATCTAACACTTTATTGAATAAACCATTTCTTTAGAATTAATGTGAAAAAAGATAAAAAGAAAAAAACGAATAATGAGTTAACGGTTGTAGTTAGGGAAATGTTTTCTTCAACAAAGTTACCAGAAATTTCAATGACTACAATATCGTCGAAGACAAAAACTCTCTATCTGCCTCCAGTGAAAAGTTAATTTTTCTATTTGTCTTTACACACGTGCTAGAGCATGGTCATTAATTTCCATAAGACCGCGTTAATAATCCCTACAACTTTGCAGAAGACACCAACAAGAAAAAGTTCACGATAAAGCCGCCAAATAATTAAAGGCCTGAAATTGCAGTTTTGGACCACCACCCTTGCAAGTGTTTAAAATGTTGAGCACTTATCAATGTGTAATCCAGGAACCGAATGTCAGTACCGGATAAAATTTAGTATATTACAGGGTCCGGCACTCGAAGTGTAACCAATTAAAAAGGCCATAAATTCAGTTTGGAAAATTACTTTTACTTAATTCAAAGTACAAAATGTGTAAAAATAATACAAAATCCAGAATCAATTCACTTTTGCTCGATATGACCACCTTTTGCCTTGACTATGGCCTTGAGACGGTCAAAAAACGAATCGCAAGTTGCCGAATGTGACTTGCAGGTATTTAGGCCCACTCGCGGACAATAACTTTTTCAGCGCCTCGAGACTGGTGTATCTTTTAGTTCGGATTTTGCTCTCCAAAATGGCCCAAAGAGAATAATCCATTGGATTCGCATCTGGTGAATTCGAGAGCCATTGTGTGGTCGTGATGAAGTTCGGAACGTTGTTTTTCAGCCATTCTTGGTTCACTCGAGCTTTGTGAGACGGTGCCGAGTCCTGCTGAAACGTCCATGGTCTGCCACCGAAATGTTTGTCTGCCCACGGCTTCAAAGCAACCTCCAGAATACTTTCCCGATAATATGTCGCATTTACCTTGACGCCAGGCTCGATGAAAACGATTGGAGAGCGCCCATCTGCGGTTACAGCGGCCCAAACCATTATCTGTTGCGGGTGCTGCCTCCTGGTGGCCAATCGATGACTCAAATTCTCGTATGAACGGTCGGTCAAGTAAACCCTATCGTTTTGAGAGTTTACGAATTGCTCAATTGGAAAAAATTTGTCGTCAGAAAATACAATGTTCGGAAATTGACCGCTTTCGGCCAAACGAAGCAACTCCTTCGCTCCCTCAAGTCTAACTTGTTGCTGCTTCGGTGTGAGATCATGCGCCTTTTGGATCTTGTAAGGCTTGACCTTCAGATCATTTTTCAGTATGCGGCGGATGCTACGGTCGGATATTTTCAGTTCTTTTGCCATTTGATTGGCACTTCGTCGAGGATTTCGTTCAAGTCGCTTCTTCACTTTTTGAACCATCTCACGTGACGTTGCAGTCTTTTGATGACCACCTCCATGACGTTTTGCGATGCTACCAGTATTATTGTAACGAGTTATGGTGCGATAAACAAAAACTTTATTCACTTTAAGGTGTTTGAGCTCACGAACAATCGCTGGTTGTGATTTTCCATCTAAATATAATGCAATCACACTATTACGTTTTAAATCCATCACTGATTTTTTTTTCGCGTTCACTTTTGGCAAAATGCTTTCTTGCGCTTGTAAACAATACAACTCCGAACTGTCATTTAGCAAAATTTCTAGAGAGCTGATGCCCGTGCGTCAGCTGCGCGAGCGGTCTGAAGTTGGTTACACTTCGAGTGCCGGACCCTGTATATAGCACCATAAGACCATTCATTTGAACCTATTTCACAATCACTTAAGCCATTTCTGAGAAATGTGAGTTAGCTCCATTTTGGAGTATTTTCGGTACTTCGGGAACCTGAATCTTGGGACAGGTAAATCTAAAGTCAGTTTCAATGGCTTCATAAAGTTAATTAGTTCTTAGCACAATTTAGAAGATTGTAGTATGTTTATAATACTGTAAGACCATTCATTTGAATCTATGTTTGAGGAAGTCGACCTAACCGTCTTTAAGAAATTAAAGTGAGTTCTATTTAAAAGATTTGGCCACTATTTCCGTAAACGGAAACTGAGACCCGGTATGACTAAATCGAACTTTTATCGTCATCTGGTAGCAATATTTACATATTAGCGATATTTTCAAACACATTTTAGGAAATTGCTGCTCTTTACGTGGTCTTTTCTGAAAAAAAAAACACATAAAACAGAAATTTATATACTAATCACCCTGTAACTCCTGAACCGGAAATAGGATCAAGATAAAATTCAAGAATTTTTATTTAAAACCTTTCATTTGAATCGAAATTTGTGAAAATCGGTGTAGCCTTTTCCGAGAAGAATGAGTGCGCAAAAAAGTTACACACACGGACATTCCGCATACTCGACGAACTGATTCCAATGGTGTATGACACTCGGCTCTCGGGGCTTTGGTTCGAAAGTTGGGTTTCACAGTGATTGTATAACCTTTTTTATGAAAATTGTGACTTTTGCATTCAAAAGTATTTAAACGGGGCTTTCAAACTAGGTTGCACTTATCCGATTTTTTCATGCAGCCGTTCATTTGAAATTTGTAATGCTCCGCAAACTTCAAACACGTTGCATTTATCGTCTTACCTTTTTAAAAATATAATATATAGGTGAATTCTATAACTTTGGAAAACCTATCAGATGACCGGAGGGCCGAATGTCATTTACCAATCGATTACCAAATTTCTCTGTTTGTATGTAAGAGTGCAGAATAAAGAGGCATCCAGTTTTTCAACAATATCTGTTACAATTGACCTTGAAAACTAAATATGATTTCAAGCAGGCATAAAACCTTCTCATTGTTTGTATCAACAGATTACAGTGATCCAACAGATATAGTTAGGCTTAACACTACAAATTAAACTAACAGTTAAAACTAAATCTATAATTCTATAACTAGTTGATGACCCCAAGCATAACAGGTCAGTAACAGTGCTCTTGCTTAAAAGGTTAAAGAGAGGAGAAAAGTGGATAGGTAAATGGAATACAAGGGTTAGTGGAGGGATTGCTAAACGAGCGTGGGCGAACGACGGGGCAAGAATCAGCATGTAGATCTAATTAATTATCAAAAAGATGGTGGAGGACAGAGAAAACGGCGGGGTTAGAATCGGCAAGCAGATCTATTTAGTGATAAAAAAAATGGATGGTAGAAAACAGATAAAAAAGGAAAGGACGACCGGGTTAATTTAGTGCGATCGAATCTAATTAGTTTCACATGCAGATGATAGAGAGATGGAATGAAGGTTGAACGAAAATAAAACACTAACGGTTACAGACAAATCCGCATCTGACAAGTAACTATGAAACAATCGCTTAATCATATTTCGAGATAAATGAAAGTCGAAGACATTGGAACAGTTGTTAAATGTTCGGCGCATACTGGAGAACGGTTCATCATAACCATAATTTGTTCTTGCAATAGGTAATCTCAGAAAGGGATGGGAACGTAGATTACTACCGATCAAGGTCAATGAGCGATCTATGTAACTAGGAATATTAGTAGGGTCTCTCCATTACTAGCTGATATTAAAATCATCTGCGAAAGATTGTGATATTTCAATAGAATGTTGAGATCACTGAGGTAGAGCAAGAATATAAATGGTGCCAAGTGACTGCCTTGAGGGACTCCAGAGCCTACGGTAAACGGTGTTGTAGTGCAGTCACCGATTAACACTAACACTTCCCAACCAATTAGATATGATTGAAGCCAGTTGAGTAAAGATCTACTAAATCCAAGTTTTTAGAGTTTAGCAACGGCAATTTGGTGAGTTATCTTGTCGAAAGCTGCGGAGAAATCCGTCTAGATAGATCTCAACCTGAAGACGTGCTTGTAGAGATCGAATTATAAAAGATGTATAGGACAATAAGTTCGTTGTAGTTGATCGTTTTGGTATAAAACTGTGTTATGTTTCCGAAATTTAGTTAGTGCAGCTATGCTTGATGAAATCCAGAATTATATTTTCAAGTAACTGAGACACAGCGCATAATGCGGCCATCCCACGATAGTTAGATACGTCAGCTTTATTTCCCTTCTTGAAAACCGATTTGATGTTTCCAAATATCCGGAATAGCTTCTGAGTTGAGTGAGATATTAAACACCATCAACAGTGGAAGAGTAAGGAAAATCTTTTTTTTTCTACATTTTCTTGTAATTTAACATTTCAAAAATATTATGTCAAAGTTCCAAATCAATCGGAACAAAACTGTCAAAATACTTTTTGAGAAAAAAAATTTAAACGCATGTTTCTGAAAACCAATTTTTCGAAGTCTGTGAACACGATTCTGCAAAATCTACTGAACCGATTCTTTTCAAACTTGGAACATACTTTCTTGGTATTAAATACCTACCCCCTACGTTTTTAAAATTTTTCCATTTTCATATTATAGCAGTTTTTTAACTCGAAATTGGCGGATTGCGTTGCTGCTTAAATATGCCACGAACTGTTAAGGAATCAAAATAATAACTTGAGAACGGCGGAGGGGGGGAGAAATAACTAGCACTTTAAGTAAATTTAAGAATATTTTTGATTTCAGATAATTCTACGCCGAGTTGTCGTGTTCACCGCGCAATGTGTTTCTCAAAAGAGGTTTTTGGGAATGCTCTGTTACCGCCTTATTTTTCAATATTAATATGTGAAAATTTAACATTTAATTTATTATGTAAAAATAAAAGTTGAAATAAATTGGCTTAAGGTGTTCCTCCGTGAAAAATGACAGAAAAAGTGTTTTTGATTAAAATTATCCCTCACTCCCTCCTTTAAAAACATCAAACAAGCCTTAGATTGTAAGAATCCGTCATCTATTCACGGAGATATCGATATTTTTGTGTACATCGATTTCTCCGCCCAGTACTACAGATTGGGCACGAAGCACAATTTTCAATACAACCGTTGCTGATAGAATTAAAATTGAATACTGTACTCTTCGACCTAGTATTTTGACTCGATTTGTTTTTAGCACGGTTCCCTATTTGGCAACATCATTGTTGGACTGAGACGTGTTATACCTTGTATTGGAAATTCGAATTCTTTTTTATAAATTAATCGATTGGTAAATGTCTTCAACAACAACCACCGAAGAAACGAAATTTTCTTATTACTTAAATGTGTATATATAGTGAAATGGTCCTGTTTCTTTTAATAAATATTTTGTCCTATTTATGTTAATAAAGTCATCGAATACCAATGTTTCTAGCCACAATTTTTGAGAGACATAGGAATATTGATCACGCAGTGTTGGACTCCTCCGTATCGGATCGAATAATCGAAGCATTGATGGTCGATTGAGTAGTCAACTGCATAAAAAATATTTTTATTGATTGAAGAAGTGATATCAAAAAACTACTTCGGAAAACTTAAATAGATCAGTCTCTGTTTGACATAAAAAAATTTCCACATGCGGAACCAGATGGTTTTGGCATAATCGGTATAGTGAAATAGCGACCCGGGGTAAACAGGCTCATCGCGCGATGTTTTCAATCAAATCAGGTTATTATAATCATTCGTAAATCAAGTCAACCAGTGCAGCTTTTTTTATTGCGTATTTAGCGATTGTTTTTTTTTTGTCAACTGATAATTCGGTTTAAGGAGCAATACACATTTTTCTGTGTTCATTGATTGATTGCGTGTCAAATTATTAAACTAGGAAAAGGCATCATTTAACTACTATAACTCAGATTAAAAGTATGTCACTGAAGCAGGATACACAAGTTCTTGAAAAACAGTTTACAGATGAATATATTTCTTTTTTCTTGGTAAATCAAGTGACACAAAGCGACATGAACCTTAACAACGATAGGTGTTATCGAGAACAAAAGGTCGATAATCTTTATGGGCATTTGTAAATTGGCCCCCTATCATCACTTCAGCATCATGCAAAGAGTCCTACCAGGAACCCACGCATCGAATGCCTGATACTTACCACCAAACGGGACCATTTTGATTGTTGACCCGGATATCTTATATAAATAGCCTGGGTGTGAGCAGAAATCAGTGCAGTAAGTAATTGGCTTGTGAAATGGCCAACAGTATGGTGGTGCTTTTATCATTGGCAGTTTTGGGTTGTTTTCTGGGAGGAAATTTTGCCCAGCAGAAGGATTGGTGGGAGACTACCGTGTTCTATCAAATCTATCCGCGATCATTTTACGACTCGAATGGCGATGGAGTTGGTGACGTCAAAGGAGTCACCGCAAAGCTACAGCACTTGAAGGATACTGGACTGGATGCGACGTGGCTTAGTCCGATTTTTTCATCACCCCAAGAGGATTACGGATACGATGTGAGCGATTTTCTTTCGGTGGATCCACTTTTCGGAACGAACGAAGATCTAGAGGAACTGTTTGCCGAGGCGAAGAAGCTAGGTATCAAAATTATTCTGGACTTTGTTCCGAATCATACCAGTAATCAGCACGAATGGTTTATCAAATCGGAGCAGAGGATCGATCCTTACACAGACTACTATATTTGGGACAGTGGCAAACCGAATGGTGATAATCGCCCTCTGGCTCCAAATAACTGGGTAAGTTTTCTGATATATATTACTTCAAGTGATAAATTTTTTAAAAATGTTCATGCAAATCAACAACTTCGTGTAGCAATCCTTGTTCTATGGATCAGCCTGGCAATGGAGCGACGTTCGTCAGCAGTATTATCTGCATCAGTTTGCCGTTGGTCAACCGGATCTGAACTACCGTAACGAAGCAGTGATCAAAGAATTTGACGACATTCTGCGCTTTTGGATGGCCAAGGGAGCTTCCGGATTCCGAGTCGATGCCGTGAACCATATGTTCGAAGTTGAGGATTTGCGCGATGAACCCATCAACAACCCGGATGATCCGAACAGCTACGGATACACTCATCACATTTACACGAAAGATTTACCGGAAACGTACGAGGTCGTGGGTCGTTGGCGAAAGCTGATCGATGAATACGTGGCTGCGAATGGACTCGAGACTGTGTAGGTGCACAACTGAAAAAAAAAATTTGATTAACTGATTACTAATTTACAGCATCATGATGACGGAGGCGTACGCCAATCTAACCATGACAATGAAGTTCTATCAATCGGATGATGGACAACCCAGAGCTCATTTCCCGTTCAATTTCGCTATGATCGAAGATTTGAACAATTGGTCGAACGCGAATGATTTCAAGTACATCATCGACCGATGGCTGAGCAACATGCCGAGTGGGAAAATTACCAACTGGGTCCTGGGTAACCACGATAAGCCTCGCTTCGCAAGTCGCTACGGAAGTGCCCGAATCGATGGAATGGCACTTATGCTAATGACTCTGCCCGGAGCTGCTGTCGTTTACAACGGCGAGGAAATCGGAATGGAAGACTTCCGAGAAATGTCCTTCGAAGATACCCGAGACCCTCAGGGATGCAACCTTGGACCGGACAACTACAAATATGCTTCCAGAGATCCTCAGCGAACGCCGTTCCAGTGGGATAGCGTGTACAATGCTGGATTTTCTAGCGCTTCCAAGACTTGGCTTCCACTACATCCGGAATACCCGAACAACAATCTACGCATGCAGAAGGAGGCATCCATCAGCACTTATAAGTTCTACGTAGACGCAATCCAACTGCGCAAAAACCGTGTCTTCACTCATGGAGCATTCGAATCGCGTGCTTTCACCGACGACGTCTTCGGATTCGTTCGGTTTATTCAGGAAAACAGTGACCGATATCAAGACCCGTACAACGTGGTACTGGTCAATCTGTCCGGAAGCTCGCAGAAAGTATACGTGCACCATTTGTACGAATATGCCAGTGAAGTTGCCACAGTGAAACTGACTAGCAAGCAATCAAGCTATAAAGTTGGAGACAGCGTTGAAACTTCCGGACTCGCTCTGGGTGCGTATGAGGCCATTGTGATTGGTAATTGATCAGTCCTAACCTAATCAGTCCAGTTTGTGGTTGTAGTTACTGGTTAAATATGGTAAAATAAATTGAAACACTTTGTCAATATAGGTAATACTATTTCTGTTTCAAATTGGAATTGATGGAACTTAACTAATGACTCAAAAATATTACTTATCGTAAAATTGTTGTAGATGAGTACGAAAATATTAGTTCCCGGAATTTAAAAAAAACTCTGAATAGTCAAGCAATCGCGTGACACAAAACTATACTAAAACCCACAAAACCTAACCTAACCTAACAAAAGTCTTCAAATCATTTTATAACGATTGTCGCGCAGACCGTTAATATCTAGTACGTCATTTGATTTTCCTTTTAAACATCTTCACGAAATAATGCGTTCCTACATTTTAAACCATCATTCATCGTTATTCTTAGAAAAACGCTTCGGTATCAGCGACGACCTCTTCTTTCGATGGAAATTTCGATCCAGAAGGATTTTTTTTAATCTTAGAACAGAAAGTAGTCGCTGGGGGCTGAGTCCAGCGAACATGGTGGTAAACCTTTTTTTCATATTTAAGTTCTCTTGCTAAATTGTGAATACACTTACCTCCGATATCTTTACGATGTCAGCCGAAACATGTCTTTTCGATCTACCTTAACGATAAAATGAACTTTTGTGATGATTTTTAAATCAACAGCCTCATTAAGACGACCAGACATTGGCACATCTTCAGTGCTTGTTTTGTATTACGTTTCTCTTGTGGAATTTAACCTTCTGTTTCAACAAACTTCGCTACCGATTCTTAGCGTACAGAATCATTCAATTGTTGGTGCTACGATCCTTCCAGATCGGGTCTGGAACATGCGACAACTGGCTTGTTAGATTAGTACCCTATGTACACCCAAACCTCCATTTACCTAATAATCGGGACTACGTAAATCAAATTATGACGAAAAAAAAAGGTTTTTTTTCGAATTTTCAACGTAAAAAAAGTTTTCCGTATGCATATGTATTATTAGATATGTAAAATAAACACCGAAACCTCCATTTACGAACTAAACGGGGGTTCGTAAAAAGAAGTAGTTCGTAAAAAAAGTTTACGTTATTTGAGATTTGGTTCGTAAAAAAAGTTTACGTTATTTGGGATTTGGTTCGTAAAAAAAGTTTTGTGTGATTATTGTGGAAACCACGCATCATATGTTTATTTTCGGAACGGATGTGAAAAGTAAGTGCAAGAAAATGATGTTTGGGCTCGTTTCAAAATCCAAGATGGCGGCTTCCGGTTTATTGAGATTGCCTAAAACCCCTAACAATATGGGTATCTTCGGAACGGAATTGATGAGTAGATGTCGGAAAACGATGTTTGAAGTGGTTCTGAAATCCAAGATGGCGACTTCCGGCTTGTTGATATTCCTTGAAAACCCTTACAATATGGGTATTTTCGGAACGGAGTTAATGAGTAGATATCAGAAAACGATGTTTGAAGTAGTTCTGAAATCCAAGATGGCGACTTCCGGTTTCTTGATATTTCTTGAAAACCTTTACAATAGGGATATTTTCGGAACGAGAATGATGAGTAGATGTCAGAAAACGATGTTTGAGGTAGTTTTCAAATTCAAGATGGCTACTTCCGGTTTGTTGATATTCCTCGAAAACCCTTACAATATGGGTATTTTTGGACCGGGACTGATGAGTACATATCAGAAAACGATGTTTGAGGTGGTTCTGATATCCAATATGGTGACTTCCGGTTTCATGATATTCCCTGAAAACCCTTACATAATGGGTATTTTCAGAACGGGATTGATGAGTAGTTGTCAGAAAACTATATTTGAGGTGGTTCTTAAATCCAAGATTTTTGTCGATATTCATTGAAACCCCTTACAATATGGGTACTTTCGGAAAGAGATTTAAAAGTAGACGTCGGAAAATTATATTTGAGGTGGTTTGGAAATGCAAAACAGTGACTTCCGGTTTATTAGTATCTTTTGAATGTTTTTGCAATTTTCCTTTAACTTGGTATTCCTTTAAAACACTATACCGTTCCGGAAACATCTATATTGTAAGGGTTTTCAAGGAATATCAACAAATCGGAAGTCGCCATCTTGAATTTCAAAACATCCTCAAACATCGTTTTCTGACATCTACTCATCAATTCCGTTCCGAAAATACCCATATTGCAAGGGTTTTCAAGGAATATCGATAAACCGGAAGTCGCCATCTTGGATTTAAGAACCAGTTCAAATATCGTTTTCCGACATCTACTCAGTAACCCCGTTCCGAAAATACCCATATTGTATGGGTTTTCAAAGAATATCAACAAACCGGAAGTCGTTATCTTGGATTTCAAAACCACTTCAAATATCATTTTCCGATATCTACTCATCAATTCCGTTCCGAAAATACCCATATTGCAGGGGTTTTTGAGGAATATCAATCAACCGGAAGTCGCCATCTTGGATTTCCAAAATACCTCAAACATCATTTTCCGGAATCTACTCTTTAAACCCGTTCCAAAAATACCCATATTATAGTAGTTTCCATGGAAATCGCTTTTGATGAATGACAAAACCTCTTTTTACGAAGTAGATTCGTAAAAAAAGTTTACGTTATTTGGGATTTGGTTCGTAAAAAAAGATTACGTTATTTGAGATTTGGTTCGTAAAAAGAGGTACGTAAAAAGAGGTAACGTATGAAAAATGTTCGTAAATGGAGGTTTGGGTGTATTCGATAGTTATGGAACGGAAATTATGAGTATTTACAGGAAAAGAATGTTCTAAGCAGCATCAATTTCCAAGATGGCGACTTCCGATTTATTGATATTCCTTGAAAACCGTCGCCATCTTGGAATTCAGAAACACCGTAAACATTGTTTTCCAACATATACTCATCAAACCCGTTCCGAAAATACCCATATTGTAAGGGTTTTCAAGAAATATCAATAAACCGGAGGTCGCCATCTTGGAATTCAGAACCACCTCAAACATCATTTTCCGACATCTACTCATAAAACCCGTACCGAAAATACCCATATTGTAGTAATTTCCATGAAATAGAAATGAGCCGGAAACGATTTTCATTGTATGCAAAAACCTCTTTTTACGAAGTAGGTTCGTGAAAAAAGTTTACGTTATTTGAAATTTTCAACGTAAAAAAAAATTAAGTTATTCGGAATTTTTTTCCGTAAAAAGAGTTACGTAAAAAGAGGTAACGTAGAAAAAGTTTACGTAAACGGAAGTTTGGGTGTATTAAACTGTCAAGCCTGTTGCGCCTCCACGTTTGATTTCAGCACACCAGCCAAAAAAGGTTGATTTATTTTAAGCAGTGTCCGGGTAATGCTTATCATTCACACTCAGTACTATTTTCTATTGAAGATTGAGTTCTATCAATAAGACGAATTTCGCGCTAACTAGAATAAATGTTGGCAGCACCCTCTAAAATTTTAATTAATTTTGCTGTACATGAAGACTTTGTCACAAAACACCACTTCGCATACTTTGTTTTCCTAATAATGATCTAGACTGTCTTTTGAAAAGGGCCAAACTTTTTTACCAATTTTTTCCAATAGCTGTAGTCGAAAATTCACAAATCCTACAAAAAAGTGTTGTATGAGTGGTTTTTACGAAAGTAGTCAAGTTTTCTAATAAAAACTTGTAACAAATTCCTAATCGACTAATACAATGAAAAAATCGATTTTGAAAATTTAAAGTCGATTTGCAAACAAAAACATTTTTGATTTGGATGAAATTTTGTTACAAGATATGTGATTATGCTCCCTACCAAAATCCAAGTTGGGCACTTTAAAGAGAAAAAAATTGTTTAAAAAAACTCCCTTGTCCGAACTGCCTTTTTTTGTGTAACTTTATCGAAAACTAAACCAATGAAAGTGATAATCATCTCATAATCCAGTGGAATTCAATTTGTGTGTAAATTTCACAGGTTTTCTAACTGCACAGGTAACCTGATATATGTAAAAAGTGTCAGTAACAAACTTGGTATATATTCATAACAAACTTTAAGTTAAACTTCGAAATGAACGACTGCTCGTTGCTGGTGAATAATTTAAACTAAAGTAAGTAGGACAAAGTGAGGTACTCACGCACACGTATCAACACTCAAGAAATACTTAATATATATAATTAGGTCAAGATCATTCCACACGTGCTTCTGCAATTTCTACCTAAGAACCATTTCCTACTTTTGATTACCAATTTTAAAATCATAACCTGCACCTCTGGAACCAAAACAAGTTGACATGCACACAATATATATCTTCTCATAAACTGAGTTTCATTGAATTCTGAGATAATTATGACTTTCGTTGGTTTAGTTTTCGATAAAATTACACTCAAAAACCTTTTTTATTCCACCTAGTGGTGTAATGATGCCTTTCTCATAGTACATTTTTTTAAATATTATTAGATTTGGCAAAAAATTTGTTTTTCGATCTTGAATAAAATAAACTTTCTTTGAGTATGAACTAACATAACCTTTTCAATTTGTGAACCGGGAACATGGAACCAGTATACCCGATGTCGGTTCGTTTAGTAAGTAACTAATATAGCCTACAAATTGAGTCAGTTTTGAGCCAAATATAGAAGAACTCTACCCTCTTTTGCATCGTCGCTTCAAATGACGGTGTGCATTTTTAAACACACTTTACCCTATGAAAGCATGATTCAATTCAATAGTAACCTGAGGGACTATGAGATTCTTTTATTTTATGAGTGACATTATTTGACACCTACTCACACACATACATACACACTTAGTCTTCCGGGCCTATTTTCACTAAACAATTTTTCAAGTGATTGCATAAGCTTTTTATATGAGAGAGGCAATAAGTGTACTTTTATAGAAAAGCATCGTTATCACGATCTTGTAATAACGCTAACAATTAGGAACAAATTAAATAAAAATTGTACAAATTTACATATTTTTCACCTGAATAATATAGATTGAAATGTGGCAATCCTGCACGCTATAAGAAATTGAGTAAAGCACGTTGCGAACGGAGCAAAGCCGCACGTACCGACGCGTATCAGTTTTGAATGAATTATTTTGAATGACGATTTGAATGTTTTGACATTCATCGTTCTATAATTTCGGAACCGGAAGTCGGATCTGGATGAAATTGCTCAATATTTTTTAGGGCAATGAGAGATTTAATTTGAATCATGATTTGTGAAAATCGGTTTAACCGTTGCTAAGAAATCGAAGTGAGTTCTATTTTTGAAGCTTTTCTTCACTGTTATCGGTGCTTCCAGAAGCGGAAACCGGGAACTAGTAGTCCCAAAGTAGTTTTATATATTCACTAACTAACAAGATCTGCCAACTAGATGACTTTTCGGGGAATTTCAAGACCTGAAAAAATCGGTTAAAAAATTTCCGAGAAAATGGAGTGCGCGTTTTTCATAAATTTTCACATATTTCCTTGTAATTCCGGAACCGGAAGTCGGATTCAAAGGAAACTCGAGAAAATTGTGTAAACCTTTCATTTGAATTTAAGTTTGTGAAAATCGGTTCAGCCATCTCTGAGAAAATTGAGTGACTTTGTTTGTCACATACATACTAGAGATGGTCGGGTATAGAAATTCTTATACCCGAACCCGACCCGTACCCGAGTGATCAGCAAAAAAAATTACCCGTACCCGACCCGTACCCGATTAAAAATTTAAAAAATTACCCGTACCCGACCCGTACCCGATCAATAATAAAAAAAAACTACCCGTACCCGACCCGTACCCGATAAAAAATAAAAAATTTAACCCGTACCCGACCCGTACCCGATTAAAAATTACCTGTACCCGTACCCGACCCGAATGAGTAGTAAAAAGTTTACCAAAATTCAGGATGGAAAAAATAAAGTGTTTTAGATAGCGAGCTAGATAGAGCGTATCAGGCTCTAGTTTGTCAGTAAAATACATTAAAATGCTTGTTTACATTTAAACATATAAACAAAGACAAATAATAAAGACATGTATGTGCTTACAAAACTATATATATAAAAATGGATGTAAGTTTGTATGTTTGTAACGCGATAACTTCGGAACTACTGAACGGATTGCCACCAAACTTGGCACAGGTACTTCTTGTATTTCAGAGATGGTTTAGGGAGTATATTTATATGGTAGGGAGCGTAGCACGTGTCATTACCAAGGGGGGGTCATGAAAAAATTCATATAACTTGACAAGAGTCGATACGTTTTGAAGACCGTAGAAACATTTTGCATACCTTAGATATGACTATATGGGGGGTGGATGTAGCAAGTGTCTTTAAATAGGGGGGTGTAGTGTTTAAAACGGCATAATTCCGAAACTACTGAACGGATTGCCACCAAACGTGGCACAGATACTTCTTGCTCTTCTGAGATGGTCATAAGGATATTTTAATGGAGGAGGGAGCGTATTAAGTGTTCTTAACAGGGGGAGGTCATGAGAAAAATTGACTAATTTGACGAGAATAGATACTTTTTTAAGACCATAGAAACATTTTGCATGTATTAGATATGATTATATGGGGGGTGGATGTAGTAAGTGCCTTTAAAAAGGGGGGTGTAATGTTTGTAATGACATAACTCTGGAATTACTGAACGGATTGCTATCAAACTTGGCACATGTACTTCTTGCTCTTCAGAGATGGTCATAAGCGTATTTTTATGGGGAGATGGAGCGTAGCAAGTGTCATAACAAATGAGGGGTCATGAAAAAATTCATGTAACTTGATGAAAACCGATATTTTTTGAAGATCTTAGAAACATTTTGAATACCGTAGATATAATTTAATGAGGGATGGATGCAGCAAGTGCCTTTAAAAGAAGGGTGTAATGTTTGTAATGGCATAACTTGAAAACTATTTAACGGATTGCTATCAAACCTGGTACATGTACTTCTTGCTCTTCAGAGATGGTCATAAAAAATATTTCCATGGGGGAAGGGAGCGTGGGAAGTGTCCTTAACCCTTAACAAAGGTGGTCATTAAAATATTATCTAATTTGACAAAAATCGGTACTTTTTGAAGACACTTTTGCACAACTTAGATAAGATTATAAGGATATTCTGTGGAGAGAGGCTGTAGTAAATGCCTCTAAAAAAGGAGTGTAATGTTTGTAACGGCATAATTCCGGAACTATTGCACGAATTGCTATAAAATTTGGTACAGTTATTTCTTGCTCTTCAGAAAAAGTCATAAAGGTATTATTATAGGGGAGGAAGCGTAGCAATTATCATTAACAGAAGGAGGCATGGAAAAAATTCAAAAATTTGACAAGAATCGATAATTTTTGAAGATCATGCAAACATTTTCAATACCTTAGATATGATAGATATGGGGAGTGGATGTAGCAAGTGCATTTAAAAAGGGGGATGTAACGGCATAGCTCCGACACTACTGAACGGATTGCTATCACACTTGGCATAGGTGCTTTTTGCTCTTCAGAGATAGTTGTAAGGGTATTTTTAAGGGGGAGAGCGTAGCAACTATCCTTAACAGGGGTCATGAAAAAATTTTTTTAATTTGACGAGAATCGATACTTTTTGAAGACCATAGATACTTTTTGCGCAACTTAGAGAATCGACATTTAGACTAGAAGGAGGGTTTTTGAAAATAAATTTTATTCTCCCATTTTTTATAAAACAAGAGAGTGGCAAGAATTTCAAGGTCGTATTTTTCTTTAAATAATTTTAAAAGTTCTGGTTCCATTTTGCGGGGAATTCAAAGAACTAAGGGAAAATAGTCTTTGTCTGCTTATGAACGTGAGTGTATTCAAGTCTCAGCATAACTACAAAACAACTAAACGAATCGCCATCAAGTTTGGCACATGTACCAAAGGTGGGAATCGATATTTTTTGAAAAGCATAGATACTTACTACACTACTCAGGGTAATCATGAAGGAGATCTGTAGTACGTTCACTGACAAATTTCTAGCAACTAAATGAGGTTTGTCGAGAAATGAAATTTATGATTATTGAGAGATCTGAGATGGGGCACTGATCATTCGCAATTTGAACATGAACGGAGTATTGTTCGATCGGGTTTCCGTCTAAGTTATGTTTCACTACAAGAGTATTTCACTAAGCAGGACAACTTCGAGAAGTTTTTTCGGTCTTCCCTTCACGAAACATTTCCGAGCAACGCCGGGTAATTCAGCTAGTATTAAATAAAAATCTGGTCCGTTCCCGGTCTTCTGAAATGGCCGCACTCATCGCTTGGTGGAGCGCGAGATTAATTGCATTGTTATCATTTCGACCAAAGTGTGCCATGAAATCTCAATATATACAAATGGGCTAACGTATCGAAAGGGTTCTCACGGTTTGACATTTGCATTATGAATGCGATGATGGGAACTCAGCAGTGCAACCAATTTATCACCATTGGTGCCAGTTTCACGGAGGACCGTAGATGTGCGCCAAAAAAAGATCGTGACTGTCATGTCTGGAAATTCGTTTGTGATATAAATACACTGTGAAGCATGAATAGATTTCCAATGTCTTTGGTACTTTATACTCATTTACAAATGTCAACAAAAGGGAGTAATATCTACTCAAATTTTTCGAGAAGCATATTTATCCAAAATGTCGTAATACCCATTCTATTCAATTTTTGGTAGGTATGGTTTTTACGAAACAGTGCGACTTTTGATCCAATTCTTTAGAACCACAAGTAAGCGTGCTCATTATCTTGACACACAAATAAAAATTCACATTAAAATCACTTGAAAAATCACGAACATCCCCTAAAATTGATAGAGTATCATCGGTTCGTTTACGTGAATTGACCAAACATCGAATAATTCACGTGTATTCCCGGTGTGAAAAATTCAATTTTGAAAATGGTGAACTGTGAGTCCTTCAAGTGTAAGTAGTTTGAACATTTGTAGGTACTTTGTAGGTACACGTGGAAATTAAGGAGATATTCACAAAAGAGAAAGTAAACAAAGAGAAACTCTCATTGGTTTATGTGCCCTTATGAAATGTTGACATCGAACTGGCAATATAGCTCAACTTGCTGTGCCATCAATCGGTGTCATTTCAAGTGAGGTGACACCACCCAGAAGTGAAGAATAAGAAGAACTTCTATGCAGATTTTCTGAAATAAATGTTCATGTTTTTATGGTTAGAATCCTAATGATTTATATGTAAATTTTGAAAATCTCCAACCAATATTTAAAATAACAGTTTTCTGGTATCTGAATGTGATATGAGTACTACACTACATTTTATATATTAATCAAATAATTTTTACTGGATTGTGCATTAAACAGCTTTAAAATGGGAGTCCATTAAAACCTACGTGGAAAGTAGGGTCTGACCGCAACATCTTAGAGCTTAGGCAGTGTATCTTATTAAATATGTTATAAAAAAGTAGGGTGAAAAATATTCACATAACTTTTCACGTAACTATGATTGATCGTTTTTTTTAAATGAAGAAAAGAAATGTTTTTTTCTGGAAAAAGATGCCAGTTTTCAGGTCTGGTTCTAGGCGCGAATGTCAAAACCCCTTGAATCAAATTGTTTATTTTTCGGAACAACTGTTTTGCAATAAAAAATTCTCGTCAACGTGTAAACATGACATGTGAAGTACAAATGGTCGGGTAATCGATCAGAAAAAAAAATTTACCCGTACCCGACCCGTACCCGAGTGAGTAGTAAATTTTTTTACCCGACCCGACCCGTACCCGAGTAAGCAGTAAATTTTTTTTACCCGTACCCGACCCGTACCCGATCGAAAATAAAAATTTTTACCCGTACCCGACCAAAAACCCGTCGGGTACGGGTACGGGTCGGGTTTCGGGTAAAATACCCGATACCCGACCATCTCTAATACATACATACATATTGTATACATACATATTTTATACATACGTATTTTATATGACACTCGGCCCTCCGGGCCTCCGTTCGAAAGTCGGATTTCACAGTGATTGCATAACCTTTCTATATGAGAAAAGCAAAAATAATCGGTTTTGACAAGGAAAATTCTTTTTCAAATAACTTTTTTTCTTTAAAAGTTCCCAACTTAAATTTATGACTGTAGTTAGGGATCATAATTATCCATCTTGTAACAAAATTTCACCCAAATCAAAAATGTGAATATTATATTAATTTCCAAGAAATGTTTTCCGATTCTCAAGGTTGAGCAAGGCGAATTGAGCAGAAATATGAAACAATTATATTGATTTTTGTGACAAAATAAGGTTTTTGACGTAACGTCCTTACAGATGAGATGAAATAGGGATCCGTTACCCTAAAAAACTAAATCAATTAAACACAGTTTTTCTCAAATATTGTTTTACTTTTCTAATACCAAAAAAACAGTTCGCTTTCACATCTCATCCGAGTCAGTCGATAAAACAAAACCGCTTACGTTCTGGACGGAAGAAACTAAATACAGTATTTGTAGTGAACAATAGAACGACCTCGAAATGAGTGAACCAAACGAACAAAAGCTACAGCCGACACGAAAGAATACAATTGTTGTTGACTTCAGGCAGTGCAAAATTCGACCTTCGATACGAGAACTTGAAGGTTTGCTTAAGGAGCAAATGCATCTTGACATTAAACGTGTGCATTTACTTCTATGCAATAAGACAAATAATGTTGTTTACATCCAGTTTTATAAAGAGTTGAATGCAATTCAATTCGCAAAAGACAATAACAATGTGGAGCACGAGAACATTAAGTACAACATTCCAGTATATATGGAAGATAGTGCTATAGAAGTGCATGTGCATGATCTTCCCTCAAGCGTCACCGATTCTTATATTCGCAAAAGTATGTCTCAATACGGAGAAATTCTTTCTATCGAAAAAGTAAAGTGGAAGAACTTTATTCCCCGGTATTCTAAATGGCGTACGTTTGTTACGCATGCGCTTACATTCTACGCATGCGCTTACATTCTTATGTGACATTCGGTCAAAATACAAGAATTCCGTGCAAATCACTTGTTACCTATGACAATCGGATGGCCACATGTCAATATTGCAAAAAAGCTGTTCACTACGGAAAGCCATGTGATAAACTGAACAAGGAGACAACTACACCAAAGGACAACGGTGCTTCCTTCACACCAACCCCAGAACACCTGTGTCAGCCACCAACAACAATGAAGCATCCCCTTCAACGAAACCATCAATATCCCCTATAGAACAAAATACACCAGCTGCAGTTAACAACTTACCCTCCAACCAACCAGCAACTGTAACCAATGTACAACAAGGCAGCAGGCATCTACAGCTACTCTCAACGAGCCCAAGACTACGATCAACAAGGACAACGAAAAGAAAACTGAAATCACACACAACACCGACGATGAAGCAATGGATGATGAGATAAGCCGCGGACAAAGTGACCCCCGATCCTCGTTGGATGGAAATGGAAACTCATCTTTCCCTAGAAAAAGGGTGACTACGAGATCCAATAGCAAATAAAAATTGTTAAGTTACAAAGCTTTTACGCAAAAAGGCCAGAATTTTATAAATTTTTTATAAAAAAAAATAATATCAAAATAGCTGTTAATACGAAAGCATGTTCAGTTTGAATGATAAGCAAAACGCTTTAATCGCATTATTAGCATACAAGAATTTTAACAGATGCGTTCATAGTTAAAAACGTTAACAGGTACAGCCTTTTTTGAAATACTAGTGTTTAAGTTCCTAAAATGAAAGTTTGTACTCTCTGCAACAAATAAGCAATGAAAGTTTTTATAATTTATCAACGATCTTTTTAAAATAATCAGCCTCATTAAAACGGTTAAAACGGTCCAATTTTACGAAAACATGAGATTACATGTCCAAATATCTTGAGAACGTTACTTATAAAAAAATACTCTAATGGAAGAATTTATTGCCCTCAAAGTGTAAAAACATATTCTAGCGTGTGAAAGACTATTTTATATCAAGAATTGGTAAATTTGCAAGTGCTATTAATGTTTTTTTTGTTTGTAACATTTTCAGGTAATCAAATTAAGGCCTGATTTTGAATCGACCGCGTGGCTCCCTCAATTCCCTTTGCGTCTTCGTTTTTAACTAAAGCGGATAAAATGACGAACGCGTTGAAATTGAATGCGACAACAAATATGATGTTATGTATTGATTGTTTCAAATATAAATTAGCTAGGCTTCATCACGGGTGATTTATGATATAAGTTTTAAAGGGGCATGCTTTTCCAAGTGTTTCAGTTTAATCACCAAATCGGAGTATGTGAAATCTGATGACTTGTTATCCATGTCTGGAATTGCTCAGTATCTCAAAACACTCTTTTCACTTGCCAGTTACCATTGTTTTATATGTCAGCAAGTTTCCGTAATAGGCTCTCAAGTTTTTCACATAATTATTAGTTTCCGAATTACAACGATTTAAAGAAAGCGTCAGTCGTGTTACGAAATAGTCTCTCTATTTGGGTAAAACAAATAATTGGCCGTACTCAAAACATGTGTAAAGTTTTGAAACTCAAAACTGGCTAACCATTTGTTTTGCACAAATAGAGAGACCACTTCTACACAAAAACTGATTTTTAGATAGCGCGAATGCATCTTTTGCATTTGCTCGCAGCAAGTTGTTAATTTCGGGAAATGAGCAAATACAACTAAAATATTTTGATACAAAGTTTAATAACTCATCCATTGACCAGTATACAAGTTATATGCTATAAAATGCAATACTAATGCTATAAAATGACTAGTTCGGTGCATATTTAACATAACAGAAAAAAAATATAATTTTCGTCGCTTGGTCTGAAAGTCATTAGATTTTAGATGCTCTATATATTTTTAAATTAATATTAACAGTGGTAATCAAAACGCAATTTCCAGTACGTTGAACGTCAGAAATATTTGAAATACGCAGAGGATTTGTATGACGAAAAGGGATCCTCGTAGGTATCGGTTTGTGCTAAAGGGCACATAACTATTTATGTTTTGTTATGTTTCGCCTTCGGCACATCAGTGCATTAGCAGATTATGTTGAACTGCTAATCCCACCTCGCGGATCAACACAAGCCGCTAAGCAGACGTCAAGTTATTGCCATTTGTAACACACTTGTATTTGACCCGGAATGCAATCTTTTTTCTGAAGTTACCTAATTACCAACAACGATGGCTCCGTAAGGCTCTACCGGTAGATGCCTTGGATCAGTTGTGTCACCAACAAACAAATTAGATTTTTTCCTTACTAATAAAACTTTAGCATAGCCTTCTATGTGTAGTAACTCTCCCAAATCGACAATGTAGGAGCCAGCTGATAAATTGATAATAACCGCTCGATATGGTGTTGTAGAAAGTTCTCCAGGTTTTGAAAGATACCGAACGTAGACAAAAACTTGTTTGCTAAAGGCCTTAGATATTAACTTGCCTTCCTTGAAAATTTGATCTTGGCGGATGCGTAAGAAGTTTGCATAGAAATTAAATATACTGTCATTCAATGGCTTCTGGTTGCGTAAGTTGAGTGCCTCATAACTAGGATGTACCGGTAACCATGTTTTTGCAGCCGACGAAAATCCACCATTTTTGCCATCATCCCATTGGAACGGTGTTCTAACCGGATCTCGGGACATCTGCTTGTACTTCTCTGGGCCCTGATTACGACCCTTCGGATCAACCGTATCTTCGTAACTGATATCTCTGTAATCCTCCATTCCAATTTCGTCACCATAGTAGAGAAAAGCTACCCCGGGCAATCCAAGGGTCAACAATGCCATCGCTTCGACCCGTTCCCGTCCAAATCGGCTTGCAATCCGAGATTTGTCATGACTTCCTAAGACCCAGTTGGCTACCTTTCCCGGTGGCATCTGCATAATCCATTCATCGACAAGCCGCTTGATGTCGTAGGCCGTTGAATTACGGTGCAACGTTTGCATCAACGAGAAATTTATTGGTAATTGGGCTCTCTGCTGCGATCCATCCTCCGATTGGTAGTACCGGATGATTGAAGTCAGATTGGAATATGCCTCCGTCAACATGATGCTAGAACGAGAATAAATTTGTCACCCGAAACAGACACCGTTCAGCATGGATGATAAAATATCATGGAACTAAATAAACTCACATTTCTTCCCTACCGTTTTTCTTCGTAAATTCATCCAAAACCTTGCGCCAATGAGCTATCACTTCGTATGTTTCCGGTTGATCTCGTGTAAAAATATGATGCGTGTACCGATAGCTAAGAGGATCGGCTGGATCATTGATTGGCTCATCACGAAAGTGTCTGTCTTCAAACATACGATTGACTGCATCTATGCGAAATCCGGAAGCTCCTTTGAGCATCCAAAAGCGTAGCAGTTCATCGAACGCTTCAACTACCTTAGGATTGCGATAGTTCAAGTCCGGTTGACCAACCGCATATTGATGAAGATAATACTCTTGCCTGTGATCGTTCCATTCCCAAGCGGATCCGTAGAAAGATGATTGCTGAAAGATTGAAATGCACTTAGTTTAACGAGAATGCTATCGCAAGGATCTATTTCCATTCAAATTGCGCAAATATCATACCCAATTGTTCGGCGGTTCCGGTCGACTTCCGTTCGGATTGTGCTTCCCAGTGTGCCAGATGTAAAAATCAGTAAACGGCTCGATTCTTTGCACCGATTTCAAAAACCAATCATGTTGATTGCAGGTGTGATTTGGCACAAAATCCAGGATGACTTTAATGCCCGCCCTCTGAGCCTCCAGGAAAAGCACATCCAGATCATCATTGCTTCCGTACAACGGATCCACTTGGTAGTAGTCACTGACATCATAACCGAAGTCCACTTGTGGTGATTTGAATATCGGATTTAACCAGATAGCATCGATTCCAATTTCACGCAGATAGTGCAGCTTTTGAATCACTCCCTGAATGTCGCCAATGCCATCGCCATCGGCGTCGTAAAATGATCGAGGATAAATCTGATACACCACAGCCGTCTTCCACCAACTGTCGTCAACAACTGGCGCATGTTTCTTTCGACAAAATATTATAGCTAACGATATAGCTAACACAGCGCAAAGAAACTTTTTGTGGCGCATCGTACCGGACTACTGTCGGTGTTCATCGGAATGTTTTTTTTTCACAGGGTGGGATTAGCACCATCCACATGTTTGCTTGTTCATTGCTGATAAGAGCGAATCGCGCTTCGAAACAACCCTGCTGTTCAATTGGAGTCTCGAGGAACAAAGTAACACGCACACCACTCACCAAGGCGTACGCGATATAAATAGAACAGCAACGAAGCTGCGTTTTTGAAGCGAATAAAATTCTCCATTGCGCATTTAGTCAAATTATGGATCAAAACAACATTGAATTCATTTAACACTCTAGTTGAATCAAAAACTAGTTGCTATTTCATTTTTTTTGTTATTTACATTTTCATTATTCTAGTTGTCACTAAACTGTCTTTAATTTTTTCAAATTAGTCAGATATACAGGGTTACTGTAAATATCTCAACCACCAATTCAGAAATAACTTCCATTGTTCAGCAATACCTCCCGATATAAAAGTTGACAAAAACCTTATATGTTAAATTCCAGAACTGTCTGTTTAATAGGTTTCCATAAATAAATTGTCCATAAATAATTGTTGAATACATTTGATTTGTATGTCAAATATTTATTGTGCGAAGCAGGCTACGGTAGCTTTAATTGGTATCTGAGGATTGGCATGAAGTTTCTTTTGAATCTTTCGGAAGTAGCATTAGATTGTACAAATTGTGCAGCACTAGTAATGTTATGTCCATTTAGAATCCGGAATAACAAAATATTCCGTATCTTGGTAACGAATTGACGGACAAATAAGGATAATACATCAAAGCAAAGGTATTTCACTGTACTTTTAGGAAAAAATATCAATACAAATCATTCCCCTTCGTTTCTAATGAAAATTCTTTTTTCCTGATTCCTCCCATCAAACGCTGCACACCTCCGGAACCAATTTCCTTGGCACATTTGCTTCACATTTTGGTCATCCGAGTCGCGTCCCGAGCCGTTTTTCTACTTTTCTTAAGATTCCGCTTTGTTATTGCCCAAAATCTATCGATAGGCCGGAACTGCTGGTAGTTTGGGTGGATTTATGTTGAGGAAGCTATCCACAAAATTTTCTTTCAATTCAAAATAAAAAACGATATTTTATTCAAACTTAAAATTGATCCTTTATTGTACGAGGTTGAACTTGAGCATAATGAGAACCGGATGAAATTTAAGTTATTCCTTCACGATTTTTCGAACTTTTGATCGAACGCTCTTTATCAAGTTCCGGACAAGTGTTGCATCGCAATTTTTTGACGCTTGAGCCCAAATTTTTTAGAATTCCTGTATGTTCCCAGCTGCCTTACCAGTCTTCTTGAAGACCCTCTTCCCGATTGCCCAGTAACGTTCGATGGGTCGAAGCAGAGGGCAATTTGGTGGATTGATTTTTGGCATTAAAATGCCTTACTCTTCACTAACATATATGAGGCCGGGTGTCAATTAAAAGTTTCAAAAATAGTCGCGTAACCTTTTTGTGTCATAATTTTGAACGTTAATAACTCGGTCATTTGTTGATGGATTGTTATAATTTAACAACCAATCGATTCGAAAACTTTTAACTTAAACATGTATGACGACGTCGTTTCAGTATTTCAATAGTATACTATTGAAAAAATGGTTGGAATCGACCTATGTTTCCATCCAAGCAAAGTCCTGGCATTACATTCTTTTTGTGGGATTTGCCCTTTCTGTTTCAATAGATTCGCAGCCGATTCTTAGTGTACAGAATCATTGCATGGCTAGTACTATGGATCCTACTGACACTAAGAATCCTTCCAGGTCGGGGCTCGAACATACGACAACTGGCTTGTAAGACCAGCGCCCTATGCATTGAACCACCAACCCGGGCGTATGATTTCATCCACCAATCCCTATTGTACAAAATGATGTCAAATTCTTGTTCGGCATAGGAGGCTTTGCGTCATGCATAAAAAACACCGTATCGTTATGCTAAATGAAGAGAGAAATCTTTAAATATAGGCTGCACAATATTTATTTGCCTAGTTGATGTTTGACTGTGAATGAAACAAGTAGCTTGTCCAGTGAGCTGATGACTGGATTGTATATGAGTTCACTTGCTGGATTGTCGCTTTTGCATTATTTGTTGGTGAAATTTCCTGTTGTCTGTGCAACACCGTGTTTGCTTGAGTATCTTGTATATCATCTAGCTATTGAAGAATTGAATTTACCGATTCTTCTGAAATATCCCATGTATTTAGCAAATTTTTGGTCGATTTTGCCATTAAAAATGCCTTACACTTCGCTTCCCGAGGCTGGGTGTCAATTTAAAACATGCAAAACTAATCGCGTAACATTTTTCTGTCATAATTTTGAACGCTTATAACTCAGTCATTTGTTGATGGATTTATATAACTCAACAAACAATCGATTCGGAAACATTTTACTTAAACTTATGAGACAACGTCATTTGAATATTTCAATTGCATACCATTGAAAAATTGGATTGAATTGAGTATTTTATTTTGGTTCTCTGGTAACTATCAGGCCAATTTAGAATTATCGGCGATAGATTTATCGGATCTAATTTGCAGCGCTTGTTCCTCGATGATTTTTTAATGGATTTTCCTCATTTAAATGATTCCAAAGCTTCAATATTGTAAGCTTAAAAATACTTTAATTTGTCAACGGATCGGTTTGCATACTTAAATCTCCATTTACATACGAACAAAACCCTAGAAACGTTCAATTTTTAATGTTATTGTGCTCGGTCGTGTCTTGAATACAACCCTCTAATTTTTTCTGAACGAAATTTATAGCCTTTCCCGCATGCCAATTGAGAGTGGTTTTGGCATAGTGAGCCGACGCTAAATCCGGCCAAATGTCATTGACTGGACATGGATTTCGTTCTCAGCGTTTGCAAGCGAAGCTGAGAGTGACAGTAATTTCTTGTCCTTTTCTTCTATTTTTCAGTCAATGAAAATGACTTTTTTTAGCTCTGATGTGTACCATGCTTTTTGTATGAAGGCAGCAATCTCCTCTGGAGACACTCAGATCGATAGATTTCTGCATTTATAGTTCAGGTAGTGTAACAAATGGTTGACTTCAAACCACAGGAACATATTGCTTACCATACCATTACCTTTCGACCGAATTTCTCCACACGAATCGACTTGTCCGCATCGCTCACATCCTCCCCAACGACGACAGTAAAGTATTGTGGACCTGGAAGGGTTTTTGGGTCCTCTTTTACATAAGTCTCATCGTCCATCAAAACGCATGCATCCGGACACCGCAAAAGACGCGAATACGATTTCTCGGCTCTTGTTGCTGCTCGTTTCTTCTGTTCTACACTTTGTTCCGAGATTTTCTACTTCTTGTAGGTCTTCAGATGATTTCGCCTCTTGATACGCTGGATCATTCCGACACTCGTTCCTGCTTTTTTGGCCAAATCACTTCATGATTAGATAGATCACTCACTGCACGAAACATTTATACCACAGAAAGTGGGTATCTAGGTAAACAAAGTTTTTTGCAGCGGTCACTTTTCGTGCCACTGCAACACAATGAGTGATTCCGGATTCTAACTGGACAGAACTTTATTAATTGTCATAGTAACATAAGATGAATGAGTATCTTAGAAAAACACTCCTTCTTGAATTCATAATGAAATACGTTTCTAGCCTCAATTTCGATACGTAAAAAATACCTAGAGATAGTCTCTAACTCGCTTGAAACGTTCATGCAATGCAATCATAAAGTTGCACTGTAAAAATGTCTGAAAATTGATTGTAACATAGATTTTCAAAAATTTATTCGCATATTAATATTGTGTTTGTTTCCTATTAATTTTTTTTATGCAGCGTGAACTTCAAACTAGTTTTTTCTGTCTATCAACTGCATTTTCCGTAAGACTTATTCAGAATTACATGTTTAGCACGTAATTTTTACTTGCCGATTTCACACGTCTAAATAGTAGTACTGCATGAATTTATACAGTCTGTTACATAAGAGTGTGATCACTGTTGTGAGAATACTTTTGAATATTGTTTTATTAGTTTCATAACTTACATGCTAATACAATAATATCAAGCCCAATCCCCTTCAGCGTGGCTTGACTCCTTCGAGGCAAATTTTGAGCGAGATTTTGCGCGTATTCTTCTGAAAACGCTTCAAATTGTGTGGTTGGTTCTTACCTAGCTTCATCTTCATTTGAGCCCAAACGTTCTCAATTGGATTGGCATCGAACGACACCATGGCCCATTCAAAACGTTTTTGCACATTTGGCAAAGTACTTTCGCCGCGGCAGCTTCAGTCATTTTGAGACCTTTCAGACGCGAGCAGAAAAATACCTGCTTCGAAGCGCTAAGCGTACGCGGCACTCATTTTGGAAAAATTCTCAGATCGAGTTCTAAACAATAGTCAGCTGATTTATTCTCGCGTTGCATGAAGGACATTACTGCCTTCTGTATTAAAATAAATAATCACACCATTCCACTTTGCCGATCGCGAGTAATCGTGACCACGTTATCTCAGACTGAATATATCTTATACCGCCAGGTCGTCATCTGATTGATGTCTTTCCCTTTGCCTTGAGTCTCCTCTTCAGGATTGCCCAGTATTTCTCAATAGGGCGGAACGGGGGGCAGTTGGGTGGGTTAAGGTTTTACGGAACAAACTGGATCCCTTTCTCTGCATACCATTCTTGAACGACTTTGCTGTAATGACAGCTTACCAAATCTGGCCAAAACATTACAGGATGGTCGTGGGATCGAATGAACGGCAAAATTCGTTTTTGAAGACACTCTTTTTAGTACAGTTCCGATGTCATTGTCTTATTTGTAACGAAAACTTTCGTTTTTTTTTGCCACAGCTGCAAATGCCCTACCAAATCATAAATTTTTTAGCAAATTGGTCGGCAAAAATAAATTTAAATTTGGCTGGAACATTCCCCCGAGCCGTTGCTATTAAAATTTTTGATCTGGGATTTGCCCAGTCAGTTTTGACATAGGCTTCATCGTCCATCAGAAGACACCCGTCGAACTTGGTCACTACCTGGTCATATAGTTTCCGAGCACGAATTTTGACCACACTATTCGGTTATATGGTCTGATTTGGCTGTTTGCTAGCCCGATACGACTTGATTCCTTCCAGGAGTCGAGTTCTCCTCACGGTACTATGGGCAGCACCGAATTTTCTGGCCAAATCACGGTCCGACAGATTAGGATTCCTCTTAATCGTCTTCAAAATATTACCACGCAGTTCGGTGGACAGACTACTGATAATATTAGACTACAACAACAGAATATTATTCTCAACATTTGCTACTTAGCCAGTGTAGACTAGCTGGCGCACCTTCTTGCGAACGTTCCTAATTAAATTCCGTACAGACTTTTTGGCGATAAGTTTGGACACTGTTTTCCAATCTTTTTCGACTTGTTGAATGGTTTCGGCTGCCGAGACATGTTTCCTAAGATGTGCCTTCGTTAATGGCCAAAATTCCTCAATAGGTCGACGTTGTGGGCAATTTGGTGGATTCATGTCTTTTGGGACGAAAGTGACGTTTTTGGTAGTATACCATTCTACCGTTGATTTCGAGTAGTGGCAAGAAGCAAGATCTGGCCAGAAGACAACAGGATCCTTGTGGATTCGAATCATGGGAAGAAGTCGTTTTTGTAAACATTCCTTGATGTATATTTCGCTGTTCATTGAAGCAGTGGTGATGAAAGATTTCGAAATCTTACCGCAATCTACAAATTACTTGCCAGACCATAGCTTTCTTACCAAATTTTTCGACTTCAATCGATGTCTCGGACTGGTTTAACACTTGCCCTTCTCGCGGATTTGTAATCGAGTTTCACGTAGGTTTCGTCGTCCATGATTATGCAGTTCAAATTTCCAGCAAGAATCGTATTGTACAGCTTTCGAATCCTCGGCCTGATCGATGCTTCTTGTTTAGGACTACGTTTTGGTTATTTCTGCTTTTTATAGGTTCGAAGATTCAAACGTTCTTTAGCACGAAGAACATTTGACTTCGAAGTGCCCACTTTTTTGGCCACATCCCGAACTGAAACCTCCTTCTTTTGCTCGAACACCTTCAGTATACATTTATCCAACTGAGGGTTAGCAGAACCTTTTTTTCGACCCGTTTAGGTCAAAGGTGTTATCCTCACTAGAGATGGTCGGGTATAGAAATTCTTATACCCGAACCCGACCCGTACCCGAGTGATCAGCAAAAAAAATTACCCGTACCCGACCCGTACCCGATTAAAAATTTAAAAAATTACCCGTACCCGACCCGTACCCGATCAATAATAAAAAAAAATTACCCGTACCCGACCCGTACCCGATAAAAAATAAAAAATTTAACCCGTACCCGACCCGTACCCGATTAAAAATTACCTGTACCCGTACCCGACCCGAATGAGTAGTAAAAAGTTTACCAAAATTCAGGATGGAAAAAATAAAGTGTTTTAGATAGCGAGCTAGATAGAGCGTATCAGGCTCTAGTTTGTCAGTAAAATACATTAAAATGCTTGTTTACATTTAAACATATAAACAAAGACAAATAATAAAGACATGTATGTGCTTACAAAACTATATATATAAAAATGGATGTAAGTTTGTATGTTTGTAACGCGATAACTTCGGAACTACTGAACGGATTGCCACCAAACTTGGCACAGGTACTTCTTGTATTTCAAAGATGGTTTAGGGAGTATATTTATATGGTAGGGAGCGTAGCACGTGTCATTACCAAGGGGGGGTCATGAAAAAATTCATATAACTTGACAAGAGTCGATACGTTTTGAAGACCGTAGAAACATTTTGCATACCTTAGATATGACTATATGGGGGGTGGATGTAGCAAGTGTCTTTAAATAGGGGGGTGTAGTGTTTAAAACGGCATAATTCCGAAACTACTGAACGGATTGCCACCAAACGTGGCACAGATACTTCTTGCTCTTCTGAGATGGTCATAAGGATATTTTAATGGAGGAGGGAGCGTATTAAGTGTTCTTAACAGGGGGAGGTCATGAGAAAAATTGACTAATTTGACGAGAATAGATACTTTTTTAAGACCATAGAAACATTTTGCATGTATTAGATATGATTATATGGGGGGTGGATGTAGTAAGTGCCTTTAAAAAGGGGGGTGTAATGTTTGTAATGACATAACTCTGGAATTACTGAACGGATTGCTATCAAACTTGGCACATGTACTTCTTGCTCTTCAGAGATGGTCATAAGCGTATTTTTATGGGGAGATGGAGCGTAGCAAGTGTCATAACAAATGAGGGGTCATGAAAAAATTCATGTAACTTGATGAAAACCGATATTTTTTGAAGATCTTAGAAACATTTTGAATACCGTAGATATAATTTAATGAGGGATGGATGCAGCAAGTGCCTTTAAAAGAAGGGTGTAATGTTTGTAATGGCATAACTTGAAAACTATTTAACGGATTGCTATCAAACCTGGTACATGTACTTCTTGCTCTTCAGAGATGGTCATAAAAAATATTTCCATGGGGGAAGGGAGCGTGGGAAGTGTCCTTAACCCTTAACAAAGGTGGTCATTAAAATATTATCTAATTTGACAAAAATCGGTACTTTTTGAAGACACTTTTGCACAACTTAGATAAGATTATAAGGATATTCTGTGGAGAGAGGCTGTAGTAAATGCCTCTAAAAAAGGAGTGTAATGTTTGTAACGGCATAATTCCGGAACTATTGCACGAATTGCTATAAAATTTGGTACAGTTATTTCTTGCTCTTCAGAAAAAGTCATAAAGGTATTATTATAGGGGAGGAAGCGTAGCAATTATCATTAACAGAAGGAGGCATGGAAAAAATTCAAAAATTTGACAAGAATCGATAATTTTTGAAGATCATGCAAACATTTTCAATACCTTAGATATGATAGATATGGGGAGTGGATGTAGCAAGTGCATTTAAAAAGGGGGATGTAACGGCATAGCTCCGACACTACTGAACGGATTGCTATCACACTTGGCATAGGTGCTTTTTGCTCTTCAGAGATAGTTGTAAGGGTATTTTTAAGGGGGAGAGCGTAGCAACTATCCTTAACAGGGGTCATGAAAAAATTTTTTTAATTTGACGAGAATCGATACTTTTTGAAGACCATAGATACTTTTTGCGCAACTTAGAGAATCGACATTTAGACTAGAAGGAGGGTTTTTGAAAATAAATTTTATTCTCCCATTTTTTATAAAACAAGAGAGTGGCAAGAATTTCAAGGTCGTATTTTTCTTTAAATAATTTTAAAAGTTCTGGTTCCATTTTGCGGGGAATTCAAAGAACTAAGGGAAAATAGTCTTTGTCTGCTTATGAACGTGAGTGTATTCAAGTCTCAGCATAACTACAAAACAACTAAACGAATCGCCATCAAGTTTGGCACATGTACCAAAGGTGGGAATCGATATTTTTTGAAAAGCATAGATACTTACTACACTACTCAGGGTAATCATGAAGGAGATCTGTAGTACGTTCACTGACAAATTTCTAGCAACTAAATGAGGTTTGTCGAGAAATGAAATTTATGATTATTGAGAGATCTGAGATGGGGCACTGATCATTCGCAATTTGAACATGAACGGAGTATTGTTCGATCGGGTTTCCGTCTAAGTTATGTTTCACTACAAGAGTATTTCACTAAGCAGGACAACTTCGAGAAGTTTTTTCGGTCTTCCCTTCACGAAACATTTCCGAGCAACGCCGGGTAATTCAGCTAGTATTAAATAAAAATCTGGTCCGTTCCCGGTCTTCTGAAATGGCCGCACTCATCGCTTGGTGGAGCGCGAGATTAATTGCATTGTTATCATTTCGACCAAAGTGTGCCATGAAATCTCAATATATACAAATGGGCTAACGTATCGAAAGGGTTCTCACGGTTTGACATTTGCATTATGAATGCGATGATGGGAACTCAGCAGTGCAACCAATTTATCACCATTGGTGCCAGTTTCACGGAGGACCGTAGATGTGCGCCAAAAAAAGATCGTGACTGTCATGTCTGGAAATTCGTTTGTGATATAAATACACTGTGAAGCATGAATAGATTTCCAATGTCTTTGGTACTTTATACTCATTTACAAATGTCAACAAAAGGGAGTAATATCTACTCAAATTTTTCGAGAAGCATATTTATCCAAAATGTCGTAATACCCATTCTATTCAATTTTTGGTAGGTATGGTTTTTACGAAACAGTGCGACTTTTGATCCAATTCTTTAGAACCACAAGTAAGCGTGCTCATTATCTTGACACACAAATAAAAATTCACATTAAAATCACTTGAAAAATCACGAACATCCCCTAAAATTGATAGAGTATCATCGGTTCGTTTACGTGAATTGACCAAACATCGAATAATTCACGTGTATTCCCGGTGTGAAAAATTCAATTTTGAAAATGGTGAACTGTGAGTCCTTCAAGTGTAAGTAGTTTGAACATTTGTAGGTACTTTGTAGGTACACGTGGAAATTAAGGAGATATTCACAAAAGAGAAAGTAAACAAAGAGAAACTCTCATTGGTTTATGTGCCCTTATGAAATGTTGACATCGAACTGGCAATATAGCTCAACTTGCTGTGCCATCAATCGGTGTCATTTCAAGTGAGGTGACACCACCCAGAAGTGAAGAATAAGAAGAACTTCTATGCAGATTTTCTGAAATAAATGTTCATGTTTTTATGGTTAGAATCCTAATGATTTATATGTAAATTTTGAAAATCTCCAACCAATATTTAAAATAACAGTTTTCTGGTATCTGAATGTGATATGAGTA
Source organism: Malaya genurostris (assembly GCF_030247185.1). Classification (NCBI taxonomy): domain Eukaryota; kingdom Metazoa; phylum Arthropoda; class Insecta; order Diptera; family Culicidae; genus Malaya; species Malaya genurostris. The sequence continues at coordinate 259,740,027 of NC_080571.1, forward strand.
CTACACTACATTTTATATATTAATCAAATAATTTTTACTGGATTGTGCATTAAACAGCTTTAAAATGGGAGTCCATTAAAACCTACGTGGAAAGTAGGGTCTGACCGCAACATCTTAGAGCTTAGGCAGTGTATCTTATTAAATATGTTATAAAAAAGTAGGGTGAAAAATATTCACATAACTTTTCACGTAACTATGATTGATCGTTTTTTTTAAATGAAGAAAAGAAATGTTTTTTTCTGGAAAAAGATGCCAGTTTTCAGGTCTGGTTCTAGGCGCGAATGTCAAAACCCCTTGAATCAAATTGTTTATTTTTCGGAACAACTGTTTTGCAATAAAAAATTCTCGTCAACGTGTAAACATGACATGTGAAGTACAAATGGTCGGGTAATCGATCAGAAAAAAAATTTACCCGTACCCGACCCGTACCCGAGTGAGTAGTAAATTTTTTTACCCGACCCGACCCGTACCCGAGTAAGCAGTAAATTTTTTTTACCCGTACCCGACCCGTACCCGATCGAAAATAAAAATTTTTACCCGTACCCGACCAAAAACCCGTCGGGTACGGGTACGGGTCGGGTTTCGGGTAAAATACCCGATACCCGACCATCTCTAATCCTCACCGAACTTCCTGATTGCATTTCGCACGGCTTTTTCACTTACTCCTTCCATTTTTGCTATCTTTCTCAGTGACAGTGCGCGTTCTGTGCACTATTTTTACACAATTTTTCGACGTTGTTCTGTTGAAAGTCCACACATTTCGAAACAAACTGATGAAAACGAATAAACAACTGCACAAGTGGTTAAAGAAGAGTGTAAACAACAGGACGCAGCCATAAAAATTGACAGATTCTGAACCATTGCGAAATGGCAGCGGTTTTTGGTTTCGTCCATAACATAGTTTATGGGACAGTCTTTATATCATAAAACATCAAAGCTCCGGTACTACATTCCGAAGCGGAACTTGATTGTCTGTTCTATTATATGAAGGAAAGTGGGTAAAATTGTTGTGACTAATAGTTATAATAATTCTAATAACTAAATTAAACATTACTCAAATCGAAATAAAAGTGAGACATGAACCATAATCAGTAGATATCAAATTAACCGGGGATTTTTCCATGCACAAACTAAAAGCCATTCCCTACCATTTAAACGTAGTGCAATTCGCTCGATAATTATACTGATAAGCAATACAGGACAAAGTCGACCAAAACTAACGACGTATCATAGCTTTCATGTCCCAATCGTTTTTCCGCAATAAACCAGAACCGGATAAGTGTGTTATCGTCCAATTTCGCGCACAAAAATTATCATATCAATAGCACCCCGAAGCAATACGATGCTGATGCTGATGTCGGCCCGGCCCTCAGTTGCGTATCTTCAAATATATCTTGCAGGAAACCATTTGCTGACTGACATACACAATATGACACTGGAATAAAAAAGTATTGATTAAACATTAATCTTATCTTGCCCAACAGCGACCGTGGCAACAGTCAATAAAACATGTTCTTTCTGTATCACATTATTCAGCTTAGAACGAATAGATTTGTCGTCGTGTTTCATTTGCAAATGGTTGTTAATCAAGGGGACATTTTTCTCTCAGAAATGTGCTACACAAAAACCTCACAACTCACAATCTTCGAAACAAAAATCATTTATTGTGTTCTTTGTCGCAGTACGATTCCGAAACATCTATCACTTTCCAATATAAATACCTAATACTATTATCGATCAGCCCTCACCATGATTACTGCAGCAAAGATCGTAACACCGATGCCAGCAACAGTAGCAACACTGATCCGGCGACCGCAGCACTGCTGCTGCTTATCTCGAATACTACCGCATCGAAATTCTTTAGCTTCAAATTTTCAACATTGGTGAGCACGTCATCCACCTTCAAATCGGAATCTGGTGTGGTAACAAGCACCTTCGCTTTGCCGATTTTGGAGTCAAGAGTTTTCAAATTGACCTCGACGGTTGACGGAGCCATGTTGACTACAACGGCGTACGAAGTGTGGTCCTTCAGTGTTCGCGTAAACGCAAATACGTTGTTGATCAGGGCCTGCGAGCTAAAGTCACCGTACACGAAAGTGTGCTCCTTTCGCAGCTCGATCAACCGTTGGTACAGTTTGTAGATGCTCTTATCGGCCGCTTTCTGTTCGGCTAGATTCAACTCGAGGTAGTTTGGATGCACCGGCAGCCAAGTTTTTTCCGTAGCAGCAGGTGAGAAACCCGCGTACGATGTATTATCCCACTGGAATGGGGTCCTCACCGGATCCCGCGTGTACAGTTGATAGATTTCTTTGTTGGTATTCTTCGCTTGCGGATCCTGGGTCTCCTCGAACGTGATGGCCCGATTGTCTTCCATGCCGATTTCCTCTCCGTAGTAAATGACCGCCATTCCCGGCAGAGTTAGCTCCAAAATGGCAAAACTTGCAGCTCGATCGCGACCGAATCGGGACGCAATTCTTGGGCGGTCATGATTGCCCAGAACCCAATTCGCACTTGCTCCATTCGGCATGTTTTCCAACCACTCGTCGATTATTACCTTCATCTCCGCTGCATTCGAACTATTCGTGATTCGATTGATCATCGCGAAATTGAACGGGAACTGGGATCCATTGCGCTTCTCATCACCGTACCAACGCATAGTATGCTCCAAGTCAGCATACGCTTCAGTCATCATCAGTTTGGTGCTGCCGGATTTGGTTGACCACGTGTCAAACAGCTCTCGCCAATCGTAGATGAGCTCATAGGATGCATCCTACAAGAGAACCCAATACCTGAAAATGATTGAATTTAGATGCACAATAGGGTGCATGCTTACCTGATTCATGGTGTAAATGTGATTCAAGTTTTCGTAGAACAGTTCACCATTCTCGTCGATCAGTGGTTCGTCTTTGAATTGTTCGTCCTCGTAGACGTGATTGATTGCATCGATGCGGAAACCATCGACACCCAGGTCGAACCAGAATTCAATCATGCTGGTCATTTTTTCCCTCACTTTCGGTTCGTTGTAGTTCAGATCCGGTTGGCCTTTGTCGAACTGATGCAGATAGTATTTCTCCTGATTATTCACTGTCAGTTTAGTCCATGCGTCCGTATGGAATACGGATTGCTGTCAATGAAAACAAAAACGTATGTCAGATGAAAGTGAATGAAATTACAAGTATCGACCGAGTATGAAGTTTTTTGTTTACTTGCTACACAACTTTTAAAGGTTTCGAACTAATGCAGGATTTTTTTCAACAGAAAGAAATAAACATTGTTCTAAGATAAAAAACTTTATTTTTTTGATCAAGCACAAGTTGGTAATTTTTCATCACGGCAATGCATGGCCATATATTGGCACTCTAGCACTTATAGTCAGCCTCTAAAATGGCTAAACTTCAAGATAAACTATATTGCTACATGCTTTGCTATCATTTATTGTTGAAGCGAAAGAAAAATTGTCATTGAGTTTCACTACGAACGAGTCAGTAGATTGTGGAAGCAAGTTGTTCGATTACCATGTTCTATACAAAACTTCTATTCAGTTAGCCTATATACATATTTCCGAAGACCAGATCCCCGAGATCCAATATAACGATGACCATTTCGCCGATGTCCAGTTAGCCAATGGCCAGTTCGTCGATGTTCCCTGAAGAACAATTCACTGAGGACCAATTCGCCAAAGGCCAATTCGTAGGAAGCCTAATCTTCGAAGGCCAATTAACATAAAGACAATTCACTGAATGCCAGTTCGCCAAAAGCTAGTTAGCCGACGACCAATTAGTCAAACGATAAAAGGCTTTTGCGCGAAATACCAAATTGCCGAATGTCAATTTATCCAAGACCCTGAAGGCCTGTTCGCAGAAGACCAATTTGCCGAATGTCTTTTTGTGACGGTAAAATCACAGAACGCCAATTCTAACCCGCCGAATTTCACCAATTTCACCGAAAACCAATTTGGTGAAGGCTAATGCGAGAAGTCCAAGGCAATTTTATTGATGCGCCAGAGATCAATTCACCAAAGATCAATTTCGTCGAATCGTCCAAATCACGGTTGGTGCCATCTGAACCATGTTATTGAAATAATTTTTCCGTTTGAAGAATATCTAGATACTGTACGCGATATTTCCACCAAAAAGTCTCTTTTAAGACAAACCGATTCAGAAAATCAGATTTCTACGAAACGGCTCATGGTTAAATGTACCGGTCTCGGTAAAATCATGTACTCTAAATGATTCAGTTGTAAGGTAGATAAGCAAGCACAATTAAAATATGTTCACTGCATTTCGCACCAAATCGAACAAATGTTGGCAGCACCCTGTCAGACTTTATTGAAACCTTTTGGACATGTAGGTTTTGTCGCAGAAAGCAACTTTGCATTTTTTTTAAATTGGCTGTAATTGGGAAATTACAAATCCTACATAAAAGTGTTGTACTACTGAAGTCAAATATTCGATTGAAAATAGTGAAAAAAACATGTTTTAATCCACCTAGTGGTGTAATGATGCCTTTCTCATGTACATTTAATAATATGGTATTCTATTCAAAAATTTTCTCTTCGATTTTTGAAAGAAACCAAGTGATTGTTTATGCATAACATACAGAATAAAACAATGCTTTGATTGCGTAAGCCATCCTTAAGAGAACGAAATGGGTTCACTATTATATGCACTTCCGGCACCGCAACCCGAGAATCGGAATATTCAAAGTCGGTTCGTACGGCCACCAACTAACATGACACACAAAACTCTTCTAGTACGCACCCTATAACTCCGGATTCGGAAGTCGGATCCGGATGCAATTCAGAAATTCCATATGAGACCGGAAGACCTTTCATTTGAATCTAAGTTTGTGGAAATCGGTCAAACCATCGCTGAGAAAAGTGAGTGAGATCCATTTTGGTATATATGACCACTATTTCTGGTACTTCCGGAACCGGATACCGGGAACCAGGATAGCCGGAATCGGTTTGTTTAGTTGCCTACTGATAATGACTATCGATTTGTGTAGTTTTGAGACCAGTTTAGAAAAATTTTCACGTTTTTTGTTTCGCCGGTTTAAGTGGCGGTGTACAATATTGAACACACTTTACCCTATAATTCCGAAACCGGAAGTCGGATCCGGATGCAATTCAGGAATTCCATATGGGACCGGAAGACCTTTCATTTGAATCTAAGTTTGTGGAAATCGGTCATACCATCGCTGAGAAAAGTGAGTGAGATTCATTTTGGTATATATGACCACTATTTCTGGTACTTCCGGAACCGGATACCGGGAACCAGGATAGCCGGAATCGGTTTGTTTAGTTGCCTACTGATAATGACTATCGATTTGTGTAGTTTTGAGACCAGTTTAGAAAAATTTTCACGTTTTTTGTTTCGCCGGTTTAAGTGGCGGTGTACAATATTGAATACACTTTACCCTATAATTCCGGAACCGAAAGTCAGATCAAGATGCAATTCAGGAATTCCATATGGGACCGGAAGACCTTTCATTTGAATCTAAGTTTGTGTAAATTGGTCAAACCATCGCTGAGAAAAGTGAGTGAGATCCATTTTGGTATATATGACCACTATTTCTGGTACTTCCGGAACCGGATACCGGGAACCAGGATAGCCGGAATCGGTTTGTTTAGTTGCCTACTGATAATGACTATCGATTTGTGTAGTTTTGAGACCAGTTTAGAAAAATTTTCACGTTTTTTGTTTCGCCGGTTTAAGTGGCGGTGTACAATATTGAATACACTTTACCCTATAATTCCGGAACCGAAAGTCAGATCAAGATGCAATTCAGAAATTCCATATGAGACCGGAAGACCTTTCATTTGAATCTAAGTTTGTGGAAATCGGTCATACCATCGCTGAGAAAAGTGAGTGAGATCCATTTTGGTATATATGACCACTATTTCTGGTACTTCCGGAACCGGATACCGGGAACCAGGATAGCCGGAATCGGTTTGTTTCGTTGCCTACTGATAATGACTATCGATTTGTGTAGTTTTGAGACCAGTTTAGAAAAATTTTCACGTTTTTTGTTTCGCCGGTTTAAGTGGCGGTGTACAATATTGAACACACTTTACCCTATAATTCCGAAACCGAAAGTCGGATCCGGATGCAATTCAGGAATTCCATATGGGAACGGAAGACCTTTCATTTGAATCTAAGTTTGTGGAAATCGGTCATACCATCGCTGAGAAAAGTGAGTGAGATTCATTTTGGTATATATGACCACTATTTCTGGTACTTCCGGAACCGGATACCGGGAACCAGGATAGCCGGAATCGGTTTGTTTAGTTGCCTACTGATAATGACTATCGATTTGTGTAGTTTTGAGACCAGTTTATAAAAATTTTCACGTTTTTTGTTTCGCCGGTTTAAGTGGCGGTGAACAATATTGAACACACTTTACCCTACAATTCCGGAACCGGAAGTCGGATCCGGATGCAATTCAGGAATTCCGTATGAGACCGGGAGGCCTTTCATTTGAATCTAAGTTTGTGGAAATCGGTCAAACCATCGCTGAGAAAAGTAAGTGAGATCCATTTTGGTATATATGACCACTATTTCTGGTACTTCCGGAACCCGATACCGGGAACCAGGATAGTCGGAATCGGTTTGTTTAGTTGCCTACTGATAATGACTATCGATTTGTGTAGTTTTGAGACCAGTTTAGAAAAATTTTCACGTTTTTTGTTTCGCCGGTTTAAGTGGCGGTGTACAATGAATACACTTTACCCTATAATTCCGGAACCGGAAGTCGGATCCGGATGCAATTCAGGAATTCCATATGGAACCGGAAGACCTTTCATTTGAATCTAAGTTTGTGGAAATCGGTCAAACCATCGCTGAGAAAAGTGAGTGAGATCCATTTTGGTATATATGACCACTATTTCTGGTACTTCCGGAACCGGATACCGGGAACCAGGATAGCCGGAATCGGTTTGTTTAGTTGCCTACTGATAATGACTATCGATTTGTGTAGTTTTGAGACCAGTTTAGAAAAATTTTTACGTGTTTTGTTTCGCCGGTTTAAGTGGCGGTGTACAATATTGAATACACTTTACCCTATAATTCCGGAACCGGAAGTCAGATCCGGATGCAATTCAGGAATTGTATATGGAACCGGAAGACCTTTCATTTGAATCTAAGTTTGTGGAAATCGGTCAAACCATCGCTGAGAAAAGTGAGTGAGATCCATTTTGGTATATATGACCACTATTTCTGGTACTTCCGGAACCGGATACCGGGAACCAGGATAGCCGGAATCGGTTTGTTTAGTTGCCTACTGATAATGACTATCGATTTGTGTAGTTTTGAGACCAGTTTAGAAAAATTTTTACGTGTTTTGTTTCGCCGGTTTAAGTGGCGGTGTACAATATTGAATACACTTAACCCTATAATTCCGGAACCGAAAGTCAGATCAAGATGCAATTCAGGAATTCCATATGGGACCGGAAGACCTTTCATTTGAATCTAAGTTTGTGTAAATCGGTCAAACCATCGCTGAGAAAAGTGAGTGAGATCCATTTTGGTATATATGACCACTATTTCTGGTACTTCCGGAACCGGATACCGGGAACCAGGATAGCCGGAATCGGTTTGTTTAGTTGCCTACTGATAATGACTATCGATTTGTGTAGTTTTGAGACCAGTTTATAAAAATTTTCACGTTTTTTGTTTCGCCGGTTTAAGTGGCGGTGAACAATATTGAACACACTTTACCCTACAATTCCGGAACCGGAAGTCGGATCCGGATGCAATTCAGGAATTCCGTATGAGACCGGGAGGCCTTTCATTTGAATCTAAGTTTGTGGAAATCGGTCAAACCATCGCTGAGAAAAGTAAGTGAGATCCATTTTGGTATATATGACCACTATTTCTGGTACTTCCGGAACCCGATACCGGGAACCAGGATAGTCGGAATCGGTTTGTTTAGTTGCCTACTGATAATGACTATCGATTTGTGTAGTTTTGAGACCAGTTTAGAAAAATTTTCACGTTTTTTGTTTCGCCGGTTTAAGTGGCGGTGTACAATATTGAATACACTTTACCCTATAATTCCGGAACCGGAAGTCGGATCCGGATGCAATTCAGGAATTCCATATGAAACCGGAAGACCTTTCATTTGAATCTAAGTTTGTGGAAATCGGTCAAACCATCGCTGAGAAAAGTGAGTGAGATCCAATTTGGTATATATGACCACTATTTCTGGTACTTCCGGAACCGGATACCGGGAACCAGGATAGCCGGAATCGATTTGTTTAGTTGCCTACTGATAATGACTATCGATTTGTGTAGTTTTGAGACCAGTTTAGAAAAATTTTCACGTGTTTTGTTTCGCCGGTTTAAGTGGCGGTGTACAATATTGAATACACTTTACCCTATAATTCCGGAACCGGAAGTCGGATCCGGATGCAATTCAGGAATTCCATATGGGACCGGAAGACCTTTCATTTGAATCTAAGTTTGTGGAAATCGGTCAAACCATCGCTGAGAAAAGTGAGTGAGATCCATTTTGTTATATATGACCACTATTTCTGGTACTTCCGGAACCCGATACCGGGAACCAGGATAGTCGGAATCGGTTTGTTTAGTTGCCTACTGATAATGACTATCGATTTGTGTAGTTTTGAGACCAGTTTAGAAAAATTTTCACGTGTTTTGTTTCGCCGGTTTAAGTGGCGGTGTACAATATTGAATACACTTTACCCTATAATTCCGGAACCGGAAGTCGGATCCGGATGCAATTCAGGAATTCCATATGGGACCGGAAGACCTTTCATTTGAATCTAAGTTTGTGGAAATCGGTCAAACCATCGCTGAGAAAAGTGAGTGAGATCCATTTTGGTATATATGACCACTATTTCTGGTACTTCCGGAACCGGATACCGGGAACCAGGATAGCCGGAATCGATTTGTTTAGTTGCCTACTGATAATGACTATCGATTTGTGTAGTTTTGAGACCAGTTTAGAAAAATTTTCACGTTTTTTGTTTCGCCGGTTTAAGTGGCGGTGTACAATATTGAATACACTTTACCCTATAATTCCGGAACCGAAAGTCAGATCAAGATGCAATTCAGGAATTCCATATGGGACCGGAAGACCTCTCATTTGAATCTAAGTTTGTGGAAATCGGTCAAACCATCGCTGAGAAAAGTGAGTGAGATCCATTTTGGTATATATGACCACTATTTCTGGTACTTCCGGAACCCGATACCGGGAACCAGGATATCCGGAATCGGTTTGTTTAGTTGCCTACTGATAATGACTATCGATTTGTGTAGTTTTGAGACCAGTTTAGAAAAATTTTCACGTGTTTTGTTTCGCCGGTTTAAGTGGCGGTGTACAATATTGAATACACTTTACCCTATAATTCCGGAACCGGAAGTCGGATCCGGATGCAATTCAGGAATTTAATATGGGACCGGAAGACCTTTCATTTGAATCTAAGTTTGTGGAAATCGGTCAAACCATCGCTGAGAAAAGTGAGTGAGATCCATTTTGTTATATATGACCACTATTTCTGGTACTTCCGGAACCCGATACCGGGAACCAGGATAGTCGGAATCGGTTTGTTTAGTTGCCTACTGATAATGACTATCGATTTGTGTAGTTTTGAGACCAGTTTAGAAAAATTTTCACGTGTTTTGTTTCGCCGGTTTAAGTGGCGGTGTACAATATTGAATACACTTTACCCTATAATTCCGGAACCGGAAGTCGGATCCGGATGCAATTCAGGAATTCCATATGGGACCGGAAGACCTTTCATTTGAATCTAAGTTTGTGGAAATCGGTCAAACCATCGCTGAGAAAAGTGAGTGAGATCCATTTTGTTATATATGACCACTATTTCTGGTACTTCCGGAACCCGATACCGGGAACCAGGATAGTCGGAATCGGTTTGTTTAGTTGCCTACTGATAATGACTATCGATTTGTGTAGTTTTGAGACCAGTTTAGAAAAATTTTCACGTGTTTTGTTTCGCCGGTTTAAGTGGCGGTGTACAATATTGAATACACTTTACCCTATAATTCCGGAACCGGAAGTCGGATCCGGATGCAATTCAGGAATTCCATATGGGACCGGAAGACCTTTCATTTGAATCTAAGTTTGTGGAAATCGGTCAAACCATCGCTGAGAAAAGTGAGTGAGATCCATTTTGGTATATATGACCACTATTTCTGGTACTTCCGGAACCGGATACCGGGAACCAGGATAGCCGGAATCGATTTGTTTAGTTGCCTACTGATAATGACTATCGATTTGTGTAGTTTTGAGACCAGTTTAGAAAAATTTTCACGTTTTTTGTTTCGCCGGTTTAAGTGGCGGTGTACAATATTGAATACACTTTACCCTATAATTCCGGAACCGAAAGTCAGATCAAGATGCAATTCAGGAATTCCATATGGGACCGGAAGACCTCTCATTTGAATCTAAGTTTGTGGAAATCGGTCAAACCATCGCTGAGAAAAGTGAGTGAGATCCATTTTGGTATATATGACCACTATTTCTGGTACTTCCGGAACCCGATACCGGGAACCAGGATATCCGGAATCGGTTTGTTTAGTTGCCTACTGATAATGACTATCGATTTGTGTAGTTTTGAGACCAGTTTAGAAAAATTTTCACGTGTTTTGTTTCGCCGGTTTAAGTGGCGGTGTACAATATTGAATACACTTTACCCTATAATTCCGGAACCGGAAGTCGGATCCGGATGCAATTCAGGAATTCCATATGGGACCGGAAGACCTTTCATTTGAATCTAAGTTTGTGGAAATCGGTCAAACCATCGCTGAGAAAAGTGAGTGAGATCCATTTTGTTATATATGACCACTATTTCTGGTACTTCCGGAACCCGATACCGGGAACCAGGATAGTCGGAATCGGTTTGTTTAGTTGCCTACTGATAATGACTATCGATTTGTGTAGTTTTGAGACCAGTTTAGAAAAATTTTCACGTGTTTTGTTTCGCCGGTTTAAGTGGCGGTGTACAATATTGAATACACTTTACCCTATAATTCCGGAACCGGAAGTCGGATCCGGATGCAATTCAGGAATTCCATATGGGACCGGAAGACCTTTCATTTGAATCTAAGTTTGTGGAAATCGGTCAAACCATCGCTGAGAAAAGTGAGTGAGATCCATTTTGTTATATATGACCACTATTTCTGGTACTTCCGGAACCCGATACCGGGAACCAGGATAGTCGGAATCGGTTTGTTTAGTTGCCTACTGATAATGACTATCGATTTGTGTAGTTTTGAGACCAGTTTAGAAAAATTTTCACGTGTTTTGTTTCGCCGGTTTAAGTGGCGGTGTACAATATTGAATACACTTTACCCTATAATTCCGGAACCGGAAGTCGGATCCGGATGCAATTCAGGAATTCCATATGGGACCGGAAGACCTTTCATTTGAATCTAAGTTTGTGGAAATCGGTCAAACCATCGCTGAGAAAAGTGAGTGAGATCCATTTTGGTATATATGACCACTATTTCTGGTACTTCCGGAACCGGATACCGGGAACCAGGATAGCCGGAATCGATTTGTTTAGTTGCCTACTGATAATGACTATCGATTTGTGTAGTTTTGAGACCAGTTTAGAAAAATTTTCACGTTTTTTGTTTCGCCGGTTTAAGTGGCGGTGTACAATATTGAATACACTTTACCCTATAATTCCGGAACCGAAAGTCAGATCAAGATGCAATTCAGGAATTCCATATGGGACCGGAAGACCTCTCATTTGAATCTAAGTTTGTGGAAATCGGTCAAACCATCGCTGAGAAAAGTGAGTGAGATCCATTTTGGTATATATGACCACTATTTCTGGTACTTCCGGAACCCGATACCGGGAACCAGGATATCCGGAATCGGTTTGTTTAGTTGCCTACTGATAATGACTATCGATTTGTGTAGTTTTGAGACCAGTTTAGAAAAATTTTCACGTTTTTTGTTTCGCCGGTTTAAGTGGCGGTGTACAATATTGAATACACTTTACCCTATAATTCCGGAACCGGAAGTCAGATCCGGATGCAATTCAGGAATTCTATATGGGACCGGAAGACCTTTCATTTGAATCTAAGTTTGTGGAAATCGGTCAAACCATCGCTGAGATAAGTGAGTGAGATCCATTTTGGTATATATGACCACTATTTCTGGTACTTCCGGAACCGGATACCGGGAACCAGGATAGCCGGAATCGGTTTGTTTAGTTGCCTACTGATAATGACTATCGATTTGTGTAGTTTTGAGACCAGTTTAGAAAAATTTTCACGTTTTTTGTTTCGCCGGTTTAAGTGGCGGTGTACAATATTGAATACACTTTACCCTATAATTCCGGAACCGGAAGTCGGATCCGGATGAAATTCAGGGATGTATGGGACCGGAAGACCTTTCATTTGAATCTAAGTTTGTGGAAATCGGTCAAACCATCGCTGAGAAAAGTGAGTGAGATCCATTTTGGTATATATGACCACTATTTCTGGTACTTCCGGAACCCGATACTGGGAACCAGGATATCCGGAATCGGTTTGTTTAGTTGCCTACTGATAATGACTATCGATTTGTGTAGTTTTGAGACCAGTTTAGAAAAATTTTCACGTGTTTTGTTTCGCCGGTTTAAGTGGCGGTGTACAATATTGAATACACTTTACCTTATAATTCCGGAACCGGAAGTCGGATCCGGATGCAATTCAGGAATTCCATATGGGACCGGAAGACCTTTCATTTGAATCTAAGTTTGTGGAAATCGGTCAAACCATCGCTGAGAAAAGTGAGTGAGATCCATTTTGGTATATATGACCACTATTTCTGGTACTTCCGGAACCGGATACCGGGAACCAGGATAGCCGGAATCGGTTTGTTCAGTTGCCTACTGATAATGACTATCGATTTGTGTAGTTTTGAGACCAGTTTAGAAAAATTTTCACGTTTTTTGTTTCGCCGGTTTAAGTGGCGGTGTACAATATTGAATACACTTTACCCTATAATTCCGGAACCGGAAGTCGGATCCGGATGAAATTCAGGGATTCCGTATGGGACCGGAAGACCTTTCATTTGAATCTAAGTTTGTGGAAATCGGTCAAACCATCGCTGAGAAAAGTGAGTGAGATCCATTTTGGTATATATGACCACTATTTCTGGTACTTCCGGAACCGGATACCGGGAACCAGGATAGCCGGAATCGGTTTGTTTAGTTGCCTACTGATAATGACTATCGATTTGTGTAGTTTTGAGACCAGTTTAGAAAAATTTTCACGTTTTTTGTTTCGCCGGTTTAAGTGGCGGTGTACAATATTGAACACACTTTACCCTATAATTCCGGAACTGGAAGTCGGATCCGGATGAAATTCAGGAATTCCGTATGGGACCACGAGACCTTTCATTTGAATCCTAGTTTGTCAAAATCGGTTCAGCCATCTCCGAGAAAACCTAGTGAGATTATTTGACACACACACACACACACACAGACATTACTCAGCTCGATGAACTGAGTCGAATGGTATATGACAATTTTCACTAGTCGGTTTTCCAAGTGATTGCATAACCTTTCTATTCCCAACAAAGTTCTACACTGAAAAAAAATAAATGCTCGTCTTACAGCGTGTGAATGGTGGATAGAGAATATAATCACCTATCTTATGACAAAATTTCGTTCATGAGCTTCATCTGAAAAAATCAAGAAAAGCTTGACCCTTTTCAAAAGACAGTCTAGATCAATTTTGAAAACAAAACAAAATATACAAAGTTGCTTCTTGTAACAAAGTTGAAATGTTATGAATGTTTCATTAAACTCCGAGTACGATTTTTTGCGAAACTGAAATATAAAAAGGCGGCAGGTTAATATCAGAGACATAACTGGATGACGTGAATACGAATAAAGCATACATACTTTTTTCACACATTCGAAAATCGAAAATCGCACGTACTAGTTGAATGATTGTGTGAATTTGCAAACTATCAATACTTTACTTGCATAATTGTAACGGTACAACTTTGAGGTATGTATAGTGGACAATCAAAAATTCAACGTTTGAAATTCATTTATAAATAGAACAATCCATAAAAAATCATTTTAGCCATTTAGGGTTTCTAAATTTTAGCTGGGAATTAATATGACATTAATTTCAATAACTAACTTGTCAAGACCGTTTTGAAAACACAAATTGCATAGCGATTTGAAAATAATATCCGAATACAAGAATTCAAAAATATAAATTATTGATATCTACTCGCCAAGCGTGGCAAAAAAGTATGTATAATTCCTTCAAAAACTAAATATAATATAAATAAATTGTGAAGTATTATTCACTTATATACCGATATGATATACACTTCACAAACTAGATATTTTTAATGAACATCTTACAAGCCAGTTATAAATCCATATGAAAAGATTGTTTGAATAGTATTCAGTTCTTTTATAAAATAAGCTAGGTGATTTGCCAAAGATTTTGATCTGTAACAAAAAATGAACAATTTTGCTATAGGCAAGAAAATTAATTGTAAGAGCATTTTGGTTATGAATTAATTGACTAAATTGACCGTCTTAAACAACATGCACAAATGGGTTTCCCTAATATTAGTCAATTAAAAATACTCATGCTGTATAACCATAGTAAGTGTCTGTTTCACTAGCAAACGAAACGTGCCGTAAGCCCACTGCAACTCAACCACTGAAAATATTCCGTATTGCTATGTGTCGGTTTTGCACGATGCGCTTTGTGCGATGATTCGTTCAATTCATGCGGTTGAAATTTTACGCGCCTTATTTTGACACAGAATTTCACCTTAATGCTCGTTCAAATCAAACATTTTATTTGTAATTAGCTCATACTACTGAAAACTTTATCATAAATTGCTGACCATATTTTCGATGATACAGAGAAAAACGTATGTTGTCGCGTTGAATACTACAAGATATATTCACGATTAAGTTCTACTCATTCTAGTGTAGGGTAAATTTTGAAGAGTAAAGTAAGTCGTATTCACGATAAAAACTTTAACCATGCAATCTTGCAACATTTATACTGAATAGTTGGATTGATTGAGAATCTTAGTAAAACGTTTTATAGAACAAAAATCCAAAAAATTCTTTGTTTTTATTCAACTACTAGATCAGAAATAGTAAAACGATAGACTATAGACTGATCCATTCTACAATGTACTCTCCGATCAACCAGAGAGATTCAATTTTTCTCAGCAAGCTTCACAAAATTTACTAGCAACATTCCATTCTAGTAGAGTGTATGAACTTTCTAATTCACTATATTAAAACTAGTCGCCGAAACACGCATGGTAGATTTCGTAACGTAATATTACAGTTTTTTCAACGTTGACTTGAGAGAAAAACATGAAAATCATGCAAATTTTTTAAGTACCCAATTAAAATTTGATAACTTATTACCATTGACGGTCGAAAACGATAAAATTCTTCTCTTTAGAGAATACTTCATAGTCTACACTTAACCAGTTGTAGCTTCAACTGAAAGTTCAGTTTGCTAATCAATCACTGCACAACTACAAAACAAAACACTTCGATACGGAAACCACGAACTTACCCAATTGTTTGGTGGTCCGTTACCCTTTCCTTCCTTCCAGACGTAGAAATTTTCATAATCTTTGTTACCCTTCTTTGCTTCCACGAACCACTCGTGTTCATCGCTTGTGTGATTCGGAACAAAGTCCAGGATCACTTTGATGCCCAGCTCCTTAGCTTGCTTGATCAAATCCTTCAGGTTTTGCAGCGTACCAAAGATCGGATCCACGTCCTCGAAATCGGAAATATCGTAACCGAAATCTTTCATCGGCGATTTAAACAACGGACTAAACCACACTCCCGTTACTCCAAGGTCAGCCAGATGCTCCAGCTTCTCCGAAATTCCCTTGATATCTCCTATCCCGTCACCGTCCGAATCCTTGAACGAACGCGGATAGATCTGATAGAACACTCCGTTTTCCCACCAGTCCAGTTCCGAGCCGTGATCGTGATCTTCGTCTTCGTCTCTGGCAGTGCTTTTGGCTGCCGCCAAGGCCAACAGCCCGAGTAGAAAGAACCACGTGGTTCCCTTCATTTGCTACCTGTACCGGAAGGAGGATTCAAAATCAACTAGCACGAATTAAAACGACCGGAGGGCGAGGACTATGCATCCGATAGCTTTGCACCACTCTTTATAGTGCTTCTTTTTTCGGCCGAAGTGCCTTATCACTGTGCCTCCCGAGATAAAACCTTGATAAATCGGAACTGTGCGCTGGTCACGATTTTGGGCTATTGCTGGCATGATACCAATTGGGATTTGACAATGAGCACTCGTTCGTCGTAATGTGCGTTATCTGGGGGGCGACAGGTTTTGATAATATGGCGCTTTTGGGAGGTAAATAGATTGGTAAAGCAACATATCCAATCATTATATAATGCATTACTTCTAAACATATAGAGCCAAAGCTTTCAATTTTTTTCAAATACTGTGTAAGTTTTCTCCAACAGATCGTGAAGATTTGATCCGATTTTCTAGTAAACGGTATCAACCTTTTGAGTTCATCGGAAGTAATAAGTAACTGAATAGATTTTTTTTCAATTTTTAATGTGTTATTTATTTTAATATGAATTATATCTAAATTGTTAAGATTTAAGTTGGGTGCTCAGTCACAAGTAACTTTTCAACTTTTTAGTAAATAGAATACAGTTTTGAAGTACTAAGAACAATCTGGAAGCTTTGCTAGGTCCAACAGTCACAACTCCCGCTAAATTGACGATCTGGACCACTGTTGAATGGTTCAATATAATGTTATAGCTTACCTTTATACGAGATAACACAACCTACTAAAACTACTGGTTAGCCATTATGAAATATTGCAGCAGTACGAATCAACAAATTATGGCCAAAGCATTACTAGGTAATAATAACTTTCGTGTACAATCCATCAGAAACACCCAAAACCGAAGATAGCAAGTAGGCTAAGAAATACGTTACCAACGTATTACAAAAGATGGTGCCATCAGTAAAGTTATTCTTTTGGAAAAAATGGACGTTCGTAACGAAGTACCAATTTGTACGATTTTTTTTCGTTTCCTGGGCGTAGTTAAATCGATTTTTGGCAGTTTCCGTTCTAACAGTACATTAGTTTTAATGAGATTATTTTTAGTGTAAATGATTTCATAGATTTTTTTCGAGAATATTTGACGTCTTCTAAGATGAGAGCTAGGAAAGGATTTCAGATGTGGTTCCGCGCAATTCATTCATTGAGAAATAATGCCATTGGGAAAGTAAAGCATTCTAGTTTTGCGGAGCATTCCAGAATTCCAGGAGATGAAAATTGGATTTATATTCATAATACCCAGCTCCACAAAGTATATTCGAAAATAAATGGAGCATTGCTTGTTTGGAGTAAACGTTAAAATTGAGCAACCGGTGAAAATTTTTCGTCTCTCTCTTAGCTCCAAATGTTCACTCCAAAGAAAATTTGAAAGTGTTCTTTTCAAGTGGTGTTTCCTCAATTCCGTTGGATGGTACAGTGTAAAATATCTATGATTTTTCCTTCAGAACGATTTTAAGTGCAGTGGTGTTCAAGTGAATTAAGCGAAGATTTATTCAACTAAGCCAAAAAGTGATCTCATTGTCCACATCTACGTCACTTTAAGCATGAAAACTAAGTGCTTCTTCATATTTTTACGTTTTGCCTTAGGCTAATAAGTGCATCAGCCGTTTCTGTTCAAATGCTTACGCCACCTAACGTTTCTACAAAGGATGTTTTTCTTTTTTATATGCATACAGGAATTCCATGAGAAACTGATATACGATCTCTCAGAATTTTGTCATATTTGGAAGAATCGTTCTCCATCAAAAAATATTAGACCTTTTTTTTATTTTTTCAGTATTTTTTCGATTATTTTCGATTTTCTTCAAAATATAAATTTTTTTTTAATCATAACTTTTGAACCACTTCGCTGATTCTGCTAATTTTTGGATATGATGTCAATAAATGCATATAGTTTTTAAGAAAATTTTGCGAATGTTGTACAGTTGAAGTTTTGTGTTTGAAAAGGTCAATTGTAAAACTCTTTGACGGTTTTCGTGATTTGCGACCAATGGGCACTATGTCATTTTATATTTGTTCTGAAAAGTGAAACATATCTACACAACATACCCAAAAATTGGCGATGTGTTATTTATAATTTTTTGTAAATTGCAAGTTTTTGTAGTTTCTATGCTTTTTGAATTTCTTTGAAAAAGATGTTATTTCTAAATTTATAACTTTGGAACCACTCGACCGATTCCGCTAATTGGTGGATATTTCGTCAAGAAATGTCTGCAGTTTTTGAAAAATATGTGGATATTACAAAGTTGGAGTTTTGTATTTTTTGTATACAATTTTAACGGTTTTCATGGTAAATATACCAATCGTCCTGTTTTACAATCTAAAAGAGGCAAGAATGTGTTCATAATACACTCATCATAAATAAAAGGAGGCGCATGGTCGCAAACAATGAAGACTTGAAAATTTCCAAATATTCTCTCTCAAAAATAACGAATCGACAATGTTTGGATATGTTATGTAAAAATGTTTAAGCTTTCATAAAAAAATTTAGAATGATACAGTGCCCATGGGTCGCAAAACAAATCGTTAAAAAGTTATCCATTTGACTTTTTCAAACATAAAACTACAAATTTACAATATTCGCATATTTTTAGTAAAAACTATAGGCATTGAGTGACAACATAGCCAAAAATTAGCAGAATCAGCAAAGTGGTTCAAGAGTTACGATAAAAAAAAAATTTCGAAGAAAATAAAAAACAATCGATTTTTTTATCCACCCTAACAAAGAAATGGCCATCCTAATGACAAAATAAAAATCTCATATCAATCATACTATCATATATAATACTGTGGTATTCTTCAAAATAATTTTCTTCGATTCTTAAAAGAATAACCGAAATCGGATTGTTTGCCCGTCTACTGATAAAAACTATCAATTGGAAAAGATTTGAGGTCGATTTAGAAATTTTTTTAAGGTTTTTCCCCATTTTCAGTGATGGTATATAATTTTTAACACACTTTACCCTATATTTCCGGATCCGGAAGTCGGATCCACATGAAATTCAGGAATTAAGCATGGGACCACAGGACCTTTCATTTGAACCTAAGTTTGTGAAAATCGGTCGCGCCATCTATGAGAAAAGTTAGAACACATATTTTCTTTTTTTGCACATTTTACCCCATAACTCCCGAATCGGAAGTCGGATCCAAATAATATTCAGGAATTTTTTATGGGACCTCAAGACCTTTCATTTGAATCTAAGTTTGTGAAAATCTCTGAGCAAAGTTAGTGCAAAAAAACGTTACATACACACATACGCACATACACACACACACACATTTTGCATACTCGACGAACTGAGTCGAATGGTATATGACACTCGGCCCTCCGGGCCTCCCCGATCAGATGCACATAACTAAATCATAACACAAGTATATCAACAGTTGATATGTATAACAATTTATGTTATTTTGAGCTATTTAACAAATGAAAACTGTTGAAAGTTAAAGCTTATGATAACAATATAATAACAAAATCAGTTATGATGTTTTATTTTCATTTGCAAGACTCATGACAACGTTCATTATTAGCAAAAATGAATTCTTCCGTTGCTTTATATCGAACAATAATGATCAGAATTTCAAAAAACTAAAAGAAGAAATCAGATCACTAAATAAACTACTCATTTAATAAAAAAATCTTTCAACAATTTTGAATTGAAACGATGCTAACAATTGGCTGTGATATAGTTTTTCTGTTTTAAATTTGCTATCTAATTTATTACAACTATTGTTATAAATTTCTGTTTTCGGACTTCTGCAGTTATAACAAATTCAATAATAATTGTGATACAAACGTTTCAAAATCTGTTACGATTTTGTTCCTGCTAGAGCCTTTTTTGTTATGATTTTTGGTATTTAACAGGTTACCAGCCAGAAATATTCCAAAATTTGTTACAAAATATCTCTGAAATAAATTACTCCAGTTGTTATAATTCTGTTATTCTCATTTGATCGGGTCGGTTCAAAAGTCGGTTTTCACAGTGATTGCATAATAGGGTGGGACAAGGTTGTATGGGAAAAATTATTTTCTCGCTCCACCAAACTTTTTGTGTTCCTTTTGGGTCCCATAGAAACTATGCAAAATTTTAGCTCGATAGGAGAAACTATATTTTCGCGCCCGCGGTTCAAAGTTTGTATGGGATTTAGTATGGGAAAACTAACTTTTAACAAAAAAATCATCTAGAGGTCACCCTATATACTCAAAAAATCAGCGGGCATATAATTTTTGTAGGAAATTTAATGAGGAAGAAAACCTTCGAAAACTGTAACATAATCCGACATCTGTAAAAAAATGTTATTAAAGAAAAACCGACACAAGGTCCGAATGATGGCTCATTCCTTAATATATCTAGCACCACTCCTGCTAGTGGTGGTAATATGAGTTTGCTTTCTTTTATTATGCTACAACGGCTGATCTGAGTTGTTTGATGTCTTCACAATAGTTGCTCGGTGTAGTTTGAAAATTTTTCAAACTTAAAAACCATGTTCCAAAACTCACTGTAAAGACACACAAAAAACTAACTTTTTTATTTGAAGAAATACAATTTTGAAGTCTTCCACAATATTGTGAATAAACTTAAATACTATAACTTTGTCGAAGACATAAACCATCTGTTTCATATGGTTTAGAAGATATGGATGAAAATAACATTGATTCCAAGTTTTTCTTTTCTCATTTTTCTATCATCCTCCAGATGATTTTTTTGTTAAAAGTTAGTTTTCCCATACTAAATCCCATACAAACTTTGAACCGCGGGCGCGAAAATATAGTTTCTCCTATCGAGCTAAAATTTTGCATAGTTTCTATGGGGCCCAAAAGGAACACGAAAAGTTTAGTGGAGATGAAATAAATATTTTGTCCCACCCTATTGCATAACCTTTCTATATGAGAAAGGCAAAAAAACGGATCTAATGTTTTCCAATTGAGAACGATTCCTCCAAATATTACGAAATTCTGAGAGATCGTATATCACTTTCTCATGGAATTGCTGTATACATATAAAAAAGAAAAACATTCGTTGTTGGAACGTTATAACGCTATATAATATTCACTGTGGAAGGTATTTCCTTTCTCAAGATAGTCGATACATATTACACCACACACATCCCAAAATACCGTGGTCATAACCTTTCCAGCCGATTTGTGTGCTTTAGAAGAGATTCACCAGTTGCTGTCCACTCAGATGACGATCGTTTTGATTCCGGAGTGAAGTGATGAATCCATGTTTCATCCATTGTCACATATCGACACAAAGGTTCCGGTTTGTTACGTTTAAATATGGCCTAACACTGCTCAGAATCATCAACACGTTCTCGTTTTTGGTCATCAGTGAGCAAACGCGGCACCTACTTTGAACAGAGCTTTCTCATAGTCGAATGCTCATGCAATATAAAGCCAATATGTTCTTTTGATATCTTTACGATATCAGCTAACTCACGCAACTTCACTTTTCGATAATTCATTCTGCATCATCGATGTTTCTACGACCACGTTAGAAGTCAGCAAACCAACGTTTTATCGATTTATTAATTTTTGTTGGTTTGACGTGAAGCCGCCATAACTAAGTTCAGTTTTTGCAATGACTGAAGAGGAACATATAATGGAGAAGCCAAATGAATGAAAAACTAACAGAAAAGATGATTTTTTGGAAAAAGATACGCTCAGAGACAGGATTCGAACCTGCGTTCTTATGCATTCCGTGCATACGCGCTACCATTTCGCCACTCTGAATCTTGTTTTAGTCGCTCTAAAACGCCAGACAGGCATAGTAGAACGTACATCGAACATGGTCTACATCCTGGCCGTCACCCGACCGCTACCTTACATCCAAACATCTTCTCTGTCCATCAAACACTAGTCTTTTCGCTTTATACCTATATACCAACGTTTTATTGTTCTATCTAATGGAGCGGAATTTCCATAACAATTTTCAAGCCATTGCTTTGCTTGAACGGTATTTTTTCCCACCAAGAAGCAGTGTAAAATTAAAACACGAAATTGTTTTTGATCCATTGTTCTGAAAATAACAAAAGTAGCGTCACTCTGAGCACAATAACTCATAAACTAATGAATAGAATATCATGAAATTTTAACCGCTGTCTTTTAAAGGTTATAAATAAACTAGCACCATCTATGTATTAGGCCCGGGATTTTTCAGCCCATGTGTTAAATGAAACTATTTTTGCACGTGAGATATAGAAATCTTTAACTCAAAAACTTTCAAAACATGTACCAGAAAAAAAAACAATTTCCCGCTTGGGATAACCGGAATAAATTTTGTTGAATATGGGTGCGATGCCGAGTTATCATGTGACAATTTACAAATGCTCATATTTTCAGTTGCAAACCGGTTAACGCAACATAATTTGCAGTAAGGGCTTATGCATTCGGTTCAATGAGTTCAAAATACATCCATAAATATGTCCAATGTCAGAGGTTGTCAGATGAGTCAGAGGGTCCTACAGTGATAATCTATAATTATTGATTCAATTGTACTCGCAATCTGCATACAGGTAAACAGGTTGTCGAATTGCATGTCTGCCTGCAGCATTCAGCTATTGGAAAAGTTCCGTTACTTTTAGGGTGACTGCATTTTTGTTCGTCTTAGTAGCGATTGCGCAATCTCAGTTTCACATTTGCCTACGTGTTGAGCGTAATTCGGTAGCAGAATTTTCACTTGACACATGAACAAAATATTACTTGTTTCATTTGATCAATAAAACAAAAGAAACAGCTCTTATCATTTGATACGATAGTTACTTCACTAGTTTAAAAAATACCAAGCCTAAAATATGAACAGTTTCCCTAAATGTACTCACGTATGATAAGTATGAGATTGATTGATCGATCAATTGCCTCATTTACAGCTACATATATTCGTGTCGATTACTTCCTATCAGAAGGTCTGACTCATGATAACGGTATTCGATGTAGTGGTCTCATCAGTTGGCATCAATTGAATTGTGGGTGGTTTGTAACGGTTCGATTTCCGATCAGATCCGTGAATCATTCATTTTTCATTAATCCGTAGTAATAATCTTAATTCAGTACGAATATAAGACAAAACGTATTTTTATGGTCCAATCTAATCTGCTCATCACGGACCAGCGTTAGTGAAAGAAGCGAACGCCCGGAAAACACTTCTATCTTCTATGAATCAACGCTTCTACTGGCCTATACAGGTAGTAGTGTTATGTTATTTACTTTTAGTTGCCGCATAATGTGTACTATATCGATTTTGATTGGTTCTTTTTGGCAAGCATTAACTGGGAGAAGCGAAAGATATGATACACCGAACCGATTAAACTCGATATAACAGGTAGTGGTTGTCGCTCTTTGATGCCAAACAAAAAGTTGTTTGCAAATAGCATTAACTTTAAATCAGCTTTGCGGTTTATATTAAACTGCTAGGTGGCATAACAGTTCAACATAAACTGTTATGCACTGACAAGTTTTACATTTCTTTATCACAGTTTCTGTGGATTATTAGAAGGTAGGTGATTTTCAAACTTTGATGATAGTGATTATAGAACAGGTAGGGTAGGGTGTTCGGTTACCGGCACACTTTTATTATTCGCTTAAAACTTTTGACTAAGCGCACAATTTGTGGACATTTATATAGCAATGTAAAGCTAAAGTCATTAGCCAACTAATTATGGAATTAAATCGATTCCAGCGATTAAACTGTTCTACCTATTTGGGAAAGTGATCGTTTTTGGTCATTTCAAATCATTTCGGTCACTGACACCTTAAGAGAGTTTGTCACAAATGGAAAAACTTAATTAAGAACAGCTATGATTGAAAGAAAAGCCTGTTTTAATCGACCTAGTAGTAAAATGGAGCCTTTCCATATTTTATATATAATTCCAAAATGAAATTGTTTAGCTATCATTTTACAATGCCTGCTCGAAAAAATTAAATAACGTATATGTCTTATTCGAAGGATTTCGTTTTTAAAATAAAACATCCACACACATCCTCTAAAATTCCGCAATCGAAAGTCAGATCTTGAGCAAGTTCAATAGTGTTCTGAGTTCGAAAGACTTTTCGTTACAATCTAGGTTTGTAAAAGTCGGTTAAGCCACCTTTGAGAAAGTTGAGTGCATATCTTTATCCCATGATCACACTTAGACCTCCTGATAGAATTTTAGCAGATATTAGCTGAATTCCGAAGAACCCCGTCTCAATGCAATGTTTGCGTAAAAAGAATTCAAACACTATCAGAGATCATATCAATAATACAGATTGCAATCAATCGTATCCAAACCTTCAGTCTACCAAAGCAATGTTTTGATATTACATTCCTGTAGTGGAATTTGACCTTCTGTACTACTATCACTGAGAAAGATAGAAAAAATGGAAGGAGTAAGTGAAAAGGCCGTGCGAAATGCAATCAGGAAGTTCGGTGAGGATAACACTTTGAGGATAAACCGAAAACGGGTCGAAAAAAATATCCTGCTAACCCTCAGTTGGATAAATGTATACTTAAGGCGTTCGAGCAAAAGAAGGAGGTTTTAGTTTGGGATGTGGCCAAAAAAGTGGGCACTTCGAAGTCAATTGTTCTTCGTGCTAAAGAACGTTTGAATCTTCGAACCTATAAGAAGCAGAAACAACCAAAACGTAGTCCGAAACAAGAAGCATCGATCAGGCCGAAGGTTCGAAAGCTGTACAATACGATTCTAGCTGGAAATTTGAACTGCATAATCATGGACGACGAAACCTACGTGAAACTCGATTACAAATCCTTGCCGGGACCACAATATTATACGGTGCGAGAAGGGCAAGTGTTAAACCAGTCCGAGACATCGATTGAAGTCGAAAAATTTGGTAAGAAAACTACGGTCTGGCAAGCAATTTGTAGCTGCGGTAAGATTTCGAAACCCTTCATCACCACTGCTTCAATGAACAGCGAAATATACATCAAGGAATGTTCAAAAAAATGACTTCTACCCATAATTCGAAGCCACAAGGATCCTGTTGTCTTCTGGCCAGATCTTAATTCTTGCCACTACTCGAAATCAACGGTAGACCGTAGAATGGTATACTACCAAAAATTTCACTTTCGTCCCAAAAGACATGAATCCACCAAATTGCCCACAACTTCGATCAATTGAGGAATTTTGGACATTAACGAAGACACATCTTAGGAAACATGTCGCGGCAGCCGAAACCATTCAACAGTTCGAAATAGATTGGAAAAAAGTGTCAAAACTTGTCGCCAAAAGTCTATACGGATTTTAATGAGGAACGTTCGCAAGAAGGTGCGCCAGCTAGTTTACAATAGCTAAGTAGCAAATGTTGAGAATAATATTCTGTGGTTGTAGTCTGATATTATCAGTATATCGAATAAAATTTGAATATCTAACACTTGTGAATTATTTACAGCTAAATCAAAGTGCGTCCATACTTTCTGCGACAGTCTTTATATCGCGTTAGATGGAGAGTATACTGAAAAATAAAGAAATTCACGGTAAAAAATCGACTTTTTCTTTGATGTTTCTCGTTCCATGTAGTATAACCTCTAAATATAGTATGACATATCACACATAAATATATTTTTCTTTGCGCCGTTTACCTATCTTAATGAATAATAATATGAACAGTTAGTTTTTTTATAACTAAACAAGTAGTCTAATTCATAAGAAATATTCTGTGCTACCTACAGCTGTTGAATTACTTCGAGACGAGATAGTAAATAACATTCGAGTGGTATAAACGACAATACGACGACTGTAACCTGATTTGAGAACTTAATAATTATGTTTTTTTTAATGAACTTCGCACAGCGTCGAACCGTTTTGTTGAGCAAATATCTTAGGCACACGGAAAGGCATGTGATAGGAACTTGTGAGCTTTTAGTTATTATTATCAATGACATGACATTGTTTTTGACATTTCATATACATCGCGAAGCAAAAGATTCCAATGCATGCCTTTTTAACTTAACTTCAATCCATTCAAATTTTTTTATTCTTTCTGTTACACTACCGTTAATTGGCTATGATTTTATTCAACCACAACACTGATGACGCAGAACCGTGATCAACCAAACCAAACACCGGTAACAGACGTTCTGGTTTCTGCAACACGATTGGAAATGCCGACGAATTCGGTTGTGTTTTCAAAATGTTGTAAGTTTTCGTTCCCCATATACGCTATACGAAAGTGAACGAAGCACGCTATGTGCTTTGTTCGCAAAATCGGTGGTATTTTCTTCTTCCGTACCAATACGTATCAGGTTTGCATCGTCATTTTGTATGACGTTTTGGAAATTTTGACACTCATCGCCTTATAATTTCAGAGCCCGCAGGCGGATCTGTGTGAAATTGCATAGTATCTTTTAAGATAATAAGAGCTTTAATTTGAATCAATTTGATTTGTGAAAATCGGTTTAACCGTTATTGAGAAATCGAAGAGAGTTCCGTTTTTGGAGTTTTTCTTCACTATTATTGGTGTTTTTGTTTTTTATTCACTATAAAAACGTCAGTGTACTGTATTTTGTTGATTTTTACGCAAAATGTGCTGTTCTTGTCAAAAAAATATGCCTCAAAAATTGTCGAAAAGGTATTTTAAAATGACTACATCCTCATTGAGACTGAAACGTTTATTAAAAACATTTTTTACTATGGATTTTTCGAAATTTCAAGATTTTACTGTGTTACTTTATTTAATCTCAATTTAAGCCTTAAGGTCATCCGCCAAGCAAGAATAATTCAGCAATTCCATGAGAAACTGATATACGATTTCTCACAATTTCGTAATATTTGGATGAATCGTTCTCCATTGAAAAATATTAGACCCGTATTATTTATTTTGTCATTAGGGTGACACATTTCCTTGTTAGGGTGAATGAAAAAATCGATTATTTTCGATTTTCTTAAAAAAATACATTTTTTTAAATCATTAAAACTTTTGAACAAGTCGGCTGATTCTGCAAATATTTGGATATGTTGTCAATCAATGCCTATAGTTTTTACTAAAAATATGCGAATATTGTAAATTTGTAGTTTTATGTTTGAAAAAGTCAATCGGATAACTTTTTGACGGTTTTCATTGTTTGCAACCAATGGGCACTATGTCATTTTATATTTTTTGAATGCGTTATTTTTTGTTTAAGAGATATAATTTTTTGAAAATTTCAAGTTTTCATAGTTTCCGTGTTTTTTTTCGATTATCTTTTAAAGATGTTGTTGATAAATTTGTAACTTTTGACCCACTCGACCGATTTCGCTAATTAATGGATACTTTGTCAAGCAGTTTTTGGGAAAAATATGTGAATATTACAAAGTTGGAGTTTTGTGTAATAGAACGTCATTTGTATACCCTTTTAATGGTTCTCATGGTAAATAGACCAATTGGCCTGTTTTACAATATAAAAGTGGTGCGAACGTGTTCATATTATAATCACCATAAATGCTCCAATAGATAAAAAAGTAAATATTACTCTTAGTATTATTAACTTTTAAATACCATTCAGAGCCCCTTTAAAGGAATCCTATATTACACTGGCAGCTATATATATATATATATACGTTGGTAGTAAAAACCTCAGATTTCTAAGCTTCTCGTTTTATTGTATTTATTGTTGTCATAGTTATTTTTTTAGCCGAGGCATGCATGTGTCTGTTGCCAGGGGACTCTAGGTGCGGGGGAGTGTTGAGGGCCATACAAAATTAATAGATGGAGGCGCATGGTCGCAAACAACGAAGACTTGAAAACTTAAAAAAATTTTATCTCAAAAACAAAGCTTTCAAATAAAAATATAAAATGACATAGAGCCCATTGGTCGGAAACCATGAAAACAGTTAAAAAGTTATAAAAAATGTATTTTTTTGAGAAAATCGAAAAAAAATTTAAAAAAATCGATTTTGTGATCCACCCTAACAAGGAAATGGACACCCTAATGAAAAAATTAAAAAAATGTGGGTCTACTATCTTTCGATGAAGAACGATTCTTCCAAATAATACGAAATTCTAAGAGATTGAACGTTGGTCGATTTTAAAGAACTGGAAATGTCGAATCGAGTACTATAAAAAGACCTATGCATTGGATTTTTTTTATTATCGTTAAATATCAATTGTAATGCTTACTTTACTTTAATGGTGCACAACCCCGAATATTCGATCTTGAACCGCCTTCTTCGCTCTTCTTCGATTGCTCACACCAAGCGAGTGGGAGGTCTTCCTCTCAGTCGATGATCTCTTGCAGATTCTTTGCCGAACATCATGTAGGCCATTCTCTCTTCTGGCTTTCATACTACATGTCCAGTCCACTGTAGTCTGTCGTGTTTTATAAGTCTTCCAATGTGCGCATGCTCGTATACACGGTTACAGCCCGTGATTCATGCGTCTGCGTCAATCTTCATTCTCTTCTTTCCCGCGAGTATTGAACGCTGGACTTGGCATTTCCGAAGATTCTCGTAGTACTCGAATATCTGTTTCCTTCATCGACCATGTCTCGTGGTCGACAACACAAGTATCAACGACTTGTATAGAGCAAGTTTTGTGCACAGAAAACAGATATACAGGCTCACATATGAATTGCGTGTATAATTTTCTCAATCTGCGTGGCGAACACTTGCAGATGTCACCACGATCGACATGGGGTGCTATCTCGCTTTCACATGAGAAACAATATTGGGTGCAACATTCACTTCACGCTAGATTTTTGTTTTGCTGTTGGTTAAAATGACATGTTTGTTTTTATTTTATTCCGATCGAATTCTCGTGCGATTTATGCGACATGGAAAAAGGTGCCTTTAACACTCGCTAAAATTGTTATTGTTGAAATATTTCTATAACAGACAGGAGGATTTTGTTATCTTTCCGAACGTAGTGGAACATATTGAAAGATCGCGGCGAATTATCGAGTAGGTGGCAGTAGTGTTTCCAACGTATTTAAACAGGATTTTGAAAAATTTAGTTCGAGCCTGTATATCTGTTATCTGTGTTTTGTGCATGTCGGCAAGCTACGGGATTTCAGCTGGGGTCGGAGTCCGTAGAAAGTCTTATTAACTGTAACACACCTGTTTACCTCACGGTTAACATCGTCTAGTACCTTATCAATCTTCACCTTACACCTTCGGACCTTACACCGTTTGGGCTGCTCCGTTCTCTACCAGACACCATGTACTTTGTCTTGGTAGAGCTTATTGTCAACCCTATTTTAGCACCTTCTTTCTTGAAGGGTACCAAAGCTTCTTCCACGGCTCTACGATCCACACCAACAATATCAATGTCGTCCGCAGAACCAAGAAGCATGTGAGATTAATTGATGATGGTTTCGTTTCTCTGCACGCCGGATCCTCGTAACGCACCATCGAGTGCTATATTGAACAACAAATTAGAGAGCGCGTAGCCCTGCTTCAATCCACCTATCGTCACGAAAGCGAGCGATCCATCGAGTGTCGCACGAATCAGTCTAACTAGCTTTGTCGGAAAGCCATATTCTAACATGGTCTGTCACAATTCGTTTCGTTTCACTGAGTCGTACGCTGCTTTAAAATCTACAAATACATGATGAGTCAACCCTTGGTGGGACAAAGAGTGCTCAGATGCTAAGCACGCGAAACAATATGCTTTCAAGACGTTTTTAAAACGAGGAGGAGGAACTCCTCAGAATTTTGAAAAATTCTTAACTTTAGAAACCAAGTACAAGAGCATACTTCGGGCCAAGAAATGTAGCTGTTGGAGACATTTTGTCGAAGGTTTGTCAAGAGAAACCTCAATGGGCACTCTTTGGAATACGGCCAGACGAATGAGGAATCGTAACGTAGGAAATGAGAGTGAGAAATACTCGGATATGTAATTTTGTGAGGAAAGTTTGTCCAGATTCTGTTCCTACGCATAGCATTATTAGGGAATCTTTTCCAAATAATGGTTCCATTGATAGCCCCTTTTCAATGATGGAAATTTCCATAGCACTCATGTCTTGTAACAATAACGCTCCTGGGTTGGACAGAATTAAATTCAACTTGGTGAATAATCTGCCCGACCTCGCAAAAAGACGTTTGTTGGAATTGTTCAACAATTTTTTTGAGCAAAATATTGTTCCACCTGACTGGAGGCAAGTGAAAGTTATCACCATTCAAAAGCCGGGGAAACCAGCATCAGAAAATTGTTCGAAAAAATTATTCTACAACGTCTCGACACTTGGGTCGAGACGAACGGTTTGTTGTCAGATGATCAGTTCGGCTTCCGTAGAAATAAAGGAACGAATGATTGCCTTGCATTACTTTCGTCTGACATCCAAATTGCCTTCGTTCAAAAGCAACAAATAGCATCTGTATTTTTAGACATTAAAGGAGCATTTGATTCAGTTTCCATTGATGTTCTTTCAGACAAGCTCCACCAACATGGACTCCCAGCGGTTATAAATAATTATTTGCACAACCTTTTGTCAGAGAAACGCATGCATTTTTCACATGGCGATTTGGCAACATTCAGAATTAGCTACATGGGTCTACCGCAAGGCTCATGCTTCAGTCCCCTCCTCTATAATTTTTACGTGAATGACATTGACAGCTGTCTAGTAACCCCATGCACACTAAGACAATTGGCAGATAACGGCATGGTTTCAGTTACTGGACCCAAAGCTATTGATCTGCAAAAACCATTTCAAGATACCTTAGATAACTTGTCCGTTTGGGCTGTTCATCTGGGTATCGAATTCTCTGCGGAGAAAACAGAGCTGGTCGTCTTTTCAAGAAAGCATGATCCCGCGCAGCTTCAGCTTCATATGGTGGGAAAAATGATCCATCAGGTTTTGAAATTCCTTTCAAATACCTCGGGGTGTCGTTTAATTCCAAATGCACGTTGGGAGGACACATTAGGTATCTGATAACAAAATGCCAACAAAGAGTAAATTCTCTCTGAACAATAACAGGATCTTGGTGGAGTGCTCATCCGGAAGATCTAATAAAATTGTATCGTACAACGATTTTTTCAGTGATGGAATATGGATGCGTTTGCTTTCGTTCCGTTGCAAACTCTGTTATTATCAAACTGGAGCGAATTCAGTATCGTTGTTTGCGAATTACTTTAGGT
Source organism: Malaya genurostris (assembly GCF_030247185.1). Lineage (NCBI taxonomy): Eukaryota > Metazoa > Arthropoda > Insecta > Diptera > Culicidae > Malaya > Malaya genurostris. Next base: position 259,771,171 of record NC_080571.1, read on the forward strand.
TGCATGCATTCGACACATACAATGAGTTTTGAAGTTCAGGTAAGTTCGGCATATTGACTCTGAGAAAATATTTTACGGATCACGAATTGAAGAGGCTACTGGGTTTGGTATGTTCAACAATAATGTTTCGGCTTCATTTAAGCTTCAAGAACCTGCATCTGTTTATATAGCAGAGTTAGCAGAGTTCATTATAGTTTGAGTGTAATCGTCACATTATCTCCAAACCATTATTTTCTTTTCACAGATAGTCTGAGTGCAATTGAAGCCATTCGCTCAAACTCTGCTGGCAAAAATGAACCTTTTTTCTTGGGCAAAATCAAACAGTGCCTGAACGTCATATTGAAAAATAATTATCAAATCACAATAGTTTGGGTCTTGGCTCATTGCTCCATTCCAGGTAATGAAAGAACCGATATTTTAGCCAAACGTGGTGCTATTGAGGGTGAAATTTATGAGAGACCGATTGCTTTCAACGAATTCTATAGCGCGTCTCGCCAAAGAACACTTGCCAGCTGGCAAGCTTCTTGGGATAGGAAAGATCTGGGTCGGTGGATGCACTCAATTATTCCTAAAATATCGACAAAGGTATGGTTCAGGGGACTGGATGTGAGTAGGGATTTCATTCGGGTGATGTCCAGACTCATGTCCAATCATTACACGGTAGATGCACATCTCCTTCGAATTGGACTTTCCGAGACTAATCATTGTGCTTGCGGCGAAGGTTACCGCGATATTGACCATGTTGTTTGGACATGCGTGGAGTATCGTGATGTCTGATCTCAACTAATAAATTCCTTGCGTACCCAAGGTAGACTATCCAATGTTCCAGTTCGAGACATTCTTGCTTGTCGTGACGTTCCTTACTTGAAACTTCTTTATTATTTCATTAAGTCCATTGGAGTTCCAATTTAAATTGTATTTTATGTTAGACTGTTTTCTCTTCCATCTTATATTAAATAAAAGTGATGAACTGATACAAACAAACCTGAAATAGTTATAAGATCATGTACAAAATAAATGTATTTCATTTAATGTAATTTATAATAGCAACTCGCTTGATAAAAACAGTGTTCAGATTAACTAATGAATACCAACATACTAATATGATATTCGAAATGTATTAGGTTTAAAGTAGTATTGTGGATGCCACGGCGAAGAAAAACTTATGTGTATTGCCTATGAAATAAACGTTTTTATGAAAAAAATGATGATGATGAGTCCGCAAGTTATACTCCCGAAATTTATCGAGAATTCGTCACAAGGCAAACATCTGGTCCTTCGTTGAGCGTCCTTCTCGAAACCCGCAGTGGTATTCGCAAAAACGGACGTAGTCTGGTGAACAAAACTTCAGAATGTACCTTGTAGGTGGCATTGAGGAGTGTTATACCTCGATAGTTTTTACAATCAATTTGGTGACCGTTTCTGTAGATAGGATATTTCAATGAGTCGGAATAAAAACCATTTATGAAGAAAGGAAGGCGTGCAAAAAAAGTTAAAAATTTTATTACAAGAATTTTATTTAGAAATAGACATCCCTCATATTGCAAATTTTATTAATTTTCGATCAAAAACACACTCCATGATGAAATACATCCGTATTTCCGCTTTCTCGCAGTTCTCCTCTACGTCTCACTCTGTATCCTAACCATTCCGGAACCGCGACTCTGACGGCACTCACATTTCCTCCTCATCAGCACAGGTCAAAAACATCCTGCCGCAGGTGTTCATCCAGAACGCCACGTGTAACCTCATCCTGTTATTGTGTACTAGTACTAAACCGCTCAATCCAGAAACTGCACCCTATTACGCGTAACAACCGCTCGACACACTTTTCACAAACTGAAGACAAACTTGCGCCCACCGATCCACCCACTCCGGCCGAGGGAGTGCGACGGCGGCGACGAAAACGATGACGAAGTCGTCCTGGCAGCGATTCCCCCTCCACGGCGATAGAAATGGTAACAACCGGCCGTGAGTGCAATCATTATTGAAGCAATTACGAATGTGTCCTTTGTCGACTGTAGTACGGTGGAAAGCGGAAAAGCAATGCCGAATGGCAATCGAGACTGGCTGGCCGTGCTGCGAATGAAAGGGCGGAGTGAGATCGAAACAGAAGGAAAACATGAGAAATCACTTCAGTTGGCGAATTGTACGGGGACGATGTACCGTACCGGGTGCCATTGCCGTTCAGTGCTGAGTAAGTTTGGTCCGGGAATTTGAACAGAAAAAATCATAGAGGATCGTAGAAAAGGACCCAAACTAGAATATGCCGGCAAATGGTTGTTTGACGGTGCATACTTAATTATTGAGTTTCATAACGCAAAAGATAGCTCCGACATGAAAATGGTATCATTCCGATTGGAATGAATACTCAACAATATTCAAGAGCGAAAAAAGCATTGGACTTGTTTACTAAATTATAGGGATAGCACTTTCCATCAATCTAGTTTGAAATTTCTGCTTGTAAAACTAGTAAAAGCTACCAGAATTGAATCAAACCATGTCTTTTTTATCTCTTTCATTTCAGGTAAGTGATGAATGGCTCAATCCTGCAATTGCTTCAAATTATTAGGTGTTCAAAATCCAAAGACCAAGTGACAAGTAAGGAAAGTTCTTAAAGCAAAAAATATAAACAATGAAACAGGTCAACACAGAAAAAAAATTATGTTGACAGATTTTATTATCATGAATGAGCCAAACCTCAACAACCTTGTCTGTTTATATGACACCTGACTTACGAAGGAAAACAATTCCACTAGAATATTTTTTAATTACTTTCAGTTGTGAGCTTCACCTTTTTTTCATCAGTCGTACCTTTCAAGCAGGACCAAGGCATCGTAAGCTCCTACCACAACACCATCGCTGCGAACCGTATCTCTGCAGGAAAGGGAAGGAAGAGAAAAAAAAAAGCAATTTATCAGTACAGCAAATTAATGCTATTGTTTGAGATAAATAAGAAAAACCAAGAAATAGATAAATTATTATTTTTCAACAGAATGGTAAAAAAGAAAAAAATCACCACCGACCGGATGGTAGAGGTAGATTGTGCACGACATCAGAATTATCACGATTGTATTCCCGGACAGGTGTCACTTTAGAGCATAAAGTACACGGAACCACCCGCGATCCCATTTCAACCAGAATATTAGTTGATTTTCTGAATTCGATTGGTTAAAATTTGGTACAACTAATCGATTGTTGCTTTAAATAAACTGTCATTTTTGTTTTTCGATTAGCAGAAACGAGGGTTGAAAAAAAATGCTGTCAATTAGTGAGGACACATACCTTTCAATTTCAACAAATATTTTAGTTGAAATAACTGGTGTTGTTATTTAAATAAAATTCTGTTAGTTGAAAAATAAATCGGTTTTATTTGTTTTAGACATTGCAAATAGTTGAATCAACTCTAACAATGTTATTGATTTGCGAAAATAATCAAAATATACTTACTGATACACGTTATTTTTTTATTTGAAATAAATTCAGAATGTTGAGATTCATGAAATAAATATCGTTGTTAAAATATAAACAGTATTTTATATTGACATGTAATATCATTAGGGATGGTAAAACCACCGATCACTGCTGATTTCAAGTGATCTTAACCAAGGAATAAATTATCATTACGAAATCAGAACTGATCTGATCTCTAAGTCATTTTGTTTTTTGTGTGATCATGATCATGTCAAGTCGAGATCAGTAAAGATCTAAATTCTAAAAATATACTTCTGATTCGATCGGAAATGATTGATGTAGAAAAACGTTTTTTATCACCAAAAGTGCCCGGAGGGGCGAGTAAATTAGCGAAATTATTAAATTGACCTAAAATGAGTATTAAAAGATGATGCCTTCAAACGGTTGAACTAAAGTTATGCACTGATAATTTTAGTCAATTTATATAAACTTGGGTGCATCAACCGCTGGGAATTAGAATTTTGCGACGGCAATTCAAACGCGCCATTCAATCGCAGCGCGTTCTGTGTGTTTGAAACCCTTCGCTCCTGTTACTTTTATAAATTAAATTCATGTCAAAAAGCGTTTTATTGCTAATGCATGAACATCATCATCGGTATCAAACAGCTGGAAGTAAAACAGCCTGCTGGAAGTAAATCAATGATCGAATTTGAAGCATAAAATTTTTGCGCATACCTGAAAGATTACGAGATGATCATTCATTAACATTTTCTAATTTGTCACCAAATCTTTTTCATCTTAAACAAGGTTAACTTTATCACAACACCGCTGTTAGATAAACACTTGTTATGGAATCATAAATTTCTCAAATCGAATGGACACAATTTCCCCAAACTTTTTGTTTTGTTGTCATCGATGTTGTTTTCATTGACATTTTGAAGCGACGCGAAAAGATTTCAACTAAAAAAGTTGTTGATTTTGCATTGCGATTATTGTTTTGCTTTCAACTGTCTCCGGCATTTGACAGCATTCAAAACAACATATTTTTCAACTACTTGAATATATGCAAATCAAAAACCATATTGGTTGAATCAAAAAGAAATTAGTTAAATCAACTATCGCAAAAATCAAAAACTGCGATATCGCAATTTTATGATCGAAGGGTTCTCCGTGTAAGCAACGTCAACGAAGGCTACTTATGTTTGCTGTGCTGTGGATAGAACAAAAGCTAAAGAGCTTCTCAGGGCAACTAATAAGCCCAGTTGATTCAAGAAAAGATACGTTTTATTATTTCGTTGCCAATTTTGTGTGACATGATAGAAGATTTGAATGTTATAAAACACTAGAAAAAAATATCAGTTTGGTGAGACAACTGCTGTTGTAGATCAGATAAATTATATTAACTGCCCTTTGCTACGACGGTAGATTGATTCAAAATTAATATTTAATACAAACCGAACAAAAAGTAGTCAAAACAAGCAGAAACAAATGACTCAGAATTTCATTTCGTAATTCAATTGTTACTTCTTTTCTGACAAACAGTGCGAAAATTACCAATTTAAAATCCCCGAGATAAGATACGCTGCTGGACCGATCAAAATGTTATTCAATCTTGCAACTCGAAAACTCGGAACCGACTAGCTATATCTACTTCGGTTGCAACTACGGTAGGCCACCGATGCGTTTCATAATTGGCTCTAGGCGACGGTGGCGTTAATCACTTTTGAGTTTAACCGGAACCATAGAGTGCAGGCTAAATACAACTCTCTTGCTCCGTCTCTCTCGGTCTGTAGGACAGAAGTAGGACCAAACAAGCAAATCCCTAGACAGTAAAACACTCAGTGCCGCTGGCATTCATTGGACAGGTGATATCCATGTAATTAAATACGTCCCTACGGGAATAACTTACCCGACTTTGAAGTTGGAAATGGATGATGCCACGACCACTGACAGCTGTTCTGAAAGCCGAGGAAACAGCGTCAAATCCACCAGTTGCTGGTCAGGACCTAAATTTACAATAACAACGAATGTGTCGTGATTGCGATACTCCCTAAATAAACAATTAATTTCGTATCACGCTGTGAACAGCGGGTAAAAGTATAAAATCAACACACCTGACGAATGTTACTATTTGATCGTTATAGGCAATCAATCGGATAGATCCCCGTCTCAATGTTTCATGTCGTCTGACCTTCACCAACTGTTGATAAACTTTGTAGTGGCTTTTCTCCGCTTCCTGTTGCATTTTCAAATTCAACCATTTATAGTTTGGGTTCACCGGCAGCCAAGTCCTGTTTGCCGTTGAGAATCCAGCATCGATGCCGTCGTCCCATTGAAAAGGAGTCCGCTCCGGATCACGCGAAAAATCCATGTACAGCTCTTTGTTAGTATTTGCCGCCATCGGATCCTGTAAATATTCCCTAGGAATATCCTTATAATCTACCATCCCAATCTCTTCGCCATAGTACGTAACCGCGATTCCCGGTAGCGTCATCAGTAACACGTTAATCGCATCGATCCGTTCCGTGCCGTACCGCGATCCAACCCGTGACTGATCGTGGTTTCCAATTACCCAGTTGGCGTCCTGATCACGAGGCATGTAGGTTAGCCACTTGTTGATCGTGAACACAAAATCCTGTGCACTTGATGCCGCATTCAGATCGGTAATTAGCAAAAAATTAAACGGCATATGCGACCCGCTACGAGTGCCATCCGCCGATCGGTAGTACCTCATCGTGAAGGTAATGTTGGCGTACGCTTCAGTCATCATTATTCGGGTGGGACCGCCGTGTGTTAGCTTCCAGTCATCCAGCAGGTTGCGCCATTCGTACACCATTTCGTAGACCTCGGGCTAGAGGAAAAAAATTAACGTAAGCTTGTTAGAACAATTTAACACTCCAAATACCAAGCCTCAAAAAAAGTTGGAACGGTAACTTTGAGCTGTCATAGCTCAGCTGTTTTTCAACGAATCTCAATAAATTTTACACCCTCGAATTTTGTGAACTTCGTAGATTGATTCAAAAACTTTGTAGGAGATAATTGGTAAAGAAAAACTAATGAAAATTTGATATTTCCCGCTCCAAGTTTTTTTCACGCGCCCAATATGCCCTATCTGCTTTCCAATTTTGTTTCCTTTGGCATAAACATCGCATAGAAAATACTGAATACTTCAACTTTACCGAGTCATAACTTTGTTGATAGTCAACCGATCTTCAAAATTTGTTCACCATTGGAAAGGCACTACTTCCACAAATAAAATGCACTGAAAAACAAACTAAAAATAAGGTTGTCTACCCAATGTTATAATGAAAACTGTAGATAGAGACCTAAGAAAAGATGAGACTTTTTACAACGATCGTAAATATCTCGAAACTCAAAGCGATGACCTATATATTTTTACACATCATTCGATTGCTAGTGATACCAGCTACAATTTTTGCTCAACTACCATTCCTGCACAATCAAAAGAAAACATTAAGAAATCGATGAATTTATAAATATATATGAATTATTCATTTTTTCACATGTTTGTATATAACTCAGAAATTAAAGCGATGACATGTACATTTTATATATCCGTTCAAAGAAGCTCAAGAAATTTCTATTATTGGGAAAATTTTGCCAAAAAAAAAACAAATCAAAACTTTGAAATTTTATGACATATATTTTTTTATTATTTTCGTTGGAAATTTATAATGAACAAAATTTACAAAAAAAAATGAAACTTGGATTTTACTGAAAATCTTAAAAGTTTTGGTAAATATACCTAAACTCTAATAATAATTATGCTTTTGTATTGGACAAAATATCTAACCAATTTTTATGCACAACCCAAACGGAATTGATAATTACTAAAATTAGGTTTTTTTATTGTTTTAGGTTTTCCATAAAATCTCAAAAAATCGGTAGAAGATCGGAAATTTCAGAATTTCTGATATATATTGCTTTCCAACGTTTCTGCAAATCAATATGAAAATATTGGAATCCGTTTTGATTTCATCTGTTTCAAAGAGACGTAGAATTTATTTTTTATTCTTAAAATAAATTTTGTGACAACACAAAAATTTTAAATTATTAATGGCTTTGTACAATAAGAAATAGAACGTAAAATTATATCAATTTCATATAATAACCCATGGCAAAAGAAACCAACTACAATTAAAAAAATATATTGCTTGATTTTTGTTTTACAAGCAATTAGGAACAAAAACATATATCTTAAATTTTCTGCTATCCTAAACGGCATCAATTATAATCGATAGAATATTAAAATTTAAATATCACAAACTTAGAATTATTTCGGAATGTATAGAATTCGAAAATTATTTGAATTTTCTATTAGTAAACAATTCAGAAAAAGTATAATTCTGAATTCAGCACAAAAATCACACGAAATGAAGTAAAACTTGTTTTTATCCACCTAGTTGTGTAATGATGCCTTTCTCATATCTCTCTTATTCTCATATAAAAAATGTATTCTTCTAACAGTTTTGTTTGATTTTCGAAAAACATGAAAGCTAGTGCATGAACTAGTGTAACCTACAAAATGAAACAGCTCTCAAATCGGTTAGGCCATCTTTCTCAGTGAAGTAAGTTCCACTATTTCAGGTACTTATGAAACTGAAATCGCCCCGAATATTGGCTTTGCAGCAGCCTTTGCGATTAGCACCAACCAACCAATCTATTTGCAGCTTACAGTTGTCTTCGTTTCGAAAAATAACCTCTTCGTTTGAATGCTTTTTACTGAATGAAACCCTGCACCTATGTTATCAGAACTAATTGGCTCAAGTGGCATGTTCCGCTAGTTATCTGGAGATTTGTGCCTTGCCGTAGCTTCTCATCAACTTCCTTATGGGAATGGAATGATAAAAGGAACATGGAAGGGAATTGGGAATTGGGTGAGGTGGAGAAACAGCACAAAACATAAAGAAATAAATCGTCCTGCATCCCCGAAAGGATGCTGAACGATCTGCAGGTGCCAAAATGCAGTTGATAAAACCTCCAATCACCGAGAGATTTTACAAAAGCGACACCATTCTGCATTCCCCGAAGAATGCAGAACGATTTCTTCCCGAATAATTACCTTATTTTCATTTATAGCTAATAAATGACTTACATGATACGAATATTTTTCAATGAAAACACCCAATGTTTGAACATAATTTAAAAAAAAATTAAAAAATATCTCCTCCGCCTTTTTTATAAACATGCTCGAACATATTTTCTGTCAAATACAAGAAACGGATTTTTTTTTCGTTTGCCTCAATGTTAGATATAGCAGTTTAAAAATAACCTGTTTTTGAACTAGTTTTGCTCATAACATCGGTTATGAAAACGCTACCTGAATGCGCCAGTCATTAAAAAATTGGTTTTAACAAACCCTAAAAGATGTTCAAAGATATCTGGATACGAAAAGAGAAAAATATAAATGCTAGAGCTAAAAATCTGATTTTGTGAGAAACACCCTAAGTTGCTCTTTAAAAATAGCTGTAACACTAAAACCGTTGCAGATACTACTATGGTGCTCGATATAAGTTTATCTACAATTTTACCGCGGAATGCAGGCCTCTATCTTAATACATCCGGAAAATAAGTTTTGGATCACCTTAATAATTAGAGCCACCCTAATACCATGTACATCGACATATGGCTTATCTTCACTGATCATTTGTTTTGAAGACATCATAGCTCTAAAGTATAAAGTTAAGCCACACATGTTTTTGCCCCCCTAAATTCCGGACCACTGTGCAATGCAATTTAACTCGGAAATTTTAAAATTTCTTATCTTTTACCTATTTTTTGAGATTCTACCTCAAACCTACAACAAAATCAGAATTTTAGTAGTTATCAATTGCGTTTGGGTTGTGCATAAAAATTGTTTAGAACGTTTGTCCAATACAAAAATATAACTATTTTTAGAGTTTTAGGTTATTTACTAAAATTTTTTAAATTTTCAGTGAAATCCAAGTTTCAGTTTTTTTTGTAAATTTTGTTTATAATAAATTTCCAACTAAAATAATAAAAAAATATATGTCATTCAAAAGTTTTGATTTGTTTTATTTTGACAAAAATTTTCCCAATAATAGAAATTCTCTGTATTTGTACCAAATTTCTTGAGATTCTTTAAACGGATATATAATTTTGATCATTAATACATTGTTTCTGGTAATGATTCTGATATTTTGATTGAAAAAAATTTACATGTCATCGCTTTAATTTTAGAGTTATATACAAACATGTGAAAAAAATTAAAAATTCATATATATTTATAAATTCATCGATTGTTTAATGTTTTCTTTTGATTGTGTAGGAATGGTAGTTGAGCGAAAATTGTAGCTGGTATCACTAGCAATCGAATGATGAATAAAAATATATAGGTCATCGCTTTGAATTTCGAGATATTTACGATCATTGTAAAAAGTCTCATCTTTTCTAAGGTCATCTATCTACAATTTTTATTATAACTTTGAGTAGACAACCCAATTTTTGTTTTTTTTCAGTGCATTTCATTTCTGGAAGTAGTACCTTTCCAATGGTGAACAAATTTTGAAGATCGGTTGACTAACAACAAAGTTATGACTCGGTAAATTTGAGGTTCTCAATATCCGATTCGGAATGCAGGTGCCGCATGAATGCAGATAGGGCACATTTTGAGCTTGAAAACAAACTTGGAACGGGAAAAATCAGATTTTCATTAGTTTTTCCTAAACGATCGTCAATAATGATATACTTGAAATAATCTACAAGCTTCACAAAATTCGAGGGTGTCAAATTTATCGAAATTGGTCAAGTAACAACTGAGCTATGATAGCTCAAAGTTACCGTTCCAACTTTTTTTAGGCTTGGTGCTCCGCGTAACTTTTTTAGGCTTGGTATTAAGAGTGTTAAAACACAAGAATTTGAGAAAATTAATGAAATCTTCATTGGAATCGATCGAACGATCAATATTATTTAATGTTTGAAGATGATTTCAAACAAATGTTGGCCGCGGCTTCGCTTTAGATGACCTATGTGCGAGGTCCAATTTTTGCACACTCTCTCCAACATATCGGCCGGTATTTCACAAATAATGCTACCGTGTGGATTCCATAATCCACACCAAACAGTGACTGTTTTGGAATACATTGATAGCGTTTGCAATGCTTCTAGCTGGTCTTTACTCTAGATGTGACAATTTTGCTTGTTGACGTATCCATTCAACCAGAAATCAGATTCGTCGCTGAACACAATTTTTCGATAAAAAAGTGGATCTTCCTCCAACTTTGCCAGCGCTCGTTGATATTAAATTATAGACCTTGTTCAGATTGATTTGACAATGGCACAAGACACGATATACGCGTGATCTGTCAAAAACATTGTTGCCAAAAAGATACCGGCAAAAAAATCACCCTTTCGTACGACGCAGGGGCGAAATTAAAACAAACGAAATTCTTTATGAACCTTTTAAAGTAATGAACAGGTACTTAAGAAAACCGTTCTTAATCCACCTAGCAGTGAGATGATACCTTTTTTTATCAATCAGCATGTGTTTTTCGCTTGAATATTCCTCGTTGTGTTTAGTTTTCATGAAATTATTTTATTGACCGTCGTTTTATATGAATTGTAAATGAAATTTTGGAACTGCAAGACGAATCGAAGATGGAAATTTTATGAAACCTTAAAATTATTTCTTTCAATCTAAACGTGTGACAATCGATTAAGCATTCCATGAGTTGTAGAGTTGGGTTCCTCTTTTGAGTTTTTGTGATTATTTGTGGTACTTTCACAAACGGTATTCAGAGACCAGCATAACACAAAATAGTTCGTATGTCCATGAATTAGTATGACGAAGAAATTGAAATAGTTTTAGCCCAACTTCGAAAATTGTGTAGTATCGTCATCTTCTATGACGGTTTGAATTTTAAAAACTCATCACTCTGTAATTTCAAAATTGGAAATCGGAATCGAATAAAATTTACCAATTTTGTATGGGACCATAAGTATATTTCAATTTGAATTTTTGGTTATCAAATTCGTTTTGGCCTTCTTCTGGCTTCTCTATTTCCGATACTTTCGGAAATCGGTGTAGCCGAAGTCATTTAAATTCGCTAATGGTTTGTAAACCATTTCGTCAGATTTGAAATTTTTGAAAATCAGTGTACCCATTTTAGGGAAATCGTAGTGCGTTCCACATAAAAATTTTGGGTACCTTCCGGGATCGAATCACTAATCAATAATCACCCTGTATCTCCTGAACCGATAGTCGAATCAGATTAAAAAAGCAGTAATTTTTTGGGACCTTAAGATTTTTTAATGGAATGTTAGATGGACGACATCGGTTCAGTCATCTACTAGCAAAATGAGTGGCATTGTTTTAATTTTATTACATATATCATCCTGTAGTTCCGGAACCAGAAAGTCGTATCCGGATAAAATTCAGAAACCTTATAATGAAGCATAGGACGGTCAACAAGTTCTAAGTTTGTAGAAAACAGTTAAGCCCTCTCCGAGAAAAATTATTGAAATTATTTTTCACACACAGATTGGCTTATCTTGACGAACTTCTTCGAATGGTATAAGGGTGTAAGAAGTTGTTTTTTTTCAGCAATTAATGTTGCAAGCAGTACACATAAATATAAATATTGAATATCTTTCTAACACATATGTCATATTCAAACGATTATGTTGCTTAAAACGAACCGTGCTAAAATTGAAGTGTCATGAAAAAGGGTGCTGTGTACAGTCATTTAGGTACCAAAAACCAATTGCATAAAACAGTATTGAAAAGCGTGTTTCACTTTGCTCCGAAATATCACTCGTAAAACTCCTACTACTGGAATAAGGCGAAAAGTCGCTTACACAAAAATATCGATATCTCCGTGAAAAATGGACGGATTTTGACAATCTATGGCTTGTTAGACAACTGTTATCGTGCGTAATCTAAGTCCAATAACTTATTCACACACACACATACACACACACACACACACACACACACACACACACGGACATTTTCTCAGTTCGTCGAGCTGAATCGATTGGTATATGACACACACTGACATTTTCTAAGGTTTGAGCGAATTCTATACATATTTTTTTATATAAAAAAAGGTAAAAAGATGGTTTGATGATTTTGGATAATTATGGAAGTCACTTGTGATATGGGGCCACACATATCGGAGATATGATTGTCGGAGATATGATCCATCGGAGATTTTTACACATTTCCTGAATAGCACTGAATAAGTGTTTCCACGAATTGACGATAGTTGCATGATCGAGTCTTTGCTTTGACGCTTAGTGTTTCAAAGGTATCGATTTCATATATCGTTCCCTCGTTAAGTATTCATAAAATGTCAAATAAGTCATAATCATTAGTCATAAGTCATAACGGAATAAATGCATGTTGATTGTGTATGTGCACTGTAAGATTTTCCTGTATAACGCAAACCTCTTCAGCTCACGGTTTAGTTCGAGCACGGGATCCTTTGTTTTTAACTAGTGTTTCAAGCAGCACAAGAGCGGTGGAAACCTTAAACCTGATGAAGAAGCATTTCTGAACACATTACGAACCAGAATATAATTTATTTCATTTGATTATAGAGGTTTTAACCTGAAAGGTAATTCGCCACTTTGAGACAGTAAAATTCTCTGACTCTATGTGAGATGTTGGGAATCGAACCCAGGTGGGCTGCATGGAAGGTGTCGAATTACTCAACACGCTATTCACGTTGCATACCCTATGTAAGGGGTAAAACGGTGTACTTTATAAAATCTCGCGATGATGCCGTTTACACTGACAAATATTAATGAATATTTGAAGAACCAATATCCCGTTAACCATTATTTATTTCATTTTTACAAAAATCGTTCAAAATTTACATCGAGTAAAATATTAGTCTTTGCATACCATTGTGTCGAGAAATAAATTTAAAAAAAAACGATTGAAATTGGACTTCCTTCACGTTTGTCATCCTCTAGCGACACTATGCCCTCCAAGAAACGTTTGTGCCACAAAAAAAAACATTTGTTCTAGACAATCACTTGTTCCATCAATCGGAATGCTCTTTTACCAAGTTTTGCGTTGAATTTAATGACCGCTCTTTGTTCCATTTTGGAATTTCAACGTGAGATGAAAAAGTGTTTAAGGAGCACTGTCACATACTTGATATTTGTCAATCAAATGTAATGAAATGTGACACGTAAATATTTACTACTTATTACAAATATACTATATATCAATATGGATCACTCTTGCAATTAACGAGGGACATCACAGTAAAGTTTGGTGGCAAAAAAGGTTACTAATACACTACAAAATTTTTTAATGCACATATGACAGTTTTCCCTATCAGTACATTGAACCAAACAACTCCAAATATATGGAATATTTTTCGATATACACTGCACGAAAAAATAAGCTTCAAATACGGTTAAGAATCGCAATCTGATACTAACTCGGATGAGAACATTTTGTTTTTATTAAAAATCCCTATTTATATAAATATGTGTGGAATGTGTACGCAGAACTAAACAAATTATTCTTAATGTTAGCTCCAGAATGTCCAGTCAGCGACTGGCACCATGAAAGAAGGTGACAAGCGATTATAAATACACTCTCCTACTCAATGCTTGATCGGAGAAATAGGTATAAAGTGAGAAGACTACCCGAGTAAAGTCTAACAACAAAATTAGAACAAATTGATATTTGATTATGATAGCAACATCAGATTGAAATCCTAATATGATATCGACTCATTAAATTTCCAATTAATATCACATTGTGTTATCATTTTGCTGTTTAAAGGCAAAAGTTTTGTGAAACTCAAAAAATGAAACTCAAAAAAATGAAAATATTATTATTTTAACAATTTAGTAAATCCATTGAAATTGAGCAAATTTCAAATGGCAGCTCAAAAATACAAAGTCAAGTTTCAATGGAAGAATTATTCCTCGTTGCCTTTTACAAAAATGCTTTGACATCCTGCCGAGATCCTGCAGTTCACCGCGAAGAATCGATTTTTCTCAACATTTTTTCAACTTTTACGCAAATAATACTTTTTTGAACCACGAGAATATTGGTGTCAAACCACACGTCTGGGAGGCATTAGATAAATTAGCGATCATCGGTACCACGTTTGTCTGAAGCTTTAGTGGCTTTGGCATTCCCATCTCGCAGATCGTCTGCCGTAGAAGGAGCTTATTTAGGAATTTGACATGAGAAATATATTTGACGTAATCGATTTCCTTCTATATACGTTATGTATCCGATCCTGCGTTCGATTTTTGAGTTCAGTTTAAAAAAATGTTTCGATATTTGTAATCATACGTAGTCGCGAAGTTCATTCCAAAGTTTTTAGACCATTATTTTCAGTACATCCACAAATCGGGGAACTGAATGACGAAAATAATCTACTCGCCAAACCCGTTCTGAAAATACCCATAACTTCATTGTTTACGAAGTTCGAACATCGAATATTGAATGTCTCAGATTTCAGAACCTAGAGCTAATTCTTAATAATACTTTAGTGGCTTAGAGGAGCCACCAAGAAAATATATGTTTAATTTGTATATTCCTAAGTAGTCCACAAACTATGTCGAAGACACTCTTCGAAAACAATTCTCACTTCTAGTAATAAATGCTTAGAACTTCATATACTTACTAACGCTAGATATTATGAGAAGTGTTTTATCAATCATCTGATAGATCTTGGAACTTTAATACACTTTTCTAAAGAAACCGTCTAACTAAATCTTCACAATTTTGAGTCATAGGACTAATTCTGCATCAAATGATTGTAAATTATAAGTCTACACCAGAACTAAAAATTTACTGCAGAGATTCTGGTTCTATCTGTGGTCAGAAGCGAGATAATCGTTCATTGTCCCAATTAGTCGAAAAAACAAATGATCTGGGATATATACCTTATTCCCGGATTCTTAATTCACGTTCCCTGTGTAGTAGGAGACTTCACTGTAATACGTTCAGTCTCCAGAGCCTTTATATTCGTATTTCAAAGTGATTACATGTGCGATATAATATAATATTTGAATGCTACAGCTTTGGATATGAGAAGGACAAAGAGAACATTTTTATACTGTGCTCAAAGAGCTATACTGCTATTCACGGTGGATGCGGGATGGAAGCGACGCAACAAGTGTGCATTGACAGAAACTACCTACATACAACTTTGTGAAACAACACTGCTTGTCATATAACCGAACATTTTCCATCACCTTATAGCTAGCACTTACAGTCCATATCAATCGCGAAAAGTTCTCATTCCAAATCACCTAAGTTCGAAACCGGATTCTCTCCGCGGTAGTGTGGAGGAGATTGCATGAAATCTTTTTTCTTGCTTGCGACTAATATGGAGATTGCATAAAATCTTTTTTCTTGTTTGCGAGTAATATCGCCTAAATGTATACTATCCCGGACCTTGCTTGGCTGTTCTAGACCATGTTCGATGTACGCGCTATTGTGTCTGACTGGCGTTTTAGAGTGACTAAAACAAGATTCAGAGTGGCGAAATGGTAGCGCGTATGCACGGAATGCATAAGAACGCAGGTTCGAGTCCTGTCTCTGAGCGTATCTTTTTCCAAAAATTCATCTTTTCTGTTAGTTTTTCTTTCATTCGGCTTCTCCAATATATGTTTCCGCTCAGACATTGCAAACACTGAAGTATAACTTGTTCTTTTGCTTACTGTATTGCACTTATCATACAATTTATCAACATTTTTCAGTGTTAAACAAACTTTCTATTTGTCGAATTTTTAATGGTTCGTCTATTGAATGAAATTCAATTACTTATTAGAAAATAAATAATTTCAAATTTTGACTAAAAGTTTAAACTATTCGCAAAACAGTTCACAGCAAGGGGCAGATCGCTTAGTATATTTCTTTTACATTCTAACTTTCCCTGACTGAGAGAAAAGATAATGTGCTGCTAATTTAAATCAATGTCATGTATGCAATGAAAAAATATCGCAATCAAAGTAACTTGTAATACACTGTTCATTTCATTTCAATTTTGTTGATATATTCTATATATCAGAAGTGATCTGCCAAACATTACCCTTGCAGGTTATAAGTTTCGTTTTTTCAGCACTATTCATAACATTCATGAGCAAAGTTGAATACTACTTCATAACTGTTGAACGTGAAGACGATAGGTCTAAAAAAGCGTAATTCTACAGTACTTATAGGCGATATTTACTTTTGTCAGAAAAAAACACACTTAAATATAAAAATGTTCACACCTCGATGTGGGCATCATGCTCAATTATTTTTGATATTTCACTTCTGGGTGCACACTAAACGCAAACTATTAAACATGACTGGACTAACAGCCTTTTTCGTCACGAGATGGTGTTACTGTGATGTCTTTTTCGATTTGTATTGGATTCGTTAAAGTGATCCATATTGATATATAATATGTTTGGAAAGGTTTAAAAAAATGCACGTTCGAACACATAAATTACACTATTATCTACTGAGATACGATTCGTTTCTGGAAACTTAATGCACGCACTGTATATGCCAGAAAGGGATCAGGGTCATTTCGTCAAAAGCCATTTCACCAAAAGCCGTTTCGCCGAATGCCATTTCGCCGAATGCCATTTCGCCGAATGCCATTTCGCCGAAAGAGTCATTTCGCCGAAAGCCATTTCGCCGAAAGAGTCATTTCACCGAATGGGTTATTTCGCCGGAAGTCATTTCGCCGAAAACCATTTCGCTGAAAGGATAATTTCGCCGAATTCTTCATTAGTCTTAATATCGTAATTGGAATTGATAACAAAGACAAATAAAAAATGATTATGCTTACTCCCGTTTTGTTGACCTACAATCGTACTTCTGATATGATCCAGAGACTTGAATAATTTTTGTAGGTTTATTCATAATCCTCAGAACAGAATTCCCAAAATAACTTGTAGACTTTATTAGTGTACCTATCAGGCAATTGTTTGCGAAATTTTTCGATAACTGAATGCAGATGAAAAAATATCTAATGCGGCTTCGCCACATCTTTTTGTTCATATGTTATCCGACCTCGCTACCGCTGGTCCGGACCTAACTGAAGCAAAGAAACCCAGCTTTAGTAGACCGGGCAAACGAGGCGGTTGCAGGTTTGCATGCAAGAGACCGCCGCTTCCGACGGCGGTTCGGCGGTCAACTCTTGGCTTCGATTCTGTGACTGTGCCACATGCGGAGATATATAAACAAAATGATATTTTTGACCCTAAAAAAATGACCCTTTTGGCGAAATGACCCTTTTGGCGAAATGACCCTTTCGGCGAAATGACCAAATGACCAGACGTAAAGTATCGTCTATCCTGACGTCTCAGGAGAAAACGAATTTACGGCATTCCTTCTAAGAAGTTAATTTTATCTGGCTCGCGTTTTCAAAGTGACATCATGTCAAGTTAATACTATGACATGCCTCCCAACACCACTAACCGGTGCGAGACAACTGCCAGAAAGGCGTGAACGTTTGGAATTTTCATCTCTTACATTGAAAACTTTCCGAATTTCGATTCAGTGTGAATTTTTCAATTTCTGAACAATCGAAATTTGCTTCATCCCAAGAACAGTAGCATAAAAAGAGTACGCTTTAACTCACCAGATCCTTCGTATAGTAGTGATGAGTAAATCCGTACGATAGCGGATCCCG
This sequence comes from Malaya genurostris, assembly GCF_030247185.1. NCBI lineage: Eukaryota > Metazoa > Arthropoda > Insecta > Diptera > Culicidae > Malaya > Malaya genurostris. The sequence goes on from NC_080571.1 coordinate 259,789,236, forward strand.
ATCCGTGCCCGTCTCCGGTTCGTCCCGGAAGTCTTCCACCTCGAACAGGTGATTGACGGCATCGATACGGAATCCAGCAACACCTTTGGCCAGCCAGAAACGCATCACTTCCTTCATCCGCTCCACTACCGCCGGATTGCGAAAGTTCAGGTCCGGTTGTTCCTTGGTAAATTGATGCAGATAAAATTGGCCCCGTCCCGGATGAAACGTCCAAGCTGAGCCGTAGAAGACCGATTGCTGAAATCAGATGCATCAGATAAATCTACTCAACGTCGGCTCACGCTCGTCAACAAACCCAGTTATTCGGTGGATCAGGATTGGCTCCGTCCGTTCGTTTTTTGCCATCGTGCCACACGTAGAAATCCTCGTACTGGGGATCCCGGGCAGCGGAGCGTTGAAACCACTCGCACTGGTCACTGCTGTGATTGGGTACGAAATCGAGCACAATTTTAATTCCCAATCGAGTCGCTTCTACGACCATCGCTTCGAAATCCGCCATCGTGCCGTACTCCGGCTGAATCCGGGTATAATCGGCTATATCGTACCCAAAGTCGACCATCGGCGACAGGAAGATGGGAGACAACCAGGTTGCTCCAATGCCAGCATCCGCCAGATGCGACAGTTTCATCGTGATACCACGCAGATCCCCAATCCCGTCACCGTCACTATCCATGAACGAACGTGGGTAGATTTGGTAGAACACCGTATCCTGCCACCAGTCCCGTACCTCCGCACTACTACCATCACTGATACCGTAAAAAACTGTTGATAATAATGCAAGCAGTAAAATTCGGTCCGTCCTCCGTTTCCGCGGCAAAATCAGTTCTCTTGGATAGTTTTTCATTCCGTTTTGTAGATTGTTTATTAGGAAGAGTGACTAGCGTTTGTGGTGTTTTATTTGAATGAACTCTGATGGCACTGCAATTATAATGGGAAGTGTTTAGCGTATAGAAGTTATACAGTTGGAGTTGAATATCACATATAAACCGCCAGCCACTACTTTGTACATACAAGATTTTCTGATTTCATATCGAGTTGGTAACCTTCACGGCGCTTACAAAAACTCCGATGCTGTAATCACAATATCAAAATGAAATCGAATGGTGCTTGTGTTATGAGAGCAATAAATCATAGTATTCACCTAATCAAAACACCCTTTTTCTGTCAGGAGGTTTGGGACCAAACGATCCTTGTCAGAGGAATTCTGACATATCGAACAACATAAAACAAACTACATTATGCTAATCAACACATAGCGAAGATTCTGGCCTGCAGCCGATCGATCTTCGCAACAACACGTCATAAACAGAGTGGAAAACAAACTTCAAATGACTCGAACGTCATAGATCTCTTCAGCACAGTATGTTATAAGCCATCCTAAACCGATTTCAGTCAGGTGTAACAACAAACGAGTATGTTATCACGGTTGAAGTAACATTCATTAGTATTGCTGTTGGAAGGAAAACAAGCAAGGATAAGTTAATTTTCCGCTCACCTTTCCGACGCTCGAACAGCCATCAAAAGCTTCGTCTTCTTCAGCCGGATGAAGGTGTTACACACTGTGTAAGGTACGGAAAGGGACGAGAATGTTTGCATACTGCTATTTTCTTGACAAACATTTACAGCTACTCAAGCCTTATCCGTGCTGATGTTGCAAGGTTAGTCTCCGTCAGAACCGTCCCAAATGGGGAAGAAAAGTGAATCAAGATGGAAAAAATTGCTCCTATCGATCTGATGGCAAAATATTTTATACATGAGAATTTGTTATTGATTTTAAATCGTAATTTATTCACGTTCGACAAAGTATGTAAGAAAAGTAAATCAAAAGTTGTTGACGATGGGAGCGGGTCGCTTCGCCGCGGAAGTTTTTGTCCGCCGAACAGAGAGCATGAATTTCGCTTAGCTTAAAAAATCAGATCAAAGTCGCTATGTTATTTGGCTGATTGCTCGACTTTCAATCAACGAATTGTAATACAATATCTTTGCTTCGACTCTATGAAGCAATGCAATAAAACCTGTTTTAATCCACCTAGTGGTGTAATGATGCCTTTCTCATATCAATCATACTATCATATATAATACTGTTATATTCTTCAAAATAATTTTCTTCGATTCCTAAAAACAATAACCGAAATCGGTCTGTTTGACCGTCTGCTGATAAAAAACTATTAATTGGAGAAGATTTGAGGTCGATTTAGAAAACTTTTTACGGTTTTTCGTCCTTTTCAGTGATGGTATACAATTTTTAACACACTTTACCCTATATTTCCGGATCCGGAAGTCGGATCCTGATGAAATTCAGGAATTACGCATGGGACCACATGACCTTTCATTTGAACCTAAGTTTAATGAAAATCGGTAGCGCCATCTATGAGAAAAGCTAGAAAACATATTTTCATATTTTTGCACATTTTACCCCATAACTCCGGAACCGGAAGTCGGATCCAAATAATATTTAGGAATTTTGTATGGGACTTCAAGACCTTTCATTTGAACCTAAGTATGTGAAAATCGGTTCACCCATATCTGAGAAAAGTTAGTGCACTTATTTTCACAATTTTTTGCACATTTTACCCCATAATTCCCGAACCGGAAGTCGGATTCAAATAATATTCAGGAATTTTGTATGGGACCATAAGACCTTTTATTTGAATCTAAGTTTGTGAAAATCGGTTCAGCCGTCTCCGAGAAAACTTAGTGCAAAAAAACGTTACATACACACATACGCACATACACACACACACACATACACACACAGACATTTTGCGTACTCGACGAACTGAGTCGAATGGTATATGACATTCGGCTCTCCGGGCCTCGGTTCAAAAGTCGGTTTTCACAGTGATTGCATAACCTTTCTATATGAGAAAGGCAAAAATAGTTCGAAAATTGTTCAATACTGTTGTTAGAGACGAATTTGGCGCTAACTCGAAAAATGTTGGCAGCATCCTCTCAAATTTTCATGAAACTTGCTGACCATGAAAACTTTGTCACAAAAAGGCACTTTGCATACTTTGTTTTCTTTTTTTTTTCAAAAATTATCTAGACTGTCATATGGAAAAGGCAAACCTTTTTTCCATTTTTTTTTCAAATGGCTTCAGTCGAAAACTGACAAATCCTACAAAAAAGTGTTGTATGAGTAATTCCCACAAAATTTGCAAAAAAACATTTTTGATTCGAATGAAATTTTGTTTGATAGGTAATTATGTTCCCTACCTACAATTAAAAATTCTAGTTGAGCACTTTTAGGAAAAACAAGTTATTAGAAAAATGTTTTGCTTGTCCAAATTAATTTTTTTAGTGTAATTTTATCGAAAACTAAACCAATGAAAGTCATAACCATAATCCAGTGGAATTCAATTTGCATGTAAACTTCACAGGTTTTCTAACTGCTATTTACCTGATACATTCAAAAAAATATCAGGTGTTCAACTTTGCTTCCGCCGTTTTTTCCCAAATTAAAAGCTTTATTGCGAAAAACTGCTTACAGATGTATTATTCAAAGTATTGTCCGTCGCTAGCGACAACTTTCTCCCATTTTTCCGGCAATTTCCGGATCCCGGCTCGAAAAAAGAAGTCCTCTTTTGACGCTATCCATGAAGCAATCCATTTTTCCAACTCTTCGAAGGATTGAAAATGTTGATCTGCCAGGCCGTGTGCATTCGAAAGGAATAGGTGGAAGTCAGAAGGGGCGACATCTGGGGAATATGGCGGGCGGGGCAAGATTTCCCATTTCAGCGTTTCCAGGTACTTTTTGACCACTTTTGCGACGTGAGGCCGAGCATTGTCGTGTTTGAGGATGACTTTGTCATGTCGTTCTTGATATTGTGGCAGCTTTTCTTTTAGCGCACGACTAAGGCGCATCAGTTGCGTTCGGTAGCGATATCCTGTGATGGTTTCCCACCAAATACAAATAATAACCTTGGCGCCGTGAATGTTCGGTTTTGCCTTCGACGAAGTAGCTTACCCGGGCTTTCCCCATGATTTTCTGCGTTTAGGATCGAACCCACTTTCCATCACCGGTTACGATTCGATGTAAAATCCCCTTACGATTTTGTCTTTGAAGCAATTGCTCACATACAAATAGACGGCGTTCGATGTCCCTCGGTTTCAACTCGTACGGCACCCAGTTTCCTTCTTTCTGAATCATGCCCAGGGCCTTGAGACGTTTTGAAATGACTTACTGATTCACTCCCAACGATTCGGCAAGCTCTTCTTGGGCTTGGCACGAATCTTCATCAAGCAATGCTTCTAGTTGTTCATCTTTGAAGGTTTTTTCTCTTCCACCACCATGTTTGTTTTCGACATCGAAATCACCATTTTTACAACGTTTCTGAAAGCATTCGATGCGCTTCAGCTGCATTTTTTTCGAATTATAACAGAAAAGTAACTCCCCGCAAATGACTAGAATTGGGCACATAAACAGACATTTTCGAGCGTGAATAATACGAAAACAAGAGCAACTGTCACTGAAACGGCGATGACAATTCGTTAGTCACTGTACACACTCACTTTAAAGGCATTATCATCTATGTATTTTGACCAACCTCAGCTGGTTAGTGACGATTTTGGTATATATTCATAGCAAACTTGAATTTAAACTTTGAAATGAGCAAACTTGAATTTAAACTTTCAAAAATTCTGGTGGATAATTTAAACTAAAATAGGTAAGACAAAGCGAGGTACTCACGCAGCAACACTCAACAGACGCCTTAATATACAAGATTAGGTCAAGATCATTCCACACGTGCTTCTACAATTTCTACCTAAGAACCGTTTCCTACTTTTGATACAAATCCTAAAAACGGTACCTGTACCTTTGGAATCAAGACAAATTGTGTGACATTTCACTCTGGTTACATAGGTATCCATTTATATTTCAAAATGCTGCTCAAGGATATCATTGAAATAATGCTCAAACAACAATACATCCATTAGATATCTGATTAAACAGCTGCATAATACAGAATAGAAAAAAAACTTTGCAAGCCTGTGTAGATTCCAGTCAACGTATGAAATCAGCGAAGAATGGCATTTTTGCAGCATCCAATGGAAATGTTCTCTGTGATTCTTTTGGTGCACTGTTAAACGAATGCCAAATAAAGCCAGTCTTGCTCGCGACTGTGAAAATACCATAACAACCCCCCCTTATATAATAACGTCAAAAAAATATCTGGCACTCACAAATTCCACAGTTTTATGTATATTCCTGGTGGTGAAAAAGAAGCGAAAAGGAATAATTCAGAACGTGACCCAAAAATATTTTCCTTGTATAGAATCAATAAAAAATAGCATGCATAAAAATAAATAAATATTTGTGTTAAATTCAACACATAATGCTGTGGTGGTTTTTTTCCCTCGATGTTTCTTCAAAACTAAACAATAAAATAAAGTAAGAATGCAATATTTGTTTAATGACATAAACTCTTTTCAATGGAATTCTTGATTAATAAAAATATACTAGGTTGCTATACTAGACCATATCTTCTCATAAACTGGGTTTCATTAAATTCTGATAGTTTTATTTTTCGATAAAATTACTCAAAAAAAATCTGTTTGGACAAGGAAAAGTTTTGTTTTCAAACAGCTGTTTTTCCTTTAAAATGCCCAACTTGAACTTTCGACTTTCTAGATAATAATTTTTAGAAAAACTAAGCATGCAAAGTGTTTTTTTGTGACAAATTCAAATACGACTTAATGCGAAATTGGTCTATAGCGACGCAAAAGTTTTTAATAATTGCGACGCAAAAATGCCTATTTTCATCTTACCTTTAAAGTCAATATATCGAACACAGACAGCTGATCTCGTTACAACCAAGGGTGTTCTTATATGTGATGACGACTAAAGCTGGGACCCTAAGTCTTTTTGCCTCAGTTGGATCCGAACAAGCGGCAGCGAGGTCAGACAGCAACAGATTAAAAGTCATGCGATAAAGCCGCACTAGTCAATTTTGTTGCTCATGCTCAGTTAACGAAAAAGTCGCGCATTACCTGGTGGATACACCGAACAAATTTTTCGATGCTGAGAATAATACATTAATCTGGAAAAGTACTCTTATGAAAAAAAAAACACGGAAAATGGTTTACTCATTATTCAAAGCTGGTGAAATTTCAGATATACTATTTTTTCTCAACAAGGCAGATCTGAACAAAATAATCCTTATCCCACAACCGAAACAGTTTCTGGGATTATTTTCTTCGCCAGCTTTTGTTCTCACCATTTCATTCACCAATTATTTTCGTGTCTATCGTCCATTGAACTCTAATGAAAAAGTAACCTAAGTACATGGAGCCTTTACGTAATAACGAAAAACCGAATTCAAAAATTTAAGCATTTTTATGAATATGCTTTTTTAATTTTCACAACTATATAGTAAACTTTACGTTTTCTCATTTGCTCAATAACATTGAAAGCTAGAATACAAAGAATACGTAGAGGAGACTGGAGCTGGTTGGCCGAGTTTTGCTTTCGGAATTCCTGTACTCTTTTTTGTTAGACTTTTTGTTAAACGGTTTGCTCTGTCAGCAGTGGCGTCTCGCCCTCATGTGCACCTCGTGCACTGCACAACCGGTCGAATTGAAGGAATGAACTGCGTCTCCAACCCCATCCAAATTCAATAATTTTTTTGGAATCTTTATTTATTTGATGAAAGCAGGTTGGATCGCACCGAAATTGCGTGTATTTACACGCATCTCATACATCAGACATAAAATTTCAAGTATCTGTTGTCGCTGTGTTAGCGTCTTTTCCGTGCACATGAGTTACTGTACAGATTCAAGAAGAGAAAGAATTACTCAGCTCAGCTCTGAGACTTGTTTGTTTAATAAAAAATCCCATCCGAAAGTAAATCGTTATCTCATTGTATTGAAAAACACAAGCGAATCTCCATTCCTCAATCTTTAGTTTTCATTTTTTCACTTATAACGAACTGTTACATCTGTTATGTTACATCATACCACATAAGCAGTGCACAACTATTCAATCTTGTCACGAGACGCCACTGTCTGTCAGAAAGATACACCTTTTGAGCATATACGTGATTTTTTTTATCCGTTCATAAAAATCAAGAAAATAGTTAAAAACAATCAAATGCGAAGAAGAAAACCCGGTCAACCAACCCACAGTAGTTTGAATCGATAAGAATGTGGACTCAATTCTCTAGCTGCTCAACCGTTGATCCGATATACATAGTTCCTTTGAAGAACTCAATAGTCCATTTCAACAATTTTTTCCCTTAAGGGATGGAAAAATGAAGTCTTCTACAAAGTTGTAGAATTTCTAACGAGAAAAAACTTTGCCGAAGAAGGTATAAGTCATTTTCGTTAGAAATTTCTTAAAATCAATTTTTTGTACATAACTTTTTTCGCTATTGTCTACTATGTTCGAGACAATTACTAAAAACGCAAAATTACACATTTTTGTTGAAGACTGTGTACGATTTGGCCTTTTCCTTACAAAATTATTTAACATTCTAAATTTTAAATATTTTAACTTTAACTACTTATAGGAAGCAATCTCGCAGACCAAGACACATACATACACTTTTTGAGAAGCTTAAATCAAGTAATATAAAGTTACGAATTGCGTAACTCTAAATAAGTTTCCTGAATAAGACAACTATAATTTCCAACTTTTACTGATTCTAATTTCTTATTGCTATTCATTTCTTTCTTTTTTATTTGTTTTTTTTTGTGTACTTATAACTATCAATACATTTCCTTATAATCATCAATATTAGCATTATATCTTTTTCCGTCCAAAAAAAGGATAACATCTCACGAATATTCAAGTACACTTTGCTCTAAGCTAAAATTACAACTGAGTCAACCAACCCCGCACAAAACTCGGCCAACGGACCAACTTAATCAATAATATTTAATATTTAAAATAAATTAATAATTTTTAAATAATAATCAGCATAAGAAAAATTGCCATCTTCTCGTTGGGTAGATTTCTACCTCAGCGCTACTTCGAATTTCCGAAATTTGGTAACGGTTTACTATAACCAAAATCAACCTTTACGATACTTTATTCTGCTGTTTAGTCTTTCATTTACACTGGTGCATCATTTTTAATTCACTTACCCGGTTGAGATATGACCTTTTAAAGTTGGCCTGGGGTAGAAATGTACCCCACAAGAGCGCTTACGTTAGTGTTTTGTTGAAAGTGAAAAATATGGAAATTTTATTATAATTTTTTTGTGAGCAAAATATCTAAATATTGCGAAGAATATTGTTAGCTACAACATTTCTCAACAACAGTAACCATTGTATAAAACATATTATAGAGTAGTGGCATATATGAGCGAAGCAATGTCGATATTTCTGGCTTCAAGAATGAAACAGACAGAACACATTCATTATACTGGAATATGTTATAATTTTAAAACCATACTCGCATTTGTTGCTCAAAAAAATATATCAAAATAAACACAGTTTTTAACTGGTTGGGAAAATATTTACCATTCGTCAAAAAAACAATTTTCAAAACCTTACAATTCTACAAAAATTTTAAAAACCGGTGGTATTAAGGCCCAAAGGGAATTTTGACATATTTAGGGACTTGCAATATAAAAAATATACTTTATAGAAAAATTTACCAAACTCAAATATTATTATAAAAGCTTTTCTGTGATAGGTTTTGGAATGAAGGTGCACCGTTTATTTGTAAATACAATAAAATTTTGTAATTTAATTGTAATTGTAATTCACTCCAAACAGCGTTTACGTATAGAAAAACCTGTTTTAATCCACCTAGTGGTGCAATGATGCCTTCCTCATATTATTCATTTTTCTCCTATATATTACAGCAGAAATTCATCAACATGCTACAACTTAAAAAGTTTAGAAAAGAATTTTTAAGATTTCTGTTGCACATTTGAATTTAAGTTGGTGAAAATCTATTCAATCATATGTGAGCAAGTGAAGTGAGCTCCATTTAATCAGATTTGATTTCTATTGTCAGTACTTCCGGAACCGAAAGCTGGATATTGGTATAGTAACATTCGGTTCATTCAACCATGCACTAGTATGACCTATTATCAATGGTTTATTTGGTTACAGAGTCTCATGGTCTGCAAACTAACGAAAATCACTAGCCAATATAAAGAGGTAGCTTATGAACAAAGTATTCCTGAAATTGAAGTTTTCATGCTTAGCACCCTATCTCCGGGACTATGGGTTTGATCCGAATGAAAATTGGGATATTCTTATGGCATCTTAAGAACTTCCATCTCCTATAAAAGTGAGTGATATTATTTTCACATTTTTGGTGCATTATTTTCACAGGGTTTCACATTTTAAATTCACTATTTCCACATTTTTACCTTATTTTATATATATAAAAAATAGGAATAGAATTCGCTCAAACTTTAGAAAATTTTTCCGAGGGCCGAATGACATATACCAATCGATTTAGCTCGACGAACTGAGCAAATGTCCGTGTGTGTGTGTGTATGTGTGTGTGTGTCTGTATGTGTGTTGTCAACTAAGAGGTCGAGATCTCAGAGATGGGTGGACCTATTTTGATCAAACTAGTCGCAAATGAAAGATCTCCCCGTCACCCAAAACGCTATTGAATGGTTTTGAGATCGGATGTTTACTTTTTGAGTTATACGAAGTTTTATGTCATAATTTTCAGTTTTTTGACAGTATCTGTCACAATTAACCTTGAAAACAGAATATATTTTCAGACTTAGATTCCGCATGGTAATACAGGGTCCGGCACTTGAAGTGTAATCAATTAAAAAGGCCATAAATTCAGTTTGGAAAATTACTTTTACTTAATTCAAAGTACAAAATGTGTAAAAATAATACAAAATTCAGAATCAATTCACTTTTGCTCGATATGACCACCTTTTGCCTTGACTTGATGACTTGAGAGAGCGAAGGAGTTGCTTCGTTTGGCCGAATGTGACTTGCAGGTATTTTGGCCCACTCGCGGACAATAACTTTTTTCAGCGCCTCGAGACTGGTGTATCTTTTAGTTCGGACTTTGCTCTCCAAAATGGCCCAAAGAGAATAATCCATTGGATTCGCATCTGGTGAATTCGAGAGCCATTGTGTGGACGTGATGAAGTTCGGAACGTTGTTTTTCAGCCATTCTTGGTTCACTCGAGCTTTGTGAGACGGTGCCGAGTCCTGCTGAAACGTCCATGGTCTGCCACCGAAATGTTTGTCTGCCCACGGCTTCAAAGCAACCTCCAGAATACTTTCCCGATAATATGTCGCATTTACCTTGACGCCAGGCTCGATGAAAACGATTGGAGAGCGCCTATCTTCGGTTACAGCGGCCCAAACCATTATCTGTTGCGGGTGCTGCCTACTGGTGGCCAATCGATGACTCAAATTCTCGTATGAACGGTCGGTCAAGTAAATCCTATCGTTTTCCTATCGGAAAGTAAATCCTATCGGAAAAATTTTCTCGTCAGAAAATACAATGTTCGGAAATTGACCGCTTTCGGCCAAACGAAGCAACTCCTTCGCTCTCTCAAGTCATCAAGTCAAGGCAAAAGGTGGTCATATCGAGCAAAAGTGAATTGATTCTGAATTTTGTATTATTTTTACACATTTTGTACTTTGAATTAAGTAAAAGTAATTTTCCAAACTGAATTTATGGTCTTTTAAATTGGTTACACTTCGAGTGCCGGACCCTGTACCTATTCAACAAGCCATAGATTGGTAAAATCCGTCCATTTTTAACGGAGATATCGAAATTTTGGTGTAAACGACTTTTTCCCTTATTCCAGCAGTAGAAGTTTTGAGCGCTGCCTGGCAAAGAAATGCTTGGGAGCAACGGAAAACACGATTTTTTATACTGTGACATACAATTGTTTCTAAGTAACAAAAAGACTGTGTTCAGCATCCTTTTTCATGACAATTTGCCTTGGACCGATTTTAGCACGGTTCGTTTTTGGCAACATAATCCTTCGAATATGGCATATGTAAACCAGATGATATCAGCATTTTCGAATTGAAAGCAATTCCATAATTATATTGATTTAAACTACTTACAGCAATAAAAGCTGGAAGAACATAACTTCCATATACCATACGACTCAGCTCGTCGAGATCAGCAAATGCGTGTGTGACAAATATGTTCACTCAATTTTCTCGGAGATAGCTAAACCGTTTTCTACAAACTCAGATTCATATGAAAAGTAGTATACTCCCAAACAAGGTTCCTGAATTACGTTTGGATCTGACTTCTGATTGCGGAACCACAGGATGATATATGAAACGAAATTAAAATAATGCAATTCATTTTTCTCGTAGATGGCTGAACCGATCTAAGATTCAAATGAAATCTAAGAATCATTTATGATTCAAATGAGAGGTCTTAAAATCCTATAAAACATCTTACTTTTTACTCAGATCCGACTTCTGGTTTAGTAGATACAGGGTGATTAGTATAAAAATGTCCATTTCACATAACCAAATTGGCAGATTTGGAAAGTCGATTACGAAATAAATTTATTTCAGTTTAAGCGGTATTCAGTTTTCGAATCGGAATGTACCACCAAATTTTAATTCGCACTACAATTTCTTAAAGATGTCTACACACTACTCAGGTGAATTTAACTGATTTCGGCTACACCGATTTTAGAAGTTCGGTTCCAGTATCGAATCGTTTCTCAAAGCTTAATCATTTTTTCAAAAAGGCCAAATCGAACTTTAAAAACAAAAATTCAAATTAAAGGACTTAAGGTCCCATCCAAAATTGGTGAATTTTATCCGATTCTGGAATTACAGATGATGAGTTTTTAAAATTCATACCGATATAGAAGATGTAAATTGTTGGGCGTATTAATTTATAGCCATTCGAATCATTTTGAGTTATGCTAGTTCCTGAATACCGGCTCTGGAAGTACCATAAATAATGACGAAAAACTCTAAAGTGGAACTTACTTCGACATCTCATGGAATGTTCAATCGATTGTCACACGTTAAGATTGAAATTCGATACGATTTGCAGTTTCGACATTACAGGGTAATGAGTGATTAAAATCTCAATTTGCCGTTTAAAAATTAAATTAAATTAAAATAATGTCATGAGAACTAAAAAATCTAAGAATATCGATGCAAAAAAACACATGCGTATTGATAAAAAAAGGTATCATCTCACTGCTAGGTGGATTAAGCACGTTTTTATGCATATCACCCAGTAATTCCGAAACCGAAAGTTGGATCCAAATGAAATTCCGGAACTTTGTACGGCACCATGAAACCTTTAATTAAAAATATATATTTGTGAAACCATCTTGGAGAAAATTGAACGACACTAATTTCACATTTTTGGTACATATCATCCTGTAATTCCGGAAGTGGAAGTCGGATCCAAATTATATTCAGGAACTTTGTATGAGACCATGAGACCTTTCATTTGAATCTATTTTTGTGAAAATCAGTTAAGCCATCTCAGAGAAAAGTGAGTGACATTATTTTCACACTTTTGGTGCATATCACCCCCGACTTCCGGAACCGGAAGTCGGATCCAAATGAAATTCAGGAACTTTGCATAGGATCGTGAAAAATTTTGCATAGGACGTTTCATTTTCTTTCTAAGTTTGTGAAAATCTGGTAAGCCATCTCAGAGAAAGGTGAGTGACACACACACACTCCTCGAGCTGAGTTGAATGGTATATAAGATTCGGCCCTCCGGGCCTCTGTTCAAAAGTAGGTTTCCACAGTGATTGTATAGCCTTTCTATATGAGAAAAGCAAAATGTCACGAGAGCTTTCTAGGATTAATATTGCATTCATAAATTGCTTTCAAAAAGCTTCGATTCACTTCCGCTGTTTTCTAACTGGAGAAAGATTTCTCTAAAAAACTCATAAAAAATTAAAATAAGAAAAAAATTGTCACTCCCTTAAATTTGAAAAATGAAAATCCCTGAAAATGATTACCCTCGAGGCAGAAATATAAAAATAAGCAGCTGAATGTTTACATCGATAAGAGAGGTGTTTTTACTGTTTGAATGGTCAAGTGGTTCAGCATATTCGAGACGCTTTCCCGAATCAAGTGCGAAGTAATTCTGTTCAACATTCAACCTTTGAATCTATTCCACTGATCATAAATACCTATGCAAAACCTGTTCATCCTAACTCCAGTTACTTTTTTTCGTATCCTTCTTCCGAAGTGGTCTCATTCAGGTAGACTATCTGGTTGAGATGGGTTTTAACTCAAGAGGGAATCATCCTTCCGATGAAACCTTCCTCATCCATTGCACAATCACCGGCATAAGCATATTCTATCAAAAACTCTCTCACGTAAACCCAAGGGAATGATTTACAAATCAGATGGAAATAAATTGAATACGAGACCGGAATCGTACGTCCTAAATAGCATTCTGTACTTCCCGTTCCATCACTGCACTAAACGGCATGAAGGAAGCAGGTAGTACTTGACCCAGAACAGCAACGCTGTTATTACAACACATAATCCGAACTTCATTTCGATTTCAAGTGGTCAGGCATCCTCGCACAGAATACGTAAAAATCTCTGCCATCACTTACCGGTTTAAAGCAACCGAATTAGACCAGCAGTGCGCTATCAGTCTGTGAGTCCCCACTTCTAGCAGTCATCTACTGTACGTACGTACCTAGCGCATTACACAACGACACACCATTCTCGTAAACCACGCTGTCCTTCCAAACAATACCGCCAGTAGAAGACACACGAGTATCGGAAGAAATTTAAAAAAAAAACACACGAAAAGGGCACTATTCCGAGACTTGAAACAAACTGACGGGAGAGCACTTTCGAGTAGCACAAATGTCACTTCCAATTGACTCTCGCACCAATCCGACCGACAAAGCGATTTGTGTTGGTAATTTCACACCATCAGCAGCAGCTGATCGAAAGCATCGGAATACACCGACGCCGTGGAGCGCATGTGCGATGCGCAGCAGATAGGTCACCGCTACGAAGAGAATCTATCGGAGTTCACTTACTACTCGGGCACCGCCGCTGCTGACGAATGAATTTACCGTCCTTAGCCGTGGCCTGACGGTCGACGGCTATTGTATCACTTTTTGTACCGAGCAAAAGAAGACACAATCGAAAGAGTGGACGTCTTTCGTATGTTCACTTATCGATCCATTGTTTTATCTATTGTTCCTACGTTGAGAAAGGGTTATCGCATCAATTTGTTTGTAAAAATTTTTCCCATCAGAACATAACTCATTCTGCCAGGTATGGAAATTAAAATTTCTGTTTGCATACTTTAACGTACAAACTCCATCATTTCATTGCATTATCAAATATTGCTGGTAGATTTATGTTAGCTTCGTGATTTTGCATCAAATATCCGGCTGTTAGGTTCGTGATTTTGCATCAAACGGCAACTGAAAAGTTATCATAAATAATTGAGAGGACACATTAGCAGAACTTGTAACGCAAAAATAGATTAAGAGATTATAGTTGGAACTAATTCGTAGCGTTTTACCAAGAATGGCGTGAGCCAACTGTTCATAGCTGCATATACAAAAGTATACGAAGCTACTGACAAAACACATCTTTACAAATAGATGCCATTTGGTTATTGTGCTTACAGCATTTGTTGGTGATGTTTGCCCCAGAAAATTTGTTTTGTGTTACTTCATTCCTTTATCATAAAGAAGACTGCCGCCGAAAGTACACTGAAGAAAATTGGTGCGTTTGAAAAGCGAATTACCGAGAAAGTTGCCGTATTATAAGCATCGTCACGACAAATTAATTTAGCTTTAAGACAATGCCGGATCGCATGTTTCGAAGGTCTGAAAACATATAGGTAAAAGCTGAAATAAGCAGTTCTGCCCAAACGGCCATATTCACCGGTCATTGCTCCATCGGATTATCATTTGTTCCGATCCATGGCGCATGGTTTGTCAGAGAAGCATTTTGTAAACTACGAAAATTCCAAAAATTGGAACGATTTATTCATCGAATCTAAAGAAAAAGAATCTTTTCAAAGTGGTATCCTAGCTTTACCAGAAATATGATGAAACGTCATACTTTGAATAACTGCACTATTAGAAAACTCCCATAATTAATATTTTGCTAACGTGTAACGCAACAATTCGGGGTCGCCATATGCTTTAACTAGTCTTAAGTTCTGTAGAAATAACTGCTAAAAGATTTTTGCCTTTTGTATTCATAAAAGCTAAGTAATAACAGTGAAAACTGACTTTTGAACCGACTCAGCTCGTCGAAATCAAAAAATATCTTTGTGTATGTATGTGTGTGTGTATGTAACAATAATCTGCACTTGATTTTCTCGGAAATGGCTGAGCCGATTTCCACAAACGTACACTCAAAATAATAATTACGTTATAGTTACGTGAAAAGTTATGTTGATATTTTCCACCCTACTTTTCACGTAGATTTTAATGGACTGGCATTTAAAAGCTGTTTAATGCATAATCCAGTAAAAGTTACGTGTTTCATAGGTAAAATGTAATGTACTGTTCATATCACATTTACCTATCAGTTCATATCAAATTTAGATACCAGAGAATTACTATTTTATATATTGGTTGAAGTCAAAAGGGAGATTTCAGATTTTTATATAAATCTATGAAATGAAAATTAAAACATTTATTTCAGAAAATTAGCATACAATTTCAATGGCTTAAAAAGCAACTAATAACGTCGTGGTATCTCAAATCGACAAGCCTCCAGAAATAGTTTTTGTTGCCATTCAACCGAAGCCAAAGTCGAGATCCAAGAACTCCCACAACACTACCGATGCAGGTTGAAGTCGCACTACATGATTCCAGTGTCTCTAGCTTCATACCGATTTTGAAGTCGTTTTTCGGTGGACCAACGGCCTGTTTGAAGCATTCGGCAGGAGCGGGTAAACTTCCGGACTCACGCAAGCACTCGGTCCAGTTGAACACATGAAAACTTTCATACCGGAATGGTCCGGTCGATGGAGTAAAAAGTTGTAATTAAATAACATTTCTCGCAAATATTTACACTACTTACACTTCGAGGGCCACTGTTCGCCATTTTTAAAACCGAGTTTTTCACACTGGAAATTCACATAGATTGTTTGACGTTTGGTCAATTCACGTAAACCTTATATGATAACTCTATTCATTTTAGGAGAAGTTCGTATAACATTCATTTTCGTCACGTAAAATATTCAATTTGACATTTGAAACCAACTTACATGATTTTTCAAGTGAATCGAACGTGATTTTTTATTTGAGTGTAGATTCAAATGACTGGCCTCTCGGTCTCATAGCCTGCTACTGAATTTTATTAGGATCAAACTTGAGGTTCGGAACTGACGGAGAAAAACAAAATCTAAAGAAAAAAAAAGAACACCCGATTTTCACAGTTGTATGCAAGACACGACCGAGCACAATAACATTAAAAATTGAACGATTTATAGGTTTCCATAATAAACACAAACATGAAGATGGTGAAGGATGCACCGAATCAAAAAATTATAAACTTATTCTAGTTTAAGCGCATAGATTGTTTGCGGAAGAGATAATTGACAATTAGATTTTTTTTATTCTTTTCCAAATATTTTTATAAAGCAAGGTTTTCGAAAAATATTCTTTAACTGGAAGTTATCGTATATGGTTTTAAAGTTACTTGAAAGATCAATTTTAGATAAAAACATCCTAAAGGTATAAACTAAAACGAAAGAAACGATTTAATATAATATTAATATTATTTTCCATACATATGTGTTATACTCATTCCAGAAATACTCATGTTCTAAAAGATCACCAACTGCTTTTGATTTAAAAAAAAGTAAACCTACTTGTCTTGTGTTCGGGAGAATAATAATGTACAAATTTATTAACTTTAAACACTGTGAATCGATTCAATCGAAGATTGTATATATTTTAGTCAAATTTTACCTATAATCCTATTAAAGATAGATAGATAATGATAAAAATAATGTTTTAGCCACAGAAGTATCTATTATTATCATCATAACACAAGGTTTTGCTCGTAAATAGAGATTTCAGTACGCACACAACCTCCGCTAACAAATCAATCCATGTTTAATCAACTCAAACGGGTTTTACCGTGTCAATAGTTATTAAAAAAATAATTAAGATATAAATCGGATGATAAAACACAAAATAAAATAAAAAATCAATTTGAGTCAATTTTTTCAACAACTATATTGGCCATAACGATGATGCAAAGTTCGATTCAGAACTGAGTGTCTTAAATCTGATAACTTATTACCCGTCTCTGGAATTATTGAGTTCATGCAAACCAAAATGCATGCAACTGCAAATTGCTTGCCGAATAGAAACTTTTCAACCAACTTTCTTTTGGACTCATCTCATCAAATCATGACCACATATAAAAAAAATTTCAAAGAAACAAGCTGTGTGTTTAGAGACCGAGTATAGTTTTGTAATGACTGTGAATGGTTTTTATATAGTAATGTGAGCAGAATTGTAGTTTGTACGCCCCTTGCCCCGAATAGCTTTTTTGTAGTCATGTGCGATGACCACGATATCATGAAAACCAATGAATCGATTACCGATCAACGATTTTTATTTCTGCACAAAAATATCATTTCGTTTTGTACGGCAAACGCAAACTCTCAGAGAATCGAAAATTGTTGGAGTCACTGTGTCGATCTAATAATATGAAATAAACATTTTTTCATTCCCAAAGGAGTAACTTTTCATCTCATCCAATATTCTAACAGTTTCAAAATTGAATCTACAATACAATGGAACTAGGTAAAACAATTTCTGTATCGTTTATTGTTAAAGTTTCCAGACTACTGAAAAGCACTAAATTTCAATTATTTTCGTTCAACTTGCGATGGTTTAAAACCAGCAAAACTAGTCCTAAAGCTCGAATGAATTCACTCAACCTTTCCTAACAGACACTCATGCTCAGTGAATTCTCTTTATTTACGACAATGCTTTAAGCTTGACTGACTACTGGCTCAGTACCACGGATCCAAGGGTTGTGGGGCTTCCATGAAGAACTTGCCCGTTCTGTGCGTCGGTCGCTTTTGCCTCCGGTCGTCAGTGGAGTGAGTATCAGCTTGGCTTGGATTCGGATATATTTGAGATATGTTGTTATTTTCATCCGAACAACTTTCCTTGTTGGAAGCAGCACGAAAGCAACCAAACATCGTACTTTTGTTATTGTTTGCTGGCAGCGGTTGAATTGAATGGAAAAGGTATTTACTGCCTTTCTGTATGAGCTGATCGGACTCAACCTGGATAGGTAGCAGATTTGTGAAAGGATACGAAAAAGTTAATCTGTTATGTAGCAGCCAGCCGACGATGGCTTGGGACAAATGCATTGTGGCCAAGATGGATTGTTCAACGTTGGATTTGCCGTTGTTGCATTTTTGAACTAATACATGAGTCTGAGAAAGGGTTTCTTGGAACAGTTATTGCTGTTCTGTTGAGAGTCGGATTAATTTGTTAAACCGATGAGCCGATTATGATTTTGATCGAAGATTCAGGTGTATTTTAGGGTTACATTCATTAGTACTATATTGGAAGCATCATAATCGAACAAATGCCGAAAACAGGTGCTTGCTAACATCGAAGTTAAATCCCCGCTATATTCATAACTTGAATATGCCTGTTTGAACCGTTTATAAGTCGTGATCGTTTAGTAAATCGCATCATTTTTAGCTTACTGTTTCATTTTCAAACAAGTTATCTAATGGCTAATGGGTCTTTATTTTCATTCGATTTGGCATTTCTGCGTCCACATCTATCCGATGAAATAGCGCACTGCATATGAACACTATGTACGGCTGATTATGTTCTATTACATATATTCTGATTATTTTATGAACTCACCTTGCAAACAACAGTTACGAAAACATACATTCATTGAACTTCAATTTGTGAGATGAATGGGAGAATTATTTTAGATTTAATTAAAAGTTGGCAAATATGCCATAGCGGCTCACGAGATTCGAATACAGCACGAAGAAAAATCATACATGGTACTGATTAACAGTTCTTGGCCTTGATCTAATTTATCAATTCAAGCGTCACTTTTCGCTTCAATTTGAAAAAAAAACTGTGTCATTGAATGTCTAAACTGATACATACTAAAATATAATTACAGCTTTCTATCAGCAGTTGGATAGTATTATACGAAACGCTAGGAAAATGGTAAATTACCATTAATTTTGTACATAAACAGAAAAAAGGCGGTAAAATTTCGGGTGATATATCCGTAAAACTAGATGTTGATAGCACGGAAAAAATTTTTAACTAAACAATATCAATCAAGCGGTCATATTATGCCTCTGCCGCAACTGATTGTGAAAATAGATCATAGAAATTTTTCGTATGGTAATAGGTAAAAAAAACTAAGACAGATAATTGCTTTTGACAAATTTCCCCTGGAAGGTAATTATTTAAGCTTACTTACCTTTGCGAGCGGCCTTCCGACAGTTAACCAAAACATTCGCCATGGCGGCCGAAAACATGCGTGTAGGCATGTTTTTGAGTTCTTTCTTCGCCGACTTAGTCACCACATGAGATATTCAGCCGCTCCATCTCCTCCAACGATCGTTTCAAGTGGTGGGCCGACGCCAAATCCGACCAGAACACCGCGTCTTCGCCCTTACGATGTTGACAGATGATCGACGCAATTTCGCGATCAGTCTAGAGTGAAGGAAGAGCGGCTTTGACGTCCTATTCTAGTTTGATTGTCAGACACTGCAGTTCCTACTTGGGGAACATAGTGCGGGCATATTCGGAGTCCACAAAGTGCCGCACGATGTCCGTTCTTTGAACGCGCACACTTCTGAACGGAGTTGCTTCACTGTTTTTGCCATCACGGTTAGAGTTCGACTGATAGAGCTGTCAAATTTTGTCTACTGACTCATGGACTCATGGGTTACTATGATTGATGGTTCATGGGTAGTTTCGTCAGTGCGGTTGAAGGTAAACCCATGAAAAATCGTGATTTTTTTTCCATTTTTTCAAATTACAAGGCTGAGTGTTAATTATCATTCCACTCAGTTCGTCGAAATCCTTAAACGTATGTGTGTGTACGTGACAAAAATATGCACTCAATTTACTCAGAGATTGTTGAACCGATTTTCTAAAACTGAGATTCATATGAAAGGTATTACTGATTCATAGACTGCTGATTTTTTTCATTTCGTTTATTAGACACGGCTCAGGATCTTTAAGAGATATAATGAAGCCGACTTATCTCATTTGTGTGTAATTAGTTCAGTATTTTTTTTGTCTTTCTCATATAAAAAGGCTAAACAATCACTATGAAAACAGACTTTTGAACGGAATCCCGGAGGGCCGAGTGTCATATACCATTCGACTCAGTTCGTAGAAATCACAAAATGTCTGTGTGTGTGTATGTATCTGTGTATGTGACAAATAATGTCACGCGGTTTTCGCAAACTTAGATGCAAATGAAAGGTCTTATGACTCAATACAATGTTCCTGAGTTTCATTTAAATTCGACAACCGGTTCCGGAATTACAAGGGAATATGTGCAAATTTATGATAAATTTTCTCGGAAATTTCTAAACCGATTTACACAAACTAGGATGAAAAAAATGGTCTTGAAATTCTTCAAAAAGTCCCCGAAAAGTTCCGGTATTACAGAGCGATAAATGAAAATGATTAATTTCAGGAGTATTTTTTCAATAGTGATAGTGAAACGAAGTGTAAATTTTTATGAAAGTTACCGGTAAATTCATCTAGTTGGTTAGTGGATATAATCTACTTTGGGACTACTAGTCCTCGGTTTCCACTTCCCAACGCTCCGGTAATAGTAAAGGAAAGCTACAAAAACGGAACTCACTTCGTTTGCTCAGGAACGGTCAAACCGATTTTCACAAATCATGCTTCAAATCAAACCTCTTTGTGTCTTAAAAGATACTGTGCAATTTCATCCAGATCCGACTTTCAGTTCCGAAATTATAGGGCGATGAGTATCAAAACTTTCAAACTACCAAAATGATGAAAACCCGGTACGCATCGGTACGTGCCGGTACGGAAGAAGAAAACACCATCGCCTAGCAAACAGCGTGCTTTGTTCAATTTTGTATAGCGTGCAGGGTTGCCACATTTAAACATAATTGTTCACAAATTGAAAAGTTTATGGTAGTTTATACCCAAAGAAAGTTTTTGATTTTTTTCAAGTTTGAAAAAAAATTTTTGATAGAATCTTCTAGTAATGTTTTCAAAAATATAAGTTATGTAAGAACATAACCAGGTTGATTGAAAAGTAGTTTTCAATTTTGTGCTCGGATAAAACATCTATCGATTAAACCGATAAACAAATAACGGACTTTTCATAGATTGCTCCCTCAAGTTAAACGAGATTGCTCCGAATGTTTCAAATATTATCTTTTCAATATCACAACCAGGCGAAAGATCTCGAGAGTGCTATTTCAATTCAAGAACTATCAGGTAGAATGAAATCCAAAAATGAATATCCATGCTATAGGTAAGCAATTTAATCAACCAGTGGAGGGTGATTGTAGTTATTTTCACACTATTTAATTTATCTCGCATTCTTATTGAATTCCCGATTGTTAATTTGTGGATTGCATTTTAGCTTAATTGAATAACAATATCTTTACTTCATCCTAACATTCAACTTCAGCATACACTTCGAATCGGTAGGATGGACCAAAGGTGAATATGGGTACGGTTAGACGTAGTGCAGGATTGTTTGGGCTTGGTTGAAATTTTTCACGTCAAAACCAGGAGCAGGTTTTTTTTCGATTTTCTAATAGAGCGAACACGATCGGCAATAGTTTTAAACTGAACGCTGCTACTCGTATTGCTGTCAGATAAAACCGTCAATGATTCGTCAATGATAGGACCCGAGAGATGTGTTTCCGGGCAATAGTTCTGCCATACCAAGACGTGTGATTGGAATCAAATGCTAGGACGTTCCGTTTGTCCGTAGACACGTGCATATCATTTCCTATTCACAGACAAGAAGATTTAAAGTTAGAACATTAAATTATACAAATTGAGTTTATCCTAGCATGCGCTTCAGATACAATCTACAAGAAGTAATAAATCTTGTAAGTCAACTCGAACATACGTTCATGCGGGCTGTACTTCGTTGCGTTTATCCAAGTAATTGCTAATGCTGTTATTCAATTCACTCTAAACGCAAGCCGGTTCGACACAGCGAGCTGGAAATATATTTTCCGAATATAATGTTGATTCAATTCGGTAACCTAATGGGATAGCTAAACTTTGTTCGGATGGAATATCACTCAAGCATGGACTGCTTTCGGAAAGGATCGACGGCAGGCGATGCCGGCGAGAATGTGTTTAGCAAACAACCAAATCGATACTGTAAAACCATGTAATTTACTGCTAAAAGCTTTTATCTATGATTGAGATTGGTTTGATGTTATTTCGTGATGCTAAGGTCAATGTCATCACGGCTTCGCCATACACACACAGCGAGTATCGTCACCGAAGTAGTAAGGAATCGGATCCTTATCTTCAGAACAGGCTTCATTTGTATGCAAATACTGATTGGCAGATATAAGGGTGATTAAGGAATATTAAAGTGGTGGATCAACAGAAACCATATCATCAATATCAGATATCAATGTGCTAAATAATCGAGAACTGCTGTTTAAGTCATGTTAGAGTCAGGATCATTGATATTCACACTAGACCTATGCGAGTAATTACATAAAAACATGCTTAATCCACCTAGCAGTGAGATGATACCTTTTTTCAACAATCCACGTGTGTTTTTCGCATGAATATTTTTCGGTGATTTTTGTTTTCTTTCAATTATTTGAATGACCGTCGTTATAAGTGACAGTTTGAAATTTCAATCGCTCACTATCCTATAATTTTGGAACTGCAAGTCGGATCGAAAAACAAAATTGTATAAAACCATAAAATTATAGATTGAATCTGAATGTGTGACAATCGATTAAGCTTTCCATGAGATGTCGAAGTGAGTTCCACTTTAGAGTGTTTGGTCATCATTTACGGTACTTCGACAACCGGTATTCAGGAACCAGCACAACCCAAAACGATTTGTGTGGTCGTGAATTAATAGTTTTGAGTCTAATTTTATGTGGACCATAAGTCTTTTAATTAGAATTTTTGTTTTTGACACTCTTTTTGTCCCTCTTTTTGAAAACGATTGTGCTTCTCCTTTTCCAATACTTTTGGAACCAGAATTCGGAAGTCGTTGTAACCGAATTCGGTTAACTTCACCTAAAGGATTGTGAACCATTTTATTTGGGCCGAAATTTTTGAAAACCAATGTGGCCATCTTTGAGAAATCGTAGTGCGTTCCAAAAGAAATTGTTGAATACCTTCCGGGATAGAAAACCAAATACCGGTGCAACTTAATTTTGTTTGGTCATCGACTATCAACATCTGTGAACCCTATAAATCCGACTAGTTTATGTGAATTGTCATTTTTACACTAATAACCATGTATCTCCTGAAACGGAAGTCGGATCTTATTTTTACTGGTTGAAATATGTAATTTTACGCTACTGCGTTGTAGGCTGGGTATGTTTGACACAGACTTACGCCATTCTGGTAAAATTCAGTCTTGTAACGAATTACGATTTCATATATTAAGTCATACGTGGATTTAAGTCACTTGCTAATTTCATAATTTTCTTATCGCTTTCTTTGCTTCATCGTTCTAAATTATGGTTGGAAATTTTAAACACTTCATCTTGTGTTCCCGATTCTTAGTGTCAATAAAATCGTAGTACTAGTTATGCAATGATTCTGTACGCTATGAATCGGCTGCGAAGTCTGTTGAAACAGAAAGACCAAATTTCACAAAAGGAATGTAATGACATGACTTCCTGTTCCCGGAACCGGAAGTCAGATTCGGATGAAATCCAATAGCAGCTCATAAGACTGTAAAACTTTTTTTTAACCTAAGTTTGTGAAAATTGTATTCAGTTCCGATTAGGAGTTTTTGACCAATACACAGAGGTCTCTTTTATGTGGGGGATGTGTACCGTGGAAAAAAACGCGAGAGAAACGTTTTCTAATTTTTTTTAAATTTTGAAAAAAAATATTTCGGGATAACACCAGAACTCGACATTTCATGCATTTAAAAAAAACCGAATAATTTTGAAAATTTTCGAAGGATAACCTGCGTAGCTTCGGAAATTCGCGTAAAAACCGCGTAACTTCGGAAATGCGCGTAAAAAAACCTGAAATTTCCGTTACTTTGGAAGTCCACGTGAAAAACCGCATAAAAAAGACCTCAGTGTATGTCCGGTACATCTGCACCGTAAACTGGAACCAATTATATAGTTAGTCCAAGACATTTTTAAACGTTTTCACATGACCAAATATAAGGATACGCTCTTACAAATGTTTATTTTTACTTATCGCTTCGTAATTTCCGAACCGGAAGTCGTATTCAAATAAAACTCGATAGCGATCTAAAGTATGGTGAGAGCTTTTATTTGAATCTAAGTTTGTTAAAATCGGTTCAGCCGTCTCCGATACAGTCGAGTGCATATTTTTGACATTTAACGATCTCGACAAACAGATTCGCATGGTATATGACACTCCGGGCCTTGGTTCAGAAGTCGGATTATACAATGATTGTATATTCCTTCTATACGAGAAGGCAAAAAAGTGCGGAAACAGACTTTTGAACCGATGCCCGGAGAACCTCCTTCAAACAGTTCGTCGAGATAACGAAATGTATGCGAGTATGTGAAGAGAGTTGGCATCACTAGGAATACGATGCGGTGCCTAAATTGAACGACGTCAACCGATCGTAGCGTCATCTGCATATCATTGGCGGTGTTATCAGATTTATATGGAATGTGTGAAAATTTACAAGTATGGTGTGATTCCAGCTGAAAATCTAGAATTTGTCAGCAGCAAACCCATTCGCGAGTGTTTAATTCATTTTATTTTTCAGCTCTGCTGTGTCATCTTGCATTGTATAGAGCAATGCGAATAGGAGAGAAAGATATTTCACATTTTTCTTATTTACAATATCTTATTATATTTCTCCTTACTAAAAGTCGGGCTAGACTACACTCAGTCGATTATTCGGGGAACGTTTGATCAATGGATCTATTTTTATTCGGGTCCAACACGACGATAAAGACGCGCGCGTGAAGTTTATAATCGTGTAGATATTGCTTGCGACCATGCCTAACAAGGACGTTTGTAAATATAGTTTAGACTGTGAGGGGAATCTATTTGAAATTTTATTATATTAATTAGGAAGTAGAAACCGAAATTACTTCGTATTGCGTAAGGCGTTGTTGTTCGATTGATGGCGATCGACTTGGTATCTTGCCAATATAACGACTGTCAATTGAAATAAAACAGAACACAATGAATTAAATGTATGAATTCAAAGAAATTTCGTATATTATTAGGAAGCACATAATAATACAAAACGCGGCAGAATTGCAACGTATTCTCGGTAGCCGGCTACCCAAAGCAATAAACACATCATAATATTATTCAAAAATTTACTAACAAACAACCCCTTCCTATGTTGCATGTGGAAATGCAGAGGATTCCTCGGTTTCTAGTAGCAACATGCATTGAACTAACAATCCTTCCTTTCAAATGATAACCTACCAATGATTTTTATGTTGACCGATTTTCGCTCCCGGAGTAATAAGGAAAATGTGCAAAAAAATGAACAAAATCACTAATTTTTTTTTCAAAGCCGCTGAACCAATTTCCAAAATCTTAGATTCTATTGTAACGTCTTACGATTCGATAGTATACACTTACAAATTTCTTCCAGATCCGACTTCCTGTTCCGTTATTACATGCTGATAAGTATCACAAATTAAATTTCAAAAACTTTTTTCTACACATGATTTCATCTTGCGTATGTTTCTGGAGTTGTGCAGACCGGAAATAGTGGTCATACACTTCAAAACGGAACTCAGTCCACTTTCCCAGATATTGTTGGACCGATTTTCACAAACTCAAATGAAAAGTCTAATGATTCCATAAGTTACTATTGAACTTTATCCTCATGAAACTTTCGGTTCCGGAATAACATTGCTTTCTTTCATTCAAGAATCGTTTTGAAGAATGCTACATTTCCAGACCAGTAATACGAAAAAGGTTTCATTGCACTACTGGATGGATTAAAACAGCTTGTTGTTTTAGAAAGATCCCCTAATCAAGGATGGCTTTTATCGTATCAAAGAACGCTCACCAGCAACTCTTCACACGATTGAATCAGTGCCATCAAAGAGAAACGGATATCATCGGAACAACAAAAACCGGGCATGGCTCATTTAATATAGAATAGACACCAGAGGGAGAACGAATTTCTCTCGAAGATATTTCTGAGAATCAAAGGTTAGCACGCTGCTGTGGGGATTTTCTCTGAAGCAACAAACGATCGCTTCTTCTCGTTTCGCGACCCGATTCTATACGGGCAGTTGATAATTACGATAGAATCATTTTACTATTGCCTCTTGATCTAACTATGAAACCTATCATTTTAACTTATCATGAAACCATGAGCAATAACTCTTCTCCCATGAAAATTAATCATGGTTCGAAAATGCGTTACTTGAAGAATGCATTTCTTTCAAAGCTCGTAACTCCAATTTTCTACCCGGATATCGCTTTTAACCCTCTGCCTCAAGTGATGTGATAGATTGCTTAATAGATTAATGGTAAAGCAAACATTGAAAACCAAGACCTACCGAAAATGTTTACTTGATCCTGAAGCATGTTCATTTAATAATCGTGTTGTTTTACCCACCGGCTGATAGAGAATTAAACATAACATAAAAATAAAGATAATGAACCGAAAGTTGACATCATAAGAAACTAAGCACGGCTACGCTTTACATTTGACAAATATCAATGTTACATTTTGTTTGAATGTAATCTTACATATTTGATGTGACCGTTGTTGCTAGAATAATATTCCGAGAGCTAGCGTAAACCAAAAAATAAATTCGATTGTGAATTTGGAACACTATCTAACGAAAATCAGAAAAATATTTTGTTCGACCACTTTGATTAATTTGTTACATAGATATAACAACACAAGCTGTATTGATTTACCTAAATATTATGAATAGGACAACTTTTATTGCAAGAATTCGACATAGAGTTTTTTTTAAGAGGTTTGATTCACACGTGTTTTTTCATTCAGTTCGTTTAAGTGTTTAAATTCTGAAACACAAAATCAAAACTGAAGCAATGAACGCAAGTAAACACGTTATTTTAGGCGTCGTCGTTTTTCAAAAACATAATATTTTAATTGTTAATGATTCTGATTAAAAGAAGTTCGTCGTGCTTTTCACAGAAGTAATGTTGCAAAAATTAACATCGTTGCAAAAATCACACAAAACGTCTGAATTTATGTCGCAAAAATTACCATCGTATCAGGAACACGCCTGAAGTTATACCTCACAATGTCAAGTGCGTTACGTTTAAATTTCAGCGGAATCAGTGCAAATAGATCATGATCCGAGAAATTTTAATCATGGTGTATTATCATAACATGAAAATATAATATTTTCTCCGAATCATGACTCGTTTTACTCATTTCTAGAATTGGAATTTTGCCCGTGCAGCAACGATTATTATCAGACTATATTTTTTTTTTAAGGGCCGTGAAATACTCAGAGTATGAAGTGGAGCGAAGAAATGTAGAAAAATTCTCTCGCGGTTCATGCATTGAGAGACTCGAGTTCTTGTAGCATCTTCTACCGGATTGAAAATGTTGTATACAATATAGATAGCAATATAGCAGCTTCTGTCAAATTTTCGACAGTCACCAACCCTGCTCCTAATATTAGAAGTCAGAAGCTCAGACCTTTTCGAACCGGAATGCGAAATAACAAGCAGTAGAGCAATTCCATAAATTTATAGCAAATCGTTTGACTTCACACTCTCCTAATTAATTAAAGCTTTGCACACGAGAACAATGTTACTCTAGACTTTTTGAAAAATGCAAATGAATTTTGGTAAGCACTTTTTCCAAGTTGTAGCTCGGAAACTGTAAATAGTGCAAAATGGCGTTGAAGAAAAAGGTCATAGGGGATGGATTGGGAACTCAAATGAAATGACCTTGAGCGACCATTCGTGGTTGCTGCTCCGTTACTGATCGGAATTAGCTGAAATTGTACAGGGTATTTCTAAATTATTCGACCTGACATCATCCTTCAATGTACAACTTCTGGTAACCTCAGAATCCATTGATCAGTGTCGGCACCGGCCAGGTCCAAACGTTCGTCTAAGGAATGAGAAGAGATGTTAGTAAAACATTTGTTGTTACTACTAGTGGCCATATTCAGCAATGGTAGTATTCACTTGCGACTTAGTATGTTCTCGGAGTCACCACTAAACTCACATACTTCCCGAGTGGGCGTTTCAACAATATACGATCTTGAAGTCCCCGGAAGTCTTGATTTACAGTTCTTATTCGTGGAATCTGAAGAAAAATTTTAAATACCATCGCGTAACGAAAAAAAAACTTCCCTATTTTTTCTAAATGAAACTGCCTGCTACAAAAATCAACCAGTGAATATGATTTAGACAAAATAGTTGCTTCATGGTAGTGACTTATTCTATAAATTAAATCAAATCATTTTAAATCGTCAAACAAAAGTCAACTGATTTCACACGCGTCTTGGTTGTTTTTACCATTTATTTAATATTTACCGCGAAAAATGGTTGATTTGTTATATTAGTTGATCTAAGCAGCTGGCTACCGAGAAAAAATTATAATTTATCAAACAAACAAGTATCTATGTATCTATTATCAAACAAACAAGTATCTCGCTGCTATTAACATTGTAATATTAACGGATCTTCGCAATAGTTGATTTTGATATTAACATGGGAGAAGAAAAAAAACCGAATAACACTTTTCTCGGAAGCTAGCCGGAAATCGATAAATTGAATGAAATTGTATGACGAGATAATTTAGTAAAGTAGAGTAATCAGATGTGAAATGTTGGAAAAATCTGATAACTGAAGAGAAGAAGAGACTCCTACAATTGTCGCCTTTTACGACAAGGAAGTGGATCTATTCTTGGATAAGTTTTTTTCCGCCGGATTCCACAGGACTGAAAAATCGGTGCCATTCATCAAAATCTGAGTTCAGTTCAGCTTAAAAAGTATAGAAAACAGCTACCTCGTGGGTAATATCTCCATGAGAAAATTTGTGGCTAATCTTTAGAAGCTTATTCTGTTATTTGAATGACTTTTATTCTTCAAAAATTATATATTTTTTTCATACGGGAAAGTATGAAAAATCTGCCTCAATGAAAATTCATGTTGTCATACCACATTTGAAAACACTTGGACTAGGGACATTTTATCTAAAATTTCAACCCTTTCATCGACATATTGACGGAGCTGTAGTGGTTCTATTGATTATCATTTTATTTGACCACTGTACAGGAAAAATTGGAAAAAACCATGGATATTTTAGGTATTGTCGTGAAGTATTACAAATTTTCAAACGTATTTTTACACACTTCCGATTTTTGTGCCACTCTGGACTTTTCAGTAATAAATAAATAATTTTTGAACGCGTTGAAGTGCTTCGGTTTCATAGCTTTTTTTTCAATCAACCAAACAATCAACCATGCGTTTCCATTGAAGCTCTAATGAAAGGGAACGCATTATGTTTAGTTCTAGTAGTAATTTACCATACGTTTGCGTCGTATAGAACTTCAATGGAGACGCATGGTTGAATGTTGATTTTTATTAAACAATCCTAAAAATTGTGGTTATCCACAAAACTATGAATCCGAAGCACTGCAGTTTCCTAAAATTATCCATTTATTTATTACTAAAATATCCAGAGTGGTTCCAAAATCGAAGCTTTTGAAAAATTGTGCTTTCAAATTTTCAAGTAGTCTTTGAAGTAAGAAAAATGCCTCAAAATCAATTTAGAAGGAACATCTTTGTTTTTTGATTCGCACTTATCAAATTGATAATGTAGATATTAGGTTACGATTTTTAATCAAATTATTTTCAAATAAACCTATTCTTAGTCCTTCTAGTGGTGTAAAAATGCCTTTCTCTTTCATCGAGACAATCTCATTAAAATATGTTTTACCTTTGTAATGAGATAATTGCTGACACTAATTTGGTCTCATTTTTGACACCAAGTCGTTCGGATTGATTCGAGTAGTTAACAAAAGCATGCTTCCGCATTTATGTCACATATTCGACATTATTTCTCAATCCAAGCGCTTGACATTTGCGTTTCCTTGTTGTATGAGAAGAGTGATGCTATTCTAAAAAACCCTTTTTAATCCACCTAGTGGAAACTAAATAGTCTTTTGCCATTTAAACAGTCTCAAAAAACATTGATGAGGTTATACTCTCTTCGAATAGTATTTTACCGTTCTTAGTCCCAGAAAGTCGGTTTAAAAAAAATGTTTTGAGTTGACACTAAATCTCGACGTTTTATAAAATTTTAAGACCTTTGAAATTTTAGGTCCTTTGAAATTTAAAAAGGCTTTGAAAATTTCTATTCGATTTCGGAAATCTCAAATTTTAAAGTTTATTTTTTCCAAAATATTTTTTTTACAAATGGCACTAAATCTTCATGACATTTGGCATCGAGAATAACATTTTCGATTTCGGAAATTTCATGTACCATAGAGGGGATGATTTTTCAAGATCATTTAGCTTTAGCGATTTAGCTCACATTTTGCATTGGGACTTTTTACGAGGTGCTTGAACTTTAGAGCACTGCCACTTTACGAAATGAGCCCAAAATATTGGCACCCTTATATACAGGGTCCGGCACTCGAAGTGTAACCAACTTCAGACCTTCGAGCCTGGCGTCAAGGTAAATGCGACATATTATCGGGAAAGTATTCTGGAGGTTGCTTTGAAGCCGTGGGCAGACAAACATTTCGGTGGCAGACCATGGACGTTTCAGCAGGACTCGGCACCGTCTCACAAAGCTCGAGTGAACCAAGAATGGCTGAAAAACAACGTTCCGAACTTCATCATGTCCACACAATGGCTCTCGAATTCACCAGATGCGAATCCAATGGATTATTCTCTTTGGGCCATTTTGGAGAGCAAAGTCCGAACTAAAAGATACACCAGTCTCGAGGCGCTGAAAAAAGTTATTGTCCGCGAGTGGGCCAAAATACACCTGCAAGTCACATTCGTGCAGCTTGCGATTCGTTTTTTGACCGTCTCAAGGCCATAGTCAAGGCAAAAGGTGGTCATATCGAGCAAAAGTGAAATGATTCTGAATTTTGTATTCTTTTTACACATTTTGTACTTTGAATTAAGTAAAAGTAAATTTCCAAACTGAATTTACGGCCTTTTTAATTGGTTACACTTCGAGTGCCGGACCCTGTATATTGAAGCGGTAAAAAACAACGTGGTTTGTCGGTTACGTCACTTATACCATCATATCTTCGGAACTAGAAATCAAAGCCATTTGATCTTCGAACTTGATCAATGGCCCAACAAAAGCTTTCGAACGAAGATTGTTAAAATCGGGTCAATTATTTACGTTTAGCATTGAGCTCATCAGTGCATTAGCAGATTATGTTGATCTACTAATGCCACCTCGCGGATCAATATAATCCACTAAGCAGACGTAATGTCATTACTATTTGACGGGTGGATCTCCGAGACTCCGTGCTAAATTCGTTTTTTCCAGCAATTATAATACCTTTCTATAGAGAAAGGCAAAAACATGAAAGAGACGTTTTTTTCTTGAATCAACCGAACTTTGAACCGAGGCCCATAGGGCCGAGTGTCACATACCATTCGACTCAGTTCGCCGAGTACGCAAAATGTCTGTATGTGAGTGTGTATGTGTTTATGTATAGGTTTGTGTTTATGTATATATATATAATATTCTTTTGTTCCAACTTTTCTCGAAGATGGCAGAACTGATTTTTACAATGAAGAATGAAAGGTCTTGTAACCCCACACAAAGTTCCTGAATTTTATTCGAATCCGACTTCCGGTTCCGGAAATACAGGGTGATATGTGGCAAAGGAAAGAATATAAGTTCACTTACTTTTCTTAGAGACGGCTGAACCGATGCTCACAAACTTGTATTCAAATGAAAGGTACAATTGTCCTATACAAAGTTCCTGAATTTTATTTTCATCCGACTTCTAATTCCGGAGTTACAGGATGATTGGTGAAAAAATTCTTATTTCAAATTACTTCCTCACTTTTCTGAGAGATGGCGTGACCGATTTCACCAAACTTACATTCACATGAAAGGTATCATGATCCCATACAAAACTGCGGAATTATGTGGTGAAGTGTGTTAAAAATTGGATACCGTTACTTGAAACGGCGAAACAAAACACTTAAAAAATTGTCAATAGATAACCAAATAACTCGATTCCGGCTACACTGGTTTCTGTTATCTGATTCCGGAAGAATTGGAAATAAAAAGTAAAATAATTTCTTGTCTTGCCTTAAAACTATTATAATCAATAGTTATTGTCAGTAGACGGCAGTGAACGACCGAATAATGTAGCCATATACTCAAAAATGGATCCCAGTCACTTTTCTCGAACCAACTTCGAGTATACCGGTTTCCAGATTCCGGTTTCGGAAGTACCTCTTTTCGTTTCCTCAGATATGGACTAACCGACCTGAGCACATTTTCACTCTATAAATTATATTAGTTTATGAACAGAACTTTTTTTTTTTCAAGAACCAAAGAAAATTATTTTGAAGAATACCACACATTTATATGTGAGAATATGTGAGATACGAGAAAGGCATCATTACGCCACATCATCAGGCATCATTACACCACTAAAACAGGTTATTTTAGAGTGCATACAACTTCTTCTTCCTGTACACTTGTGAGTCGGCTACGAAGTCTGTCTGAACAGATGTAGTGCACTGACTTAGCTTTGTTTTGTGTTGGTGTCAATTACAGGTTCAAAATAAAAATATCTAAAAACAATTTCGGACGTATTTTGCACATAATTATATTATTTCGGTAAACTTCTGAACTCTTGAAAATCGTTTAACTGTTTTTTCCCAGAATATAGATTTTCCAGAGCACCTAAACGATTTGATACCACTTCTTACTCGACACCATTTTTCTGACAATAACAGTTTCCGAATTTGAGTGATTTGAGGACATTTTCATGATAATAAAAAAACACTCGTTATTTTATAAAATCAGTCCTAGGTACGACTCTGTCAGAATGTTGGCGCTGAAAAATCTTCAATTGAAATGATTGAATTTACAATATTGATATATATTCAAAAAATCATTCCTTTGTACATCCTGATAAAAGATTCAACACAATTAGGTTGATTGAGAAGTTCTTCCACTGAATATTTTGAAAACGGCTGCTTCCTATGAACCAGTCACCGACAAAAAAAAGATAAAAAAATGTTCATCGCTTCGTTATGCTGAAACGTTAAACCACAGCCAGCCCTCGATCAATATCGAGCCTACAGGAAAACATCTTCTAAACATGAAAAGCACAATGTCAGAATCATAATCCCCCAATGTGTGAGAACAAGCCGTTCTCCGGTAAATCCACTGTTTGACATCCGAAAAACCAACACGTGCCTGCCCCACCATCCAGGCCTCGTAGAGGCAAATTAATGCTCAATCCTTTCGTAACGATAACCACGGACCTACAAAAACACAATACAACTCTGCTTTTGCACAGCAGAGTTCCCACCAAATAATATCCCCGAAGCGCTTGGCACCGTAAAACTGACAATGAATACAGTTCCATAAATTTAAAAAGTAAAACTATCAGCGTCGAACGCAAACCCAAAATTACTAACCGTGGCACAACCCACAGAACCACATTACATGCACACACACACGCACACAAAACACAAAACAGACTCATTAGCATTGCAAATGGGACATGATGCCGGCGCCACCCATCCGGTAACCGGGCGTACTGTACGACTTTCCAGTTAGCCAGCTACCATCCATAATTTCCATCCGTCATCCAGTCTAGTTGAGTTATAATTTTTCCGCATACAACCCGGACTGACGGTGGCTGACTGTTGTGGGACCGGGGGGTGTTTGAAAATTAATAGACCCAGTATGAGATAAGAATTTCAATTAGGGCCTCGTCAAGTCAAGTCAGCTCATCCGGATATTTAAAATGCAGAGTGAATGACTGGATGAATGACAGTCGAGTGATGCTGATTTACGAAAGAATGAATTGATTTATTTTTTCACGAGGGAAATCGTGACTTTACTGACTTTGGCAAAAGGTGATTTCCAGTAGTATTGTGAAATTGTGTAGTGAGTTTGATTAGACATTTGACAGTTACGCATGGTAGATGATATGGGCTTGTTATTTTGCTGGTTGATAATGATTATATTTATAGTAGATATTAGATTATGCATATAAAAACAAAACATTTTGATAGATATTTCAGAAATCGTTCTTCGAAACGAGTAAGTATACATGCAATAACTTACTTCCATCATTTAAACATGCCATGATTTCAAATTCAAAAAGCGCAAGATTCAGAAACAATTCAATTGTTATCATTTTCGTCTCAATTATTAAAAATAACTGCGTTGGAACATCTGCTACAGATATTTAACCTGTATCGCAAATCGTCGAATCAATTTATAGGTAGCCTTCGCTTCATTTATAGTGTTGTGACGATGGCGTTGGCAGATTGTACACTAATACACTACCATTATGGCTTTAGCTAATTGAGTGATTAGAGTTACTTAGGAAATAGTGTTTTTGAATCCATACAATTGAAACCCAAACTGAACATTTCAACAGCTAGATATCCACCATTTCCGTTCGACCACAGCTACATCGTTCACAACAGGGAAGAAGCTTCACCTACGTTACAGATGGACAGTGACTCTTCAATAGGTATTGCGACGTATTTGATTTAGATGGGCATGATGTGAAACCTCATATTATTAGAGCAAACAATGCCGCCATCGAATGCACTCTACATCTGATGGCGGCATCGTTCAAAAATTGGCCAAACAAGAATTTGTGTACATTTGCCAAACTTTACTTCGAAAAATCAGTTCGTGTTTCATTTTCAAGTTCAATTCGTACATAATAAAGAAACATTATTTACTCGAGCATCAGTTTTAGCGAATGCATAAGGAGTGTATCGAAAATAAGCTATCCACATACATTTGTGTGCTACACATGTGTTTGAGATGGTTTTTTATGGTCACAGTATGCTGTGCGTTTGGCTGTCAGCTTTCGTTTGTTTACTTGTTTGTGCGGTTGAAGTTAAGCGTTTTCAAAATGTCTCGTATTAGAAAGGAAGTGAAAATTAAGGTTCTGGACACATGGGTAAGTGAGAAGGGTATTATTATGCGAAAATTGGCGAAGCGGTTTGGAATTCATCATGCCAGTGTTAAAACCATCATCAATAAGTTTAGGGAACACTATTCTTTGGATAAGCTACCAGGAAGGGGCAAAAAATTAGATTCTTCCAACCCGAAACTGGACCAGAAAGGGGTGTCTCTAATCATGAAGAACAAATCAATGTCAATACGTGATTTGGCCAAAAAAGCAGGAACGAGTGTCGGAATGATCCAGCGTATCAAGAGGCGAGATCACCTGAAGACCAACAAGAAGCAGAAAATCTCGAAACAAAGTGTTGGGGAGGATGTGAGCGATGCGGACACGACAATTCAAGTGGAGAAATTCGGTCGAAAAGTACTGGTATGACAAGAAATATGTTCCTGTGGTTTGAAGTCAACCATTTTTTACACTACCGGAACTATAAATGCAGAAATCTATCGATCTGAGTATCTCCAGAAGCGTTTACTATCTTTATATAAGATGCATAGTACACCTCTAATGTTTTGGCTGGATTTAGCGTCGGCTCACTATATCAAAAGCTTGCCGAAAAGGGTATAAAATTCGTTGAGAAAAATATCAATCTACCAAATTTCTCCCAGTTTCTATCGAACGTTACTGGGTAATCGTGAAGAGGGTCTTAAAGAAGACTGGTAAGGCAGCTGGAAACATGCAGGAGTTTAAAAAAATTTGGGCTCAAGCGTCCAAAAAATGCGATGCAACACTTGTCCGGAACTTGATGAAGAGCGTTCGATCAAAAGTTCGAAAATTCGCGAAGGAATAACTTAAATTTCATCCGATTTTCATTATGCTCAAGTTTAATCTCGTACAATGAAGGATCAATTTTTAGTTTGAATAAAATATCATTTTTTATCATAATTTGAAAGGAAAACTTGCGGATAGCTTATTTTCGATACACTCCTTATTACCGTGACATTTGAACCAATTTGTTCTGATACATTGTTGTTTGTTAATCTCCGCCACTCGATGCGGTCCGGCCTCCAACTGATGGTTGGTAGTGGCTACTGGTTGGATCTTATAACAGGTGATGTTAGATACACCGCGATGGTAATCGCATCCTTCTGTCCGTGTGGTCCGGGGGTCTTTCGCATCCTCTTGAAGTTTTTTTCGCGGGTCCTCAAGGCTGGACAGTGGTTTAATATTTTTCTATAGGATGGATCTCTGGCGTGTTGGGTGGATTTTCGTTGTCCACGGCATACAACTCCATGGCCTTTTTTGCATAATGGTAGAAAGCCAAAACCGACCAAAATATACCGCAATAGACATTTTCAAGACATTCTCATTCATAAATTCCCTGGTTCATGGTCCCGTTCGCGAAGAAAATGCAGCTCTTCAAGCCTCAGGAAAGTATGGCATGACTAACAAGAACAAGACAGTTAAATCTGTTTCAAAATTTCTGCCACTTTTTCTCTTCCAGTAGCAGGAAGCTGTTAAAAGTCTGGGCTTCTACAACCATACTTTGACCGATTTAATTATCATCACGATTTGAAGTACTACTGTGGGCAAAAAATAGCGAGACTTTGTTCATAATTTCAAAATCCTTTATTTATTCCAAATCTATATCGTCCCCCTTAAAGTAATCCACAACTGTTTTGGCTTGATTCAATAATTTCACTAACTTAGTGTGAGAGTAGCTCGGGTTTTCGAAATGCACGAACAAAATTTCTATGCTAAATAATTTGATGGTTTGACTCAGTCACCGATTCGAGATTTTGTTTCTGGAGATTTGTTGGCCAAGTAAAGCGAAGCATGCTTGGTTTTTATGGTTTTTATGGATCCTGTTTCCCCGTTAGATACTGTTTAATTTTGAGGGTGGCTTTAAATGGTTTTGATATCCACTCGAAAAGCGTGAAACTAAATTATTATTCACTTATATACTGATATTACATGCACTTTATAAACTAGATATTTCTAGTGAACATCTTACAAACTAGTTGTAATTCCATATAAAAAAGATATTGTTTCAATATTATCTAGTTCTTTTATAAAATGAAACATAGTTGGAGCCAGCAAGATGAAATATTGTCATCATGCCAATGGTTTTGGTCTATAACATAACATGAACAATTTTGCAATATGGGAGAAAATCTATTTTGGTTTTGGTTTGGTATTTTGGATATCAATTGAGCATAGTTAGTGTTTGTCTTACTATCGAACAAAACATGACGTAAGTCCACTGCACTCAACAACTGAAAATATTCCGTATTTCTATGAGTCGGTTTTGTACGCTACGCTTTGTGCGATGATTTGTTAAATTCATGCGGTTGAAATTTTGCATGCCTTACTTTGGCACCGAATTTCACCTGAGGGGGTAGACCGGATACGGGGATAAACCGGATAACTTAAATATCTTCTGAACTAGCAATTATTTCGATCAATGTATTGATTTTTAAACGCGTTTTCATGTAACTGAAAGGCGTGAGTCAATTCAGTATGACGTCAATCGTGTTCGTGTCGAAATGTGCTCGTTTTTTACTAAAATTATTTTTTATAAAATTAGGGTATATTTGATTTTTGTAGTTGGAATATATTTTTGATTTAAAAGATATTTTTATTCAGGCCTATTTGCGTACAAGCTTTACGTGGCCGAATTAGCCGAATTTTTAAATAAAGAATTTTTTGAAGTGGATCTCGTTGTCACTCTTTTTCTAGGAGTAGAAGAGCTTCCATTTCCCTCCTGCGAGGGTTGAGGGGCACTTTGTTCGTGGCTCGTCTCGTCCTCCATTGCCGCATCGGTGGTTTTGTTGTTGATTTCCGTCTTCTTTTCGTTTTCCTTGTTGTTCGCAGTCTTGAGCTCGTTGCTGTAGAAGCGCCTTGTTGTACATTGGTTGCAGTTGTTGGTTGGTTTGATTGTAAAACAGGAGTACTACGCTCACTAGTTTTCGTTGTTGAACGGTTGACCTTGTCTTTGGTTGAAGATGTTCTTTTCGCAGTTTCAGTACAAGGTTTACCGTAGTGTGCATAGTTAATCAGCGATTTACACGGATGTGTCCCACCTTGACCACAAATGATGTAAGATGGAATTGCATACGTACCACTCGCACGCCATTCCGGATTCCAGGGAAAAAATTCCGCCATACTTCTCGTTCGATGGAAAGGATTTCAACGTACCGCGACATGATCTCCCGAACGGACTGATCGGTGGCCTGCGGGGGAAGGTCATGCACACGTACTTCTATGGCGTTGTCCACCATGTGCACAGAAATTTTGTATTTAATGTTGTCACACTGAACACTGTGCACCTCGTTGTTAACCGAAGCGAATGCAAGTGCATCGCTTTCACGTTTAAACATAATGTACACAAAGTTAGACGCCTTGTTGAATTGAATCTCACTTACATTATTAGCGTCTAGATGCATTCGTTCTTTAAGTAAGATTCAATTTCATTTGCTGCTGGTCTAACTTTGCAACGCTTGAAATTTATACAAATTGATTTCGGTCTTGCAAGCCAAGTTTCAGGCTTTGTTAAATCGTATTTGACCATTCCGTACACTCTATTGTTCACTGCACTGTATTGTCTTTGTTTCTTTTGCTTCGACCGCAAACGATTTTCGACTGTGTTGGGCGAGACGCGAGCACGAACTACTGGAATATATTTGATTTTTTGTAGTTGGAATAATTCTATAACAAACAGGAGGATTTTGTTAACGTTCAGGAACGTATTGGAACGTTTTGAAAGATCGCGGTGAACAGTCGAGTAGGTAGCAGTAGTGTTTCTAACGTATAGCAAATTTTAAATTCACACAGTGTTTTGAAAAAAATTGTTTGTTATCTGTGACTAAACTAACCGGACTAAACCGGACAAAAAAGTGGGGCTCAACCGGACACATAACTTTTGATTTGAAATTCCTTAACAGATTCTTCAAGGATATCTTTGCATTGATATTTATATACTTTTCTATTTCGTATCACTCATTAAAACTAGATTTACTATAAATTTAAGCAAATCGTTCATTATATGTAGCGAAACAATCAATCAAAATCAAATATAAATCTTCAATAAAAACTCTAAAGTCAGTTTTAACACCAATTATTTGGTACTGCAGGGCGTGCAGTTCCCGAGCAGGATTTTGTCTCACACAAGGTTGAAACCAACAGACATTCCATTCGAAAACGGTTTCATTTCTTTTCCTCTTATTGAGTTATCTTAAAATCTGACGTATTCGTTCCTCATTTTTGTGTGAAACTTTATAGTTCAGTTTAGCTCCGCACTTCCCAAATATTAGATATTGGGTTGGTCACTTCATGTGACTTAGTACAAATGCTAATGCATATTTTTCCAAGTTGGGAATTATAGCTGAAAGTTAAAGCTACACAAATTGAGTAAAGGCTTAGGTATAATGGTTTTTTTTCTGTTTCCAAGAAGTGTCCGGTTTCACGTAAACTAATGCATATTTTTCCAAACCACCAATTGGAAATTGTAACAGAAGGTAGAAGCTAATTTTTGCGATTAAGTTCTACCCATTCTTGTACAGGGTAAATTTTGAAAAGACACTCCGTAGTAAAGTAAGTCGTATTCATGACAAAAAACTATTGACTTGCACCATTCTTTTTATGCAACAATCAAATTCGCACATATATAAACGAATCAAATGTGTTTCTGTTCATTGGCATTAACAACGAACTGATCGGGAAAATATACAAACCATACCCGGGAACCCTCCGACACGTCCCATCCCCGTTAACGTGTAACCGTTGCTTCGGTTCATTATTCACCAAAATCATTTTTCTCTCGCTTTCCCTCGCCTATCTTTGCAGTGGCAAGCTCGCCCGAGAACAAATTTACCAAAGATGATCTAACCGTGGCCCCACGCGAGCAGCAGCAATCTGTGTGCTACGAGACCACGTGTCCGGGATCCACAAACTACGGTGCTTGCGCTTCGTCATCATTGCCATCATCATCATCATCGCCATCGACTGCTGCAGGGACACAAACGCCACAGCAACTGGAACGGTCACACCTGCAGCAGCAGCAGCAACAGCTTCAGCATCAGCAACGACAGTCACAACAGCAACAACCAAGGCCTTCATCAGGCTCCGCCGGTTGCCATCCACATCTTCATCAACATCATCAACACCATCATCACCATTGCCATCCAACGACAACGACATCGCCCGGAACTTCTCTAGGTGACTGCTGCTCACGTAATGGACAAATTGCAAGTAAGTGCCCGATGATGAAGTTGAAAGTTTGAAAGTGCTTATTTAGTAGAAGGGTATTAGCTAGAGCGGCCCGTGCATGTCGCCCTCTGTAGTGTGTCTCCCGTTGGCGATGTTTGGCCGCAATGCAGGTAGTATGCATGACAGTTTAAAGGATCACCTGGCTTAAGTAAACAGCTCATAACGACATTATTATAATATTTATAATGGTTCAGCCGCATTTTGGCTTTACGGTAATGCTCTTTCCACAAGTAAAATAGAGCATCAGTAACCAGCCGGTTAAGTCTATTGTCAATTAAGGTATGTGCACTTCAAAATTTGGCCAAAGAAAAGCTAGCAGTTACTTTTGTTTATTCCTAATTTAAAAAAAATCGAAACAAAGGGTTATTTGGCTGCTCATTTCCATCAAAATATTGTTATTCGGATTTTTTCAAACATTTATTTATACCCGGTTTTAACCTAATCTTGTTATTCGGAATGTCACATTTTACTCAGTTCGTCGAGATCGGCATGAGATATGTGTAATGCAAATGCAAACGATGTTCACAAACAAAGGTAGGTTGAAATGGAAGATCTTTTGGTCCCATGGAAATTAATTCTTCTGGATACGGTTTTCGGTTTCGGATTAACAGAGTGACATGTAAAAATTAAAAAAAACGTGCTTAATCCACCTAGCAGTGAGATGATACCTTTTTTTATCAATCCGCATGTGTTTTTTGCATGAATATTTTTCGGTGTTTCAGTTTTCATGACATTATTCTAATGTCAGTCGTTTTAAGTGGCAATTTGAGATTTCAATCACTCATTACTGTGTAATGTCGAAACTGCAAATCGGATCGAATTTGAATCTAAAAGTGTAACAATTGATTAAGCATTCCATGATATGTCGAAGTAATTTTCACTTTAGAGTTTAGAGTAATTTAAGGTACTTCCAGAGCCGACATTTAGGAACCAGCATAACTCAAACCAATTCGTATGGCCATATGACGAATAAATTGCAATAGTTTTGAGTCCAACTTTGAAGCTTTTCGGGATTGTCATCTTCTATATCGCTTTGAATTTAAAAAATTGATCATCCTACAATTCGAGAATCGGAAGTCAGAATTGGATAAAATTGGATTTATTTTAATTTGAACTTTTGTTTCTGAAATTCGATTAGGCTTTTTTGAGAAAACGACTGAGCTTTGAGAAACGATTTGATACTGGAACCGGAATTCTAAAATCGGTATGGCCGAAGTCAGATAAATTCACCTGAGTAGCTGTATAGTTTACATTTGTTTCAAAATGTTTGAAAATCAATTTAGACATCTTTGAGGAATCGTAGTGCGAATAAAATTTTTGGGTGCCTTACGAAACGAAAACTGAATACAACCAAAAATGAAATAAGTTAATTTGGTTATCGACTATCCAAATCTGCTAATCCGATAAACCTGATTAATTTATGTGAAATAGACATTTTTATACTAATCACCCTGTATCTCCAAAACCGGAAGTTGGATTTGACTGAAAAACAAGATGTTTTATAGAATCTTAAAACTTTTCATTTGAATCTTAGATGATTCTTAGATTTCTTTTGAATCTTAGATCGGTTCAGCCATCTACGAGAAAAATCCTAATATCATTCTGTATTTCCGCCACCAGAAGTCGGAACCAAACTCAATTCGGAAACCTTGTTTGGGAGTATACAACTTTTCATAGAATCTGAGTTCGTAGAAACGGTTGTGTCGGAAAATTTTTCTAAAGTTTGAGCGAATTCTATACCTATTTTTTATATTTATAAAAAAAAGGTAAAAATAGGCAAAATTCTCAGAAATTGGTGTACTGATTTCAAATAAAAGAATTCAATATTCTATGGAAAATTCCTGATTTTATGAGTGTTCAAAGATATAATTTCAATTTCAATGGTATTTCATTATAAAGCGAAATTTGTCAATAAATGTCTCTAGTTTGTAGAAATGGTTAGTTGATAACACAATAAATACAATTCATTTATACCGATGTCCGATTCCCAGTTCCGGAAGTATTAAGAAACGTTATCAAAGACTCAAAAATTGAACGCGCCCCGATTTCTCAAAAATCATTAGACTGTTTTGATGTGGAACACATCTTTATTAGGGGTGCAAATCAAAAACTCAAGAAAAACTACACGTAGAAATGTGGTCAGATTTTAAACACTTACAGCTCAGTCTGTTTTGTATCAATTATTAATATTATTTCATCATTTGATAGGAAATATTCCTAGGTTTCGATTTGAATGTATCAAGCCACGTATTTTCAATTATATATGATTGAAATTTTGATTAGTAGCGAGCAGTGTCCTATTTGGCTGCTAAAAATCTTTGGCATACCGGATTTCCCTGCCATAGACGACGGTTTTGAAGGAGTAAGCAATGTATCAAAGAGAGAGCATCGCTCTGATTGGTCAATCGATGCAAAAGCGAAGCTGTTGGAAGCACGCGAATCTATAAATAGAAGCGAAATTAAAGCTAACGTTTCAGTCCTACTCCTAGCATGCTAGAGGTAGGTTGTTGCTAGACAGCAAGACAAAAACGTGCTATAAAACGATTTGAAGCTTTAAGGGCTGATGCCAGTTGTTAGCGTAAAACCGTGTCGCTCGCTGTGCGTATTACATTTCTCTTCATGCTCTCTCGTAAATGTGTAAAATGACTCTCGATATGGCCGGGTGACCAAGAAAGTTTTGATATTTTCAGTTACAAG
Source organism: Malaya genurostris (assembly GCF_030247185.1). NCBI lineage: Eukaryota > Metazoa > Arthropoda > Insecta > Diptera > Culicidae > Malaya > Malaya genurostris. Next base: position 259,832,386 of record NC_080571.1, read on the forward strand.
TTTGACTACATCACATAAAATCCAATAAAGCTACCGCTTGTTTGGCAGCCTTGATGAGCCGATTTTATTTCTCTCTCATGTTCCGTTACGTTATCAGGATACAAGAGCAGGAAAAAATGGTGCCGCCATAGAAACGTACTTACCATTACAAAAATAATATTCACTTAATTTTTATCGCGACAACATATATGTTTTTATGCACTAATCGCATCTAAACTAAATTATCTAGAATTTGTCCGGATAGATTTTTGATCCATGCTTTTGAAGGCGAGATATTCAATGAACAAGTTGAAAGTTGCAGTTTTCAGCTATGCAATTCTTCCTTCAGAAAAAAAGACTTTCCCGACCGCTAAAGTCAAACAATCATTCTGAAATTTTCACAGAATAATCGAAACTAAATTTCTAAGAGATTTTCTGTTGGGTATTTCGATATTCGTCACCGTTTCTGAGAAAATCAGATTTGAAGCGTGAAAATAGCCTTTTAAAACGCCCTAAAACACACTGGCCTCAGCCCTCAATTGGTATACTCTGATCTTGTGTCATGCAAGCTCGGAATTCCATGTTATGTCGTTTCCCCATGAGTAATTGACAACTACCTCTGGATAAATTTTGAGTGCTTAAGATTAATTTTTAATTTATATTAGATGAACTCGATTGATAAAGAGAAATAGTTTATCGCTTCAACCGAAATCGCAGAATGGTAGAGAAACTTAACACTAAAAAACTTGAACACAAGCTTGGCGAAGAGAAGCTTAATTATCAAAATCGCAAGTATGTACAAAGATATAATTGCATATATTTGGGATAATGGTGTAATTTCGTCGGTCGGTCATTTCGTCGGTGTTGGTTCGGATTGATTGAACTTTTTGATTGTAGATCATTAGAAATTTTGGTTGCCTTGTTCCACATCAATGGCTCGAACAACCACATGGGGCTGATCCTTGCAGTTTTTCATAAAATTAAATGCTAATAAAAGGTCTTATAGTTTCGTAAGTATCCGTCAAATTTCATCCAGATTCGACTTCAGGTTCCAGTATTATGAGGCGATGTAAGTTAAAAATTTCGAATTTAAAGTGATGATGCAAAGAACGTAATTTCTTCCAATACAACCGAACCCAAAGCGTGGAAAGACTCAACAATCGGCCGGTAAGGTTATGGCGTCTGTATTTTGGGATTCGCATGGTAGCTTTTATGAGTTGATGTCTATGGAAGCTTCTCATACCAGTCGGGTCATTGTCGAGGACCATTTTGACCGGACTGTTCTCCGACTTTCAAGCAACATGCCCGAACCATCATAACCGACCAACCTTGGCCATTTGGATGAGAGTTGGTCATCCCAGCAACTGATACAGTTCATAGTTCATTCGTCTTCTCCACGAACCGTCTTCTGTCCGTACTTTGCCATAGATGGTTCTTAAAATCTTCCATTCGAAAACACCCAGCACACGTTGATCCTCTACAAGCATTCTGGTAAAAAAAAACATTCCACGGAAGTCCTTCGTTGGTCCAACAAGTTGCACATTTGGTCCGATGAATGGCTCTATTTCTCAGTGGGATTGCTCAGGACTCGTGCCCGTAGAGGATAACCAGACCGGTTAGATTTTTGTACATAGTTCACTTCGTGCGACGATTCGACTTTGTTGCATAACGTCACCCCTGGTTTCCGATCGATAATCGACCGATCCTGGAAGCGTTGCATAACACGGCCGAACGACACACATTTATTTCACGCACTTTCACGTCAACAAACCGGATGTACATCTTTATAATGACAAATATAATAGATGTGGTTATTAAACTATGACCGGTTTTTCTGTGGTCCTACCTATAGGAAGTTGTTCGAATTCAAATACAATGTTTCACGCAGCCCGCCTGGGTTCGATTCCCAACCCCGCACATAGGGTCAGAAAGATTTTCTGGTCCGAAGAGGCGAATGACCTAAGATGTTAAAGCCTCTATAATTGAAACAAAAAAAAACTACAATGTAATGCAAATTTCGAATTTTCATAAAATGTATGTAATGAAATCCATGAATCATATATGATAACGACTTAGATCAAAGGTCATAAATTTCCTTAACTAGTTAACAAAAAATAAAATCTGGTTTCTAACAATTGATGTGCAATTTGGTTTGAAATCAAATTATTATTATTATCATCATTACAACGTTTTCCTACCCCGAAAAAAACCTGAATGTTTATCTTTGAACTAAATGTTCTTCGAATGACGAAATAAACAGCTGCTCACAAGTTCTAGGCACATGTCATCCCCACAGTCCTAACTTTCATATTACGGATTAGCAAATAAGAGTCTCGGTGGTTATTTTTTTACAGTTTTTATTTTTAAAGTAGTTAGCAACATTGATTATTGAATAAAAAAGCGAAAAAAAAACATATTTTGACATCAGTTTTCGATATATTGTAGAAAAATTAAATTTTTATGCATTTCACTGATTATATTGAAGAAAATCCTAGTTTCTGTGAAACGCTCGCACTTTATACTTGACATTCTTCATTAAATTCTGCACAGTTACTTTTGTGACTTTCCTGGTGGCAGCTGTCCAGTTTTTTTAACTCCTGCATGTTTTGGGACACTGTACCTTCCTTCCGAACGTGCCGCTTGACAATTGCCCAATACCTTTCAATTTTCCGAAAGTCCGGGCAGTTCGGTGGGTTGATGTCCTTTTCCACGAATTGTACATTATTTTTTGACAACCACTGTAGAACGGAGTTGGCGTAGTGGGCTGAAGCCAAATCCGGTCAGAAGACAGGAGGACCTTTATGCTTTCTGTACAGAGGCAGCATTCTCTTCTTCAAACATTCTTCCTCGTACACCTTGGCGTTAATTGTGCCCTTCGTGAAGAAAATCGACGGCCGCAAACCACAGGTACAAATTGCTTGCCTGACCAACACCTTCTGCCCAGACTTTTCCATCGCCACCATGGTGTCAGCGTCGTTCAGGTCCGTCTTTATTCTGTGGAATCCGGTTATACAGTTTTCGCGCTCTTGTTTTGGCCTGAACTTGCTGTACCAGGGACTTTTTCGGCACCTTCTGTTTCTTGTACGTTTTCAGGTAGTTCCGAACTTTGATCCGTTGAATCATTCTGATGCTGGTGTTGAACTGCTTGGTCAAATCCAGCGTCGACGCCGATGGGTTTTTCCTGATATACTCAACCACTTTAAGTCCCGGCCGGGCTTGCTGGGACCCGTTTTCCTACCGGATCGGGGTAAATCCTTCATGGAAAGAATCTTACCAAACTTCTCGATAATATTTTTGACACTGGTGTGGTGCACTTTCACCCGTTTTGCAATTTCGTTGTACGTGACACCACTTTCTGAGCACCAAGTGTGCAGAATTTCTTTCGCGTTTCCGGATCAATTCGACTCATCATTGAAACGATAAACCGTACCGAAACCAATCGATTGCGCAGCTGTTATTGACATGTAAACAAACATGTCACCGCAAAACACGCTGAAAAAAATTAAGCCATTTAAGAGTAATAACTGTTTGAATGTTGCTGACTACTTTTCGATACACTCCTTAACAAGTATGTTCATTAGCCTTTTTACCAATCTGTTTTTTCTCTTACGTTGCTGAAAAAAAAACACTGAAACCTGAACTTGCCCAATCTTGTCGGCTATAGACTTGATCGATGATTTATATATAAACTCAGTTCATTCATTTAAAAAAATGTTAAGTCAGTTTCCAATGATTTGCCATTTATCAGTTTCCAATGATTTGCCATTTGCCACGTATCCAAGGGGTGGGGGGGCGAAATCCGAAACAGAAACAAAAAATTTTTGATACGAAGCGAACAGTGTCAAAATAAATAAAATGGAGGTTAAATCCGGGAAAAAATAAACAACAGTTATAATAAGACACTAAATTGTACTGACTGGAAAAAGAAAGTGCGTGAGCTTACCATAGTTGGACAAGTTCTGCAGATGAGAAAGATATCCTGCCGCTGAATCTCACACATACTTGTTTGAACTTAAAAAACGAACGCAAGTGCACTTCGAGTACATGTTTGGCTAAATCCATTACTATACGCCATAGAATATAATGATTACCCGACAATGGACTAAAGTTGTTCTTTGCAACGGCACTAGTCCCTGGAAGGAACGCTCAATGGGTCGGAAAGATCATGATTCCGGTTTTCCGGGATTGTCATAATATGATTTCGGAGGACTACCTCAAAATAGAAAAAAATACAAGTATTAGCGTGCATTAATGGAGCGATTAACGACCGAAATCGCCGTGAAAGGGCCTCATCCAGCTTGTTCACCTCATTTGGCCTCCTCGAACTATTATTTGTTCCCAAACAGTTTACAGCTCAATTATAGTCTTGAAGAAGCCTAAAATTATTGAGACCAGTGAATCCACATTCGAGAGAATTGAGCGGTAATTAGTTTCAACGTTTACGTCACTTATGCCATTATATCACCGGCACCGTAAGTGACAGCCATTTGAGCTTCTAAGCTGTTTAATTACCACATAGTAGCATTAAAATGAGCTTAAGTTTGTTGAAATCGATTTAGTGATCTTCGAGAAAATTTAGCGGTAAAAAGCAACGCGTTTGGTCGGTTACGTTGCTTATGATCTATGTAGCTATGAACTACACACTTAAAAAAACCCCTGTGATTTTACATCTTATTAGATGCACATAAATGGAGCGTCGCAGTTCACGCAAATTTACGTTGAAAAACATTTAGTATTGTATCTAAGGCTCCATGACGTGAAATTCATTGAAATAAAAAAAAGAATACTGATAGCAACCACCGCGACTTAATCCGAGAATCATTGGATCGCAAGTACGTCTGTTAATCGACTAAGCCACAGAAGTATGCATCTGCTTGGTTGGTAAAAGGTGCATTTAAATTTATACAGTCGAACCTGCTAGCAGAACGCAAGTTACACTCGGAAAAAGTAAAATTCAAGCTCATCTAATATTAAGTCATTAAAAATAAAATTTTCCGTCATTTGACAAATTAAATCTTAATGAATTACATAGGATGAGGGATTGAGTCACCTGTAAAATTCTAATTTTTTAAAGTGTATGCTTAATGTCTAATATATTTAGCACCACTGCTGCTAGTGGTCATAATATTAATTGACTGTCTTTATGCTTACCGATTGATCTGAGTTTTTTTTTTTTTTTTTTTTATTTTTTTTTTATAACTATTTATTGGAATATGAGTTAAAATTATATTATTAAGATTTTTAAATTGGGTGTTCAGCCACAAGTGGTGACTTTTCAGCCCTGTTATATATATATGATTTGGTTATTACCATGAAGACATCATTTGCTTCCGCAATTCTGAGATTTTTGTGTAGGGAAAATTCTAAACCTACTTGTATTGTGTAATGGGGAAAAGGAACTTATATACTAACTTACTAACTAATACAGAGAGCGAATCGATTCAATTGAAGATTGCATCGATTTTTGTCGGAATTTGCTTATAATATTATGTGACATTACATCTAATGGTTCTATATTTGTGAGTCTGTGTAACTCATTTGTACTAAACCAGGGAGGACGCTTCAGAATCATTTTCAGAATTTTATTCTGAATCCTTTGAAGCGTTTTCTTCCTGGTGGAACAACAGCTTGACCAAATTGGTACCGCATAAAGCATGGCTGGTCTGAAAATTTGTTTATAAATTAACAATTTGTTTTTTAGACAGAGCTTAGAATTTCTGTTTATAAGAGGATATAAACATTTAATATATTTATTACACTTTGCCTGGATTCCTTCAATGTGATCCTTGAAAGTGAGTTTTTTGTCATACGTTAAACCTAAGTATTTAGCTTGATCAGACCATGTCAATTCCAAGCCATTCAATTTGAGAATGTGATTATTGTTTGGTTTAAGAAAAGAAGCTCTTGGCTTGTGAGGAAAAATAATTAATTGCGTTTTTGCTGCATTTGGTTTAATTTTCCATTTTGACAGATAATCACTGAAAATATTTAAACTTCTTTGTAGGCGACTGCAGATCACTCTTAGATTTCTACCTGTGGCTAACAGACTTGTGTCGTCACAGAATAGCGATTTCTGACAACCAACGGGTAGATTTGGAAGATCAGAAGTGAAAATATTATACAAGATTGGAGCTACACTCGAACCCTGCGGAACACCGGCTCGTACGGGTAGCAATTCAGATTTACAATTCTGATAGCTAACCTGAAGAGTACGATCAGTTAAATAATTTTGAATCATTTTGATCAAATAAATAGGAAACTGGAAATCAGACATTTTTACTATTAAACCTTTGTGCCAAACACTGTCGAATGCTTTTTCTATGTCTAGAAGAGCAACTCCAGTGGATAACCCAGAAGATTTATTTGATTTTATCATGTTCGTTACTCTGACAAGTTGATGAGTAGTTGAATGTTCATGACGAAATCCAAACTGCTCTGGTAAAAAAATTGAATTCTCATTTATATGAGTCATCATTCTTAACAAGATAATTTTTTCAAAAAGTTTACTGATAGAAGAAAGTAAGCTAATTGGGCGATACCTTGATGTTTCTGCTGGGTTTTTATCAGGTTTGAGGATAGGAATTACTTTAGCGTTTTTCCATCTTTTTGGGAAGTAAGCTAATGAAAAACACATGTTGAAAATTTTAACCAGGAGTCTCAAGGCAACATCGGGAAGATTTTTAATAAGAATATTAAAAATTCCATCATTACCAGGAGCCTTCATGTTTTTGAATTTCCTAATAATTGATTTAATTTCATCAAAATTCGTCTCAATAATGTCATCGTGTGATAACACTTGGGTTGAAATATGATCATACTTCAGTGAGACTTCATTTTCAATAGGACTCACAACGTTTAAATTAAAATTGTGGACACTCTCGAACTGCTGAGCTAGCTTTTGAGCTTTTTCACCATTTGTAAGAAGTATTTGATTTCCTTCCTTGAGAGCAGGAATTGGTTTCTGAGGTTTCTTAAGAACCTTAGAAAGTTTCCAGAAAGGTTTAGAATATGTTTTAATTTGTTCAACTTCTTTAGCGAAATTTTCATTTCGCAAAAGAGTAAATCTATGTTTAATTTCTTTTTGTAAATCCTTAACTATGTTTTTCATAGCAGAATCACGAGAACGTTGATATTGTCGTCGACGAACATTCTTCAACCGAATGAGCAGTTGAAGATTGTCATCGATGATAGGAGAATTTAATTTAGTTTGAGCTTTGGGAACTGAAAGATTTCTAGCTTCGATAATATAATGATTCAAATTATCAATTGCTGTGTCGATGTCCGCAGAATTTTCTAAAATAGTTTCATGATCCACATGATTTTCAATGTGAGATCTGTAATCCAACCAATTAGCTCTATGATAGTTGAAAATATAACTAATTGGATTAATTATGGCTTCGTTGGAAAGTCTGAATGTTACAGGAAGATGATCTGAGTCAAAGTCAGCATGAGTAATCGGTTCACTACAAATGTGACTTTGATCTGTTAGAACCAGATCAATTGTAGACGGGTTTTTCACGGAAGAGAAACAAGTAGGATTACTGGGATGAAGAACTGTGAAGTAACCAGCTGAGAGTTGATTATGAAGTATTTTACCATTACTGTTATTTTGCCTACAATTCCACTGGACATGCTTAGCATTTAAGTCCCCTATTACGAAAAATTTCGATCGATATCTTGTAAGTTTTTGCAAATCACCTTTAAAGAAATTTAATTGATCGCCGGTGCATTGGAATGGCAAATATGCTCCAGCGATGAAATAAATTCCATGAATGGTTTCAACTTCGATTCCCAAGCTTTCAATAACTTTAGTATTGAAAGAAGGTAAAATTCGATGTTTAATTTGTCGTTGGACAAAAATGGCAACTCCACCACCCATTCCAGTAAACCTGTCAAATCGATGAACCACATAATGTGGATTACTTTTCAATTTTACATTTGGTTTAAGAAAAGTTTCTGTCACAATGGCAATATGAATTTTGTGAACTTTGAGAAAATTATAAAATTCATCTTCACTCGATTTCAAAGATCGAGCATTCCAATTTAAAATATTCAAATAATTATTTAACATCACTGTTAAATTTTAAATTCATTATAATATTATTTGCAAATTTCCATCCGATTTGAAATGCCTCAAAAAGTGATGAAGTCGAATTCATTTGGATGATCATTTGAAAAAGTTGATCTTGTAGGTAGATCATTTTATTTTCAGTTATATCGCCTAAATCGACTTCATTTAAAGAAGCGAATGGCATTGAAGGAATATTTGTAGGTAGACTGCCATTAGAAGAAGATGATTTGGCCGGTCTACCTATTAATAAATTGTTTTCGTTAGAAGAAGAACTGCAAGGCGGTCCTGTGTTTTGATTATTTACATTAGAAGAAATAGGTGATAGATTTCTACCTAATATACCAGCATAACTGACATTAGAAGAAGATGATGACGTGGTCGATCTACCTGTCAATAAATTGTTTTCGTTAGAAGACGAATTTGCAGGTGCCTTAGAAGAATTTTCAGGTATGTTCTGTAAATTTAAGGTCGTTGATTTGACTTGTTGTCTAAGCGAACGAGCGTTTAAAATTTTTTCCCTGACAGGACATTTCAAATAATTGGATTTATGATTTCCATTGCAATTTGAACATGAAAATTTATCAGTGGTTTCATTCATTGGACAAACGTCTTTCGAATGCGATTTACCACAATTCAAACACCGTATATCCATATGACAATTTTTGGTTCCATGACCGAAGCCTTGGCAACGACGACATTGCGTTAAGTTTGCAATACGATTATGCCGTTTATAATGTTCCCAATGAATTTTAATGTGGGAAATGAAACGTACTTTTTCTAAAGTTTTCAAACTGTTTACATCACTTCGATTGAAGTGTATTAGGTAAAGTTCATGGGAAATTCCAAAGCGTGGTTTAGAAGTACCATTCGCTCTTTTTTTCATAAGTATTACTTGGGAAGGGGCAAAACCAAGCAATTCTTTTAGTTCATTTTTAATTTCATCAATACTTTGATCATTTGATAATCCTTTCAAGACAGCCTTGAAGGGTCTGTCTGATTTTATATCATATGAATAAAATTTATGAAGTTTTTCGGACAAATATCGAATAAGACGTTCGTAATCTTCCAATCCATCCACCAAGACTCGACATTCTCCTCTTCGTCCGATTTGAAATGAGACTTTTACTTCCGGGAGAAAAGTAGAAAGCTCAGTACGGAATGCTTTGAAGTCGGAAATCATCACCGTTACTGGTGGCATAGATTGATGTTTCTTCCCAGAACGACAAGCGTCCATTTTGGGAATTTTTGAAGAATTTTCTTCTATGTCGCTACAATCGGATTCAGGAAGAATCTCGTAAATATTGTTAGACGGCATAGGATCAACGGAAGGGAAATCCGTCCGTTGTCTTTTATTTTTACATTCAGATTCTATAAGATCGTGAATGTTATTAGAAAAATGTTGAATAACGGATTGTGATTTATTCCGTATTGAATTATTTTTAGCCTTAGGCTTGTTGCCTTTCCGGTTGGACGCAGGCATTTTTGAAATTAATGAAATTTTAAATTAAATTAACTAGGCTAAATTAGTCTTCGATTAGACTCCTAGCTAGCCTTAAAAAAGGCTGATTAATTTCTTAGTCACTCTAATATCACTCTTTGTATCACTTAGTCACTCTAATATCACTCTTTGTATCACTTAGTCACTTAGTTAGTGATTCAGGTAGCCTTGAAAAAGACTGAAGCCTTGAATCAATGAAACTCTAGGTAGCCAGAAAAAAATTCCAGGAGCCAAGAGCTATACGCGTGCGGTGCGAACGACTGTTCAACACCGACTGAATTGATCTGAGTTATTCGATGTCTTCACAATAGTTACTCAGCTTAGTATGTGACAAAACAAATCTCACTGTGAAGACACAAAAATAATAGCCTACCTTTTTATTTGAAAAAATGGGTTTCCTTAGGGCATGTTCAGGAGTGTTCTAGTTCTAGATGCATAATTTATGACAGTTTTAAAATTTACATGTAGAATTTATAACAAAATAAACTGGCAGCCCCAGCAGCGTTTTATCTGTGTTTCAAATATAGAAAAAATAGAACGGCAGCGAATACCAGTTTTAAATTTGACAGTAGAACTGTTCGAATCAATAAAACTAAAACGGCTTGCTGGGGATACGTTTGTTTCAGTTTCATTTATATTAAAGACACTCCATATGAATCTTGCAGCTGCTGAATTTACTCTTATATTCGACAATATTTTAGATAAACTCAAATTCAATAACGACATAAGTTCTCTATCTCATATACTTTAGAAGATATGGACGATGCTATTTTTGTCAACAAAAATAATTTACATGACTTTTCTGTGTTTTTACAGAACGTTTTGGAACATTGTCTTGTCATTTGAAAAGAATCAGAGAGTTGGCATCACTGGGAGTACGGTGCGGTGCCTAAGTGTTACTCTCAAAAAAGTCTAATTACAATGTGTATAAACCAACTTATAGTAAAGTACGTGATCGAAACAGTAATTTTGAGTGATAGTGCAACTGTGCCAAGTGTGTGTTGATTAGTGGAAAGTGTTATTTATAGCATAATGTTGATTCGCGAAACTAAAAAATGTTCAAGCGACGGATACTGCGAATTAACCACCTAAAGTTAAACTATGTCAACCGATAGAAGCGCCATCTGCCTATTATGTCGGTGTTATCAGATTTATACGGAATGTGTGAAAATTTACAAGTCAATCGTGTGATTCAAGCAGAAAATCTAAAATTGTTCTACAGCAAACTCATCCGCGAGTGTTTATTTATTTTATTTTTTCAGTAGTGGTGTGTCATCTCGCGTTGTTTACAGCAATGAGAATAGGAGAAGCAGGATACTGGCAAGTTTGTTCCATAGAGATATTTCACATTTTTATTATTTACAATGGGTTCTTATGTTTCTCTTTACTCAAAATCGGGCTAAACTAAACTCCGTAGATTATTCGGGGAACGTTTGATCAATGGATCTATTTTTCTTCGGGTTTAACGCTAAGTTTTAGTCGCGCACATGAAATTTATAACCGTGCAGGTATTTCTTGCAACCGTGCTTAACAATGACGTATGTAAATAAAGTTTAGACTGCGAGGAGGATCCATCTTGGTATTTTCTTATATTGGTTAGGAAGTAGATATCGACATTACTTCGTATCGCGTAAGGCGTTTTTGTTGGATTGATGATGATCGAGTGATATTTTGCCAGTACTATAGCTGTTTATTGAAAAAAAAATAACACAATGAATAGAATGTATGTATTGATAGCAAACCACCCGACAGCTGGCATTCCGGAATTTTTTTTTAATAATTTGTTCTATAAAAGTCGGAATAACGCAAGCACTGATTTTTAGAGTGTATTGTCAGTCATTTTCTCCAAATTAAATTTCTAATTTAAACCTCGGGCGCGAAAATATAGTTTCACCGATCGAACTAAATTTTTGCATAGTTGTCATGGGACCCAAAACAAACACGGAAATTTTGGTGGTGCTGAAATTAAAATGTTGTCCCACCCTAATGAACATTCCAGTCATCACTTTTGAACCAATCAAACCATTCACGGTAGGTCGATTCTCAAATATATTCCACCACATCAGAGCTTAATCGAAAACGTCGAGTTCCAGCCGCATATTCTTCATATCGAAGAATATAAATAAAGCTTCCCAAAAGTAAAACGTTTATTTTGCTCGATTCCGATATGCCACCTCAATCATTATGAAAACATTAGAAATAATATTCCTCATTTTTTCCATTCAGGAAATGCATTTCGAATGGTTTCCAGCTGCTTCAACGCTATTGAATTACCATTTCTCTGAAATCTATCCCTAGTGAGCTGCACCCAGTTCCAAGTGGGGGGGCTCCGGTGCACGCTTCAAAGTTTCTGTTCTCCATGTATTCTTTGGTTATTGCAGTGTAAAGGCGCTTGAATATACAGTTCTTGCTACGGTAGTTTGCTCAGAACTCAATCAAGAGTGCAACATGAAACTCACTGCAAACAGGAAAAGTTGCAATTCATTTGGAGTGTATTTTTACCCGCCAGTACAACAGCTGTTCGGAACAAGCTACTGACTTTGTCGAACAGTATCAAAACTAGTATCAATCCGTCTTTAATCTGGCAAATGTGAGATTCGTCAGTTTGCTTTTCTCGTGCTTGTACGTAATTTACGTGAACTTCAACTTTTCCTGTAGTCGATAAAGTTTCATAATGGAAGTGCATTATGAATACCACATGGCACATTTCCCTCGGGGGTGTACCGACAATGTAGAGTATGTATTTGATGGTAATTTTACGACAAACGGATGATAATCAAGGATATACATCATACAGGAAGCGAATATGTAGATACACTATGAGCACAGACAGTCAGTCATGTTGAAGGAAAGAAAATGCGGAAAAATATATTTTATACACAAATTGAAGCATCCAAGCCTTTTCTAAATCTGAAATGCAAACATTCAACTAGAAGCAAGAGAGTTAATTTGTCAAGAGAATCCGATACGTAGAGCTTTGTATACGACACGAGAAAATGAATTGTTGAGCAAGCCGTCAATCTATCTTTTGTTACGTTATTTACTGCGTCAAACTATCTTTTGTTACGTTATTTGCAGTGCCGAAACGAAAAAAAATCATAGTTTAAAAAATCAAACGAATGACAACTCACAGAAAAGACGATTTAGAAAAAAAAATCATTCAGAGGCAATACTCGTACCTGTATTCTGTTCTATTACCTGTTTTCTATTTCCGCAACTCTGGGTTACAGTGGACCATAGTTGGAAGGGCACATTTTCGAATTGTGATGAGACAACAGACAAAAAAACAGTTAAATACCAAATGCAAAGTACGGGTAGAGATCATCTAGGAGACATTTCAATACTATTGGGAGCAAATATCCAGCAACTTCATTAAAAACTGACACTTCAAACTCCCAGGAAGACGATTTCGAGAAGCAAAATTATTTTCGACAGGAAACAAAACCCGGACGTTTCAGAAAAAAGATCGCAATAGGCATGTGCATCGGTCAAAGTTTTTCGTGAAGTATTACAACTTTTTCATTCGGCACGTCAGTAAAGACGTTGCAGTTCGGTGCAAAACTAATAAAGTGTTTTCAAAATAGCATTAACTTTACGTCTGCTGTACTGTTCAACATAAACTGTCGAGTCTAAGACGAAACGTTAAGAAAAATGAACTTTTGTTGGATTTTATAGACAATTTTCGAACTATTAAAGTTTATGTATGATTGCTTTGTAACGCTCTCAAATTGAGTAGCTTTGAACAAAAGTACCAAGAGCTGTTTAGATAATACCTCGTGAATTTCACGACAATTTTGCTTAAAAATGGTTCAGTCTAAGTCGGAATTGCCGTTTCAAAAACAGCTGGCATTTCTAAAACAGTTGGCATGAAATATATCGATTTCGTAAATTTCATGTAGATGAGAATAAAGGTGAACTACCTGAAAATGAGATAAACTTTTTGTAGTCCTGCTTAAGAATAATTTACTTTCTGACTCTTTGATCTCGACCAAAAAAGTCTTCTCTGAAAGGCTGCAAAATATTCCTCTCGTGAAAACCTTTTTTTTTTGAGGTTTGGAAACAAAAAAGACTGATGGACCTAATTCGAGCGGCAAAAGTGCATGTAGAATAAATTGGAGCCCTAAATCCGCGATTCCAGTCATGGTTGCGATGCTCTTATTTGTCGTTGCTTTGTCCAGTAAAAACGACTTTTTTGCTCCTTGTGAAGCAGCGATTTTAGCCTTTATTCGCTCTAATAATGCTCAACAATACTCGTTGTTGATAGTTTCCTTATCTTTTAGATGGTAGTTCACGGAAGATTTGTCATGATTTTCTCAGAAAACTAATGACAAGGTTTTTTTCCGAGCCATTGACCCCTTCTAAGCCGGTTTTAGTGCATTGATGGTCACTTTGAGCTCAGGTTTGCAATACTGGATCCAAACTTCATCAACAGACGTTATCAATCGACGTCAAAAGTCCACCCGATCCCGTGTCAGCTTGACCTAACACGCTTCCGACGTGAACTCGCTTTCGTGTTTTAGGTTCGCAGTCAAAGTGCGTGACACTCAGCGGTAGAACCCTCAGTACTAAACCTTGTGGCATCAGATAGCTCGCGCACCCTCACTTCCTGAACTGTTCAGGTTTTATTTTCTATTTCTACGTTTCGTCATCGACTGCCACACCACTCAGCAGTTCAACATAAACCACTAAGCAGACGAAAAGATTACGTTGAACTGCTGAATGGCGTTCGATGTCGTTGAGTGGAAATCTATAAAAACAATTTCTGTTCCTTCAGTATAGTTTTGAGTAAAAAAACAACCATGCTATTTGACCAACATTCGAAAACGATTATGATAAACTTTAGCTGTTTGAAAGCTATTATTGGGTTGTGAATCAAGTTCGAAGATCCAGTGGCTGTAACTTCCGGTTCGGGAGATATATTGGTATTAGTGACGCAACCGACGAAGTGCATTTTTTCTGGCTGAACCGATTTTACCAAACTTCAGGTCATCGTCCAAATACCATTCGCACGGGTGTGGATTTAGGAACTTTTCGATGGAAATTTTGAAAAATTTGCTGAAACCATAAACAAACAGACCTTAATAATATATATCTATCTGCAGGGCATAAACGGCTGAAAAATTCGGAGGATTTTCCGAGTGTGAGTATTTTTGTGATCTTTCACAATTACTTAGAAAAATAATGCGATGATAAGATAATTTTTCTTCGAATAAACCTTTTTCTGGTTGCAAGGATTACATTCAGACACATTTTTGGGAATGCTTTCCATGCTTTTTATGGAAAATCAACGAATTTCATAGAACCGATTTTGTTGTATTTCGACGATTTGGAAGTACTACATGAAATACAAATTAATTCGCAACGATGCTAATTCAATTTATAAACGGAATAATGTTAGTTTCGTAAAGTTAACTAAGAAAGATCAATTTTGCAATGAACTGAAGAAAATCCGCTTCGGTTTGAATGTGTGTAATAATTGTGAAAGATTACAAAAGCATTTATTTTTTAGAGCTAACACACGTGAAATCCTCCGAATTTTTCAGCCGTTTTCGCAGATTGATAAAAGTTTTTCAAAGGTCTGCATGTTTTTGGGTTTCGCATTTCTTTTCAAAATTTCCATTGACAATCTCTTAAACCACCCGCGCGCATTATACTTGGACGATGGCCTTAAGCTCGTTTGAAAGCTACTATTGGATTGTAAAGCAAATTCAAAGATCATGTGGCTGTCACATTCGGTTCAGGTGGTAATAACGGTATAAATGACCAAACGCGATCAATGATCAAATTCAAAAGTATTATTGCTGATACTTTTGGTTCCGAGAATGTTGTCGAATATTTATTTATTTATATTTTTATTTATTTATTTATTTATATATTTATTTATTTATTTATTTCTTTATTTATTTATTTATTTATTTATTTAT
This sequence comes from Malaya genurostris, assembly GCF_030247185.1. NCBI lineage: Eukaryota > Metazoa > Arthropoda > Insecta > Diptera > Culicidae > Malaya > Malaya genurostris. Next base: position 259,847,858 of record NC_080571.1, read on the forward strand.
TTATTTATTTATTTATTTATTTATTTATTTATTTATTTATTTATTTATTTATTTATTTATTTATTTACTTATTTACTTATTTATTTATTTATGTATTTATTTATTTATTTATTTATTTATTTATTTATTTATTTATTTATTTATTCATTTATTTATTTATTTATTTATTTATTTATTTATTTATTTATTTATTTATTTATTTATTTATTTATTTATCTATTTATTTATTTATTTATTTATTTATTTATTTATTTATTTATTTATTTATTTATTTATTTATTTACTTATTTATTTATTTATTTATTTATTTATTTATTTATTTATTTATTTATTTATTTATTTATTTATTTATTTATTTATTTATTTATTTATTTATTTATTTATTTATTCATTTATTTATTTATTTAAAAACGAGTCCTGTGAAATCTCTGCTGAAGCAGTGTTGTATTCCGCAGTGTTGGATTTTCGGTATCCGAGAATTTACTTCAGAGCGTAAATCAGAAGTATCAATTTCCCCATTGATCAGTTTTGCAGGGTTTTGCCAAGGTAAGTTTTGTAATGCCAGACGAACGAATCGTTTTTGAGCTCTTTCAATACGTATGCAATACGAAAGTTGATAAGGAATTCAAACTACTAAAACATTTTCTAGAATAGAAAGCTTTCAAACAGTGAGGATCTCTAAAATCCTTAGCAATTTTACTGATAAATCCCAATTGACGTGATGCTTTTGAGATGATCTGAGATCGTTGTACATCAAATAATAATTTTTCATTTAGCAGTATTCTTAAATCGCAATCCTGGGTAACTCTAGTCAAAGCTGAGCCATCGATGAGATAGTCGAATTTAACAGGCCTCAGAGTACGGTGAAACGTGATCACCTGACATTTTGCGACGTTAATCATAAGTTTGTTTCGACTACACCAATCCACGAACGATTCAAGTGCATTCCTCCACAGTGTGAATAACGAGGTACAATTTCAGGTCGCCTGCATATGACAGTTTGCAACCAGTTCCCAAAGCAAATCAAACATCATTGAAATATAACACGAAAAGCAAAGGCCCTAAATTACTGACTTGGGGAACTCTTGATTTGTTAGAGAAAAGTAATGATGAACTGTTGCTCAATTTACCTAGTAAAACTCTCCCGGAGAGATGTGAGCTCAACCAGGACACAAGAAAATCCGAGACGAGATAATTTTCTGAGCAGTATTGTGTGATCAATTTGGTCGAAAGCAGCTTTTAGATCTGTGCAAATCCATCTGAGCTTTAGTTTCCTTGCTGGCAATACACTTTGACGTATATGTTAGCAGATTTGTTGCAACTGATCTTCCTGACATAAATTCATGTTGATAGAATGATATATAATTCCTCGAACGATCTAATATAGCAACACTCACAATAATCTCGTAAAGTTTCGATGAAGCGGATGCCATGTTTAAATATTGAGCAAATGTAGGATTGTTCCCATGCCATCGTGATCAGTGAGTTTTACTACAGAAAACACTTTACGAACTTTTTGTTATATAATCCAAAATTAAATGATAATAACAATACTAAGGCACGAAAATCTTTGATCGGCAAGCAGTTTTTTATGTTACTAATAAAACTGGTTTGTCTTTCTCATATCGAAAGGTTATGTAATCACTGCGAAAACCGAATTTTAAACCGAAGCCCGGAGGGCCAAATGTTATATACAATTCGATTCAGTTCGTCGAGTACGCAAATTTTTTGCACTAACTTTTCTTTGAAACGGCTGAACCGATTTATACAAACTTAAATTCAAATGAAATATCTTGTGGTCCCATACAAAATTCTTGTAAATTGTTCGTATCCGACTTTTGGTTCTGGAATTATGGGGTAAGATGTACAAAAAATGTGAAAATAAGTGCACCAACTTCTCTCGGAAATGGCCAAATTGATTTTCACAAACTTAGATTCAAATAAAAGGCCTTGCATTCCCATATAAAATCCCAAATTTTTTTTTGTTCTTACTTCCGGTCCCGGAATTACTAGGTAAAATGTAAAAAAAATCAATATTTTTGTACTAACTTTTCTCGGAGACGACTGTCTTATGATCCCAGAGGAAATTCCTGAATTTCATCTTGATGCGACTTTTTCAACTTCTTTGTATAGACGCCGAACAAAAACTAATCGTACGATATGCGTCAAAATTTTACAGAATATGTATAAAAATGTTGCCAACGTTGAGAGAATAAAAGTTTACCGATTGGACAAGCGCGGGAATTTTAAAATGAAAATTCCGGTTCTTTTGTGATCATAAGGTATACCATTTGACTTGTTCGTCGAAGTACGCAAAATTTTTGTATACACGTGTTTGTAACATTTTCTTGCACTCACTTTTCTCGGAGATGGCTGAACCGATATTCATAAACTTAGATTCATATGAATGGTCCCATACAATTGAATTTTTTTTATAATCTGAATTTCATTGACAACCGAACGTATTCATTCCGGCTAAACCAGTCCCCGGCTTCCGGTTCCGGAAGCATCCAAAATGGTGGTCACAAACTCTAAAATAGTACGAACTCACTTTTCTCAGCGATGACTTGGTCAATTTTTACAAACATAGGTTCAAATTAAAGTTCATACATAGCTCCTGAATTATTGCGTTGTGTTCAAGTGATTTCCGGTTCCGGAATTACAAGTTGTTGAGTTTCCAACCAATTTCAAACCGTCTTATAAAGCGCACCGAAACGTACATTCGCTGGTACGAGCACGAAAACATGAGTCCGAGTTTTCAACCGTTTTGAAGAAAACAGAACCACTGCACAGGCACGAATGTCTGTTACCGGTGTGTGATTTTTGTTGAATACGGTGCTGTGGTGAAGACAGAATAGTGAAAAATAAAAATGTCTAACTTTCATATAGCTGACAACACAAAGTACGAAATTTTCGAAAGAGATTGTAAAACTTTCCGAACTTGTAGGCTTGTGGCTATTTAACGGCCGTAAAAATTTACTGCAACTTCGACTATCTCCCGATTCCGGTTCCGTAAACAGTTATTCAAAATGTCCAATATGAAATTTGCATCGATTTCTCGTGATATGTAAATGAGAAACTAGATGGATTAAAACAGGTTCTAGTTACCTAGAAAACTGAAATTTTGGCTTTGGCTTTGGATTTGGCTTTGGTTTTGGATCGCTTGATCTACATTACGGCATAAAACAACATTCCGTTTTTCACAAAATCCGTGGTTTTTGGAAACCAATGGCTGCCTCGCTCCATTCTACTCTACTTACAATCTGTTATGCGTTTACTCAAAACTGAAATCTACTCTAAACGCATGGTAGCTCATCAAATCAAACTGGTGGAAACATGAAGCTTGCAAAAATATTAATCAAGTAATGATGCAAAACAGCATCATATGGAAATACCCCCGGGATTATTTCCTAAATCAGGAATAAGAAAAAGACTACCGAATTTCTAATCGAATTATTTGCTCGAAACACTGGCATCCCATCAAATCAGAATTCTTCGGAATTTTCGCGACCGACCTGAAAGTAGTTCAGCATTTCAGTCACGTCCTTCGAGAAGGCCTCCGGTAGCCCTAATCGGCCTGGGATGGAGAAAACCGACGGCTAAAACGATATTCCAACGAACCGGAATATAAAACTTTATCACCAATTAATTAGCGAGGCATCATTCGACAAGAGAGAAATGTGCTGTGCATATTGCGGAAAAACAATGTTGGATGCCATTACTGCAAATGCTGGTTGGCCGTGCGGAATATTGCACCCCGCGACATAATTGATCGTTAACCTTCGACCGATGAACCCCCGCCGATTTGCCATCTTGTCGATCCATCGGATCGGGGTCCCTATTTTTTCAGCCGCACCGAGGTTACTTCTCACGGATTACATCGAAACGGTTCGGATCCATGAACCGAAGATAAAGGGGATGGCACCAGCGTTAATAAAAGCGTCACTTATGGTGACTCCGGATGGGTAGGGCTCCCAGTTGCTCAATAAACGGTTCAATTTATGCGTCACTTTTGCCTCTAGTGTAATCCAGTCCTTGGAGACGGATCCGTGAAAGTGGTGTATGTGTTGAGGTTGGATCATCAGACTGATATTTGCTGAGCAGAGGCACTGACGTATCAAGCAATTTAATTTCATAGCAGTCACATAACCGATATGGCAAGCAATTTGCGTTGTGTTCAAGTGGCAAAACTCATTCAACAAACCTTGCGTCCCATATGTGGTACCGTTTTGCTTTCGTGCAGCTTCCATAGCCACACTTTAATTATACAAAATGGTAGTGAGTTAGTAAGAGTAGGCGTCTCATTATTTAGAGAAAAATAACTTGTAAACCTGATTGGATGTGAACCAATGTTTGAAGGTCAGACAATTGTTCCAATTTTCCTCTATTTCTGGCATCATGGTCCTTGGTAATTTGTGGAACATGTTTTCCAGTGTGGTAAAATTCCTATACTAAATTAAATTACAGTCTTCTCTGTTAAACAGAAATTCTATGCTTGTTGTCTTCCAATGAAAGCAGTTTTTCCGTACCTCGAACGGCGTAGGACGAAATACACCACACGCAGCGCTTCAGTTGTCGGCATCGGTTTGCCAGCAGCCTCTGTTTCAGTCAGCAGCAAAAAACATCGGTGTGCAATTTCAGTACCGAGTCACCATTGCACAATAACATTGTAAAATTACTTGTTTATTGCAGCCTCACGGATCGTACCGGGTGCCAATGGTAGCGGTTGTCTGTGGTTGGTTTTCTGTATGTCGGTGCGACCCACCAATGCTCGCTCATCTAATTACGAAATGGTTCGCCCTACAAGTGCACAGTAGGTAAAGGCTATAGCAGGATAACCATATGAAATCTGCCCCCAAAGGGAATTCATATTGTTATACCACATTCGAAAGGTCATAGACTGGAAACAATTTTCTCAAAGTTTCAACCCTTTAACTGCCATATTGACGGAGCTAGGGTGGTTCTATTGATTTTTATTTTATTTGATTTTTGAAGAAACTGCTTCTCCGAAAAATTTGAAAAAAATCAGGCATGTTTAAGGCATTATGGGGATGCTTCACAATTTTTTTCAAAATTTTTGAAGATGTATTTCTTTTATTAAAAAATACTAGAAAATTTTGAAACATATTTTTTCCCTCTTCCAATTTTTGCACCACCCTGGATTTTTTAGTGATAAATAAAGAATTTTTGGACATGTTAAAATGGTATGTTTTCATATTTTTTAAAAATGTGGACGACCAAAATATTTAATTTTTTCTAAAAAATCAACAACAGTCGACCATGCGTTCCCATCATATTCTGAGAAAAGGAAACGCATGGTGCTTTATCTTAGCAGTTTCTAGTAGTAGTCGACCATGCGTTCCCATAAAGTTCTCTTAAAAGGGAAACGCATGGTGCTTTGTTCTAGTAGTTTATGATGCAACTCAAGCGCAGGGCTTAGAAATCAAAGTAACGAAAAGAAGGAAATGAGTATCAACCTTTGCATAATACATACACGATCATACTTCGGGTACAACCTAGAAAGCTACAAAGCAAGAACTTACTGGTATGTGGTTTATATATGAATGGTAGTAATATATGAACGTTGCGAGTATCACACATATGCAGTTCGGTTACGGCAGTCAAGAACTAGAGCGAGTGACTGTATATAATTCGATGATTCGATAGTGTTTCATGAAAAGGTCAAATCGATTTGCACTGTTGGGTCTCGTACTACGCGGTTTTCTTATTGCCAGCTCTGTACATTTCACTAAATACATAGCGAGTTGAAACAGCAGTGAATATAATTTTTTTCTTTTTTATATTGGTGTCAAACAAAAGTGGCCACTGATGAAGGTTGGAATTGATTTCTTAGAATTGTTTTTCCATAAATACGTTTATTTCTTAAGGCAATTTACATAAGTTGTTCTTCGCCGTAGCATCACTTTTACATAGAATTCTTATCATAATATAATACTAATATAGTCACATCAATTTGAGTTTAATAAAGCATATGAACGATGAACTGCTACAAATTTTAAAATAAGCTGAAATTTTTATACATTTTGTGGTTGATTTCATAACCCACTTGGAGATTTTTTTTATCGGCACATCATTTTTAATAAAATTTTGCTATTGGATGAACTAATGGACGCAGTAGGAGTCAGAACTAAGACTCAAAAGGGTCAATTATTAAATTGAAACTTCAATTGTCTTTATGAAATGATTAAGAAGTTTCATGTAAGAAAGGTCACTAAAAAATTTCTGTAAATTATTGACTGTATTTTTCATTTAAATAGGAAATGGGATAAAAATGTTATAAAAATACATTGCTGTTTCAATGCACACATTTTCTTTCTGATTCTTTTCGTTCATTCTATAGAATTATCATCGTCATTTGGTAGCTGTTCTGATTTAAGCATTTCTGACAATATTTTCGCCGGTCTCACAATTCTGGATAAAAACCGAGCATAAGGAAAGGTAGTGAATAATGGCGGCCTCGTGTGAACAGCAACCAACAGTTCTATTGCCAAAAACGCATTCACAGCAACGGCGCTGGATTCCCAAATATCCAGTCGAATTTGTAGTGTACTCGATATAGTACTTGTAAGCTTTTAAAAATGAGACTTATTACCGGCCTGAATAGCTTGTTTGTGATCTGTGTGTCTCAATTGGGTCATCTCGTGATAAAGCTTTAAATCCGAAATTACTTGGCAGAACATCCTTTTCAAAAGCTTCTATTCCAGAGCTACGATATTCCGATACTTGTTGCTCTCGTTCTCGGATTGATAATATTATCTTGTTAGAACTTCCCGTTCGCAATTTGAACAAAATTATTAAACCTGTAAAAACCTGGAAGCGTTCCTCTGAGAATGAAAATCACTTACTGAGTTAATTATGTATTCTCAGATATTTTCTGGAAAATATGGAGCTTTCTACACAATATACCCAAAAATTAAAGAGATCGATTCAGCGAATCAAGTTTTTTAATAGACATGGTCGATAAATGCTTGATTTGAAATTATGCAAAAGTTATAACTCAAAAATGAAAAATAACGCATCACTATTTTTTATATCTGTTGTTGTTTTAAATTTTCGAATAAATAAAAAAAATATACAGCGCTCTCAGTCTACAAACCATGAAAACCATCATAAAGATATTCGATTGAAGTTTTCAAACACAAAACTCCAACTTTATCTTTATTATACATTTTTCCAGAAAACTGTACACATCCCTCGATAACATATCTTTATGATAACTTTTGACACTGTAATGAAATTTTCATTCTTTCTTTCATTATTCTTTCTTTACATCCATCAGCAACACGTAAAAAACTGACACTCGCTCTAGTTCTTGACTGCCGTAACCGAACTGCATATGTGTGATACTCGCAACGTTCATATATTACTACCATTCATATATAAACCACATACCAGTAAGTTCTCGCTTTGTAGCTTTCTAGGTTGTACCCGAAGTATGATCGTGTATGTATTATGCAAAGGTTGATACTCATTTCCTTCTTTTCGTTACTTTGATTTCTAAGCTCTGCGCTTGAGTTGCATCATAAACTACTAGAACAAAGCACCATGCGTTTCCGTTTTAAGAGAACTTTATGGGAACGCATGGTCGACTACTACTAGAAACTGCTAAGATAAAGCACCATGCGTTTCCTTTTCTCAGAATATGATGGGAACGCATGGTCGACTGTTGTTGATTTTTTAGAAAAAATTAAATATTTTGGTCGTCCACATTTTTAAAAAATATGAAAACATACCATTTTAACATGTCCAAAAATTCTTTATTTATCACTAAAAAATCCAGGGTGGTGCAAAAATTGGAAGAGGGAAAAAATATGTTTCAAAATTTTCTAGTATTTTTTAATAAAAGAAATACATCTTCAAAAATTTTGAAAAAAATTGTGAAGCATCCCCATAATGCCTTAAACATGCCTGATTTTTTTCAAATTTTTCGGAGAAGCAGTTTCTTCAAAAATCAAATAAAATAAAAATCAATAGAACCACCCTAGCTCCGTCAATATGGCAGTTAAAGGGTTGAAACTTTGAGAAAATTGTTTCCAGTCTATGACCTTTCGAATGTGGTATAACAATATGAATTCCCTTTGGGGGCAGATTTCATATGGTTATCCTGCTATAGCCTTTGTATTAAACCGTAAACAAAAAGAAAATCCTTGTTGGAGAGTCTTTTCATGCGGTAGACTCAGGTAAAGTGGAAGTATAAGTGGTTTATTTTCATTACTCGATGGGGGGTAGTGCAAAAACTTACCGGTTTCCCATGACCAGAAAGATCATTATCGTTTACGTTGGTTCTGTGTAACAGAGTAGATTAATTGCATTATTTATTTATGTAAGAATACATTTCCATTATTGAACGAAGGATGAAGATTGCCGTTAATCCTTTTTTCCGAACACAATGACAGAATGATGGAATCATCGATGGCGAAATTATTTCCAATTCGTATAAGCTAGTACCTACTCAGAGAATCGGTTCCATTGTTGATTTTAATCCGGATTTAAACTGGCCGTACATCAAATAGGATGCAAAATATAATTCAAATGGGAAGTGTTCTCATATCCTAAAAATAGTGATTGAAGTTTCGAAATAATATCGTTTTAAAGCAATATGATGGTAGCGCTTGGGGAAACGTGACTTTTCGAAGTAATGATAATGATAAATTCTTCGAATTTTCCGGTAATTCGAGCGTTGAATAGAAATTTATTGAAAATATTTACTAAATTACTTTGAATGAATTTGTGGCTATTGATCTGTAAAATCATTTACTAGTGACTAAATGACTATTTTGCGTCATCAACTTGAGCTCTTGAAAATAACTAAAAAAATCAGCTGTAACTACTTAAATTCTTTTTTAAAAAACAAGAATTGCAATAAAGTCAATGGGTCAGTTTCAAAAACAGGTTTGAAACAATAGAAAATTCGTATGCGTTCTGTCTTTCTCTGTAGAAAGATGTTAGAATTACTGGAAAACCCGACTTTCGAACGAAGCCTCGGAGAACCATAGTGTTATATACCAATCGACTCAGCTCGACGAGATCGGAAAATGTCTGTGTGTGTGTGCTGGCCCCTTTCAAAAAGTTAATTAAACGAACAATTTTCTCAGAGATGGCTGAACCGATTTTCACAAAATCAGATTCAAATAAAAAGGTCCTATGGTCCCATAGGTCACTATTGAATTTTACCCCACTCCGACTTCCGGTTCCGAAATTTCAGGGTGATATGCTCCAAAAAAAAAGAAAACATACGCCTTCCGGTTTCGGAATTACAAATGTTTGAGAAAACACGCACTCATTTTACCATCCGATTTCTACAAACTAAGATGCAAATATTAGGTGTACAACTTTGCTTCCGCCGTTTTTTTCCAAAATTTAAAGCTGTATTGCGAAAAAGTGCTTACAGATGTATTATTCAAAGTATTGTCCGTCGCTAGCGACAACTTTCTCCCATCTTTCCGGCAATTTTCGGATCCCGGCTCGAAAAAAGGAGTCCTTTTTTGACGCTATCCATGAAGCAATCCATTTTCCAACTCTTCGAAGGATTGGAAATGTTGATCTGCCAGGCCGTGTGCCATCGAACGGAATAGGTGGAAGTCAGAAGGGGCGACATCTGGGGAATACGGCAGGTGGGGCAAGACCTACCATTTCAGCGTTTCCAGGTACTTTTTGACCACTTTTGCGACGTGAGGCCGAGCATTGTCGTGTTGGAGGATGACTTTGCCATGTCGCTCTTGATACTGTGGCCGCTTTTCTTTTAGCGCGCGACTAAGGCGCATCAGTTGCGTTCGGTAGCGATCTCCTGTGATGGTTTCACCCGGTTTTAAGAGCTCGTAGTAAATTGTTATTCATCTTTGAAGGTTTTTCTCTTCCACCATCATGTTTGTCTTCGACATCGAAATCACCATGTTTAAAACGTTGAAACCACTCCCAACACGTTCTTTTACTCAGAGCAGCATCACCGTAAGTTTCTGAAAGCATTCGATGCGCTTCAATTGCATTTTTTTTTCGAATTGTAACAGAAAAGTAAAACTTCCCGCAAATGGCGAGAATTGGGCACATAAACAGACATTTTCGAACGTGAATAATACGAAAACAAGAACAACTGTCACTGAAACGGCGATGACAATTCGTTAGGCACTGTACACACTCACTTTAAAGGCATTATCATCTATGTATTTTAACTAGCCTCAGCCGGTACAGGTAACGGCGGAAGCAAAGTTGTACACCTGATAAAAGGTTCTTGAAATTCTTTAAAAAGTCCCCGAAAAGTTGATCCAGATCCGACTTTTGGTTCCGGTATTTCAGTGCGATAAGTGAGCAAATTTCAATTTCATTAGTGTTTTATCAAATGGCGAAACGAGGTTCAAATTTTTCTAAAATTTACTGGTAAATTCATCTAGTTGGCAGATTAGTTAGTTAGTTAGTGGATATATAAATCTACTTTCGGACTATGGTTTCCGCTTTCGAACACACCGATAATAGTGCAGAAAACCTCCAAAAACAGAACTCACTTCGATTTCACAGCAACGGTTAAACCGATTTGCACAAATCATGATTTAAATTGAAACTCTCATTGTCTTAAAAGATACTGTGCCATTCTATCCAAGTCCGACATCCGGTTCCGCGGGAGGAGAATCAAAACTTTCAAACTGTCATACAAAATTATGCTAAATCGGTACGTATCGGTACGTGGTGGTACGGAAGAAAAAAAAATGCACCCGACTAGCACACAGCGTGCTTTGTTCAATTTTGTGTAGCGTGCAGGGTTGTCATATTGTCATATCTATAATAACTTGACACAACTATTTACAAATTGAAAAGGTGATGGCAGTTTATACCACAGAAGTTTTTGATTTTATTCAAGTTTGAAAAAAAATTGACAGAATCTACTAGTGATATTTTTGAAAATAAAAGTAATATGAGAAAGAAGGAAAGTAATATGAGGTGGATTAAAATAGTTTTAGATTATTATACTAAAAGGTAACGCAAATGTCAATCGCTTGGTTTGAGATACGATGCCGAATATGTGATATAAACGCTGAAGTGAACTACTCGAATCAACCTGAATAAACTGGTGTCAAAAATGAGCCCAAATTAGTGTCAGAAATCATGTCTTAATGAAAATCCAAAAAATGTTTCAATGAGACTGTTTCCATGAAAGAGAAAAGCATTACAAAATCAATAGGGGGTTAAGAAAAGTTTTGCCTTTCTCATATAAAAAGGTTATGCAATCACTGTGAAAACCGACTTTTGAACCGAGGCCGAGTTTCATATACCAATCGACTCAGTTCGTCGAGTACGCAAAATGTCTGTGTGTGAGTATGTGCGTATGTGTGTATATAACATTTTTTTTCACTAACTTTTCTCGGAGATGGCTGAACCGATTTTCACAAACATAGATTCAAACGAAAGGTCTTGTAGTCCCATACAAAATTCCTGAATATTATATGCATCCGACTTGCGGTTCCGGAGTTATGGGGTAAAATGAGCAAAAAAATGAAGATATGTTTTCTAATTTTTCTCATAGATGGCGCGACCGATTTTCACAAACTTAGCTTCAAATGAAAGGTCCTGTGGTTCTTTACGTAATTCCTGAATTTAATCCGGATCCGACTTCCGGATCCGGAAATATAGGGTAAAGTGTGTTAAAAATTGTATACCATCCCTGAAAAGAGCGAAAAACCGTGAAAAGTTTTCTAAATCGACCTCAAATCTTCTCCAATTGAGAGTTTTTATCAGTAAACGGTCAAACAAACCCATTTTAAGTTATTCCTTTAAGAATCTAAGAAAACTATTGTGAAGCATACCACAGTATTATATATGATAGTATGACTGATATGAGAAAGGCATCATTACACAAAGCAAAGATTTGGTATTACATTCCTGTAGTGGAATTTGACCTTCTGTTTCAACAGACTTCGCAGCCGATTCAGAGTGTACAGAACCATTGCATGGCTGGTGCTACGATTCTACTGACACTACGAATCACACAACTTGGTGGATTAAAACAGGTTTTGTTTTGTCGTAATTACATTTTCTGTTCAATTTTTAAATTCTTGAAAAAGTATTTTTGATATTTTTTCAGTGTACATATTTTTCAGAGCGCACAATTGATTTCCATAAAACCTTTCATTTAAGTATGACTTGAGTTTATTACCATTATTTTCGGAATTGGAAAACGTTATAGAACAATTTCATACGAAATCGAAAGTGTATTTTTTGATTTGGACAAATTTTGCATATACATTCTTTATGATCAAAAGAGACAATTTGCATCAGAAGTTTGCCATTTTTACTCTAGCCTTACTTTTAAAAAATCCCTTGAAAATTTTCAATAATATACGAGGTCTGTTCAAAAAGTTCCCGGAATTTTTAATTTGCGCGCGTCTGGAGAGTCCGGTGGTCAAATTTTTTTTTATTGTGTTGGTACATATGTCCCTAATGTATGGTGAAATTTTCAGCTGTATTCATTGTTTACATTCTGTCTTGTAGCGGCTGGTGTAGACGTGTTTTTTTTTGAGCTCGGCGATTTTTGTTATTTTAAACAATGGAAGAATTGAAGAGTCAAAGAATTTGTATTAGATTTTGCGTGAAAAATGAAATAAAGTGTAACCAAGTGTGCGAAATGTTACAGCGAGCCTACGGTGAGTCTGCTATGAAAAAAACAAGTGTTTACGAGTGGTATAAGCGTTTCCAAGATGGCCGCGAAGACGTTGAAGACGACGAACGCTCCGGTCGACCCAGCACGTCAATAATCGATGAAAATGTGGGAAAAGTGGAAAAAATGATTATGGATGATCGCCGAATCACTATTAGAGAAGTTGCTGATGAAGTTGGCATAGCAGTTGGCTCATGCCATCATATTTTTTTCAAATGTTTTGGGCATGAAACGAGTGGCAGCAAAATTCGTTAAAAAACTGCTGAATTTTGATCGTGATTTTTTGGCTAAAAACAAGACTTTAATCATGCCCCAACCTCCTTATTCACCAGATATCGCTCCGTGTGATTTTTTCCTGTTCCCAAAGTTGAAGAGACCCATGAAAGGACAGCGTTTTTCATCGATTGAAGAGATAAAGGCAGAATCGCTGAGAGTGCTACAGAGCATTACAAAAAGTGACTATCAGGGGTGTTTCGAAGACTGGAAAAAACGCTGGCATAAGTGTATTATATCTAGGGGGGATTACTTTGAAGGGGACCATATAGATGTAGACGAATAAATAAATATTTTTTTAGAAAAATGAGAATTCCGGGTACTTTTTGAACAGACCTCGTATGTTTCAGAAACGGTGAATCCGATCGATTTGGTATCTTCTGCAATGTTTTAGGTAATCATAAGGACTATGTAAAAAAAAATTAGTACAGTTGACAAAAAATTTTCGTTTGATTTTTATTTTAAAAAGAACACTTAAAAATCAAATATCTCAAAAAAAAGATTCGATTTTTTTTTTATTTTTGATATGTTGCAGTTAAAATCCAAAGTAAAATACTGTGAAATAATATTTGAAAAAGTCAATTGAGTTCTGTCTGACTCGATGAACTCGAGAGTTTTGTCAAACTCGGAAGTCCCCGGAAGCGAGTGCTACCCCTCATCAAGTCTCGTAAGGGTTCGATAACATTTTGACCGAAACTTGTCAGTTGTCGCTACAGCCTGGTAATGCAAAAAAAATGATATAATGACAACGGAGCTCAATTTGTTCTAAAACCCTCAATCCGTAAAATTCGATTTGAATGGCGTTTTGAAAAATATGACCCGGTCCAGTATAACTCAGAACAGTTCGTATGGCCATTAATCAACATGAACTACGAATTGGAACACTTTCGAGCACAACTTAGAAGTTATTTTATGATTTTTTATGACGGTTTGAAAATTTTGAGTTTAAAATTTTGAAACCAATTTTTTATGGACCATAAGTTTATTTTAATTTGAATATTTGTTTATTAAATGAGCAATTCCAGGAATGAGTAGACGAAAAAGTGGCAAAATCAGAATCGACCTTCTCCGATTTGGATGAAACTTTGCACATGGCTTCAGTATGGCAAACCATAAGTTTTGAACCGATTGAGAGGTCAATCCGACTCACGACCGATTTTTAAAAAGGGCGTATGTATTTTTGCATTTCACAAAAATTGCCTTTTTCAAATCGTTGTAACTCGGAAGCTGTTAATTGTACAAAAATGGCGTTCTGGAAGAAGTTATAAGAAATCGATTGGGTACTCTAAAAAAAATATATACTGAAGAAAATTGATTTTTTTCTCAATAATTACAAAATGATCCGAAAAAGTAAAATAAAAATAAAGCATTTTTTTGAAAATTTTTATTTTAAAGCTCTTATTAAAACCTACAGATTGATGGCTATCCCATCCGTGCCTTTTGAAAAATGAAGAAGTTACAGCTAAAACAAATTACAGATATATTCGAAATTTCAAGTTCTCGTTGAAAGATAATCATTTAAACAGTAGAATATTATTCTACAGGTTAAAGGCAATAGATTTGTTCATGATATCCTTTCTTCTAAAAGTATCTCTTTTTGAGATACTTGGATATTCAATTATAACACTATTTTTTTATATTTCCATGAATTTTTTATTTGCTTGCTATATCTACAATTATTACATGTACATGAATAATTCTTAATTATATTTAGGTTTTAAGTTTTTGAAAATTGTATGAGTACTACGTGCATCGTCATTCGAATACAGTCTTGTGACGATTGTGGTATCTGAAATCGGAACGAAAGAATGGTATTTCTGTGTGCCTGGAATTATTTTGGTATCCTTATAAACACTACTCCACTCGGTCACAACCCGTTCATATTCTTCTTGTGACACGTAACAAAAAAACATGGTCGTGAATGCCTCTCGACTTCTCTGCTCTGCCCATTCATATAATTGTTTTGCAGTTGTGATTGGGTGTTCATGTTGTTTAGCCAAGCTTTCACGTCGTACCATTCGCTTTAAATTACCCCCGAGTGCATCACATGGTCCTTTACCATGAGAAGTTGCAAAAAAATGCCACTCAGCATCAATGTTATACATTGATTTAAATTTACAGAGACTTGCAAATTTTTTTTTCTGTTTTTGTACTGCTAGGCAGCTCCGTCAGACATAAATAAAACCTTCAATATAATTGAGAATTATTCATGTACATGTAATAATTGTAGATATAGCCAGCAAATAAACAATTGATGGAAATATAAAAAACGATGTTAAAATTAAATATCCAAGTATCCCATGAACAGCTACTTTTAGAAGAAAGGATATCATGAACAAATTTATTGCCTTTATCCTGTAGAATAAAATTCTACTGTTTAAATGATTAAGAACTTGAAATTTCGAATATATCTGTAAATTGTTTTAGCTGTAACTTCTTCATTTTTCAAAAGGCACGGATGAGATGGCCATCAATCTGTAGGTTTTAATAACATCATTAAAATAAAATTTATCAAAAAAAAATTAAAACCATGCTTTCCTTTCATTTAACTTTTCCTGATTATTTAGTAATTATTGAGAAAAAAAAATCAATTTTTTTGTGTATATTTTTTTAGAGTGCCCAATCGATTCCCTACAACTTTTTCCTGAATGCCATTTTTGTACAATTAACGGTTTCCGAGTTACAACGATTTGAAAAAGGCAATTTTTGTGAGATGCAAAAATACATACGACCTTTTTAAAAATCAGTCATGATTGACCTCGGTTCAAAACTTATGGTTTGCCATACTCGGTTCAAAACTTATGGTTTGCAATACTGAAGCCATGTGCAAAGTTTCATCCAAATCGGAGAAGGTCGAGTCTGATGATCTGCTAAGCATTTCTGGAATTGCTCAAATATGTTTTGGCCTTCTTTTAGCTTCTTTATTTTCGATATTTTCGTAAACGGAACTCGAAAATCGGTGTAGCCGAAGTCAGTTAAATGAATTGTTAACCATTTCCTTAGATTCGAAATTTTTGAAAATCATTGTAGCCATCTTAGAGAAATTGTAGTGCGTTCCAAAAAAGAATGGGTACCTTCCGGGATCGAAAACCGAATACCAATAAAACTGAAATAAGTTTATTTCGTCGTCGGCTCTCAAAATCTGTGAACCCGATAAACACGATAAATTTATGTGAAATTTTTACACTAATCACCCTGTATCTCCTGAGCCGGAAATCGAATCTGAATAAGCAGTTTTTATGAGACCTTAAGACCTTTCATTTCAATATTAGATGGACGAAATCGGTTCAGCCATCCACGAGCAAAATGAATGACATTATTTTAATTTCATTACATATATCATCCTGTATTTCCGGATCCAGAAGTCGAATCCAAATGAAATTCAGAAGCCTTATATGGGAGCATAGGACTATTCATATGAGTCTTAGTTTATAGAAATCAGTTAAGCCATCTCCGAGAAAAATAATTAAATTATTTTCCACACTCAAATTTGCTGATCTCGACGAACTTTTTGAATGGTACATAGGGGTTTAGGAAGTTGTGTTCTTTCAACAATTATTGTTGCAATTAGTATAAATCAATATAAATATGAAATTGTTTTGTGTTTGAAAATACTGCCATCTGTCTAATACATAAGTAATGTTAGAACGATTATGTTGCCAAAAACGAACCATGCTAAAATCGAAACGTTATGAAAAAGGGTGCTGTACTTAGTCTTTTAGGTGATGAGAAGCAATTGCATAAAACAGTATTGAAATTCGTGTTTCACTTTGCTCCGAAATATCGCTGTACCATCAAGCGCGTAAAACTCCTACTACTGGAATAAGGCGAAAAGTCGGTTACAAAATATCTCCGTTAAGAATGGATTAGATTTTAACAATCTAAGGGTTATTGGATAGCTATTATCGTGCGGAATCTAAGTTTAAAAACATATTTTGTTTTCAAGTTCAATTGTAACAGATATTGTCGAAACAGTAAAAATTTTGACAAAAAACTTCGTATAACTCAAAAAGTTAACATCCGATCTATCTCAAAACCATTCAATAGCGTTCAGGTTGACCGAGAGACCTTTCATTTGCGACTAGTTTGATCAAAATCAGTTCAGTCATCTCTGAGATCTCGACCTCTTTGTTGACAACACGCACCACACATAGACATTTGCTCAGTTCGCCGAGCTGAATCGATTTATATAACACACGGCCCTCGGGGCTTCGAAAAAATTTTTTTAGAGTTTGAGCGAATTCTATACCTAATTTGTATATCTATAAAAAAAGGAAAAAAAACTCGTGTAATTAACATTTTTACTCTAAGTACCCTATCTCCGGAACCGGAAGTTGGATCTGAATAAAAGTCGGAATATTCTTATGTTATCTGAAGACCTCTCAGAGTTGAATAAGAGATGGGAAGAATCCGGTTAAGCCATTTTCGAAAGAAGTTACTGACATTGTTTTCACTTTTTGGTTCCTGTAACTCCGGAACCGGAGGTTGGATCCAAATGAAATTCAGGAACTTTATATGAGACCACAAGATCTTTCATTTTAATTTAAGTTTATCAAAATCGGTTCAGCCGACTCCGAGAAAATTGAGTGACAATATTTGTCACACACAGACATTTTCTCAGTCCATCGATCTGAATAGAATAGTATATGATATTCGGCCCTCTCGGTCTCGGTTGAAAATTCGGTTTCGATGTGAGAAATGCATCGAATTGGAAGAGTTTTGTCGCTATGAAAGTCGGAAAATTTGACAAAATATTTTTTGAATGTATTTTTTTCCATGAACCTTAACCCCTATGTAATGTTGGTCCTCATGAGTAAGAGAGGGTTGTTGATAGAGTCCGATAGCAGTTAGATTTAATTTTCTGTTCTTCATTTAAATTTGAAAAATCTTGTATTAAAACCGTGTGACTAGAACGTTGACTAATGTTGACGTCTTTCTTCTCTATTTTCCAGAACAAGGAAGTCTGACGATTGTACGTCGCACCAATAGCAGAAAAACAACGCACATTCTGTCACCGCAGCAAGAACCATTTGACTACGATACACTCGACTATCAGAACCAGCAGCAACTGGAAGGGGACGATTCAAAGCAGCAGCAGCCCCTGTCGGAAAGTGAACTCGCGTTCGTCAATCAACAGCTCAGCCGGGAGCTGGAGAGTATGCAACCGACGGCCGGATCCGGGTCCGGTTCGCCGCCGTCCAGTGCCGTTGCCGTCGCGAATCCGCGTGCCGAACTAGCTACCGGGGATGAAATGGACACTGTTGACTTGGCCACCGATAATTTGCCGGCGGTCGATACACCGGATGCATGTGATAAAGCCGCACTGAGGTAAGTGCCCACTTACCGAAGAGGGACGTTATAGCGTACAAGCTTTTTTCCGAGTTCGAAAACTGTATTGCAAATTGAATTAGTGATCAAAAATGGTTTTGCAATGAAGCGATGGACATATTTCATCAATGAAACTATTGTTTCGATTGACAATTGTGTTTGTTGTTAATCGCTCCGCTTATCCAGCACTAGATTTACTTGAGTGTGATGTGGTTGACAGCAGCAGAAAAAGTGAGCGAATCTATTTAATACAAGCAAGAGGGGTCCACGCAAGCGAACTGGCTCAAATGTAAACGCGTAATATAAGTGCAAATATCAGATATATATTTGATGGGGTAAAAGTTACTTTACAAGGGATAATAATTAATACAAAACCTCACAAATTGTACAAAGGAATCTCTGTGTAGAACATCGTTGCTAGATTTGTTCCGATCTGAAATCACTAATTAAATCGAAATTAATTTAACCTGTATATGGAACTATGTACGATTTGTGTGAAACCAATTGTCAATGCGGGTCACACCGAATGAAATGCACTAAATTCAGAGCATGGAAATAATTTACTGTTTATGTTATTCTTTAGCGAATGTATTCCACCAAAGAATGAGAAATTAGAAATAAAGCAAACTAATTAGAAATCAAACATGATACTAACTAAAACCTGACAATCGATACCCAATCGGGTACTGATGGTACGATTCGAAACAGTTGTCATTACAGTAATGAACAGCAACTGCGGCTAGAATTTTCGAACGACGAACACAATTTCATTCGATGGTTGATAACATTTCCTCCTTCCATTTCAGACTACGCTGTCTCTTGCGGCAACTGCAGCGCGGTGAAATATCCGCAGAGCTTCTGCAGAAAAACCTTCACTACGCCGCACGCGTACTCGAAGCCGTTTTTATCGACGAGACAAAGTAAGTACCGTGGAAATTTCGCCATTTTTTTCTCGTTCTAGTTAAAGTTTTCCAGTCAGCCAGCTGGAGCAAACCGTTCCAGTTGCTGTCGTTCCGATGGAAAAGAAACTAACTCAACTTATCGCCAATTTCATCATCACAATCCATTTCGACAATGTAACACAAAAAACAAAAAACCGTATCATATCTCAAAATCATCCGTTCATAACAATATCATTTTACAATCGGCCAATATGGAAATCGTTCCTTCGCAGCGAATGTTTTTACGATCGCTCGTTTCGCATCATAGTTATTATGGCAAGCTTGCCAACTGATTTTCTTCCCCTCGGTGGAAAGCAGAGAAGAGAAGAGTTGGTGGCAGGAATATATTTTTATCGGTTTTGAACAATCAACCGTGGACCTCCTTTGTCTAGCAGCATTATGGTGGAGGCGCCGGTAGCTTGAAACTATGTTGTAACGCTTCACAACAGTCGGAATGTAAACTACACAACAAGGTTCCTTAATAGCCAAGCATGCACGGATTGAAAGTTTTTGTTCTTAGAATCAAATTAATCACCATTGCGGTACGCTTAACTGCGAAATTTCACTAATGGATTCCACTGAACTTTTTGGAATGTTCAATATGTGGTAGGTCTTATCGAAACGAAACGGGCTGATGCAAGTTTCAGGACGGAAGGCCGATTATGGAAAAGCTTGAAGTGGCAAAAAAGCTTTCTGTCAAATAAGCGAACAAAGCGAATTCATTTTCTGAAAATAAAATTATCCAATGAAATTTTCATTAATGGCAAAAATAAATTCAATCCGAGACCAAAAGTGAATACGGTTGTAGAATGTATGACTAATTTAATGATTCATTGTTTAATTTGAAACAGTGAATGTTATTGGTAGATTATCTGAATCAAAATCAGTTCACTACAAATGTTGCATTGATCTGTTAGAATCAGATCCATTGTAGAAGGATTTCTCTTAGAAAATAAATTAGTTTGGCTATTGGAAACAAAACTGGCTAAAAACCAGCGGAGAGTTCATCATGAAGAACTCGAACTTTCTGATTATTTTTCTGATTACTCTACGAGAGATGCCTAGTATTAAAAATTTTATTATGAAAAAAAAGATCGATATCTTGTGCGTTTTCACAGTTTTCATCGTTTGATTCATTTGCTCATCAACGCATTGAAATCGTAAACATGCTGCATTTCTTCATCATGACGGATGTACCTATTGTTTGTTAACTAACAGATACATCAGAAAAAAAAGTGTTTTAAAAGAGCTTTTGAACGCTCGTATCCGTACTTTAGTTTACAGTATTGTACTGTATTTTTTACACAAATACTGGGTACTGTTTTTCCCCCTTAAATATATTGTATTTTAATTTGTACTGCACAAAAATGAAAAAAAATGTCTTTCAGGTCAAGGTCATTTTGTCGAAAACCGTTTCACTGAATGCCATTTCACCGAAAAAGTCATTTCGTCGAATGGGCCATTTCGCCGAATACTATTTCGCCGAATCATTGAATGGTATAAATATTGTAATTGGAATTTATTTCAAATTAAGACAAATAAAAGATGATAGCGTTAACGCCCATTTTGTTGGCCTACAAATGGAGCTTTGAAATATCTCATATTCAAAATAACGGGTACATTCATTCTTTAATAGAGATTGATTCATGATCCTCAGAACGGATTGCCCAATAAAACTTGTTGATTTTATAAGCTACTAAGCATCCATCAAAGCATTTGCAAATGTTTGCGGTATTATCCGTTAACTGAGTGCTCCTAGTAGCACCTGTAACTTATTCATATTGGGTGTACAACTTTGCTTCCGCCGTTTTTTTCCAAAATTTTAAGCTTTATTGCGAAAAAGTGCTTACAGATGTATTATTCAAAGTATTGTCCGTCGCTAGCGACAACTTTCTCCCATCTTTCCGGAAATTTTCGGAACGCGGCTCGATAAAAGGATTCCTTTTTTGACGCTATCCATGAAGCAATCCATTTTTCCCTTCTTCGAAGGATTGAAAATGTTGATCTGCCAGGCCGTGTGCCATCGAACGGAATAGGTGGAAGTCAGACGGGGCGACATCTGGGGAATACGGCGGGTGGGGCAAGACTTCCCATTTCAGCGTTTACAGGTACTTTTTGACCACTTTTGCGACGTGAGGCCGAACATTGTCGTGTTGGAGGATGACTTTGCCATGTCGCTTTTGATACTGTGGCCGCTTTTTTTTTAGCGCGCGACTAAGGCACATCAGTTGCGTTCGGTAGCGATCTCCTGTGATGGTTTCACCCGGTTTTAAGAGCTCGTAGTAAATTGTTATTTATCTTTGAAGATTTTTTCTCTTCCACCACCATGTTTGTCTTCGACATCGAAATCACCATTTTTAAAACGTTGAAACCACTCCCGACACGTTCTTTTACTCAGAGCAGCATCACCGTAAGTTTCTGAAAGCATTCTATGCGCTTCAGTTGCATTTTTTTAGAATTGTAACAGAAAAGTAAAACTTCCCGCAAATGGCGAGAATTGGGCACATAAACAGACATTTTCGAGCGTGAATAATACGAAAACAAAAACAACAGTCACTGAAACGGCGATGACAATTCGTTAGGCACTGTACACACACACTTTAAAGGTATCATCTATGTATTTTAACCAGCCTAAGTTGCTACAGCCACCTATCGGAAAACGGCTGAAGCAAAGTTGTACACCTGATAAAATAGAAAACTAATCCTTTGCTGCATAATGGTTGCATGATAGACACAACGAAACAAGTCGGATTATGATGGCGACAATGAAGTCAAAATAATATTACGAATTCACATATCATCATACTCTGTTACAATAAGTTCCGACGTAACTTTTTGGCAACCTAACTCTTACGATATGTTCGCATTGACTGTTTTCGGTCGTCAACAAAATTTTACAATGAAAATGTGACGCACTACAAGACAAAGTTGAGTAATAAATTCACCGTATTACCGTATTCGTGGTGATTCAACAATAAAGTGTCGATTGAAAGTTTCCGTACATTTTCCGCGGACAACAATTTTAATTCAATGAGTAGAGAAAAGTCTTTCAATTTAAAAAAAATGGGTATAGTTGAGCTAGTATTAATACGAAGAGCAACTGAAATTCAAAAAAAAAATTGTGCCGGTATTTTTGCGAAACAAACTTTGTTTTTTGTTTTTTTTTTTTTTTTGAAAGTATCTTCTCTTCACCAGAGAGTATTATTTCTCTCTACCAGAGATTTTTTTAAATAACTATTTATTGGAATATGAGTTAAAATTAAATTATTAGGATTTAAATTGGGTGTTCAGCCACAAGTGGTGACTTTTCAGCCCTATTATATATATGATTTGGTTGTTACCATGAGGACATCTTTTGCTTCCGCAATTCTGAGATTTTTGTGTAGGGAAAATTCTAAACCTACTTGTATTGTGTAATGGGGAAAAGGAACATATATACTAACTTACTAACTAATACAGAGAGCGAATCGATTCAATTGGAGAT
This sequence comes from Malaya genurostris, assembly GCF_030247185.1. Classification (NCBI taxonomy): domain Eukaryota; kingdom Metazoa; phylum Arthropoda; class Insecta; order Diptera; family Culicidae; genus Malaya; species Malaya genurostris. The sequence continues at coordinate 259,870,551 of NC_080571.1, forward strand.
TGCATCGATTTTTGTCGGAATTTGCTTATAATATTATGTGACATTACATCTAATAATTCTATATTTGTGAGTCTGTGTAACTCATTTGTACCAAACCAAGGAGGACGCTTCAAAATCATTTTCAGAATTTTATTCTGAATCCTTTGAAGCGTTTTCTTCCTGGTGAAATAACAACTTGACCAAATTGGTACTGCATAAAGCATGGCTGGTCTGAACTCTACCAGAGATTATTTCATGCAAATGACAGCCATTAGAATCGATGATAACAATATTAAATTTGATTTTTTTTAAATACATTTTAATTCATTGCGATTGGTTAACTGTTTTAATTTTATCTGTGGAGCACTAATAATAATTACCAATAAAATTATATCGAACACGTTTCGACTTTTTAGCTTCAAATACCATATGATGGGAATGAAAATATGAATCAACTTCACTATAAACATCGAATTGCATTTAAATTTTGAGTAGACATAATGAGTTTTCACAATCTTTAATTATATATATTTTAGTTTCGATCATCGAATGGCAATCTTTGGTCATAATGAAAAAAACATCAACAAATTGAAACTTGACACAAACGTATCATTTTCTGTTTCCACGTGACTGATATAAGATCAAATCAAATATTCGTTACTGACAACTTGTTTGGCAACACTTGAAAAGTCGCACAAGCTTCGCCTCTCACGCTTTTCAGGTTACATAGCAGTTATCATGCACGTTGCTAAGTCTTCAACTTGCTCTATGAATTTGTTTCATATAAGTTACTGCCATTGAAATGTAAAAACGTGTGCTACTTGGGATAAATGAGAAAATTCGATAATACGGCTTCGCCACATAGTTGTTGTTCGTGTGCTGTTCGAGTTCACTACCGCAAGTTCGGACTTAACTAAAGCAATGAATGAAAGCTTTGAGTAGACCAGTCAAACCAGGCGGTTACAGATTCAATGCGAGCGGCCGCGACTTCCGATGGTGAGTCGGCGGCCAACGCATGTGATAGAAATAATAAATTACCGACGTTCGACGAAATGACCTGCTCCCGTATTCTTCATACAAAAAATAATACAGAATTTTAAATCTTTAACGCATCGAATATCGATTAACCGGAAGTCACCAATTGAGGCGACTGTAAACCTTTTTTTTCGGCATGTACTGATCATTTTCGGTCCAAGAATATCTATTACATTATATTCAACAATATACACCAAAACCTTAATTTACGCACCTGATATTTGTATATATGTATTCATGTAGACACGTATTCGTGCATGTATTTGTATATCTTTATACATATATTGATTGGTGAAGTGAATGCCGAGCCTCTTTGCGTGATATTTAACAAATCATTTGTGCAAGGAATTTTCCCGATGGTTTGGAAGCAGTCTTATATGTTTCCTGTATACAAAACCGGTGATCGTTACAATGTAAGGAACTACCGTGGTATAACAGTTTTGTCAACTGCTTCAAAGCTCTTTGAAATAATAGGGAGTAATGAACTGCTCTCTCGTACAAAAAATTACATCTCCAGTGATGGCGTTCAGTCAGCACTAATCTTCTGGATTTTTCCTCGACCTGTATTTCGCGTTTGGATGAAAAATTACAAATTGATCTACTATCTTTACGTTTCGTCTTAGACTAGTCAGTGCAGAGCAATTCAAATTGAACTGCTTACTGCAAACTTAAACAGTTCAATTTGAACCGCTAAGCAGACGCCTTGGTGTTTTGTTGGATTCTAAACTCACTTTTAATATGCATCGTTCCTCACTAATTACAAAGCGCCTCGAAAATTAGGATTTATCGTTAAAATCGAACATGATTTTACAGATCCTCATTCAGTTTTGCAATAACTGAGCGGAAACATATATTGGAGAAGCCAAATGAATGAAAAACTAACAGAAAAGATGATTTATTGGAAAAAGATACGCTCAGAGACAGGACTCGAACCTGCGTTCTTATGCATTCCGTGCATACGCGCTACCATTTCGGCACTCTGAATCTTGTTTAAGTCACTCTAAAACGCCAGTCATACACAGTATCACGTACATCGAACATGGTCTACATCCTGGCCGTCACCCGACCGATACCTTATATCCAAACATCTTCTCTGTCCATCAAACACTAGTCTTCTCGCTTTATACCTATTTCTCCGATCAAGCATTGAGTAGGAGAGTGTATTTATAATCGCTTGTCACCTTCTTTAATGGTGCCAGTCGCTGGCTGGATCAGTCGGGTGACGGTCAGGATGTAGACCATGTTCGATGTACGTGATACTGTGTATGACTGGCGTTTTAGAGTGACTTAAACAAGATTCAGAGTGGCGAAATGATAGCGCGTATGCACGGAATGCATAAGAACGCAGGTTCGAGTCCTGTCTCTGAGCGTATCTTTTTCTAAAAAATCATCTTTTCTGTTAGTTTTTCTTTCATTTGGCTTCTCCAATATATGTTTCCGCTCAGTCATTGCAAAACTGAACTTAGTTGTGGCGGCTTAACGTCAAACCAACTAAAAATAATAAATCGTAGATCCTCATTGTTTGGAGGCGTTATATTGCTCGCTAGTTTGGCCTATACTTGAAAATCCTAGCATAGTTTGGAGTCCGTGTCAGCTAGCTTGAAATTTACGAATTGAACGCGTGCAGAAAAGATTTGTTCGACTTGCTCTAAGAAACCTTCCCTTGCAAGATCTTCCACCGTATCCCGATCGCTGTCGTCTGATTGATTCGGACTCACTGGAACGGCGCAGAAAAATTCAGCAAGCAACGGCGATATTGAATCTCCGAAGCTTTTATCTAGTCTTGACTTCCGTGTTTCACAGCGATCGCTACGTTCTACTGGTTTACTTCAACAAGACCCTGCCACCTTAGAGCGAAATCAATCTCCAGTCCAGCAACGCCGTCGCACGGCATCACTTTCAAAATATTATGTCAATTATATGAACGCGCTGTGCTGCTATTTTGGCGCGCACGAATTTGACATTTCTCTCCCCTGCTTCTATGCAATGATGGCTTTTATCGTATCAAAGAACGCTCACTAGCAACTCTTCACACTAATCAACCAGTGTCATCAAAGAGAGACGGATATCATCGTAGCAACAAAAAACCGGCATGCTTCACTTAACATAGAATAGACACCAGTGCGAGAGCGAATATCTCTCGATGACCTGTCTGAGAATTAAAGGTTAGCACGCTGCTGTGGGGATTCTCTCTGAAGCAACAAACGATCGCTTCTTCTCGTTTCGCGACCCGATTCTATACGGGCAGTTGATAATTGCGATAGAATCATTTTACTATTGCCGCTTGTTCTAACTATGTGCATATAGCCTTTGTATAAGTTGTGGCTATGAAAATGTATGTGAATGCACATTTGAAAAGGGTTTTGAAATATTGCAACCTAGTATGAGAAACATCAAGTCGAACCATTGATTCTATTTTCTGCGATAATTGTCAACTTGCGATTCTCTCTTGGTAAATTCCACACAGCACCAATCATTATCAGAATGTAATTTTTTTATGGGCCGTGAAATACTCAGAGTATGAAGTGGAACGAAAAAATGTAGAAAAATTCTCTCACGATTCATGCATTGAGAGACACGAGTTCTTGTAGCAAATCTTCTACCGGGTTGAAAATGTTGTATACAGTATAGATAAATATCGAGCAACTTCTGTCAAATTATCGGCAATCACCAACACTGCTTCTATGTACGAGGCTCGATGCGGATGCCTGAGAGCGCCAAACTCGCTAAAAAGGATGGTGCCAATGATTTGTTCGTGAAATGTGAAATGTGATGTCTTTGCTTCAACCTAGATTTCATCGAACGACGTTAGAATTCTATGAACCGATAACAGCATACATCAGATCATTTGACACTGTTGAACACCTCCTCGATTTGGGCTAACCTACACATAAATTTGCGCAGAAAGTGTTATGATATGCGCAGAAAGTGTTATGTATTCATCAAGACCTTTTATTGTCGGATGAATTAAAAATATATTAATAAGAAAAACTTTCTTTTTCGTTGAAAATTTCAAATAACGTAAACTTTCCTTACGTAATAAATTCTAAATAACGTAAACTTTATTATACGTCATGATTTGGTTTACGAACACGATTATTACGTAAATTAGGTTTAGGTTTGGGTGTAACATATTTTACCGAAGCTTTATAAAGCTTATTGCCAGATGTTCTCATAATGTTTTAAGCATTGTGCCCCATATTTGTGGAATATTTCAGTATTTCATAGAAAAAGAGTCTGATTTTCAGATAATTAATCACAGCAAACAATAATCATTTAAATTAAAAAGGGGTTCTGCCTTTATAGCTCATACAATTCCTACTTTGTTTAAGTCCGCCCCAAGTTTGCTGATGTTTGTATGGGAAACCAATTTGAATTGTGTTTCAATTTTCCAATTTTCATTTCAATGGTGTGGTATTAAGTAGAATTGATGTAAACGACATTTATGATATCGCTCCTGCTAACATAAACAGCAGTGAAATCCAATTCAACTGATTTGCCGTTCCAATCCATTTCTTTAAGTTAATGAACACAAGTTAGAAATAAATATACCCTGCTTATCGAGTACTCGAGTATGAAGGATGCTCTCTAATCCTGATCCAGTGCGAGTAATCCTTTTGACATATTAAATTTAATCAATTGAAATGCTCCAACTGCGTTTGTGATGAGAAGTGCAATCGATAAAAGGCGACATCACATTACCGATGAAAATCTGGGTCGTATGAAAGATTTGCTTACTTGCAATTTAGAAACGAATTAGTTGAACAAGACTGTATCAGACTTTACTGCTTCCGATAGACTCTGTGATTTTATTTATGGTTGTACCACCATTTTGTGGTATTTTCATTACTAGTACTAATTGATTTATTACCCAAAGCTGCTAGAAGGGGGCCGGGGGGGGAACAAACGCAATATATGTTATTCGTCGTCGTAAAAGTTAAGAATTTACTCCAAGTACAACTTTTTGTTTGCACTATCATCAGATAAGCATTCCGAAATAGGGCACAATTTTTTTTTGTCATTTGTCGCAGTTCGTGGGCAATACATACTCGATTAATTTCGACACACACAGCCCACTAACGGAATTGGTTCTTCCCTTCCCCCGCTCCGTTCGTATTCGCGTTCGCAAATTTATTGACTTCACCACAATCACACCGGGTCCTCATTCATTTCTTCACCCTCGTTTGCTCGTGGAATCGATTCAGATGAAAGCAATTTCGACAGCAATTTATCGAATTATACTGTTGTCTGATCGTTTATATCCAATTCGTGTTGCCGACAGCAATCGATATCATTTCCGAAACACATCGAACCCGGGATGAATTATTGCTGTTCTGAACCGGATATTTTTCGGGTGATGAAGGGTTAAACTTATTTGTAATTCAAACGAAATTCAGTTTGACATTTTCCGAGAAAATCAGTCCATTTCAGATCAAATAAAATTACTTTTTTTCTTGAATCTTTGTTCCAAATTAAAGATTGCACGCTGTAAATAAAATCTCTCTATCTCGAAATGGCCAAAGTCTATCACACGTAATTTCCCATTTTTTTTCGTTCAACGACTTTCATTAAAGAAAAACTCATCACGATCTCCAAAGCATAACCGACAAAAGAAAGTTCTACTGTGATGTACGCGAAGTTGGTCTGGAAACAACCGACGAAGGAACGATTTCCACATAAAGCATATCATTCATCATTCATCCATTAATAATGATAAATTTATCGTCCAAGACAGCAAACCCATAGCAATAAGACAACTCTTTCTTTTCTTTTCGTTCAACTCTGACCGAATTGTATAAATCTTGCAAACCAATTCCAAACGATCCAAACTCAACATCACTAACCGTCGCTGTTACTGCTAATTGCAATTTTTAATCCTGCTGCCCCCGATGCCAAAACTGACATCGGATTAAAAATTGTAACCGAAACAAAAAAAAAATAAACAAAAACAACAACCACCACGACTGCCAACCAACTGTGCGACGACTTGAAATGGCAACGACATCAACCTTGGCGGATTCCACTCGAATCGCAAATCGACCCCAGTCAAGACGATGGCGTTGGTGGTGGTGGCGGCAGTGGTGGCGTAAGTGGTTGTAGGGGTGTTGGTAGTGGTGCCGATAGTAATACTGGAAACGATGGCAGTGGTGGTGGTAGTGGTAAAGCGATCAGTAACAACGTCGGTCCGGTAGGAGATAATAACAACGTCAGCAATGTCGCCAGTAAGGAGGCCCGGCGGGGCGTCACCACATCGGCCCCGCCTACCCACAGTGGTCCTACGGGACCACCGATCGGAAAAACCATCATTCAGAGGCGAAAACTACGTGCACCGGTGTGGGCCAGGTCTCTGTTCTAATCAAAACATTTTGCTTGATCGAACCAAAATAAGCCGTCACCTTTCTATAGTCTACTAACTCTTACCACACTTCAACCAGTACCGATTTGGTACTACTTTTATCCTATTGTTCCTGTTTTTTTTCTGCTTTGCATATCTGCTCCACGATTGACTAATAGCACCCGATTTTTTTTCTAATACCTAACTCTCAAACACCAAGAAGCAATTTCCGTTTTATTCCTTTCCTCGTCTAGTGAATAACCTAGTGCTGGTTCATGAAAGTAGACCACCTTAGATTGCATTCCGAATAAATTTCAACTCTCGAAATCGGTCGCCGACGAGACGAACACCAACCATTTTCGTAATTGCAAAAGTTCCATTCTACGTTTACTCTTCTGGTTCTGGTTTTATTTTATTTTATTTTTTTTTTTTCGATTCCCAACCAGAAATTTACAATCAACAGGATTCGCGGCAAGACTCTATCAACAAAGTAACAGCAAATCGAAATCGTTTTGTGGTGTAAAAATCGAATGAAAATTGAATGTTTTTCAGGTCGAACTTATTATTAAAATGCTGCATTTCTTTTTTTACTTTCAAAGCAATTGAGCTAATCCTAAATTGTAAGCTACAAGATGAAATTGCTTTGAATAATCGGTAGAAAAAAACTTTTCAGTATTAGTTGTTAATTTGATTTGACCGGACGATTTCTCTCCTATCGTGACAGACACTTCAATTTCTGCAACATCACAACCAATCTGTAATCAAATTCAATTGATTTACAATTCCGTTACGCTTCGTTTAGTTGGTGAACACAAACTGAAAACAAATATATTCAGTTTATCTTGTACTCGAGAGTGAAGGACATTCGCCAATCGTGTAGATATGCTAAATGTAATCAATCAGGACACCCCAACTACGCTCCGGATGAGAAGTGCAATTGAGAAAGGGTTGATTATCCTATGAAGTACATTCGATTTGATCTTTGACTTTGCCACACCTCTTTGTAGGATTCATTGATCCGTAGATTCCAGTTAAAATTGCAGTAGAAGAAAATTAAATCACAATTAATCTGTTTGTTTATTTTTTTCGGTCTGTTTTCTTCCTCATCAATAATCAAAGATTTTGCAATAAATCAATTGATTCATCTCGCCGAAAACGCGAATTTACTCATTAATTTCAAAGAAATCACAGGGATTTTTTTCAAATAATGTTTCTTATGTGAAAAGATCCGCATAATCGATAAGTGATTCCCGCTTGTGAGAAATTCTGGCAGTCGGCAGGATTCCAGCAGCTGTCAAAATTTTGCAGTCGAAATCGCGTCATTCTCTCGCCACGTCACGTCTTGAGAGATCGCTCTTCCTTCTCTATTTTTTTTCGACTTTATTTGATATTCATCAATCTTGCATGTACATGCAAATATAAAAACTAATCTTGATACCAGGAAAGTGAAATGAAAATACTGGTATATTAAGAGAAGAAGATTTGTATATTATGTTTGGTAGTGCAAAAGCTATGTTATAGCTCTTCATTTAAATTAAAACCAAAGGCACTAAAATGAAGAAATGATTCAAAACGTCCTGCCAGTCTGGTATGACAAAAATCCGGCAGAAAAAGAGCCGTTAATAACCGCTAGGCGAAATTCTCTGCCGGAAACGATTGTTGCATTGTTGCCAGACTCTTGCCGGAATTCTACCAGCATTCTGGCAAACGCTTCTGGCAGACACTGCCAGGCGCCTGGGGGGAAATCTTCGAGGCACATGCAAGCGGATGGTAAGATTGATCGCAAAATTCATAGTCCCATTTAGTCTTGCTCAATTTCTCTCTATTTTTGACTTTACTTCAAGGATTGACTTTCAAACATAAACGAAATCTGCATGCGTCTAACCAAAAGGTATTCCTGACACGAGCATTTCCATAAATGGGTAAGCCATTAGACCTCCCAAAGGAACTCCGATTTGTATTAAACTTTTCGCAGGTATTCAGTGTAGTAAACCATTTGTTTTTGTATTGTACCAAAAATTGTGCCCAGAAAGAAAAGGGTAAGAAGGGTTTTTGCATGAAAATTATGTTTGAGGTATTTTTGACATCCAAGATAATGACTTCCGATTTAATGATATTTCTTGAAAACCCTTACAATAAGGGGATTTTTGGATCGGATTCGTTGAATAGATGCAAGAGTACAATGTCGATCTAAAATCCAAGATGACGGTATCCGGTTTATTGATATAACACATGGGCTGGAACGTTCCGGGCCTAACAAAGAGAACACGATTTTTCTGGTTCAAAATTAACTTTATTCATCAATATAATCTTCATCAAGAGCAACGCAATCATTCCAGCGCCGCTTTATTATTTCAATACAACATTTGTAGGAAGATTTATCTTTTGCCTCAAAATAGGCCTCAGTTTCAGTGATAACCTCGTGCCAAATTTCTTACCGGCGAGCATTTTTTTTTAGATCTGCGAACAGCCAGCAGTCGCTGGGAGCCACATCTGGCGAATACGGTGGATGTGGGAGCGATTCGAAGTTCAATTCCATTTTACATATCGACGCAAAATTCCGGTTTGTCACGTTTTAACATCGTCAAACACTGGTCAGAATCATCAACACGTTCTCGTTTTTGGTCAACAGTGTGCAAACGCGGCACCAACTTTGAACAGAGCTTTCTCATAGTTAAATTCTTATGCAATATGAATCATACAAATTTTTTGATATCTTTACGAGGTCAGCTAACTCACGCAACTTTACTTTTCGATCATTCTAAACAATTTTGTGATTTTTTATGTTTTCTGGTGTAACCGCCTCATTTGGACGTCTACTGTTTAAAGTCAGCAAACCAACGTTGAATTGTTGTTTCTGATGGAGCAGAGTCTCCATAACACTTTTCAAACCATTGCTTTGCTTGAACGATATTTTTTATCTTCAAGAAGCACTGTAAAATTGAAACACGAAATTGTTTTTGATCCATTGTAGCGTCACTCTTAGCACAATAACTCACAGACTAATTAATAGAATATCATGAAATTAATTGACTTAATTAACTGAAAAAGGTGACTTCGATAAAACTAGCTTCAATGTGTTAGGCCCGAGACTACTCAGCCCCTGTGTTATCTCGAAACCTCTTACAATATGCGTATTTTCAAAACGGGTTTGATGCGTAAATGCAGGAAAGTTCAATGAACCAGAAGTCACCATGAAATTCGGAACCACATCAAACGTTCTTTTCCGGTATCTAGTTATCAAACTCGATTCGAAAATACCCATACTGTGAGAAGCTTCAAAAAATATTAATTAACCGGAAGTCATAATCTTTCATTTCGGAACCACCTCGAAGACTGTTTTCTGGCATCTACATCTGGTTTTTTTAAGGAATATCAATAAACAGGAAATCGCTATATTGGATTTCGAAACCATCCCAAACACCATTTTCTTGGACCTACTTTCCGAATCCATTCCAAAATATGCATATTGTAAGAGTTTAAAATATATTTAAACCGGATGTCAACATCTTGAATTACAGAAATTACCCCCTCGAACGACATTTTTTCGCACCTACTCATCAAATATGTTTAAAAAATACCCATATTGTAAGGGTTTCAGGAAATATCAATTAACCGGAAGTCGCCATCTTGGATTTCAGACCCACTTAAAACATTTTTTTCTCATCAAATCCGTTCCTAAAATATCAATATTGTAAATCTTTTTAAGGATTATAAAAATTCCCGAAGTCACCATCTTGGATTTCAGAACTACCTTTAAAATCGTTTTCTTGAATCTAGCATCAAATCCGTTTCGAAAATAGGGGTGAATGGGGTGAATTTAACCTCCAAAGGAAATGCTTCTATATCTTAACTAAAGAGAATAACACGCGAACATTATTTCTCATAATTACGAACAAATGCTCGCTGAATGCATTGAAAACACATGAAATATATTTTTTTTTCAAAACCCTCAAAAATTGTCCATTGAAATACATGCGGGATATGACGTCCAATCGTGGAAAACATGAAAAATATACATTTTAAATTACGCGAAGTCGCGGTTATCTGAACATAGAGGCAGGATGATCTTAAACAACGAGTGAACATCCATCAAAACAACAGAGCAAAACTCATGAAAACAACGGGGCAAAAGACACGCTCATAAAGCTTCATCTTCTTATTGAAAGAAAGTTTTAGACTTTTCGTAGACTAAATATTTCACATATAGAAGAGTGTTCAGTATTATTTATTAAATTGATAACCTGTACATAATTTTGAGCATTTTGCCACACACAATTCGCGTCATTTTGCTTCTAAAATCATGAGACGACAACTTTGATGATTTTACCATAGAGTTGCAAATACATGGTCAGTATTTTCCGCATAACTTAGGGAATCCGCGTAAAAATACGCAAATGTAAATAATTTTTTTATGCCAAATGTCTTAGAAATGCATGAAACGTCCAGATCTGGTTTAATCTCCGAAGAAAATAAAAAAAAATCGACTTTTGGAGTTGGAAAAATTTTGAGATTTCCAAAATCGAAAAAAAAAGTTTGTTGCCAAATGTCTTAAAAACGCATGAAACGTCAAGATCTGGTGTAATCTAAAAAAAAGTTTTTTAAATCCTGTCAGAGAGTTGACTTAAAAAAATTTTGGATAACACCAGATCTCGACATTTCATGCTTTTCTAAGACAAAACAAGAAAACTGAATAACTTTCAAAATTCCCTTTAAAAAATGCGTAACTTCGGAAATCCGCGTAACTTCAGGAATCTGCGTAAATCTGCGCTACGGAAATCCGCATAGAAAACCGCGTAAAAAAGACAATCGCATTATTTGATTTTCCTAACAATAATATAATCAACCATGCGTTTCCATTGAAGATTTATTACAAGGAAACACATGGTGCTTAGTTCTAGTTGTTATGCATCATGCATTTCCGTGTAATATAACTTTAATGGAGACGCATGGTTAAATGTTAACTCTTTTTAGAGAAACTTATAAACTCAATTTGAAAAAAACTATGAAACCGATACACTTTAACGTATCCAAAAAGTTTTTAACTATTGCTAAAAAATCTAAAAGTGATTATGAGCATTCCCAGACATACCATAAATATCCCAACAACATTTTTTTAAATTTTTCGGTGGAGAGATTATTTAAAAATCAATTAAAATGAAAATCATTTAAACCACCCTGTAGCAGTTAAAGTCATAATACCAGTTAAAGAGTTGAATTTTTGGGAAAATTGTCTCCAGTCCCAGCTCTTTCAAATATGATGTAACGATATGAATTCTCTTTGAAGGCAGATTTCACATGCTTACCCTGCTATAGCCTTTTAATCTACATTTTCGAAGCAGAGCATATGGAACCAACTTGAAATTGCGGGAAATACATAGTAAAATATCTAACGGAGGTCGGGTATGCAAATTCTCAAACCCGAACCTCACCGTTACCTAATAAAAACTAAACCCGTACGCAACCCGAACTCAGCCATTTTTTCTGAATCCGAACCTGACCTACATCCGTCGGGGTTCGTATTCCGTCGGATTTCGGATTTGAGAATCCGAAAACCTACCAATTCATTATACATCGTTTTACGTTTGAACCCGACCCGTAATAGTTTAAAATTAAAAATCTTTACCCGTACCCGACCCGAACTCAGGATAAAATGGGTTCAAATACCCTAATTTCGACCATCTCTACTAAGAGGAAAATTTTCATGCAATAGAAACTAGAATCAAAATTGTGCAGCCGCATAGAAAGATATACCACGCGATGATTGAGCGGTTCCGGTATATTTAAAAATTATAAATCTTGGGAAGCTATAAAAGTATAAACATTGTGAATACATTCCCCCCTTCAGCAAAACGTCCTCATCTCTGTGCGCGCGGCTGGGAATAGGGTAACAGAGGTATTTTGGCCACTTCATATATTTTGGCCCACCCAACAAACTTTATGGATTTAATCGATGTTAAGTAACCCATGTTGCATCCATTTGAAGCTAATCACATTAAATAACCTATGGCGGAAGGGTTTTTCAAAGATATTACAACATTTGGTGGATATTTTTACAAAGTGGGCCAAAATAAAATCAATCCTAAAGTGGGCCAAAATACCTCTGTTACCCTACAACTCCCTTGCGTGACAGACGATCATTTTGTTCGTAACGCTACGTCTTCAACAATTGAATCATTTGATAGCTCATGCGCTTGATTTGAGGAGGACTATGGTTAATTTCAAACAATCAGAGGTAGGTTATTTGAAAATTTCCCCAACAAATTTTGTACTTAGTGCACATAGCCATTTTTATTTATTTTTACGTTTCGTCTTCGACTCATTAGTGCAGGATAATAAGTAAGAGCTTTCGAGCAACCTGCTAGGGTTCAATTCCCAACTCGCTAATAGGGTCAGAAAGTTTTTCTATCCCGAGAGACGAATGACCAAATGAAATGTAAAAAAATGTAAATTGATAATCTTTTACCCCATGGAAAAGAACATATTTCCGGATCATTTTGAGGTAATCTGAATTATTTTGTTCTAATTGCCCATAATATTGTCTTATTCTTAACATTTCGTCTTCTATACTACAAGCATCAAAGTTCAAATGGAAGAACTAGAGCAATTTTTTAGCTCAAATTGAACCATTAAACAGACGCAATAGCTGGTTCTACTTAAGCATCATAATTTAAATAATTGTTCCGTTTAGAATGTCTTTCCTAATGAAATATGAATTCATACCCACCATCTTCAAACACCAGTTAGCAGTGCGCGCAGGTAAACTTCTTACCGTTTGCAACAAACGAGATCGACAAAGACGACAAAACTAATATTCCCTTGAAAAAGGCCATATTAAAAACGGCCGAAACGTTGGGAAAATTTGAAAACTGACTTAGCCTGAGAAAAACCGTTCATTACTATACAACAATCCAAAAGCAGTCGTTAAATGACTTATGCGTTTTTTACCTAATATGGACCACTATTGATAAGTCGTATTGGATCTGTCTTACGATTGTAAACCACAATTCAACTAAAAATTAAGTTTAAGGGAAAATTGGGACAATACGATATAACACCAATTATCATAATGAAAACTATCTGTTGACTAATTTGTGGAAACTTGTTGCACATCATACAAGAGAAGTGCGCTTTTTCAATCGCATAATCGTTGTGAGAAGAGTTGATAAATTCAGTACTAGAACAATGTTTGCTACTTGGGTAACTATAATTGGCTCAAACGCCAATCAGTAAAACTTTTTTATTGTAAATTTATGGAAGAAGAAGGTTTGAGGTAAAACAGAAGATAGTTATTTGAGGTCGTTCTGATTAACAGCAAACCTTTTGATTAGTTGAATTCATTTTTTCAGAGTTTTTCAATTAGTCTTCGAAGTAAAGTCAGAACAAAAGAGAAATCGGGGCAAAACGGGCATGAACGTGAATTTTGCGAATATTCTAAATATCATCAAAAGATTCTGCGGTATTTTTTTCATAAGCCACACCCACTTTGAAAGTATTTACTAAGATTTCTGTGAAATTATTGAGCAAAGTCGTGTTTTTTATCCTTTTTTCCACTGTGTAACGTAAAGAGTTTCCAAACACTACAAATAGTAAACGTTTAGTGAGTTAGGTCTCTGAATCGATCGATTTATATCAGTTGTTGTTGTTGTTGGAAATATAAGAATTATCACCCTTAATCCTGCGATTTCAGCTAGGCTACTGCCATTACCCACCCGTTATTTTTAAATCGAATTTCTTTCTAAAGTACATAAATACTGCTTTTTTTATACCAAACTATCCCAAATGGCTATATGAGAATATTAGACTGTAGTTTTGCAGAATAGGAACAACACAGTATACGCATACATATAAGCACAGTATATCAAAAACAGTGCACATTGGTTCGAAATGGGAAATTAGCGTGACGAAAATATTTTCACTATTTAGTATTAGTTTTTTGTAGTTGGTGTCTTCACAGAAGTTGTTTGTCATCGACTGGCGTATCTTTTGACGTAAGAGGTCATTAAGGTGGTCCAATTTTGGTTTGAAATCTGGGGTCGAACCTTTTTAATTGAATTTAAAAATTATTGTAAAGCAAAACTGAAGGTAATTTGTTTTTGAGCAACTTTGCTGAAAAAGTTACTTTCCTAGTTTTTCATTTGATCGAGTTACATCAAGTTTTCGGAGTAAAAGTAGGGTGGCCCTCGAAAAACACTTTTTTTATTCTTACTTTTCGTGAGCAGTTTTAGGAAAAAATTGTCTTCTAAAAAGTTGTCTAGCTAATTTCTGCGCACAATTTTGCTTAACTATGTTTTTCAACATAAGTTGGTTTTTTGGTCAAGTGTTGCTTTACTAAGTTTTTATTTTACGTTAAAGGCCGACGTTTTGAAAGAATATCCCTTCATCTTTAGTGCAAAACGACAACAGATATTTTTCGTCAAATTTGTTGTCGTTTTGCCCTTAAGGGATATTCCTTCGAAACGCAGAATAAATATTTTTAAATGCAAAATTTGACCAAAAAGCCATCTTTCATTAAATTACATCAAAGTGGTTCACAATTTTATTACAAGCTTTTTCAACGTCAACGAATTACACTTTAGTTACATTGAGAAAATATGACCGTAGTATGCATCAGTGCTTGGTTGGTTATCACGATCACCATAAATTTGTACTAATAACGCCACGCTTATTAGGCATACGATTCTATCTATTCGCATGCTCAGTGAAGATACTGTGCAGACCCGAAAGAAAAGTATCTGAAACTTCAGAAAGCATCTCTAGAAAATTCAACCCGATTGTGAACACCAAGATGTTTCAAGGTGAAATGTAGTCCCAAAAAATGCGCGTAAAACTTCAACCGCTTGAGATGAACGAATCGTCGCACAAAGCATAACAAACAAAACCGACAAATAGGAACCAGGAATATTTTCAGCGTTTGAGCGCAGTGGGCTCACCACACGTTTTGTTGGCTTTTAAAAAAGACTTATTGATTCGTAATATATTTTTGAATATTCCACACTTTGAATATATCCTAATTCGATCTTTATTGTTATTGATTACTATTACACTAGAACCATGAGTATTTATAGTTGACTAACACGAGTTTATATTTATATGTATTGACTAACATTCTAACAATGTATAAGCCTGAGTTTTTCATAGTTTATGCTAATTAGTCAAAAATGAATATACAAAGAAGATACTTTTCCCATAAACGTAAATATATTTGAACTCTGATTCTGGAACCAGGATTTATAAATGTTACATTTTTCAATGTTATAAATGAACGATAATATTTGGTTTGTATTCATTTAATTCAGTAGCCTGTCCAGGTCGAATTTTTAGTTTTGCTATAATGAATTGTTACAATCTGAAGTAATATCTATTATGTGATATTACACAACAAAGCATTATTGCTTCAGCAACATCAATGCATTGAGCTCAACAGAGTTGGACTAAACGATAGTTACTTAAAAAATGAACGATTTCTTACAATACCAATTTCATTGAATTCAACTTATGGTTATTTCAACACAAAACTCAACGTTGCATAAATTCGTGTCATTATTTGATATATAATGCACCGAACCCACCGAGAATTTCTCACACCACAACAATACAAAACAGCAGCGCGCAAATAATACAGAAAAGGGTGGAAAGTTGATGTAAACTTCTTCAAATTTCGGTTAATTTGGTAAAAGTTTTACAATTTTGAGTTCAATTTTGAGATTCGTTGTGAAATTTTTTCAACGACCATTGTTTTTCAGTTCTAAAATAATCCCCGTGGAACACAACAGTAACCGTTTATACATTTCAAAAACCTATTATGCTAAGCAAAATTTCAATATTCTAAGAATACTTAGTTGTGTTAAATCTAATTGCGAAAAGTTAAAATTGTTTTTGGTTTTTCGAAAATCGGTCTAATTTTTAAATAATTGATCAAAAACGCGACGCGCGCATTCCACTACATTTCACCCTAAGAGGTTAGCTGTTAATTTCAGATTCGATTTTGGCTTTAACAAGTAATATAAAAATAGGAGACGCTCGGAGGATTTGTCAGAAACTATCATAACAAATGAAGAGCTAGGAAATTTGTTTTTTCAACAAAGTTGCTCAAAATAAAATTTCCTACAACTTTGCTGGGAAGTGCAATAATTTTTAAAATCAATTGAAAAAGTTAGATTCCAGATTTAAATCCAAATTTGAACCACCCTAATGACCTTTTTCATCAAACAACTTTTATGAACTACACCAACTACCAAAAACTAATATTTAATAGTGAAAATATTTCTGTCACGCTAATTTCCCGTTTCGGACCACTGTGCAGTGCTGGCATGTTTGCATATTTATATCTGTATTTGCGAATTTCTGTTTAACGTTGAAGATATTTATGCAGTCGCAGATTCTTAAGGATTTTATATATTATCAAATGTTAAATGGACATTTTTGAAATTTACATTGACTTTTATTTTCACTAAAAACAAAGCGGTTTATTTTTCTACTGTCATTCAAGCGGTTTGATTGCTTAAAGATTTACCCTGGCATGCCTGATGTGAACAGTATGTGGCATTTGTACTATCATCATCTCAGGTCGGGTAGATTCCAAAACGACCAGCTCCACTCGACAATTTTGACACATGCTACACTTTTTTTTTTCGAACGACGCGGATATACAACAAAAAAATAAACCAGAAAACACCGCGTGAATTCGATTGAACCTTTACATGTACTGCTAAATAGAATGAATAGATTATCCGAAAACAAAACGGGAGTTGACGTTCCCGGTGGCAGGACAGGATTCTGTTTCTGGGTTCTCTATTTCGATTACCGATGGCATGGATTGACACCACACAAACAGTAGCTAGGTCCAGTTTCAGTGCTTGTACATTCAATTACACTCTGAATATTTTCAAAACTCTTCTTTTTTCTTCATTTTTAGCCCCATTCATCGTTCCAAATACGATGCGATACCATTTGCACAAGACCTGAAACCACCAATGTCGTCCTCCGTCGGACACGAATCCGTCGTTAGGTCTGTCGATGTTTTGAAATTTAACTATCCGTATCCTAGCAGCTAGCAGTAAAATATCCGTTGCTCGGTGGAATCGCTCTCGCTGGCTTTCGTGGATGTGAATGTCGCTGTGTGTGTTTTAGTATATTTATTTTAAAATTGATTGGACTTATCGCTATTCGACCATCGTAAACAGGTTCGAGGTAGTCCTCTCGATGTTAGAATCGTATTTAACACTTTTAGAACATCAAAAAAAAGTAAATGACACTTACGATTTTCGTTTTACCATTGCTGTCTATTTTGGAGCACTTTTAGAATCAATTTCACGTACCAATTCGACCCGTTGATGTATTAAGTGCAAATGGTCAATGGAATTTCATCAACCAGAGTTGAAATAAATGCTCAAGTAGAAAATAACACCACAGTAGTATTGAAAGTAGTTCGCTCGTTCCAGATCAGCTAATATAATTGTAAAACAGATTTCCCCCTATCTGCACTGAAGCAAGGTAGAAAGTCATATAAAACCAACATAATCTGTAATAACATACTGTGACCTGTATGGCAGCGGTAACAATGGTAGCCGAATGATTTCCCGGTCCAACTGTACAGCTATCTCACTTTACCGTCCTAGTTTTTGTCGTTCTGGTATTGCACGCGCTATACTTTGTGTGTTTTCTATTGGAAATGAATTTCGCTTCTGCCAGGAAATTGTGCAGTTATGCACCGAGGCCCAAGTCTCGGTAGACAGAACGTCGGCACAGGGAAAATACAGTGGTCGCCACCACAGTCCGATTGAGGCCGGGAAAACAGGAAATAGGTTCATTCAAAGTTTGCGGCGAACAGATGGACAATAATTCCCTACATATTATCCAGTCTGCACAGCTGGAGGGATGGAAGGCCGGGGGTAGTAGGGTAGCTTGGACGTACGGAAGATAGGCTTTACAATGGGTTTCAATTGTGTTGTATACACAAACACTAACAAACACACTCAAACTGGATTATTTAATGCGTGACTGAGGAGTTCAACTGCATTATCAATAGCCATTTATTTTTAGTGGAAGATTCATTGGGTTCAGGTAAGTACTGTTGACTTTCATTTATGGAGTTTAATTTTCAATTTTGGCCTTCCACATTGTATAGCAATTGGCTGAATCGATTCTCAGCTGTGATCCATAAATTGAAACCCGAAATGATCACAAACAGGGTTTATTCTTAGATGTTACACAAAATAAGGAACCCTTTTTCCTTTCTATTGCACCGGTTATTTCGACTTATTTCATGTTTTAGTAATCTATATCATACCGAAAATAAGGAAATTTGCTTTCGAGAGAAATACCGTCAGAACACAATACCATGTGCGGATCGATAGTTTTCATCACGGTAACGCTTGGCCATGCTTGTGAATGACAATATCTTCCTCACATGCCTTCGAATTTTTTACGTGAGTACGTCTTACTTTACAATGGAACGCCTTTTCAAAATTCACTCTATATAAGAATGGGCCAAACTTAATCGTGAATATCTCTTGTTGTATTTAACGCTACAACATGAGCAAAGCACATCGTGCAAAATCGAAATACGCAATATTTTCAGTGTTTGAGTGCAGTGGGCTTACGACACGGTTCGTTCACTAGTAAAACAGACACCAAGAAGAAAATCAATTATAAAACCATTGTTGTTGTAAATTGAATGACTTAACTGACCGACTTAAACAATATGCACAAATGTGTCTCCCTCATATTACCCAATTAAAAATATTCATGATTTATAACTTCGTCTTTTTAATTAGCTTATATGAGAGAAACACATTTGTGCATGTTGTTTAAGACGGTCAAGTAAGTTATTCAATTCACAACAGAAATGATCTTATAATTGATTTTCTTGCCTATAGCGAAATTGTTAATTTTTTGTTACAGACCAAAATATTTTTCATGGTAACAATATTTCACCTATAGGGTGGGCCCTTTAATGTGAAAGCATATGTTTCTAAACAAAGTATATGGAAAAGACATTTTTATTTCGGTTCAAGGAGACATGTTACAGCTATTTTTGGAAAATGATATCGCGCCTTTGGCCTTGAGTACACAATGTGCCCTTTTTTCGGCGTTTTCCATCGTTTTGGCCAATGTATCGGTCAATATGATAGCGATTTCACGTCGTATGTTGTTTTTGAGTTAGTTCATGACTCATCAGCGTATACCTTGAATTTCAAATAGCACCACAAAAAAAATCGGGTGGCGTCAAACCAGGTGATCTTGAATGCCAGTCAAAATCACAAGTCGTAACAAATCGATTGTTAGTCGAGCTGTATGGCATGTTGCTCCGTCCTGTTGAAACCAGTGAATCCGCACAAACGCACCTACCAAACTTTTGATCGTATAGATTTTGTTCTCCAATTAATGAACCAACGATAAGTGGCATTGTTTCGTTAGTTTTCACAAATAATAAGTTATTTTGACAATTCTGTCAAAAGTTATTGGGTTGCCCGATGTTTCCCACCTTGTATAAATATTCAAATAAGATCTTTTTGCCTTTCTGTATAGAAAGGTAATAGAATTGCTGGAGAACCCGACTTTCGAACGAAGCCTCGGACGCCTCTTGTGTTATATACTATTCCACTCAGCTCGACGAGATCGAAAAATATATGTGTGTGTTCAAAGATTTCGCAAATTTATTCTAAACGCTCAATTTTGTGGGAGATAACTTAACCGATTTCAACAAGCTTAGGCTCATTTGAAAGCTACTATTGGATTGTGGATCAAGCAATGGAACGTAAAAAGCATAAAACGGGTAAAAACATCGGATTAATTCCGCAAATATGTTGTTTTTTAAAAACAATATAATAATATAACATGATCTTAAAAAAAAACAATGAAAATCCGGAATAACAAAATCATCTTTATCTCAGTTACGATCAGACGTACAAATAAGATTAATGTATCAAAACAAAGGTAATTTTCTGTACTTCAAAAGAAAAATATCAATACAAATCATTTCTTTTCGTTACTAATGAAAATTCTCACTTTCTTCTTAATTCCTCTCATTAAACGCTGCACATTTGTTCCACATTTTGGTTATCCGAGTCCCGTCCCGAGCCGTTTTTCAACTTTTGTCAATCTTCCGCTTCATTATTGCCCAAAATCTCTCGATGGGCAGGAACTGCGGTCAGCTGGGTGGATTTATGTTTTTATCTATAAAATCTACGTTATTATCGCGGTACCACTTAACGACTTCCCGGCTGTAGTGGCAACTGGCCAAATCTCGCCAAAACTTCACGAAACCTTCATGGGCTTTAATGAAAGGTAGTACGCGATTCTGAGGCAAACTTCTTTGTACAGCTTCGAGTTCATCGTCTTATTCGTCACGATGCATATCCCTTGCCAAATCATCAGTTTTTTGGCTAATTTGTCCATGAAAGTAAACTTCGCAGAACATCTCCTCGTACCGTCGCCATATTGAATTTTTGACCAGGAAGCTGTCCGAAATCCTTTTTGAAGTAGGTTTCATCGTCGATTAGCAGGCATCCTTGATACTTCGTCAAAATGTGTTGCCGAGCTCGAGTTTTGGTGACGAAACTTTGCTTCAACGTTCTGTTCGGTTGCTTGCCGGCTCGATACAAATGATAATCTGCTCGCAAACGAATTCTGCGAACTGTACTGCGAGCAGCTGCGTATTTTTGTGCAATTTAACACCTTCTGGTTCAGTTTGTGGTCACTACGAATACTACGACGCTTACCTTGAGGCACTCGATCCACGTTCTTTCGCTCCTTGAAACGTTAGAGCACATCATACACGGTTGATTAGGCGATTTTCAACGTTTTTGCGATTTTTGTTGCGGACCACGTTGGATTATCAAAGTTGGTGTGCAGAATTTGTTCTCTCCTCTAGGCTTTTTCTTTGCATTTTCTTTACATTTCGTCTTCGATTCGTCAGTGCATATAACAGTTTATGTTTAACGAAAATGTGAAAAAACGATTCAGTTCGGCCAGACAGTGTACTTTGGTATTCTCCATATACCGGAAACTATACGTCTGTTTAGAGAATCAACATTAACTGCTATACAAAAATTAAAATTTTTGAGAGTCGAAAGGTGAAAGAAACCCAATTAATGTTTAATAAATATTAGGAGGCTGGATCTCATTTAGATTTCACCGCGAAATATTGATTTTAAGAGTCGTAGTGGTGGAAACTCTACTGTCGATGAAGCTCTTGGCGGCAAGCACTCCGATACTGTACCACAGGACAATGTGCAAAAATACACGAAATGGTGTTGGCAGATCGGAAGCTGTAGCTACTAGAGATATCAGATATCTACAGGATTTGAACTGAGTGCACACGATACTTTTCGAGAGAGATTTTGTTGTTGAAAAATATGCTCTATCGCAGAGTGCCGCACATACTGATTTCGGAATAAAAACATGAACGCGAGCGTGCTTCGGAAGGGTGTAGGGTTATGCTGATTTTGGTATCGATTGGTCACTTCCGATGGAACCAGAGTCCACTGTTACTTGTTAGAGAACAGAATGAATGCTTTACATGCTTTTCGTGGACTACCTTGAAAACCATCTACATTGAGTATTACAAGGAAAAATTGGAACGAAAGAAGGCCTAAATCCCTGCGAAACGGCGCCACATGTAGTGAACATTTATTTTATTTCTACAAGACAATGCGCCGACACACATAATGATAGCAATCGTGTACCTTATTCACCCAATTGGGTTCGTATAGGTCTATTATCTGTTTCCCAATCTTAAAAGCTATCTATAAAGATAAAAGTCTACCAAAAATTCCTCTCGGCTGAGGCTATCTTCAACACACCGGATATGTATTTGGTAGATCTATCTGAAAATCTTTTCCGAGGGGGTAATGAAGATTAAAAACCTGATTTAATCCATGTAATGGAGTGATAATGCTTTTCTTATATTACTCTTATTCTCATAAAAATTTAAAAAAATTTTTATTTGATCTGAAAAAACAAGAAAATACGGGAATGATGATCAAGTCAATACCTTTCACGCCGTCTACATGGGTTCGATTCCCAAACCCGCACATAGGGTCAAAAAATTTTTCTGGATCGAAAAAACCAATGACCTCAAGGCAAAAACCTCTATAATCAAAACAAAAACAAGAAAGTTTGTTCGGGCATAAACTAGCATATCCTACAAACTAACATAGTTTTAAGCTAAATTGATTGCAATTTGTCCTTTTATTTGAGCCTAAGTTTGTAAAAATCAGTCAGGCCATCCCGGGGAAAATAGCCTTCGGCAATAATTGAAAAAAGATTTTGGATCCACGCTTGATTTCATTTTCGATGTTGCGATTGAAATTATCATGAATGTAATTCGATGTTACTTAAATTAACATTTAGGGGTTTTGTTGGTTTGTCCAAAAAGCAATTTTGTTTCTATTTCTTCGCGTCTCGTCTTCGGCTCATCAGTGTTTAAAGCAGTTCAAATTGAACTGAACTGAGCTGAATTGAACAGTTTAATTTGAACTGCTTTAGGCACTGATGAGCCGAAGACGAGACGCGAAGAAATAGAAACAAAATTGCTTTTTGCACAAACCAACAAAACCCCTAAATGTTAATTCAAGTAACATCGAATTACAATCATGATAATTTCAATCGCAACATCTAAAATGAAATCAAGCGTGGATCCAAAATCTTTTTTCAATTATTGTTCTATCCGGAAAAATTAAATTTTTCTTCAATCTTCAATCGAAATTACACAAAGAAACTCTTTTAACAGTGAAATTAAGAATCTGAATATCTGGGGAAAAAAATAAAAGTAAATGTTCTGAACGAATCCATCTAGTATTCCACAAAGTCTCCATTAGTGACTTGAAATCCAATTAAACCGAACGCGAAGATCAATTTTTATACAACTCATGCATTAGCACGAGCAATAAAATATCACTCGTGCATTTTATAATTTCGGATATGTCGGTTGATATGATCCTGGGAAAAAGAGAACGTATTCGGAGTTTTCTTCTGTTGCATACCACTCAAACTGCAGGAGGACAAAGGCAAACTTCAAAAAAACCTCTACCCGTAGAATATAGGAGTCTGTACGGAGCATGTTGCTTGCAATTTAAAGCAACACACACTCCAGAAAAATTTGATTTTTACGGGTGACTTAATCCCTCATACGATGTCATTCATAAAGACCTAATTGGTCAAATGGCGGAAAATTTTATTTGTATTGACTTAATGCTAGATGAGCTTGAATTTTACTGGTTTCGACTGTAACTTGCGTTCTGCTAGCAGGTGCGACTGTATGAATTTAAATGCACCTTTTACCAGCCAAGCAGATGCATGCTTCTGTGGCTCAGTCGATCAACAGACGTACTTGCGATCCAATGGTAGTCGGTTCAAGTCACGGCGATTAACTATGTCAGTATTATTTTTTTTATTTCAATGAATTTCATGTCATGGAGTTTTAGAAACAATATTAAATGTTCTTCCACGTAAATTTGCGTGAACTGCGACGCTCCATTTATGTGCATCTAATAAGATGTAAAATCACAGGTTTTTTTTAAGTGTGCAGTATTTATTCATTTATTAAGAAAGAGATTTTAATGTAAAAACATTAATTATTAATTATTAGTTTCAAATCATTGATTTGAAAACAGAAAAAACCGCTAGAGCTGAAATCCACAATCTTTCTCTCCAATATACATGAATCCTCCTCATTATTTGTACAAACAGATTAAAATATTCTAACGGATCCGATTTCGTAAGCTGAATACTGAGTATTACAACTAACCTAATTTTCAAAATATAACAATCAGAAGACATGAAGAAAAAAAACGTCAAAGCTGATTATAAAATGTGAAAGTTGATTATAAAATCGTAATTTTTCTTACCTTCCATTGTTCGATGCATTTTATTCGTCATTTATTAATTAATATAATGGCAAAATGACGCCTTGTGAACATGATAAGTAATTTTCACCACACGTTTTTGGAATTTTTGTTCTAGTCTTCAAATAGCAGTAGCTTCGCCAACAATACTAGGGCCAAACACATGAACCTGAATTTTTCATTCCAACGATATTCATGTTTGGTAGGGATGACACACAAAAAACACAAAAAGATTATGCTTAATGAAGAATTATGTTTCTTGACTTACTTAAATTAATAATACCTACCCAAAACACGGAAACGACTGCTTTTTACTAGGTAGCAAAATAACATACACGGTAAACTGGATGCAGCTAGAACTGAATACTAATATGGAACTGCGAAAGTTAGTACAAAATAATCCTGAATTTGATTAAAGTTACCTGGAAAATACGAGCAAATCACCATTTTGTTAATCTTATTAATCCATAATTGATTGAAAAGTATGTCAATACATTACCTATATTCTAAGTTTGTGCATTTTTATTTGATCCTGCATTCTACAAAGAATCTAACGAAAGAGCAAGATAAACTATTGAGGAGCTTTTTAACCAGATATGGGTAGAAGAGAGTAACAAGAAGGTTATTGGCTCTTATTTTCTTGTGAACTTCACCAAATTCTTGATAATTTTTTTTTGATAACTTCCAGATTCCAGAGTAATACAGAAGTATTATTTTCTGAGGGCATCTAGTAGGTAAAATAAATAACAATAAGTGATTATTATTATTATTATTATTATTATTATTATTATTATTATTATTATTATTATTATTATTATTATTATTATTATTATTATTATTATTATTATTATTATTATTATTATTATTATTATTATTATTATTAGTATTATTATTATTATTATTATTATTATTATTATTATTATTATTATTATTATTATTATTATTATTATTATTTATAAGTGACACTAGAACATAAAGTATTTTAATGTTTTTTTATCGATTTAAAGGCACAAGGGCAATTCCAGGAAGTCATACGAATTATTTGTAACTCAAAAACTGTGAAGTCCTGGCATTACATTACTTTTGTGGAATTTTGCCTTTCTGTTTCAACAGACTTGGCAGCAGATTCTTAGTGTACAGAATCATTGCATGGCCAGTACTATGAATCCTACTGACAGACACTAAGAATCCTTCCTGGTCGGGGCTCGAACATACGACAACTGGCTTGTAAGACCAGCGCCCTATGCATTGAACCGCCAACCCGAGACAAAGTTATAAAATTATACATAAGTCATGTATATAACGAAGTTTTAGGAATTGAACCGAGACCTTCAAAAAAACTACACTGATGAAAAAAGTTAAATGATTCAAAGAATTAGGAAACTAACCGGAAAAAAATTCAAAAATAAATACATCTTTAATTTACTTTGCTTTCAACTGAAACTTGTTAAGAATACCAAAACTTGACATTAATTTGAAATATAGGAAGTAACCACTAGAACGAACTAAAAGAAAAACTTCAATTCTACACTCTACAGATCAAAAGCAATGGATTTGCTGATAACGATCTTTCTACCAGAAATAACCGTTCTCAAGATTAGATGGTTCACCATACAAAGTTTCATTCGAATCGGAACAAGTCGATCTAGACTTCATAATCTTTTCTGTTGTTATTAGGTATACAACTTTGCTTCCGCCGTTTTTTTTCAAAATTTAAAGCTTTATTGCGAAAAAGTGCTTACAGATGTATTATTCAAAGTATTGTCCGTCGCTAGCGACAACTTTCTCCCATCTTTCCGGAAATTTTCGGATCCCGGCTCGAAAAAAGGAGACATTTTTTGACGCTATCCAATAGGTGGAAGTCAGAAGGGGCGACATCTGAGGAATACGGCGAGTGGGGCAAGACTTCCCATTTCAGCGTTTCCAGGTACTTTTTGACCACTTTTGCGACGTGAGGCCGAGCACAGAACAGAAAAGTAAAACTTCCCGCAAATGGCGAGAATTGGGCACATAAACAGACATTTTCGAGCGTGAATAATACGAAAACAAGAACAACTGTCACTGAAACGGCGATGACAATTCGTTAGGCACTGTACACACTCACTTTAAAGGCATTATCATCTATGTATTTTAACCAGCCTCAGTCGGTACAGCCACCTATCGGAAAACGGCGGAAGCAAACCTGATAATTCTTATAATTGCTTACAAGTTTAAAAAGGGGAACGTGTCATTTGAACCAAGCTACTCGGAATAGTTATCGAAAATGGGTATTACCAGTATTAATATTCAAAAGTGGGGCTTGAGAAATATGTTTTGAAACTGCTGTTTTAGTTGCTGAAGGATTTGTAGAATAATTGCAGTATTTTTTTTTCTTCTATTGGGAGTACAAATTAATTTGGTCCAATTTCAAAAGATCTGGCTGTTATAAATATTAAATGGTAACAGCTGATGTCGATATTTTCAACCGATTAGACATCTGTCGTTAATATTCAGATCATATTGTAGACAAGCCTCGCTCTGGACAACCAAATAAAAATCGAAGTTATTTTCCTGCATGGCAACGCTCGGCTTTATGTCACAAAAGTCGTGAAAAGATATTTTGAAACGCTCAAGTGGAACAATTTGCGCATCCGCCGAACTCTCTCGACATTGCTCATTCTGATTACTGGTTGTTCCGTTGGATGCAGCACGATCTTGCAGGTCGTCGGTTTGCTTCTTTCGCAGAAGTCGAGAATTGGCTTCAAACTTGGATCACCTCAAAAGACGAAACATTTTTCCGAGATGGAAAATTGTCTGAGAGGTGGGTAGGAGTAGTAACTAGCTTTTCTTTTTATTTTGAAATAAAGGCATTTTTGATTAAAAAAAACGGATGGAATTAATTTGTACTCCCAATATATATATATATTTAACTTTTTTTTCGGAAACGTTCGTATTGTTCTTGTATCACACTACATTGTTATACGATGTTAGCATTCGATGGTTCAATCGAAGGGATTGTATGAGTGTCAATGGAAACAAGATTTACAATAGTTAATTGTGTTATTTTGCAACAACACACACTTTTTGTCCTTCGTCCTTTTCTCACGAACTCGAAACTTTATATTGTAAAATTATCGTAACTAAATCCACATCTAGGCTATTTCCTATGCCTCACGAAACGGGCAAAAAAAATAGAATAAATTACATTTCCCCCGGAGATATGGAGGGGTGTCCGTCGGTTGCCATCAAAATGCGAACTCAAACATACGGTCGGAATAGAATATTCGCTTCCGTACAGACGACTACGCTTCGGGTGACTCAAGCAAACCGGCACAAGTGAGCCTTTTGAGCCACTTTTCCAGAGGAAATCCTGTACACTCCACGACTCTCGCCCCCCCCCCGGGAAGGTACGACGTAGAGCACATTTCGTTTCGTTCGGTGAAATTGTAATTCAACCGGAACAATACTGTGACATGGAACCGGAAGGGCATCGGAATCGTCAGCAAGTGCGACGGGTAAAACTTATAAAATATACATTTTTCCTTCGGTTCCCCAACAAACCGAGAAGCTTGACGGGAAGTGAACCTAGCCAAGACAGTGAGCGCAATATAGCGGAAATGAACCATCGAGGTTACCCGATGGATTTGTGCTGGGAAAGGTCATATCGTTGGGATTCCGGGTGTCGCGCGAAATGGTTACCACTTGGCAAGGGCTTCGTCGTTTCGCTGTACAAGCGTATGATTATAGTTGATGCATTTTTGTCGGTCGATTATTAGGAATAACATCTCCCGTAGGACATAAAAAAGGAAAGTTCTGGTAGCACACTGACTTCTGTGGAATTTAACACTTCTGTTGCAACAAATTTCGCAGCCGATTCCGAAGGCATATCGAACCATTGCATGACTTGTGGTACGATCGTTTTGACATAAAAAAATCCACCACTGTTATAAAGAAATATAGCCAACGTGTGTCATCTGGAATGATGATATTTCATGCACAGAACCACTATTATATTAACAGATCGGCTGCAAAGTTCGTATCGTTTCTATGAGAGAACGCCACTAGAATTAAATCCATACCATTTTTAGTTAGTACCAACCTTCAAAAGATACGTGTATAAATTTGACAGCTGTCTGATTATTAGTTTGTGAGATATTGCATTTTGAGTGAAGCTACTTTTGTTATTTTGAAAAAAATGGAAAAAAGGAATTTCGTGTGTTGATGAAACACTACTTTTTGATGAAAAAAGTGCCGCCGATACCAAAAAATGGCTTGATGAGTGTTATTCAGACTCTGCACCGGGCGAAGCAACAATTCGTAAGTGGTTTTCAAAATTTCGTACTGGTCATATGAGCACCGAAGACGATGAACGCAGTGGACGTCCAAAAGATGCTGTTACCGATGAAACCGTGAAAAAAATCCACAAAATGATTTTCAATGACCGTAAAGTGAAGTTGATCGAGATAGCTGACACCCTAAAGATATCAAAGGAACGTGTTGGACATATTATTCACGAATATTTGGATACGGGAAAGCTTTGTGCAAAATGGGTGCCGCGTGAGCTCACAATCGATCAAAAACAACAACGAATTGATGATTGAAAACCATGCTGAAATTGAACGAATTGGGCTTCGAATTGCTCCCTCATCCACCGTATTCTCCAGATTTGGCCCCCAGTGACTTTTTCCTGTTCTCAGACCTCAAGAGAATGCTCGCTGGTAAAAAATTTAGAAGCAATGAAGAGGTAATCGCTGAAACTGAGGCCTATTTTGAGGCAAAGGACAAATCGTACTACAAAAATGGTATCGAAAAGTTGGAAGATCGCTATAATCGCTGTATCGCCTCTGATGGCAATTATGTTGAATAATAAAAACGAATGTTGGCAAAAAAATGTGTGTTTCTATTAAACGATACGAACTTTTCAGCCGAACTGTTAGATGTTTTCCTGAATTCGATTGGTTAAAATTTGATGCAAATAATCGACTGTTGTTTATCTCTAAACTGTCATTTTTCTTTTTAAAATCACTGAACTGAACAACAACAGAAATCAGTTGAATTTTTCATATTTGCAGTTGAGTCAAAACATACATCAATCAAAAATTAATGTTGATGAATTTACACGTGTTGTTTTAATTATTTTAGCTACTACTACTATTCCCATTCCAAATCATTACTGAAAGAAATAAAGCTGCCTATTGAATGAATCACACAGCCGCAAAATCAAACCAGCTTTACAATTTGCATAAACAACATCGAGAAGAAACAATAATTTCATCGTAAACGGCAAAAGTTGCAACGGTACAAAACCCATTTCGAAATTCGTTCTACTTTTCGTGTATCATTTAGCCGAAAACCACTTCGAAGTGCAACTAAAAGTTACCCCCCATAGTGCAATTATCCACCGCAAATCAACGGTTTGATTTGGTTCACTGCCTGCCAATCCGGTTTGATTGCGTTGACAGCAAACTTTGACGTTGCAAGTTCTAGCTTCGAATTCACGAGCGGAGAAACTTTTCCGATTATATTCCTGCTAAAGATGGTGTTTATTTTAGGGTGAGATCGCATTCGAAACTTTCCGTTGGTTGAAGAACACTGATTTGAGTATATTGAACTGCTTCAAACGTTATCGTCTGTGGCAGAAGTTTATCGTGAGAGTGAGAACAAGTGCCATCATAATTATTCAAGCTATTGTTCCAGCTGAGTTCATAGCAGTTGGTATGCAGCGCACATTCTGCCGCATTTACGAATATTTCATGAACGTCAGTACGAGGGAGTAATACATTCAAGGCATATTCAACACGAAAGACGCCTTTGCTTATATTTCAAACAGACAAGTTTTAACACGTTTAACATGCGGGTATCTGTACGTGCACTACTCGTGCAGCGATTTCAGGTGTTGTTTTTTAATTCAGTAGTCATTTGTCTATCCGTGCGTACAGTAAACAATGTCCGCGATGATCTTTGCTCTGGTCAGAATTGAAAATCGCGCTGCAATGAAATCTTCGATTTCTAGAATTCTCCGAGAGTTATACCTGGTTTATGGGCCTACTGAAATCAGTAAAGAAAAGGGCAATGGTATCTGTGGTAAACTGTCACCCGTTGTAATCCTCCCTAATGACAAGGCCCGTCCTGACACCGCGGCTAAGTCTCAAAAGAAAATTCAACATTTCCGTTGTAAACTTTTCAACCAACCACCGTACAGTCCCATTCATGCCCCCTTTTTTACATTTTACAAAAGGCAACTTGCAACTCGCAAGGGGTGAGTTTTGATGCAGAAGGGTTAGGAAAATGATACTGTAAAACAAAAAAAGGGTAAAAATGAACAGCGATTATGTGTATAAGTTAAGTAGACTTGTGGGAAACTAAGTGTACTAATAAGCTAACCTATTTCATATGATTATATCTTTTCATGACAAAATGCCTCGTATTGTATAACTTTTTGCTTACCAGCCACAATTGGTCTTCCTTTAGAAAAGCATGTTATTGCTAGGTTGGTGTCGCTTAAACATAAATCAAAGCAAAATTGGCACAGCCTGTACAAGCAAATTGAATGAAATAACGGCAAACCGCTATTAGCATTAGCATTAGAGACCACCCGTGAGTGGCTACTCCGTTATTGATCAGGGCAAATTGAGGTTGTAAAATGTGCTTTTGAAGTAACAAGCTTGGGAATAACATGCTGTTACACATTGTGCCGACTGCATTGAACTTAAATGCAAATCAATACCGAAGCCGGTCACGAGGAAGGATTGCTGGCTCGAATTTTATCACGATTTATCGTAAAAAATTACACGACCTCGATGAAATGAGAAATGAGCCGGGCCTTAGTCTTTTACCGTGAAAACCTTTTTTATTCTTCAGTGTATTCTCCATCTAGAGCGATATTCTTGGCTCATCGGTCCTCCAACATTTTGAGGCCTTTTGAAAAAAAAGATTTGCATAGGCCTTCAAAATAGGCTTCCGTTTCTGCAATGACCTCAGCATTCAACGAAAATTTCTTTTCCTGGAAAAACCATTTCAGGTTTGGAAATCGCCTGACACGATCAGCTGTTATTCAAACACTAGTGGATAGATTGTCAAGAAATTTGGAATTGAATCATCCAGAGGCTTTTTCTCAACAAAAATTTACACGGTTCGAAACTATTCACGTCTTTTCTGTGAGAGGCCCGGTACTTTTCATTCCATATAGTAAATGTCCAGGGTTGGCAGTTCCATGCATAAGGCCCTGATCTTACAAGTCAATTCTCGTATGTTCGAGCCCCTACTTGGAAGGATTCTTGGTGTCAATAGGATCGTAGCACCAGCCATGCAATGGCTGAAACAAAAAGTGAAATTCCATATTACATGACTTTAATATAAATGCGCAAAAATAATGTTGCAATGCCAAGCTCCCAAGCTGCCAAAATCTGCTGCTGGCGTAGTCTTTCGTAAATTGTTGGAAACTTCACTGATAAAAATTGACACAATGACATCATGTACGAAACATATACAATGTAATTGCAAGAACTGTGAATTTCAAATGGAATTCATTGTACATGCATTTGACATTCACTTCAAAATGATAGGAAATGGTTATGAGGTCAGATTCACCAGATTTTCAAATCAAGTGTTTTTCATATAAATACGTCGCATACACTGAGCTAAATTTTCACTTTCACATTATATGATAATCTGATGTATTTGCACTCCCAATGATAGCTAGCTGGAGTATTCAACATCATGTCAAATACATAAGATAATCAAATAAAACATAAAATTCCTCCCAAAAAAATTTTTTTTGCAAGATTTTCATATAGCGAATGAAGTATACAATCTTAATCAAACTCATTAGCATGCCTTATAACTACTGTCAGATACGCATAAGGATAATTTGTGAAGTGCATATTGTATAAAATCCTAATTTATATAGATAGGTTCATGACTTGTTGTATAAAATTTATATATAACGATTAATTGAGATCATTCTACTTCCATATACCTGTATATATATTTAAAATAATTGGCTTATTATATTTAAGCAACAATAAAAACCTGTTTTAATCCACTTCCAGTGACCATCTTGAAGAAAAGTGAGTGAGATCCTTTCTTCTGTTTTTAATCAATATTTCCAATACTTCCGAAGCCGGATTCAGATGACCAGCGGAATAGCCTTAAGTTGGTTCGTTTGCCAGTAACAATTATGACCTACAAATTGGAACAATTTTGAACCTAGTTAAACCTAGACTTATTATCTAATGCTCTATTTTAAATGAAGCGCTTCTGTTACGTTTACATACGTAAGCCAAGTTAAACAGCATGAATCAGCAGCATAAAACATGTAGTAAGATTATTATTATTATTGTTATAATTGACATAACTACACCACCGGCACTGCATTACTGCAGGACCGGCTGTGCAAATTGCATTTACATTGCGAAGCTTGAAATTCCATGTATATTTCTTTTCCTAAATAAATTTCAATTCATTGGCATTCTTTTATTCTTTCGGTCGCACTCATTATAAAATAGCTATAATTTTTATCAATCGCAGCACCGTCTTTTACAAATATCACACACCAGCAGCAGACATCCGTGACCGTTTCGATTTCTTTGTAGCGTGTACGAGACAGAACAAAGCACGCATCGTTCGTGTTGTGTTTTCTACTTCCACGTTGCACGTACCGGTGTTATATTGTCATTCTATATGGCGGTTTGAAAGCTCCGACCCTCATCACCCTGTAACTGCGGAACCGAAAGTAGGATCCGAATGAAATTTCACAATAGCTTTTGAGACAATGTTAGCCCTAATATAAACTAAGATTTGTGAAAATCGATTCAAGTATCGCTGAGAAAGCGAAGTGAGTTCTATTTTTGGAGCTTTTCTTCAATACTTTCGGTGCTTTCAAAACAGGAAAAGGGGAGACCAGTAGTGCCGAATTAAGTTTATATGCTCACAAACTAACAAGTTCTGCAAACTAAAAAATTTATCAGAGTTTTATGGGTTATGTACCTGTTTTTGGTCATCGTTCGTGAAAAAAATACTCATGAAATGTGTAATTTTTCACTAATCACGCCTTTGTTCCGGAACCGGAAGTCGGATTAGGATAAAATGTTCTAAAAATCTGTGAAAATCAGTTCAACCAACTCTGAGAAAAGTATGTGCACACAAACACACACGGACACACACAGATATTTACCTGTCTCACATAGAAAAACTATGTTATCACTTTGAAAAACGACCGTTTTCGCTGTTGCCCAGAAACGCGAATGTTATATACCATTCGACTCAACCCGACAAACTGAGCAAATGTCTGTGTGTGCCTGTTTGTGTGTATATGTATGTGTGAAAGTGATAAAAATGTGCACTCGGTTTTCTCGAAGATGGCAAGACTGATTTTCACAAACTTAGATTCAAATGTGTTTTATACATTAAAAGAACAAATCAATCCAAACACATTCAAATAGCCGTATAATTATTCAATTAGGCAGGTATGGTTAATTCATGACCAATTACGAGTATACCGGATCATCGTACCTAATTCCGGAAGTACCCGAAAAAAGCTTGTGTGCTCCAAATCGGAAATCATTACAATTTCGCAGAAACGGATAAACCGATCTTCGCAAACTCAGATTCCAGGTCCAGGTCCGGTTTGCGGTTCCGGAAATATATGTTAGTGTGTATAGAGCGATGATGCAAAAAAACGTTAAAAACCTTCTACATTTGGTTCAAAACTGATTCAATTTATAGTTCATGCCAGTTGCTGGATCTCAGCTATGTCGGTTCCCAGCTCCCGGTTCCGGAAGTACCAAAAATATTAGTCGAAAACTCAACTTTTCGGACTTTCATTTTCCTAGAAATAGTTAAGCCGTTTTTCACAAACTTAGACTCAAATAAAAGGGTCAACGTATATGAAAGTAGACTGCTTTTGACCTTCGTTCGGATCTCATTTTCGATTCCAAAGGAGGAAATGCAAAAAACGAATAATTCGTATTATCTTGGGTTTTAATTGTTTAAAATTGAATTGGTTTTGCTAATGTATGCCCGACCAAACTTTTTTGTTCCTATTTTATATTCAAACAATTTTTTTTAAAGAATTCCTTAGTAATATTAATGAGAACATGAGTTATATGACAAAAGCATTATAGCACCACTAGGTGGATTGAAACGGGTTTTTCTTAGTATAATTTGTTTATTTCCTCAGCAAAAAGAAAACAGCATCTCTTTCTCTTCCGTGATCAGGATTTTATGTACGTTTCCAACAAGGTTATAATTTCTCATGATTCTATGAAACACAATGCAAGTGATTCACATGACAAATCTAATGGATACTAAATTATATTGGAATAAGTTTTTCTGATCAAATTCAAAATAATGTTGACGATTATAAATTTATTGGACATCGTTTAGCTGACAAGTGCACTTTCATACTAGGTTATAAGTTTTCATATGAATTTTATCAAATATGATCTGCTTACTATCCATATTGCACATCCAATAAACATAAACTATACACTCTTAGAAAAAATGAAATTTACGCTTAACGTAATTTCTTCGTCGATGACACAATATTACATCTCCTAACATGTAAAAATAAACTTTGCGTCTGTATCGATGTAAGTTTAAGCTACATTAACTGTGAAGTTACTGATATGATTCATCTTTACATGCTTTGAATTGTGAATGTAAGTGAATCGCGACGCTCCATTTATGTGCATCTAAATGTAAGATGTAAATTGTTCTTAGTGTGTACACACCTAGAAAAAATCGTGTAAATTTACGTCTTCTGAAACCGACATATACAAGCGTCGATAATGACTCATTTTTACAGTAGATCTAACACATATTTAATGCATTCTGACATACTTTTAAGTGCTGAAGCATGTAATTTTATCCGTCTGCTTTAAAAGTAGTGTATGTTTGATACATATGTAAATCATTCTTGTAAAATTCAGTCATTTTACGAACTACGTTCTTATTATTTGAGTCATATGCGGATTTACGTCACCGGTAAATTTCATTGCTCTTTGCTGTGTATGTAATGGGATAAGTTCCATTAGGTTTTCCTATAAATTGAATATGATGTTCTCATCAATTTCATTGTGGTTATGCTGATTTTACTGTACCTACCTTTTTTATAAATATCACAAGTTTCCATATAACTTCTATGAAGCATACGATGCATTCAATTCATATGTCAAATCGAACGATTTTTATTTCAGTGTAGAACATGTTATACTCAATGGAAAAACGTATCTTAGCTGAGTGTAAAAGCAATGATACTAGAATTTTATTGAATTTACACATGAACTTCAAGGGCACAAATTGAAAGTTGTATTAGTGTACCTACAGACCCAAACATATTTTAATTGTATTCAGACGCGCACCTACACTGAAATGAAAACCTTATTTATATTCATCAGATTTGTCATATGAATCATATGTGGAATATAATTTATAGAAGTTATATGGAAATTTTGTAATCTTTATTTGAGGTGTACGTTAAATCTAAATAGACGTTACCATAATGAAGAATATATGAATATCCCATATAATTTATATTAAAATACCATGAAACCTCACGCTTTATTAGGTGTACAACTTTGCATCCGCCGTTTTTTCCAAATTTTAAAGCTTTATTGCGAAAAAGTGCTTAAAGATGTATTATTCAAAGCATTGTCTGTCGCTAGCGACAACTTTCTCTCATCTTTCCGGAAATTTTCGGATCCCGGCTCAAAAAAAGGAGTCCTTTTTTGACGCTATCCATGAAGCAATCCATTTTTCCAACTCTTCGAAGGATTGAAAATGTTGATCTCCCAGGCCGTGTGCCATCGAACGGAATAGGTGGAAGTCAGAAGGAGCGACATCTGGGGAATACGGTGGGTGGGACAAGACTTCCCATTTGAGCGTTTCCAGGTACTTTTTGACCACTTTTGCGACGTGAGGCCGAGCATTGTCGTGTTGGAGGATGACTTTGCCATGTCGCTCTTGATACTGTGGCCGCTTTGCTTTGCTCAGTTGCGTTCGGTAGCGATCTCCTGTGATGGTTTTACCCGGTTTTAAGAGCTCGTAGTAAATTGTTATTCATCTTTGAAGGTTTTTCTCTTCCACCATCATGTTTGTCTTCGACATCGAAATCACCATTTTAAAACGTTGAAACCACTCCCAACACGTTCTTTTACTCAGAGCAGCATCACCGTAAGTTTCTGAAAGCATTCGATGCGCTTCAGTTGCATTTTTTTCGAATTATAACAGAAAAGTAAAACTTCCCGCAAATGGCAAGAATTTGGCACATAAACAGACATTTTCGAGCGTGAATAATACGAAAACAAGAACAATTGTCACTGAAACGGCGATGACAATTCGTTAGGCACTGTACACACTCACTTCAAAGGCATTATCATCTATGTATTTTAACCAGCCTCAGCCGGTACAGCCACCTATCGAAAAACGGCGGAAGCAAAGTTGTACACCTGATACATAATTTATATTCATTGGATGTGTCATATGAATCGTACGCAGATGATATTTCATAGAAGACATATTATAACTTATGGCATTAAATGGAATTCTACATAAAATCTAAATGATGTTCAATAAATTTTATATCTTAATCTTTATGATATTGATAAGAATAACATATACAAGTTATGCGATAAGTCGATAAAACTTAAGCCAATATTATGTTAATATTCGTTATATTTTTATGTTTATTTATATTGAATAAAATTTATGTGATAACTTATAACCTTTATTGGAAGAGTACATAAAATCTGCATCAAGAACGAAAAAGAGGCACTGTTTTCTTGAGCTTAGACATACAATGGAGTTTGTTTTTACGAAAGAATAATCGTGAATCATGCGGCTTGAAACTGAAGAAAGAGTTGTGTCCTCGATATTCATCGAATGCTCCACACAGTTTTTTGGGAAGTTCTCAATGTTATTTTAAATCACTGACAAGATAGCTCATTCAACTTCGTTCAAGGATACGACCAAAAAGACCATGAAATAAATATCCGGTACGTTTCAACACTCTATCTAGAGTAAGAGGATTTAAATTTTTTATTTTTAGTTTCGGGATCCCACTTCTCCTCCGCAAATATTAGAAGGTGCTTCTTTACGCAACTGACCACTAGTATAGCTTAAATCCTCGAAAAAAGTAGTAGTTTGCGACTATCTCCTATTCGTAGTGCATCTGAATCGTTTGATTACAGTGCATATCCGATGAAATCAGCCAGTCGCAAAGAAGTAAGTGTAATTGAAATATTAAAATAAATTTATATTATAAAACGCTTTATATACGAAAAATATATCAATAAGTTTTTGATAAGACAATTATTGTTATTGTAGTTTTTGATTCCCTTGAACACCATAATCCCAGTATTTTGAATATGAATCATATACAATATATATTGTTCAATCAAATGGCAATCATTTGATCTATATATAAATGCTATATAGAACTGGGATGATCTTCATCAAAAGTCATATACAAATTTTATAAAACTAGTCATATGGTATAGATGAACCTATCAATATAAACTCGAAGTGAATACAATATGCGTTTCATAAATTGTTCCAATGTGTGTTGTGTGGATATCTAGTAATGGTTATAAGGAGCTCCTATAAATTTGACTCAGACTAGAAATTTCTTTCGTTATATGAAAATCTTGTAGAAATAACATTAGGAAGAGTTGTATGTTTCATAAGATTATATTATATATTTGTCATGATGTTGAATACACCAAGTAGCTATCATTGGAAATGCTAATAGTGCAAAATCATCAGAATCTATTATATACTAGCTGACCCGTCGAACTTCGTCTCGCCCGATTTTTTTTTTTTGAATTTATGTTCTCGGACAGTAGAATTGTAAAACTATCTTTCCATTACTTTACTGATTACTTGGCAGCGATGAATTCATCAAAAAATTCTAAATATGTTTAAAGCTTTTGTAACGCAAAAATTAAGCGAATGCACCATATCATCTTTCAAATCAGTGCATCGAATAGCGATTGTAGATCTCTCTCAAACTATGGTTTCGTCATATGGAATAAAAAGAGAAGCAAAAATAACTAAGATGACTAGTTTAAATTGATTCCACAAATTTAAAAAAGCTGCCCTCGCGACTTGTAGTTCGTCACTTCTCCCTAGTCTGGTGATATTATTTAATCGTGTTTGATGAATGTTCGTAGCGTGACAATTTCGATTAACAATTTAGCGATAAAACTTTATTTTTACTTTTAATTTAGGACTTCTGGTCAGTCAGTAATTATTTAGTAAATTTTTGACATCGAATGTTTCGCTTCGCTAACTTCGACTCCTCTGGTAGAAGGTAAAAGTTTGAATGCGAGAAACCTTTTCCTTACTTAAGGGGGGTAGGGTCTAAATGATTAAAAATATCATCATTTTTGCGATTTTTTTTCGGAATAATTGTTCAACAAAATAAATTCAAATGTTTTGCATGATGAAAAGCATCATTCGAACAACATTTTGTAATTTTTTCGTGAAAAAATATTGAGAAATAAGTCGGTGAAGAGATATTTTTAGGACGCTTCTTATCATGATTTGCGGTGTCCACTGTATTTCAGCGCAGACTAATCAGAAGTGAACAAATCAAAACAGCGTAGTTAGAGTAGAAGTTCTTCTAGGCCCCAACGTCTCTGTTTGTTTTTTTTTTTTAATTTTTAAATTTGTGGTGATTGTTCGAAGTGAAAACTACGATTTTTCACGAAAAAATCCGCCGTTTTGTAGTTATAAAACCTCCCCAAAGTACCAAACAACGAAAAGCAAAACGTTGTGGTCTGGTTTTTTATATGTAGAAAGTGTGTGCAAAATTTGAAAAAAAATGGTGCAGTAGTTTTTGAATGACGATGGACACAGACTTTCAAAACCTGTTTTAGAGGAAAACGCTTTCAAAGTTTTTCGTCTATAAAATCAATGGAAAGAATTTATTACTCAAGGGTCTGACATTTTCAAAAAATCATATTTTTTTCTTTTTAATTTGTTATAATGAAACATTTCAAGAATATTTTGTCAAGTTTTTAAGTCAATCGAAGCAGAAATCTTAAGCCTGTGTGTCGAGCTTTTACTTCTTCGCAGTATAAGATGAACAAAGATGAAGGCCCATAACTTGCTGAGATTTGTTCCGATGAAGATGATGAAGATAAGATGAGTAATTCTTGGACATACGAAAGTTCAAGTTAACATTCCTTTAAATATTGTTTATTATTGTTATTAACTTTTACATGAACACTGAATTCGTTTAATAGTTTTATCAACAGTCGTCTCATTAGTCGACACCACATCATTTTGTTTAGTACCCTACCTACAATTAACGAATGGTGGAGTTCGGTACAGAGAATCTATATCAGAAAGTTTTATATGAAAATAATGTGCAATTATTCTGTTATAGAGGAGTGAAGAGGAGGAGTGATTGTATCAGTATTCAGCTTATCGTTCGAGTCAATGCATAAAATCTCACAACTAATGGTTTTCAACCCACCAGAATTTATTCGACGCGAACGAACTTCAGCATGCTAAATGCAAGGCAAACCTCTTTGTTCGATCTCAATATTTAAACAGCAGAATCCTTTCATTGATTCGTACAAAAACGTTCTATAATGTGATTTGTTCAACTCACCGTCAAACTGATTTTGGTTGTATTTTGCTTGAATCATTTGGGACTTTCAAGAGCAGGAAAAAACTGCTTTAAAGTGCGAAGTGTACGTGTGTACCTGAATGGAGGAAAAATGTTGAGATTTAATAAAAAACAATTGTCAGATGATTCATTTTTACAGAACACTCTACCATTCTACTTCACTAATATCGAGCAATCATGAGGGTCGTTCGATTATTCTAATTTAAGAGTATTCAAAATAATTTCCATCCAAAGATAATTTTTGAGCTGTGAGAAATTAACAGGGACAGTTACAGGTACAGAAAAAAAAGGAACAAGTACATAAGCTAAGTTCAGGAAAAAATAAAGAATGTACAGGAACAAGTGCAGAAAGTACAAAACCAAGTACAGAAATGAGGAAAATAAGTATAGGAAGTACTGGCACAATTGAGTGCAGAAAAAGGTACAGAATGTGCAGATGGTACAGATATAATTTTGTACAGAAGTTACATGACCAAATACAGAAAATATTGGAGCAGGTACAGAAAGTACAGGAACAAATTTTGAAACAAGCACAGAAAGTACAGAAACAAGCACACAAATAAAGTGCTGACAATAGAGGAACAGCACAGAAAAATGTTAAAAGTTCAAAAGTTAATCACTAATGTTGTCGAATGGCAAATTAGAAGAAAAAGTTTTCATTTCACGTGATGAAAAAGTTTTCATTTCAATGATGCCCACTGCTATGCCATTTCAATTTGAACGTCATTTTCTCATCCGTTTAACTTTTCTATTACCGTAAATAATCGTTAAGAGTCTGTAGCGTGAATATAAAGTTTTTTTCGGATGATAAATTGTAAGCTGCCTGTTTGCGTTTCGGCAAACCATCGGTTTTATATATTTTGTCCTGTTGTCCGCGATATAAAAAGGTTGGGGCCACTATCATAGAGCATTATAATGATTTCTTCAATCATCATTAAAATTGATAAGTAGTTTTGATTTTCTACATCTAATCAAATATTACTGCGCTACGAAGTGTGCAGGGGTCCGCTAGTATCATATAATATGAAAATGGAAATTTAGCTCAGTGTAGGAAATGTTCACGGGGGAATATGGCATTCGTTAATATGACATTGGATAAATCAACTTCCGTTCTCTAACGAAATACGGCGAAATTATCCATTTTCTATCTATTCAAAGAAGTAAGTCAACCATATGTTCCAAATTTAGAGCAAAAGCTCGTACAATGACTATTAAAACAACCAGGCGTGGGTTCGTTGTATACTTTCTGGGTGGATGCAAAACAATGAACCCATTACGTGCCTTTATTATAAACGTTGCTCCTGTGAAAATCAATAACAAAATCTAATTGTAATGCTACTAGGTAATGGAAAGTGGTACGTGTTAAGCCACGATGTTGACAGCAACCTATTTATAGACATCCGATGATATGATAATATGCCACAGAAGATAGTGTAGCTCCCGTCGCATACAATGAAAATCAATTTAGCACCCATGAGCCGGATAAGTGCTACTACAATAGCGTGTGGTTGATATACAAACTGATGCATAATAGGGCGTCACGACACCAGTAATAGGACAGTGCTTTAAACCGGTTTGAGTCGGTAACACGATATTCCTCTTTGGATTTTTATTTGGTGTGTCCTTTTTAGGTATCGGCTTCATCTCTGGGTTCTATCAAATATGAAATTTTTACCTTAGTCAATTTTTTTATTCCCAAATGGTATTGTAAACGAAAGCTTTAAAACGAATTTAATGCTTTTCCCATCTTTATTAGTAGTTATACTGAAATGTGTCACCTTTATTTACAGTATAATTATGAGCTATTTATTTATAGTAGCATACTTTATTTATCTTGGTAAACTTTTATTTTTAGAATCAATATGACAATCACCATAACCATTTTAATTAAACTCTTAAGCCAAACCCAGACCAATCCCTTAGTGCTGAGCTAAAAACCTAATTATTCCTAGCAATCAAAACATGACTAAAACCAATCAAGCTTCTGCGGTTTTCGTAACACTCTCGCTGGAAAATGCTACCATCATTTTCACTATCGTGAAAAGCTAAATAAACAATAATTTATGTCGTCACGACAAACCATCGAAAAACCCGCCTCCCTTCGCTCGGTTACTCCTGATGCGTGTCTGTCAGTGTGTCTGTGACACGGCCAGAAACCTCATGCTCGCCGTAGAATCTCTTGAACTATGAAGAGTGACCCAATCCAAACAGCGAAGAAAAAAGAAACAAAACAACCAGCGTGTCAGAATATTGATTGACGGCTCAAAAAAATAGCGCACCACCGAAGAAATAATAATTGCCGACCGTTTAAGTTGAAAGAAAGCATACGACAGGATAGTCCTCTTGGGGGTAGGTATCCTGCTCACGGTCAGCGAACCATTTGATGGCAGGTTAGTTGGTAATCGTCGCTTAACCGTGATGGAAGCGTTTCAAGATAACTTGTCTCACTGGCCATAGAGTGCTTGCTGTAGGTGTATTCCATTTTGTCACGGCCATGTCACATGGCTCTGTTGGGATACAGGAAAAAAGAAAGCATAAATCGACCGGAAGTGCAACCAACGTCGGTGTCATCCAACCATGCAGAGCTACTGTCATGATCATTGCCGAGCGGTGGCCGTGGATTTAGTCAACTTTTTGATCCGGTACCAATATGATAACAGGTAGTTGTGTGGATGTGTTTAGATACCATTTCTAAATGTTAGATTCAAAGAGCTTAACCTTCGAAGATCTACTGTTGAATTTTCTTTTTTTATCAACATTGAATTTTGATGTTTATAGATCAAATAGTGATTTTATATGAATATCGAATAACAATTTTTGTCACATGGATTGTGCTTCTGACAAAAACAACGAGGGTAGGCCGAGAGTGGCCGAAAATCGATACTCGTTTAGTAACGCTCTAGGACTCAAACGTTTTACAATTATT
The DNA here is from genome assembly GCF_030247185.1 of Malaya genurostris. NCBI lineage: Eukaryota > Metazoa > Arthropoda > Insecta > Diptera > Culicidae > Malaya > Malaya genurostris. The sequence continues at coordinate 259,913,294 of NC_080571.1, forward strand.
TTTTTGGACAGAACCTTTTGGGGAATGTCAGAAGCTTAAGTATCGTGTCGGAAAATTGAGTCGACTCTCAGCTACGGCGAGTGTGCCGTGCTATTTTGGTATTCTACTCGGTCCCTTTCCAGTTTGTTGCCTTGTAAATCCGGTACGAACGAGTGTGCTGATGTTAAGCAATTTTCAAAGGGATCCCAAAATGTCTGGCTGCTCTTATGTTTTTGTCCGTTGTCGAATAAAGTAAGCTCTGATGAAAGGACGGTTTTCCTTCTATTTTTGGGTGAGCGTTTAATTTTTTGTTTTCGTTCTGAATTGTAAAACACGAATAAAATAAATTAGCATCTGTATCGACTGTGTTCTCTACGATGCCCTGTGATTTGAACTACTTCTCATTGGCAACGAAATGCTTAATGGAAGCATGAAAAAAAACAAATTCCTTTAGGCCTGAGGACAATCAATGGCTCGCTCAAATTCCTTTGCATCTGTGTGTTTGGCAAGCTTGTTCAGTCAATTTTATTTATTTCTCCTTATTCCGAACGCTAGCAGTAAACTAATGCGGATAAAATGGCGAACGCGTTGAACCGAAGGTTACCATTTCTCTAACTTTCAACACGGTTGACAATTATTTCCACGAGCAAAATTCCGAACAAATCGGTTGCCTCTCGTTTGGTGAACTGCCACAAATGCTAGTAAATCTGCCACATGCTAGTGTGCCCTTCCCTACAGCGCTAACGTTCCGCACCGAGTCGTGGCACCCATGAAGTTGGACGTCGTATGAATTAGTGACGACACTTATTCTGATTGAAAATCAAATTAATGTATATGAGGAAACCCAATTAACTCTTCGCTTGATTCTATGTAGAGACACTGAAAATAGTTTGAAACTAAATGATTTGACCGCAATGACGGATTATAACACTATCATTTATGGTCCTTATAACTGTCGATTTGTATATGTATTCTCTCTGTTCATCCAAGTATAAATTATCCGCACTTGTTTGAAGCGAAAGCCGGACTAAGAACGGAGCAAACACTGAACAAAATAGATCAAAAGTTCAAAAGACAAAATTCTAATGGCTACCAAACAACTAACGCATAGAATTTTAAGGTTGACTAGTTTATTTCAAATGATCATTTTTCATTTTTCGGGCCGATTAAATGTATTTTCTTCTGTTGTTCTGAATTATGTAATCGCGGGATTTAGTTTAGGCTTTCAGGAGGTGGTATTTTCTACAATATTGATGCTGGCTTTATTTGCATTCGTTTGGTGCGAATTTCACACAGTAAAAAGTGCACAATCTATCAAATTATTCTAGATTTGTACTAAACTGATAATTCGTACCATCGATTTACAAGGAAAGTAATTTTTATAGTTCTTCAGATAACAATTAGGGCCATTAGAATAACTGATTTTCTATAATGTTTCCCATAGTCATCCACTTTTCGTTTTTCTGGCTTTGCAAAAGAACCGCAACTCATCTGTTCGCACTGTCGACTAATTCCAAACTAAACTGATTTTGGTTAGGAGCTTTCTTTTTACGTGATTTCGTTTGCAGCTTTTTCACAAATGGGCGGTCCAACCAAATTAGCAAAATATAGAATTTTTATTTCGATTATTTCATTTCGTATTTGTATACTTCATTGAAAGAAATTATCAAAATGCTGCACGGGATACAATTCTAGCATTCGGAAGGGCCAAATTGCAGAATTCTTTACGATATCAAACACTGTTCGAAACATTTTTCTCAAACGAATTTCGCACAGCTAAAATTATTCAAATTATTCTAGAACTGCAGATTTTTCCTTTTTAATTTGCAGAAAGTGTAACCTTAATAGTTCTTTAGATAACATTTAGAGCTATTAGAACGGTTGATTTTGTATATTGTTCCTCATCGTTGTCCACTTTTGTTTTCTTTTCCTCTAATGCGAACGACCATAAGCTGAATGATGCAATCACTCTTGTTTGATGCGAAACTTACACTGCGAATGTCCAACAGTAGATATGCACACAGAAGAACTAGTTGTTGTTTTTCTGCGTTTAGGCTGGATGAACGGAAACTCATATTCGCCAATGACTGAAGCACCAGTTGAATAATGCTGGGTGTAGTTCCACTGTCCACTGCAACAGGGTCTATTTATAGATTTGGTTGATTTTGATGTTTCGTTGTTGAATCTATTTTTTCACTATTTAAACAATGTTTTCGTAATATTCACAACATCTTTTTCCATTCGTTTCGTGGAAGAATTAGAGAATATACTCAAAACAGGGAAAATTTATTAAGAAAACAAATCTTTCGTGTTGTTAAATTTTGAAAATGCGCCCAGGTGAGCATTGTAAAGAAGGACGTAGTCCTACGTCAAAACTGACATCTTGAACGTACTTTTCTTAGTCCTTAAGACAACAAGCATAATTTGGAAATTAAGTCCAATTACAATTTAACTAATATTAGTAATAAGGTTACCACCTTGGGTGCCACAAATGTTATAACATCGTTGTGGTGTAATACCTGATGCTGTAGACGTATTTGAGTGTAATATATTATTCGCACTTTGTTTTTTTTTTTCTTTTCGGAGTGGGCCAATTATGGTCTCGGTAACAATTTTACTACCGATAGGCAATCACAATTTATTAATAATTAATGGAGTTAGCTCTCGAATTGTGAGCTCTGATTTCTCATCAAATCGGTAGTTTTATATCGGTCACTCATTGTAACATTGACGATTACAATCCATTCGAAAATGAAAGAACAACCCAAATAAAAACCAAGTATGTTGTACTCAACTTTCATAAAATATTTCAAAGTCAATCATCTTTATTTCAACAGGCCTTAGAAAACCATAATATTTTGATCAGAATTAAATTCAGACAAAGATATTTTTATATGTTTCGCTTGCAAGTTTTTATAAAGAATCATCATAAAATAAGCTATAAATTATTAAGTAACTTACAGAATGCAGTTATCATTTAATCACATTTTTTGCCTTATAAATTGGAATCCCATTGTGGTTGTCACATTTGAACTACAAGACCATTGTTCAGTTTTTATGTTTTATCATATATCTTTATCGGGCGAACGAAAGGAACGAAAATGTATCAAATAATGTGTGTAGTTTGTGGATACTGGTTTGTGATATAAAGATATACAGGTAAGATTAAAAATACAGCTACCTAACCAAAAAGATGCCCTGGTTAATCGGATTGTTTTCTGAGATGTGTTTACTCGCATTCCAGGATAGTTAAAATAATATTCCAATTATTCTAAAACGAATTTTTTTCCAATCCCCTCTTATCATCTAGCGACTCCCAATCTATCTTTCATTGGGCATTGATTATAAGTTAACCTAAGTTTATGATTACTTCACGTTATAACGAGTGAAACCAAATTAATCTTCAGGAGTCATCAGTCGCACTACGGCCCGAAAGATTTTTTTCTGAGTCCGGCAACCCGGCAGCATCTTCTAGACCGACGCTGCCCGTGTAGGTGGCAACCCTTATTTTGTTACGTTTTGTCTTTGACTCTATCGGATGCAGAGAAAATAAAAAAGGTAAAAATATCAGACATCTTCAGGTGGGGTTGAAAATGTCTCGAACAAAAAAGTTCTAGCCAGTGAATTTTATCGAGTCGCATTGAACCGATTATCGGATCGATTGAGCAGGACATCGGTCCGATCGTAGCGCTGTGATCGGACCGGCATCGGACAATTCCCAGGTAACCAGTACACACTAATAATGGCAGTAAAATAGGCCTTTATTAGCACCAAAAATTTTTATAGCTCTATATCTGAAATCTCAAAGCTCATCTGTTGTAAATCAATCATAATTCAACTTTCAGAATGCACACTAGCCATAAACAAGCATTATATATGGATAGCCTTATATTTTGACAAAGTCGACCCTAGTTTAGTCTCAAGAGCGATTGAAATGTCCATCAGCGATTGTTTGCTGTCATAATGCGGCATTAGTATGTGCTTATTGGTTACCAGGCTTCTGCACCATTTGCATCAACGGTACAGAAGCCTGGTAACCAATAAGCACATACTAATGTGGTGATAGTGTAATTGATTTAGAAATCATTATTTAGGTTGAAATTAGTATTTCCGATTATTTTGACAGATTGAAGCGCAACTTTACAAATTGAATCGCAATTTGGCAAATTGACTTTTCTGATAGTTCAATTACAATCACAAATGCACATTTACTATTTTGAAATTAGTTTTCTTTCATCGCGAAACAACTTCCATCAAACAGTTTTAAGAACGATTTAGACGAACAGTCGATGCCCGTCAACGTCACCTGATATAAAATGTGAATCGTACTTTTACCGAATAACATATGATTTTTCTTTTCATTACGAAATGATTTGCCACAAGGGTATAGAAAACTCTATTGAATCAAGCTTCGATAGATTGGTAGTAAAACACAACGTTAAATCTCCCGTACCCAGTAAATTCAAACATAGAACGGATCGTGCCCGAATGCTTTTAATTGTGTTTCAAACATGATTAACATTTACATTGTGTATCGCTAGCGCACAAGAGTTAAGAAATACTTAATTAAGGGGTTACACCACTGTAGAAAAAAAAGAGAAGGACTTTTTTGCGGAATTATTTTGGGATCCGAAAACTTTAGTAATCCGAATTTTGTATAAAGTACTTTTTAATATGTATATTTACGCACAAAAAAAGATCAGTTTTAAAAATTGAAAAACAAAATGGCGACTTGGCAGCATTTCCGCGAAAGTGCTGCTTTTTGACGGCCGAAAACATAAGTCAAGTAAATCTTGACCAATCGATTCAAAAAATTTACAGAATATTCGCGATAGTTATCTCCACAGAGGTACGTAGTGGTTTTTGAAAATTGTGAATATTTTTTTTACGAACAATTTTGTGATGAAAAAATGCAGTTTTATTTTCAAAGGGCTGCCATTTTACAGAAAGTCAATTAATTAAAAAAAAACCCTACACAGAAAAAATAATGAAATTTACACGACATGTATATCAATAGTAACATGGAACAGACATGGGTTGAATCTAAATTTTGATCGAAAAACTTCATCGATGCAAAACTAAATTGAATTGCATTGAATATTCAATGAATTTAACTGTATTTTTCAATTAACGCTTAGTTTTGCGATTATATTATATTGAAATTTACAGAATTGTAAAGTAACTTTATGTTTAATTATCTGCTCCAAATATGTGCATGAAAATATATGTACATTCACAAAATATTTTTATCTGTGTACGTACCTCTGTGGAGATAACTATCGAGAATATTCTGTAAATTTTTTGAATCGATTGGTCAAGATTTACTTGACTTATGTTTCCGGCCGTCAAAATTCAGCACTTTCGCGGAAATGCTGCCAAGCCGCCATTTTGTTTTTAAATTTTTAATACTGATCTTTTTTTTTGTACTTAAATATACATATTAAAAAGTGCTTTATAAAAAAATTCGGATTACTCAATTTTTCGGATCCCAAAATATTTCCCCAAAAAAGTCCTTCTCTTTATTTTCAACAGTGGTTTAACTCCTTAAGGCATTATCGAGCAGATGTCCCGCCGATAGCGTTCTAAAGAGTATCAGACACTTTTTTGTTGGTGCGTTTATAGAGTGCTTTTAACCTTAAGGTCAGAAAAACTCTGATCCTATGTTCGGGGTTGGAAATCGAGCCCCGCTATACCCGTCCCAGAGCTTTAGGCATCCGTCATGCTCCTTTGCTTGTGTATCTCTCTTTTGCGCTAGCGATACACAGTGTAAACGTCAATCTTGTTCGAAACGCAATCAAAAGCTTTCGAGCACGATCCGTCCTATGTTCGAATTTACTGGGTATGAGAGAAGTTTCGCTGTATTTCACTACCAATATATCAAAATTCGATTCAAATTGTCAATTCAATCTGTCAACATGCATAGAAAAACTAATTTTAACCTGAACAATGATTAACAAATCAATTACCCTAACACGTTTTCTAAGTAAATAGATAAGTATTTGCGTTAAAAATTTATCTCTTATTTTCATTATTTTGTCAAAACCAAGTTTTTATTGGCGTCAATGACAGTTTACAGTTCCGTTTATGATCAACAATAAACGAAAGTTTATTGTTGATCATTTTCAGATGATTTCAATAGTGATTTACAATCAAAATGCTTTTAGCAAGCGTTTTATGTATTCCTCAAGCATTCAAAAAACCTAAATCGGTACTGATTCGGGATAGTAGTCATGACATCTTGTTCGAAATATAAAATGTTTATATAAAACTGATTTTAGAACATTTTTGAATCAACAGTTTTCTATATAAGACCCTAAAATACTATCAATTAATCAAAAAAAGAAAGAATTTGTAAAAATCATTTTTTTGAAATTTGCAATTGTCAAAACAAACATTTGAAGCAATGTTGCAAATATTCTTTGTGTAACTAATTCATTTATTGATCTTCGCCGCGATATGCTTCTATTACTTACGAGGCGGGCGAACAACGTTGAACTATTCGCTGCACGAAAGAGAGAAGGGTGAAAATGAATAAGCAATAATCGTAGAGAACCCGAATCTACTAATACATTCTTCGCTGCTGGTATACATCGTGCATGTTTGTTTTATACATTCGTTCATTTACTTTACTCTTCGAATTGGTTCGAATAGCGTCACTGCGATGATCGTTGGTTTCCATTCGTCGCGAAGCATTCTTCATCTAATAAATTCATCATATCTCGTGAGGTAGCAGCAATGGGAGAGTGTTGGGATACGGTTCATCTCATACACATAAGACTATGGGAATAATGCTTGTTGATAATTTGCTTGTTTCAAAGACAGATCGCTGTATGAATATTCGTTCCATATTCACGTTAAGTCATTCGGGGGTATGTTCAATGCGAATAACAACTGCAAGGAATAGATCTTCGTGCGAGCAACGAAGCAGCGTCGGCTTCGTTCGCACCAGAATATACGGACAAGTCCGAATACCAGAACGATTATCGAACCAAGGCGAAGGGAAGCGAACGATGATCATTGGCGTTCGTTGCATTTTTGATATTCGAGCAACATTGATTTGAAGCTACTTTGGTTTTCCTCCTTTTTTAAAAAATGACAAAAAACAATAACTAGAACAATTCAAAGACATTTCTCGGTTAATTTTTCAAAAGGGCGTATAAGCAAGTGACAGTTTCTCTTTGTTTACTTTCTCTTCTATTAATTACCAAGCGGTTTCCACGTTTATCACACAACTCTTTGCATGAAATGATACCCGAAACTTTCGACTTTCAAACAGAATAGTGATATTATAGAAAATCTTTTTAATCACATCACAATAATCGAAAGAAAGAGTGATTAAAGAGAAACTGTCACTTACTTATATGCCCTTTTGAAAAATTACCCGAGATTTATAAAACCTTATGTTCATGATGAAAAACAGTCACTTAACAAAAAACAAGTCAATTTAACTAGTTATGAATAATTTTATACTTCATTAAGAATAATTGTTCTCAAATGTGGTGATTTGTTATAATGACGCAGGTAATCACGAACTAAATGAAATCCAAAAGCTGATTTTTATAACAAAATTAGAATAAAACAGTGCAGCAAAATAAGGGACTCTTGTGATGCCGTGTTATATTTTTCGGTAAATTTTTCAATACTTGGAAAAAAATTGAAAAAAGATCGCAGTAAGCTTGCGCGTCGGATACGAAAAAGGAATTAGTTCCCTTCAAACATTTTCTAAAATTTAACTTTTATCGTTATTAAGTAGAAATTGACGCAATCAAAGCATCTATTATACGTAGAAATTAACTTCAAAACCAGTTAAGCCCTCCCCTTCTTAAAACTCGACAAAATGATGGTAAAAAAGGAATTTTGACGGACGATTAAATATTTCATAGTTAAATTGGCCACGCTCAAATGTTATCATAGACGCTTCTCTGCAAAAAGACTTTGAAATGGAAATGCACCGTTTATTTGTAAATACATTGAAATTTAGTACTTTTTGAGAGATTTCATTTCTTTCCCTCCGCGATAGACCTTATGGTTAAAGCTGAGGCGAAATAAATTTTTAATCATGCATACATACAATTCTGGGGCATAAATGCACCCTACGACAGCGTACGTATACAAGCGTTCTACGGTTTATATATTTTTCGTATGGAGGCCTGTGATTCGAAGGAATAACTGTTGTATTTAATTAGATTGACCCACGAAGTCCAAACTACTGTGTGTCAAGTTGATGATTCCAGAGAACTAGTGACCATAGGGATTGGATTCTCGATTCAACAGGAATGGACGGTGGGATTATTCTATTTTATTTTCATTTTTTGCACTTTATGATCCCATTTTAGCCCATGGTTGTATCGCTAGCTTAAAGCGAATCCTAGACCTCACTTCTACCCAACCCTCCAACTCCGCGACACCTATGGAAGCGAATGATGAGTCGTCGTATTTCCGTATAGAAAGTTAAAACATTTCCTTGCTAACGTTGGAGATGGTAATTTTGCATTTCTTGGAGAAGCATTCAACTTTTTTGTTCGATGTACATCGTTTTAAAGGGCTCAACTGATTTTCTGCAACCATTTTTCACACTCTTTTTGTGTACAATTAACAGTTCCCGAGCTACAACGACTTGAATTTAGAGCACGCTCAAGAGAACAATTTTGAGCTGAGTTGGTCTCTCCATCCGTGAAAAACTAAAGACGTGGCAAAGTTTAATCCATATATGATAAATTTTTACTCATTTCTGGTATTGCTTAAAGAGCATCCGACATGATAAAAAGGTATTAAGAAATTGACTCCTAATGAAGTTTGTTTATTTGTCAGTATTTCTTTCGACAAAAACACTACCAACAGAATTGTTCGGACGTTGTTTCTGAGTTTGGATTTGAAGCATTTCATCACTTCAAAAATTATTCGAATACATGTCAAAAGCTTCACCGTCGCCCGTAACAGAAAAATTCATTCCAATGCACACTTTTTTTGTTGTTTTAAAACAAGAAACCGTTTTGTTTGTGATTTTCAACAGATGACGTTCCTGGCAGAGTTTTGAGTATTTGCATACCAGCACAAAAAAAAATATTGGTTCATGTTCTTCGCACAATATCGAAATTTAATCATGTTTGTTTCCATCACGAAATATTTGTCACTTCTCTATTTTTTCATGATTTGTCGCTGCTGTGAGTAGAGAGCTCCGTAGATCCGATCGATCATCGGATGGATGTGTGCAAAAAAAAAGTTAAAACTCGAGTGTGACTATTCATCCAGATGACGTTATCCGAGCGCACAATACTGTGAGAAAAAAAAACGATAGCCACTAACTCAAAGTGAACGAATGAGACAAGTGTTGTATGCGAACTCCATTTTCATGTTTCGTTTTCAAATGCTGCATAATTGATTAGAAAAAAGCATGCACAGAAAAATTCACTCTCATATTTTGCTTAAGGCTGTACCAGCAAATGACATGTCACAAAATGAAACAGAATTCGTGAGAAGCAGTCAATCAAAACTTCTATGGCATGACAACAAGTCATAAAACATCATCCTTGACCAACACACGCGCGTTCTTGCATTGTTTCAAAAGCCTGCATGAAACATGATAATCAGCTCGGATTGCCTTATTTACCGTAAAGCGTACTCTCATTGATGTATTGAAACTGGTAATGAATACTGTTTGCAATGAATTTTTCCACCTTTATACTCCTGGAACACGCAAACCTCAAATCTTCAGTATCGGTTCTCTTATCTCATCAGTTTCCACATCAGTTAACTTTGAACAATAGATAAATAGATTGGTGTAAATGCTATTCCTGTTCTCAGCTCGAAGCTACTGATGTGATCCTTTCATGGGATTTAACTATAGAAGGGCTCATTCCAGTCAGCTAAGGGCAAGGATTACGGTTGCATATTCTGTTGTTCGATAAAGTATAGTGCATATATAATGTATATTCGAAGCACACGAACTAAACACGTGCGTATTCCATTCCAATATTCCATTATGACGATATCGGAACACAACAGTTATACGAAGGATAATGACACCGTGAACCGCGAGCTTGCTACAATGTCGTACATAACTGTTAGAGTGATGATGATGTCGACATCAACAGCGGAAGCTACAATACAGCAAGCCTCAAAATGAAAATTGACGTACTTGCGCTTCGGTTGTATTGAAATTGAAATGTGTTGTTAAGGAATCCACTATTCAATTACTTAGGAAGCATTTATCCGACGTGTACACGAACGTGTTCTGAATAATTGGAAAACGAAACAAAGGTAATTCAGGAGCAGATTGCTTTTAAACCGCATAAATCGCACACATGAAATTACAAATGAAAGAATAATGATGTTGCGCTTACTCTCATCAAATGATCTGGGGAAAATTAATCTGTCATCTGTCGAAATTTCGTAAAAATTGATTAAGAAATATGAGAAAATCTGTTTTTACCTTTTTAATTCTGTATATACTTTTTGAATTTTGACCAAGTCGCTGTGCCTAACACTGAGATCCGGAATTAGTACCGGTTTGTTTGAGGTTTTTCTCAATATTAGCGAAATAATTAAAACTGTTGCTAAAAACTGAAATTCAAGTTAAAACCCCAAAGTTGTTTATATTTGCGAATCGGTAAGGTCTTATACGTGATATTTTATAATGCACATCTCTAATAAAATCTTTCGAAAATTGATCAAAAATACATTTTCGCTAATGGTAAAACCGGAACTGAAAATTTTCATTGACGTTAACAGGATCCTATTTCTTACACAATATTTTGAGTACAAATGAATTCGGTCCGTTTTTTTTTTGTCAAAAATTGATTTATTTAAAAAAAAAGAGTTTCAAGATTCAAAGTATCGTCCATTGCTAGTTACCACTTTTTCCCATCTCTCGGGCAATTTTCGAATTTATTCTCGACAAAAGGCCCGTTATTTGAGGTGATCCATTTTTGAAGCCAATTTTCGATTTCTACGGAGGAAGCAAACCGATGACCTGACATATCGGGCTGCATCCGTCGGAACAACCAGTAATCAGAAGGAGCAATGTCAAGAGAATACGACGGGTATGACAAAATGTCCCAGTAGAGTATTTCAAAAACTATTTTTCACTATTTTTGCGACATGAGACGAAGCGTTGTCATGCAGGAGAATAACTTTATTATGTCTTTGTTTGTAATCCGGCCGATCTCCTCGTTATGCACGGCTCAAACGCATCAATTGCACCCTCTCCCGATCGCCCGTTTTAGTATCGTCCGGTTGTAGCAGCTCATAGTTCACAACACCCTTTTGGTCCCACCAGATGCACCACATGGCCTTCGAACCATGAATATTCGGCAACAATTGACCGGGCATAGCGCAGTATTTCTTCTTCTTGGGGTTGGAATAGTATTAGTATAGTATAGAATAGTAATTTTTCATCCCTAGTAACAATTCGATGTAAAAAAAAACCCTTTCTTTGTCGCCTTTGAATCAGCCGCTGGCAAGTGAAAAATCACCTTTCAAGGTCTCTCGGTTTCAGTTTAAAAGGCACCCAACTGTCTTGAATCGAACTTTTTGTCTTCGATTTTTTTGGATGTCCAGATCGAGGCCTGTCTTCATCACTGGAATCTTCATTCTTGATACGTTGAAATCATTCCCTACATAATTTATCAGTTGGAACATTATCACCATAAACATCCACAAGCATTTGATACGCTTCAGCTGCACTTTTCTTCCAATTAAAACAAATAACTAAAACTTTCCGCAAATGCTGCTGCGTTTGCGTTTTGTAACTGAAGGTTCTAGCTTTCGAACAGTATAAAACATTTCGAGTGAAATTAGTATATTTCGCACTATTTTTTGCGCAAAACTAAAAGTGATCATTTTTGCTCCGGACTTCCCTACATGTATTATAAAAAATACCTACATATCAAAATAGTTTTGAACCAAATTTAGAAGATTTTTTCCATTTTTTTGTGCATCACCATGTAATTCGGAAATCGGAAGTCCACATGGTATATGAAAAGAATCTATGGAGCAATAGTGCCTTACATTTGACCCTAAGTTTGGTTATAATCGGTTCAGTTATATCGGAGAAAAGTAATTGCATATTGTTGTCACATCCACACATACATTTTGCATACTCGATGAAGTGATTTGAATAGTATATGACATTCGACTATCCGGGCCTCGGCTTAAAAGTTTTGTCGGCAAAGTAGGTATCGCGTTTTCTCACAGCTGATCAAATGCACCATGTCACAATTCGACCGTTATTATGGGTAAATTCCATTAATTGACATGCGAATGGGTACCTCATCTACCATATTTACCAAGTTTTGCCATCAGTCACTATTTTCTGTTCTCTGATTTGAAAAGAAGTTTGCTGCAAATATATCGCTGAGACTAAAGCTTTTTTTTTGAGGTTAAGGAAAAATTTCATTTGTAAGGATAAGGAAGGAAGAACGCCACTGAAACAGTTGTATTGCTTTTCAAGAAAAATACATTGATGAAATAAAATGAAATTTGAAAAAGGTGACCGACGTGTTGTAGGTTTTTTTCTTACTTTTCATTGTTACGAAAAACTAAGTAAACATTATAGTGATGTACGACATGGTATAACAACAATTCCAGTTATTAACAATATAAAATGTCGAGTCAAGCAGGAAATGGGAAAATAACTTTGAAAAATCAAGTGTACTTTACCCATAATAGGTTTTTCTAACACAGGATCAACCTGTTCCGATTTGAATAAAACTTTGCACACCGCTTCAGTATGGCAAAATGTTGTTTTGCAAGAATGTAATATTCGTTTGAATACTGATCTTTGAAGAAGTTTTAAGCCTTGGTGGTTTGTCCTAGTATTGAAAAGTTCGTTAATGATGAAGTTTTGAATCTGCAGCTGCTAATTCCTTGCCAAATAATCAGTTTCAAGGTGAATTTATCGGCAACATTGAATCACATCGGCCGATAGCTTTGGTTAGAAAATCTGCCTGAAACATTGACTTCAGTTTCGCTCTGATTTTTGCTTGAACTGTCGTACAACTTTCACACACGCAATCTAGCTGCTAGATCGTCCCTGTTTCATCGTTCTTTCTGGAATTTAACTTGGGTCGTCTGGACAACAGAACGGTTGGTACCGTATGTTTTGGTGTTATACGAATCCAGTACTCTTGGGTTTCAAATTAATAAATTCAGGGCCTACCAATGCAGTTGCCGATCTAAAGTTTTAGCACAACGTTTGCTTTGATCCTTCCGGTTCACACACGTAAATTTTCAACTTTATCAAGATAATTGATAAAAAATAACATGTTCGTATTCTAACTGAACCAGACTTCTATCATCAGACTTAGTTAAATTCATGATAATTAAATTACAATAACGCTTGTTGACCTTTCAATTTGATTCTCGTATGTTCAAACCTTGACCTAGAAGGATTCTTAATGTCTTTATTATCGTTACACTAGTCATATCCTTGCTGTGTGCGTTGATAAAAAACTACGAAATCGCTTTAAAACGAAACATCAAACGAAATGAAGGAGCCTTAGCAGGGCCAATTTTACAGAGGGGCAGTGAGGGCACGTTCCAGCTAGTAAGGAACACACAAATAAATATTGCCTCCGGGCCCATTAATACGTAAAAGCGGCGCTAAGCATCAGTTTCATCAACGATCGTAAATGTCATCTATCTTTCGAAAAGTTTTACAACCGTCCTGATATTCACACAGTGCTAATACAATACGAAGTACTCTTCTCGCACGTAATAAAATAAAAGACAAACCACGTATTAAATAACAATATCACATTATTATATTTCCCATTCGCAGAGACAAAGACGTGCATAGGGTATCGAAAGTGGATTCCTTCGCATATAAGGTCTCACCTCCGCGACAACCCGATGGAATATCATATCCCGTCAGCTGTTCAACTAGATGTACCGCCAGTGAAGTAATGCGATTCATTTGATATTGCATGCTGAACTCGAATGGCGAGCGGTTAACGACTGATATTGCACGTTGTTTAAAAAGAAAGTTTCGCATAAAAAAAACTAATACTTGCAAAGTGTCTTTCTCCTTAAATGAATGCAATTTTAGGAGCGAATTCCTAAAATTAATTATTATATGCCACTAATTCATAGATCTTGTTAGTTTATGGTCTTCACGTCAGTTATACCGGATTTCTGGCTCCGAGTGTACCAGAAATAGTGATAAAAAAACTCTGAAATTGATATCCGTCCGACAAAATACATCTGCTCGCAGTGGCGATAGAATCCAAACTGATCCAATTTTTGTTGAGAGGCTTGTTTTTACCTGATTTCGTTTGTAGCTTTTTCACTAATGGGCGGTCCTAACGGCTATAAAAATAGCCGCATACAGAATTTTAATGTCGATTATTTCATTTCGGATTTTCATAATTTATTGAAAAAAAATATCAACATGCTGTAGGGATTCGTTTCTAGCATTCAGAAGGACCAAATTGACGAACTCACCACGATATTCACCTTTTTTCGGAACATTTTTCTCGAACGATTTGTTGTACAGCAGCAGATATTTTGTTCTCTTCCTCAGAACGCGTTCTGATTGGCTGGTGTTGACATGGGTCAAATGAGACAGGTTTTTCAATAGTGTACTATTGAAATACTTCAATGCTTTTACTATACACGTTTAAGTGGAAAAATTTCGATTCTATTGGTAGTTAGATTATATAAATCCTTTCACAGATCACTGTGCTATGAGCTTTAAAAATACGAGCAAGGCAAACGCGCCTTATGGTTCCCCCTTTGATTCTCGTTTATACCAAACATTTCAGAAAAGTTTAATTTTGAATTATTTGAGATTATTTCGAACAACTGATAATTTTATCATAAAATTGTGATCATATTTCCGATGACGTGTAGCAAAAATTATATTGATTCGTTAGTTACAACAAGAGATATTCACGATCAAAAACTTATCACTCTCTCAAAAGATAAATTTTGAAAAGGCACCCCATAGTAAAGTAAGTCGTATTCACGACAAAAAACTTCAATTAAAGTACTAAAAATGTCAAAAATGGGTTATTATTCTATCGTGTTTTAGCCTCAATGTCCTCAATGCCTAGCAACCGTAATCCTTTTATCGTAAAGCCTTACATCCGTATGTGTGCATTTGGACTGAACAAAGAACACCGAAAAGACAATTGAACGATTATTTTATCGAATTTTCTCTTGACTTCACAACTGATTTATGACAAAATAATGTAGACCTGCTTTTTTTGTGCTAGCAGATGCTTTCAATACCACACAAAACCGGTCATCCAGAATAGAAACAAATTTATACGAATATTTATTTTTCTTAGAAAATTGAATATTAAGAAAGTTCGTATTCATTTGGCACAGAAAAACATTCTCTAACGTCTACATAAACTAAACTTAGACAGCCAACCGAAAACTTTGCAAAAAAGCAAAAAAAACTAATCAGCTATAAACCCGACTCTGGTTTCATTTCATAACACATAAACTGATTTTTGTAGCATATGAAGCTGAGCATACCTGAATGAAACAAAAACTCTACACTGTACAAGTTTCTCAAAAAACACATTTCACTGAGTGTTCTTCTAGAAAGGATCGAATTAAGTTTCAACTGTTGTGTAAAGCAGATAACCAGATAATGGCTCACTCGTTTGTGATTTCATCACGAAATCGAATGAATTCACAGCAACACGGAACATCTGCTGGTATTCATGAAACCGGCATTCTATGAGTCATTTCATAAGTGCCTCCTGGGGACCTTCGTCAGATTCGTCCAGCCATAACGGAGATTGTGCCACTTCATCACTCACATGCGACCCAATCCGGGTCTTTGCCAATTTTCCGTTGAGGACCGACATTTCATACATCACTACATGTGGCCAGAAATATTAGGATATCACAGCTAGGAGCACGTACACAACAAAATACTACACCCCGGTACCCACTTATTTCAATCGGCAAGGCAACATCATATATCTTTCTTTTTTCCTATTTTTTGTTTGGCTATGGCTTTACAAGAAACTGCTCCTCATGTGCTCATACGAAGCAAAATTTCCCATGAGCTTTCTCCAGTATGCCAGCATTGTTATAATTTCCATAACTCATCAAGTAGGTATGTATGACATACTCGGTCAGATCTCCATCTACTGTTGAAGCATGCTGTCACTCTATTTTCAATAAATATAGAGCCGGCAAAATTATACCCCATGAAAGAATAGAAGATATTTTTCCTAGTAAAACAGCTCTCTGTTTTGGTATCGTACTTATGTCTAGAAGTCGCTTCCTCATTCAAAGAGAGTAGTTGGTGCAAAAGTCAACTATTATTCCATTTGTTACGAATACCGTAGATGCCTTACAGTACCCGCAAGTCTAGGAATATTCTCACTATTATAGATATAAGAGAGTCATAATAATAGACAAATATGTTTGCTCTGTCAAAATGATTAACGGGATTTACCGTGAAGAGTGTACTTCTTTGATAGAGGACAAATTTGTATTTCTTGACTTAGTTCTTGTATTGTCTTGCTGCTGAAAATAGAAAATTAAACCAAGTCAAAATAGAAAATTAAACCATGTAGAAAATAAAACACCGTAATGCTTTCCTGAATTGCTCTTCACTCGTGAATAAATCCATTTTTCCATTTCAAAGAGTGTGGGAGATCAAATAAAGAATATTTTTTTATGTATGTTCTTTTCTGTTTTACCTCTTTTCCACGAGAATTGGATAGTGTTAGAAAACAAAAATTGAGTTTATAACGACCTCACCCCATTACGAAAATTCTAAATTTTGATCAGTATTTCTTTTACAAATTTATAATAAATTCTCTTGATAACAGTTTTTCAACCGAATCTGAACAATGAAACCCAAATTCATTACCAGTAATCTGTCGTCATCCTTTGTTATTAAAGCTACCTCATCATAACGAAATGATCCGCGACACGAGGTACGTTCACAGGAACAGATACCAAAGTCTACCCAACACCACTCGCACCACTCTTTGTCGGTGTGCTAAGCTCTTCCCAGGAAGTTTTAATTAAACTCTTTTGCATGTAACAGAAAACGCTCCACACATTACTCGACAATAAACGTCACCGAAACGAAAGAATCACAAAACTGACGTATCGCAATGTTCGTCTGGTAACCTTGTAAATTTTTAGTGAAAGATATTTTCGGTGAAAGACTCGTTTTCTTTTAACATAAAATATGTATGTTAATATTTATATTTCAATTTGAAAAATCTGTTTCTTTTGCTCCAACAAACTACAGCGTTTAATCTCCGGTGTTTATGTACGCTTCCTTAAAGAAGAGCCGAGACATAACAGAAGCACAAATCACTGTTTCGGTTTATTCGTTTTGTCGAGTTTACGCAAACTAGATTCACGTGTTCGTCTTTCTGAGGTAGTCTCAGTAAAAACTAGTCTAAGCCGAGTGTCACACACTTTTTGAATCAGGTTTTCAATATTGCAAAATATCTTTAGCCTTTTTGTGCACTCACCGATACCAACGAACTTAAGTTCAAACGAAAAATCTTGTGGTTTCGCACAAAATTTCTGAATTTTGTCTCGATCCAAATTCCGGCTCGGAAATTGTAAAGTGATATTTCGAATATATATTGCTATTGAAAAGCTATTGAGTAATAAGTGTAAAAATTTCAATTTCAATAGTACTTCTTTATAAATGGCCACCCAAGCAGATTCTTTAAAACTGGTTAGCAAAATCTTCCAGTTTGAAAATCTTATCTTTATCATGATTCTATCGATTGCAATGAAATTTTATCCGACTTCAACTTCTTATTTTGAAATTGTAAAGATATCAGTTTTAAAATTTTCTAACATTGTGAATGTCATTAAGAACCTAAAATCTCTGCGAAAATTTTTCTAAAAGCTGTGTCAATCTTGTTAGTTTATGGTCAAACTAAACGTCGTTGACTATATCTATACTGTACCGATTCCGAGAGTACCAGAGATAGTTCCAAAGAAAAGAAACTCACTTTGATTCCTCAGAAATAGTCGAACCGCAAACTTAGAATCTTATTTCATTCAAAATTCATGGCTAGCTATGACTAAATCTAGGATGCTCATAAATGAAGAGCTTTACATTCCTTTTGCGGAATTTGGCTTTTCTGTTTCATCAGACTTCGCAGACGTTTCATAGTGTACAGAAACATTGCATGGCTAGTACTACGATCATACTGATACAAAGAATCCTTCCAGATCGGGGCTCGAACATACAACAACTGGCTTGTGAGACCAGTGCCCTTTGCACTGAACCGCCAACCCGGGCAATTAACATCCAAGCACATATACCATTATGTGATATGAAATCTACAAGGCTTTAAAATTTAAAAAACCTGTTTTAATCCACCTAGTGGTGTAATGATGCCTTTCTCATAGCTCGCATATTCTCATATATAAATGTGTGGTATTCTTCAAAATAATTTTCTTTGATTCTTAAAAAAAACGAAAAGGTTTGTCCATAAACTAATATAACATATAGAGTGAAAAAGTACTCAGGTCGGTTAGGCCATCTCTGAGGAAACGAGAAGAGGTACTTCCGAAACCTGAATCTGGGAACCGGTATAATCGAAGTTGGTTCGAGAAAAGTGATTGGGATCCATTTTTGAGTCGATGGCTACAATCTTCGATCATTCACCAAAAACTCCACGGAACGACCGAAATCAGCATTTTCGCGAAAAATTCAGTTGATTTGCTGATTTTAGTTAGTTATTTTTTGAGACAACTAAAAAAATCTTACTTTTGCCAATTTAGATTTTTTATTCTCATTCCCTTAATAATAATAAAATATTTGTTGAAATGACTATTTTTTTTAGTTGAATTCACAAATTAAACGTACTGTCATTTCTTAGCTAAGGCACATTTCATTTCCATTCAACTAATTTTTTAGTTGAATTAAAGAAATAAAATGTTGTTTTCAACCAATATGAATGATTGAATTGGCTTCTGCAATCTGCAGCTATGTGGCGCCCTGTCACCGAAGCGGTAACACCGTAATGACTACTAGCCACTAGATGGCACAGTACTGCCGAAAAAATTTCTGACGCGGTTGTCTTTTCTATATTGGCAGGTATAAATACGATGTTGTATTGGAGAAAAAGACATAAACGAAACATAAACATCTTTTTGAATTTTTTTCTTCTAAATCACTGTTTTCTTCATTTTCACTGAAAACTTTGAGCACTCGGAAAACAAAAACCGAATACAAGTAGTACACCGGAAGACGTAGCCCGGAATGAGAAGATACAAAAAAACATCATTTGACGTGTACAATTAGAGTGCAACATTCGAAACTCACTTCACTGTTTCGCGTAAAAACATTATTACCCACAATCGCTTCAACTGCGCACAAATTCTGAATAAATACACTTTCCACTAACAGTTTACGTCATTTTTACATATCGGTTTAGAAATTTATATAGGGATATATCGTAACACATGCGAAAAACATCTAAACAATTTGCGAGCAGTTTCAACAAGACTGTCCCTTTTAGCTTTTGAATGGATTGTTTTGCTTTGACACTGCTGTCCTTCAGTAATGACGGTGATAGATAAATAGAATCAAAGTTTCTGATTTTAATAACGAAATTAGTTGTCAATGAGAATTTCGTGTTGGATTGAAATATTACTGGTTTGTGTCCAGAATATTCGCCAACTAAACACATTCTCTAAAAATAAGAGTTTTTTTCAGCACAGTAAATTCTAAATTTTAACTAATTTTATAGTTATTTTGGAAATTTTGTTGTTAAAATCAACTAATTCAAAAACAGTAATACGAATTAGGCGCAGAGCTAATTTCGGGCGTTCCGTGTCAAGAACAGTTTCGAGGCAAATTAAGAATTTTTTACGTGCTTTGTTTCGCCGCTTTAAGTGACGGTATTCAATTTTAAACACACTTCACCCTATGATTCCGGAACCGGAAATCGGATCCGGATGAAATTCGAAAGTTTTGTATAAGACCATGAGACTTTTCAATTGAATCTAAGTTTGTTGAAATCGGTCACGCCATCTCTGAGAAAAATGAGTAAGTAATTTGAAATAAGAATTATTTCACATATCACACTGAAAAAAGTAAGTGCACTTATGCTCATTTTTGCCTTTCTCATATAGAAAGGTTATGCAATCATAACCTATCATGCAAGTTTCATATACCATACGACTCAGTTCATCGAGCTGAGCAATGTCTGTGTGTGTGTGTGTGTGTGTGTGTGTGTGTGTGTGTGTGTGTGTGTATGTATGTATGTGTGAGTGTCAAATAATCTCACTAGGTTTTCTCGGAGATGGCTGAACCGATTTTGACAAACTTAGATTCGAATGAAAGGTCTTACGTCCCATACAGAATTCCTGAATTTCATGCGGATCCGACTTCCGGTTCCGGAGTTATAGGGTAAAGTGTGTTCAATATTGTACACAGTCACTTAAACTGACGGAACAAAAATCGTACAAAATGTTATGAACTGGACTCAAAACCGTTATTCCCAATCTTAGGGTCAAATGAAAGTTATTATTACTTATTACAAAATTACTGCATATTTCCGGATACAACCAAAATTCAAATCGTCGTGTTAAGTACGATGGCAAAATTGTATAAAATCATCAAAATTTGAATAAAAACTAATAGAGTTTGTACGTTATGTTAGTTGGTGGCCGTACGAACCGACTTTGATTATATCGGTTCTCGGGTTCCGATGCCGGAAGTGTATATAATAGTGAACCCACTTTGTTTTCTTAGGGATGACCTACGCAATCAAAGCACTGTTTTATTCTGTCTGTTATACTAGTTAATGCACAAACAATTTCTTGGTTTCTTTCAAAAATCGAAGAGAAAGATTTTGAAAAGAATACCACAATATTATACATGAGAAAGGCATCATTACACCACTAGGTGGATTAAAACAGGTTTTTTTTTGCACATATCACCCTGTAATTCCGAAACCGAAAGTCGTATTCGAATAAAATTCAGAAACTTTGTGTAGGGTTACAAAACTTTTTATTTAAATTTAAGTTCATAAATATCGGTTCAGCCATCACCGGTAAAAGTGGATGCCAAAAAATGTTACATACATAAATACACACACACATACAGACATTTTGCGTACTCGACGAACTGAGTCAAATGGTATATGACACTCGGCCCTCCCGGCCTCAGTTCAAAAATCGGTTTCACAGTGATTGCATGACCTTTCTATAAGAGAAAGGCAAAAAATCGGTGGCGGCCTGGACATAAATCGAAGATCATTCAATCCCAAAGTACGTCCGTTAATCGACTGAGTTACAAAAGCACGGGTATTTTAGCCGAAAGCCCTTTCGACGATAGTCGTTTCGTCGAATTCCATTTCACCGAAAGTCGCTTCACCGAAAGTGTCATTTCGCCGAAATGGTAATTTCAAACACAGCATATTGTTAATTATAAAACTACAAATTCTGGCTGTGCATCAAAAATATTTATTTGTTTTTATATTTCGTGGATAATTTCGGTCATCTTTGATCTAAAAGCAAATACTAGATAGTATCACTAAAAATTTCTGTTATACTTTGAACAGACATACGTTCATCAGTCTGTGAAATATTTCACACGTTAATGAAGCATTTCCAGAACTATACGAATTCAGTGGTGTCTAGATTTTGTCCCGAACAAGCCTTACACAGATATTGCCGCTGGAATTCTGGTACACATATCGCCCAATTGCGTTGAAACTGAACTCCTCTTTTCGGAAGTTTAGTCATGTCTTGACACAGATACACAGTAGGGTTATTCCTAAGCATCTGCTCTTTCACTTTTTCGTGTTTTTCCGACTTTTTTTTACCACGGGTTAAGATTTGCTGGGAAAATCGACCTTCGAACGCAGCCTCGGAGACTCATAGTGTTACTAGTTTTATCAGTGAATGTCTCTGTGTACAATCTGTTACATAAGAGTGTAGTCACGATTACTCGTGATCGGTGAAGTGTAATGGTGTGATTTTTTTTTAACATAAAAGGCAGTAGTGTCCTCGATGCAATGCGAGAATAAATCAACTGACTATTGTTTACAATACTATTTCAGCATTTTCCCAGAATGAGTACCGCGTACGTTACGCGCTTCGAAGCATTCTTTTTTTTGTGCTCGCACCCGAAAGGTCCCAAAATGACCCAAGCTGCCGCAGCGAAATAAATGAAAAAGTCGAAACAGTTTGTGAGTAAGTGGGTGAATTGTTTTAAAGAGGTGAAAAATGTCGGCGACTTTCCAAATCGCGGCGGTGTCGGTGTATTGTCGAAAAAAAACGAAAAAGTGATTTGTGACCTGTTTTTGAAGAATCCGAAATTAACCTTACGCGAAGGTGCTTCAAAATTGACCAAAAAAGTTTTAAATATATGGTACGGAACTGTTCGCAGACATTTGATCGCAAATATTTTGAAATTTCGAAGTACGTTGCAAAAACCGATGTTGAGTGATAAATATGTGCCAAAACGTCTGGAATGGGCCCTCTCAATTGCCTGATGCCAATCCAATTGAGAACGTTTAGGCTCAAATGAAGATGAAGCTTGGGAAAAACCGACCACACAATTTGGAACAGCTTGTTTGCCGAATTCACAAATTTTGAGGTCGTTTTCAGAAGAATACGTGCAAAATCTCGCTCAAAGTATGCCTCGAAGGTGTGAAACCATTATTGACGCTGAAGGGAATTGAACTTGCTATTAATGTATTTGCATGCGAGGTTTTGATCTAATAAAACAATATTCGAAAGTATTTTCATGTTGAGTATTTTAATTTTCTCACAACAGTGACCACGCTCTTATGTAACAGACTGTATGCGTGTGAGCACTGTTCAAAGATTTCTTACCTCTAAAGCTCGTTTGAAAGCCACTATTACACTATTGATCAAGTTCGAAGATCAAATGGCTGTCACTTCTGGTTCCGGAGATGTAATACCAGTATACCTAAGTAACGTAACCGACAAAACGCGTTGTGTTTTTACCACTCAATTTGTTCGAAGATGGCTAAGCTGGTTTTAACAAACCTAAACTCATTTGCAACTTACTATTGAATTTTGGACCAAATCCGAAGGTCGAATGGTTGTCACTTCTGGTTCCGGACATATAATGGTATGAGTAAACGACTAACCGAACATTTTTCATCGGCTGAATTTTATCAAAAGATGACTCGATAAATTTAGCTAAACTTAGGGTTATTGGAAAGCTAACAATGTCAATCAAATTTGGAAGGGTTATGACCAACATTTTCGTTTCGAGGGATGTAATGATATATGTGACGTAACCGAGAAATCTCAGAGTTTTTCAATGCAACAAAATTAGGTTGGTTTGTTGATAAGCTGTCTGAGGATAAAATCTTACAAATGATTTCATGAGACTATTTAAATGGCAAAAGAAAGGCATCATCATACCACTTAGTGGATTAAGAAGAGGTTTTCAACGTAATTTATTTATTTTCTGCCGTTTTTGACATTGTTTCAGCAAAATGTCAAGCGCGTGTAATTTCGTCAAATATGCGATCAAGACGACTACAGAAACGAAAACGGCGAAGCGCTGAAACGACTGTAGAAACGCAACGGTAGCGAACGACGAGTTCCTTCGTCGCCCTTTGACGGTATCAAAATATGGAAATTCGAATATGTTCCCATCCAGTGCAAAGTAACAACGAGAGCATTTTCCAAGTGCCAGTAAAATGCCGCCACGTGTCTGATATAAAGTATGACGTTCTGCGCGTCGCCGTCTGAAATTTAGATTATAATATTTTCATATGATGCTGAAAGAAATATTTTCGAGAAACATTAGCTTGCAGCATTACATTCGGTAGCGTTTTTTGGGCTTGTTTCGAGCAGTGTGATGTTGAAATTGATTTTTTTTGCTGGATCTACTTACGCTACAACTTTTTTGACGCTAAACATCTTACTGGTTTAACATTCTGTCTTTAAATCTTCCATGTCTAGCAGTTCAGGTTGATTTAAAAAAAAAATGTTAAATAACTTGAGTATTTCAAGTGCAACAATTCCGCTGAATAGAAACAACATTCACCAAACGAATACTGGTCAAGACTAAAGAATTTACCGTTTCTTAGCAAGGACTTAACGTATTACTGTGCTGTCATATACAAGTTACAAAGCTGCCCAAAAATTTTTGTGACTTTATCCGAGAACAGAATAAACCGTAAGAACACTTCGTTAGTGGTGTGTCGTGTTAACACCACACTAAAGCCCTTTGGCAAAGAAACAAAAAGAACAATCGCAAACCAGAATGAGCCCATCAATTGACACAATCCTCTAATCCCCCGATGGGAACCTGTGCAGCACGCTGGAATGCTGTTTGTTCACGTTCCAGTAATTGTCCCGTCAGAAACTATTTTTACACACTACCAACTACCATCCAATGAACCTTCAAACAAATTGCGAAAGCGCGACCCTTGGTGTTATGCCGAGAATCCAGTTTGTCCGTGTGGTTTGTCCGCCGCATTCCTACAGCAGAAAGGATATACGAACCGAACAGTGAACTTTGAATTCGATCTGTCATGTTGAGCTTTCGCGTGTCGTGAGAAACGGTTTTACTACCCCGTTTCGTATGAAATACCAGTCGTCTCCACGATTGTGCTTCAGGATATTAAGGATATTACGATTTACGATAATCTGCGTCGCTGCGGAATACCCGATTCAAGTAGCAACCGACACCACCCAGAGATCACCAACTGAGGGCACGTAGAAGTGATATCACAGAAGCGACAGCAAACGGGCGGATATTCAGTAGAATGTATGTGTGAAGACATGAGCAGGAGCAAAAAAAAAGAGATGCGGCCCTTTTGAAGACGGTTAATATTTCAGAGCCTTTTTCGCAGAAGAGCGAAACTTCCATTGACAGCGTGTGGAGAAAAATTCCTATGAATATTTTTGGACTCGTTTTTTATGTAATTTGATGATGTGATATGTGATGAAACGATGAGTTATTCGCCAAACTTCACAATGTACTCAGACTGGTTTCGATTTCGCTTCTCTGTTACCAAGCAATAGTATCATTCGGTTATTTGCATAAGACGTGAAAGGTAAAACTGTAAAACCAGAGAACATGGTTTTATTTAAAAATGTGATGGTGTGTGGATGAATTCGCAGGCTTTTTTTTAAATCTCTGCCAAATGTCACTCAATGGAATAATTAAACTTTTTTGACTGTTTGGCCTGTTGTCTATTATCTACCGATTGATAATAACTCAATAGTATTTGTGAAATGGATATATTGTGTGTGTGTGTGTGTGTGTGTGTGTGTGTGTGTGTGTGTGTGTATGTGTGTGTGTGTATGTGTGTTGGTTGGCGGTTCGTAATCCGCTTTGGGTAAAAAAAGAACAGAAACAAAGAACGAGATAGTCCTCAGAACAATGAAACAATTTTAATTGGAGCAAACCTAACTGTTAAAAAAGCCTATTACGCGGCTCCTGCGACAGACAAGCCAAACATCATTGTATTCAAGTGTTGTCGAGTTCGCTCAAGAATTAAAGATATCATAGATTTCCTAAATGAGCAACCGCACATCGACATAAAGAAATCTAATTGAACAACACAAATTGTTCGAAATCCGCCCTGCTCTAAAAAGCCGTGATACTTTTAGTTCGTTATAATGCAACATTCAGATTGGTGTTAAAAGAACATTGTTAATGAATTTGTTTCCCGATTTTCGAAATGGCGTTTACTGTTAACTCCTTCGAAAATGGGTCTCTATCAAGACTCAAATTTTCATAAAAATCTTTTTTTTTTATGTTGAATTTGTTTCCCGATTTTCGAAATGGCGTTTACTGTTAACTCCTTCGAAAATGGGTCTCTATCAAGACTCAAATTTTCATAAAAATCTTTTTTATGTTGCTTTATTTCACCCTGTTTTAAGTCATTCGCCGGTGGGTGGTAGAAAAATTATTGAACAATATTATCATTTCTCCCAATGTCGCCTTGCCGTCTGACCGTCTCGCCATCTGATCATCCTACCGTCTTGCCGTTTTATATGGTTCTACGAAAAAAATGGGAACAACTAGTTATATACAAGATACAATTCAAAAGTTTCAGATCTATCTGAAATTTTTATTCGTCAATTGTGTATCCTCCAGTGTTGTCGTATAAAATTTTCATAACATTTGGTCGTATAGCTGAGATATCGCGCTAAAGGGGGTAGCACCAATTTCGAATAAAAATAATTTTTTTTTCACAAAAAAAAATTTTTTTTTCGATCTCATTTTGAAGGAAAAAAAACATTTGAAGTATTTTTGCTGAAGATATAAATAGTGTAAAAAAATTATTTTTTGAGATATATTCACTTTATTTGAAAAACATTTTTTTGGATTTATCTACGTAGAATCTACCTCTTTTACCTAAGTATCTACTACAAAGTCCGCGTAAACACGCATAAACATGCTAATGCTTGCACGCGCAACTTAAGCAAATTGTTGCGATGATTTTGTTTACTTTTTGACAATTAACAATATTATAAAAAATCTAAGTGGAACTCGATGCAATTTTTTAGGCCTTTTCAAAGTGGGTTTGAAATATTGAAAATCCGAAAAATTATCAAAAGTTCAACACATATTAAAAAAATGGAAAAATGTTATAAGCTGTTCGGTTGTTCGGTTTTACATCTCATCCAAGTCAGTCGATAAAACAAAACCGCTTACGTTGGAAACAGAAGAAACCAAGTACAGTATTGTGTAGTGAACAATAGACCTCGGAAATGAGTGAACCAAACGAACAAAAGCTACCACCGACACGAAAGAATACAATTGTTGTTGACTTCAGGCAGTGCAAAAAGTTTCCTAGGTAAAAATAAGTAAAATGATGTATAACTTTTTCAGAAAAGATTAAACCTATGCATTACCTTCTACAAAATTATGGGATTTTATATTTTCTACGATTATTCCAAACAAAATATGTAAAAAAATACTTGAAACAAGTTATTTATTTACTTAGTCTTCGATAATTTACATCGCACAGACACCTAATTACTAATTCTTAATCTAAACATATTTTTGGACACATTGAAATCAAATTTGTCGTAAACTTCGTTAAAAAGACGGCAACATACATAAAAAGGGTTGTTTTGTCCATATTGAGTGCGATGGATTGGCAGCCGTAGAAATTGCACATGTCGAGTTCGTCTTAATGGAGCAAAAAACGGCAATTTTCCTAAAAGCTCTGCGCAGTCAATGTTGTTAACTATTATATCGAATATCAGGAGTCGTTGCAAGACCTGTCTCCGGCTTTCCAGTGTTGGTAGATTGATGAGTCGACAGCGATCCTCGTAAGAGGGGAGATGAACGGGATCCGACCAAGGCAGTAGACGTAGTGCGTATCGTATGAAGCTCCTTTGCACGCTTTCAATTCTTCTGATATGGACACGATGGAACGGTGCCCATACCGGAACGGCGTATTCTAAAATACTGCGAACAACTGAACAGTACAAGGTTTTCAGGCAATAGATGTCTTCGAACGACTGTGTATTCCGACGGATGAAACCCAACATGGAAAAGGCCTTCGCGGTGATTAGTGCGACGTGTTCCGAGAAGCGTAGTTTGTTATCCAGATAGACTCCAAGATCCTTTATTATAGTGACTCGTTCAATACTTGTTGTGGAAATTTTATAGTCGAAAACAGTTGAAGTACGTAAACGAGAAAATGTGACAGCATTACATTTACGAATGTTGATCTCCATGCCATTGGTATTACACCAATCGATAAGTGTTTCGATATCAGATTGCAGTGCGTAACAATCCAGTGTAGATATAATACTGCGAAAAATCTTCAAATCGTCCGCGTATAATAATTTTGGGGATTTTATCACCTTGCAGAGATCGTTGATAAATAGAACGAATATTAACGGACCAAGATGGCTTCCTTGTGGTACGCCCGAAGATATATCGAACGATGAGGATGTTATGTTTCCTATACGTACGAAAGCGCTGCGTCCAGTCAAGTATGTCCAAATCCACTGAGTAAGCCAATCTGGAAATCCGAGTTTTTTAAATTTTTCAACAGCAAGACGGTGAGGGACTTTGTCGAATGCTTTTGATAAGTCGACGTAAATGGCATCCACTTGCTGCCGTTTCTGCATTTTCTCGATTAAACCGGAAACGTAGCACATCAAATTTGTTGTTGTAGAACGTTTTCTTACAAAACCGTGTTGTTCTTCGGCGATTATGTGATGAACAGAGTCATATATGGCATCATGAACAATGCTTTCAAGTATTTTCGGTAAACAGCTGAGGATTGAAATTGAGCGATAATTTTTCACATCGTGAACACTACCACTCTTGTGAATCGGAATTATTGCAGCAGTTTTCCATGCACTAGGAAATACGCAATCGGCGAAAGATCGGTTGAAGATTATGGATACTGGGAAGGCAAGAGAGGCTGCACAGTTTTTGATGAAAGAAGGAGGTAGTCCGTCCGGTCCAGCACCTTTCGAGGCATCAATCGTCAACAGCTTTCTAGTGACGTCTTGTAGACCAAAAACTAAGCGTGGTATGTCCAGGTTGTAATGGGCCAAACCACTCAAGTACGGTTCTGACAAAGGTGGTGAGTTGTTACTTAGCACACTTTGAAAGAAGGACGAGAATAGGTTAGCAGTGCCTAGTGATGTTTCAGCAGATTCACCATTGTAGCGTACGTTTATAGGTATACCGTTCGATTTTTTGCGGCTAGTGACGTAGTTCCAAAATAATGTTGGATTATCCTTCACATTGCTTTCGATTTGCTGTATGTAATTGCGAAAACAAGACACATGGAAAGAGTTATATTGACGTTCTATTTCACGTGACTCGGCTTTGTGTCGTGTGGATTTGGTTTTAAAATAACGGTTCTTCGCCTTCCGCAATCGGTTGCGCAAATGTTGAAGTTCAGAATTCCACCATGGTTGGTTGAATTTTTTCCGACGAAAACGTTGTTTAATTGGTACATTATTTCCAATGATATCGTACAATTTTGAATAAAATAATGAAACGGCATCATCGATAGTATCACCTCGTATAATTTCAGCCCAATCAACTTCGGAGATCACTTCGTTCAGATTAGAATAGTCAGTCCTACTGAAATCATAAGTTGTTTCGTTTTGGTCTGAGACACGAGCATCTGCGAACTGTAGGTGAAGCAAAAATGGTTTATGGTGACGGTCGACTTTCATCAGTGGCATAGGTGGTTCAAGTAAATCAATCAACTCAGGATCATTGGTGAACGCTAGATCTAATAATCGACCATTAGCGTTTATGAAATTGTTGATCTGTCGCAGTCCACTGGATAACAACTTTTCAACTAATACAATTTCATGTTCCGATGAAGCATTAACTGGCAACAGTGAATTAGTATCTTCTTCAAACTGCCAATCTAAGTGAGGCAAGTTGTAGTCACCCATAACAATAATAACATCATTTTCGGCTGCTTGTGTGAAGAGATCGTTAACACAAGAGGAGTGCGCTTGGTACGATGCAACGTCTGAGTTCGGTGGAAGATAGATTGTGCAGATGAAAAGAGAGAAAAATTTTAGTTTTATCCGAACGGTCGCTTGTTCTAGTTGCTGGCTGTTTTCTATTGTGACGGAGGAGCTATTCAGTTCTCTTTTTACACCGATTAACACTCCGCCACCTCGTTGAAATGAACTGGTATCGGAATTTCGATCACATCGATATAAACAGTAGTTTTTGGTGATTTCACTGTTTGTGATATTTTCATGCAGCCATGTTTCCGTTAGTACTACGACGTCGTAATCGCACTCTGTAAGCGCTAAAAACAGATCGTTTGTTTTCGTGCGAAGACCTCTTACGTTCTGGTAGTAAAGTGTAAATGAGTATGGGGCGGAATCGGACGGTGGTTCATCAACGGACTCGATACTTCGGTCTCGAACGGGAATTGAAATTGATTAGAAAACTAGTTTTAAGGGGGTTGCCACAAAAACGCTTTGTATATCCGAAACGGTGCGACCTACCCTTTTGGTATTTAATAGTTTGTCGAAGAAAAAAAATTTCCATCTCTTCAGAAAAAGTTATGGTTATATTTTTTGTCAAAGTGAGCCATGAACAATTAAAGGATAGAATCAAATTACGCGGTATATATTTGTAAACAATTTCTTAAAAACAACTATATGCATAAAAAGAACGGTTTGGCAGCTACTGATTTATGTCCACGATTTTATTGATTCGAACCACTGTGTGTCGGTCGGAAAATGAGCATCGAACAAAGAGCCAACATTAAGACTGTCACTTCGCACTTCGACGCTTGGTTCCGGGCTCATATTCAAAGCACCATGTTTCGTCACCAGGCACAATCGAATACAAAAAGTTTGTGTTCTTTTCGGCCTCTTTAATGATGTCTCTTGAATGTTGAATTCTGAGGTTTTTTTGTGTTGTTTCAAAGTGTGCGGAACAAATCGAGTGCAAATCTTTCCGAGACCCAAAATTTCAGTCAAAATACAATAAATCGACGCTGCGGATATTGATAATTCCGATTCCATATATTTCGGCGATGATAGTGGCTCTTTTTTAATAAATTCAAGACACAATTTTCGTTTTTTTTCATTAACAACATCCCGTCCTTCTTGAAAACGTTTAAACTTTTCGTGAATACGGCTACGGGATAGACAATCATCGCCATAAACTTGTTTTGTCATTTGATGAGTTTCGATAAAAGTTTTACCAAGTTTAAAATGAAACTGAATGTTGGCTCTTTGTTCGATGACCCTCCGACACTACAAATGTACTGTCACATTTAACGCGATATCTCAGATTCTATACGTCCAAATGTTGAACAAATTTACGACAACACTGGAGGATACACAATTCTCGGTTGATTTTTCATTAGGGCGTATAAGCAAGTGACAGTTTCTCTTTAATCACTCTCTCTTTCGATTATTGTGATGTGATTAAAAAGATTTTCTTTGATATCACTATTCTGTTTGAAAGTCGAAAGTTTCGGGTATCATTTCATGCAAAGAGTTGAGTGATAAACGTGGAAACCGCTTGGTAATTAATAGAAGAGAAAGTAAACAAAGAGAAACTGTCACTTGCTTATACGCCCTTTTGAAAAATTAACCGAGAATTAACGGATAAAAATTTCAGACAGATGGCAATACTAGGAGCTCGCTGTTTAAAAAGACCTGTAACTTTTGAATTGTACCTTGTATTGTTGTAAACAATTGCAATAATAGTGAAAACAGTAACTTTTTTGCATGTATTTTTTTTTGCTTTAATTATAGAGGTTTTAACACCTTAAGGTCATTCGCCTCTTCGGACCAGAAAATTTTTCTGACCCTATGTGCGGGGTTGGGAATCGAACCAAGGTGGGCTTTTTGCATGTATTTGTACTATTCGTAAATGACCGCATCCAAAACAAATAAAATAGAGACAAAGCATTTTCGTCTCTCGTTGCAAAAAAAGAGAATATCAATGCCGCCGTCACTTAGAGGATATGACAAGACGAAACAAAACTAACGTCTGCAGGGAGAATTAGTACAATTTTAATTCTCATTCTTCCATCGATATTTTAAAAACTAGTAACGTTTGGTTATAGTGTCCAAAATATGATAAATGGAAGTAATTACAACCCAGAGCCTCTTTTGAAACCAAAACTACTATAGAGTCGAGCACTAACCCAAATCATTGTGAATCGTTTTCTGTCATTATCGATTCTCGACGGTTCGGTTGAATATCGACACTGCACAGAATACGGTTTTCACTGAAAACCAAAAATAACTGAAAAGGGCAAAGGAAAAAAGAGAACACATTTTTTGAACTGCTGTTTCGCTTATGTCGTTGACTGGACATGGATCTCGTTCTCATAATTTGAAAGCGAAACTGAGATTGACATTTATTTCTCGTCATTTTCGTTTACTTACTAATTTTTACTCAACTATTATTCTTTAATAAAGAACACTTGTTCACTCATTGTTTTACCTATTTTTATATATATAAAAAATAGGTATAGAATTCGCTCAAACTTTAGACAATTTTTCCGAGGCCCGGAGGGCCGAATGACATATACCAATCGATTCAGCTCGACGAACTGAGCAAATGTCTGTGTGTGTGTGTATGTGTGTGTGTATGTGTGTGTGTATGTGTGTGTGTGTGTGTGTATGTGTGTGTGTCTGTATGTGTGTTGTCAACTAAGAGGTCGAGATCTCAGAGATGGCTGAACCGATTTTGATCAAACTAGTCGCAAATGAAAGATCTCCCCGTCACCCAAAACGCTATTGAATGGTTTTGAGATCGGATGTTTACTTTTTGAGTTATACAAAGTTTTATGTCAAAATTTTCAGTTTTTTGACAGTATCTGTCACAATTGACCTTGAAAACAGAATATGTTTTCAGACTTAGATTCCGCACGGTAATACCTATCCAACAAGCCATAGATTGTTAAAATCCGTCCATTTTTAACGGAGATATCGAAATTTTTCTGTAAGCGACTTTTCCCCCTATTCCAGCAGTAGGAGTTTTGAGCGCTGTATGACAAAGAAATGCTTGGGAGCAACGGAAAACACGATTTTTTATACTGTTACATACAATTGTTTCTAAGTACCAAAAGGATTGTGTACAGCATCCTTTTTCATGACATTTAGCCTCGGACGGATTTTGGCACGGCTCGTTTTTGGGAACATAATCGTTCGAATATGACATATATAAACCAGATGATGGCAGAATTTTTTTTAATTATTTTGTTTTAAACTACTTACAGCAATAAATGCTGGAACAACATAACATCCATATACCATTCGAATCAGTTCGTCGAGATAAGCAAATGCGTGTGTGACAAATAATTTCACTTAATTTTCTCGGAAAATTTCTTTTCTACAAATTCAGATTCATACGAAAAGTCGTATGCTCCCAAACAAAGTTCCTGCATTATGTTTGGTTCCGACCTCTGGTTCTGGAACTACAGGATGATATGTGAAACGAAATCAAAATTGTGTAACTCATTTTTCTCGTAGATGGCTGAAACGATCTAAGATTCAAATAAAAAGTTTCAAGGTTCTATAAAACATCTTGCTTTTCAGTCAGATCCAACTTTCGGTTTCGGGGATAGTATACAAATGTCTATTCCACATTAGCAGATTTGGATAGTCGATAAAAAAATTAACTTTTTTCAGTTTTAGTGGTATTCAGTTGTCGATCAGAAGGCACCTAAAAATTTAATTCGTGCTATGATCTCTCAAAGATGTCTTAACTGATTTTCAAATATTTTGAAACAAATGTGAACTGTACAGCTACTCAGGTGAATTTATCTGACTTCGGCCATACCGCTTTTAGAATTCCGGTTCCAGTATAAAATCGTTTCTCAAAGCTCAATCGTTTTCTCAAAAAAAGCCTAATCGAATTTCAGAAACAAAAATTTAAATTAAAACAAATTTTATATAAAAAATTTATTAATTTTATCCAATTATGATATCCGGTTCTCGAATTACATGATGATGAATTTTGAAAATTCAAACCGATATAGAAGATGACAATCCCGAAAAGCTTCAAAGTTGGACTCAAAACTGTTGTAATTTATTCGTCATATGGCCATACGAATCGGTTTGGGTTATGCTGGTTCCTGAATACCGCCTCTGGAAGTACCTTAAATTACCGTAAACTCCTAGAGTGGAACTTACATATCATGGCATGTTTAATCGATTATCACACTTCTAGATTCAAATTCGATCCGATTTGCAGTTTCGACATTACAGAGCAATGAGTGATTAAAATCTCAAATTGTCGCTTAAAACGACGGTCATTAAAATAATGTCATGAAAACTTAAACACCAAAGAATATTCATGCAAAAAACACATGCGGATTGATAAAAATAGGTATCATCTCACTGCTAGGTGGATTAAACACGTTTTTTTCTAGAAGAACTAGTTCTTTGGAACCGTTCGTGAACGGATTGCCCATCTATAGTACATATAGTTTTCCGATTTTGTGCATTTCACCCAATAATTCATAAACCGGCAAACAGGTCCAAGTAAAAGTCAGCAGTAGCCTAGGACAATAAATCTTTTTGTTGGAACTTGAGTTAGTAAAAATCAGTTGAGCCCTCACTAAGAAAAATGAGTGCATATTTATGGAACGGAAACTCAATTTTGTACTTTGGTTCCAAAGTAGTTTTTCAGAATGATTACATAGTCTTTCCATGTAAGAAAGGTAAAACATTTTTTCTTACACAGATACGAATCCATCGTTTTGTTGGTTGAGGAAGATTAGTTTTGCGCTCATAGCTGCAAATTACTTGTCAAATCATAAGTTTCCGAATACATTTACCAAATAAAACAAACATGATAATTTGCTGAGGTCATCACCCGAACAGTGGTTAAGGGAAATTTGTGTCCAGGAATTCATCCATCTTGTCAAAGCTTTCGTTTTGTTATGAGTTGACATACACTGTGCTTCGTCTGAACCCGGTCGAACAACTTTCTGTCACATACTGGGGAGAATCGATTTCATTACCTTCACTGAATTCGGCCTTCTGTAAAAATGCAGCATTTGGGGGAAGGGTGGAATACATTCAAATTTGAGACTTTTTCGAATGCTTCGCGTAATGATTATGTCAATGCGGCACTGCTGAAAGGAAGCCTTTTTTTTGTTGGTGAGTGCGATTTGTATATTTCATTCAAAACCATTCAGCCGGAAACATTCGTTTAAACAATGAAATTAAAATATCCTGAAAAAAACTATTCATAATTCA
The DNA here is from genome assembly GCF_030247185.1 of Malaya genurostris. NCBI lineage: Eukaryota > Metazoa > Arthropoda > Insecta > Diptera > Culicidae > Malaya > Malaya genurostris. The sequence continues at coordinate 259,947,917 of NC_080571.1, forward strand.
TATTTTATATATCACAGATGAATTCTGTGTTTGTCTCGCAAGAGTAAACAAAGCGGACAGAGAAAATTTACATTTTTGCAATCTGACATCCGTAAGTAATGCTCGTTTTTTCGAGCGCTAAATACGAACTGAAAACCTATACGGTTTTTTTGGTAATGCTCATTGAAACATTTTTCTGGCTTTCTGATGACTGAAGGACTAGTCCAGTGGTCACACAAATACACAAAGAAAATATTCGATTTACTGGTTCACTGTTAATTTACGATATCACAAAATAAACTTCCAGTTAAGCGATTTTCGATTCGGTTGATTGAGAAATACGAACATCCGTCATGTTTGGCATGCCAAGAACGAGCTCGTAAAATAAATACAATTAAACGCACATCAGGCCTCGTAACCCCACCATAGATTGGAAGATAACGTGGTAATTTGGTAGCCCCCTCTGTAACCGTTAGATTTGTGGCGGTTGGTGTGAAAGCATCCGTTTCTATTTCAATGACTGCGATGATGATGATGATAATAATGGTGAGGCTTATTTCACCGTTCATTGCAATCCTTTCCATCCAAACGCACTCTCATTCGTGGATAAGAAATGATAAAACAACATCGAACGCTCGTACGTCACTAGAAGTATCATCAGAAACCAATGAAATAGAAGCAATTTATAAGTTACCTCAGTGCTCACTAATTAAGGCAAATGTAGTACCGTAATCCAAAGGTACATCAAAGAGCGATAACTTTTATTGAACTTTTTTATGTGATCTCATCAAAATATCGGACAGACTAGAAAGATGAATGAAGCAGAAAATGCCTGATAGACTGGAAATGGGTGACGTTGGGAGCGTACTGTGAAAAACAAAAATGAAACGGAAAGCCTGTCGAAGTGAACCACTTGTAATGGCAGTTTTTGAGCAACATTAAGAAAGAACCTGTTCGATTCGTGCTTGATTCAGAAATAATAAGATCTAAAGGCTACAGCCGGGTTAACATGTGAAATCTACCCCAAAAAGAAGTTCATATTGTTATACCACATTTAATTACACAGAAAGAAATTATTAATTTTACAGGTGACATAACTCTTCAAACGATACAATTCATAACTACTTAACTTCTCAAATGACACAACATTCCATTCGTACAGAAATTTACTGGCTTCGAATGTAATTTGCACTCGGCTAGCAAGTGAGGCTGTATGAATGAATATGCACGATTTACCAGCCAAGCAGATATGTGCTTCTGTGGCTCAGTCGACTAACTGATGTTCTTTGTGATCTAATGTTTTTCGGTTCAAGTCGCGTTGTTGATGTCGATCTTTTGATTTTTATTCCTTTCGTTTTCAAGTCATGTAATTTTGAAATCACACAATTTTTCATGATCTTGAATATAAATTTGTGTGAAATATGATGCTGCTTCTGGAACAAAATTCTTGAAAGAGATTTTTTACCTCAACCTGAATTTTGTATCTGAATTCTGGATTTTAATTTTCAACATGGACTTGGATGTTGGTACTGGACCAGAATTCTTACCCCGGATCATCTGACAAAGTTTTTGAACCTGAAATTAGATCCTTTACACTCATTCTTATTTGACCAATTCTTGGTCGTAACAGCATGTTTATCTTCTCACTTTCGTTTTCTTTCTCACAAATCTCACAAGAATTGAATGATGCACTAATCACATTATTTTTGCAACTGATAGATTGGAATTAAATTGTTTTTCGCAATGATATATTACCCACATGTCTATATAAACTTGTAAAGTAAACATTTCACTCAGGTCCTATCTCAGAAAGGTTTTTCAAGTATCGAAGGCTACTATTTGCGACTCATTGCCCACCTGTTAACAATTTCAAGTTTACTAGCCACTGAAAATGAGCTAATGCCCACTAGTGTGCTGTAGGGATCAGTTTGGGAATCACTGCTTTAGAGGAATATTACGTAAATTACGAAACACACATTCGCTTTGAGATAGAAGTAGTTGGAAAAGAAAAGAGATAAGAAATGCTACTGTCATATTATCAGGTGTACAACTTTGCTTCCGCCGTTTTTTTCCAAAACTAAAAGCTTTATTGCGAAAAAGTGCTTCAAAGTATTGTCCGTCGCTAGCGACAACTTTCTCTCATCTTTCCGGCAATTTTCGGATCCCGGCTCGAAAAAAGAAGTCCTCTTTTGACGCTATCCTTGAAGCAATCCATTTTTCCAACTTTTCGAAGGATTGAAAATCTTGATCTGCCAGGCCGTGTGCCATCGAATGGAATAGGTGGAAGTCAGAAGGGCGACATCTGGGGAATACGGCGGGTGGGGCAAAACTTCCCATTTCAGCGTTTCCAGGTACTTTTTGACCACTTTTGCGACGTGAGGCCGAGCGTTGTCGTGCTGGAGGACGACTTTGTTATGTCGCTCGTGATATTGTGGCCGCTTTTCTTTTAGCGTGCGAATAAGGCGCATCAGTTGCGTTCTTTCTGAATCATGCCCAGGGCCTTGAGACGTTTTGAAATGGCTTGCCGACACACTCCCAACGATTCGTCAAGCTATTCTTGGGTTTGGCACGAATTTTCATCAAGCAATGCTTCCAGCTGTTCGTCTTTGAAGTTTTTTTCTCTTTCACCACCATGTTTGTGTTCAATATCGAAATCACCATTTTTTAATCGTTGAAACCACTCCCGACACGTTCTTTTACTCAGAGCAGCATCACCGTAAGTTTCTGAAAGCATTTGATGCGCTTCAGCTGCATTTTCTTTCGAATTGTAACAGAAAAGTAAAACTTCCCGCAAATGGCGAGAATTGGGCACATAAACAGACATTTTCGAGCGTGAATAATACGAGAACAAGAACAACTGTCACTGAAACGGCGATGACACTTCGTTAGTCACTGTACACACTCAGTTTAAAGGCATTATTATCTATGTATTTTGAGCAGCCTCAGCCGGTACAGCCACCTATCGGAAAACGACGGAAGCAAAGTTGTACACCTGATATAAGTTATATTAACGTACGGAGACTTCGATGTGATCGATGCATGAGAAAGTACAAAGTAATCTACAGTAGACAATTTTACACTGCAATCTAAAATAAGATTTATATGTATCATGCATAGACATTACTAGGTGTGGTGGTGGTTGTTGGATGATGTGGTCCACATGAATTGTAGCTCTTCAGAGACACAATTCTCACCTTTTCAGCCATTAGGTGAACCCTTTGTCATTGTTAGAGAGAAAATGAGGTTCATTCAAACCCCCCGATCCGAGAGTGTATTTGCACCTGTACGTTGAACGGTTATTTTCTTGCGTAAACTTTCAATAATCAATAGAAATAATCGATATTTCAGTACATTTTAGTTTACAGAAAATCATGGAAAAAATTATGATCGCACTCAGCAAATTTAACCATCAAAACCAATAATAGGTTTCGGTTCCGACAAAGCGTTTAAATTTGTCTCTCCCTTTCTCTGTTCTGTTGTATAAAACATCTACTAGGGATAGCCATTTACAATTTCCCACCAAACGATACGTTTTACGCAAGTTTTCATTACAGAAATTTGTATAACTATAATTCATACGGTAAATGTGAATAGTCGTCGAGTACGGTAAAAACCGAACTTCTGTATATACTGATGGTCGTAAAAACTAACTGTCAAACAGTTATTAAAATTTTCAGTAAGTGTGTTTTTATTAACCAAACGAAAAAAATCTTGAAACGTTCGTCGAAAGGATTGAGGTATAGGTGTACAAGTTTTCAAAACAATAGAACTACTCATCATCATACGCGCTCATCATCCGAAGCCCAGGGAATTCGAAAAAAAATGTTTTTACTTTGTACAAGTATTAGATTGTTTATTCTCCGTAGTCATACTGTTATACTTTATGGGCAATTATTTTTGAAACCGTGATGCAACCTCAAAACCAAATAATCTGTCTGCAATTTGAAACCCATCTAAATAAAGACGACATGATATCCGAGAAAAAAAACTAATATGCAGTGTTGATCTAATGACTGGGTTGCAATTTAAAACAAAAAGCGACATAATACATCGTGTTCTGGTTTGGGAAGAGGGATTCGGTTTTGTGTTTCTATCTTAGTGTAGTAGTTAGCGCTAACAAATGGAAGTGCCTCATAATCCGGAAAAACTCAAACAGTATCCCATTGCCACTGTACACAATCCTAGATAGAAAGCAATTTCCGTAGTATATGATGAACAATCCCGTAAAGCACTTAATGACTAGAGCAAAGAGAGCAAACGTAGACTTGGAGTATGCCAGAGCGAAAACACCCCGGTCGCTTTCGTAGATTCACGTCAAGATAAACTGCACTTTAGCACGCTAGGTTAACTAACTTATTCCCGAGTTGTTATTTTGTTTCCTGTCCCATTTCGAGTTTTACTTTCTAGTGCTACACAGTTTTGCAATGTTCGCCAATAATTCTACTATCTACTTTTTTGTTCGTTCCCTCCAATAAACTCTTTCCAATCTACATTTTAATGATCGCACTCAGAAAAATTAACCACCAAAACAAATAATAGCTTTCCGTCCCGACAAAGCGTTTAAATTTGCCTCTCCCTTTTCGTTTTCCTGTTCTGTTGTATAAAACATCCACGAGGGATGGCCACGGTTCAACTGTTTTGCGAATGAACTTAGCTCAATACACGATAAGCAGCTGACCTCTACGCTCGGCGAGTAGCGCGTGTAGTTGGAATGTGAATTTTTTTTGTTCAATAATCAAGCAAACACTCTTATCAGCATTTTTGTCCTGCTCTAACTTTTGTTTTTTTTTAACTAACCCACCAGTGTGCTCCGATTAATTTTAGTTTAGTTCCCAAATCCCTCGATACGCCAGGTAGCCCCACTAGATGCAACTTTACTAATTCAAACTTTTATTCATCTCTTCTCTTTCCCCGTCCCCGTCGCCGTCACCATGGTGCGTCGGTTCAACACGATTGTTGTTCACAAACTACGAATACATGGACTGACACGAAAAATTAAAACAAAAAAACATAAAACCACCTCCTACAGGCGCCTAGCTGACGAAGACGATGAACTGTCCGAGGTACAACCGGATGCCGTTCCACCGGAGGTACGGGAATGGTTGGCTTCGACATTTACCCGCCAGCTCGCCACTACCCGGAAACGGTCGGACGAGAAGCCTAAGTTCCGCTCGGTGGCACATGCCATCCGGGCGGGAATTTTCGTCGACCGCATCTACCGGCGCATTTCCAGTACGGCACTGATGCAGTTCCCACCCGAGGTGGTCAGGGTGCTGAAGGTGAGTACTAGAATGAATTTAATTGTTGTTGAAATGGATTTGTTATGTTGTGGTTTTTTTTTTTGCTGGAAATGGTGAACGGAAATAAGTCAACATGATTTCATTATTTATTGGTCAATTGTAGTATCGACCGCGGTGGACTGACCCATTGTTTAATGGTTTTCAAATACTTGGTGTTCTGCATTGAATAGATTTTAATTTTGGTTTTAGTTGTTCGCCGACTCTATCGTTTTCCAACAGATATTTGAATTTCAAACACATATTTTCCATTTTCATACACATGGGCTGGGCAATCTCTGTGGAAACTGACTTTCCAACCGACCATCAGATGCTATTCAGTTCAACGAGGTCGGAAAATGTATGTGTTTTTGGAAAGTGATGCATATGTGCATTTAATTTACCCGGAGAAGGAAGAGTCGTTTTGAACATACTTTGATCGTTTTCACTTGATGCAAATCCTAACCCAGTTTTCAACCTAACCACGGTCAAACCGTTTGTTCGAAGTCTTACCCTTACCTAACAGCTACAGTCCTGGGGTGTCCTTTGCTGTATCAAGCATACGTCTCCACATAACTCGGTCCATGGCTGCTCGTCGCCAGCCACTCAAGGCACGGATACTCCTGAAATCACCCTCCATTTGATCGATCCACCTTGCTCGCTGCGCTTCTCTTCTTCTTGTACCAGTCGGATTAGATTCAAGAACCATTTTCACTGGACTGTCGTCCGACATCCATATGACATGCTCAGCCCATCGTAGACGTCCGATTTTAGCTGTCCGTACTATGGTTGGTTCTCCTAGAAGCTGTTGCAATTCGTGATTCATATGCCGTCTCCCCGTTCCGTCTTCCATCTTCACTACACCATAGATGGTCCTCAGTACCTTTCTTCCGAAAACACTGAAGGCGCGTTGGTCCCCTACCAACATAGTCCAGGTCTCGTGGCCATAGAGAACAACCGGTCCAATGAGCTTTTTGTAGATGGCCAATTTCGTGCGGTGGCGTACTTTTCTCGATCGAAGAGTTTTTCTGAGTCCTAAGTACGCACGATTCCCTGCCAAAATACGTCTCTGAATTTCTCTGCTGGTGTCATTATCTGCGGTCACCAGTGAGCCCAAATACACGAAGTCATCAATCACCTCGATATCGTCACCGTTTATTAATATTCGTGGTGATAGGCGTAGTGTTTCTTCTCTAGAGCCTCTTCCTCTCATGTATTTTGTTTTTGACGCATTTATGGCTAGTCCGATACGCCTAGCTTCAGTTTTCAGTCCGATGTAGGTTTCCGTCATCTTCTCAAGGTTACGTGTAACAATATCAATATCGTCAGCGAAGCCAAAAAGTTGTACGGACTTTCGGAAGATCGTGCCCCTCGTGTCGATTCTCGCTCTTCGAATCACACCTTCCAAGGCAACATTGAACAAGATACAAGAGAGTCCATCACCTTGCCGTAGCCCTCTCCGAGATTCGAAGGGACTCGAGAGTGTCTCAGATACTCGGACGTAGGACATCACTCTATCCATAGTTACTTCGACCAATCGCGTCAGTTTATCGGGGAAACCGTATTCGTGCATTATCTGCCATAGCTGTTCTCGATCGATTGTATCGTATGCCGCTTTGGAGTCAATGAATAGGTGATGCGTGGGTACGTTACTCGTCTTATCGCGAATATGTGATCCGTAGTGGCGCGGGCCCTACGAATTCCTTAGCTATTGGTGATAGACGACGGCAAAGGATTTGGGAGAATAACTTGTAGGCGGCGTTCAGCAATGTGATTGCGCGGTTTTTGCAACAATCCAGCTTATCGCCCTTTCTGTAAACGGGACATACCACTCCATCCATCCATTCCTGCGGTAGAATCTCCTCCTCCCATATCTTAGAAATCATCCAGTGCAGTGCTCTAGCCAGTGCCTCTCCTCCATGTTTGAGCAGCTCGCCTGGTAACTGGTCATTGCCCGTGGCTTTGTTGTTCCTCAGCTTGCCGATCTCCTCACTTATTTCCAACTGATCAGGTGCGGGGAATCTGGCGTCGGCTGAGCGTGCACCCAGATTGATTCCTGTGTCGTTCTCTGAATCCTGTGCTTCGCCATTCAGATGCTCGTCATAGTACTGCTTCCACCTGTCGATCACCTCACGTTCGTTCGTGAGAAGCCCTCTTCAAGAGACGCCGCGCCAAGCTGCTCTTCCGTTGGTAGCACTAGCTCAAGTTGTTGCGCGTATTCCTCTGCACAAATCTCCAAATATCAAGGGGAACGTGCCATTTGAGCCAATTTGTTCTGATTCCTGATCACTAATTGGCTGCCACCCAATCACGCGCTGACGCAAATTGCCAACACTATAAATCCCGTTCCTAGAACGATGGTTGTGCTACAGCTCTGGTAGAAGTTAGCCGCTCACTTTTCCACACCTTCTGCCCCGTCCATCAAAGTTCCTGCAGTGCTACGATATCGAAGCCGCGGATTTGAAGCTCATCATGCAGGATTCGGTCGTATCCTGGGAAGCCAAGCGATTTGCAGTTCCATGTGCCAAGCTTCCAATCGTAGTCCTTTGTTCGTTGCGTAGGTCTTTGCCAATAATTCCGAGTCGTATTTCCTACTTGATTGTGCCTAACATGTGTTTTCCGGGTGACTTGTTTGGCCTACACCAACCTCCTGTCTCGCCGGAGGGCCATCGTGTCAGCACTGTTTAGAGTCCCACACTGACACAAGGACGGTAATCATCCGCTCCTAACATGGACAACGGACGCTTTTTCGAGCCACCCCAACTTGGGGAACAGACGCTCGGGTAGGCTCGCTCTCTGTAAAGAGAAGGCAAGCCCCCTTCGACCCCCCCCCCTTCCCTGTCAGCATGCGACCAAGGTCCCACCGGGGTTGGTTACCCGATCTTTCCTATGGTTGCTCGTACCCCAGCCGGCACAGCGAAAGGGGTAGGAATAGGAGTTACTGGACAAGAGGCTAAGAACCACATTGGGGCCGGAATTGCGCATTATCCAGTCGTTTGCAAACGTTTGTTTGAAGTCTGTTATGAATCTAATAAGATTCTGTTTCATTGTTCTTGTCTGTTTTACACCCGATTGTTGTGTCAAATTTGTTTACACTACACTACTGTTCAGCACGAACTTTGGTCAAGTTTGAAAGTTTTCAAGCGAAAGCAACATTCTGTTGATCCAAATATCAGTTCAACTAATTTCAGTCATGAAACCAAACTAACAACAAACTACGTGTTAAACTTTTTCGTCTGTTTTTCATTCAATTCATGTGGTGCCCATTTTCCATATTTTTGGACTTTTTCCATAGCTTTAAAATGATTAAAAAATGCAATACGGCGTCTCCAAATTATCTCTGAACCTAGTGGTTCCCAAACTTTTTCGGTCGAATGCCCGTTTTGTATGTATTATTCTTTCTACCGCCCACAGTGAAAAAAAATTCCTGTGTCGATCGATTCAGCATTTCTGCAGTTAACTTGAGTTTGGAATGTAAAGTAGAGAGAAATGATGCAGAACTAGTATTATTCGCTATGCTACACAGTTAAAGTGAAATGTTAATCCAATATCTTATCTAGCAAACATCTAACAGGAAAGGAACAATTTGAACTATTTCAGCCGTTCACAGTCAGGTCATATGCCTTATACTGTCTTCTGAGTTGTGTTTCGTAACATCCACAGTAGTTTAGCTGGCAGCAGAACGATTTCCACGGATTGGAGAAGATTGCGAATTAATAGCTCTTGTCTCCTGTTTCCGTACTTCATTATTTTCATTTAACCAGTCATATTTTAGTCTGTCATTCTACATTGGATATATTATTCTGTGGCATATGTGAATAAAACTGAGTATTTCTGGAAGTTTTTATATAAGACTGAGACAGAAACAACTAACAGTTTCATATAACCAATTAGTTTTCACAGACAACTCCATATTTTTTATAACAAACCACTTTTTATTTGGAAAAGCTTACCGCACATCAAAATACTATCAATTTCATGGTGTTTTCTCAAACAAACAATAATTCACAAACAATCGCAAATAGTTACAACGATAGAAACATATTCAAATATTTATGTGGCTCAGTCGGTTACAGAACTTGATAAAAATGTTGTTATTTCAAACGGGTATTCATCGAAATTATGGACCATGTTCATGACAATTATGGTTTTGGTTTTACTTTTTGTGTGTGAGACAAAAAACAAAAACATTTCAGATCAAACAGTACACTTACGACTCACAGTATTCTAAATGAAAAATTAAAACACAAGTATTAGTATGAAGGATGTACACGATTATGTTTATCAATTTTCAGTTTACTAACCAAAACTAGATTTAATCTTTGTTCGACAGGGTATGAAGAAGAAATCACAATAACATTTTTGCCACAATGTTTCATAGGCCAGCATAAAGCTTGGGAATGTCTGTTTAGTGTAATTTAAAATATTGTCAAATCTCGAAATAAAGTCCTTTGGAGGAAATTCTAAATGAACGCAGTATTCCTTCAGATCACCATCTTTAGTCAGTCATTGGGCGAGATACGTAGAATTTGTAAACCTCCGGTGTCTTGGGGTTCGTTTAGACTTCAGCAGCTCAAAATAATTTTTGTCATAATAAATTAATCGCATTTCGATTGCCGGCTGACTCTATTGAAATTAGAGCACAAATTTGTTCAGTACCCTCAAAAAGCATGAAGCCTACTGTTCGAATTTGAATTTATAGTAGTGACCCGTCAAAATTTTGCTTGTGCAGCGCGAAAATCCATACTACTCGCTCGAAAAATTGTTGGAATTGATGAATGTAACCAAATTAACTGTTACTAATGCATTAAAAGTATTTAGAGACCGTGTGTCGACAGACTGTATGTCCAGTACGGAAGAAAATTCAAGTCCAGATACTATACTGTCATATACAAGCTACAGAACTGCCCAAAAAATTTTGTGACTTCATCCGTAAACAGAATAAACCGTAAAAACACTTCGTTAGTGGTGTGTCGTGTTAACACCACACTAAAGCCTTTTGGCAAAGAAACAAAAAGAGACAAACGGAGGGGGCAAACTATCGCAAACCAGAATGAGCCCATTGACATTGACACAATCCTCTAATCCCCCGATGGAAACCAGGGCAGCACACTGGAATGCTGTTTGTTCACGTTCCAGTAATTGTCCCGTCAGAAAATATTTCAACATACTACCAACTACCATTCACACTGGCAGTGAACAATGAACCTTCGAACAAATTGCGAAAGCGCGACCCTTGATGTCAGGCGCGTATACAGGGGGGTGTTTTAGGGGTTCAAACCCCCTCCGAAACTCAAAAAAGTATGATATTATGTAAACTCTTTTTTTCAAAGAAGTAAAAAATAAAATGAATAATTTTCAACAAACGACTCCACAATAAAAAAATTTCAAATAATTATATAAAAAGTTCCATTTGTATGGAAATTGATCAACATGTTCTGAAACACCCCCCGAATTTTTTTTCTGGGTACGCGCCTGCTTGATGTCATGCCGAGAATCCAGTTTGTCCGTGTGGTTTGTCCGCCGCATTCCCACAGCAGAAAGGATATACGAACCGAACAGTGAACTTTGAATTCGATCTGTCATGTTGAGCTTTCGCGTGTCGTGAGAAACGGTTTTACTCCCCCGTTTCGTTTGTAATACCAGTCGTCTTCACGATTGTGCTTCAGGATATTGAGGATATTACGATTTACGATAATCTGCCTCGCTGCGAAATACCCGATTCTAGTAGCAACCTACACCACCCAGATATCACAGTTCTTTACCGGGACACTTGGGAATAAGGCAATTACATCAAAAGATACCATCATTTCGTCATCTTCAATTCCGCCTGAATTCTGAAGTTGAGGAACTGATTTACTGAAGATTTTTTTTGGCATAGATTGGAATTCTTTTACTAGCAATTTGGAGATTTTTTGAGTCGGAGCTCCCACTGATGAAATGATTTCCCTTATTTTGTTACCAGGTTCATAGACTTTTGGTAGTCCTTTGATTTTGGATAAAGAGAGGGGTTAGAAAAAACTTTGAGACTGTTGAGTTCGATATCGAAATTTGGATTGCATTCATGAAGAGTTTTATTTACTTTTTTGATAAATTCTGGAAGGGGTCGGCTTTTTGTTTCCTAAAGGGCTCACTTTAGAAAAAATTGCATAATTTAACCCAAGATTGAGAAGCTTTGTTTGTTCGTTGGTAAAATTCTGAGATGAACGATTGATTAGCAAGTCTTCAGTAAACTGTACCGGAGGTTTTGGGGGTCGTCGTGTGGAATTTTCGAAACGTAAATTTTCGAATTTCTTGTAAAGGAGAATTCGTTTGCGCTCAGATTCGCAGAAAAAGATTTTTAGAAAAAGATCTCCTACCCTTCATCTTGCAGCATGTGGGAGTTAATGCAAGTCTACCGCATTTTTTCAAAAATGCAATGTCTCTCGATATTCCCACAATTTTCTTTCTTAACTTAATAAACCTATTAGGCTCACTTGGCTTGGTACCCATTGTCACTAGTTTTTCGATGAAGCTGTTAGTAGAATATTGTCACTAATAGTACTATTGTTGTACCGGTCAATTCTACTATGTCACGTCATTACACTCCACAAAGTCACTATTTTCACAATCACTATTTTCACAGTCACTAATTTCACAAAAGTGTATCAAACTTTATAATACAGATACGTATTTCAAATATTATTTATATTCTTCATCAGTGTATTAGGTCTTTAATATTTATTGAAATGACATAAAAATCTTAAGGGTGAAGCCAGAGAGAAAGCGACACGCGATGCGAAGCGAAACTTGACAGATCACACGGAGTCGCGCAGCAGAGCTCCGTCCATTCAAGTTCAGCAGAAAAATGACATGTATGTCAGTATGAGTGCGATGCGATCGGTCAGTAGTCGCTTCGCAACGCATCGAGTTCACTCTGACATACTTGTCATTTTTCTGCCGCCCGACTCCGTGCGATCTGTCAAGTTTCGCATCGCTTCCCTTCGCTTCGCTTCGCGTCGCTTGTCGCTCCCACTCTGGCTTCACCCTAAGACAAATTTCCAAGCCATGGAAATTAGATTCAGCAGAAAGTTTAATGACGTGACATAGTAGTATTAAACGGTACAACAATAGTACTGTCAGTGGCAATATTCTACTAACAGCTCCAACGAAAAACTAGTAAAAACATTATCGTTTTGAGACACAGAAATAGAATAAATGACACACTTCGTTTAGCACGATTCTCAAACACGTACAACGGGTCAGGAAGATTTGCTGATCTAGTTTAAAACTCTGAAGATCAAAATAAATAATAACTTTATCGTTCACTGTAAAGCCTTTGTTTGTGACACAGACTAGCTGTAGAATTTTGTTCCAGGTTGCTATTGAATTTTACCCGGATCGGACTTCCGGTTCGGGAGTAACGGGGTTGCACTCGATTTTCTCAGAGACCGGTCAACCCATTTTCTCTTCAACAAAGATTCAAATTAAAGGTTATGGTCCTATAGATTGCTATTAAGTTTCATCTGGATCCGACTTCCGGTTCGGGAGTTACGGGGTAAAATGTGCAAAATGAACCAACAATGTTTCATCGATTTTTTCCGAGATCGCTCATCCCATTTCCACCAGCGTTGGTTCAAATGAAAGGCCTTACAATCCTATATAATTATACCAAATTTCATCCGGATACGACTTCCGGTTCCGGAATTACAAACTGATAGGTCTAAAAATTTCATTTTCAGGAACGTGTTTTTTTTCACATGACACGGAAGATTCCTCTTGAATTGGACAGATTTGGTTAGTTGATGACCAATTACATTGACTTTGGGTATACCGGATTTTCGTTCCAGATCCCGGAAGTATAAAAAAAGTTATCGTGTTCTCCTAACCAGAAATCACTCCAATTTCTTAAACGCGGTTGAACCGATTTTCACAAACTCAGATTCAAATGAAAGGTCTTCCCATACCAAATGTGCAAAAAATTGTTAAAATAAGTGCACCAACTTTTCTCAGAGATAGATGAACTGATTTTCACTAGCTTTCCTAAATTTTGTTTGGACTGGACTTCCGGCTTCGGAGTTATGCGGTATATGTGCAAAAAGTGGAAATAAGCATACCAATTTTGCTCAAAGGTGGTGTGACCGATTTTTACAAACTAAAATTCAAATCACTGGTCTTATGATTCCGCACAAAATTTCTGAATTTCATTTGGATCCGACTTTCGGTTTCGGAATTATAGGGTAAAGTGTGTTAAAAAATTTAAACCATCATTACATATTATTACTTTAAAAAAAATATTTTAAAAATTTACTCCAATCGGTACAGTCATTATCAGTAGACGGCCAAACAAAGCGACTCCGGTTTTTCCTTCAAGAATCGAGAAAAATTATTTTGAAGAATACCACAGCATCATTACATCACTAAGTGGATTAAAAAAGTTTTTTTATATCGAGCGCATCGTGACAGAGGTAGTTTGAATCCACCTAGCTACACAGCTACATATAGCGCTAGGGATTGAGAAAACTTGCGTTCTATTACTCCAATCTACACCAAAATTTGGGAATACATTTTTGAGAGTATATTCTTTGATATTTGGCAACACAAAATTTTATTGTTTTCGACCAGCTATATAACCCCTTAAATGTCGATTATGATACCAAATCCTCGAAATCCACGCAACCTTGATTTTGATTGATAACTCACCCGACAATCGTGATTTTTGAAAATTGTAAAATAGCGGTTAAACTAGAAGCAAAATGTCACATTCGATTTTGCCATTCTTAAAAATCGTGGGAAATCTCGAACCACTTCGTTATAGTTTTTGAAACACAAACCGGAATTCGGAATTTCAAAAATCCTCAAATTATCGCATTGACCATGTTAACTAGCATTTCAAAGCGTGTACCTTCCCCACACTTAAAACTATTACAACAATTAATCATGGACGTGGATAGGACGAAAATGAGACAGGCACAAATCGATGGTAATCCTAAATCATATTCGGTAAATAATTTTTGGTGGCAGTTTAAAATGCTCAAGCATAAGCAATACTTTTTTCACAACACAACGAACTGGAAATGTTCATAAAACCTTGAAAAGAGTTTCCTTCTTTACACAGTAGAGTCGTAGCACCAGCCATGCAATGGTTCTGTACACTCTGAATCGACTGCGAAGTCTGTTGAAACAGAAGGTCAAATTCCACTACAGGAATGTAACACCAAGGCTTTGCCTCTCACACAGCTTATAATCACATCTCGGGAATGTCGATTCAGACAATGGTTTTCGGATATGAGTGTATTAGTTGAAAAAAGATTAAACTTTAATTTTTTACTGTATTATTTTTGATTCGTAGATAATTTTGATAATTTTGATGTGAGTAGGTCTAACATTCATAGTAATTTACAATCGCATTTGCTTTCCATCTAATCGTTATTGAGACCGAAAATTTATTTCCGACATTGTTTCATACACTCGGTACGTTTTGATACAAATAAGTAAAAATGCACAGTCTTCGCCGTATATAAAAAAAAGATCAAATCTGTTCCCTACCGACCTACACTAACAAAATACTTTCCAGTTCTTAGAAACTTGTTGCTAAAACTGAGTCACTTTTAGTTTAATAAGTTAAATAAATTTCTCTCGCAGGAAACTTGCTGCTTGCTCAACGACGCAATAAAAAAAGTTTGCATTTTCCCATTACCTTCCCCGATGGAGGCCAAGCCCTGTGCGGTGAAGTGCACTGTGCACTTCCTTATGTGATAGTTCTATTTTTCTCTCTCACTTCTTGCGCTCATGTCGTCTGCTGTGAATGATGTTTACTTAGAGACCGTTGTAAATACGTAAGTTTATTCCTCGGCCGGGTGGACCAGAAAGTCACAGCGCTGACGAAGACCTCTTTGATGATCCTGTGCTGGCTGATTGTGTGTTTTTAAATTGGTTTTATTGGAGAAGAAAAGACGGAACACGTGTTTCAAGCGGACGGATTTATAAACACATAAATACACTCAAAATGTTAGAACATATCGTAAACAATCGATCACACACAGGTGGTGAAGGTTCA
The DNA here is from genome assembly GCF_030247185.1 of Malaya genurostris. Taxonomy (NCBI): domain Eukaryota; kingdom Metazoa; phylum Arthropoda; class Insecta; order Diptera; family Culicidae; genus Malaya; species Malaya genurostris. The sequence continues at coordinate 259,963,211 of NC_080571.1, forward strand.
TCCCTATTTGCAAGGAACAGATTTAGAATTCATTGAATCGAAAATAACGTCAGAAAATAAATGCTTCAATGCTTTCAAGGGGCCAATTTTGGGCTAGCTATCAAATAGTTAAAATTACTCAGGGACCAACCTTCTGTGATACGATGAAGTGAAATGTGATCTCAGCGTGAATGGTGAGTGGTCTGGTCTTTGTTAAGGGTGGTTCTTCTTCTTCCTATATGAGTGCTGTTTAGTGCGATGATGTGCTTGATTCACAACAACAACAAAAAAACGTCTCCGACCAACATCAATAGCTACCACCGTCATACTCACCTTTCGAATCCATTAGTCGGCTACGTTTCGCTTCCGACGTACCACTGTACAGACTGGTAAAGCCAGGCGATGCACTTCGATCACCAAACCCGGTACTGTTCTCTTGCTCCTCCAGGAAACGATCCATATGATCCGTTAATCCCGGATGAAGATTGTACTTTTTCTTTTCCAAACGCGCTTTACTGGCGAAAAGGTCATGCCGTTCAGTTTTTTTCCACAGATAGTAAAACTGCACCAACTCTCCCACTGACCTGGTGCGAACCTACGCGTACGTAAAATGTGTTATTAGCAACGTTTGAAGTTTGCAACAGCAGGGGAAAAAACGAGTTAACAAAAACATTTACCTTCGACTGTTGAATCATATGGAAATCTTTCCCGTGTATCCGCAATCCATTTTCGAAATTTCGGCACTCCTCTTCCGACCAAATGCTCATCTGCTGTTCAGCTACCGGGACAGCATTTATTCGCTTTCTCCTCAGAGCCTCGTCGATGTTGTGTCCACACTGTTGCAACAGATAGAGACCCTGTTCATCGTCCCGTAAGTGTTTTCCCAGTGGTATGGAAAAAACGCTATTCGTTTGAGGTGTCCCCGTATTACTACTTGCTCCGCTCGCAATCTTCAGCAGGTACTCCTCTATCAGATTCTCATTCAGCACCGTCGGATTCCAGAGCAGCTTGTCCTCGTTCTCGTAAGGCAACGCGTCATCGTACCGGCACAGGCCTTCCGGTATTGCCGCCTGAAAGTCGCTCCCCACCATGATAGTTTTTTTCACCTCCTCGTCCGGAATGTAATCGCCATCCTCCTCATCTTCGCTTTGTGCTTGTGCATCAACTGCAAATATGATAAAATATAATTAATCAGTTCCTTCTGTGAAAGCCATCGATTGCCGTAACGGTAACTACTCACTTATTGGCGCAAACAGTTGTCGCAGTTCGGAGTGTTCCTCTATTTCGTCCTCTTCGTCTTCTTCCTCCTCCTCGAAGTATCCACCACCGGTCGAAGCCACCTGTGTACTGGAGTAACTGCGAGCACCATCGGTTGGATCACCAGCCGTCTCAGCGCCATCGTCGTCATCGTCGTCCTCGTCGTCGTCTTCATCGTCGTCCTCGTTCAGGCGGGGCTTCGATGGCGCCTTCTGATGCTCTGTGGGATAGAGCTGGGATTGGCTCTGCTGTGTTTGCTGTTGTAGTTGTTGCTGTTGTTGTTGTTGCTGTTGTTGCTGTTGCTGCTGAGTTTGCTGTTGTGCTTCGTCGATGGGCATCGTTGGTTGAGATTCTACGATTGAAAAGATAATGTGTATTTCCGTTGGAAGCTACGAAGACAATAGTTAACTTTCGGCTCCATAATGGCTGGCATGGTTTTGACATTTCAATTCTTTTTGTTATATTCGTCATAGTTTGAAGTTGGATTGAAAGGAGATGCAAAATGGTGAATAAATAAAATTTCAATAGAAAAATCAATTTTACTTAATCACATAACATGCCAAGATTCGATTCTCAACCTCGCAATTAAGGTCAGAAACTCGTCTCACAATGCAGCTTTATGAACTACGTTTTCATTAGGGAGGAGGAGTAAGGTAAGGAGAGTGGCGACATCTAATCTGTAATGTTGGCTACAACTCGAATTATTTCATCCTAGATATGGACACTTTCTCAAGCTTTTTATTGAACTTGACAGGTCATTTGTTCATTTTGAAGACACGGACCAAATCAGTTTATGGCAAGTGAACAGCTTTCAACAAGTCGTTTAATCTAGTATTCATTGAAAAAATATATGCTTAATTTCAATGCTCTTCACTCGCTTTCACCATTACTGTCATTGGACAAATGAAGTTTTGTCTATAATCAAGTCAAAGTGATAATTCTTATTGTAAGATTGAAAGAAAGATAGAGCTGAACTTTAAGATGACAATAGAAGTGCGTCACAGATGGTAACCAAAGATAGATAATAAAGACATGTATGTGCTTACAAATATTTAAAAAAAAATCTGACTCGTTCAACGGTACTTTCTAAAATGACCGCACTCACCGCTTGGTGGAGCGCGAGATTAATTGCATTGTTGTCATTTCAACCAAAGTTTGCCATAAAATCTCAATATATACAAATGAGCTAACGAATCGAAAGTGGTCTCACGGTTTGACAGTTGCATTATAAATGTGATGATCGGCCCCCTGTCACGACGCCATCTTGATGAGATAAAAAACGGAACTTCAAAATCAGTTCATTGAAACGTGAACAAACAATCCGTAATGCAATTGCTTTACGGTTTACCTCGTATAGTGCACGAAAATTTGTGAATTTTGGGTCGACTCTCTCACAATAACTTGTCGGTTTAGTTAAAATACAGCAGACAGTGTTTTGGGACATCAAGTGCAGGTAATTTTCACAATTTGAGAATCGCGATGATCATCAAAACATCACAGTGTTTGGGGCTCGAAGCGCGAGGGGTTCAACGTAATCGGTGTACTTTCTAATGGCTGGTGCTGACATACCGGTGTCAGATGGCTGGTGATGATGGGAACTCAGTACTGCAACCATTTTATCACCATTGGTGCCAGTTTCACGGAGGACCGTAGATATGCGCCAAAAAAAGATCGTGACTGTCATGTCTGGAAATTCGTTTGTGTGGTCACTGCGATTCCGCCTACTCTCTCATTCCGTTCTTCTGTTATTTTGTCATGCATCTGATGTGAATAAACCAGGAACACTTCCTAAAACACATTTTTACTGCACATAAGTTTAAAGATATTGCGTCAAATGGCTACTGCAATTGGGTAACATAATCATTCATAGTATGAAACAGAGTGTAAAAATGTTCTTCACCTTTATTTGAAGTTTCTTTTCCTTGGTATATTCTTATTTTTTACTCACTTAAACATTTCAACACGTTTCTCCCACTCTTTGGCGTCGGCAATCTTAAAAAAATTTCAGTCAATTGCTCTTCAGCGATGAACTTTTTTCATATTTTCTTCAAGTAAAACATTTAAAGAATTTTCTGTGAAATTTTCAAGCCTATTGGAACGAAACTCTGGAAGTTATGGACCTTTATCTATGGCTATCTCATTCTACGAAGAAGCAAGAGCTCGGCGCACAGACCCAAGATTTCTACTTCGATTGACTTCAAAACTTGACAAAACGTTCTTGAAATGCTTCCGTGTCCATCGTTATTCAAAAACTACTGCATCATTTTTTCTTTCAAATTTTGCACACACTTTCTACATATAAAAAACAAGACCCCAACGTTTTCGTTGTTTGTTACTTTGGGAAGGTTTAACAGCTACAAAATGGCGGATTTTTTCGTGAAAAATCGTAGTTTTCACTTTGAACAACCACCAAAAAAATTTAAATAATTAAAAAAAATCAAACAGAAACGTTTAGACCAGAAAAATTTCTACTCTAACTATGCTGTGTTCATTTGTTCACTTCTGACTAGTCTGCGCTGAGATAGAGTGGACACCGCAAAACATTATTTTTAAGAAGCGTCCTTAAAAATACCTCTTCACCGGCTTATTTCTCTACATTTTTTCACGAAAAAATTACAAAATGTTGTTCGAATAATGCTTTTTGTTATGCATCCAATATTACGTGATATAAGATTTCGTAATATAAGAATGCTTTAGTATTGATATTGCCATCCATTTGGCAGTGATGCCAAAGCTATTTAGGATAAGAACCTTGAAATGTGTCAAAAATGGGATTCATTTTTGTTTCCTCGCGTTTCGGGAATGGAATACGTTAGTTGAGTACGTTTCAAATAGAGAGGACGAGCGGGACTCATCAGTTCGAGTAATTCGTGAGCAGCCGGAAGTGCCAAAAAATAGAGTTTAAAAACTATACCAGTGCCGTCTCGTGCTTAAGTGCTTCTCGTGCACTGCACAGCCGGTCAAATTGAGGGAACTAACTGCATCCCCATACGCATTGGATTATTTTTTAGATTCTCTATTTAGTCGATGAAATCAGGTACCGAATAGAAAATAATGAACGATTTATCCACAGCATAATATGCAAAAAATGACAATTAAAAACAAATTGCTATCTCCAGAGATGTCAGGTTCACAGAATATTATGAGCTTCACATATTTTGAATAAGCTGCAGAGATTTCCACAGATTCCTGAAGTCCCTAAAAGTCTTCAAATTTCTAGGAAAATGAAAACAAAGTATCCTACAGAGCGTTTTCTTGCTCAGACTGATATTTGGTTCGCACACAGATTTAAAAAAAATACCTGGCATTCTTGGCAGTCTCAGTTGCAACGTCGAAGCAGTTTCGTTGATGATATTATTGACAGATTTGCTGGACGTGCAGCGCGCGGATTTCTTCTGTTGTATCGATAATACGAAAAGTATGTCGGTATTTCATTGTATTGAAAAACACAAACGAATATCAATTCCTCAATCTTTAGTTTTCGCTTACAACGAACTGTTACATCTGATATAATCAGTGCACAACCCGTAAATTTTGCCACGAGACGCCACTGAACTATACTGCATCTAACAATTTGGTATTTGGAACTATCAACGAATTATACCTTCAAAATTGTCTGATAATTTTTTCAAAAGCGTTTCGTCGATTGGCCATCAAATCCTCTTTAGAAATAATTTGTGCAAATATACAGGAACTGCCACCTAATTTTCTGGTTGAGGATGCCTTTTTATGGGAACACGCTTCGACTGGGATAAGTATTCCAAGATCATAAATTGTTGTGTCATCGGAAATGTAGAATACTTGGTCAGATACACGCTTTTATGTTCACCGGCCACGTCTTTTATCGGGAGCGAACGATTTTGACAAATATAATAAATGAATATAATAAGTATGGTTTCACCAACATTTTCACTTTCACATAACTTCTTTCTTTTATTCTCGGTAGCTTCGGTGATCATCGAAACGGAGAAGAACTATATACTAAATATTTAAAGATTTATAGATAATTCGATTATACCTAAAAATTAAGACGTTATTTATAAAACCTTATTTTGAGCGCTCCTATCGCCCACTGATTGCCCCCACGCATATCCTTGCCAGTGGACTGCTTTTCCACCCAGAAGTAGTGTTGCGAGAAGGAAGTCAATTTCCAGTAAAAGAGATCGATAGTGTTATTTTGTCTAACATAAAAAAGCACTGAATCGAGTTATGTTTACTCCACGGTTGTGTTATCTTAGTTATCTTAGTTATCTTAATTTCTACTTCCGGCATTGAAAACCCATTGTTTTTTTTTGTTCTTTGTTTCCGGACAAGAATCGAAAAAGTAAATTATACAAAAGATCTTAGAAAAAACTCAAGCGTTAACATCAACTAAGTTAAAAGTTGAGTTCTTTCCATCTGCGTATAGATTGATTGATTATGCCAATTTGTTTCTACCACATTGTGTGACTCATAAAAAATTGTTACATCAAAACATGTTGTTAAACAACCAAACTAAAACAGTTCTTTTTTATTCTTTCTTCTTCTTTCTCACGCTCAACCCGCAGTGTCTGGACGACTGGTCGTTCGATGTGTTCGCCCTGGCCGAAGCCGGCAACTGTCAACCGGTGAAGTACCTCGGTTACGATCTGCTGAACCGGTACGGCTCAATCCACAAGTTCAAAATACCGCCGGCCACGCTGGAAACGTTCCTATCGCGCATCGAAGAGGGCTACTGTCGCTTCCGCAATCCGTACCACAACAATTTGCACGCGGCCGATGTTGCACAAACCGTACACCACATCCTCTGCCAGACGGGGATGATGCACTGGTTGACCGATCTGGAGATCTTCGCCACGCTGCTAGCGGCCTTAATACATGACTACGAGCACACGGGGACGACCAACAATTTCCACGTGATGTCTGGTTCGGACACAGCGATGCTGTACAATGATCGTGCCGTGTTGGAGAACCATCACATCAGTGCGGCGTTTCGGGTGCTGAAAGAGGACGACTGCAACGTGCTGCAGAATCTCTCGAAAGAGGAGTATCGCGAGTTGCGGTCGCTGATTATCGACATGGTGCTCGCGACCGATATGTCGTTCCACTTTCAGCAGCTGAAGAACATGCGAAACCTGCTAACGCTGGCCGAGCCGCAGGTGGACAAATCAAAGGCACTCTCGCTGGTCCTGCACTGTTGTGATATTTCTCATCCGGCCAAACGCTGGGACATCCATCACAAGTGGACTATGCTACTGCTCGAGGAGTTCTTCCGGCAGGGCGATCTCGAGCAGGAACTCGGGCTCCCCTTCAGCCCACTGTGCGATCGTAACAACACGCTGGTGGCGGAATCACAGATCGGTTTTATCGAATTTATCGTAGAGCCCAGTATGGCTGTGTGTGCCGACATGTTAGAGATAATCTTAGCACCTATAGCACCAATCGCAATGAATAGTAGTAATAGCAAAAATAACAATAACAATAATACTAGCAGTAAAGCAAACAATACTCTAAGTGTACCAAATAACAGCAACAATAACAACAGCAGTAGCAGCACTAGTAATCACAACAATACAAACAATGAAGCAATAAGCACCAGCGGATTGGGCGGAGGAGGAGGAGGAGGAGGAGGCGGCAGTGGCGGTGCTGGAAGCGGTAGCGGAGGAGAACCGGGTGATAAACCGAAGTCAAAACCGGATGTCAAAAACGGTGCCAAACCGGATCGGTTTGAGATCAAGAAACCGTGGATCACCTGTCTGGGGGAAAATAAGAAGATTTGGAAGGAACAAGCTCAGAGAGGTGAGTTTTTTTGGGGGGAGCTCTTACCTAATTTTGGGCGGTTAGAGGGATGAACCTAGCGAAACAGGAAATAGAAATTGTAGAATATTGTTTTTTTTACGAGTTACGAGTCTGATGGGGAACTTTTGTTTTTCACATTCGACTAGGTTTAAAAACTTGAATTTGAAATCCATTCGTCGTCTATCATTAATCCATCATCAATGCAGGATCTACTGATTCCGCCTGATTTTAGCAATATAGTAAAAATACGCTTTTGATTCTACTATCTTGATTCTATTTTCTCAACTGCTAAATTTTCTTGACTAATATATAACGCAATAAATTAAAATTGCACATTTCCTACATTATTTTCACCGATGTGCAGTAGAACTTTTAGTATTATTTATTCGTAACTACCTTTCGTTAGTCACCTATTCTTGCTTTTCATAAAGTAATTTTCGTTTTACTTTCCATCTACTGATTTTTGAAGCCTACATCGCTACAGGAAGTTTTTCATTATCAATTGAATGGACATTTTCATATGACAAAAAGCCGGGTTGAAAATCTAAAGTACCAAATTTGGATAAAACTAAGCAAAACGGTTTTGTTTACTGAATGTCCTAAAAATTCATAAAACGACGAGATCTGACGATGTCTAGAAAAAAAAAGTTGAACCAAACCGACTTGAGAAAATTTACTTGATTTTTTGTATTTACGAAATCGATTTTTTTTATTTGATGTCAGATGTTCTAGAGATGCATTGAAGTCTGAGTCCAGTGTATTTTAGGGCGTTTTAAAGGGCTTTTTTTTACACTTCAAATCTGATTTTCTCAGAAACAGTGACGAATATCAAAAACCCAACTGACAATCTCTTAGAAAATTAGTTTAGATTATCCTGTGAAATTTTCAGAATGATTCATTGACTTTAGCGGTCGAGAAAATCTTTTTTCTGAAGGGAGAATTGCATAGCTGAAAACGACAACTTTCAACTTGTTCATTGAATATCTCGCTTTCAAAGGCATGTATAAAAAATATATCCTGACAATGTCTAGATAATTTAATTTATATACGATTAGTGCATAAAAACATAGGTGTTGTCGCGATAAAAATGAAGTGAATGTTATTTTCGTGAATGTAAGACGATTTCTATACACACGCCATTTTTTCTGCTCCAGTTTCCTGGTAACGTAACGAAAAATGAGAGAGAAATAAAATCGGCTCAGCAAGGCTACCAAACAAGCGGTAGCTTTATTGGATGGAGACGCATTTTATGCTTATATATGTCAATCCCATTCGACCGATTGATGTAGTCAAACTTGTAACCGAAAATATCATATATGCACATATGCGAGAGAGCATAGAGAGAGATAAAATGCGCAGGCCAGTAGGTCGCGTAAAACCACGTGGCTTGCTGTGCGTATTACATTTCTCTCCATGCTCTCTCGCAAATGTGCAAAATGACTCTCGATGTGGCCGGGTGGCCAAGAAAGTTTGGATATTTTCGGTTACAAGTTTGACTACATCATATAAAATCCAAGAAAGCTGCCGCTTGTTTGGCAGCCTTTTTGAGCCGATTTTATTTCTCTCTCGTGTTTCGTTACGTTACCAGGGCAATAAGATGGCGCCGACATAGAAATTGACTTACCTCCACAAAAATAACTTACACTTCATTTTCATCGCGACAACATATATGTTTTTATGCACTAATCGCATCTAAATTAAATTATCTAGACATTGTCAGGATAGATTTTTGATCCATTCTTCTGAAGACGATATATTCAATGAACAAGTTGAAAGTTGCCGTTTTCAGCTATGCAATTCTTCCTTCAGGAAAAAGACTTTCCCGACCGCTAAAGTCAAACAATCATTCTGAAATTTTCACAGAAAAATCTAAACTAATTTTCTAAGAGATTGTCAGTTGGGTTTTTTTTTATATTCGTCACCGTTTCTGAGAAAATCAGATTTGAATCGTGAAATAGCCCTTTAAACGCCCTAAAACACACTGGCCTCAGACCTTAAGCGTCGAGATCTGGTGTTACCACAAGGAACATTTTTTTTTTTTTGTAAAATTATCGATTCTGGGACTTACCTCAGATCTTAACGTCTCATGTGTTTCTAAGACACTATGCATGAAAAATATCGATTTCAGATATCTTATAATCAAAAAGTCTCATAGGGTTTTTTCGAGATCACATCATATCTCAACGTTTCGTGCATTTATAAGACAATGCGAAAGACCATATGGTTAAAGTCGAGGTGAAATAAAATTACAAGACAAGGCAAGACTCACGGCTTCCAAAACTTGCGTTAAAAATCGCATACATTTTAAAATTAATTTATTTGAGTCTCATTTCTAAGCCCGGAATACCCAATTCTCAATAAGCGCTTCTCAATTCTTAATTGTCAAATCTCAATTCCTAATTTCCAGTTAACGAATTTCAAATTGTTGATTCTAAGTTTCAAACTTGAAACTTGAAACATAAAATTAGAAACGTGTAACCAGTAATTTAAAATTAGCAGCTTAAAATTAGAAACTTGAAACATCAATCTCCGAACATGAAAATAAACACTTGAAAGTTGAGATTCGAAACTCGAACCTTTCCTCTTGAAACATGAAATTTTTATATTTGATCTTCAAAATGCTCAATTTTTCTATTTTTCAACCCAGAGTTTTTGATTCATATTTTTCAATTCTCTATTCCTAATTCTCAAATCTCAATTCTAACATATCAGTTCACGTTTCTCAATTCCCTAATTATTAATTCTAAATTCATAACTTGAAACATAATAAATAAAATTGGAACCAAGAAATCTAGAACTAGTAGCTTGAAATTTGAAACTTGAAACATGAAGCTTTTGAGCTTTGAACTTGAAAATAAAAACTTGAAATTCGAAACTTGAAACTCTAATCTTGAAACATGAAATTTGACACTTAGAATCCAAAATTCTAATTTTTTTCATTTTTTAATCCAGATTTTTCGATTCAAATTTTAAATATTGTAATTCCAGTTTCTCAATTTTCAATTTTCTATTGTTGACTCTAAATTCCTAACTTGAAACATAAAATTGGAAACGTGTAACAAGAAACTCAAAATTAGCAGCTGGAAATTTGAAACTTGTGACATAAATCTTTGAGCTTGAAACTTAAAAATAAAAAATTGAAATTCGAAACTGCCAATTTGAAAATCTTATCTAATTCAAATTTCAAAATGCTCAATTTTTAGATTCCTGTTTTCAAATCTTTTTCCTTAACACTGAATTCTTGATTCTTTATTATCACTTCTCAATTCTAAACTTTAAATTCACAACTTTTATTTTCAGCTTTCAATTCTCACTTTTCTGTTATTAAATGTTCAATTCCAATTTCTAATACTCAAGCCTCAATTATCAATTATTGATGAAAAATTCTCAATTCTCTGTTGTTCGTAATTATCAATTTGCAATTATTAATTATGAATTCCTAGTTCCTCAAATTTTCAATTTTCTATTCCCAATTCTCCTTGTTGAATTCTGTGAAATTTAAAATCTGCAACTTCAATTTAATTTTTCATTTTTCACTTTTCAATCACTAATTCGCATTGTTATGCTCAATTTTCTATTTTCGGATTTCAATTCTCAGCGCTTTATTAGACACTGCTATCTGTGCTCTGAGTATTTCAGTCATGCCGTCGTGAAACTCTCTCCTTATCAAAAACAACATAAATTACATAAATATCAGTAACATAAAATGTCCCAGAAAAGAATGCAGCTAAATGATAAGAGCTGAATGATAAGAGCGGACTGTTTTTAGACTCTATAAAACATCAAAGAAAAAAGCCCATAAAATAACTAGTAGAAATATTCACAATAAAATATAGAAGGTGATTTCGCCTTAAGCGTAGATGTAGATTTGCATTTTGACGTGATTTGCATTTTGACTTGAGCGACGTCAAAACACATTTTGGAACAACGTGTGATTTATGCGTTCAGTCGCACGAATATTGTATAATATATATGATATTGTCACTTCGCTTGTCTTTGGGCTTCATACTCGATCAAATCAAAGATAACGAAAGAGTATGATGAGTCGGCGAACGTCCGTTGAGTAGGTGTACAGTTATTGCTTCTCATGCTATAGCTTTGTCAAAGGCCATCAGTAATGGTGAATTTAATACTGATAAAATGTTTTTTTTTGTTGCCAATTTGAGAATCACTAAATAAAACTTCACAACGCAACGCAGAGAAAATATTACTTTAAGGAAATTTTCAGCATTCTCTGAGACGCAAAGCGTTTCAATACAAAAGTACCTTGTGTTAAAACATACTTTACGTACTAGTATGTTAATGTAGATTCGGGTGCCAAAAATTCTCGCTCTCAGAACAATTCAAAAAATTTTCAAATCCTAGAATCAATTTTCTTGACTTTTTTTTGTTTCTAGGATAATTCCAGATTTCGATGTTTAATGCATTTCTAAGACCTTTGGCATCAACAAAAAATTCCTTCCTCTAAAACCTTCCTCTTCTTTACCGATCGAGGAGAATTAACGAAGATTGATAATTTTCTAAATTTGGCATTCCTTACGAATGTCCAATTTTGCATGGAGACTAGTTTTGAGGTGCTAATTTCTTTAGGGGCTTTAGTTGGCCTTTCGTAAACCAGGTAAAGCGTCATGCAAGGGCAAGGTTATTTTTGTGCTTAGGGCATATAACCGTTTTGATTTTTTTTACGTCTCGTCTTAGACTCTTACACTTAGACTGCATAGCAGTTCAGATTGCATTAAGCTGTTTAATTTAAACTGATGAGTCTAAGACGAAACTCAGATAAAACGTGTTTTTAGGAGGTATACAACTTTTTCTTGAACTGTAACGCACGAATATGTAAATTGAGACTCAAAATTTGGTTTTATTTGAAATATCAATTCATGAAACAACAATTCATGATAGGATCAATGACGCCATCAGCGTAAATTCCGGCCCAAACAGTGCACTGGATGTAATTATGTCGAGAACTTCGTGATATTTGCTCTTGGCCTAAAAACGCCAATTTTGTTTGTTCACAAACACTTTAGACCAAAAATGCGCCTCGTCAGTGATTACAATTCTGCGGTAAAAAAGCGGATCTTTGACCAAGGTCTTTTCGTCAAATTTTTTTACGTCCATGGTCCACGGGCAGAGGTTTAATTATGATTCAATTTTTGGATCTTTCGAAGCATTCTCATTGATGGCAGCGATTGAAGTTTCATTACGTACAGTTTCAGCGCGAGACGATGGTCTATGGTCCAATAAAGTGTAATCCGTGCGAAATTTTTCCATCACTCAAAGAATAGTACGTTCAGTGACGCCGAAAACTTCACGCAATTTTCTGCGCGTTTCACGAATTGAGTTCTCGAAATAAATTTTGACCATTCGGAAGCGTTGTCGAATTGTCAAAGAACCAGAAGTGAATTCGTCAGTTGGATAACCTGAATGACAGTTATCCCTATCGGAAGATGTGTCACAAGAAACAACCTTTACAAATCTACAGTTCATAGGTATTATTCAAACGAAGTCTGATTTCTAAAAAATATTGAGTTGTCTCTTAAATCAGCCAATTCAAAAACCAAGCTTCACTTTCACTTCATGCTTCATTATTTCTCTTGATTAGCTATGTCGTAGTACATTGGTAAAAAAAACTTTACCAAAAACACATTATAATCTAGAAATAGAACTCATAGAAAGCCATTGTCGGGTCTTTAATTTGATAGGAAATCTCTTCCATGAGACCTTTTAATAACGGCGCTGGTTGTTTAAGTTAGAGGCTCTATAACTGAGTAATATAGTTTAGAAATAGAAGGCGCAAAAAATAACTCAATTCGAGCATAATAACTAGCCAACCTTTCCCTCTTACTTCCAGATGCGGAAGCCCGTGCTGCTGCTGCTGCAGAGGCGGCGGCGATTGCCGAAGAGCAAGCTACGGAACAAGTTTGCGATGCAGATGCAACTCCGGAGGCCGACAATGAATAGGTGGTGTTACACACTTTTCTATACAACCAAGCAAACGCAAACAAAACTTAAATTTCAAATATACTACGGAAAGGGAGAGCCAGCGAGAAAGAGAAGGTGAGAGACAATGTGAAGGAGAAAACAAAGCAACCACAACAAGTAAAACTTTTGATGGTATTTTTGTGCGCGAGAGAATCAAAAGACAGTGCGAGGAATACACTGTTGACTATAGTGAAATAATAGCAAACAAGAATATAGTGTAGTCCTAAACTAGCGTAAGTCGTCAGAAAACAGAAAAAAAGTCCCACATACACACACATATAGAGAGAGAAAGAGGACGATTTATGTCATTAGGATCAATCAATCTTACAGAAAGTTTAGCAGTACGAAAAGAAAAGTGAAGAGCAAAACTGAGCAAGTATTTACGATCTCTATACATACAGTACCATTCAGATATAACACATACACATACAAATAAATGCATGTAAAAGAACACGAACCACGCGAGCGTTGATTGAAACAACTACAAATCCATACTGGGCGTCTGTAATCCAGGAAAAAAAACAAATACTAATCCTAATTTGTACACAACTATAGCGAATTGATTCTTGATCGGGAACAATCTCTTCCGGACTATTCTCGAATAACAAGATACTGATGTACAGACGAAACAGAATAAGTCTCTCTATATACAATCATATATTTATACGAAAAAAAAGAAACAAAAACTTTTGCTTTCCAATCTTAATCAATAGTAACTAGATCACAAAAGAGCAAAGAACCAAGAAAAGTAGTGTAATCGTGAACAATTGACACATGCCGGATCCGGCCGCGGATTAAATCTCTGAATGACATAGCAGCTTACAGATGCGTTTTTATTGATTAACAATTTTCCGTTCAGCTTCGGACTAGAAAAAAGGGGTTCCTCCTGCATTCCGCATTCCGAATGAGTGAGCTTTCCGTCAACGAAACTGTGCAAACTGTTTTCCTCAGCTACCCAAGATTCGATTGCACAGTCAGATTGAGTTACCTGTATGACTTTGGGTTCTGGGTTCTGAAGCACAATACGCCCGACTGTCTCCCCTTTCATCGACTGATCGTAGGAAGATTATGCGCTTGAAACGTTGATGATTGAAGGGACCCGGATGGTAGGATGGAGGAAAACAAAGTGCAGCCAGAACCGATGGGTGTTCGCGAACATCGTCACCCGGGTACAGAAGCAAAATAGGTCGCCACCCGGATCAACTAATATTAGAAAAACGTTCGACTTCATTGTGTCGGGGTTTTCTTTTTTCGCTTCGCTGCCGAGAAAACATTTCGGTGAATTCCCGTAATCGGATTCGAAGTACTACACTGAATTGTTTGAAAGGTTTGAAATTATACATTCGTACAATGATTGAAGGGGGTTCGATTTTTTTTATTTTCATTTACGTTACTGATGCGAACTAATTTGTCCGGTTTTGCTAATGCGGGCTGGGAATTTTGTTTTATGTCGCAAACTTTTGTAACTCCTGGGCTACTAAATTGCGCTGAATGCGCAAATGTGTTACGTTCCAGATTGCGACTAACAATGACAATCCAATAGAATCGTCACGATTTTTTAAGAATAAAAAAACCCTGTGTCAGTTATAAAATCATGTGTTATTTGGAATTGAGTTGAATCTTGCAACCCAAAACCAAATCTTGGATAACACTGTAATGACTTTTGGAAACACTTTCTGGAATTGATGTGAGTATATTCTTGAATAGACAAATTGTAATACAACTAAATATGAAAGCCTGGTGGTGACAGTTAAGTCCACAGTTCGTAAAACACCAGTAATTCGTTTATTTTGAGTCTGTTTTTAATGCCGGTGAGAAACAGACCGAGAGGGAAAATAGGTGAATAAAATTGCGAAAAATTAAAAATTCACGAAAACAGTTCTTGAACCCGTAACTCTTTCCTTACGGTGGAGATACTCTTCACACTAGACTACACTGGCACATGTGAGAACACATTTCAGAACAGGCAACCTGATTATGTAGCGCGAAACAATGTGCATGATACTTTACACGTACCGCTTGATATTCATATTGCTGACTTCGTATCACAAATCTCGCTCTGAATATTTCGAGCACACACATCCTTTTTACCTAACGCTCGTATATTTTTTTCGACGAAAAACATTTGGCATAAAAACCAAGAAAATACAGGACATCGATTTTGAAAAAAAAATCATTTTTACTAAAAATAGTGAATAAACAACAAAAGCCAATAAATTTGATTAGTATCTAACGAGAAAAAGAGATTGGAAAAATAACATGCGAATACAACTATGTAATGAAAACCGCGAAAAAGCTATCGCAGAGCTCCTATCCGGGAAAATCGTTCGGGCCAAATTGCTAGAAAATACTATTAGAAATGATATAAAATCAGTCGCGAAGGTACACGCCACCCAGGAGGAACCAATCTAAAAACTATCCTGCATGTGAAACTCACGAAGAAACAGTTCAATTGCATAGAAGAACCGAGCATGTTTAGCTGTGTTCGGCCGCCACAGCTGTCAATTGTAGTCATATGTCCCAAGCAACCCCTACGTCAACTGTTTCAGCCCTCAGTTAGTCTGTTTCTTCAAGTGCTTCACATTGCTAATTGGAAAAACGGTTTCCCCGGATAGTTGTATTCGCATATCGCAGATTCTGCAGATCACAGATTTATTCAAAATTCGAAGAGTTTTAACAATATTTTACAAAACTGACAGATTTTAAGAATGTTTCTCACAAATTCAAATCGAAAATAGATATCACAGTTAATAAACAGATTTTCAATGTTCAAACAGATTTTATTACGGCAGCTTTGATCAGCAAGTGAACATCCTACGGATTCATTTTATGGGCCGTTCGTCTCGCACGAGCTGCAATGATTTTAAATATGTGTGTGTCGGCCCAAAGACGTACGGTAGAATCAGTATTCAATCGACTTGCACTGATTGCGGGCACATCAGCACCAGCAAAACATTCTACGGGATTTTTGTATGTGCCGTTCGCCTCGCACGAGCAGTAATGGTTGCTAGTGCATTTTCAATGTCATCGTGATCGGTCGTGTCTCGTACACAATCCTATATTTTCTGTTAAGGTAAATAAATCGAACAATATTTCATGCTCTTGAATCCTTGTTTTATACCATTAGCCAGAAATGGACAATTAGAGGATCTGCCCAACCAGAAAAAGGTAGATGAAAGAAGCAGTGCTGGGATGAATATCTGTTTCAAAATGAAGTGTAATTAAAAACTTCCAA
The DNA here is from genome assembly GCF_030247185.1 of Malaya genurostris. Classification (NCBI taxonomy): domain Eukaryota; kingdom Metazoa; phylum Arthropoda; class Insecta; order Diptera; family Culicidae; genus Malaya; species Malaya genurostris. Next base: position 259,979,442 of record NC_080571.1, read on the forward strand.
CAAAATAGAAAATATGATATTTCCAACACTATGTTTTAAACTGTTCTGCTCTCCACAAATTTTCGTTGTAGTCTTGTCGGCTGATGATTTTCTCAGCCAAACAAATATATAAAATTTGTAAAATCTGTGTTCCATTCCTATCACCAATTCAGAGAAATTTGAAACAAATTTCATCGAGCAATTTGAAATCCGTTCAAAATTCGTGCTCAAAATATAGAGCAGTTCAATCCATTCATCGATTATCTCAGTCTACCGTACGTCGGGTAAAGATACTTGACATACATCAATTTCTTTTTCGACCTATCATGCCAGTAATTGCTGTGTTAGAATTTGACATTTGACGAGAGCTTATTTAAGGCCAGGTTTCTTCAAGCTATTTAAACAAACGAAGAAAGATTTCCTTAAATTGTTAGAAAACACTCTTGGCGATGACATATAATTAGTTCCGAAGGTACACGCGATCGAGAAGTTGATAGAAAAAAGGGGGACGGTGCGCGCTCAGGACAGCGCTTTTATTCGGAACTAATCGAAAGTCACAAATAAAAACTTTGTTCAGTTTTTTTTTGTACGTTTGACTGTGGACTAAGACCATGGTTGGTCCATCTCGCCATTTTGTTCAGTTTTTTTCTCGAAACCATGTTTTATTTTCAACTGGGTGTTACTCGTATTCCAAAACTGTTTCACGTATCAACATGAACAAAACTGCATTTTTCTCGTTAGATGTCTCTCTATAGTCGAAACTGCAACCAGAAATATTCATTGTTATTTAAAAAAGTTGTAAACAATTGAAAGTGCACAAAAAAGGTCGAAAATCGAAAAATGACCGTCATTTTGTTTTTTATCAGTGGAATTTTTTCATTCCAGTTTCGATCATAGCCAATTCGATACAGAATATGAAACTGTTTAGCTTTTTGCTTTCCGATGATTGGTTAAATATCTTATGAACCTACTATTATTTCGATTCATGGATTGACTTTATAAGCGCGCTTGGAGATGACTTTTCTACAATTTCTAAAAAGTGTTTTTTTCCAGTTTCTAAAAAGTGTCCTATTCAGATCTGGTCTCTCCAGTATTATGAAAACACCCCCCTGAAATTTTTTTCTCTGGGTACACGCTTAGATGACACCCACCAACAAATCGGACGAGTCTGAGCAGCTGTTTTCAGAGCTGTCATATTCACGTCTATACGTCATAACGGAAAATCAAATTGAATACACATTCACTAAACGGTATGTTTTGTTTGTTAAGAGTTAAGTCATCTTGAACTGAGTTTCTACTTTCTTCAGTACCCAACGAAGAGACAGATTGAAATATGACTGAAAAGGTGAACAACAGTCATAAAAATTCGCGAAGAAAAATACCACCGAGACGGGACTCGAACCCGTATTTTTTTCTTATCAAAGAAGTTCGTTTTGCCAATTGAACTACGCTGAATGTGAAACACAACACCTGTATCAGTCAAATTGAACAGAACGCTTATACACAGTTCACATATCAGTCATGTCCCAGTGGAACCATCCCGTAGGAGAACATGCCACACAATACAATAAAGCTTATACATTCACTAAGACGTGTGAAAGGCTTTGAGATTAATATAATCCTCGTTAGACACTGATTATATTTAAAACTTTCTCAAGACTGATACATCATCAACGATAAGGAGGAAAATGAGGAACGATTTTTTGATGTGGAACACATCTTTATTTTCTATATAGGGGTGCAAATCAGAAACTCCAGGAAAAATACACGTAGAAATATGGTCCGGTTTTAAACAGCTCAGTATATTTTGTATCAATTATTATTATTTCATCATTTGATTGGAAATATTTCTACGTTTCGATTTGAATGTATCAAGCCACGTATTTTCAATTATATATGGTTGAAATTTTGATTAGTAACGAGCGGTGTCCTATTTTGTCTACTAAAAATCTCCGGCATATTGGATTTCCCTGCCATAGACGACGGTTTTGAAGGAGTAAGCGATATATCAAAGGGAAAGCATCGCTCTGATTGGTCAATCGATGCAAAAGCGAAGCTGCTGGAAGCACGCGAATCTATAAATATAAACAAAATTATAGCTAACGTTTCAGTCCTAAGAGTAGCATGCTAGAGGTAGGTTGTTGCTAGATAGCCAGACAAAAAGTGCCATAAAACGATTTGAAGTTTAAATAGGTATGCTCTGGTCTTGTGTCATGCAAGTTCGGATGAAATTCCATGTTAGATAAATTTTGAGTACTTAAGATTAATTTCTTTTTTATATAAGATGAACTCGATTGATAATCAGAAAAAGTTTATTGCTTCAACCGAAACCGCAGAATGGGAGAGAAACTTAACGCTATAAAAATAACTGCTTGCATACAAAACTTGAACACAAGCTTGGCGAAAAGGAGCTTAAATATAAAAATCGTATCGCAATTATGCACAAAGATATAATTGCATACATTTAGGATATTGGTGTAATTTCGTCGGCTATAAAACGAACAATGTTCGGTGTTGGTTCCTAATCAAGATCAATCTAAGCCAGGGATTCCCAAAGTGGCCGTAGACCCCTTGGGGTCGATATTCTTTTTGCGGGAGTCGACGTAAACGAAAACTGACTATGGGGGTCGAAGAGGTCTAGAAATCAACCCCCTGTTGTTTGATATAAGTTGTTATTCGAAATATTTACGCCTAAAAAGTTCAATATTAAAAAGCAAGAAATTGAATTTTCAAAGGAATTTGTTTATGGGGGTCTCAGGCCTAAGTTAATTTTAGTAAAGGGGTCCACGACTCAAAATAGTTTGGGATCCCCTGATCTAAGCAGACTCTCGTGCAATTGCGGATTCAAAAGTGTGACGATTGATTGAACTGTTTCATTGTAGATCATTAGAAATTTTGTTTGCCTTGTTCCACATCAATGGCTCCAACAACCCCATGGGGCTGATCCTTGTAGTTTTTAAATAATATTTATTTATCCGTATTTTAAAATGTTATCGCATTGGCCCAATTTAGTATTTGATCATCTTGAATCTTTGTTCCAACTCAACGGAAAACGTTCATCGGAAAAACGGTCCTAGCCACATGACCTTTTTTAGATAGTTTCATGGAACAAATTTTGAAAATTTCTGGATTAAAATATGATAAAACTGAAAGACCTATTCTACGAAAAAGTCATTTCGCCGAATGGGCCGCTTCCCCGAATGCCATTTCGCCAAAAAGGTTATTTCAACGAATCCTGCAATTGTGTTAATATCTTTTTTTGCAGTTGATTTGAAATAAAGACTAATGAAAAATGATAGTGACAACGCACGTTTTGTTCACTTACAATTGTATTTCTTGAAAAAAGATTTATTCTTGCACTCCCGTCTGTGTCAAATCACATGTTTATGTCGTCTTCGCATGAAACTTATACATGACGTAAACCCAATCGTACCGTATTTTCTTGGCTAATGATTGAATAATTGATCTATCAGCTTGTTAAATAAAATTTTGTGACTGTTTAAATGTCAAATAGCTGTAAATTTAATAGCATGATTCATTTTCACATGCTTTGGACGACACTCCTTTTCGGTGCATCTATTGCGACGCAATATTACATGTTTTTTTTCGCAGTGTGCAGCGAAGAGAGTGCTGATCGTCCTCTAGTATATTCTGGCCACAGAAATCTGTCCTTCGTTTCTTGTTTAACGGGATTCAGATTTTCTAAATTGTTCGTGTTAGTACTTGTATTCCGATGTCACATTAATTTGAAATTAATGAGAATTTTACCGCATCATTTTGAGGATTTATAAAAATAAGTGTTTTCATGCAGTTCACAAACAAGCTTTAGCAATATAATGTGCTAGGTTCAAGGCAGGAAATGTACAAGTAGTGGAATCGGAAAATATGTCAAACGTCTCACATCTCAACCCGTGGCCGTAACTCACTGACTCCAAGCTTACTAATGGCGTTTTTCATTGAGAAACACTGGTGGCGTGGATTGCTCTGGTTTTGCACTTTCGAGCAGAAATGGCAATGAAACACCGTCAGAATGTTGCATTTCTGCTCGAAAGTGCAAAACCAGAGCAATCCACGCCACCAGTGTTTCTCAATGAAAAACGGCATAAGTTTCGCATGCCTTAAGATTGTACCTTACAAAGTTTGACAACCGAAAAGCTCACTCATTAACGGTCCTTACTTTGTATAAATCTATCAGCAAAATGCAGATCGCACTTTTTTAAACCTATTTCGAACAGTTCACAGTTACTACACTGGAATGAAACGGAACACAGCTCCTTTTACTTTTACTTTGATCAATGCTGCAGACCAAATCTAAATTCAAACCCTACCACGATTGCGAGGATTGTGATGCAGAAGTGACGGAAAGCAACGCGATCATTGATGCGGAGTAGTAATCCGATTTTGTAACGACCTCCTATACTCGAATTGAACTAAGGAAAGAAAAAAAATAGCCTCTTTATATACAACACTTACACCTGAGCGAAGAAAATAAAATATATATAACTATATCCTGATCCGCCCTATTAATTGTTAAAAATAGAATCTATTTATATGACAGAAGAACGAAAAGAATGTGCTTTGTATTATTAGGAGTGAATTTGTACTGGTCAAGAAATCTAGGATGAGGCGAAAAGTATACCTTTGCTATTTATTCACCTCCAGTTATCTATTTTCATATAGAATTCTATCTAAATTTTTGATAAAGAAAAAACTTAACCGAACAATGTTTCACTATTGGCGTACAAAAAAAATCAGCCTTCATTCAAAATACGCAGTTACTCTCTTCTCTACTGTTAGAAAGTTCTGTTACTATTATATCATTTTGACGTAACCAAAGTTACCGGATCAAAACTGACAGTCAGCGCACGTTATTTATATCTGTAAAGCGAATCTAACCAGATCTAACATAATTTTAAGACAACCATTTCCTCATGAATGAAACTATCACACCGAGTCACAATCAATCAACTCTCTTAACATCTTTCTGCTTTCCGAAGGCGGTAACGAATTCGAAAAACAAAATAAATCTGCACAAAATGTTAGCAAGGCAAGTAATAGTAGTCGTGATAAAGCATCTAGTTGAGTTTTTGTTTTAAGTTGTTTTATAATTTATCGACGGATTAAGCAAATAAAAACAAATAGAGGAGAATAAAGTTTAGTGCTAAATGGTGTATCTAAACTAGTGTGCGTTGTCATTTCCGGCGCTCGGAGCGCGCTCATCTAACCATGGGAATAAGGTCTATCAAGCCTACTTAGATCGACTTGTACGTTCCGAAATTCTGCAGCGAATCGATCACCATTATTCTAGGAAACACTACCCAGGTAATTAATAAGCACATGCTAATGCCACATTATGACAGCTAATAATCGCTAATTGGCATTTTAACCGCATTTGAAATTGGATTAGGATCGACGTTGGCAAAACGTATCCTGAAAGCTGGATTCTGATTGATTTACAACAGATGAGCTTTCATTTTGCAAATATAGAGCTATGAGAATTTTTGGTGCTAATAAAAGGCTATTTTACTGCCATTACTAGTGCTTACTGGTAACCGGGGTAACTTCAATATATTATATCAGCAAAAAAGAAACTCTCTCTTTCTCTTTTGATTAGCATACCACGTCAGCATCGTCATGAGTACCGTCACCGTGGTACATAATCTCTGCTGTAACAAGTACACTTCTATAACTGCATGCATCAGCCACCTTAAACAGCAATAATCCTTGAACGATCCTTCCCACTCTCGATCCACCATAGAATCTGTGTTTCTCTTCTATTCTCGTGTCTAGCAGATCACAATTAGAAATCATATCGCAATTCATACGAAAGGACTCTTGATGCCTATAGGCAATCCAATCTGCCTAACTTCAACCTTCAGTCCAATGTATGTCTCCAGCATCATCTCAAAGTTGCGTGTCGCAATATCAGTATTGTTAGTGAAGTGAACAGAACGAACACTTACTACTCGGGAAAGAAAACGGGTGCAAAATAGTGTACCGCGAATTACCCCGAAAGTGTAATTTTTCGTACGGTGCAAATCACCACCTGTTTGAAATGCTCGACTGCACGAAAAGTGTCCAAATGGAGCAAAACACTGGAGACGAGTAGATTTAATGAAAAAAGGATATTAGAGTCGTGCTAATTCACCCTATCACACACTCCATAGCTATATTAAACAGTATGCTATGGAGTGAAAATCATGCTTCCAATGTTCACGAAACGTAACGAAAGTAACGCTCCCTAAGTTGCGCGTGTGATTTTCGTTTATACAAATGAATTCAGTTTGGGTCTGAGTTTGGAGAGAAATTTTCAAAAATAACAGTCGTACAACATTGCATTATTCGAACCTGTTCTCCATATTCACATATCACATATTTTCAATGAAAGATTCCAATCCAATAGAAAAAAACTCTTCGTAATCTGTCTAGTAGTGTGAAAATGCCTTTCTCTTGTCATTTAAACAGTCAAATTTGGACAGATTTTTAAACACAAATTGATACAGATTGTTTCAGAAAAGTGTGACTCAACACACTCAACACTGCCGCATATTGGACAAAATTCTCGAAACCAAAAGTATCAGCAATAATATATTTAAATTTGATCATTGGTTACTTTCTGGAAAAAAGCAGATTGAAGAACCAACGCGTTTTGTCAGTTACATCACTTATACCAGTATACCTTTGGAAGTGACAGCCACTTGATCTTCAAACTCGATTCACAATCAATAGTAGCGTTCAAACAAGCCTAAGTTCATTGAAATCGGATCAGCCATTGTGGGTAAAGGAAATCTTTAAAAAGGTGCACACACACAAACATTTTCCGATCTCGTCGAGCTGAGTCGAAAAGTATATAACACTAGTGGTGTCCGGAGTTCCAACGAAGGTCAGTTTCTCCTGCAGTTCTATTATCTTTCTATAGAGAAAGGCAAAAACAAACGAAGAGAAACGAAAAATTTTTGTCTTTCATTTCAACAAAAGACAGTATCAATGCCAACGTTACTCGTTTCCAAACGACAAGACGAAACCAAATTATCATCGGTAGAAAAATTCAGTCGAATTCCATTTCCCATTCTTTCTTCAAAATAATGAAAATCAAAGTCTCCCAAATCTTTTCAAAAAAATTTGGAAAACAAAACTACTATAGATACGAGCATCAAAAGATAAAAAAAACATTGAGAATCGCTTTCTGTCATTATCGATTCTTGAAACTTCGGTTGAACATCGATACTTCATAGTGTGCGATTTTCACTGAAAACCGAAAATGAATAAAAGGGTATACGAAAAGTAGAACACAATTTTGAAACTACTGTTCCGCTTCCGTTGCTGACTGGAAATGGATCTAGCTTACATAGTTTACAAACGGAGCTGAGAGTGACATTTATTTTTCGTCATTTTTGTGTATTTAGAGTCAATGAAAATGACTTTTATGATGTCTACAATATTTTTCGAACGGGCTGAGTTCCAGCGTGTTCGGAGAATAGACGATTTAAGACACAAAAAGCTACATTATCAGGTATATAAACTTCCAGTGAGCGATAAAAATCAAACGCTTATTTGAGAAGAAAAATTGAAAATTTGTTCATTCAAAGTATTTGCCAGCGCTAATTACACAAATTTCTCATCTGGCTAAAAAATTCTGAGATCCTTGCCAAAAAAGTTCGTTTTCTTCGGGTGGATTTGTAATCTGAAGAGGCTAGGTATGGTGAGTAAGCTGCATGCGATAGTACTTCCCATCCGAACTCCCCTATCTGTTGCCTGATCGGTTTCGTGGTGTGAGACGGAGCACTGTCATAATGAAGTATCACTTTCCTGTGTCTGTGTCAAAACAATCCATTGTTATTTGTAGCACTGATTTTCCGATGCAGTGATTGGAAGGCTTGCTTGCTGGTTTTCGTTCAACTCATGTGGAATCCATTTTTCGATGGCCCTCAAGCGATCTGAAGTTCATTATTGTTCATGAGTTTGCGTGTCATCTTCGTCCAATAATACCAGCGATTCGGGGTCTTCAATTTTGTCTGACCACATTTCTCGTTTCTCGCATAAAGTCACCACCACTTTTGAAGCGTAGAAACCATCTCTTGCATGTTGCTTTCGATAGAGAATGAAAACCGAAAGCCTTTTCTGGTGTTCGCTGAAATTCGGCTGTAGAACTTTCTTCAAATAAAATTCGTCATATGGTTTCCAATTACCGATTCCAGAAATTCCGGAAGTAGTCAATCAAAGAGTCAGAAGAGGAACTCACGTCGATTTCTCAAAAATATCATATAAACTACTAATGAATTTTATTTGGATCCTACATCCGATTCCGGAATTGTGGAGTGCGATTGACAAGATAGTTTTCATCCTAGACAAAAAAAGAAGAAAATCTGAAAATATTTGCGGGTCTCGACATTGATTTCTCTTTGATTTGACGACTCTGATCATCTAAATTTATATTTTCTCAAAATGAGGTTAATTTTCATTCATTTTTCCTGTGATTTAATATACAATTTACAATTCAATACTATAATGCAAATTCTCCAATAATTACCATGGTAATACGCATGTTTTCGAAAAGGACATCATTACACCAATAGGTGGATTGTAACAGGCTTTTAATTTTAGCAGCTAAGGAATCAAGAACATAGATAGCGATAGTCGGGTAGGCAATTTCATAAACCCGAACCCGATCCGTACCCGATCGAAAGTAAAAAAGTTTCACCCGAACCCAAGAATAATTTTTCTTCCGATCCGAACCTGAACCCAATAAAAAATAAAAATCTTCACTCGTACCCGACCCGAACCCGAAAAAAATCGAGTTTTCGGGTTCGAATCCTCGAAACCCGACCAAATTTTTGAACCCGAATCCGACAAGCATATTTTTTTCTGAGCCCAAACTCGACCAATACCCGTCAAGTTCGAGATCAAGTCAGGTTTCGGGGGATACTTCTGAAACCCAAATATATAATATATCATCAACAGCATCCTTAACACTGGGCAATCCGTTACCAAACGGTTCAAATAATTGAGTTATTTTTCAAGTTTTCTAAAATGTTTGATATAAAGTTTTTCTGGACAAATGAGTGAACAACAGTTCTTTGTTGAATGACGATAGTTCTCCAATTTTTCAAAAGTGATTGAGTTTTACAATGTATTGATAACTGTATATTTCGAAACGGTTGCAGTTTTCGAGAATACAATATAAGTGTATTAGCGACCTCCGAAAAAGTGCACAAAGGTGAACGATTGTTGTTTCAAATACTTGCAAAAAAGGTGGGTGGGTAATGTCAGAGACATAACTGGAAGACGTGAATGCGAACAAAACTGATATGTTTCTTTCAAACTTTCAAATATGAATAATCGTTTACATTAGTTGAATGCTTGTGTGAATTTTGCAACATTCGCAGTCTACCACACAATTAAATAAGGCGGAACGAATGAGAGCTAAAACTAACGATCACAATGAATTTAAAAATGCAATCTTCAAATTCATACACAAATACATTCAAATTTGAAAAAACACGCAACAATTCAATGTCATCATCGCGAATTTTCGAATTGAAGAATATGAATGAACATAATAATATCATAAACTCATCATTACATTCATATCAGCGATTTAGAAAAATACCAACAAACCGAAAGCTGCCATCTTGGATTTTAAGAATTCCACAACTAGAAATTACGAATATGTACTCATAAAGAGTGGTCAGAAAGTATCTGTAATAATATCCATAACTAAAAAAATAAAATTCACCTATTACGATTTATTTCATCAGAAATGTACGAAAAATGATAACATTATTCAGTTATAAGCAAGAATTTTCATTCATAATTAATATGAAATGAAACAAATCAATAATATATTTCATGCTACCACGACTCCGATTACTTATTTTGAGGAGTCTGCGTCTTCCGATGCTTCGCGAGCGACAGTTCCCAATACGGATCCATTCCAACATATTTTTCAATGGGGCTTCTATTCAAATACTAAAACGACGTTGCAATATGCGTTTAAGTTGAATGTTTCCTAAATTATATAAATCCATAAACAAATCTCTGAGATATGGGCGCTTGAAATTATGACAGAAAACGGCAAACACAGGCGTCATGAGCTTTCCTCTCTAATGCTCGTTTATACCAAAAAGTTTAGAAAGCTTGAGTTATAAGATATTTGTGATTACCACCCTACAAATGATATTTACAATTAAATTCTACCCACTCTTGTGCAGACTTGATTTCCAGGTTTTTTCCGGTTTGTGAGATAAAAATTTAGTATAGGCCCAAATCGCCTCTGTTTAAATTGTGGTAATCTGATTGAGAACACGTTTATTCAATGAACGAATCCCTCAGAAGAATTTGCATGTTCTGATTGTGATAGAATCCATAAATTCAACTATCGACAATGTCCACGGATTTCGTAGCTATGCATCTTGTAAGGGTTACGCCAGGGTAACTGTTGAAGAGCAATTCGAATCTGCGCTGTACTGAAGTTATTCGATGGGCGTCGTTAAGATAATATGGGTTCCATATCGAGCTTTGTACGAATGAGTGAAGCGATAAACTTTTTGAATATAGTCATTTGTCTAGATTACTAATCGGCGATTATTGAGGTATGAACAAAACCAACGCAGCATGTTAGAACCAAAGCCTAATCTATCCAAACTAGCTACTGTAGTGAAGATTGGTAGTCGCTTGCACGCATTGATGAGCAAATGAATCAAATGAAATTTTCAAACACGCACAAGATATCGATCTTGTTTTCTTAATGGGACTCTAAATACTTAGCATGTCTCGTAGAATAACCAGAATAATGACCAGAAAGTACGAGTTCTTTATAATGTACTCTTCGTTGATTTCCAACCAGTTTGATTTCCAAATAGCCCAACTAGTTTATCTTCTGTGAGAACCCCTTCTACAATTGATCTGGACCTAGCAGATTAATTTGACATTTGTGGTAAACGGATTACTCAACCAGACTTTGATTCAGATCATCAACCAATAATATTCATGATTTCAAATACAGCAATGCTTAATTCAATTAGTTCTGTTTTCTACCACCTTAGAACTAATCGTCTAGAATACAGATCTCATACCGAAAGCAATATGAACCCTGAAATTGTTTTGGGAAATTCGGCTGATATTGATATAGCAATACATTATTTAAATCACTACATGATTGAAGTTAGGAGTCTATCAGTTCCAAAAGCTCCAACTCAATTTAATGCTACTTCGTCGGCATCAAAATCAACATTCTTATGATTCTACTATGAAATCCATATTTGAACACGTACAAAAAAAAAACAAAATATAAATTCACTGAACAAATTAAACTTTATTCTAAAAAAATTCTACGGTTCTTTTCAGCCCTCAAACCAGGAAATTAAATACTCCCTGCAAACGGTGGTTAAAGCCAAGGTTGACAACTTTTTCAATTTTGTGAGTCCTGTTGAAATCAATATTGTCACATTACTGAGACCAATAATGATGAAATTAGGACAATCATTAGTAAAGTTAAAGAACAAATCTGATGCTTTCTGATTGACTTAAAATTGCTCCCAAACCCTTAAGAAATCGTTGAACGAGACATTGGATGTTGGCCCAATTTCCAATGAATTGTTCAACATAGAACCTGTATGGGACAATAAGTTATCTCAACATTTTGGCGTTGGCTCCAATTTTTCACTTGTATAATAAAAATAAATCGTGATGCTCAAAATTGTTAGTCATATTTGAGCTAGTAATATTTTTCCAGGATTTGCACTATAATTCCCGGTTTTTTTCCGGTGAAACCAAATTCCCAACTTTTTCTCGGTTTTCCCGGTCACTTATCACCCTGTTGAAATGCACGAAACGTCCAAATCTGATGTAATCTCAAAAGATTTTTTTTAAATCGACTTTGGGACCCCGCTAGTTTCTACTGTATCGATTAATTTCATTGATATTTTCCGGCAAGCAACGACTAAGAGAAGACTAAGACTGACAGTCGGTTTTATGCTCATGGAGCAAAACTCTTTGCAAGCGTATGAGTAATGTCAACAATGTGTGTGAAAAACAAATTCTGGCGCTTCTTTTCCTGATTTTAAACAATAAATCTTCCATATGGTTGAAAATAAACCAATTGGATCATTCTGCTTAAAATTGCAATTCAAGAAAAGAGAAAATCTTAGTCTAAAACTCTTCCGCTTTCCTTAAAACTGCTCGAGAAAAAATATTTCTGTTTCAGCTTACATCCACTAACACATTTGATTAGCAAAAAAAACATACTTTTATGGATTTCCTCTTGCAGCAATTATTGCGATATAAAAATTTTCGTACCTTCTATAAGTAAACCCGAAAAAGGAACCTTCAATTCAACACGCGAAAGGCAATGGATATGGAAAGTTGTCGTAAAACTATTTATTTTTCCGGAAAACTGCTTTTGTAACAGAAAATATTTAGTTTTGTTTATTTTGTATAGCGCAATCTAATACAAATCATTGAAGCAGTGTTGCTAACTTTTTTATTAGGGAATTGAAATCTACATTCAAAAGATGTAAGCAATTTTCAATCAAACGTTGGTAAAAGTTTATCAAAACTGATATTTCATCCAAAAAGTCTGGCTTAGCGTTCGTTTGAGAATAAATTTTGGCTTGAAAAGATTATTTGAAACTCAATCGTTCAAGCCACTTTAATAAACTGGTTGAACTTCATATAAGAATACATAGATCTATGACATACGTACCGAATAAAATGTACGTAATACACAAATTACCAACACAAGTTAACTTGGTTTACTCTTGATCCTTAATTTCTTCCTTCCGATCATGCTTTTACGAGGCTGTTCAGTCTAGTTTCTGCGATTAAAGTTTATAACAAATACTATCTACAATACATTTAGCCTTTCAATTTCATATCTTTAGCTACTCTCAGTCGAATGAAAAGTCCCGAGCCTCTCACAGAAAAAAACGTGAATAGTTTCGAACCGTGTATATTTTTGTTGAAAACAAGTCTCTAGATGGCCCAATTTCAAATTTTATGATAATCTATCCACTAGTGTTTGATCGTGTCAGACGAGTTCTCGTTTTCAACAAGCTATGAAAAGAACGCATTTGTGCATAAAAGCAACGGTAAAATTGAATGATTTGCGGTACGGATTCTCCAGTCCCTCCAGGCCCCAAGCGACTATTATCTATTTCCAAACCAGAAAATGTTTCTCCAGGGAAAGGAATTTTCGTCGAATGCTGAAGTCATCGCAGAATCGGAAGCCTATTTTGAAGGTCTTGACAGTTCTTTTTTTTCACTCTGGATAGAGATTATACTGAAGAACAGAGATGTCCATCTCCTCTGTGTGACGAAGAGCAAGCAAAATTTCTCCCCTCGCACTGACAACTTCAACGAGAGCTCTTCTCTTTCACATATATACATCACTGTTGTATAAAGTGTGCACGCATCATGAGTGCGTTTGTTTATTTCCTTTTACCTCCTCCACTGAATCGCACCAAAGTGCTAGAGCATTAGCTAATAAATTCTCTGAGGTGGATGCAGATACTTTCACAGAGGTGTACACGCCGGTGAGCACTCTGGTGTATGGTTTGCGTAGAAGAAGCGTGGGCACGCAAAATCAGCAAAATAAAACAATTTATCGTTAAATTTTCGGTTTTCATTGCAAATTTTTCATAGCAAGGCCAGATCTACTCTCTATTAATTGAAGTTCACAGAAGTGTTCGCTCACCATCACGCGCCAGTGATCACTTGGGTGTAATTAGGCGAGAGCACGTGAGAGCGATTCGTGCGAAGAGAATGTTATTCTCTCGCACCAGCTTCTTTCAACACAAGCACGCACTCAAAGTCTGTCTGTCTGGACACAGAGAAGAAGTGCGCTTTCCTCTTTGCGTGGAGCGGAGCAAATGTATCCGCAGTGTATAATTGAAACCTACGCCCTGGTGTATCACTCTAGTGAAATGCCATCTCCGCTGAAGAATGAAAACGTTTCCACGGTAAAAAATCGACTTCTTCTTTGTTGGGCCCGGAACTTCTCATTCCATGTAGTGTGACGAACGAGACAGCTCTTTTTGCGTTTGAGACAAATCTTTCTCATTTGAGATATTGATAGGATTGTGATCGTGAATAACTCTACGCAACAACATCCTTTTAGCTCCTTGCCATCGGAAATATGTTCTGCAATAAACAAATCACAATTAAAATTTTCTAAACTATTCGGAATCTATGAGTGTCAAGGAGAGAAACTCTTGTCGCTTGCTTACTTTTGCTCAGAAGACGTTTTTTCAGTGTCCAGGATCGATTTTTCGAATCCAGACCCAAAGTGCAGTTCCAGTTCCAGAATTTAGTTCTATACCTAGGTCCAGAGTTCTGTTTTGGAATTCCGAACCAAAATTCATTTCCAGAATGCAGTTCCAAAATTCTGATCCAGAATTCAGTTCACAAAATTCTGACACAAAATCCAAGTACGTTTCAGAATTTAATTCTAGATTTCAGTTTCTAGTTCTAGAATTCTTGAATGCAGCTCCTGAATTCAGTTCCAAAAACTAGAACTAAAATTTAGAATCAGACCAGAATCTTAGAATTCAGAATTCAGTTCAAGTTGGAATTGGATCCAGGATCTGAGCCATATAACAGGTCCAGTTCACAGATCTCGACTAGTAATATGATAAGTCCAGATTCAACTGCTCTTCTACAAGCGAGATAATTGCACTCAACAGTGTTCAAAACCAAAAAACTTTATTCGTATTCACGTCATCTAATTAGGTCACTGATATTACCCATCCGTTTTGCTTTTCTCATATAGAAAGGCGACATTTTGTGTACCCGTTTTTTGAACCAAGGCCCAGAGGGACGATTGTCATATACCATTCGACTCAGGTCAGCGAGTACACAAAATGTCTCTAAGTGTATAACACGTGCACTCGATTTTCTCAGTGACCGCTTCACAAATTTTCTTGAACATAAATTCAAATTTAAGACCTTGTTATCCCATAGTCTGCTATTGAATTTCATCCCGACTTCCGGCTTCGGAGTTACGAGGTAAAATGTGAGAAACGATCTAAAAAAGTACACTCGATTTTCTCAGAGACCGTTCATTCAATTTTTACAAGCATAGGTTCAAATCAAAGGTCTTATAAAACCGAAACAGCTCTACCGAATTTCATTCGGATGCGACTTTCGGTTCCGGGATTACAGGCTGATAAATATTTTAATTCCATTTTCAAAAGCGTGTTTTATACATGAAACGGAAAAATCAAACCCAATACATTCAAATAGCCGTATAATTGAGTTCTTCAGTTAGGCAGACACGGTTAGTTGATGACCAAATACATTGATTAAGGGTATACCAGAACATCGTTCATAGTTCCGGAAGTGCCGGAAAAGAACTCATGTGCTCCAAACCGGAGCTCACTACAATTTCTCAAAAACGACCAGACCGATCTTCGCAAACTCAGTTTTAAATGAAAAGTTTTTTGTTTCCATAAGTTGATGTAGAACTTTATCCAGATCCGACTTCCGGTTCTTGAAAGCAAGGGTAGTGTGTATGAAATTGCAACCTGCCATATAGAGCAAAAATGTAAAAAGTCTTCAAAATTTGGTTCAAAATTGTTTTAAAAGGCTATGTTAGTTGCTGAACAAACAAATCGATTTCAGCTATACCGGTTCCCAGCTCCCAGCTCCGGAAGTACCGGAACTAGTAGTTGAAAACTCAAAAACTCTTTTCATTTTCTCAAAATCAGCTTAGTTGATTTCCACAAACTTAGACTCTAATAAAAGGGTAAACGTCTATAAATATTGACTGCATTTAACTGCATTTTGTTCGGATCTCACTTCAGGTACCGGAACAACAGGGTGAGATGCGTTGAAAAATTTTAAGCCGTCATTTAGAGCGGAAAAATGAAGAATTCCTATTTACTTGGGTTGAAACTGATTAAAATTGAAAAGGTTATACTAATGTATGCTCAAACGAACTTTTTGTCCCTATTCAATATTCAAAATTCGAAGAAAAGTTTTTTTAAGAGTCCCGTAGTAATTTTAATTAAAACATGATTTACCACTAGGTGGAATAAAACAGGTTATGCTTCATTTTGTATTTGTTCACTTTCGAATTTACGACAAACCTAACGTATTTCAACTTTTCGAACCATTCACGAAACCTCAACATATGCTTATACAAGAAAATGTTTTGATTGAATAATCAAATATTTCCGCAAATGATACTAGTTATGAGATACTACCACGACTACTAGTCGCAATATACTGATTTGGCAAGGAATCTGCAGTTGTGGTAGATTCTCATCACCTGGAATGGCTATGAATAAACAACTATGTGAGCAGGTGTACCTCCGAATTTTGTCATTTATCGAATCATGCGAGATTCATGCTTGATTAAGTTCACAAAGCTGAGATGTCAAACGTTATATGATTAGAGTAAAGTCGATAAATTTTTCACTCTAATGAGTGATTGTCAAACGCAAATTGTAAAAATTGAAAAAATGTGTCTAAACTATTAAAATGTCATCCGATTTGAAGATTTGAAATAAAAATGCATCCTCTCACGTGATGCCAATTAAACAGAAGTCAGAAGCAAGACTTAATCCTTATTCGACTGCAACAACAAAACCTACGCAGCCTGCGCTCTAAATGAAATGTACACTAGTGTGATGTTAAATGTTTCTGTTTCAATTAATCTACGATCTACGTTTACCTATTCTTTACCAAACATTCTTCGAACATGTCTGATAAAGGGACCACTCTTTCAAGTTTCGCCATTGCTCAACGAAAGTTGTACGTCATTAAAAAAAAACAACATTCCCCGTCCCAATTAAAATGGTTTGCGTTCCGGACTCGGGCCACAGTAACAGCCAACACGAGAGAGCAATGGTGACACAGCTTAGCAGTAAGGTACCGTTTTCAGCTGAATTTGGGATCATAGCTTTATCGAGGTAGATTCTAAGTGACACATTTAGGGACATTTATTAACCTAATCTAGAGCTAGTATATACTCTTGGTATGAAAGTAAAAAAAAAACACACACACACAGTGATAGGGAATACAAAGGCTTAAAACTGAAGAAACTGGATTAGATCATACATCATAAAATTTAATGAAATCGTTGTCCTTTGTCTAGTAATGCGAGCAACGCTCAGTCGTTTTTAGCTTTATGTAGCTCCTGTAAATAGCTTTGCTAGAACGAAACCATTATGACTGTTGATGCACCCTCTGGCAGGGTCAACCGAAAAGAAAGAATCATTTATTACTATATTCATAAAGAGGAAACTAAATTAGATCGCATAGAAATAATATGAATAACCAAAAGAAAAAAATATGGAAGTGAAGTGAAAGATAGTACACCAAGCAAGCACAGGACGAGTTGAAAACAGTTTGAAGCACAAGGTCATTATCGCATAACTAGGAATTAATCTAGCGACTGTAGAGGTAATAGGAGATGTTTGATGTGAACTAAGCACCTGTTCATTTATCCAACCAGATGTCGCGAGAAAAAAAACAATCAGAGAGACTAACTTACCTTGAGATAAATGTAACGAATCTGGAACTTCTTCACAATGGTACTACTGCCATTCCTGCGTGCTGCAAAGAAAAACAAAAAAACGATAACATTTTGTACATTACTTTAATCAATATTACTAGGAAACAGAAGAAAGAAAAAAAAACACCTTGACAAAATATTCACCTGCATGGTAAATCATTTCACTTGAAAGACTAAAACGTAGTAAAAACTTATTTTACAAAGGAACAAGATAAAATTTTGTTACGAACTGTAATTGCTCTTTATCAGATTCTATACACAGAACGTGTACGTTTCAACCTACATATTTATACTCTTCTTCTAGCATTAGCATTATGTAAATAAAATAAATAAATCCTTAATTTAAATCAAACATCTTTTTATTTTGTTCATTTAATATTATAAAATGTTTGACATAATGACTGCAGTTGTCATTTTTTAGACTCGACCAAAACAGAAAACATGATGACAGCCAGATAATTCGAAAAATAACTGTACTGACAAAAACGTACGGGTCTGAATCCCATGGTAATTAATAATTTCGAACGACTAGTCGAGCTTCGATCTCAAACAAAATTCATGACAGTATATTTTAACCACATGTCACAGGAAATCAACCCATCAAGATATATTTCTATCCGTGTCGGCATCCTGAATGCCCCTCACTCAACTTTATTTTTCGATACATACATGCAGCGTGAAGTGCGTGGAATCCCGGACCATCTACGCTCCCAAAAATATTTTCAAGTAAGTTCAGGCATATTGACTCTGAGAAAATGTTTTACACGGACGGATCGCGAATTGAAGAAGCGACAGGGTTTGGTATGTTCAACAATAACAGTTCGGCTGAAAAATTCGTATCGTTTAATAGAAACACACATCTTTTTGCCAAAATTCGTTTTTATTATTCAACATAATTGCCATCAGAGGCGATACAGCGATTATAGCGATCTCCCAACTTTTCGATACCATTTTTGTAGTACGATTTGTCCTTTGCCTCAAAATAGGCCTCAGTTTCAGCGATAACCTCTTCATTGCTTCTAATTTTTTTACCAGCGAGCATTCTCTTGAGGTCTGAGAACAGGAAAAAGTCACCGGGGGCCAAATCATACGGTGGATGAGAGAGCAATTCGAAGCCCAATTCGTTCAATTTCAGCATGGTTTGCATCGACTTGTGACACGGTGCATTGTCTGGATGAAACAAAACTTTTTTCTTCTTCAAATGAGGCCGTTTTTTTGAAATTTCGTCCTTCAAACGCTCTAATAAAGCTATATAATAGTCACTGTTGATGGTTTTTCCCTTTTCAAGGTAGTCGATGAAAATTATACCATGCGAATCCCAAAATACAGACGCCATAACCTTACCGGCCGATTGTTGAGTCTTTCCACGCTCTGGGTTCGGTTCATCCCGTGCAGTACACTCAGCTGACTGTCGACTGGACTCCGGAGTGAAGTGGTGGAGCCATGTTTCGTCCATTGGTATATATCGACGAAAAAAATCGGTTTTATTTCGATATAACAGCTCCAAACACTGCTCAGAATCATCAATTCGTTGTTGTTTTTGATCGATTGTGAGCTCACGCGACACCCATTTCGCACAAAGCTTTCTCATATCCAAATATTCGTGAATAATATGTCCAACACGTTCCTTTGATATCTTTAGGGTGTCAGCTATCTCGATCAACTTCACTTTACGGTCATTGAAAATCATTTTGTGGATTTTTTTCACGTTTTCATCGGTAACAGCCTCTTTTGGACGTCCACTGCGTTCATCGTCTTCGGTGCTCATATGACCAGTGCGAAATTTTGCAAACCACTTACGAATTGTTGCTTCGCCCGGTGCAGAGTCTGGATAACACTCATCAAGCCATTTTTTGGTATCGGCGGCACTTTTTTTCATCAAAAAGTAGTGTTTCATCAACACACGAAATTCCTTTTTTTCCATTTTTTTCACAATAACAAAAGTAGCTTCACTCAAAATGCAATATCTCACAAACTAATAATCAGACAGCTGTCAAATTTATACACGTATCTTTTGAAGGTTGGTACTAACTGAAAATGGTATGGATTTAATTCTAGTGGCGCCCTCTCATAGAGACGATACGAACTTTTCAGCCGATATGTTAATGTTTCGGCCTCATTCAGGCTTCAAGAACCTGCATCTGTTTATATAGCAGAGTTAGCAGCAGTTCATTATAGCTTGAGTGTAATCATCACACTATCTCCAAACCATTATTTCCTCTTCACAGATAGTCTGAGTGCAATTGAAGCCATTCGTTCAAACCTGACTGGCAAGAATGAACCGTTTTTCTTGGGCAAAATAAAACAGTGCCTGAACGACATATTGAACAATAATTATCGAATCACTATAGTCTGGGTCCCGGCTCATTGCTCCATTCCTGGCAATGAAAGAGCCGATATTTTAGCCAAACTTGGTGCTATTGAGGGTGAAATTTATGAGAGACCGATTGCTTTCAACGAATTCTATAGCTCGTCTCGCCAAAGAACACTTGCCAGCTGGCAAGCTTCTTGGGATAAAGATGATCTGGGTCGGTGGATGCACTCAATTATTCCGAAAATATCGACAAAGGCATGGTTCAGGGGACTGGATGTGAGTAGAGATTTCATTCGTGTGATGTCCAGACTCATGTCCAATCACTACACGTTAGACGCACATCTCCTTCGAATTGGGCTCTCCGAGACTAATCATTGTGCTTGTGGAGAAGGTTATCGGGATATTGATCATGTCGTTTGGACATGCGTGGAGTATCGTGATGTCAGATCTCAACTAATAAATTCTTTGCGTACCCAAGGTAGACTATCCAATATCCCAGTTCGAGACATTCTTGCTTGTCGTGACCTTCCATACATGGAACTTATTTATCATTTCATAAAGAAAATTGGAGTTTCAATTTAATAAAGGCCCCTTTTAAGACTTAGTTCTGATTCCAGCTGCGTCCACGAGTTCAAGCAATAGCTAAATTAGAATAGAAATTGTGTAATGATACAAAAAAACTCGAAATAGTTTATGAAAATATCAACAAAATATCCGAAAATAACAGCTTATTTGACAATTTTTAGAAGTTAATCGTTTAGTTCAAATAATATTTCCGAGTAGATTTCATAATTAATGACGAATTACCTAAGATGATATTTAAGTAATAAGAGGAATATGTTTTAATAAATTCAAATCGTTGTGACTATTTTAGAATTAAATTAGGATAAGAATTTTATGTAAAAGTGATGCTACGGCGAAGAAAAACTTATGTAAACTGCCTTAAGAAATAAACGTATTTATGGAAAAAAAGTACGGGTGTGTAATGTCAGAGACATAACTGGATGTCGCGAATACGAATAAAACTGACACGATTTCGAATTCGAATTGATAGTTGATCGATTATGTGAATTACGAAACTTTCCCCCTATTCACTACTAAAATTTTAAACGATTTTTGACGTCGATTATCTCATTTCGGATTTGCATACTTAATTGAAAGAAACTATCAAGATGCTGTACCAGATTCATTTCTGCCTTTTAGAAGGACCAAATTGTGGAATTCTCTACACGGGCAAAATTCCGATTCTAGAAATGAGCAAAACGAGTCATGATTTGAGGAAAATAATATATTTTCATGTTATGATAATACACCATGATTAAAATTTCTTGGATTATAATCCATTCGGACTGATTTCGATGAAATTTAAACGTAACGCACTTGAAGTTGTTGGGTATAACTATAACAGGCGTGTTTCTGTTACGATGGTAATTTTTGCAACATAAATTCAGGCGTTATGTGTGATTTTTGCAACGATGGTCATTTTTGCAATATAAACTCAGTGAAAAGCACGACGAACTTCTTTTAAAATGAAAATATTCTGTTTTTGAAAAACGACGACGCAAGAGATAACGTGTTTACTTGCGTTCATTACTTCAGTTTTGATTTTGTGTTTCAGAATTTAAGGAGTGTATCGAAAATAAGCTATCCACATACATTTATGTTGCATGCATATAAGTTTAGGGAATACTATTCTTTGGATGAGCTACCAGGAAGAGGCAGAAAATCCGGTTCTTCCAACCCGAAACTGGACCAGAATGTGGTATCTCTAATCATGAAGAACAAATCAATTTCAATACGTGATTTGGCCAAAAATGCAGGAACGAGCGCCGGAATGATCCAGCGTATCAAGAGGCGAAATCACCTGAAGACCTACAAGAAGCAGAAAATCTCGAAACAAAGTGTGTAACAGAAGAAGCGAGCCGCAACAAGGGCCCGGATTTTGTATTCGATTCTTTTGCAGTGTCCGGATGCATGCGTTTTGATGGACGATGAGACTTATGTAAAGGAAGACTCAAAAACCCTTCCAGGTCCACAATACTTTACTATCGTCGTCGGGGAGGATGTGAGCGATGCGGACAGGTCGATTCAAGTAGAGAAATCCGGTCGAAAGTTACTGGTATGGCAAGCAATATGTTCCTGTGGTTTGATGCCAACCATTTTTTATACCATCGGAACTATAATGCAGAAATCTATCGATCTGAGTGTTTCCGGAAGAGATTAAAGCAAAGTCTTGGCATTACATTCCTTCCGTGGAATTTGGCCTTTCTGTTTCAACAGACTTCGCAGCCGATTCTTAGCGTACAGAATCATTGCATGGCTAGTACTATGGATCCTACTGACACAAAGAATCCTTCCAGGTCGGGGCTCGAACATACGACAGCTGGCTTGTAAGACCAGCGTCCTATGCATTGAACCGTCAACCCGGGACAAAGATTGCTGCCTTCATACAGGGTGATTTTTTAAGAGCTTGAGAACTTTTTTAAACAATAAAACGCATAAAATTTGCAAAATCTCATCGGTTCTTTATTTTAAACGTTAGATTGGTACATGACATTTACTTTTTGAAGATAATTTCATTTAAATGTTGACCGCGGCTGCGTCTTAGGTGGTCCATTCGGAAAGTCCAATTTTGGGCAACTTTTTCGAGCATTTCGGCCGGAATAGCCCGAATTTCTTCGGAAATGTTGTCTTCCAAAGCTGGAATAGTTACTGGCTTATTTCTGTAGACTTTAGACTTGACGTAGCCCCACAAAAAATAGTCTAAAGGCGTCAAATCGCATGATCTTGGTGGCCAACTTACCGGTCCATTTCTTGAGATGAATTGTTCTCCGAAGTTTTCCCTCAAAATGGCCATAGAATCGCGAGCTGTGTGGCATGTAGCGCCATCTTGTTGAAACCACATGTCAACCAAGTTCAGTTCTTCCATTTTTGGCAACAAAAAGTTTGTTAGCATCGAACGATAGCGATCGCCATTCACTGTAACGTTGCGTCCAACAGCATCTTTGAAAAAATACGGTCCAATGATTCCACCAGCGTACAAACCACACCAAACAGTGCATTTTTCGGGATGCATGGGCAGTTCTTGAACGGCTTCTGGTTGCTCTTCACTCCAAATGCGGCAATTTTGCTTATTTACGTAGCCATTCAACCAGAATTATGTAGACCATAAATCGGGCGTAAAGCGCGAAACAGATTTCGAACCGAACACTGATTTTGGTAATAAAATTCAATGATTTGCAAGCGTTGCTCGTTAGTAAGTCTATTCATGATGAAATGTCAGAGCATACTGAGCAAATAATAATGCATGAAAATCATAACCTCAAAAAATCTGAGCAAATACTAATGCATGAAAATCCTAACCTCAAAAAAATCACCTTTTATAAGAAGCATAGTACACCTCCACTGTTTTGGCCGGATTTAGCGTCGGCTCACTACGTCAAAACCACTCTCAATTGGCTTGCGGAAAAGAGTATAAATTTCGTTGAGAAAAATATCAATCCACCAAATTGCCTTCAACTTCGACCCATCGAACGTTACTGGGCAATCGTGAAGAGCGCCTCCAAGAAGACTGGTAAGGCAGCTGGGAACATGCAGGAGTTCAGAAAAATTTTGGCTCAAGCGTCCAAAAAATGCGATGCAACACTTGTCCTTAATTAACCTGATAACTTGATGAATAGCGTTCGATCAAAAATTCGAAAATTCGTGAAGAAATAATTTAAATTTTATCCGGTTTTCATTATGCTCAAGTTTCCCCTCGTACAATAAAGGATCAATTTTTAGTTTGAATAAAATATCGCTTTTTATCATTAATTTGAAAGAAAAAATTGTGGATAGCTTATTTTCGATACACTCCTTAAACACTGAAACGAACTGCATGAAAAAAGCACGAGTGAATCAAACCTCTTAAAAAGAAACTCTATGTCGAATTCTTGCAAAAAAAATCGTCTTATTCATAATATTCAGGTGCATCAATACAGCTTGTGTTGTTATATCTATGAAACAAATGAATCAAAGTGGTTGAACAAAATATTTTTCTGATTTTCGTTAGATGGTGTTCCAAATTCACAATCGAATTAAACGCTAGCTCCCGGGATATTATTCTAGCAATAACGATCACATCAAATATGTAAGAATACATTCGAACAAAATGTAACATTGATGTTTGTCAAATGAAAAGCGTAGCCGTGCTTAGTCTCTTGTCATGTCAATTTTCGGTTCATTATCTTTATTTTTATGTTATGTTTAATTCTTTATCAGCCGGTGGGTAAAACAACACGATTATTAAATAACATGTTTCAGAATCAAGTAAACATTTTCAGTAGGTCTTCCTTTCCAATGTCTGCTTTTTGCTTTACCATTAATCTATTAATCTATCACATCACTTGAGGCAGAGGGTTCAAAGTGATATCCGGGTAGAAAATTAGAGTTACAAGCTTTGAAAGAAAAGCATTTTCGAACCATGATTAGATTTCATGGGAGAAGAGTTATTGCTCATGATTTCATGATAAGTTAGAATGATTGGTTTCATGATTTTCTAATCATAACAGCAGTAACGGATTTCTTTCCGTGTACGATATTTGGCACAGTTCAGAACATTTATCTCGAACGATTTTCGCACAGCGAAAAGTGCACGAAGCAAATCAAATTATTTTGGATTTTCACTAAACTGATGATTTCTACCTTCGATTTGCAAAGAAGTAATCCTAATAGTTTTTTAGATAACATTTAGAGCCATTAAAACGGCTGATTTTATATAATTTTGTCCACTTTTCATTTCTTGTTTTTTTTTCTCTCCAATGCAAACCACCAGCAGCCGATGCAATCGTTCTTGCTTGAATTGAAACTAGCTTTGCGTACAAACCGACACATCCGCTCGCAGTGCCAAATGATGCGAAACTGGTTGCGTCTTCTCGCCTTGACGACCGGAAGGCAAATGAGAACTACGACCTGAGCGTTTGAGGTTTTCAACCACGCAGAAGGTGCGCTGTGATATGTGCCTGACTACCTCAAAATCGTCGTCCTTGCGCGAAAACCCCAAGCGAAAGTAAAGAGTTTTCCGTGTTGTTTTAAAATTTTCAGAAAACTTAATTTTTAAGTTGTTTGTTATTATCTCACACTGTTTAAAATGTTATCCTAAATTTCTGATCATATTTTTAATGAAATAGTGAAAGAAGTTCTGCCCATTCTTCCATATGGCTAATTTTAAAAAGGCGCCCCATAGTAAAGTAAGTCTTATTCACGACAATAATACTTCTTCTTGCGATGCCTAAATTGTCAAGTTCGTAGATTGTAACCAAGTGTCAAAATCAAGACCGATTTACTTCGATTTGGAAGAAACTTCGTCTTCAATTTGACAAACCATGAAATTTGCACGGGTAGAAAGATCGATTTCATTCAAAAGTGTGGAGCATTCACATACATTTTCATAGACACAATTTATACAAATGTTAAATGCACATAGTTGGAATAAGCGGGAATAGTAAAATGATTCTATCGCAATTATCCACTGCTCATACAAAATCGGATCGCAAAACGAGAATATGCGACCGTTTGTTGCTTCAGAGAGAATCCCTACAGCAGCGTGCTAACCCGTAGGGATGGTGCTCGGAAGGTAAAGTATCGATACCAGCGAAATCGGGATACCGAAATTTCGGGTATCGATACAAGGTATCAAAAGGCAATAGAGTATCGATACTTGTAAGTATCAATTGATACTTGAGCAGCAATCGTTTCAACAAACAAAAAGAAATTATGAATTTTACAGGCGATAAACTTTTACAATCGATGCAATTTATAGCTACTTAACGTATCAAATGACGTAATATTCCATTAAGACAGAATTTTACAGGTTCCAAGTGTAATTTGTACTCGGCTACCAAGTGCCGCTGTCTGAATTTAAATGTATCAATTATACATTCGGCAGATATGTGCTTCTGTGGCTGAGTTGATTAAATGACAAGCTTTGTGATCTAATGTTTCTCGGTTCAAGTCGCGCTATTGCCAATCATTTTGTTTTTGTTTTTATCACATTATAATACTTTGCATTACATTACATTTGACTTCAAGTCATGTAATTTTCAAACCACAAAATTATACATGTTCTTGAATATAAATTTGTGTGGAATATGACGCTCCAATTATGTGCATCTCATAAGATGTAAAATCACAAGAATTTTTTGAACTGTGAAATAAAATATGATTGTCGACTGTGGCGTTTTTTTATGATGTACAAAAAGGTGTTGCCACACAGCAAAAAAAGTATTGTAACGATCTCACTGGGATTATCAATCGAGGTGAAAAAAAATTAAATGTACTTAACATCGAATGTAATAATTTTCTGAATTAAGTAGATTCGTATTAACTGAATACTTGGACGATTCTGATAGGAAAATACGCATCTTTTGGTGTAATATTACAACCTTTAGAACGACACCAACTTATTTGTGATATTACATTAAAATTGGAGCACATCACTGCTCACTACTGATGTGCAGCGATTACGATATAATATCACAACAATCTTGGTGTCGTTCTAAAGGTTGTAATATTACACGAAAAGATGCATAATTCCATATCAGAATAATACACAGTATTCAGTTAAGGTGATGTAATAAACTCAATACGGTATTGCGATTTTTATTGAAAACAGAAATTTTTTGCATTTGATTTTCAGTACGTCTAGAGTTTTCCACATCAATTTTTAATCCCATCCAGATTGTTACAATTCTATTTTTGCTCTGCATAAATTGGTTGTGCCACCCGTATATGCATATTTATCGTCACATAGATTGCACTTCGCCTTTTGCGACTTTTGGTCCACGTCAAAGAATTTCCATTCCGTCAAAGAATTTCCATTTGTGTTGATTACACATTTCACTTAATTTCTCAACAATTTTCATGTCATAACCTAATGTTGATAGACGAATACTACACTAAAAGCCAATTCATATTGCTATTATTTCATCGCTATTAGGCACACTGAAGGAGGGTTCCTTCAGCGTGAACAATTTGAATGATTGAATCCTCTGAGAGTATGACCTTTATGTGCATGTTTCAGCGCACCTATGGGATGAATCGAGAACGAATTTCAACGACGGCTAGTTCACGTCATACCAACATATGCGCGAGCTTAGCGCTTCGTCGAAGCCGAAGAAATAAATATGTTCCATTGGAGGCGGGTATAGCGTAAAGTCTTGGTTCGACTCCCAACCCCACACATACGGTTGGAAAGTTTTTCTGACCTGAAGAGGCAAATGACCTTAAAGTTAAAGCCTCTATACATGAAAAACAAAAAAAAAGTTCCCTCGTGATGGGATTTGACTTCAATCTGTTGCGATACTGTAAGTATCGAAACCAAAAGTATCGATACTAACAGTATCGCTTTGATGCGATATCGATACCAAAAATACCCGATTCTTAAAAGAAAGTATCGATACCTCAAAGTATCGACTCGGTATCGGACATCCCTACTAACCCGTGATGCTTAGACGGGTTATCGAGAGAAATTCGCTCTCGCACTGGTGTCCATTCTATATTAAATGAACCATGCCGGTTTTTTTTTGTTACTGAGATGATATTCGCCTATCTTTGATGGCACTGATTGAATCGTGTGAAGAGTTGCTAGGGAGCTATCTTTGATACGATAAAAACCATACTTGGTCTCATTAAAACATATTGTTTCGTTAGAGTAATTACTGACACGAATTAAATTTATCCAGATTGTTTCGGTTAGTATAGAAAAGCATGACTTAACCCTTACGTCGCATATTCGACAACATTCTCGGAACCAAAAGTATCAGCAATAATACATTTGAACTTGATCATTGGTTACTTTCTGAAAAAATCGCGGTTAGAACAAAAAACGTCGGTTGCGTCACTTATACCAATATATCTTTGAAACCAGAAGCAACAGCCTCTGGTCTTCGAACGAGATTCACAACCCAATAGTAGCTTGCAAACGAGTTTAGGTTTGTTAAAATCGGTTCAGTCATCTCCGAGACAATTGTACGGAGAGTTAAAATGCGTTTTGTCGATTGCGTCACTTATATCAATATATCTCCAAAAACAGAGTTGACAACCACTTGATCTTCGAACAAGAGTCACAACGCAATAGTAGCATTCAAACGAGCCAAAGTTTGTTAAAATCGGTTCAGCAATCTCCGAGAAAATTGTGCACAGAAAAAAAAATGCGTTCTGTTGGTTACGTCACTTATATAAGTTTACAACTCAATAGTAGCAAACCAAGTTTGTTGAAATCGGTTAAGCTATCCCCAAAAAAATTGTTCGGAGAGAAACGTCATTGTGCGCACACACATACAAACATTTTCCGATCTCGTCGAGCTGAGTCGAATGGTATATAACACTAGGGGTCTCCAGAGCTCCGATCAAAGGTCGATTTCTCAAGCAATTCTATTACCTTTCTATAGCGAAAGGTAAAAATAAAATTTGTTCAATAATAAGAAAATTAACTGAAAAAATAAAACCTGTTTTAATCCACCTAGTGATGTAATGATGTCGTTCTCATACTACTCATATTTTCCTAAAATTTACTATATGATTTAAAAACAAGTATTTGAACTTGAATCAAATCTAATAAAATAAGTTGAGCCATCGTTGAGAAAAGTGAGTTACATTGTTTTCATTTTCAACACACATCACCCTGTAATTCCAGAACAGGTAGTCGGAATCCTGATGAAATTCAGGAATCTTGTATAGGACCTTAGAGCATGTTCAGGAGTACTCTAGTTCAGAGTTTATGTCAGTTTTAAAATTTAAATCTAGAAATTATAACAAAATAAACTGGCAGCCCCAGCAGCGTTTTATCTGTTTCAAATATAGCAAAAATAGAAAGGCAGCGTATAATAGTTTAAAATTTGACAGTAGAACTGTTCGAATAAATAAAACTAAAACGACTTGCTACGATACGTTTGTTTTAGTTTCAATTATATTATAGACCACCCATATGAACCGTAAGCAAAGCCTTACATTCCTGATTCCTGTAGTGGAATTTGACCTTCTGTTTCAACAGACTTCGCAACCGATTCCGTGTGTACAGAACCATTGCATAGCTGGTACTTCGATTCTACTGACACTACGAATCCTTCCAGGTCGGGGCTCGAACATACGACAACTGGTTTGTAAGACCAGCGTCCTATGCATTGAACCGCCGACCCGGGACACCTCATATGAATCGTGCAGCTGCTGAATTTGCTCTTAGGACAGCCATCCCCAAAAGAATTGAGATTATTTTCACTTTTTTTGAAATATATTAAATTCTGCTTCCGGAACCGGAAGTCGGATCGAAATAAAAGTCATAAACTTTATATGGAACCATAAAACTATTCATTTACAGTTATTGCATAGCCTTTGTATATGTGAAAGACAAAAGCATATCTCTTTATTTTTTCTAATAATATTTTTATTTTTAACTTATTTTCATAACAAACATTTGAAGTTTTAAAAACTGAAGAAATTACAGTTAAAACAACCTAAAGGTATTTCCAAAACTTTCGTATGAAACGTAAAAACTGAGATCAAAACAACTTTTAGTCTCGTAACACAATTCCCAAAAAAAAATCGAACGAAAATTAATTTCAGCTATCTATAAATAATGATAAATTACTTAATTTATAAACATTCGGTTCATTAAATCTATTATATGAAAATGCTTTTGAAATTCTAAAAAATTTGTGCAGAACAAACTTTCCTTTTCTTTTTTTTTTGTTCTGGTCACCGCAACTTTGTTCAATTATGGTTGTTTGTTGAATTGGAGTGAGTGAACGAATGATAGAATGGAGTGATTGAAGATTGTAAAAGTTTTGTTGAATGCGTCCGACGATGGCTGAAGCATAGTAAGCCGAAACGTTATGCTGAACAAAAAACGTTAAGAACAGTGTTTCAATTCTCACCGAAAAAAATCAACAAACAACCATAATTAAACTTTCCTTTTTCTAGATGCATATTTCCGGTACAAGAGAGAATATATGCACGCATTGTCACGACAGTGTAAGTTTAACCTTGTTAAGCTTTGATACGTCAAAAAATCACTTTTGAAACCGAAAAAATATCTATCGAAGGACATTTCCACTTTTTAGCTCCAAATTCCATATGATGAGAATGAAAATACGAATATTGATTGTGTTTTAAAACCTAAAATAACGATGGCGCGCAAAGCCAATATTCGATGCTGCGAACTTGTTTGGCAACTCTTGGTAAGCTTTATTTTGTTCCAAGAATTCGTTGCATATAAGTTACTACCATCGAAGTGTAATAACGTGTACTACTTGGGTAAGAAACATAGTTCCATATTCATACATTTTCAATGAAAAATAAACTATCCAGAATTTTCCAGAAAAAAAAGTTGGGAGCTTGGGAGATTTTTTATTTATTTTTTAATATAGATCAAAAGAATTTAGAATCTTGGTTTAAGGATACTTTACTCTTCCAGAAATTTTGGTCAGGAACAATTAATTCCAATTATTCCATGTCGATTATATAGAATGTTACACCATGTTAGTCTCGCCTATAGTTGGAACCTTTTCCTGCGCTATTTGATACAATGAGGAAATTATTTTCATCAATATATTCTGCTGAGCCGGGGCTGCGAAAATGTCATCAACCTTGTTTAGCCTAGAAAATATTTCATTAATCGGTTCTTTTCGGGGTCAGTATATCAATCCCAAACACATTTCTGTAATAACAGACTTCGCAGCCGATTCATAGCGTACAGACTCATTGCATGGCTAGTATTACGATCCTAAAATGGTAGACAGGTAGAAGCTAGTCGAGGTTTAAAACTTGATTATAAATTGAAATTCATAATAACTAAATAAAACCATGTTGCAGCCCTTCATCGTACGGCATTGCAACGATTTCAAAGTAAGAACAAATAGAAAAACACTAAACGTAAGTGGCTGTTCCTAAAACGTATGTTCAAATTGTGAGAACTACATTTTCTTGCCAGAATTTTTTAAACCCTTCACACAGTCGTTGGGAGTTAAAAAGTTAGAAACCAGCCTGTCTTTTGCTCCTAAATCATTTCGGGAAACTAATATAATGTATATGAATTTATACAATGAATAAACTCATTACATCATCAAATTTCGGAAGTGTGAAAAAAATGTGCCAGTTTTATTCATAATCACGTCGTCTGGTCTGTGACGTTATCCACCGGTGTTTTTTTTTTTTTTTTTAGAACAGGGTCCGCCATCTAACATTTTTTTATTTAGCGGTAATTTCGACATTGGTAACCTTAATGTCACTTCTGATTTGACAAAAACTTAGTTTTATCCTTCCGCTGAACGAAAATGGTTGTTTATACGCTTCAGGAACGCGTAAAAATAGTGCCAACTGGGCTTGCGATCAGCTTGAAGAAGACGCCAATTTTTGCCAAAAAATCATCTTCTCGGATGAGACACATTCGCATCTCGGCGGGTATGTTAAGCAAAAATGTCGCATCTGGGGGACGGAAAACCCGCACGTTATCATGGAGAAGCCGATGCATCCTCAGAGAGTGACGGTTTGGTGCGGATTTTGGTCTGGCGGCATCATTGGGCCATTTTTTAATGGCGTCAATGGCGAGCGCTACCGCGCCATGATTAGCGATTGGTTCTTCCCGTTACTTGAAGAGGAAGACATGGACACCAATTGGTTCCAACAAGACGGCGCTCCGTGCCACACAGCCAACGCTACGATCGATCTTCTGCGCACAGTCTTCGAAGATCGAATTAGCAGTCGAAATTCGGATGTCGTTTGGCCGCTTCGGAGCTGTGATTTGACGCCGTTAGACTATTATCTTTGGGGGGCTGTCAAAGATAAGTGTTATGTGGACAAGCCAGGAACAATTCAAGCCTTTAAGGACAACATTCGTTCAGCCATAGCTGAAATAAAGCTGCATACAATCGAAAATGTACTAAAAAACTGTACCGACCGTATGGCGTACTGCAAGGCCAGCCGAGGCAGCCATTTGAATGAAATTATATACCACAATTAACCGGAAGGATTGTACTTTAATATGAAAATAAATTTTGAAATCGGATGAACCGTTTGTGTTTTATTGCATGTTTAAAAAAAATTGCATGAAGGACCCTGTAGTTTAAGAAAAGTATACCATAACGATCCCACATTAAGCCTCCTTGGGACCCTTCGGAGCATTTGTGCCAGGATCAAGTCGTTGCCAAGCTCTCATTCTATTTCCGGCGTGTAATAATGGATTATTCAAAACGATTTCGCAACAATATGGTCACTCTCGAAACCAAAATTGGATGGTGTATTCTGTAGAAGCACAAGCTCCATGATATTTATACCAGTTTTTTTTTAAGTTTCCTTCGCCGTTTTGCCTCTCAAAATATTTTTTTTATGAAAGAACACAAATTGTTTCTTTTTCTCCATTCTCAACAGGATGCCAAACACGTGAACAAACAAAAATATACTGTCAAAACAAATGTAACGATTGTATCGCACTGAAATTTCATTGCATAAATATGAATGACAGTCAAACATCTTCGATAAAGAGGCAAAAATTGATGGAAATAATTGCCCCTCTGTAGATATCAGCATCGTAACAGGCCCTCACAAACAAAGGTTAGTGAAACTATAACAAACACAAAAAAGAAATTTTCTTGAGAAATTATTTATCTAGTGATTTATTATTTCAAAGGTAAAAGTATCATCGAGTTTTATGGGATCGATTGATTAAATCTCTTGTATGTTTAACTGTGTTGATGGTATTTCCATCGACTGCTGAATACAAATGAGTGGAAACTCATTTGCTAATGATGGCGATTTCTTGTAGTGCCATAATCACAGATCTTTCGTAGATCTGTGTGGAAAGTTTCCCAGAAAAAATGTGATAATTCCTGATTATTAAATTTAAATTTTTAAACATTTCCTAACACTGAGTTACAAAACCCTTATCACTTGTAGGTAGGCCTTACGGAACGTATGAAACTCGGTACAGTCGACGAAGAATTTAAGAGAAATCGATCGAGCAGAAGATATCTCCATGTTCAAGTAAAATGATAAGTTTTTGGACATTGTCCAATTAAATCAATACCAGAAGTACGGATATTAGTTTCGGTTTAGAGTTAAGCCGTCTAGGATAAGGAAAAGAAGTACAACCTATATAACGCTAAACAGACCGAATAGAAACCTTTTTCTAGGCCCATTACTGTCGGACGAGACCGGTGCAGCAGTCAATCCTATTCATATCTCTTCACAAAAATCCGACTTCATA
The DNA here is from genome assembly GCF_030247185.1 of Malaya genurostris. Taxonomy (NCBI): domain Eukaryota; kingdom Metazoa; phylum Arthropoda; class Insecta; order Diptera; family Culicidae; genus Malaya; species Malaya genurostris. The sequence goes on from NC_080571.1 coordinate 260,012,487, forward strand.
CTAAAATCATAAAAACTTATCATATGCAACGCAGACATACCTTACATACGAAGTAGAGTAGCTCCATAAACATCCAGATAAACAAAATCAATATCACTTCCGGCTTCCTAAAATTACATACAAATATAGCAAATTCTGAGCATAGTTTATTAACCACGAGCAATAGTTTACTTTCAACTTACAGGCAATTGAAAAACAGTGAAACCGGCAGTATCGGAAGCGTTCAACTTATTCCGGTGCTACGCTTGCAATGTTTTGTTTGGGTTTTCTCCGGAAACACAAAAGCTACTGAACACAACACTATTCACGAGAATTCGTAGGAAGCCTAAATTCGTGTTTTCAGTAACAACACTACTGCCGATTGTCTGCTAAAAAACGCTACATTGAGCACAATTAATATGAAACAGGCATATACGATTCTATATTTATAGAAATAAAAGAAATATATAATTTCAGATTTTCCAATATCTGGTTGAAAATCACATTCCAATGTAAACATCTGGGAAGGCCTGCCGAAAAATCAACCACAACTGTCATTTGACAGAAAGCTGAGGGGTGGCCAGTTCTGAAAAAAAGGTTACATCTGTTTTGTTTGATGATTTGATTCGTCGTGTTACGAGCAGAGATGCCATTTATAAAGATTTATCTGTATTATACAAATTTTTACATGCTCATACAGATTTAATATAGAGTACAGATTTTATACAGATTTCCTCCATTTAATACAGATTTAAACAGATCTCACAAAAAGTAAGAAAGAAAAAAATAAACTTTTTTGTCTGAGCTATCTTTAAGTATTTGATTTTAGTGACGATATAAAAGTCTATCAATCAACGGACAAATCACAAATTAATATGGAAATCTGTGCAATCCATTTATATTTTAATTTGAAACCAATTTGAACTGATACTCAATTTTTTTGCAATGACTTAGTGGAAACATATATTGGAGAAGTCAAATGAATGAAAAACTAACAGAAAAGATGATTTATTGGAAAAAGATACGCTCAGAGACAGTACTTTATTCAAAGAAGTAATGGCATCATGAAACTTTACTGTCAAACTGAGAGTTGTATGAACCGACTTGACGTTTCATATTGGGCGTTGAAATTCCATGTCAAATTATAAAGTCACCAATTTGTAACTAGATAAATATGTGGAATTACAATTCAATTGTTGTGGATAAAAATATGAAACTTAGGCAATGACTGATTGAATCAACCATCCTACAACCACAATCTATTGGAATAACATATCTTAGCATCATTTTGTTGTAAGAATTTTATTTTTTTAGTAAATGCAGATTAATACAAATTTTCTATACAAAGAATACAGGTTTTCTATGAAAATATCTGGCATCTCTGGTTACGAGGGTGCAGCTGCAAATGACAGCTTCTCGATGTTTATGTAGCGTTTTCTCTATTGCTGGTTGCCAGCATGCTGGTGCCAGTACACTGCCACGCCCGCAGCTGTCAATGTTTACACTATTGCTGGTAAAAATTGTAAAAATAATAACAAAAATTAAATATATCCTTTAAGTACTTAAATTATCATTCTCATTTTTTTTATATCGATCCACTTTACGCGAACGTATGCTTATAACTGAGAAAAACATGATATACGTACGAAAAGTACAATATTTTCATCCCGTCGCCATAAAGCTTAAAATTCAGAACGATAAAAAAATTTCATGCTGGCAACAACCAGCAGCTGGCAATCGTTTACATTATGCTGGTAGCGTGCTTGAGCCTTTGTACTGGCAACAGCATGCTGGCAGCCAGCAGAAGTGTAAACGGAATTACGGGATTGAATTACCGGATTGATTCAATATTTAACGCTTAACCTTATATAGCTTTCAAGCTCAATTCACAAGCTATCGATTAACATTGGCATTGGAAAATTTGGGAAAATTTCTATAATTACTCCGTATTATTTGAATTCGATCAAAGTATTTACATCAGCGATTAATCAGCTAGCACCATGCACAAACGGTTTTGAAGGCAGATACTTGAATCAAAAGTATTGAAAATGTATTCTATTTTTACTCAAATCGAATTCCTAGAAACTGCGTTTGAACGGTTACTCACCTTGGTTTGTATTTGTTTGTTTGTTTGTTCGTACAGAATGTTCTTTAAAAAACATCATCAAATCTTGAAAAAAAAACAAGAAAGTTTGTAACCTTGTAATTCCGGAACCAGAAATTAGATTCAGATAAAATTAAATGACGTTCTAAGGGTAAGTATGTCTATTCATATGCATCTAAATTTTCATGATTGGTCCAGTCATCTCCGAGAAATTCAAGTGCATATATTTTGTCATATACACATGCACATTCACAGATATTCACAGACATTTTGCGATCACGACTAACTGGTTCGAATGGTATATGAAACTCGGCCCTCCGGACCTCGGTTAAAAAACCTGGTTTCACAGTGATTGCATATCCTGTCTATAAGAGAATGGCAAAATCATCCGACAAAATATTTAACTTTTAAAATTATTAATGTTATGATTATCTACAATTTATCTACAATTTCATAGCAGATACCGGAAACTCGAATAGTAATATCATGTCAATCAGAATTAAAAATATTGTAGAAAAAAAGTACAATTCAGTTACTTTTCTTTAGTGTTATGACACCATCAGTCCAACATAAACCGTTAAACAGACGTAAGGTTGATGCTATTTGAAAAACACTTGAGAAATTTATATTGACATGATTAATTGATGATTGATAATTTAAAACCAGAATCTAGAATCTGCCATGGAAAACGATATATTCTTGATTTTTGCCTTTCTCATAAAGAAAGGTTATGCAATCACTGTGAAAACCGACTTTTGAACCGAGGCCCAGAGGGCCGAGTGTCATATACCATTCGACTCAGTTCGTCGAGAACGCAAAATGTCTGTGTGTGTGTGAATTTTGAAAAGATGCCCCATAGCAAAGTGAGACGTATTCACCTTACAAATATGTGTGAAACAAGATTATTAACGTGTTGTCATCAAACGTATGATTTAAAACTGCCCTATAGCAGACCCTGTCAGCTTGGAGCGATCTCAATCTTCAGTTCTGCAACGCCATCGCACGGCGTCTCATTCAACATGTCATGTCAATTGTATGGGTGCGCAGTGCTGCTATTTTGGCGCGTACGAATTTGACATTTCTCTCCCCTACTTCTATGTACGTGATTCGATGCGGACTCGCCTGAGGGCGCCATGGTCGCAAAAAAGGATGTTGCCAAAGATTTGTTCGGGAAATGTGAGAGCTGGATTTCTTGTTAATATGATGTCTTTGCCTATATATTTGAAAATCTCGGATGAAATTCGAAATCATCAGTTCACATACTGATTTGATTTAGGTGGTGAAACATGAACAAATAGACAATTAAAATAATTTCGATTAGAATTTATTAATCAATTTCTAAATCCAGTCATGAGATTCAAGAACTTCCTAGACCCTCAAACAGTTTTAAATGCGATTCAGACGATCAGTCAACTTCTGAAAACGTTAAGGTAGCGCTTCGCCGTGGTCGAAGGTCGAAGCCAGACAACTCAATGCTTCCTCTTTCTTTGTCGTCGAAATTTCACCCTAAACTAATACGATTTACGAAAAATCAAAAACATGATTGTAGATAAATGATTTTACTATTCATTTGGCGAAAAATATCAGTTAGAAAGCATTTCTTTCGCGAGATTTCTTGCGAGTTTTGTTAAACATTTTGTTTTCTTGTGTGTTGACCAAGGGTGCGAAAATTTGACATTTTTTTAAACTGTCGCCAAGCAAAAGACAGTCACTGCCAATGATATGCGCAGCTGCTACTTTCAACAGTAGCCAACAGGCAATGACACGAGAGCTTGGCGAAATCATGAGAGCCACGACACACGACAGCAATATTGAGAGTAGTTAATTTTGTCGCACTCTCTCACAGTAGTCAAAGCCACAGCGCTCGCTTTGTGGTTGTGTACGTACATACGGGATAAGTAGCTGCTATGTTCTTTTTCGGTCACGCTTTCGAGAATGTCACGATCTCAAAATGTCTTGACATTTCAATAACTAGACTGTCATATCCGCTGTGACCGATTTGAGGCGATAAATTAAATGCGAACGGCGTGGTTTTCATTACCGGTTAAATTTCAGTTTTGAAAAAAATCAATCACAAAGCTTGTTCATGCAGATGTTTCAAAAATAATACAACTATTTACTGAAATTTCATACACGAAGTATCAGGAGCGCAGCTTTGGTTTTTCTAGTATGACGCAAAGGCAAGAAATCTTACAGCAAAGACAATAGATTTTGCGCTTCTGTTACTTCTACAATGCTAGTTTATGCTGAAATTGTTTGATCGAAAATGTGCATTGGAGTAAATCAACCAACTGGAAATAAAACAAGATCACCCGAGCTGCCAAAACGAACCCACCATCCAAGTTCTTGAAGCCAAAGCATTTTGCTTTTCTCACTGAACCGCTTTCTTTCAACGGGAGTGCAGAGGAACAAAACACGTAAGCAAGACGTTCTTGTGCATGTCCTCCTACACCTCATGAGAATCGACATACAACGAATTTCAAAGTTGAGCCTTGTTGGCGACTGTCTCTCGAAAGTTGTTGAACTTGGAAGGAGCGACTGTTTATTGTGGCTAGCCATTCTCAGATTGAAAAGAGTAGGATAGCTGTCGATGAGAGCAAACGGCGACATTCACGAGAGAAAATGTCATGAGACCTATGACATTTTTCATCTGCTACTTCACGGCGAAGTACCATCGGCGACTGCTGTCATTTGTGCGGTTTGACTGTCTGATGTTTCGTGTCATTCTCCAGTACCGTTCGCAACTCTGGTGTTGACATTGTGAGTGTGCGAAAGAATAAGGAAAAACTCATTTAGTTTTTCAATTCGCACGAAATCTTTCAATGAAAACGTTTATCAGGCACAATTTTTATACGAATCGATAGAAAAACCAATTATCTAGAATCATATGTTCTTGGAATTTCCGCTTTTTTCCCCGTTCTCTCGAAATTTTGGATAAAGTACGTGAAACCCCGGGATCGGCAGCGTACTTCATCTCACCACGGCAAAGCGCTACCTTTATGGGACTTCGCCGTTAGTTTAGTTTAATGTACGATTCAGACGATCCGTCCCTTCCGTCAAAATTAGTTTGATACTACAAGCGTCGAATCGCTACATGCGTTGTAGCTATGACAATGTTTGTTTATGTGGAATTAATCTTAAGTTGCAATATGATATAAATCGCGGTATTTTACTGCATATCGAGTGGATTTTGAAACAGGAAACCAAAACTCAATTGGAATTATTGCTAAGAATCTGCTCAATTTGCAATATTTTTATCTTACGAAGCATTAAAGTGCATGGATGTTACAATATATTTTGTGCGGTATATTTACTTCCTTCCAAACTTGTTGCTATAGAATTTTACCGTCATTTTCAAATGTTTTTCGACGCTTGTTAACGAAAGGTCAACAAAATTACACTATTACTAAGTTCACTGGTTCACGATTACTGGTCCGATATTTTTCGATGGATCGTATGGGACATTGTAATCTTGAGTTTAGCTTTGGCTTGACTGTGACGGAAGGTGACGGACCATCTGAATCGTACTTAAGACTCTCATTATTGAAACGCATACACAAAATGATTCATTTGACGAGAAAGATTCATCTGATATTTACATGCGATATCTAGGGTAACAGAGGTATTTTGGCCACTTCATATATTTTGGCCCACCTAACAAACTATATGGATTCAATCGATCTTAGGTAACCCATGTTGCATCAGTTTGAAGCTAATCACATTAAATTACCTACTGCGGAAGGATTTTTTAAAGATATTAAAACATTTGGTGGATATTTTTACAAAGTGGGCCAAAATACCTCTGTTACCCTACAATCCCAAAGATGATAAGTGAATATTATGTCATGTTGTGTCCCTGGTTGCATTAAAGTAACCATCTCCAATCGAGTAACCCCTCAACCATCCGTCAATCTGTCTTACACACACACGCACACTCAATATTTCCAGTTCGACGTTTAGCTTTCAGTTCACGGGTAAAAGCACAGGCGACGAGACGAGTTTTCTGACACGGACAGTCGAGTTGGGCAAAATGTCTTGATTCTGGAACAACAAAACTTTATCATCAGCGGTGACATACTGCTCGTATTGAGGAAAAAATCGCTAGCCGTTTTGTTAAATTTGGATCATTTCCAAACTCGGTTAGAAAAGTGAGTCTGCTTTACGAGTAAAAGAAAAAAAACCCTAAATCGTAGGCAGCAACTGCAAATTGGTGCTTGCTTGGAAAAGGTGAAAAAAATAAAAAAGTATCGGGTGTCAACTTTGGCTGCAATAGCAGAAGAAGATGAGCAAGTTGAAAATGGTTTGATTAATTTTTTTCGCTAGTGGACCGGTGGATAAATTCCTGTTAGTGATTAATATAAGCAAAAACCGGCTCCATATATATTCGATCCGTATGAGTGGTTGCTATTGTGTGTTTTTTTCATCGCTATAGTTTATTAATCGGCATTGCATCCTGACTAGAAGAAATAAGATGTAGCAAGAATCAATGTAAAACCAACTAAGCTTAGCATCATAAAGTGACCAACATCCACCCCAAGGCAATCGTAAAATTCATTAATATTTAACCTCCTCTCCTACCCTCGTTTTGTGCAACAGATTCTCCGTAGGGCAGCCGCGCAAGCAAAAGTGGTTTGTGTTGCAAAATCAATTCAACCTAAATGAAAGATAAACTCGTGAAACTAGCCTAGATGAGGCGAAATAAAGTGTAGAAAAAAGTGATACCACCATCGGCATTCGGATTAAAGTAAAGAAGCTATAATGAGTATTATGATGCTGATTATGGAAGATAAAATTGCTTTTGCAAGTGCGGTGCATTAGGCGATAAAATAGTAGGTTCCGTAAATAATCTGCGATCTCGCGGTGCGGTTGAACAAACCAGAAAGCAAACATTACAAACAAAACTTGTGGATTGCAGGACGGAGGCCTGCTAGCGCCAATCTTTTCTCTTCTGGCAGGACAAATCGTATCGAAGCTTTGGAAAAGAACTGGTAGGTTAAGAAGGTGTCGCCCTTTGTGTGGACTAGTTTAATTCGATTTATAGTCAATTTGGTTTCGTTTAATTCAAACTTCCAAAACGGGAACGACTAGTTTGCAGTGAGTGTCATCACATGACTAGCTTTGAGTCGTTCACTAATCCGGTTTTCCGAGCACGAAATCAAATTATTGCTTATGATATCGATTTCGACCGGACGGCTGTCTGTGTGAGCTGCTTTATTACTCAACCGTGTCAAATTATCTCCCCACTGAATACTGACGACTAACTCTGCGAATGAAAAATATTATTTTCATATTTTCCTGCTCGGTCTGTGTAATATGTGTTATTAAAAATTACGCGACATAAATCGTAATGATGTGTTAAGGGACAGTTTTAAATACCACGGTTATTTGCCTGAAAGTAAATTGGTTCGAGTTTATTTTTCGCTTTGGTTCAGGAAGAAATAAGTGACTGTCGAAATCGTTCTATTAGAATCAACTATTTTCTATTGGATTAGATATTTATTGTATTTTAAACTTCACATTATCGTAGGTATAATTGTTTCTAGGAATCGTTCAAAGTTGTTTTTTTTCGTACCCGTTGTTATATTCATTTTGTAGGGAAAAAAAAACATTGTGACGAGGACGACGCCAATCAGTCATATAATAACAAAGCAGACAAACATATAATCTAGACCTCGTGGCCCCGGGGGCGCCGTAAAAGCGATAGAAGTGTAATATGTTTTAGTTGTAAAAAAGCATCCTTGAATTTGAACGAAACATTGAAAATTGTTCTGGTAATGAAAGTATATATAAACTAACGACATTTTGCTATATATGGTTAAACTTAAGCAATGCATATTTCGTAGTCTTCTAAAATATTAATACTACTGGGGACGGGTATAGTGCGATGGGTAAGTCGATACCTTTCACGCAGCCCGCCTGGGTTCAATTCATGACCTGAAGTTAAAACCTCTATAATTGAAACAAAAAAAAATTAATACTACTGTATTGCAGGACACAACTGTAAAATCGATCCAAATTCGTCGATTATATTCCGCAAAAAAATAGTAACAACCCTCAACACAACCATTACAATTCAACTTTACAGACTAATGGTGCATTCAATAGGCACACTATGGTTGTGACTCAATGTTGACCACTCGAACCGACGTAGTTTTTTTTATTTTATTTTGTTGCCAATCGTAGAACGGCGCTTCTTGATCTCTTTTATCACTGTTCGTTTTCTTTTGCTGCTATCAGTAAGCCGCCAAACGCCATATGACGCTGATCTAACCAGGCAACAAAACATTGTGACACATCCCGGGTCAAGTACAAAAACTACTACGACTAATACTTATCGATATCGACCTGACTGTTGCGGTATGTCGTCACTGTCGATGTGCTGGAATCGTCGAGTGTGGGACTAGAAAAATATTTATTGGTGATATATTTTTACGATTGTATTATCCATGCTCGAATGGACGACTTTCAACCCGTTCGGAAGTGTGTCACATTTCGATTTTATTGTGTGCTCATGTTCGCAATAACCGATGAGCCACACTGCCTGTTGGTATTGTAGAGAGGTCAATGACTCAGAATGTAAGCTGAAACTGTGCATCTATGTTCTTGCAGGTAAATCCAAAAGTAAATTGTCAGTGTTTTACAAAAGATGACGCCACCAGCAGCTTGGCGAAAACGTCTAATCTTATTTGTAGATTATTTTTCCAAAAAATTGTATTCGGCGCAAAAATCTAAACCTCTTTCCATAAGTAAAAAAAAAATGTGCCTGTCTTTTACATAAGTACCAAAAAAATGTCACCAAGATTCATTTAGGTAAGCAAAAAATATCACCAAAATCGGTATTTATCTGTATGATCCGTGAATTATGGTATTTTGGAAGTACATATCTGTATTGCGGTATAGAGGTCAAAAATCTGTATAAATACCGAGAAAACGGTATACCTGGCAACGTTGCTTATTTGTTTAATTAGTCTTTCTGACAGCCCACTTACAACCACAAATGCAGTTCGCTTTCACATCTCATCTAAGTCAGTCGATAAAACAAAACCGCTTACGTTCGGGACAGAAGAAACCAAGTACAGTATTGTGCAGTGAACAATAGAACGACCTCGAAATGAGTGAACCAAACGAACAAAAGCTACCACCGACACGAAATAATACAATTGTTGTTGACTTCAGCCATTTCAGATTCGACCTTCGATACGAGAACTTGAAGGTTTGCTTAAGGAGCAAATGCATCTTGACATTAAACGTGTGCATTTACTTCAATGCAATAAGACAAATAATGTTATTTACATCCAGTTTTATAAAGAGTTGGATGCAATTCAATTCGCAAAAGACAATAACAATGTGCACTATGTGGAGCACGAGAACATTAAGTACAACATTCCAGTATATATGGAAGATAGTGCTATAGAAGTGCGTGTACATGATCTTCCCTCAGGCGTCACCGATTCATATATTCGCAAAACTATGTCCCAATACGGAGAGATTCGCTCTATCGAAAAAGAAAAGTGGAAGAATTTTTTCCGGTATTCTAAATGGCGTACGTTTATTACGCATACATTTGAAGAAGGCTATACCTTCTTATGTGATTTTCGGTCAAGATACAAGAATTCCATGCAAATCACTTGTTACCTATGACAACCAGATGACCACATGTCAATATTGCCAAAAAGCTGTTCACTACGGTACAACAAGGTGCATCTACAGCAACTAGCAACGAAAAGAAGACGGAAATCGACAACAGTACCATCGATGCGGCAATGGATGACGAGACGAACCACGAACGAAGTGCCCCTCAATCCTCGCAGGAGGGAAATGGAAGCTCCTCTCCACCTAGAAAAAGGGTGACAACGAGATCCAACTGAAAAAAAAATATTTAAAAAATCGGCTCAATCGGCCACGTAAAGCTTGCACGCGAAGAAACACAAATGCAAATGAGATTGGTTTGTTTTCATCGGAAAACGTCTGGATTAAACACGATTCAGACGATCAATCAACTTCGGTCTACATCAAGATTCATTTAATAATTTGTTTAGCCGAATATTACTCACTCATCCGACGTCAAAATGTTCCGTGAACTTGACGTTGTGTACCTTCGTATGAATTACTTACAATTAATGTTATTGTTCCGTAACCGTTCCATGCCAGTTATAGTCGCCTAATGCTTCGTGTGAATTAGGTTTTGCACGATAACGACAAATGAACTGTCGATGAATCAAGTTCATCTTTGACAGTTGCAGTGTACTTGTTTTTTTTTTGCGACTGCAAGTTAAAAATTGAAAAAAATGACGAAAAAGTGCCTGTTAAAAACGTATTCCACAGTGAAAATAACTAAAAAGATTGCCCTGTATGTTTTTCCAGCATCAAGGAGCGATATATGTATGAATCTGTTGAGTGTGAGGCGACTTGCAATATTTATATTCGAACGATGAACTTCTGATGATCTTTTAAACTGTAAACAAGTTCATTCTCTTCATTTTTGTGAGGTTATGTCATGTTCGTGCAACACCTAATTGAAGAATCCAATCAGAGTGATCACCACGAGATAGCGTTATGCTGATTGTTTTGACATATCCCATGTATTTAGAAAAATGTTGGACGAATTTTTCAATTTACTTGAGTTTGAACGAATGCAGATAGCCTAACCTTACAAATATGGGTAAAAAAATAATTATTCACGTGTTGTCATAAAACATATGATTAAAAATTGTCCTATACACTTGAAAATCTCGGATGAAATTTGAAATTTTTAGTTCACGTATAGATTTGATTTAGATGATAAAACATAAGTAAATAGACTAATAATACAGCTTTTGATCATAATTTATCAATTAATCTCAAAATCCAACCATGAAAACAATGAATTTTCCAGATAAGAAAACAGTACCCAACCTCACTTCTTTGCATTTGATATTTCATCTTACGATTTCTCCATAAATATCAATAAAACAGAGCACGGAAAGTTACTGAATGAATAATGATCGATTTTTTTACTAAATTTTCAGACGTTTTTGTATGTTAGTATTCGATACGTAAGAAAAAAAAATAAAAAAAACGGCATTTTTTTCGATTCTTTAAGTAAAATCTTAAAACTATTACCATTGCTTAATTCATAGCTCGCCACTTGAGCAGCGCAGCGTTCGCAAAAGAGTTGGTTGGATTCTTTAATCGCTTTTACATATTGTTTTGTTTTCATCAGTAAATGTAGTGGCCACCCATTTTTCACTAGGGTCGCCGTACATTTTTCACCGGGCATAGAAACCTCAATAGAATGTTTAAACCAGTCTGGTGACAACTACAGACTCTCATAAAAACAGACTGGCGAATATTTCTTAGGGATCCAAACGAACCGTCAAACACCCATGCTCTAGCGTAGGAATTTGACAGTTTGTTTGGCTTTCTAAGAGGTATTCGCCAGCCTGTTACCTGTTACTAGGGGCAACAATAAGGCGCTCTAGCCAGTGCTATTGTAGCCAACATCTTCGGCGTTTGGGGCTTTCAAAGTTAGCAAGTCAGTGAGAGTGAAGTAAACGAAATGAAGAGAAAAGGGGTAACGGAGGTATTTTGGCCCACTTTAGGATTGATTTTGGCCCACTTCCGCAATTGAAGAATCCAGTCAACTCTTCTGCGATCGCGGTGCTGCTCAAGCGGCAAGCTTTGAACTAAGCAATGGTGATAATTTTCAGATTTTGCTTGAAGATTCGGGTTTTTATTTTTTTTTTCTTTTGAATCGAATACTAACATACAAAAAGGTGTGAAAATTTGGTAAAAAAATCGATCCTTAATATTTCAGTAACTTTCCGCGGAATGTCTGATTTATATTTAAAAAGAAATCGTAAGATGAAATATCAAATTCGAAGAAGTGAGGTTGGGTACTGTTTTCATATCTGGGAAATTTTTTGTTTTTATTGTTGGATTTTGAGATATACTGATAAATTATGATCAAAAGTTGTTTTATTTGTCTGTTTCTCATGTTTTATCATCTAAATCAAATCTGTATGTGAATTGAAAATTTCAAATTTCATCCAAGATTTTCAAGTGTATAGGACAATTCTAAATCATATGTTTGATGACAACACGTGAAAAATCATTTTTCTTACTCATATTTGTAAGGTTTTGCCATCTGCATTCGTTCAAACTCAAGTAACATAAATGGAAAAATTCGTCAAAAATTTTTCTAAATATATGGGATATGTCAAAACAATCACCATAACGCTATCTCGTGGTAACCACGCTGATTAGATTGTTCAATAGGTAATTTAATGTGATTAGCTTCAAATTGATGCAACATGGGTTACTTAACATCGATTAAATCCATAAAGTTTGTTAGGTGGGCCAAAATATATAAAGTGGCCAAAATACCTCAGCTACCCTACAACACATCATCGATTGTGAAAGTCAGTATTACAATTTGGCACCGCACATTTCATAACGATATCACAATTATAATCAATCATATAAAAATCAACCCTTATTTCAACAAATCTCACAGATATTTAGCATCAACAAACTTTTTGTTTATGTTTACATATTTCTTCGTTGTTCTTGACTTTACGGAAAAGATGATGGTTACAAGAAAATGGCGGCCCAGTAGCGCGCTGGTTTATGCATCTGCAGCGATGTCAAGTTTGAGAATTTGTCAGAAAATTTGCCGATTTTTATATATTTAATCAACAAATATTTTTTTTGTTTCAATTCAATGTCTCTGTTTGATTGTTTTGAGGTTATCAAGTCGATGTGAACATTTCAGATTAGGGTTACCATCTCGAAAATGTCTTTCGCTCGGCAGTAGTTCAAAAAGGAGAAAAAATATTCTGTTATTGAAGAGAGTTGCATATCCAACTTTTCTCGTTATGCCACAAATAACATTAAATCGTCGTGAGTAACTGAGAAGCTAAGCACCATAAGATCTTCGAAGCGTAAGAGATGCACACAAATAGAAAAAAATGAGTATAAAAAAACTGCATAAGCTTAAAAGTTAGCATAAAAAATCGAAAAAGTAATAGAAAAAAATTGTTGTCAGATGTTTTAAAAATTCGTAGAATATCAAGATCTGGTATTAAATTAATTGTTCAGAAATTAATTTTTTTGAAGTACCTTATTCTATTTTTTCGAAATAGCACTAGATCTCGATTTTCGTGCATATCTAAAAATAAACAAAAAAAACACAAAACTTTCAAAATTCCCAGAAAAATTCACGTAACTTTGAAAATTCGCATAAAAAACTGCATAATTGTGAAAATTCACATTACAAACCGCATAAAAAGAGACTAGAGTGTATAAATGAGGGAAACTGGGGATGTTTCAAACCAAATTTTGATTCTAAATAATAACTCATCTGAAATACCTAATTTTTCCTAATTTTTGAGATAAAGATTAAACTAAAAGTAAAATGCCACGTTTGTGGATTTACCGAATACGAATTTATTTCAAAGTTATAAGATTATAAAATTAACAGATCGGCTGAAAAGTTCGTATCGTTTCTATGAGAGGGCGCCACTAGAATTAAATCCATACCATTTTCAGTTAGTACCAACCTTCAAAAGATACGTGTATAAATTTGACAGCTGTCTGATTATTAGTTTGTGAGATATTGCAAGCTACTTTTGTTATTGTGAAAAAAATGAGAAAAAAAGGAATTTCGTGTGCTGATGAAACACTACTTTTTGATGAAAAAAAGTGCCGCCGATACCAAAAAATGGCTTGTTGAGTGTTATCCAGACTCTGCACCGAGCGAAGCAACAATTCGTAAGTGGTTTGCAAAATTTCGTACTGGTCATATGAGCACCGAAGACGATGAACGCAGTGGACGTTCTAAAGAGGCTGTTACCGATGAAAACGTGAAAAAATCCACAAAATGATTTTCAATGACCGTAAAGTGAAGTTGATCGAGATAGCTGACACCCTAAAGATATCAAAGGAACGTGTTGGACATATTATTCACGAATATTTGGATATGAGAAGCTTTGTGCAAAATGGGTGCCGCGTGAGCTCACAATCGATCAAAAACAACGAATTGACGAATTGAGCAGTTTTTGGAGCTGTTATATCGAAATAAAACCGATTTTTTTCGTCGATATATAACAATGGACGAAACATGGCTCCATCACTTCACTCCGGAGTCCAATCGACAGTCAGCTGAGTGGACTGCACGCGATGCACCGAACCCAAAGCGTGGAAAGACTCAACAATCGGCCGGTAAGGTTATGGCGTCTGTATTTTGGGATTCGCATGGTATAATTTTCATCGACTACCTTGAAAAGGGAAAAACCATCAACAGTGACTATTATATAGCGTTATTAGAGCGTTTGAAGGACGAAATTTAAAAAAACGGCCTCATTTGAAGAAGAAAAAAGTTTTGTTTCATCAAGACAATGCACCGTGTCACAAGTCGATGAAAACCATGCTGAAATTGAACGAATTGGGCTTCGAATTGCTCCCTCATCCACCGTATTCTCCAGATTTGGTCCCCAGTGACTTTTTCCTGTTCTCAGACCTCGAGAGAATGCTCGCTGGTAAAAAATTTAGAAGCAATGAAGAGGTAATCGCTGAAACTGAGGCCTATTTGGAGGCAAAGGACAAATCGTACTACAAAAATGGTATCGAAAAGTTGGAAGATCGCTATAATCGCTGTATCGCCTCTGATGGCAATTGTGTTGAATAATAAAAACGAATTTTGGCAAAAAAATGCGTGTTTCTATTAAACGATACGAACTTTTCAGCCGAACTGTTATATTTAATTTTGTAATTTTGAAGAATCGTGGGGAATTTTGAACCACTCTACAAATTGAGATAATTTTAACAAATATGAATATGTAAAACGGTTTGTATGACTTTGTAATGAAAACATGTAAGATTTTATTGCAAAATATAAATAAAAAACGATGGATTGAGTAGTAGCAAGCTAAGTTTTACTAAATAGTCGCCCATGAGTAAGAGGAACAAATGGTATGCAAATAGTATTCACACACAATGATTGTAAAGATATCAACCTATTTGGTTTTACGCAGAAGTATTGGAAACCCAATATAGTTTTTAGAATACAAAATAACTTTTTGGATCCCAAAATAATCGTAGAGATCACAAAATATGTCTGATTGGTTTGACTGCTAATGATCGATGTTATATAATGACAGATAAGACTTAAATATTTAATGGTTCGAAATTCCATACGTTCCCCGACTTTAAAACATTAACCTTTATTTGATTATGTCTCGTTAAATCACAATACATTGATCAGGATTAAATTATGTTAAGATCACATATACAAATACATTTTATAATAAACCTTATTGGCAAGTTTGCCTGGAATGAACCGTCTTAAAATCTTTTCTAAATGCCAAAACTTTGTTGAAATTGCACAATAGCTTTTAAAGCAATGAGACCATTAATTTATATCAAGATTTGAGAACATCCATTAAACCATCCATTTTTCAGTAGTGAGTTGCAATTTTTTTCACTGCTTTCGGAACCGGAAACCAGGGACTACTAGTGTCAAAGTAGGTATATAACAGGATCTGAAAAGTAGAAGAATTTACTAGTCAGTTTTATACAAATTTGCACCTCTGTTCGCCATAAATGTGAAAAAAGTGCTCATAAAATTGAACATGTTTCACTTATCGCGCTGTAAATCCAGAACTAGAAATCGTATCCTGATCGAATTTGGGCACTTGTTTAAGAGTTATAAGACCTTAGTTTGTAAGAAATGGTTAAGGATTTTCCGAGATAATTGGGTGCGCAATTTTTCATAAATTTTCAAATACACTTAGGTCTCTTTTTACGCACCGCGTGAAATAAACCGCGCAAAAAAAACCGCATAACTTCAGAAATCCGCGTAAAAAAACACATAACTTCGGAAATCGTTGTAACTATGTGAATAAACCCGCAAAACTAAAGAAATTTTTTGTTGATACCAAATATCTTAGAAATGCATGAAACGTCCAGATCTGGTGTAAGCTCAAAAAAAAATTTTAGTCGGTTTTGGGATTTAGAGAATTTGAGACCGCGTAGCTTCGGAAATCCGCGTAGAAAAAAAACGCTAAATTAAAAAAAATTAATGTCAAATGTCTAAGGAATTGAAAAAATCGAAAATTTTCTAAATGTCAGAAGTTTGTGATAACACCAGATCTCGATGTTTCACGCATTTCTAAGACACAACAAGAGCAACCAGAAGTCGTATCAAGATAAAATTCAACATCAGACTAGTAAAGTATAAGACATTTCGTTTGAATTTAAGTTCGTGAAAATCGGTTTAGACATCTCTGAAAAAGTGAGTGACTATTTTTTTCCATTTTTTGGTGCATATCACCCTGAATTTTCGTAGCCGGAAGTCGAATTGGACTAATATTTAATAGCAGTCTATGGGATCAGAAGACATTTTAATCTAAGTTTGGAAAAATCGGTTCAACCATATCTGAGAAACTGAGTGACATTTTTTGTCGCATACAAACACAAATACACTCAGAGACATTTGAAGACACACACGAGAAAAGGTCTGAAGTGCAAATGAGAGTTTTTCTTCGTTTAGTTTCTCTTTCGATTGTTATGGTTTTATAGGCAATCCCTCTTTCCAATTCTTTACATAGAATAACGACTGAACCCACTATGCCGTAATAATTGAAAGAGAAAGTAAACAAATAGAAACTGTCATTTGCACTTGGGACCTTTTCTAATGTTTATCGAGATTTGATCAGTTCGTCAAGCTGAATCGAATGTTATATCGGTTGTAATGTCGGTTTTTCACAGCGATTGTATAACTTTACTATATGAGAAAGGTAAAACATTACATTTCTAAATTTGACTCAAAACTGTTTCGATTTCTAGGTTTACGCCCATTCCTGTTTTGTGAATAACGTAGGAAAGGCACCATCACACCAATAGGTGGATTAAACCAGGTTTTCCTATCTAACCTCGCCGCTTCTTGCTCGGATTTAACGAAACCATGTCATCTAGCTTTGGGTAAACCATGAAAAACGAGTAAACTGACACATTTGTGATTTCTGCTGGATCGGAATAGTAAACATTTCTATTCTGAAAATCTGATGACTGGAATTTTCCAAGACTGGAAAATATGATCTATCATATTGGCACTGTCTCTAAGATTATAAACTTTAAAGAATTGACTGTCATTTTATTATATGAAATATGAGAGTTAAAATTATCTAAAACCAGTTGCGAGATATAAAAGAGTTTCGTTATATTTTCCTCATTGTTACGATCATTTCATTGCACGATTAGACCTCGAGTTTCTTTTTCATCATTTCATCGTTGAACCGATGGCGTTTTAAAATCATAACTTTATTCGTGATCCCATTCCGCCAGAGCCTAAACTCATTCAATTTTCTCGTCTATTGGCAAACAATTTTATTTATTCGTTTTCAACCTTAACCTAATTTTAGAGTAAAGAGAAATGCAGCTGGCCTCTAGCATTGGGTCTTCGATCAGCGGGTGGACAGACAAGAGGAGAGCGATTTTGCCTCAAACGGAGCAGCTCGACTGCCGGCGCTTTGATGCTCCACACGCCGTTCAGTTCGGATAATCGCTCATCGGATCTCTTATGAATATAGATAGGGAGTTCAAACGAGATCGGTAACGAAGGAATCATCCGTACCTAGCGATGCGATTACACCCCGGCATTGGTTATGATGCCTAATCCCATGGCAATTCAATCCGACAGCTGATACTGCTGATAATGGAAAGCTGGGAGGAACGGCAGTCGAAGCAAATCGGTGACTTGTGCCGATTTCATTATTTTTGTTTTCACAAATTGCTGGAGCAAATGGAAGCGAACTTTTCCAGTTTTAAACTTACGGCCAGCCAGAGTGTTACTTGGAACCATTTGCCAATTAATATCGGCTTCGGTGGTTTTATCATCGAGCTGCACCAAGCGGCTGTTTCCGTTGTTTACCCACTACACACCTTGATAACCGGTGCTCGCTCTTAGAGGTGTCACGCGACTGTAAATTTTAATATTTAATTAACCTACATCCGATCGCACTTCTGATGCTGCTGCTGCTCGGTTTGGAGTGTTTCCTTTTCATCGTTTGCACGCATCTCGGTACAATCCACGGCGATAGATGCTCGTTGACGTCATTTATGTTACGTCGATTAACTGAAGGTGTAATTGAGTCATTCAGTTGAAAAGACTTCCGTGGTGAAGAGGTGGAATGCGGAAAAAAAATGAAAAAAAATATTAGTACTACATTTTAATATGGAACTTGACACTCTACAGACTTTGCTATCGCATGACAAGTGTTACACCGAAAATTCTTCTCGGCAGCTTCTCACCTACATAAACGGGCATGGCACTAATGTTCCAAAAAATCTCGCAGCCACTATTCGATTACGTTACAAATTCAATAGTACCTGAAAAGAAGTTTCCTTTACGAGCAAATACCAACTCAAATTAGATTTGTTCCACCTAATGGAACCCGCGACAGAATGAATATATATTGATGAAAATTTTCCTAAATTGCTTATTGAAGTGCTTCGTTCGTTGTGCATGGTCTTACACTTTTACGTGTCGCATATTGCCGTCGCCGTTCAATCAGACCGAATGGCTTCATAAAGCTAGGTGGCGCTAGTCACGCTACGTAGCATGTGGCACAGTAACCAGATATTAATGCACATGAAAGCCCATCATATTTCGCTCCTACGGGGCGGGGTGGGAGATGCATCGATCCAAAACTGCAAAAAAATAAAGATATAGTTCCGGCAGGAAATATCTACCTACGTCTCTGATCCCACCAACACCGTGCGATTCCTCCGAACACCATCGCGGTGGTGATGCTTTCGGTTGCAGTGAAAAACAGGCCGGTAACTAGGAAACATAAATTTCTTCTCTAATTTCATCACATCCCAATGTCTGCAGAAAACCGCTACTACAACGGAAGAAAATCATTTTTTCCAGTCAAACGGGTGTACTGGCAATATTTTTACCGGCCATGGGCATAGGCTGTTTTCCCTCATGAATAGTGGCGAAACGCGTAAAGCGCTGTCTCGACTCGACCCATTTGGCACGGCTACACAATTCTCGACACTTGAGCGGCGTTCCCTGAGCCAGAGACACGTGCTGGGAGATGATGAATCCATTGCCCATACCTTAGTATGGAAGCCTAGGTGGGAGGGTTAAAATTGAGCTCCCTAAGAATTTTGTTCATTCGTAGTAAAGCAATTCCAGAAATTTGTAGCAGATCATCAAGACTTCACCTACCTTCGATTCCAACAAGTACCTATGCAATCGTCTATTGAATCGATTTGCTGTTTTGTGTTTGTTAGTTAGTTCGACAAATTCAGGCTAGACTAAGGAAACTATGCAGAAGAGCTTGGAATTAACGACGCAAAAATTGGACGGAGCTTTTGCACAAATGTCTTAATTAAGTTACCTTCCAAATCGAAGAACTTAAATGTCGTTTTCTTAAGATGATGTACTGTAACTATCTTTTAACACTTACTTTCCAGGATGCATGGAGCAATCACCGACAGCGGTTTCTGAGACATCTTTGGGTAGTTACGATTCTTGAACACTCTAGAATAATTGATACAATTGAACACTTGAATCGGCTGTTGGCAGTTTTTCACCGTACAACTCTCCTGGTTGTATGGTATGGGTATGATCATTTCAAATATGTTTCGAAGAAAATGCTTAGAGTATGTTGTTACTTATAGTCGGGAGCGGGTCATATCGCCGAAAGCCATTTCGCCGAAAGTCGTTTCGCCGAATGCCATTTCGCCGAAAGTCGTTTCGCCGAATAGGTCATTTCGCCGAAAGTCGTTTCGCCGAAAGGGTCATTTCTCCGTAAGGGTCATATCTTCTGCATGTTATTTCCCTTGTATAACTGATGTGGCGCAGCCACATAACCGAAGCCAAGATGGCTCGGCGGCACAAAGCCGCCGAGCCGACGCCAGCTGAGTCGGCCGCCGACCCGCCGTCGGAAGCGGCGGCCTCTTGCATACAAACCTGTAACCGCCTCGTTTGCCCGGTCTACTCAAAGCTAGGTTTCTTTGCTTTAGTTAGGTCCGAACGAGCGGTAGCGAGGTCGGACAGCACATGAACCATAACGATGTGGCGTAGCCGCATTAGTATTTTATTCATTTTCACTTAATAAACGGAAAATACCACCTACATTTGCCTAGTAATTGCTTTGATGCTTACTAGCTAATAGTCAACAAGTTTTCTTGGGAACTACTCTCTGAGGTTCATGAATCAATCTATATTCAAGAGTACAACAATCAATCATTATTCAAGAAGTACAATGGTAGGTTAACAAAACGGGCGTTAACGCTATCATCTTTCTTTTGTCTTTAATTTAAATCAATTCTAATTACGATTTCAGGATTCGGCGAAATGACACTTTCGGCGAAATGGCATTCGGCGAAATGGCATTCGGCGAAATGGCATTCGGCGAAATGGCATTCGGCGAAGTGACCCATTCGGCGAAATGTCATTCGGCGAAATAACCCTTTCGGCGAAATGACTTTCGGCGAAACGGCTTTCGGCGAAATGGCTTTCGGCGAAATGACCCTGATCCCTTATAGTCTACGGCAAAATTGAGTATATACATACCTTATGATCAAAAAAGAACCGGAATTTTATTTTAAAATTCCCGCGCTTGTCCAATCGGTAAACTTTTATTCTCTCAACGTTGGCAACATTTTTATACACATTCTGTCAAATTTTGACGCATATCGTACGATTAATTTTTGTTTGGCGTCTATACAAAGAAGTTGAAAAATTTTCGTGTGGCAATTTTTATAATGGATGAAAATTTAGAATAACGGCTCGCCTTCGAAGCGCCATTCGGTCGATTGTTGTGCGGTTTCGACGTCATATTCATAGATCCACACCTCATCACCAGTTATGATGCATTCGATGAATGTGGGGTCACTATCTGCGTTGGAAATCATCTTTTTGGCCACATCAACACGACGCTGTTTTTGAATGAAATTCAGCTTTTTTGGCACCAGCCGAGAAGCGACGCGTTTCAATCCATTTAAAATGTGTTCGGCTGATCCATAAGAGATGCCCAACAACACAGCAATCTCTCTAATCGGTACAGAACGATTTTGCAACACGATTTGCTTCGCCGATTCAATGTTTTCTTCAGTAACAGATGTTGTTGGGCGGCCAGGGATCTCATCATGATCCACGCTTGTACGACCACCTTTGAAGCGTTTATACCACTCGTATGCCTGTGTTTTTCCTAGACACGATTCACCAAAGGCCTTTTCTAACATTTTCAACGTTTCGGAACACTTAAATCCATTTGCAACACAAAATTTGATGCACGCACGTTGTTCTAAATTTTTATCCATTATAAAAATCGCCACACGAAAATTTTTCAACTTCTTTGTATAGACGCCAAACAAAAACTAATCGTACGATATGCGTCAAAATTTGACAGAATGTGTATAAAAGTGTTGCCAACGTTGAGAGAATAAAAGTTTACCGATTGGACAAGCGCGGGAATTTTGAAATGAAAATTCCGGTTCTTTTTTGATCATTAGGTAAGCCATTTTCAATGTAGCAAAATGGAGTGCACCCTTATGTGTTCGTCAAAATATTATATTTTATATATTTGTTAATCAAAAATGTTCGTGGTGTTTTGAATCAGTGTCATATATCAAAATCTGTTAGCTGTAAGGAAAGTGATCAAATTCATTGTTAACTGCAATTAAACTGTGTTTCAATCGAAATGGAACCGGATATTAGCACGCGAACTCAGGTAATAAGTCTTTGCTGCCGTGGAAAATCATTACAGGAAATGGCTGCAATCATTGAAAGACCACATTCGACAGTATACAAAATCATAAAAAAAGTGCAAATTCGAAGGGACTTGCTTGTTGGTAGAGGGTGAAAACGTATTCTAACACCTGAAGGTGAGCAGCAAATGTGCGTACAATACTAAAATATCCTAAAACAAGTATTCCGAAGTTGGCTGTGGATGTTACTGATAATATCCGGCCAGTTACTGCCGATACCATCATTTGCATGGCCGAGAAGCTCGGAAAAAAACGCTACTCTCCAAAGCCAATATAAAAACCTGTTTTAATCCACCTAGTGGTGTAATGATGCCTTTCTCATATCAATCATACTATCATATAGAATACTGCGATTCTTGAAGAATAACCAAAATCGGTTTGTTTGACCGTCTACTGATAAAAACTATCAATTGGAAAAGGTTTGAGGTCGATTTAGAGAATTTTTTAAGGTTTTTCCCCATTTTCAGTGATGGTATACAATTTTTACCCTATATTTCCGGATCCGGAAGTCGGATCCGCATGAAATTCAGGAATTACGTATGGGACCACAGGACCTTTAATTTGAATCTAAGTTTGTAAAAATCGGTCGCGCCATCTATGAGAAAAATTAGAGCACATACTTGCTTTTTTTGCACATTTTACCCCATAACTCCCGAACCGGAAGTCGGATCCAAATAATATTCATGAATTGTGTATGGGACCTCAAGACCTTTCATTTGAACCTAAGATTGTGAAAATCGGTTTCATCAGCCATCTCTAAGAAAAGTTAGTGCACTTATTTTCACTATTTTTTGCACATTTTACCCCATAACTCCGGAACTGGTAGTCGGATCAAAATGATATTCAGGAATTTTGTATAGGACCACAAGACCTTTCATTTGAATCTAAGTTTGTGAAAATCGGTCGCGCCATCTATGAGAAAAGTTAGAACACATACTTGCTTTTTTTTGCACATTTTACCCCATAACTCCCGAACCGGAAGTCGGATCCAAATAATATTCAGGAATTTTGTATGGGACTTCAAGACCTTTCATTTGAATCTAAGTTTGTGAAAATCGGTTCAGCCATCTCCGAGAAAAGTTAGTGCAAAAAACGTTACATACACACATACGCACATACACACACACACACATACACACACACAGACATTTTGCGTACTCGACGAACTGAGTCGAATGGTATATGACACTCGGCCCTCCGGGCCTCGGTTCAAAAGTCGGTTTTCACAGTGATTGCATAACCTTTCTATATGAGAAAGGCAAAAAGCGATTGCAAAAGAACATGTGAATTAGCCTCAGAATTTTTGGAACAACGTAAAGACTGTCCCAGAAAGTATGGACGCAACCAAAAACCGCTGCCATTCCGCAATGGTTCAGAATCTGTCAATTTTTATGGCTGCGTCCTGTCGTTTACACTATTCTCTAACCACTTGTGCAGTTGTTTATTCGTTTTCGTTAGTTTGTTTCGAAATGCGTGGACTTTCAGCAGAACAACTTCGAAAAATTGTGTACAAATGGTGCACAGAACGCGGACTGTCACTGAGAAAGATAGCAAAAATGGAAGGAGTAAGTAAAAAAAACCGTGCGAAATGCAATCAGAAAGTTCGGTGAGGATAACACCTTTGAGGATAAACCGAAAACGGGTCAAAAAAGGTCCTGCTAACCCTCAGTTGGATACTGTAGGCGTATACTGAAGGCGTTCAAGCAAAAGAAGGAGGTTTCAGTTGGGGATGTGGCCAAAAAAGTAGGCACTTCGAAGTCAAATGTTCTTCGTGCTAAAGAACGTTTGAATCTTCGAACCTATAAGAAGCAGAAACAACCAAAACGTAGTCCGAAACAAGAAGCATCGATCAGGCCGAGAGTTCGAAAGCTGTACAATACGATTCTAGCTGGAAATTTGAACTGCATAATCATGGACGACGAAACCTACGTGAAACTCGATTACAAATCCTTGCCGGGGCCACAATATTATACGGTAAAATACGAAAAA
Organism: Malaya genurostris; assembly: GCF_030247185.1. Lineage (NCBI taxonomy): Eukaryota > Metazoa > Arthropoda > Insecta > Diptera > Culicidae > Malaya > Malaya genurostris. The sequence goes on from NC_080571.1 coordinate 260,036,323, forward strand.
GGCAAGTGTTGAACCAGTCCGAGACATCGATTGAAGTCGAAAAATTTGGTAAGAAAGCTATGGTCTGGCAAGCAATTTATAGCTGCGGTAACGTTTACAAAAACGACTTCTACCCATGATTCGAAACCACAAGGATCCTGTTGTTTTCTGGTCAGATCTTGCTTCCTGCCACTACTCGAAATCAACGGTAGAATGGTATAAATGTCACTTTCGTCCCAAAAGACATGAATCCACCAAATCGCCCACAACTTCGACCAATTGAGGAATTTTGGGCATTAACGAAGGCACATCTTAGGAAACATGTCTCGGCAGCCGAAACCATTCAACAGTTCAAAAAAGATTGGAACAAAGTGTCAAAACTTGTCGCCAAGAAGTCTGTACAGAATTTAATGAGGAACGTTCGCAAGAAGGTGCACCAGCTAGTCTACAATGGCTTAGTAGCAAATGTTGAGGATAATATTCTGTTGTTGTAGTCTAATATTATCAGTATATCGAATAAAATTTGAATATCTAACACTTGTGAATTATTTTCAGCGAAATCAAAGTGCGTCCATACTTTCTGGGACAGTCTTTAATTTTTATTTTCCTAGCAACGAGAGTCCTGTATCAAGCATACGTCTGCATAAAACTCAAGGCACAAAAACTTTGTAGATGCACTTGATCGGTCCACCTGCGCTTCGCTTTTTCGTATCCCGGCCGGATCAGATTCAAGAACCATTTTAACTGGACTGTCGTCCGGCATCCTATTGACATGTTCTGCCCATCGTAGTCGTCAAATTTTAGCTGTCCGTGGTTCGATGAGTGGTTCCTCTAGCAGCTGTTCAACTCGTCTTCCATCTACTCTCCGCCATAGATGGTCCGTAGAGCCTTTCTTTCGAAAACACGAAAGCGCTATTCACACTAGGCCGTGACGTATCGGGAACGGGACTGGACCGGATCCCGTCCGGGTTACGCTTCAAATTTGTTTAATGCAGCTCCATGTGAATATTCTAACTAGACCGTGTCGTACCGGTGTCTGTATCGACACACGTCCGAAGCACGGTCAAAGCATGCGTTAACTCAAAGTTACTATTGACAGGTACTTGAATGGTCACATGTTTGCCATCCAAGGCTCCAAGACACAGCGGGAAATTCCACAAAAAATCGTTAGCAATCTTCTTCCACATATCTTCTGTTGGTTTCGGCATTGCATCGTCGATTAAGGAGCAAGACTCTTTCTAAGCGTATGAGTAATGTCAACAATGTGTGCGTAAAAACAAATTCCGACGCTTCTTTTCCTGATTTTAATCAATAAATCTTCCATATGGTTGAAAAACAAACCGATCAGTTCATTCTGCTTAAAATTTCAATTCAAGAAAAATGAAAATCGTAGTCTAAAACTCCTCCGTTTTCCCTAAAACTGCTTGAGAAAAATTATTTCAGTTTCAGCTTACTTCCACTGACACATTTGATTAGCAACAAACCCTCTCTTCCTCTTGCAGAAATTATTGCGCATAAAGATTTACGTACCTTCTATAAGTAAACCCGCACAATAGGAACCTATTGTTTAACTCGCGAAAGGCAATGGATATGGAATGTTGGAAAAAACTCGATTTTCAAAAGTCTGCACAAAAAAATGGCTGCAGCACTATGAAGCAAAAAATGGCTGCAGCATTATCTCTGAATACAAATGCATTGAAAAAGTGTTGCTAACTTTTTTATTAAGGAATTAAAATCTATATTCATGGAATGTAAGCAATTTTCTATAAAACGTTGGTGAAAAATTATTCAAAATTGAAACTTCATCCAAAAAGTCAGGCTTAACATTCATTTCAGAATAAATTTAGGTTAAAAAAGATTGTTTGAAACTTAATAGTTCTAGTCACTTTGATAACCAGTTTATCATTTCTATATTGCACTGCATATATGAATACAAAAATCGATGACATACGGACCAAATAAAATGTACGTAATACTAATACTCGATTAATCGATCGATATTGCGACATCCCTAGACATCATCAATCTAGTAGACAGTCCCAAGTCTGTAACTAAATGCTATTGTTTTTTGCGTGTCTCCTGTTGCTAAATATCTTAAATCATGAGACGAATACAAACTATAAGCCATCTCAATGATCGTTATACAATTTTTGGTTGGAGTTTTCTTGACATTTACAAAAAAAATCTTGTTAACAATTCAATGAAAATATCTTAAACAATCTTAATCGGAATGTAGTGCCATGCTTTTTGAGACACGGATGAATTTTACTCAACAGCGAGTTGAAACAGGTTTCTGACATTCGGAAATATTCCTTGATCTCGTCATTCACAAGCGGCTTATATTATAAGGTGAATTCACCCTCAACTGCTTTTTTTCGCCAAAGTTCGGGCATCCAAATCTTATTTCTTTTTTTTTTTTTTGTTTTTAAACTGCTGATTATCTTCGTTATTCAGAGCAATTGCAATTTGGCCAATTCTTCGTTGGAAAAATGTGCCATTTTCGTGAGGAACAGAAGAACATCAAATGCAACGATTGTGTATGTTACTAATAGCAATGGCAGCGACACGGAAAGTGCACGATATGAGAATATTTCATAAATAAATCCTGGCACGTCGCGGTCCCGTTCCGGATACGTCACGACCTAGTGTGAATAGCGCTTAAGGGAGCGTTAATCCTCAGCCAACATAGTCCATATCTCGTGACCATAGAGAACAAACGTTCTAATGAGTTTTGTTGTATTCACGGCCCTTTTTGTAGATGGTACATACCACTCCTTCCATCCATTCCTGCGGTAGAATCTCCTCCTCCCAAATCTTATAAAATGTTTCGGTCTGTTTCGCGCCTGTCTGTATCGTTTCTCATTCGCTTTCGTACGGTGTTTCATATCCCTCCAGTCATCTTCAAAAGTGATGCCAAATGTCTTAGAGTTGAATGAAACGTCGAGGGCCATTTCACTGAAAGAGTAATTTCGCCGGAAGGGTCATTTCGCCGGAAGGGTCATTTCGCCGAAGGGGTCATTTCGCTGAAGGGGTTATTTCGCTGAAACGGCATATTGCCGAAAGGGCATTTTGCTGAAAGGGCCATTACACCAAAAGAAGGCGAAGGGGTCATTTCGCTGAAAGGGTACTTTACCGAAAGGTTCATTTCACCGAAAGAGCCATTTCGCCTTACGGGTCATTTCGTTGAAAGGGCATTTCGCCGAAAGGGTCATTTGGCCGTAGAGATCTTATCTCCGAAAGGACGTTTCGCCGAAAGAGTAATTACACCGAAAAGATTTTTCAACAGAAAATATCGTATAGAGCATAAAATCTTTTAAATTTGATGAAGCACCCGTAAATGTATTGTAGTATTGCATTCGAGTCTAACGGTCTCTTTAAGGTGAAATGTAGCGGAATGCGAAAATCGCGTTTTTGATCAATTATTCAAAAACTAGACCGATTTTCGAAAAACCAAAAACACTTAAGTTTTCGAAATCAAATTTATCATAACTAAGTATTCTTAGAATTTTGAAATTTTGCTTTGCCGAGCCGTAATTGGTTTTTGAAATGTATAAACGGTCACTGTTCCGTCCCACGGGGATGATTTTAGAACTGAAAAGTAGTATTTGTAGCAGAATTTCACAAAGAATCTGAAAATGCAACTCAAAATTATAAAATTTTAGCGAAAACAACCGAAAATTGAAAAAGTTTTCATAAACTTTTCTGCATTTTTTTTATTGCTTGCGCGCTGCTGTTTCGTATTGAGGTGGTGTGAGAAATGCACGGTGGGCACGGTGGCATTATATCGTGAGCGAAAAATAGATATAAAATAATGACGCAAATTCATGCAGCATTGGGTTTTGTGTTGAAATAAAAACGACTTGAATACAATAAAATGAGTATTGTAAGAAATCGTTTATTTTCTAAGTAGCTGTCATTTATACAAACAATGTGATAAACATTGAGGGCCAGCTTCGAGCCAGTCATCATGGAAAACTTATTGGAATTCATTGGTTTTTCAATTATTATGAATACAATGAATCAACGCTTGATTTTGCTTTCAAAATCGATTGAATAATAAGGAACTACGAAATAACTTTATATTCAATTTCGTGCCCCAAATATGTGCTTGAGAAAAGATTCACTAAATAATTTTAAATGCATGGTATGATGAACTATTAGTTATAATTGGAATGTAATCTAAGAAATTATTAAACTATTGATGATTTCTGGCACCGGAGGCCAGATGCTGTTTGGTCTTCGGTTCGTTATCGTTGAAACAGACATTTCTAGACTCATCATGCTATACAATTCCGAAAGTCGCTTCCGAAAAAAAGTTAATGGTGAATACTTTTACGTAAATTCTATCTCATCGGCGGGCAGGGCCTGATGAACGACTGGCAAAGATATCGAAAATACTTGAATGTTCTCTTGTCTTCAATCGTTCTTTTGAAGGAGAATCGATGCTTGCTACTAAAATCAGGCATATACATGGTTAGCAAGTTAGTCAATACATATACATTTAACCTCATGTTAATCATTCATAATTACTCATGATATATAGCTCTAGTGTAAGAGTAATCACTAATAATGATGATTGAATCAGCATATATTCAAAGTGTGCAGAATTCTAAAATCCTTTACGTCCCGTCTTTTTTACAAGCCAATATAACGAGAGGTAAACCCACTGCGCTCAATCATTGAAAAAAGTTCTTGTTTCTATGTGGCCTTTTTTCTTGGTACGCTTTGTGCGACGGTTCGTTCAACTGAAGCGGATAAAATTTTGCGCGCATTTTATGACGCTACATTTCACCTTAATGAGAACGGTGGTTTTACTGCCTGATTTAGGCAAATTCTGTTCTTGGTGATTTTCAGTTGAAAAAATTTCTTTTGAGAAAGATCACAATTAGTGTGCGAATCGTCGGCCAAAAGTAATTGTTCTTATTTCGGATTCGGCCGTCTCTTATACAAACCTGTAACCGCCATGTTTGCTTGGTCTATTCAAAGCTAGATTTATTTGCTTTAGTTAGTCACGCGTACATTAAAAGCGAAGCCGCATTATACAAATACCGTGCCTTGGTGATGCACCAAAGTGAATGTTGTGATGTTTAGTCGTTAATAAAATTTTCTGGTAATTCCATTTTGAGGTACATAAATCAAACTGAAAAATTCCATCAAGAGAGTATTCTTACTGAGTTAAACACGGAGAAAGAAATGTATCTGTCATTTAGAGTAGGAAATATTTCCGACGTATGACTTAAATCAACAAAACGGGTGTGAACACTTTCCTCTTTCATTTTTCAATTCTAACGGGATTCTAAGACGGCGAAATGACCATTTGCAGCTAAAATGATTCTGACTCGGAGAAATGATTCTGACTCGTTACTTTTGATTTAAATTTAGTTTCTTTTAGAATACGAAAAGTAATAAGACAAAATCAAAAAAAAATCTTCGGTCATTTTTGAACAAATTTTACAGTACTTGGAAGGTTTCACTTTCAATATCTTAGAGATCCACCGATAAGAAGTGTTTGCCTTTTCGAAGAAAATGTTGGAAAATAACTCGTAAATAGTTTGCTGTTTTTTCAAAATTGATAATTGATAGATGCTTATAACTTTTACTAATTCTATTGAACTTTTTACATTTTTCGTAAATTCTTTCTTCATACATTTATTCTGTTTTGTTTTTTCTCTCCATATTAATCCAATTTTGTCATTTTACACTTACAGAGCTCTTGGACTCTTTGCCCCGTCGTAATGAGAATGGTGCAATAACAACGGAGGAAAGAAGAATCCCAACACACACAGGACCCAAAAAAAAAAAGGAATCAGTAGAAGAATTGACAACATCATACGCACAACTGTGAATTGCAGAAGGATTTTGGTGGTACACAGGCGCATAAAGCTTTCGGATCCCAGTTCAGCTTAAAAGTAAATTTACGATCGAAATAAGTTTCTCTGCCCAGAGTGCTATTTGATAACAGCTTCCGAACACATCATCTAGGCCATACGAATTCAGTGCCAAACTATACCGCTTAAGATTGAACGGTTACGGACATTAGAGCGACGTTAGAATATAGTTTTAGACACATTAACCAGATAAAACTACTAGTCATTTATTTAGAAAGCTAAAAACTGAAGGAATTGCTTTCAGACGACACTTAGGTATTTGGATATTAGTCACTGACTGGCACGACGAGATTTTATCAGATAGATACTATACCAGGAAAGCGCCGCCAAGATAAAAAAAAATCGAAGATAAGCGAATATTCAGCGTTTGTGTGTAACAGCGATAAGATAACGAGGCACGATAGTGTTGAACGTATTTTTGTTGAGATTATCTCTCATTAGTAATGCCCAGATCCAGTTCGGTTTGATGCGTAGCACACTATAGACTCCTAGGGAATGGGTAACAAAAATTCGTGCTGCTCGTACTCGAGTCCACCGCCGACGCGGAAAACCAAGGAGACGCCAGTGTTCGAGGAGCATTTGCCTGAAGGTGAACTCTCGACTAATAACTTGCAACACATCTCAGAGCGGGAAGGTGACGATGGTGAGCATGACCCATCGGTAGATCCCTCGGCGGGGACAATGTTCCTGGAACGATCCAAACAAAGCCTAGAGAATGGAATGACCAGGAAAAGGTCTCAGCATCAGATAGCTCCCCAGGGAGGAACCATCCTGAAGAAGAGTAGTTCTTGTTCGACCATCTATTTAGATGACTCGACTGTATCACAGCCGAACCTCAAAAATACGGTGAAATGTGTTTCTCTGGCAATTTACTACCACATCAAAACCCGTAACAGCGAGCGACGGATAGATATCTTCGACGAGAAACTACATCCGCTGACCCGGGATCCGGTGCCGGATGATTACGACCAGCACAACCCGGAACATCGACAAATCTACAAATTCGTTCGGACGCTGTTCAACGCCGCCCAACTGACAGCGGAATGTGCCATCATCACTCTGATATACTTGGAAAGACTACTAACGTACGCCGAGCTAGACATCGCTCCATGCAACTGGAAACGAATAGTTCTCGGTGCTATCCTGCTCGCCTCGAAGGTATGGGATGATCAGGCCGTGTGGAACGTGGACTACTGCCAGATCCTGAAGGACATCACGGTTGAAGATATGAACGAGTTGGAAAGACAATTTCTCGAATTGCTACAGTTCAACATCAACGTACCGTCATCGGTGTACGCTAAGTACTACTTCGATCTGCGAACGCTAGCGGAAGCAAACGAACTCTCATTCCCGACTGAGCCCCTCTCGAAGGAACGGGCCCAGAAACTGGAAGCCATGTCCCGGGTAATGCAGGACAAAGCTACCGCGGAAGCACTGAAGAACGGCATGAAAAAGTGGTCCTCCATTGATAACATCCACCAGCAGGGCAACGTGCGGCGTAGTGTGGCCATCCTGTCGTGATTTCGTCGGATCGTGGACGTGTGGTGTTTGCGTGTTTTATGTATTGTTCATCCTATGCCAACTCTGGGGATAGTGTCATGTTAGATAGTGACATTAGCGGTAGAACCAGCATCAGTAGTAGCTGGTAGCTCGGTCTTACCTGTTATGTGAGGCCAATTTTCGTGATGATGGGCATCGAAAAGCAAGGAAAGTCAAAAAGTGAAACCAGACGAATAACGTTAGTATATGTATGGATAAGGATGAGGAGAGCGAGATGATTTTACATGTATTTTGTATGTATTTTTTATGAAAGACAAGCAAATCCTGAATCAAATCCAACAAAACTATTTTATACGAGATCTTTCGTGAAAACATTGCAATTTTTAGCAGTTTAATGCATGTTCTTATGATCGCTGAATGAATATTGTTGTCTACAAAGGAACCTATTTTGTCTTTACTGATGAGCTGCGTCTTTCAACTGTTCCAAGAAAGAAAACATGAATTTTGCTTTGAAGTAGTTACACTCGAACACATAGCTTTTTAAACAAAATTTAATCCATCGCAACGTGTGGAAAAAAAGATTCACTGCCCATATTCGTATTGTATCCCTAAGTGGAAAATTGGCATGTTGAGAAAAGGACGCTTCCAGTTTTATTTAAAAAAATTTTTAATGATTTTAGTACTAAAGGGGAAATTTAGTACTGTTGCAGGAAGTATTCGTAGCACATCGTAAATATTTCGGTGCTACTTGTATATCATTTGCACAGAATGGGACGGATATCCGGGTATTTCGCGAATGTGACAGTCAAGAGGTGATGTTTTCTCACATTTTACAGAAAAAAAAATATTTTTGAAATTTTTGAACATATAGTAAAAACAGACTTCAATCGTTAAATGTAGGAACTATGTGGTGGTATTTTGTTATGATCTGTTATTCTTTCTTATTAATTCAGTTTCTGTTACTATTAATTCAGTTATTACTTATTATTTGGGTGCCGCAACGTAGAGGCTCTGTACCAGTGAAACAGATTGATTGAATCTCACAACTCTTTTTTGGGGTTTAGTTTCCTTTTAACATTATCTCGCAAATATTATAACATTTTCTTGAATCTTGATTATTTCTATATTTCATCAATGTATTATTCAATTAAAATCAATTTATTTTTTTTATTAAACATGTTGTCATTTCCCCCATGATACCTATCTTGTGGATTGTGTTGTAATCGCATATTGGACTCAATTTCTTAGGAATCAATATCCAAATGATCTATTTCAGTTTTATGAACGAAATGAATGTGTTCAGTTTCACGCGAGTATTTTCAATTTCTTTAATCGCGTTTCATTGTCATATTTCAAGCTTTTCTAGGTCGATTTATTTTCAATAGATCCTTTTCCAAATTTTTGATCCTGTTTTGAATTACACTCGCTTAGACTACAGCAGAAGAAAACGGGTATCATATTCGATTCCAATGCATTCGCTTAAGTCTCGAGATCAAGTCAAATATGTGTCTGTTTTAAACTTGTGCCAAATACGGAATATTTACCAAATCGTGAAGCTCGACCAGATTGGAACCAATAAAGATAAACTGCTTTCGATTTACTCTTACACTTGTTTTACAGAAGAAAGAAGAGCCCTTTCTCAAATTAATTCCTAGCGTGGAAGAAATACTTCCATGATTTGTTTTGATAAATTTAAATTTGTTTTGCCCTCCCTTTGGTTGGTGGGCTTGACGGTATTGCAAACATCATCACATACAATCAATTAGCGTTACAATTTGATAAAGATATGCGTTACAGTTTTTAGTTTCATAATTGAATTTAATGAATAATATATGGAACGACTTGAATAAGATGTTGATTGCATTACGCTCCAACATCCGGGGTTGGAGAGGCCGGTAGGGCTTAACTGAGCTCTTTTTTATGTTTTATTTTCATACTACCGGCCCTTATTACCAGTGTGAAGTGAAAATTAAGTAGAGTAAACGTATCCCAATTGGGTTTCACACGATGACAATAAATAAACGGTAAATCGAATCCATCTTTGACGTTTATTGGTGGTTTGTGTACCATGGAATACTGTGGAATGAAATAGAATATTGTAGAATATAATAAAATAATAATGACCGAACCAATGAGCAAACCACTGATAGCTGTCAAACGATGTTCATCCAGTTTATATTGTGAGGATGTATCGTTTGGGACCTGATGGGTGAGATGATGTGTGAATGAATTGTAAGAGTGAGTGCATGCAAGAACGGTAATAAAGGCCACCGTTTCAGCTCAGGACTAACGATCGACCAATAGAATGGATAGAAATTGGGTAACGGTACCCCCATTCATCTCAAATCCATTAGTCATTTCATGTACGAAAACCATTAGTTAGAGTGAGATCTGTTATCTCTGTTTGATAGATTAATTTCAAGAATAACATGAAATTTGGAGCATTTTTTTTTGTTCGTTAAAACAGCAGTATTGAATCATTTCTGAACTACTTTTATGTGCCATTGCTTCTTACAGACAAGGCAAAGATTTTGTATTCGATTTTATCTCAATAAATTTATTGAAAGTCGAGTAATCGGTAAAATAACATGGTGACTCTACTAATGAGATGACTATTGGCACACAAATTTTAGTTAGAATCTATTAGAATAGAAATAGTAACTCAATGTTGTGATGCTTGCTTGTGGAATACATGTAGGTATGTATGCATGTGTGTATGCGTATGTGCCTGTGTGTATGTATGTGTTTTTGTGTGTACAACATACATTATACCGTTCCCTCGGGTGTGTTGTATCAAATTGGTTGTGACACATTTCGATTGCGAGTCAGTGTACCAGATGTTCAAAAGTGCCTGAGCGGATGGTAATATACTGTCAAGAATCAACCGAAGATAACGAAATGTGAACATGCTGTAGCAATACTATTAAACCCAAGTGTTATTATCATTTAAATAAAAACGCATGTCCTCAGTTCTTATCCGTCAAACCATGATGAGCTGCTCTACAAAGATCAATGAAACACTAATTTTTATTTTTTTTATTTTTATTTTTTTTATTTTTTTTTTGTTTTTTTTTTTGGAAACGGATGACTGGATGAGGAACAAGAAGTACGAAAATGGTGAAAGAATTAGAAAGGAATATTGGCAGCAACATAACATGCCAGCAAAAGTACGGAGTGAAAAATGACAACAAAAGACACGAATCACAGCTGAATAGAACACTGGAATTAAGGTAAAACAGAATACAAACTATGAACAAAGGTAAGAAAACCAACATGAAGAAATAATAGAAACTGCTGGGTAACAATGTAATTTCCTCATATTGAAAGAGGCGTTTATATGGCGCGCATGCGCTAATTCGGCCTGATACAAATTAACGGGGAGGGCAATACATTTTGGACAGGGCTGTAAAAAGCTGATTGGAACCCTTTCCCCACCAAAATGTAATATAAGGAAACTATAAGGATAAATTTAAATTTGTTTTGAATGATTTTATCGCTTGCTGCTATACGAGCATTAAATTTCATTATTAAGTGAATACTATGGAATATTGAATTTCAAAGTCTCAGAAATTTTTTATTGAGTGGTTGATACCATCGATTGGGGAACACCATCCTAGGATCTCAAATCCGTACACGTACTCTATGTACCATCAGAGACGATTTTTATTCTACTTACCTACTCACACTTTATTTAGTGACCAATTTCTCTTCGTGTGTTGTTTAGAAAAAACATTCAAGATATGCGTTGTCCTTCCGATGATTGAGTCTGGAAATCAGTTAAAAATAAAACGTTTGATTTCCAGTCTTAACGCACAGGGTCAGAGAGTTTTTCACAGGGCAACTGCTCCCTTATTTATCTCAGCTCCACCATTCATCTCATATAGGAAAACCATTAATTAAAGCAGCCCATTGATTGTAGGCTGAGTACATGCTAACTTGACTGATGAAATGATTATTGGTAATTTTTTTTAAGCAAAATAACATGCTAACTTGCCTAATGAAATTCCGTTTCACTCTTTTTTTTTTTTCTTTCTTAAGTACGTATGGCTGGCAAAACAAGATAATTCGAAGAAGCAAATTTCGACCGCTTCTAACATTTGGAAGGATAACGTATTTATGAAAAAAAAAAAAAACATTTGGAAGGATCGTGTTAGACAAGTGAAATATTCCTATCCCGGCTACTGCTCGAAGTTGTAGAGTCACATCGGTCACACGTATAAAAATCCAGTGCCGGTACCATGATTGAGAAATTATGAAATCATGAAACTTGTCTTCTCATGAGATCATATCTATTATTAATGATTTTATTAGCAAAATGATTTAAATCATGAAATTTTTTATGGGATTTGCCCACAAAATCATCAGAGTTTCTGGAACTCTTTGAGAATGTATATTCATCACTTTTTCAATGCAACAATGCAACAACCGTTTCCGGCAGAAAATATGTCCCCGGAAATTGACTGATCGTCTGAATCGTACTCAAAACTGTCTGAGCTTAGGTATTACGTGATGAAACGTGATTTCAAAATCGCGACTTAGCATTTAAGGTTGTAACTGGCAAACTTTTCCAGTCTTCTAGAAAAAAAATCTGCCCTTCGCGTACAAGTGGGACTGAGCGGATGTAAACTATACACTCTAAAGAGAAATCGGACAAGCTTTGGTTGATTTGGATCACGCATGTTATAGTAACGCAAATGTCGCAAGAATTTTCGCTCACCTACTTACAACGACTTAATATATATCATTGGAAATGCTAAATTTTATTTTTATTAACAAGGAGACAGTTCAACAGCGGAATAAAGTGCCAAAATTTTGCCTCTGTTGTGATTATCTATTTTTGATTAAGGGGCTGTCCATAAAAGACGTCACGCCGCAAGGGGGAGGGGGGTGTTTCATAAAACGTGACCTTTTGTGACAGAGGAAAGGGGGGGGAGGTTTTTGGAATGTGACGTCCAATATTTTCAATGAGCGCATTTTTGAAATACCTAATTATATAACTGCTTTGTCCATTTTTCTGAAAAAAATCTTCACAATAAACGTTTACATTCTATAGAAAAACGTGTATTTGTTGATGTAAAAGCTTCTTGTAAATTCGGAAATGAATGATGCAGGAAATGATTTCTGTTGTGATCAGCAAAAGTGCATGGAGGAGCGAGTAAAAAAGCGAAATTAATAAATTTTGCCTAATATGAGTAAAAAAGAAAAAGATGCCTTCAAACGGTTTAACTTAAGTTATGCACTGACAATTTTTTCAGTAATTTGATTTTCTAGCATTGATAATAGTATATCATAAGAATTTCTCTTATCTGATTCTGATGCAGTTTATTCAATTGTACTCAATTTGAAAAAGGACGGGAGATCAACGATTTCAGACGTAGATCATGTCATGTCTTATCTTGATCATATGTGATTTTCCTACACCAACATCAAAGCTTATCGAATCATCCAATGATTGAACTTACATAAATCAAGAATCATTTTAGCTCAAAATCACTACCCATTGTGTGACGGAAGATCAGTACCGGTATTGATCGATGTGATTTAAAATTCACTGATCAACTGATCATAAAAAGATTCTCCGGCAGTGATCTTGTTTTGATGAGGTTTTGGTCTTTATTTTCTCAGCCCTGTATGCTACACTAAGGAAATATTATTCTTTACCTAATATATCTGTGTACCCCTAGGAGGAATAAAACAGATGATTTAAATGTTTCATTAATTCCAACCAAATACTTTTGTTAATTTATATAATTGATATTAATAAAATAATTCCGATGATTTTGTAGTTTTAGGGATATTTTTCAATCTAATGACAGCATGTAATTAATAAATTGATTTTTGCCTCATATTTGTATGGTTTGTCATACATATTGAGAATGTATTGAGATGAATTTTATTTATTTTGAATTCGTGACATGTGACACAGGGGGGTGGGGGGTCTTTGCTTCTGTGACAATTTGTGACAAAGGGGGGATGGGGAGTCAAAAATCGTCAAAAAAGCGTGACGTCTTTTATGGACAGCCCCTTATTGAGAAATTTCATATATAGAACAAACGATCTATGCCTGATTTTTCTTTGAATTAGAGTTCCGGACATGCTCGCCAACATTAGTTGACAACAATGAATTTTCTGGTTTCTTGTTAACCAATGCGAAAAGATTTAACGAGGAATAAGCACAGACTAACCGACAAGACACTCAAATTAGATTCTTCAATCATTTTAACGGTCATTTCGAATATTCCTTTAGTTGGGACAGTACACGCATATGTCATGATGTCGCCACGTTACCCTATCAAAAACATCCTGTCTGTCATCTAGACTGTGTTTATTTTTTTCATTTACCAACAGAGTTGCCATTTATACAGAATTACCTGTAATGTATTGATTCGTATACGTCCATGCGAATTTCATGCAGGATACAGATTCAATACACATTGCCAAAACTATATACATAATTGTGCCTACTTCTCATCCTCCAACGCAATACAAGATCGAACCCGTTTTGTTACAATATTTACTTGCTTCTGGTCTACCGCCACTTAATTTCGTATGAAAATTACCAACACAATAAAAAATAATCTAGATGAGCAAGGTTGAGTCAAATAAATGGTTACCTTCCAACATCACTAAAAAAGTTAAATATATTCGCCCCTATTCTGTATTTCGTTCGAATCGGATTGTTTCGATCGAATTCGAAATTTGGCATTCTATAGCTCGATCGATTCGAGTTTTCCATACAGAAGCATCACTCGATCGAATTAGAGAATGCAAATTTTTACATTCGTTCGACTAAATCCGATTCGATCGAAATACAGAATAGGGGTGATTATCAACGTAATCCAATAATTTATTGTGATGATTCATTTTCAAATATAATGATGAAATCAGGCATCCCTGCAAGCAGCTGATCGGTGTTGACAAACGAGGGGAAACCAACTAGTGAAAAAACTTTCACATAACACAAGGGGTGTACCGATAGTAAATAGTTCGCGCAGTACAATATAGGTGGAACTAGTGCATAACGAAAAATTATTTTATAAGAATTTACTCATACTGTCATGTCTGTTAGTCTGTGGAATAAGCGTCAAAGCAAAAAGACAATGTTGCGAATCAGTATGTCTGAGCCATCAAAAGAAAATAAAAATATAGTAGTCGTGATATGTAAATTATTCGTGTTTATATTTTTTACATTATTTTGAATAATCATTCACTACGTAAAAGTCTATTTGAAACATCTAATAAGTTTAAAAACATATTGAGGCGCGCATCTGATGAAATGAAAAATAATGCAATCAAGCTTCAAAGCCTATTGCTTCGCATATTAGCATGCAATTTACAACTTCTGTGAAAATCTAAATAGTAAGAAACTCAACAAAAGTGTTTCAGTAGTTGACTTGACTGTTCTCCTCGACCTTACAAAACGTTCCACTTCGTTCCGGAATGATAATGAGGTTCTCCTGCTTATTACAGAATTTTTGCAACTACATACACTAAAAATCAATTTTACCTATTTTTGAGAAGAAATCACTCATTGTCGAGCTCTTCTATAAGCTACCCAAAATTAGGTCGTTATCTACTCAAAGTTTGACTTGATCGTAAAAAATGGGTAGCGTACTTTGTTATGGCATAACACTTTGGGTAAACTTACATTTACCTTTATTTTGAGGTCATCACTCGTTACCTAAAATTGGGGAGATGCCCTTTAGTTGTTTTTGGGTAGGTTTTGGTCCAAAATTAGGTAACGGCTGGTAAGAGTGTACAAAGATTTGAACATTTCTCACACAATTGCCACAAGTGTCAAATACACATTTTTGCTTTCTGTTTGAAGTACATGTGTATTCAGTCGGAATAAAACAAAAATGAACTTCCGATTTTAACTTACACCAAAACAAAACGTGATGTGATTGCACCCCGTAACAAAGTGATGATTGCAGTGACATTTACAATTATTCGACAGACTGCTCCTTAAAAATTTTAAATGCAGCTCATATGCTAGGCTGTATATCTGCTATCTGTGGTTTAATGCGTTTTAGATGTTCTGGGTTTTAATATTTTGAACCAATACAAGCCTTACCATTTTTTCGCATTCCGGTCCGGATACGGTTTAGTATCAAAGAGTTTCTATTCATCTTTTTACTGGACTTTTTATTCAAAACCAGTAAAATTTTCGGTTTTTTTAGTAGCAGCTCGTGCGAATATCTTCGGTTTTCTTCCAACTGTCAAAATAGAAGAAGCTGAGTGTCCCGGTTCAGCCTATCTACCTGCAGTTACTTTGCCTATGCTCACCATAATTTCTTTCTTACATGTCAACAGTTAGACAAGCTGTAGTTGGTATTTCAATCATGAGATTCTTTGACAGTTGAACTACTATCACTAAGTCAGAAAATTTGTATAAGTTTAGATTTTTTATCCAATGAACATTCTATTTTTTGAGCTGAAGGACTTAAAAGTTTAAACTGAGTTGAATTGTCGATTTCAGAATGTCCCCTTAATTTATTTAAAAAAAAGCAAATCACCTTTCTCGTAAACTCAAACCGAAAATTAAGATAACTTTATTTTCATTATTTTAATTGATACAGCACAAACATTCGGCCATATATCAATTAATTGAAAGTAAAGTTTAAAAATATTCCTTTGATCTTCTTTTCAAACCTAGACTTTTATGATGACATCATTACAGCGGTCGCGAAAGTCCCCAAAAACCTGGAGAAAAAACATTGTGTCAATTCCTGAAAAGCATAAATTCATGTACTCTGAATCCAATATGCTGACATGACGAAAACGAAAATATCGCATGATATAGTCACAGTTGTGAAACTGCTGGAATTTCGTCATGTATGCTCGAACATTTCAGTTAAGTTAAGCATACACATTCGGTAGAACTCACGAAAAATACATTAACCGTCATGTCCTTACTTTGAACCAGTTCTTCTAGCATCAACTTCCATCTTTCCAATCGCGCAAAATTAAACATAATTGAACTAGATGTCGAATCGCATAGATAAATAAGCACACATACACACAAACAAACAAAACAAAAACTAACAAATGATATACCTAAACGCAGATTTTGAATCGAAAGCTAGCAAAAGCAACAGAAACCCGAAAGTAATTATAATGCCGTCATCAAGTAAAGTTAGATCAGTTATGTGAAAAAAAAATGATACAAACAAGATAACGCAGAAACAAAATTCTGATTACGATAGAACTACTCATAGAAGCTTAGTGGATAGAACAGATAGTTTAAGTGAAATAGTGAATAGTGAACTTCAGTTGGCGAAAGTACAGTTTCAAACTAAAAAGTTATAGCTGAGGTGCCGACAGTTGCGAACACAATTGAAAGAATTAAGCCAGGATTCTTTGGCATCGGTAGCAACCGAAACAAATGCTTTGCTTCGGCGTAGATTTTTATTTAGATTTTTTTCTGAAAGAAAATAAAAAGAATCCTAAAACACTAGAAGCATGAACTCTAATCACTAGCGGTAGTTTAATAGACAAGTAAGCCAATAACAGTCGTGTAATTTCCATTTAATGTGCTGCAAATTGATTCTAGATAACAGATGATAACAAACTAAAATGGGCGAGTCCAAAAAGCAACAACTATTTCGGGCAAACAAAAAACGGTAACTTGTAGTTTTGTGATGATGAATTGATGATCGAAAACAAGATTGTGGAATATAGAAGAGTATCGTACCAATTTATATGTAACTTTAGCTATTGCGAGAAGACTATAGTATATGGAAATAAAATATGGAAAAAACAGTGAAAATTTATTGATACCATCGGGAGCCTTTGTACTTGTATCCGAATGTCATGTTGCTGCTGGTATATGAAGACTTGATTGATCACTAACTCGAGTCTTTTCTACTTTCTCATCGTCATTTCCAAAGCGAATAGTCACTCAGGGGTTTTGATACTACATGGGTACCAGTTTGTGTTAATGCCACCTCGTGGATCAACATAAACCGCTAAGCAGATGTAACGTTGGTAAAATTCTATCGTCGGCCATTAGTATTGGGAGTTAATCAAATAGTCTTTCAATATCGATGCTTTCAACTCCGAGAAATAGTGCACCAAGCATTAAAAAACTCTGGGCTTTATCGGTTACGTCACATATGAGATTACATCTCTAGACCCAGAAATGTTCGCCATAACCCTTTAAAATTTGATTAACAGATTTCCAATAAGCCTAAGTTTATCGAATTCGTTGAATCATGTTGTAGCCAATGAAAAACGTGCGGTTAGTGGGTTACATCACTCATACTATTCACCCTCATTCTTGTTTACGGCCGTATGCGATACGTTCGAAAGTATATCAAATTCGTATTCCCGTTTACGTTCGAAACGATCACACTTTTAAACATCGTACATGCATAAAAACAACGCTCATCCAACTTTAAAATATCAGTTCTGTTACAGATTTTAGTTGTAATTAAAAATCTTTGCTATCATTTGTTATTTGACTTGTTTTTTTTCGGTGACTTTGTATCATCATGTTTGCTTACGTCCGTATCGACAATTCGACGAACACATGCTTTCGAACGAATGCGACCAAGCTATCCATTGTTTTCATTCGAACGTGTACAGGTAGTTTTTTTTAGGAAGATTCCAAGCATCAAGGAAGTGACGAATGCTACATAATAAATAAGTATCGTACTCAGGACCAATTTTATTCAAGTCGGTAAATGAAATTTTCAAATTAAACTTCGTGCAAAGTAAAAACGCATTTAAAAAGTATCTGCGAAAAATATGTTGCATTTTTCTTCCAATTTTGTCATGTTTTCGATAGTCTACATATTTATTTTACACTGGTAAAATCATGCATTTAATATAAAATAAAGCATGTTTGCCCATAGCGTATTTTCCATAAAGTACCTAATAGATGTAAAACTTGATGTGTAAAAACTTGGAACCGCACATATATTCGAAGGCTCACCTGAAAAACAGCCTTTTACTATACTGCTATGCTTTCTAAATGTTTTCTGCAAAATATATGATTTGAATACAAATCACCTTTAGATTTGGAAATGAATTTGTTAGAAATCGGCTAAACTTTTATCAATGTGTTCGAACGATTGATTCGCAACATAAAACTGACGAATCGAAACCACGGCATTTCGTCTATTCGTCCGTAAACGAGAATGGGACTTTTTGTTCGTACGAATGATGTTTAAATACTCGTATCGTTTGAAGCTAAACTGACATACATTCTAGCGTTTCGCATATGGTTAATCACAAGAATTGGACTGATTTCATCAAGGCTTAGCATTTATTTGAAGAAATTTACTGGTATTTGAATATTTTGTGGCAAACGAGTCGCGTTCAAATTAATTCGAGTGAAAACAAAAATGGCTTATTCGTATTCGTTCGAAAGTACCCGTTCGTCGTATTGCCGATATGGACGTAAACAAGATTGAGAGTGATTATGTCTCCAGAGCCGGAAGTGACAATCAATTAATTTTCGAACTTGATCCAACACTCAATAGTAGCTTTCAAACGAGTTTAGACTTGTTAAAATTAGCTCAGTTATCTCTTAGAACATCCAACGCTTTTTGTCAGTTAAGTCACTTATACCATTATATCTCCGGAACCGGCAAAGACATCCATTTGATCTTTGAATTTGAACAGTAGTTCAATATTAGTATTCAAATGAGCCTAAAGCAGCCCTTACCCGAGAATTATTTTTGTCATTTTTAATGATGACTAAGTAATGATATTTTAAATTTGCATAAAAAACTCGTCATTACTACACCACGTGTGTTCATTGAAATGACATTATTTTTTTAGTAATGACACTTTTAATGATCGTGTAAGGTCCGCTTAAGCTTGTTGAAATCGGTTCAGCCATTTTCGAGAAAAATGAGCGGTAAAAATATCTTGGAACGGTGCATACATACGCACAGCCATTTTCTGATCTCGTCGAAATGTATGTATGTATGTATGTACTACGGGTCTCCGGGGCTTCGTTTGAGAAAAATCTGCCTGTGCGATTTTCTTCGATGGTTGCTTTCTAAAGAATGTAAATTACTCCTTAACTGATTCAGTTCGATCAGTTTAGCAAATCAATGAAAATAGCTGAATGAATCATTCGTCAATTCATTTTTCGGAGTCGATTATTCCGACAGATTTCCGAATCAACCGGTTGTAGGCGAAATTCATTCGGAATCGGTTGTTGCACTGGATTTGGAATTGATTCGGAATTCCACATGAAAATTCCTCGCCGATTCGGAATCCATTCGGATCTGATAATGTGGGTAGCTCCGAAAGCGAAAATTTCATTAGTATTGTCTCATCAAACCAATCCACACCCACATTATCAGATCCGAATCAATTCCGAATCGACGAGAAATTTTCATTCTGAATTCCATGTGGAAATTATGTGGAATTCCGAATCAATTCCAACTCCAGTGCAGCAACCGATTCCGAATGAATTTCGCCTACAACCGGTTGATTCGGAAATCTGTCGGAATTGTGTGAGAAGATGGGGACTGAATTGTGAATTCGTCTTCTTTTTCTTTTCCGATTTTGCACGTTTTCGTGTTGATTTTCAGTTTATTTTTATTGAAAACATTACATAACTGAATATACAAATTTAAATCTTCATGTTTTTCGGATATACAGAACTAGTAAATAACCAGTTCTTCTTAGAATTCCAACATAAACTGTTGAAATTCGCTGGAAATTAACAAAACGGCCTACCTTAGTCAGCATCATCCATTCCTCTAGCTGGAGTGTAGAGAAAAGGCTTAAGGCGCCTAAATTTCACACTAACACATTCATAAAATGAGCGAATAGTCAATGACATTTATAATGTCACTGTCAATCGGGTTGATCGAGCAGCCATCTCAGGCGAAAATTCTAGCACTGAACCGATCGAGCACTGAAAAATCATGCAGTCGAGTAAGAATTCATTACGCATTCCGTCATTTCGATAATGTGGGCAGTATCTGAAAATCCACTTTTTTACCCAGTAAATTTGAACACTGGACGAATGAATTCCTAATCAGCGAGAAATTTTCATACGGGATCCCATGTGTAAATCATAATGAATTACGAATAAATTCCAACTCCAGTGCAACAACCGATTCCGAATGAATTACGCCTACAACCGGTTGATTCGAAAATCTGTAGGAGTTTAATGCGAAGATGCGGACTGGATTGTTAATTCGTTTTCTTCTTATCAGAGAAGCCAGATCTGCAGATTTGTCTGTAAATCTGCAGATTTCGTACATAGTGCTGCAGACATTTTTTGTTGTGCAGACTTTTGAAATTGTCGCGACTTTTTGTTTTGCTCGCCCAATTCAGTTTAGCGTATCATACTTTAAAGAGAAATGGCTGCCAGCAAGGCATACTTGCTGACTTAAGATTTTTTTTCAGAAATACAGACTTTTCCAACATTGTCTGAAGAAATTTGAAATTTTAACCTGGCATCTCTGCTTCTTATTCTATCCCGATTTTGCATTTTTTCATGCTGATTTTTAGTTTATTCTTTAACAAAAACATTATATAATTGAATATATAAATTTTAATCTCCAAGTTTTTCGGATATACAAAACTAGTGAATAATCAGCTCTTCTTAGAATTCCAGTATGAACTATTGAAATTCGCTGGAAATTAATAAAAAGGTCTACCTTAGTCAGCATGATCCATTCGTCTAGCTGAGTGTAGTGAAATGGCGTAAGTCGCCTAACTTTTACACAAACACATTCATAAAATGAGCAAGTATTCAATGTCATTTATAATTTCACTGTCAATCGGGTTGATCAAGCACCCAACTCAGGCGAAAACTTTAGAACTGAACCGATCTAGCACTGAAAAATCATGCAGTCGAGTAAGAATTGATTGCTCATTCCGTCATTTCGATAATGTGGGTCATTGCTCATTCCGCCTTCTTATAACAAGCGGTCTTTCGTTGGTTCAATACGTTGTATCCTTGGTCCAGGAGTGAAAATATATGCTAACAACGAGCACGATGGATGTCTGCTACTAGAGGGCGGTATATATCGATGATATAGGACAGGATATATCGGGGTTCGATTTTCAACTCCGGTCCGAGTTTTTCTGTCCCTAAGAGGCGAATAACCTCTATGATTGAAACAAAAAAAAAGGTCCGATACTAGCTATCACCAAATACATCATATTAACAAGATATCCAGCTCTCACATTTCCCGAACAAATCATTGGCAACATCCTTTTTTGCGAGCATGTCGCCCTCAGGTGAGTCCGCATCGAATCTCATACATAGAAGTAGGGAAGAGAAATGTCAAATTCGTGCACGCCAAAATATCAGGGCTGCGCACCCATACAATTGACATGATATGTTGAATGTGATGCCGTGCGATGGCGTTGTTGAACTGAAGATTGATTTCGCTCCAAGCTGACAGGGTCTGGTTAATGGCAGCGCAAAGAAAAAAAAAACGTGTGAAGGTTACAGGACATTTCGAAAGCAGAAAAAACTAATAGCAACAACTTGCGTTTAATTGTGTGTTTGTTTCCAATAATTGTAGAACAATAGCCTCGACAGTTCGAAGGCATTCCATGTACAAAGCATTGTTGTGCAATGTAG
This sequence comes from Malaya genurostris, assembly GCF_030247185.1. Lineage (NCBI taxonomy): Eukaryota > Metazoa > Arthropoda > Insecta > Diptera > Culicidae > Malaya > Malaya genurostris. Next base: position 260,058,256 of record NC_080571.1, read on the forward strand.
CAATCGACAAAATTTTACACAGTTCTTCAGCTACTAGTATCAGGATTTTTCACTTTGTGGACCTTCATCGTTATCATCATCATCATCATCATCATCGTCGTCATCGCTGAGTTCGTCATCAATTCCTTCGAGATCTTCTTCGAGGAACAGATTCTCATTTATTGGAGCTGCATCCGCTGATCCAGTCGCGGTTGTTGCTACTGCACCCTCCTCAGTCTCACCGTTAGTAGTTACAGATTTGTTAGCGTTCATTTTCTCCCATCGATCCGTCTCAGCCACGGTACCAGTATTATCCGCCTGTGGAATACATTATGTTTAAACAAACCAAAAAATATTTCTATGAAATCAAACCGTACTTCTTTGATAGACAACGAAAGCATATTCAAATCCAACTCTTTATATTCAGTTGCATCATCATCATCTTCATTTCGGCCGTAGCTCTCGATCGCATCTTCACCCTCATCCATGCCAAACTCAACCAACTCGGGATTGAAGCTAAACATTTCTCTTCCAGAAAGTCCATTCTGTCGGCCGGCCTTAAAGTCCTTTCGTTTGCGCTCTTCATCGTCGAGCTCGCGTTGCTTCTTTTCTATCAGTTTACGTTTCTTCCAGGCAAGGAATGTTTCTAACGTGACCCGAGTCTGATTCGACCCGAGAGCAGCACGTTCTGTTTCGATCAAATCAACCAGCGAAATTTCTTCCTTGTCCGCTTCCATTTTCTTTTTATCCTTCTTCAACACATATCCTGGAGGCAGTGCATGCCGGTATATGCACTTTTCACCGTTTGGGCATTCCCAAAACCACCCGTAGAGTGAACGTTCTACCGCATCCAAGAAATATTTGCAAATCTGTAAGAGCAAACTGCCATTAAAGTTTAAACAATAAAATATTCAATACGTACAATAGCAGTAGTTGGCATATTCTTTTCTTTAGCGTGCTTCTTTGCCACAACTTCTGCGAGTTTTTCTTCGGTCCAGTTTTCAATCGTATCATTTTCGGAATCACGCATATCCACGTGAATCGATCGTTTTTCCGCTTTTCGTTCAATAGACAGATCGTGGGAAAATTTGCATTTATCACCCTTGGTACAGGTACCCTGCTTGAAAAATGCACAGAGGATCGACTTAGGATCAACGCCCTTTTCGATCTTTTGCGTTGGAACGGGTTTGAAAAGAGCAGCCAGCTCCTTCTGTTCCTTCAACTTTTTCTCCTTTTCCTCCTTCTTAGCGTTTGGATTGACATTCAAATTATGCTGTCCTCCGCTTTTAACCTGCTTCTCTACTTGGGAGATAAATTTCTGTTGTTTAGCTCCCTTTTTATTTTTCAACCCAAAGGTTTTATCCTGTAACATTTTATATTGATATGATTTTATTAAAAACTGTTTTCAAAATGAATACTTACCTCGATAATTTTTTCCTTCTTTTTAGTCTCCGCCTTTTTCGAAGCACCGGGTGCGGGCTTTTTTGGAGGCATTTTACAATATTTTATCAGTCTAGGTGTGCGGAATATACAGCAAAAACTATATTATTTTACCAGGAAATTCAAACAGGCATGCGAAATGCACACCGCATATACAGCAATTTTTTAAAGTTGTGAAAAATGACATTTGCGATTGATGATTGCGAAACATGCTGACTGTCAAAATATCATACGAAGGGATAGGATAGTAAATTATAGAAACAGGTGATAGTGATATAGTACGTAACCGATTTACCTCTTCTACAATTTAATATTGTTCGACCAAAGTACGACTTGATAAGAATAGCTTTTTCCTTTTTTTTAGCCGGAATCCTTTTTTGCTGCGAAATTCAAATTGTATTCCCTACTGGAAATGGCATGAAAGTGCATCCATACTTTTGTGTACATGTTTTATAGTATTTTCTTCATTAAATATAATGTTTAAATCAATTAATATATGATCACAAATTTTAACTGGAATGTTTATTTTATATTTGAAATTTCATATTAATTTATTGCTCAAAATCTCGGCAATAACACTATTGAACACCGATAATTTCAGTAATTTTTTTTCCAAAAGCGACGAATATCTCGATAACTTTCAGTCTTCCCCAAACCGAAAATCTCAGTAAATGCAAATTGACTGTCGAAAAAATAATACCGAGAGTTTCGGTTGTTTTAATGTTTGCCGAGATGATTGAAGAACACACGGCTGTCCAAATCTCGGCAAAGTTTTGCCGTGGTTTGGGAAAAAATATAGGTGTGTAGAGTGTTGTCCATGTTATGCTATCTCCTTCATTCTTTTGTTATAACGAAATGAAATGAAAATGTCAAACTCAGTCGAAACGTAATCAATCGTAAGATCCGCACACGATATATACGGCATGGTAAATTACTTTAAATGTACTAAATCAAATAAAGACATCATATTACCATGATATTCAGTTCTCACATTGCACGAATAAATCGCAAGAGAAATACACTCAGGCAAATTGAGTAGTGAAAATCATAAGGCAAATCTTATGATGCATCAAAAATCACCAGAGTCACCATTTCATAAAATTATTATGAAAATCATACCTCATCTACCACTATTATAATAATTTCAATACGAACAGCCTATGAATTCCATAATATATGAGAGAAGGTATGTTTTCCGTAATATTGTAGAAAAAACAATACGATTTGTTGTTACAAAACCTTCCACAATTTGGCTTAGACCATTGAAAAATATTTGAATGTATTGTGAACATGATTTTTACAATAGAATGTATAGGTGCTATACACACTTAAATTTTTTAGCTGAGTCTCGGCAAAAAAATTTTGTGAGTTTATAAATGATAAAAAATTTATAAAAAAATATGAATTGTCAAGTTATTTGCACTTTAATATAATAAGTACTCCATTGTTCATGAAACTTAATTTAAAAAAAATTCTTCATGGGGGGGGTTAAAACCCCCAAACCCCCCCCCCCTGCGCACGGGCCTGGGTTCCATGCTTCTTCGAAGATTATCCATTTTTTCACTCGAGAATTTCATTAGAAAATAATCGCACAATGCGAAGCGAAAATGTAACGCGGCAATAAATGACAGCTGTCGTGCTGAATCTCGGCAACTGCTAGCGCATATTCCGAAATCTTGGCAAACGTCTCTGCTGATGTCGGCATATCTGTTGTTTACTGATAAATTCAGCAAGCAATTATACCAAATTTCGGCGAAGTGAAGCATTTTACCGAAATATCAGTGAATGCATTTAACGAAGCTCAGAAACATGCGTATTGATTACTGAGCAATCAGCAAATTTACGTGTTGCTGATCAGTTTCGGCATTTTATTATGCCGAGCTCAAGAAATGGTTTTAAGTGTGTAGTATTGTAACAATTCAAATCATAAAATTTTATCATACATGTTTTCTTCGAAAACAATCAAATGTACAGTTTGCATATTGTTCAAAACACCACGTGTACAATAAATTCAATTGTGAATCGTAGAAACAATACATTGAATAGTTGGAAGTGAAAAAAATCTTATCTTATTAATTCACGATGTAAAATACACTGGTGGCGTGACAAGACATTTTTTGTTGTGTTCGTAATTTTCTCACGAAGTTAAGTATGGTGCGCCAGGAATCAAGCATAAATAAACGACCAGTTCAGATTGGGATTTCACTTCGAAGTTACACCGGTTGTCGCGCAGCCTGGCGAATCTTTGGCACTAAATGTGGACATTTTTTCTTCAAGGGCTTGCAAGGTAACGTCGAAATATAAAAAATTGAGCACACATCCGATTCTGTTGAAAGAAGGATTTGGCGGATCGCACTGTGGAATCTATTACAGTTATCAAGTATAATGGAGTGAGTGTGCTGTGGCTGGCATTTCACACGCTGGTGATGTTGTAAATGATTCCGAATTGAATGAGTAAAATGTTGCACTTTTTGATAATTTTAATTGATAAACAATGAAGACCACACGTTGTTTGTTGCTTAACCGATCGGTTAACAGATAATCAATACATCTTGGTTTCACAGTTCCTGATAGATCCAACAATATTTGCCTGTAGCTCTTTAGACTCCTAAGGCTGTGAACCATTTCACGGTTAATTTTAACTTTTGGTTAAAAACTGACACTTGAGTGGTTATTTGGTGTCGAGTAGTTAAATTTGACTAAAACTGTGACCCATTTCAAAATTTGACGGAAGGAAAGTTATTTGGGTTTATTTTTCACTGGAAATAATTCCAACTAAAGAATTAGTATTAGAATTTTCATTGCGAGATTTTTTTCAGTGTTGGAAAATAACTATCGATCTGTCAAAAATAACCATGCTCTCGAGCAGGGTTATTTTTGACAACATCAAATTAACCACTCGAGTGTCAGATTTTAACCAAAAGTTAAAATTAACCGCGAAATGGTTCACAGCCTAAGTAAGGTTTTATTTGACTTATTATATTTTTTTCTGACAATTTATTGTCAGAACATATATATTTTGAAAATTTATATGTTTTGTCAACACCACAAGGAGACATCAATCCATTGTGAAACACCGAAGATGACAAAATGAAATCATTCCAGACTACCGATGTTCATATGGAACGTGCTTTTTTAATGATGGTCGACGTGTTTCTGATTTTGTTAATTTTTTTTACAGAAGGAAATTTCTGTGACCACTAAGTAATCTGTGGTCCCGAAATGTGCATAACATACGCGCCAGTTCTTTACACTATTGTACTCCAGTCCGCAAAAAATAAACCAGTTTTTTTTTAATAACCGGGTTCTTCGGTGCTCGATGATATGAAATAGACGGATCATTTCCTGGAATTCGACGATTGAAACATTCCAAACTAAAAAGACAACCGCACTAACTCATAGAAAAACGTGATCACTAGGGTATTTTACATCGTGGGCTCAACCGACGTGTTTGGTTCCTAGCCCTCATAAATTTAATTGTCTGTCAACTTTTGATATCGATTGACTCCAACGTTGCCAGGTATACCGATTTTTCGGTATTTATACTGATATTTGACCTCTATACCGCAATACCGATATGTACTCCCAAAATACCGATAATTCACGGATCGTACAGATAAAAACCGGTTCTCGTTTTTAGTTTGGATAGATATGAGAACCTTTTTTTTGCTCACCAAAAAGAGCGTTGGTGACACTTTCCTGGTACTTATGTAGACGAGATTTTGATACCAATGTGGTACAGATAGATTTTTACGCCGATTTTTGGGAAAATGATTTGGCAACGCTGATCGACTCACCGATTTTATTTTGACACTCTCCCCCATTCTCTGTTGTCAAATTGCGGATTGTTGATTGGATGTGGTCCAGCAACTACACCGCCGTCATCACTTTCTGATTGCCCATTTACGCGTAGTAGTTTTGTGACGAGTACATAACAAGAGGTACAGCTGTAAAATAAGTGAAAGAACATATCGATGGCTGAAAAGCGACGATCCAAGAAACGTAAAGATGTAAGTAATAAGGAAAGGCTTACGTAGTTGGCTGAAGTGCACTTTAAAACGTAATTTTAATCATATTCGTCCTGCCGTACGCTACCACGTCGATGCGAAAAATTTAGCCTGCCTTAGATACAGACATGGAGAAAGTTTACTGTGTTTTTCCTCTACTGCATATGTGTGCTGTTCGCACAGATGTTTCTGTTCTATAGATTTGTGTGCCGTCGTTTACTCGTCTCTCCGGGTTTTATTATTAAGATTAGAAACGTACATGGTTCTGGTAATTGATCAGAAGCTGTTATCATTATCTCCAAGGAGAAAACGGGTAGGGTTTGTTGGCTCTTAGGAATGTTTTCTGCATTTGACGTAACGGGAATTTTAGTCCGTTTAGTCAAGAAAGTCTCTGATTCACCAAAGAGATTGGATATTTACACGACTCACAGAGCAATTTTCGAAAGTCGTTTATCAGTGTAATCTTTTTCAAAAATTAGAAATTGGGAAAACATTTGAAACCATTCTATAAAGTTTTCGCTGGGGCGATTCACTGAAAAAACATGGTTGCCAGTTTTTCAGCAGTCTATCTCTCTACTTAAACTTAGAAGTACTGAAATTATTTTTGTATACCATTGACAATCTATTCTATTTTAGGAATATACTGGTCCTGGAGGAGCCGAACAGGAATTAGAGAAAGCCACCAAGGAGGAGTATAAAGTGGCAAAATGGCTCAAATCGAACGTACCTACAAAGAAAACAAAATTTTTAAATCACAATGTGGAATACTTTTCGTCGGGTCGAGCTGTAGATGCATTGCTAGCGTCAAAATTTGCCCAGGGCGATGGTTGCCTGTTTCCACACCGACAGGCAGTAATTGATTTTATGGACGGGATGTTGCATCACAAATTTTTCCATCGCGCCAAGAAGGTCCCTGTTAGTGAGCAGGAACTGAGGGGAAAAAGTAAGAAGCCTTCGGAGAAGGATAAAGAAAAAACCAAGGACGACAAAGCTACCGATGGTGGTGAAAGTAGTCATGCCGAGGGTACTGGAAAATCAGACAAGGCCGCACTAGAGAAGGAAAAACGTAAACGTAAAATCCGGTTGGAGATGCACCCAGAGCAGCTTTTCGTTGATGGCCACGAAGCATACGTCTGGTTGTACGATCCCATTCCAATGCACTATTGGATCTTTGGCGCTCTCTTAGTTGTCGGAGCAATTGTAATCTGTTTATTCCCGCTGTGGCCACCACTGTTGCGAAAGGGTGTTTACTATCTCAGTATAGCGGCTGCCGGGTTTTTGGTGTTTATTCTTGGGCTTGCCGTGCTACGATTTGTAATTTTCTGTCTTGTATGGATAATGACCGGAGGCAAACACCATTTCTGGTTGCTACCAAACTTAACCGAGGATGTGGGATTTTTCGCATCGTTCTGGCCACTCTATGATGTAAGTTGGTTCTAACTGAAATTGAATAGATTCTCCGTTTAAACTCGATGTATTTCCCGTTTTAGCACGAGTATAGGGAAAGTAATGCCGATAAGGACAAAAACAAGAAAAATAAAAAACGAAAGCGCGACAAAGATAGCGACGCGGAAGACGATGCTGGAGTTGGTGTTAATGTGCCACCCAAAATAGACGAAAGCAGGGAGCATGAGACGGAAGAAAGTCAACTGCGGTACCGTGGAAAAGAAATGAAAGATTCCAAACAGGAGGACAGCGAAATTGCAAATGCTAGTGATGAGCAGGAAGAGGATCAGGGAGAAGAGGAAAAGAAGTAAGTGTTAATTGCTCTTATTCTTCAGAAATACGAGTCTGTTAGTGACACACAGATTTCGAAAATTGTGTCAACATGTGAAGCTACAGTCGTTATCGCCATGTTTACATTGGCAGAATGCGTTGTCATGACGTCAGAGACTCGTAAAATACCGGTTGAATTTGTTAGCGCCCAAAAGTAGTCAAACGTGTGTTGATTGCTTTTGCTTCCCTGTTCAACTGGATTTGCAATTCAAACGTATTCAAAGACTAATGCTCGAGGGCAAATTCAAACAATTGTGAGGTGAAAGAATCAAAATATGAATAGACTTAAACTAGTTTTTATCGCTGCAAAGTGGGCAACTAGTTTGTGGTAGTTGATCAACTGCTTCTATGTTGCAAACATTATTTAGTGAATTAAGAAGAAGCAGTTTGAAAGGGTTTTAGGAATAATGTCAAATTCCACAATTTCCTATATATTGTTGAGCCCTTGCACCAGTTAAAACAAATGTCCCACTTCATCTTACGCTTCATCAATTTCTCATTTCAGTTCACCCTCGGAGAGCGAATCGGAAGGGTCCCAACGGTCGTCCACTGGAAAGGACTTCGAAATGGTCGACCCTGATGATGTAAACAATTCGTAAAGCACGAAACAAAGAGCTAATCACGCAGAAATTTATAAACAAAACAGAAACAGACATTTATGTAGACACATTGCACATTAACAGAAGCAACCATTTATAACTGCTACCTATGAAGGACACTTATTCTATGCAGAACCGCAAGTTTATTATAATTTATTTGTAGCCGTTTTTGTTAGTTCAAAAAAATAAAATAATTAGAAGCTAGTGTATAGCACCAGAGAAGCAGCGCAGTCCAATCTGTGGCATGTGATAAAATGACGCATCCATTCAATGTAAAGCTGCTGGCCGAGATGAGATCTGATTAGAGGAAACCGACAGCAACAGAATCATTCTCTAGAATTTGGAAAAGAAAAAATAACGTTAAAAGATGTTTTTATTTACAAAGTCCAACTTCGTCAAAATTCCGGGGGAGGATAAATTTTGAATCAAATGATTTGCCATTTGTTTGGCATATTAAACATGAAACTCATTGAGTATGAATTATCAATAGTGCAAAGGATTGTTATACGACCGTTGATGACGTGTGCTATCGAAGGGTAGATAAATTTAGTCATCATCGCCATTAGAATTATTCCAATCTGATTTTTATGTTGGACCATGGTGACTACGGCGGAAAAACAAAATACCCCAACAATTAATCACTGAAGGGTAGATCAACATAATTCGTTCTCCACATCGATAACGCATTGTGCGCTGGTTTTGAAGAAATAGTGTTTCAATGGAAATTTAAACAAATAAAAAACAAAAAGTTAAAGATTGATATACATATTCGAATCGCTAGATTGCGTTTGCATGCGTGGTGCATTTTATCACATTCGGTAGCCTTCAAAATGATCATGGATATGAAGGCAAGGAAGGAATATGTCTCGCCAAACTTAATTGCTTATAAAACTGCACCCATTCACTTCATATTCCAACACGCTGCTACAACTGTGTTAGAAATGACAATATCCAGAAGGCAGTTACTGTAGGCACTATTCATTATTGCAGCTGCTAACTGCGGATGTTGTTAGAAAGAAATGGGCCCAGAGTGAATGAAAATTAATGCGCGTAGCTTTCATACACTATGCTCGAGCTCTTGAGAGATTAATTATGGAGTCATCTTCCTTAGCTCAGACCATAGATGGTTATTACGGCTTTGTTTTACATACGATGACTTGTTTTCTGGATGGTATTAATTTGTAGCACTCAAATCATGTAAAAATTAGAAAGTTTAAATTTCATTAGTCACGCGAAACTTGAATTATTTAGAAAGTTTGTAGTTTTAGATTGAGAAATAATTGACAGCATATATACCAATTTTATCAGAATGTTTATTTGTTTCAATACATTAAAATTTTAGTGCTTGCTTTTCCCGTATCTTCATATCGGAATATTTCCATATGAAGAAAGCGAACTCGATCGATATGTTGAATGAAAATTTTTACATTCGATTGAAATATTCCGATTTGATCAATCAGTTTCGATTCGATTCGGGTCTGGTTTGAACAAGAAAAGCTCGATAAGTTTCGAGATAAACAACTAAAAACCTGCTTATTCCACCTGTTGATGTAATCATGCCTGTCAGATGTCATCTATACTGTCATCTCTATTACTTTTCAGTGGAAGTTTTGTCTTGAATAAAAACACACCCAAATAGTGTTTTTTTTAATGACGTTGTGCACTGGTGGCATGGATTGCGTGGAGTTTTTCATTTTCGAGCAGAAGTGCAGTCTGTAAAACCGAAGCAATCACTCCACCGGTATTTTTCAATATCTTTTTTGAACAAAACATGAAAACATTTTTTGAGTTACATGATAAGGAGTGTTGAATATTTCACGCAGTTATGCAGAGAAGTGATGCAAAACACGGAAAACAGAATAACTCCTGAATTTCATTCGGATCTGACTTCTGGCTCCGGAATCACAAGTTTGAGTGTCTAAAATTTCAAACCGTCTTATAAAGCGCACCGATACGTGCATGCGGTGATACGAGTGAAGGAAACACAACACCGCCTCTACGAACGAAGCATGCTGTCTGTGGTGTTCGATTTCATACACGCTACAAAGAAAACGAAAATCAACACCGAAGTACGATTTTGAAAACACAAATGAGTCGGAGCGTTCATCCGTTTTGAAGAAAACAGAATCACGGCTCAGGCACGAATGTCTGTTACCGGTGTGTGATTTTTGTTTAATACGGCACTGAGGTAGACAGCCTAATGAAAGTTAAAAATAGTACGAAGTTTTCGTAACAGATTGCAAAACTGTTCGAACCCCTGGTAGGCTTGGCTATTCAAAAGCCCTAAAAACTTACTGCAACTTCGACAGTCTCCCGATTCCGGTTCCGGAAACAGTTATTCAAAATGTCCAATATGAAACATGCATCAATTTATCGTGAAATGTTAATGAGGAAGGTACCATTACGATGGTTGGTAAACGACTGGACAATGCGTAATTCAGGCCCCAATGTGGTTTCTATCCTCTTGTCCAGTAACTCCTATCCCTACCTCCCCGAGGTGCCGGCTGGGATACGAGTAACCATAGAAAATCTGGTAACCAAACCCGGTGGGACCTTGGTCGTATGCTGACAGGGAAGGGGGGGCTTGACTTCTCTTTACAGAGAGCGAGCCTACCCGAGCGTTTGTTCCCCATGTTGGGGCGGCTCGAACCAGCGTCTGTTCTCCATGTTAGGAGCGGCTGATTACCGTCCTTGTGTCAGTGTGAAACTCTAAACAGTGCCTACACGTTGGCCCTTCAGCGAGACAGGAGTGATAGGATGTGCGTATTGAAGGGCAAGGGCCGTTTCTTAAATTACAGCATCATCAACGTGCACTGCCGACAAGAGACGAGACCCGAAAACGAGAAGAAAGAATTGTACGCGCAGCTGGAACGAATCTACGACAGCTGTCCACGGCGGGATGTAAAACTCGTCATCGACGATTTGAATGCTTAGGTAGGCCGGGAGGCAATGTACAGGCCTGTGATCGAGCTGGAGAGCCTGCACGCGGCAAAAAACGACAACGGCCAACTATGCGTGAACTTTGCAGCCTCCCGAGGAATAGTAGTTCGAAGCACCTTCTTCCCCCACAAAGATATCCACAAAGCAACCTGGAGATCACCTGATCAACATACGGAAAATCAAATCGACCACGGTCTCATCGACGGGTGATTCTTCTCCGACGTCATCAATGTCCGCACTTACCGCAGTGCCAACATTGATTCTGACCACTACCTTGTTTGTATGCGCTCAAAACTATCGACGGTGCACAACACTCGTCGCGCAGGAACGCCGGGACTCAATCTCGAGCAGTTACGTAGCGTTCGTACTTCAGAAGAGTACGCGCAACAACTGGAGATAGTGCTACCAACGGAAGAGCAGCTTGGAGCGGCGACTCTTGGAGACGACTGGAGGAACATAAGGTCCGCCGTAAGTAGCACTGCTGCAACCGTACCAGGTACGAGGTTATCATATCGAGGAAATGACTGGTTTGACGGCGAATATCAGCAGGCGAGGATGCTGCAAAACCGCACGAGAGCGAACGAGGAACGATACAGACAGGCGCGGAACAGACAGAACACGGTTTTCCGGAGGAAAAAGCGACACCAGGAAGACCAAGATCGCGAAGCGATGGAACAGCTGTACCGCGCAAGTGACATAGGGAAGTTCTATGAGAGTTCGTTCACGATACGCTATAGGCCGAAATGTGCAGAGATACCAGTGGTAACCTTCTCACGAACAAACGTGAGTTGATCGACAGGTGGAAGCAGCACTATGACGAACATCTGAATGGCGAAGCACAAGATACAGAGAACGGAACAGGAATCAATCTGGGTGCACGCTCAGCCAACGACAGATTCCCAGCACCCGATCTGTCGGATATAAATGAGGAGATCGGCAAGCTGAGGAACAACAAAGCCGCGGGCAATGACTCCGTACAACTTTTTGGCTTCGCTGACGATATTGATATTGTGACACGTAACCTTGAGAAGATGACGGAAACCTACATCGAACTGAAAACTGAAGCTAGGCGTATCGGACTGGTCATAAATGCGTCGAAAACAAAATACATGAGAGGAAGAGGCTCCAGAGAAGAAACACAACGCCTCCCATCACGAATATTGATAGACGGTGACGATATCGTGTATTTGGGCTCACTGATGACCGCCGATAATGACACCAGCAGAGGAATTCAGAGACGTATTTTGGCAGGGAATCGTGTGTACTTTGGACTCAGAAAAACCCTTCGATCGAGAAAAGTACGCCACCGCACGAAATTGACCATCTACAAAACGCTCATTAGACCGGTTGTTCTCTATGGCCACGAGACCTGGACTATGTTGGCAGAGGACCAACGCGCCCTCAGTGTTTTCGAAAAAAAGGTACTGAGAGCCATCTATGGCGGAGTGGAAATTAAAGACGGAACGTGGAGACGGCGTATGAATCACGAATTGAAATAGCTGCAAGGAGAACCACCCATCGTACGGACAGCTAAAATCGGACGTCTACGATGGGCTGGGCATGTCATAAGGATGTCGGACGACAGCCAAGTGAAAATGGTTATTGAATCTAATCCGACTGGTACAAGAAGAAGAGGAGCGCAGCGAGCAAGGTGGATCGATCAAGTGGAGGGTGATGGCCGTAGCATCCGTGCCTTGAGTGGCTGGCGACGAGCAGTCGTGGACCGAGTTATGTGGAGACGTATTCTTGATACAACAAAGAACACTCCAGGACTATAGCTGTTAGGTAAAGCAAGGTAAGGTAGCCCTTACACCATTATGCTTATGACAGACATGTGGTATCGGTATCACTGTACACCATGAAATCACATGTCTGTCACCCTGAATCACGGTAGTATCAGGCGAGCATCATGATACAACGGTGATTTCCGTATTATGCTCATGACAGACATGTGATATCGGTATCACTGTACACCATGAAATCACATGTCTGTCACCCTGAATGACGGTGGTATCACGCGAGCATCATGATACAACGGTGATTTCCGTACTACGGTCATTCATCGTTGTACAGCGCAAAATCACATCACTGTTTACTGCTACCAGCGCCATTGGCGAGCGATGGTGAACTCATGAAACAGTATTTCCTTCTTCTGAGCATCAAATAATAAACAATCATCGTCATATTTTGAAAAAAAAAAATCTCGGTAAAATGCTAAAAAGCAGCATAAAACTTATATACTTTGTAGCATATTTTCAAAAAGCAGTCAAGCCAAGAAATATTCATTAATTAGGTGAAGTTTTGAAATACAAATAGAGAAAACAATTTATTCATATTTGTCCAAAAAATCAGCACTATTGAGTAATTGTTTTCTATTCAATAACAAGTAAGATTATTGTTGAAATGGGCTTAAAAACATAATGATTCATATGTTGAATGCACATGTGGTAATAATAAACGATAAATATCCAATACATGAATAAACCAATTGTGTAATCATCCTGTTTCTTGATGACCTATCGAAATTCCATTTATAACATTGGTCCCCTATATTCACTTCTGGAAACTCTAAATCTTCTTATTACTTCGTCTTGTGTCATCGGGTTGAATGCCGTTCGATGGAAAGAAAACTTGTTTTTAAATTGTTTAGAAAGAGTCTTATTTTGGGGTATGAATAGAGAGAACATCGAATCATGTTTTTCAGTGTGAGTAATTTGAAGCAGAAAACATACCAAGTTACATATTCAATTTAAGAAATACTTGTAATAGTTTTCAGTGTTACTTCATAAATATAGCATAACAACTTTAAACTTCTCAAAATCCTAATAAAACCATTATCAGATTATATTCCAGTGTAGTAGACCGTTTTTCATAAGATTTCTGTAGCACTTTGCTGTTATATAATAGCATCAAACCTATGTCAAATCTATTTCGGAATGATTTAAAATTCGAGAAGGTTTTAAATTCAGTTTTATGATGAACATAATCCTTTTTATGAAAATTTCGTGATGAATAAACTGTTACGTTGACAGAATTTTTCTGAAATATGTGTGTGCCATGCCGTTTCTGATGGTTACATAATATCTTAGATTTATTTACTATTTTGAGACTCAATCTTAATAGTTTATGCGCTCTTATTTTTATCCTGAATATGCGGGTGAAAAAGGAATTATGACTGAACACCTTGAAATTCATTCGGATTTGGCAAAAGTCGGTAAGATTTACAAACAAAATTTAGTGATTCATCACCATTTTGGTAGAAATCAGCGTCGTTGCAAAAAAATAGTGCTCGTGTACCGAAAATTAGTTCTAAAAGCCTTTCATATTTCCTCCATTCTATATTTATATTTGTTTTTTTATTTTTATCTGTGAATGTTACGATAGAACATCAAAATTATGAACATCTAATTTTCTCTAATGCTAATTACATTTAAACAATGATATGAGTGATACTGTCATCCAATGAACACTTACACACAAATAGTTTAATAGCTAAGACAGAGCGACAAGATTATATCTGTCATAAATTAGTTGCTAGTAATAATCTTCAAACCACAAAAATTTTTGGTTTCAATATTATCGATCATCGGAGCTGGGAAATTAAGCTAAATTTTGAGTTTTTTCGTTTCACACTACATTCATTCTGTGCGCAAAACATGTCTGTCACCTCATCGTTGTACGCGTACAACGTTGTACAGAAATCATTGTACGGAAATCACATGTCTGTCAGCGGTATTACGGTCATTGATCGTTGTACGGTGCAAAATCGCATCACTGTTTACTGCTACCAGCGCCATTGGCGAACAATGGTGAACTCATGAAACAATATTTCCTTCTTTTAAGCATCAAATAATAAACAACCATCGTTTTATTTTGCAAAAACATCTCGATTAAATGCTAACAAGCAGCATAAAACATATATGCTTTGTCAACGTTTTAGCATATTTTCCAAATGCAGTAAACAAAGAAATGTTCATAAATTTGATGAAGGCTTGAAATACAAATAAGGAAAACAATATATTCATCTTTGTTTATTCCATTCCATTCAATAACAAGTAAATTTATTGTTGAAATGGATTTAAAAACCTAATGATTCATATTTTGAATGCACATGTGGTAATAATAAACGATAAATATCCAATAGCAAACATAAACCAATTGAGTGATCATCCTATTTATTGAAGACCTATATTGAATTCTGGAAACTCTAATACTAATAATTACTTTGTCTTATATCATAAGGTTGAATGCCGTTGGATAGAAAGAAAACTTGTTTTTGAATTGTTTAGAGAGTCTTATTTTGGGTATGAATAGAGAACAGCGAATCATGTTTTTCAGAGTGGGGAAATTGAAGCAGAACACGTACCAAGTAACATATTCAATTCAATAAATACTCTTAGTAGTTTTCAGTGTTAGTTCATAAACATAGCATAACAACTTTAAAATCCTTAAAATCCCAATAAAACCATTATGAGATTATATTCCAGTCTAGTAGACTATTTTTCATAAGATAAGATTTATGAAGCAAAATGAAGTATCAAACCTATGTCAAATCTATTTTGGAATGATTTAAAATTCAAGAAGGTTTTAAAATCTGGTTTATGATAAACATAATCCTTTTTATGAAAATTTCGCATTGATAGCATTTTTCTGGAATATGTGTGCGCCATGCCGTTTTTGATGGTTACATACTAACAATATCTTAGATTTATTTACTTATTATTTATTTATTAGGCTCAATGTTAAAAGTTTAGGCGCTCTTAATTTTATCGTGAATATGCGGGTGAAAAAGGAATTATGACTGAACACCTTGAAATTTATGCGGATTTATTCAAAGTCGACATGATTTACAAACAAAATTTGGTAATTCATCACCTTTTTGGGTAGAAATCATTTTCTTTGCATGAAAAAGTAGTGCTAGTGTCTATCATATTTCCTCCGTTTTTTTGTCAGTAAATGTTACGGTAGAACATCAAAATTATGGACATCAAATTTTCCCTAATGCTAATAACATTTAAACAATGAAGGAAAAAAATTCTGTATCCCAGAACAAATGTGTCATAAATGTATCTTAAAACTACAAAATTTGATATGAGTGAAACAGTCATCCGATGAACACTCACACACAAAACTAGTTTAATAATTCAGAGAGGCATTGATTATATCAGTCATAATCCAGCTACTTGGAATACACTCCAAACCGTGAAAATGTTTGGTTTCAATATTATCGATCATCGGAGCTAGGAAATCAAGATAAGTTTTGAGTTGTTTTGTTTAACTGTATATTCATTCTGTGCGCAAAACATGTCTGTCACCTCATCGTTGTACGCGTACAGCGTTGTACAGAAATCATTGTACGGAAATCACATGTCTGTCAGGGGTATTAGATGGAATAACACATATTTTTTTCTCTTAACATGTGATCGTGTGTCATTTCTTCTTCCTTGAAGCTAGGTCGAGAATAATTCTAAAGCAGATATGTTTTATATGGGAACGAACGTGAGTAATTTATTATTTATCGAAGGAAAAGGTTCAACTATTCATTGTATTTTTTTTCTTCCAGCCCCGAAGTCGTTCGCAAGCACTTTTGCGAGGCTCTGATTCTAGATAAGGCACTTCCTGATAAATCCGTGACAACAAGTGAGTAAACAGCTAAAGTAATGTATTTTTAATACTATATTAATAAACTAAAAAGATCATAATTCAATCAAATACAGTTTTTCTTATATATTGTTTTGCTTTTCTTAGACCGAAAATTATCTGTTAATACCAATGCATATTCTATTTGGATAAGGCCTTTCATTTGAATCTAATTTTGTGATAATCGATTCAACCATCGCCGAGATAAGTTAGTACAAATGTTTTCATTTTATGCATATTTGCATATATTACCTCATAATTCCGGAACCGAAAGTCAAATCCAAACAAAATTCAGGAATTTTGTATGGAACTATAAAATCTAATTTGATTCTAAGTTTATGAAAATCAGTTCAGCCATCTCCGAGATAAGTTAGTGCAAAAAAACTTTACATACACACATACACACACATAGAAATTTTGCCACTAAATAACAGCAACGATTTGTTTTGCAATTAATGTGTATTATTGGAAAAAAAATATTTAAAAATGAGAAATCATTAGGAGCACACACAGATTCAAATATTTTTCAGAGTTCAATAACGAATTTTGAATGAAAATCTCTTAAAATGCTTACCGCTGCCCAATTGAATTTTCACATTTATACTTGAACATAATAACTAATACGTTTTTGCCTTTCTCATATAGAAAGGCTATGCAATCACAGTGAAAACCGACTTTTGAACGGAGGGCCGAGTGTCATATACCATTCGACTGAGTTCGTCGAGATCACAAAATGTATGTGTATGTGTGTATGTATGTATGCATGTGTGTATGTGACAAATAATGTCACTCGATTTTCTTAGAGATAGCTGAACCGATTTTCACAAACTCAGATTCAAATAAAAGGTCTTATTGTCCCATTTATCGCTATTGACTTTTATATTCATCCGACTTCCGGTTCCGGAATTACAAGGCAATATGTGCAAATATATGAGAAAATGCGCATTCAATTTTCTAGGAAATTTCTCAACCGATTTTTACAAACTAAGATGCAAATGAAAGGTCGCAAAATTCTTTAAAAAGTCCACGAAATGTTGATCCAGATTCGAATTCCGGTTCCGGTATTAAAGTGCGATTAGTAAAAATTTTAAATTTCATGAGTATTTTTTTACAAGCGATAGCGAAACGAGGTGCACATTTTTATAAAATTTACTGGTAAGTTCATCTAGTGGGCAGACCTTGCTAGCTAGTGGATATATAAATCTACTTTGGGACTACTAGTCCCCGGTTTCCGCTTCCGAACGTACCGGCAATAGTGTAGAAAAGCTCCAAAAACGAAACTCATTCGATTTTCACAAATCAGTGTCTTAAAAGATACTGTGCAATTTCATCCAGATCCGACTTCCGATTCCGAAGTTATAGGGCAATGAGTATCAAAACTTTCAAACTGTCATACAAAATGATGCAAAATCGGTACGTGCTGGTACGGATGAAGAAAACATTAGCGCCTAGCACACAGCGTGCTTTGTACAATTTTGTATATCGGCAGAGTTGCCACATTTTAATCGATATTAACTTCTTCTAGTGATGTTTTTGAAAATATAAATAATATGAGAAAGGCACCACTAGGTGGATTAAAAAGGTTTTTTTTTCAAGTGTTCAGAATTTTTATTGAAATGGAAATCCGGTGCGGCCTACTGAAAGTGATTCACGGTGTATTCATTTGTGTGCGTTTATTCTGAAGCCATCGCAAAATTTTGTTGATCGAACCGTTTTTACCTAGCACTGGAAACTACTTTCCTGGCGAAATCTCCCCCTAGCATTCAAAGTCTAAGTGTACCACATTCCCAACTGATGCGTAAAAGATTGGATTATTATAACGTAGCCGTTGTCTTCTTCGGAACGGAATTTGCTGGCGCAAACAATCGTTGACGGCGTGGGCGATGCAAAAGGACATCAGATAGCTGGCCATATGCTGCCTTGGGCCTTGGAACCACTAACGACGGCCTAGAATGTACCAGAGCAGTCGGAGCGTGAAAAAGTAGATAATTTCCACTATTCCCAGCACATTGAAACCCAGGAAAAAGCCAGCCGTTCCACCGATGGATACTGCAAAGAAAGTACGATACATGCACTGTTATATATTTGAACCAACCAAGCAAGCGGCGAATGGGTTGCCGATGGCAAAGGATGGAACGAAGCAATGTGCTATGGGTTCAAGGTTGGCGCATGTAATGAACAGGGGATGGTAAACGGTCATTAGTTCCTGCCATCGTTTGTTTGTTTGTGGTAACCATTAAACGCATAATGAGGGTGCAGAAATGATAACGACGCACTAGCAAATGGCAAACTTCAACGGTGAAAGTAGTTTCAATGCATAATGGAAAAAAAATCCCTGTAGGAAGGCTGAAGCTGGACTGGAAAAATATATTTTCAAGCACTCGTGACGGATACCTACCTAACAAATCGGTGAAGGAAAACAAAACCTGCCGGCTGAAACGTATGAGCGGATATCGCTTCATGATGACAAGCCCTCCATTACTTCCCAGTAGTTTCCGAGTACCGATAAGGATCTGTAAAGCGGAGTGGGATTACAATATTAGATTATTAATGATATTTTGAGTTGTATAATAATTTTCATGGACTTTGGAATTATTGCATTCAATTATGTAGGTTTTCTTATCAGTCCTGTTCATCAACATTTACCCGATTTTATTTTGATATTATGTGTATGTGTATGTAATTTTCAACCCAACTCTAACTAAAGACTGTCCCAGAAAGTATGGACGCACTTTTATTTCGCTGTAAATAATTCACAAGTGTTAGATATTCAAATTTTATTCGATATACTGATAATATTAGACTACAACAACAGAATATTATTCTCATTTGCTACTTAGCCATTGTAGACTAGCTGACGCACCTTCTTGCGAACGTTCCTCAATAAATTCCGTACAGACTTCTTGGCGACAAGTTTTGACACTTTTTTCCAATCTTTTTCAAACTGTTGAATGATTTCGGCTGCCGAGACATGTTTCCTAAGATGTGCCTTCGTTAATGCCCAAAATTCCTCAATTGGTCGAAGTTGTGGGCAATTTGGTGGATTAATGTCTTTTGGGACGAAAGTGACATTTTTGGTAGTATACCATTCTACCGTTGATTTCGAACGATGTTTAGTGTGTACCGATCCGAGTGTGTTATTTTGTCAATAAAACGGCGTTGATTGGATTGCTATTTCCTTCTGCGTAAGTAACAGAATGAGAGGGTGCGGATTGGTATGTATATTACAGCCCATCTGATTTCCCGAAATTATTTAAAATTCCTTCAAATAGGTCCGACTTGCCGAAGTAATGCTGAAATGTAATTAATACCTTTCTAATGTTGGTCTCTATAGTGTATGTGATGGATTCAGGTGATGCTTTATTTCGACATTGGTTCAAATGATCGGTGCGAAATAAGACACTGGACAATGGCAAGCAGTATTGGTAAGACCTAGAGATGGACCAAACAGTTCATTCAGAAGAATCGTTCAGAACAAGGTAGTCCTAATGAAATAACTAGCGGTTATTTCGACATTGGTAGCCTTAATGTCACTTCTGATTTGACAGAAACCTAGTTTTATCCTTCGCTGAACGAGAATGGTTGTGTATAGACCATCCGATGCGTTATCGCTTCGCCAACTGGGCTTGCGATCAGCTTGAAGAAGACGCCGATTTTTGCCAAAAAATCATCTTCCCGGATGAGGCACATTTTCATCTCAGCGGGTATGTTAATAAGCAAAATTGTCGCACCTTGGGGACGGAAAACCCGCACGTTATCATGGAGAAGCCGATGCATCCTCAGAGAGTGACGGTTTGGTACGGATTTTGGTCTGGCGGCATCATTGGGCCATTGAGGCAGGAGCCGCCGCCACGATTAGCGCCGCCATGATTATCGATTGGCTCTTCCCGTTACTTGAAGGGGAAGACTTGGACACCATTTGGTTCACACAAGACGGCGCTCCGTGTCACACAGCCAACGCTACGATCGATCTTCTGCGCACAGTCTTCAAAGATCGAATTATCATTCGAAATTCGGATGTCGTTTGGCCGCCTTGGAGCTGTGATTTGACGCCGTTAGACTATTATCTTTGGGGGGGCTGTCAAAGATAAGTGTTATGTGGACAAGCCAGAGACAATTCGAGCCTTGAAGGACAACATTCGTTCGGCCATAGCTGGAATAAAGCTGCATACAATCAAAAATGTACTTAAAAACTGGACTGAAATTATATTCCAAAATTAACCGGAAGGATTGTACTTTAATATGAAAAAATAAATTTTGAAATCGGATGAACCGTTTGTGTTTTATAATATGTTTAAAAAAAATTACATGGCGGACCCAGTACATCCAAAATTAAAGTGAGTCTTGAGACCAGGTAAATGAGATGAAAATACTGGTATATTGAGAGAAGAAGCTTTGCATACCATGTTTGGTAGTGCAAACGCTATGTTATTACCCTTCATTTATACTTATAATGGAAAAAATAAAACCGATTGGCGTAATTCTCTGCCAGAAGCGGTTAATGCATTGTTGCCAGACTCTTGCCCGATTTTTGCCAGCATTCCGGCACAACCTTCTGGCAGACGTTGCCAGGCGTCTGGGAGGTAATCTGTCAGGTACGTGCAAGCGGGTTCCTTCTTCTTGTCATTTAAAATTGTGTTATGAAAAAGAATGAAAGCAAATAATTGTATTTTGTTGTACAAACTGACTGATTTGCAAAAATTTGTAACAACTGAATTTGACCCTTTACTTTTGTTAACTCTTATTTTCTTTCGATTTTCCAAGGTTTCGTTTCACAATTGTCCAATATCTTTCTATTGGACGAACTTCTGTGGTGTCGGGAGATTGCAGTCTTTTGGTACAATGTTGATGTTGTATCCTACATAACCCTCCTGATGGTAAGCTGGCAAATCAGGCAAAGAAAAAACAGAATGGTAGTAGAACGGCTCCCTATTTCATCTAAGCTCCTAGATACATCTCATCCCTACATCTCCTACCTTTGAACTTGAATCACATCTTTCAACGTACCTGAACCAAGCTGTGAAATGTTTTAAAATGTTTATTTAAGTTTTGGTCACACTTTCCCATTAAAAAAATGGTTTTAAATCCTTCAGCGATCGTTTTTTTTCCATTGAAAAATAAATTCACTTTTCAATTTGGGAAACATTTTCGTCTCAAGTCCAACAATTCGTCATGTTTCTTAATATTTACTAATTGATTCGTCTCAAAAACATGATCACTATTTTACATAATTACACCACTATTCGATGTTGGATGACTGCATAATTAGTAACGTTCACTTTTCCCTTGTCGAATCAACGATTGAAAACTTCTAAAATTACCCGCTAAACAAACAAAAGATCTAAAAAATTCTTGATTGCACTTTGTTTTCATCTCCAAAACAAATGGTTTTTGGCACTTCTGAAATAGAGCTATGTGTCTTATAGAACAGACATATCTTATTTTAATATTTTGATAGGAGGATTGAAAATATAACAATATTGCGCGAAATGTTTGCTTGAATTTGTCGTTATCATATCACGAACCGCCTATAGACTTTTTGAGAATAGCTCGACGGTTGGTTTGCGTATTCAAGAGTGAACTATGCAAGAAATGTAGCTTGTAATTTGAGAGTACTCACCTCAAATATATTATCATTAGGTTAGTCACCATCCGCGAATGGAAGCTTCAAAATGCGTTTCCATATTAATCAACAACCGGCCAACAAAATTCCAGAAAACAGATCTACATTATGAAACCGGAGCTTAGAGAAGAAAAACACAATAATGAAGCTTAGCATTACAAAACGAAAGACTAACAAGCTGTTCCGGTCCCCTTATCATCCGACATCAACAGCATAATAAATTCGCATCAAGACTAATTGCGGTGTCAAATAGCATAATACGAGAAATACATTTGCAAGAAAGAGACATAGCATAGGTATTTTGTTTTTCGGGAAGCCAACATAGTTTTTTTTTCGATACGGTGCGTTATGGTTGAAATTGTTTTTCCAAGTGTACCAACCTGAACTTTTTCGATGATAACTTTTGAATCGACACAGTTTGGTTCACAGAAACATTGTACCGTCTCTTGACCGGAGTGGAATTCCAGGAAAAGCTCCTTCCGTGGGGGGAAACAATTGATGAGTGTCTTGTAGTTACACACCGGTTTCGCCTGTTTAACTATATGATGAAGGATAATTTGATTAACTAGTGCCATAGAAGGAGTCACACGATACAATGTTTTACAAACAAAGAACCATGCAACTCCTTTTTCTCTAATTTCTGCTTAATATTTACTGTTGTTGGGATAGAAATGTGGTATACATCCGCAGCTATGGTATGCTAGCTGTAAGCGACATTCCTGCCGGCAGATTTCCTTCGTGTAGATACTGTAGTGGGTCAGGTTGGACTCGAAATGGAACCGGCATCCTCGCTGGGTAACGGAAGTGTCACTAGAAAAATAATATTGGAAACAATTGATCACATAAAATTCATATAATTTTAGCATTTTGTGATAACACGGTCCGCTTTTTTCGAACAATCCTCGCACAACCAGAGGTGAATGTCCGTTAAAAACTACTCAGTTTGCGATGGATGAGTTTGTTTTTTTTGTGAGTGCAATGTGTGCAGAATTGCGTCCAAATTGGATGAGCTTTCGAAAAGCACCAAAATAGTTTTTTGTTAATCTGGATGATTGCGATGCTGCCGTCAGAGTACTGCGATTGGGGTAGATTAAAATGCATTTTAGTAATGAACGCTATGCATAGAAAAGCTCGAGAACAATGTAAAATGCATTAGAGTCGATAGTCTTTGAGCGTCACTTCAGCGTTATTTGGTTTCGCTTAACGGGACTCATGAATGAATACTTTTTTGTACCGGTCTGCCTTCGTAATCCGACGAATTTTCAGTTCTGATGGGTTATATGAAAACACTGTAAATTAGCTTATCCCAAACAACGGAAAACTTTGTCTTATTCACTTATTGTAAAACTTCTGCGTTGCCGTAATTCGTCTTTATGAGTCAAAACGTTTATATTGCCCAAGCTTTGAACATACATATATAGAAAATATTTCTGTCACATAAAGTATTAAATTTACAGAAAGCCTTTGATAGTTGAAACTGTGGGATATAGATACGACAATAGTATACGAACAATCAATGCATCTTCTACAAGTCTGAAGGGTTTCATACTTGACAGCTATGTAAGTGCCAGCGCGAACATCAATCAGCATTCGGCACAGTAATTTTTGATTATGAACGAGAACAAACAGCGGAGGAGGTAAGACGTGGCAACAGAAAAGTGCTATTCACACTAGGCAGTGACGTATCCGGAACGGGACCGCAATTTGTAAAATATTCTCATCATACCGTGCACTTTCCGTGTAGCTGCCGTTGCTATTAGTAACATACACAATCGATATCATGTACACTAAGGTCTCTTTCTACAGGGTATTTTTTCGCACGGTTTTTTTATACACGGCTTTTTTTACTCGAATTCCGGAATTAACACGGATTTTATTCACGCGGTTTTCGCAATTAACACGTTTTCTGATAAGAGTTCAAAAAGCACTATCATTTGTTTTTTGAGAAAAATTTAAAAAATGGGAACAGGTTGTCTGTATGAAAACGATTGTGAGAGCTAATTTAATGTTTAATAGTTAACTAAAATCATTCACTCAACAATTCACGAGATCATTGACTGTTGTTCCATAAAATGATTAAACAGTCTTCAGATGTTCAATCCCTGTTGTAAATTACACAACAAAGTCTCTTCTGCTCAGTTGTGGTGTATGATGTCAGCATCGTCATTGATATCATCGAGAATTTCGTAGCGTTGAAGAAATGGTCGGGTTTACTAATCTCTTCAACTCTTCATCATATCGAGCATTACAGTATTTTATACCCATTTGAATGATATAACTCTAATAGTATTATGATTTTCACCGATGAAATGAGTTGCTTCAGCATGACACATAGTAATACCTTTTCTAATTTGATCCATACTCATCTCTATGAACTTTTCCTTTTTAATTCTGTCTCTGCGTGCATAGAACTTCATCCAATACCCATGTCTTCCCACTCAGTTTAATTAAAAAAATGACTATTAAGATCGTTAGTGTTTACTACACATCGCAACTTCGGAATTGAAAAGAACTTATATTCTCAAGTTTTCTTTGCACACGGAACGACCGAAATTAGCTCTGCGCCTAATTCGTATTACTGTTTTTGAATTAGTTGATTTTAACAACAAAATTTCCAAAATAACTATAAAATTAGTTAAAATTGACAATTTACTTTGCTGAAAAAAACTCTTATTAGAGAATGTGTTTAGTTGGCGAATATTCTGGACACAAACCAGCAATATTTCAATCCAGTACGAAATTCTCATTGACAACAAATTTTGTTATTAAAATCAGAAAATTTGTTTCTATTTATCTATCACCATCATTACTGAAGGACAGGACAAAGAGAACAAAAATGAAATTGGTTTTATTAACAAGTTTATTAGCTAAAAACTCATGAGAAGTGTCAAAGAAAAACAATCCATTAAAAAGCTAAAAGGGACAGTCTTGTTGAAACTCCTTGCAAATTGTTTAGATGTTTTTCGCATGCGTTACGATATATCCATATATAAATTTCTAAACCGATATGTAAAAATGACGTAAACTGTTAGTGGAAAGTGCATTTATTCAGAATTTGTGCGCATTTTAAGCGATTGTGCGTAATAATGTTTTTACGGGGAACAGTGAAGTGAGTTTCGAATATTGCAGTCTAATTGTATATGTCAAATGATGTTGTTTGTATCTTCCAACCTTCTCAACTACGTTGTACGGTGTACTACTTGTATTCGGTTTTTGTTCCCGAGTGCTCGAAGTTTTCAGTGAGATAGGTAGTCAATTTCGCGAAGTCGAATGAACAAAACAGCAATTGAGAAGAAAAATTTTCAAAAAGAAGTTTATGTTTCGCTTATGTCTTTTTCTCCAATACAACATCGTATTCATTACGTAGTCATTACGGTGTTACGGTTTTTCGGTGACAGAGCGCCATATAGCTGCAAATGGCAGAAACCAATTCAACCATTTATGTTGGTTGAAAACAACGTTTTATTTCTCTAATTCAACTAACAAATTAGTTGAATGGATATGAAGCGTGCCTTAGCTAAGAAATGACAGCACGTTTAATTGGTGAATTCAACTAAAAAAACGTGATTAATCCACCTAGCAGTGAGATGATACCTTTTTTATCAATCCGCATGTGTTTTTTGCATGAATATTCCTCGGTGTTTAAGTTTTCATTACATTATTTTAATGACCGTCGTTTTAAGCGACAATTTGAGATTGTAATCACTCATTACTCTGTAATGTCAAAACTGCAAATACAATCGAATTTAAATCTAGAAGTGTGATAATCGATTAAACATGCCATGATATGTAAGTTTCACTTTAGAGTTTACGGTAATTTAAGGTACTTCCAGAGCCGGTATTCAGGAACCAGCATAACCCAAACCGATTCGTATGGCCATATGACGAATAAATTACAGTTTTGAGTACAACTTTGAAGCTTAATTGGATAAAATTCATTAATTTTTGTATGTATGTATAAAACTAATTAATTTTGTATATAAGTTTAATTCAATTTGAATTTTTGTTTCTGAATTTTGATTAGGCTTTTTTGAGAAAACGATTGAGCTTTGAGAAACGATTTTATACTGGAACCGGAATTCTAAAATCGGTATGGCCGAAGTCAGATAAATTCACCTGAATAGCTGTATAGTTTACATTTGTTTCAAAATATTTAAAAATCAGTGAAGACATCTTTGAGAAATCATAGCACGAATTAAATTTTTAGGTGCCTTCTGAATCGACAACTGAATACCACTAAAATTGAAAAAAGTTAATTTTTTAGATCGACTATCCAAATCTGCTAACCCAATAAACCGGATTAATTTATGTGGAATAGACATTTTTATACTAATCACCCTGTATCCCCGAAACCGGAAGTTGGATCTGACTGAAGAGCAAGATGTTTTGAAGAATCTTGAAACTTTTCATTTTCATCTTAGATGATTCTTAGATTTCATTTGAACCTTAGATCGGTTCAGCCATCTACGAGAAGAATGAGTTACACAATTTTGATATCGTTTCACATATCATCCTGTAGTTCCGGAACCAGAGGTCGGTACCAAACATAATTCAGGAACTTTGTTTGGGAGCATACGAATTTTCGTATGAATCTGAATTTGTAGAAAAGAAATTTTCAGAGAAAATTGAGTGAAATTATTTGTCACACACGAATTTGCTGATCTCGACGAACTGATTCGAATGGTATATGGATGTTATGTTCTTCCAGCATTCATTGTTGTAAGTAGTTTAAAACAATATAATTAAAAAAAAATCTGCCATCATCTGGTTTATATATGTCATATTCGAACGATTATGTTGCCAAAAACGAGCCGTGCTAAAATCGGCCCGAGGCAAATTGTCATGAAAAAGGATGCTGTACACAGTCTTTTTGGTACTTAGAAACAATTGTATGTAACAGAATAAAAACTCGTGTTTTCCGTTGCTCCCAAGCATTGCTTTGTCATACAGCGCTCAAAACTCCTACTGCTGGAATAGGGGGAAAAGTCGTTTACACAAAAATTTCGATATTTCCGTTAAAAATGTACGGATTTTAACAATCTATGGCTTGTTGAATAGGTATTATCGTGCGGAATCTAAGTCTGAAAACATATTCTGTTTTCAAGGTCAATTGTGACAGATACTGTCAAAAAACTGAAAATTTTGACATAAAACTTCGAATAACTCAAAAAGTAAACATCCGATCTCAAAACCATTCAATAGCGTTTTGGGTGACGGGGAGACCTTTCATTTGCGACTAGTTTGATCAAAATCGGTTTAGCCATCTCTGAGATCTCGACCTCTTAGTTGACAACACACATACAGACACACACACATACACACACACACACACACACACACACACACAGACATTTGCTCAGTTCGTCGAGCTGAATCGATTGGTATATGTCATTCGGCCCTCCGGGCCTCGGAAAAATTTTCGAAAGTTTGAGCGAATTCTATACCAATTTTTTATATATATAAAAAAAAGTAAAAATAGCCATTTCAACAAATATTTTATTATTATTAAGGGAATTAGAATTAAAAAATCTAAATTAGCAAAAGTAAGATTTTTTTAGCTGTCTCAAAAAATAACTAACTAAAATCAGAAAATCAACTATTTTTTTCGCCAAAATGCTAATTTCGGTCTTTCCGTGCAGAGAAAGTGTTTATGGGTGGTATTATTAGCACTTCTTTAGTCGAACGTTCTAAAGTGTACGTATTATCCTTCTTTTGAAAACCAAATTCATTACACAGAAGTGTTTCATGAGTGTTTTAATTTAATTTGTCATCCAATGTATTTTATCAAGTATGACTAGACCTTCTCGTAACCTCAGGCTGGTTTTAAGATTTCCGTTTTTATTGTGAAAAAATTTTTCTAAGTGGTTTTTTTGCACGGTTTCCGCAATTAACACGGTTTTATGTTACACGGATTTCTTAACACGGTACATAATATTGCAATCCCCCGGACCCGAATTTTCTCTCGATGGCCCTGACCTGGTTTCCGATTGTTTACTGATAGAAACAATTAATGTCTGATCTACGAAGCATCCGTGCCTTGAGTGGCTGTGGTTATGTGGAAACGTATGCTTGATGCAGCAAAGGACACCCCATGACTATAGTGTTAGGTATGGTAGGGTAACGGCTCCCTATATCATCTGAGCTCCTATTTCCATCTCATCCTTTCACCTCATTACTTTGAACATGAATAATATCTTACAACGTACCTAAACCAAACTGTACAATGATTTTAAAATGATTTCTCATTGGAAGAAATGGTTTTAAAATTTTCGGTAATCGTTTTTTTTTTCATTTAAAACAAACTCACTTTTCAATTTAGGACAAATTTTCGTCTCAAGATTTACAGTTCGTCATGTTTCTGAATATCTAATAATCGATTCGTCTCAAAACATGATCACTATATCGCACAATTACACTACTATTGAATGCTGGATGACTTCATAATTAGTAATGTTCACTTGCCACTTGTTTAGTTAACGATTAAAAACTTCAAAAATTACCCGACAAGCAATAAAAGTCTTCAAGAATATGAGATGAAAGTTTTTCACTTAGTTCACTTGATTGCGCTTTGTTTTCATCTCATTCGCTTTCGCAAAGTTGCCAAGTTTTCTAATAATGTTACAAAAAAAATTGTTCTCCTTCTTCAAATTATCATCAACAAGTATTTTTTGGTATCTGTGACATCAGTTTGAATGTGTTGATATTTATATTTCAATAAAATTGTTTCGGCTTCGAATATTACCAGAAAGAGCGTGTTAAATACTAATGAAATAACCATTGTTGCAAATCGAGTAGCACTGGTTTCGTTCCACTATACGTCACCATAACACTGTTAAGCGTGTGTGTTTCATCGGCTGTGCACAGAGATGCCAGATATTTTCATAGAAAATGTGTATCGGCTCTATTTTCACTAATGAAATGAATCAGTTCAAATTGGTTTAAAATTTTAATATAAATGTGTTCATCATCAAATATTTGCACAAAAGATTTCCATTTTAACATGTGATTGGTCCGTTGATTAATAAAATTTTAAAGAAGTACTGCAATCAAATACTAAGAGATACTCAGAGAGAAAAGTCTAACTTTTTACTTCTCACTTTTTATGAACGTTTACAAATTTGTAATCTGATTTAAATCAGTATGCGAACGCAAAAATCTATACAATACAGATAAATCTGTATAAATGGCATCCCTGGTTCTGCATTCTATTTTTCGAAGGGCTAATGCCTAAATAGTAACAATTCTTTTTTTTTTGTTTTTTTAAGTTCTCCAAATTAACTGCATAGAAAAATTTTAAACTTAAAACGAAAGGTAACGAAAACGATCCAAAAAATTTTAAACGTCGAAATGATTCCACACTGTTTCTAAAAATATCGTGTGTTGTCTCATAGTTGGCATTTGGTCTTTTTTAAGGAAACTTCTGACATTTTGAATCTGAGAGTAAAACAGTGCAATATTTTGGTTTTGATTGCTTTCGCCATTGCTAATTTATGGGATGAATGAAGGACCAACGATAGGATGAATATAAAACATTTGAGATGAAATTAGGAGCACAGTAGTTAACATATCAGAAGTGTTTTTAGCTGATTTTTTAAAATTATTTTAATTTATTTGTGAATGTGGATCAATTTCCAATGTGGAGCAAGGCGAACTAAGCAGAAATATGAAAAAATCGTAGTGATTTTAGTGGCTAAATTAAGTTTTTTAGGTAACGTCCTTACAAATGAGATGAAATAGGGAGCCTTTACCCTGTAAATATTTTTCTTACCATAAAGATAATTATAACACAACTGGCTGACCCGTCGAACTTCGTCTCGCACACAAATTATTTGTTCGAATTTATATTTCCGGACATCCGATTTGTCAAATGACTAAATGGTTAACGTTTCTCTCCATTATTTTCCTGATTACTTAACATGCAATTAACGGAATTCGACATACATTAGCTTTAGCCCAAAACCACAAAAAATAATGTGAAAATGTGAAATACTTCTGTTAGGGTAAAATTGAGCAAACGTACAGATTCTCATCTCATCCTTTGAATCAATGCACCGAACACAGATCCCGCTCTAATGGCTTTTGCATAATGGATATAAGGTGCCACGTTTTCTGTTCTAGTTTCTCTTCTAAAGTTGTTCATTCGGTAGGATATATTACAATTTGTATTTAGCTCAAGTAACTAAAAGATCGAAAAAAAGATTTGGCTTAAGCAGCATACAAAGCATTCTGAACAGTCCGTTTTTAATTAATCACTCATACTTGAATGTTCACTCGATGCAATAGAACAAACTTTGAAGCAGTTTCTTGTACTGCTTTCAAGTTTTCTCAGAACTTGCTCTGTACGTTCAAGTTACCACCGCGTACTTTAGAACTCTAAAGGGAAATTTTTCAGGTGCTGTGGAACTTTTGGTTGCTTAGAGTCACGACGTTTAAATTTTAATTTGGTATTGATCATAACTATTTGAACATTCTTCACAGAATATGAAATATAAAATGGCAGTCTCAATCCAATTATCTTCGAGTATAGGCGACTTTTTCAATGGACAACTTTATTTTCCATACAAAACAACTATATGGATTTTTCACATTTTTCCGGTGAATTTCCCTAATATTTTTGATGTACCAACCAAACGAGGGTAGAAACTGATCAAATAAAAAAATAATCATTTAAATCCGTTCATTTGTTGTTAAGTGATGCGATTATAAATTTGCACTTGCATTTTCATTTAAATACACGCAAAGACCGAAATCAGCATTTTTGCGAAAAAATTAGTTGATTTACTGAATTTAGTTAGTTATTTTTTAGGACAACTAAAAAAATCTTAATATTGCTAATTTGGATTTGTTAACTCTCATGCCCTTAAAAATGCTAAATTATTGATTGTAATGGCTATTTTTTTAGTTAAATTTGCCAATTAAACGTGCTGTCATTTCTTAGCTAAGACACACTCCATTATCATTCAACTAATTTTTCAGTTGAATTAGCAAAATAAAATGTTATTTTCAACCAATTTAAATTGTTAAATTCAACAGAAGGTATTTTCAAATTCAATAATATTTTTGTTTATTTCAATTGATAATAACAAGTGATTTTAGCAACAATATTAGTTGATTTTGTTATTAGTTCTAGTGATTACACCTAATTAAAAATGTTGAAAGTAACTAAACTCGTTATTGATTTCAACCAAAAATATTCTGGATATCAGAATAATATATAATAATATCTGAACAATATTTGAAAAATATTTGTTGATTTAGACAGCGCTAAGGGTACTAATGGTTTTGATGAATGGGTAGTAATAACTATAGCTATTGATTTGAAACCAACAAAATGATAAGATGATATAAACAAACTATGCAATGCTTTCATTATTTTGAGTAAAATGGAAAGAAACTTACATTTTCTTTTTTTTTCGATGTAAACTTTGGCAAAAATTAGGACCAACTGCAATATTGATGATTGGTATTCACATTTTTCAATTGATCATTCACATTTTTCAATTGATCATTAGGAACTTTGAACACCATTAGTAATCAGGATTCGATACATAGAATGTAAAAAAAATGTTCACAATCGCTTCAATTGTCCACAAGTTCTGCAAAAAAAAAAAACGTTTTTCATTGAGTTTACCACAATATCATACCATGCCATTATAAACCGGTCATTCAGAAATTCAATAAAGTATATACCATAGCACATATACAAATATCCAAACAATTTCAGAGCAATTTCAACAGAACAATCCTGTTGTTGTTTTTTTTTCTAATTGCTTCTACTGTAACACTTCTTATGAGTTTTTAGCTAATAAACTTGTTAATTAAACCAAATCCATTTCTATTTTATTTATGCTGTCTTTTAACTGCGATGGTGACAATTAAACAGCGTATTTTTTTTTTGATTTCAACTACAAAATTAGTTACGAACGAGAATTTCGTATTCAATTGAAATTGTGCTGGTTTGTGTCTAGGATTTTTGCCAACTAAACAGATTCACTGAAAACAAAATTTTTTTCAGCAAAATAAATTCTGAATTTCAACTAATCTATTGGTTGATTTATCAATTTTGTTGTTAAAATTAACTAATCCAGAAACAGAAATGCGAATTAGGCGCAGAGCTAATTTCGGGCGTTCCGTGTAACTGTATAAAATGTTCAAAACGACGAATGTAACAATGAGAGATTCTCTTTGTCTACTTTCTCTTTCGATTATTGCGAAATATTCCTGCTTTTTTCGGTAATTTCTTCAGTACAAATTAAAAGATGATAACTTTAGTTATTATTATCGCACGCAAAGACCGAAATCAGTTTTTGGCGAAAAAATTAGTTGATTTTCTGATTTTAGTTAGTTATTTTTTAGGACAACTAAAAAATTCTTATATTTGCTAATTCAAATTTGTTATTTTTGAACCCCTTAATAATGCTAAAAAGTTGGTTGAATTTGCTAATTTTTCAGTTGATTTTGCAACATTTACATGCTGTCATTTCTTAGCAAAGACACGCTCCACCTTCATTCAACTAATATTTTTAGCAAAATCAGCAAAACTATGGTTGATTTTAACAAATAATTATTGTTGATTTCAGTAATAAATGTTGTTGAATTATGCGATATTGTTGTTAATTTCAATGAAAAATGACAGTTAATAATAACAATAAACCTTCTTGAGTTAAGTAAAATATATACTGATTCCAACTAATACGAACTGTTAATTTCAGCTACAGCCAAAACGAGTCCAATTAATTAATTTATTTTAATTGGAATTGTCAGTTGATTTGATCAATAAACTTTCTTGAGTTTAATAAATTTATTTCTGTTTATAATGTGAATAATTGATTTTGCACTATAAACTAATAGCTGCTTTCCTAAGTTTGTAAAAGGCCTCTTAACAAAAGAAACAATACATATGGGTACGGTCCTGATTATAACTCATTTTATCTAATTTGTTGAATTCTTATGCACTGTAAAAATGATTTGCTTCTCCAAAGCAACATTTTGTTTGTTCATTGTAAACTCTCACTTACAATCACGAAGCGTAATTACAAACGATCTGCTTTGGTTAGGCACGGAATGTAATGAATGGCCAATGAAAATGTCTTACCATTTCGGATAGTAGCTCTTTGATTCATGTGTCCTACTCTATTGTTGTAGATGCTGCTTGTAACATCACGGTAAATTTTCCAAATGACCGTACAGGGAAGTGTCAGTTTCGATTTGTTTACTTTCTTTTCTGATTATTGAGCGTCTTAACGAGTATATTTTCGTTTATTTACATGTACTAAGCGGAAACCAAAGCATTCAGATGTCGTCTCATACATAAAGTTCAGAGATAGAAGTCGGAATGGCAAAGCAAGCATAGAATATGCAATAAACATTTACTTTCTGCACTGGTCACAGGAATGATTGTTAGTTAATCTTTTAATAATTCACTGATAGCTGAAAGCACTCCACAAATAAACTTAAACCAAGCAACTTTACAGCAGTTTTACATATCGGTCAGTTAGAAATTTCAAAATCTATATATAAAATATATCAAAACAATTTCAACTAGACTATCCTGTTTTGTTTTTCAACGAATTGTGTTGCTTTGACACTTCTCATGAGTTTTTGACTAACAAACTTGTTAATAAAACCAATTCCATTCTTGTTTTCTTTGTGCTGTCTTTCTGCAGTGATGATGACAGCCAAACAGCGTCAAACTATTTGATTTTAACAACAAAATTAGTTGACAACGAGAATTTCGTGTGGGATTGAAATGTTGCTGGTTTGTGTCGAGGATTTTCGCCATCTAAATATATTCGCTAAAAACAAGAACTTTTTTCAGCCAATTAAATTCTGAATATTAACCAATTTATTAGTTATTTTGGCAGTTTTGATGTTAAAATCAACTAATTCAAAAACCGTAATACGAATTCGGCGCAAAGCTAATTTCGGTCGTTCCGTGCGGTAAATAATTAGAGAGAAGGATTGCTAAGAGTGCCGTAATAATCGAAAGAGAAAGTAAACAAAGAGAATCTCCCATTATTACATTCGTCGTTTTGAACATTTCATACAGAATAAATAGATAGATAGAAGATAGTATAATGTATAATGATAATGTATATCAAGACTGTTCGATGGAACATATACAGTTCCGCCTTGTGGTAGTCGTCCTAACCAGGGGTGCGAAAATTTGACATTTTTTTATACTGTTGCCAAGCATAAGACAGTCACTGCCAACGATATGCGCAGCTGCTACGTTCAACAGTAGCCAACTCGCAATGACACGAGAGCTTGGCGCAATCATGAGAGCCACGACACACGACAGCAATATTGAGAGCAGTTAATTTTGTCGCACTCTCTCACAGCAGTCAAAGCCTTTGTGGTAGTGTAGGTACATACTGGATAAGTAGCTGCTTTGTTCATTTTTGGTCACGGGTTTCGAGAATGTCACGAGCTCAAAATGTCATGATATTTTCATAACGGGACTGTTATATCCGCTGTGATTGATCTGTGGCGATAAATTTAATGCGAACGGCGGTGTTTTTATTATCGGTTCCATTTCAGTTTTGAAAAAATTCAATCACAAAGCTTGTTCATGCAGATGTTTCAAAAATATTACAATTATTTACACAAATTTCATACACGAAGTATCAGGAGCGCAGCTTTTGCCTTTCTAATATGACGCAAAGGCAAGAAATCTTACAGCAGAGAGAATAAGTTTTGCGCTCCTATTACTTCTACAATTCTTGTTCATGCTAAACGGGCTTCAATTGTTTGATCGAAAAAGTGCATCCAAATTCTGGAAGTCAAAGCATTCACTTTGCTTTTCTCACTGAACCGCTTCCTTCCAACGGGAGTGCAGAGAAACAAAACACGTAAGGATACACAAAAAAAAACCGTCTGCATTGGAAAGCAAGACTTTCTTGTGCATGTCCCCCTACACCTCATGAGAATCGACATAAAACGAATTTCAAAGTTAAGTCTTGTTGGCGACTGCCTCTCGAAAGTTGTTGAATTTGGAAGGAGCTACTGTTTATTGTGGCTAGCATTCTCAGATTGAAAAGATTAGAACAGCTTTCGATTATGAGAGCAAACGGCGACATTCACGAGAAAAAATGTCATGAGACCTATGACATTTTTCATCTCCTGCAGTCGTGGCGAAGTACAATCGGCGACTGCTGTCATTTGCGCAGTTTGAATGTCTGCTGTTTCGTGTCATTCTCCAGTATCGTTTGCAACCCTGGTCCTAACAAAATTTAAACATAGTGTAATTGAATGGTTTCTTGCATTGAGAATTGAAGAATTTTTTTTTATCAGAAATGTAAAACGAACACTCCACTTCACTTATGCTGCCTATACCTATCTAGATTCAGAAAAAAATGTCTACTATTCGTACCAGAGACGTCGCGATCATTAGTGTCGTTTGATGCCGAATCCCATTAACGTTGCAAAAAAAAATCTGCATTTTTCGAATGAGAGACATCTCCTGTCGCAAATAGCAAAAAAACTACATTTTCACCTAACAAGATGTAGTAGGTACAATCAAAGTGAAGAAGTTCATCATCAGCAGCAATTCCGGAGGTTGGTTGGTATGTCCGTAATGGCGAACGCAAGACACTGGTACACAGCGGTATGAATCGGAATGTCACTCCAATTAGCACCATTAGAAGAGGGCAGAACATTTATCGCATGTATACATAGCAGTGTCAGGACAAAATGGCAAAGGAATGTGTTTACTTACTCACGGAAGTCATCCGTCGTAACGATTTCGATGGAGTACGCTTCGAACTCATACGCTTCCATGCTGTACGGCAAGAGGCGGGCTATGTTCATCGTTTCGTAGGGGCTATGATAAAACACCTATAGCCGGTTGTGGGTCCATTGGTATTACGTGGGCGAGAGGATGAAATAAAAAAAGAGGGATAAAACGTCATATCGTAAATATCGGTGCACATTTTTATTTGAAATTTGAATTAATACTGGACATGGAATCGATGGTTGATCAACTTCTGTAAAAGGGTCTCTGACAGCTCATTTACAGTCACAAACGCAAAATCTCCTTTTCAATGTTGAAGCACTAGGTATAGAAAACTCTATAAAGTATTGATTGAGAAAAAATTTGCAGGGCGAAAAACAAGAATGAACCTTTCATTTTAACGAGTACCCTTTCAATGTTCAAAGCTAAGTTTTTAGTTTCGATTCAGGTTTATTAAGGCAAAAACGGGTTGAGGTTAGGTACTTAGTGAAAAAAATAAACCCTCATCCTAGAAGCGGTTTTGCATTTGTGGTTGAAAATGAACCCCTAATATTACGGACTTGGAGACATGGTGCAGGCGTAGTGCATGGAACGTAAATCTTCCAACTGAATTAAGCACGTCATCTTACATCATGCTACGTCTATTTTGTCATGCATAATTTTGGTTTACAGCAACAAAAAACGTCAAACGTGATTCGTGGTTCTAAGAACGGGTGTTGCCATTTTCGTGCTGCTGTGCATACATAATCAGATGAGCAAAATTGTAATCGTAATATCAAGCATTCATTTATTTACCGAAATCGCATCTTCGAAGCCAATAAAACTGTAGGTGACGTCACCGTCGAAGAGGTTCCCAAAACGGACATCGTGTGTTTTTTGATGTCGACTAAAATAGTCTATATCCGGTGAGTATCCCCTCAGCAATTGACTATATTAATTTTCCGCATTTAGGTAAGCGTGTGTGTGTGATACGATTAGCGTTTTGAATTTTGTCGATATGTGATATATTGATAACATAGTGGTTATTCGACCAGGTGGAATTTCATAATTGTTACATGAGCAGTCACGTTGAGTATGATTGCGACAGTTACGATGGTGTTCATAATGATGACGATGACAGTAACATTTGATTGTCAAGTTGTCAAGTGATTATTTCGGTAGTGCCCAACGAAAACGTGAACAGCGATAATTGAACGATTTGTGGTTAGTTCAATCGATGAAAAATAAGTTAAAAGTTACTTCGATTTTACTTGGCACATTGGTTTAATATATGAAAAGTGGGATTGTCAATTAACATAATGAAGGATTTAACATAATTTTGTCGATCAAAAATGAAAGGAAGCAAGGAATCTAAGGTACTAGAAGTGTAAATCTACCGTGCCACTCTCACCCAGTTGAATCGTCTGGAATATGATGTAGAATTCAGTATGGTTCCCAAATGGATTTCAAATCACCTGCAACAACCTATTTCGAATTCTAAACGATTGTCAAAACCAAATCTTAACAATTGAACAATCCAATCAGCGTGGTTACCACGAGATAGCGTTATGGTGATTGTTTTGACATATCCCATGTATTTAGAAAAAAAATTGTCGAATTTTTCAATTTACTTGAGTTTGAAAGAATGCAGATGCAGAAACCTTACAAATATGGGTAAGAAAAACAATTATTCACGTGTTGTCATCAAACATATGATTTCAAATTGTCCCATACTCTTGACAATCTCGGATGAAATTTGAAATTTTCACTTCACATACAGATTTGATTTATATAATAAAACATGAGTAAATAGACTAGTCATAAAACTTTTGATCATAATTTATCAATTAATCTCAAATCCAACCCAAAAAACAAAGAATATCCCCGATATGAAAACAGTACCCAACCTCACTTCTTCGAATTTGGTATTTCATGTTACGATTTCTCCATAAACATCAAGCAAACATACCACGGAAAGTTACTGAATCATTAATGATCGATATTTTCACCAAATTTTCACACGTTTTTATATGTTAGTATTCGATTCATAAGAAAAATAAAAT
Source organism: Malaya genurostris (assembly GCF_030247185.1). NCBI lineage: Eukaryota > Metazoa > Arthropoda > Insecta > Diptera > Culicidae > Malaya > Malaya genurostris. The sequence continues at coordinate 260,096,034 of NC_080571.1, forward strand.
AAAAACCCTGCATTTTGTTCGAATCTTCAAGCAAAATCTGAAAATTATCACCATTGCTTAGTTCAAAGCTCGCCACTCGGGCCGCGCAGCGATCGCAAAAGAGTTGGTTGGATTCTTCAATTGGCAAATTGTCGCAAAGTTGATTTACCGGTAGTGACACCTGCCAATGAAAAATGGAACCAAGAAAAGGAGGATTCTTTCAAAAATTTTCATATCGACAGTGGTGATTTGCAACCTTTTTATCGTTTATTCAATAGTACAAATAAATATTAGCAATAAAAGTACACTCGGAGTAGAAGAAAATCGATTTCAAAGTGATTACTACTACTTTTTTAGTGTAAACTACGATTAAACATGGAAAATCTTCAGAAATGTGTGAAATTGGGTAAGGTTATGTTTTTTCGGATCAACATTTTTTTAAACAGAGATCAGTGTAACGTTGATTTCTCGAGTACTAGAATGTATAGCGATCGAGTACTATTTATATCGCATACTTTATTCGATATTCCCAGACATTTGAAAACTGGTATCAAACCAAGATTAATACTCTATTCTGAATAAACGGTAGATTTCGCACAATGAACTAAGATCAACATTACCGCCTCAGAGTAAAAACTTTTTCTTCAACTTCTACTATGATTTTTTAAATGAATTTGCCCGTTTTCATAAGAAATCGTTGAAAAGGTGGAGTAATTAGAAATTTTCCTACCGATTTGACAGCTCTTGCTGAAAGTATCATCTCTAAACAAGCAGCGCCTCTACATTTCAGTTTTGAGACAATATGCTTTTTGAAGATACACTTTTACCAGACGCTACCTAATTTTGGGTAGAAAACTACCCAAAAACAACTAAAGTGCATCACCGCATATTTAGGTAGGGAAACGTATTATAAAGCGCTCCTGCCGGCCAAAGCGCCCCCTTCCCTTTTTTCAAGACCTTTCTAAACAAAAGTTTTATCACTAACACTATCTTTTCGTAAGATCGTAAGTTTGACAGTTGTCGTTTGCTGGAAAATATGAAAAAACTGAAAATATCATTAGGCAGCTTTGCTTCGACTAAACAAGCATTTTAACCGTGTAAAATGTCTAATGGTCGGTTTCTACTTTGTAATTAACTTTTAGTAGTTCTAATGTCTCTATTTTTAGTATAAAAATCCAGAGAAACAAAGCCATTTATTTGATATACGAATTTTCCTATAACAGTCACTCTAGGGACATTATTCCTCACCTTCCATTCAACAGTATGCTTCGAGTTAAAATATTTTTTTCAAAATTTTTAACGGTTACTAAACCAAAATATACTGTTAAAATTTTATTTATGTTATTAATCCCCCTAAAAGTGGGATAAAAATATCATTTTAACTTAGAGCCAACATAGGGGCTGAGTAATTTCGACAAAGTTATACAGAAAGTCATTTCAAACAAACTTGAAGAAAGTACTTTTTCCGTAACTTGAGTGTAATTCATTATATAATGTATTTTTTGAAAAGGGTATCCTAAAACCAGCTTTCGTAAGAAAAGATATGTATATATATATATATATATATATATATATATATATATATATATATATATATATATATATATATATATATATATATATATATATATATATATATTCAATTTATATGATTTGAAAGGATAAAAAATGTTGGTTTCCAATAGTAATTAATTGGTTATGCAATTGATTTCTGATGCAAAGAATATCTTCTTTGTCTGCTTTTCTTCTATATCGACATGGCATATTGCATCATTGTTGTGGGGCATACCACTGATTTGTTGTGATTTTTTGAATATTTTGGAAGATTACCCAAAATGTTGTCATGGCAATATTCGCTTCCTATTTTTTTTTAGTAGATCATGTTTTAGTTACTCCTCATTATGAACTCAAGAAGCGTAATCGGTTATTTGGGTAGCTTATAGGAAAGCAATGAACGATTTCTCATAAAAAAGTATATATTTACAAAAAAGGATTTCAAATCATTTCACAATCTGACAGGTGCATACAGAAAATTGTAACTTAAAAGCATTGCTTATGTAATTGGTTGGAATTCACTCTGTGGTCAGTGGTTTTCGATATAAATTAGTATTGAAATAGTTTGGCCTCGAATGTTTCACTGTACTACCGGCCTATGTGTATCCGAAATACGACTATAAGATCAGCATTGTAAAATATTACGCTTTTCGAAAAAGCAAGGTTTGCTATTACATTCCTTTTGTGGAATTTGATCTTTCTGTTTCAACAGACTTCGCAGATGATTCATAGTTTACAGAATCATTGCAACGATCCTACTGACACTAAGACTCCTTCCAGGTCGGGCTCGAACATACGACAACTGGCTCATAGGACTAGCATCCTATGCATTAAACCGCCAAGCCGTGCTTGACTCTATTTTAACACCACTGAAGTATTTCTCGATTCCAGTGGTAGTCAGCCAAATCTAGCCTAAACTTTACCGGGGTTTTGTGTGCTTTTTTGAAGAGTAGAAAGCAAGCTGCAAATTCCTTGCCAAATACAAAACTTTTTATCAAGCTTAAATTCGATATCGGGACTAGATGTTTATGTTATGAGTCATGGACCTAAAGATGTACTACACGAGAAACAGATAAGTGTTCACCAATCCAATTGGTCTTTTCCCTTTGTATGTATGCAAATATTACCTTGTAGTTAGATTTGGTGCAATGAAACTGTTGGTTGTGTAGCAAATACCGTACTCGGTTAACGTTTGCAGTGTTCGAATGAACTCCAGATTATTTTGATTGCGCACTCGCAATTCCTGATGATCTCGCTGAGTTAGATCTTCCGTTAGATTGGTTATCCATGTCATGTAATCCTTCGGGTAGATACGTAACATTGACAGGATACGCTGTTGGGAAAAGTAAGTTAAAGTGTAAATACCAACACTTTAACTAACCATTGTTGATACTTACATCAATGTTCTGCGAGCCTTTAATATTCTGGAAATTTAGGTAGGTAGAGTTTGCTAGTGACTCAACGAAATCGAACAACTCATCTTGTTCTAACGGGTCCAGCAGGTTGTTCCTACTGCGTGAGAGTGAAACATTTTAGAGAATATTCTTGGGATACTGTTAAAATTTAATTGAGACTTTTTGGAATGGAAAATAACGTCCTAGATGTGCTTATTAAGCTTAAAAGTCGCAGATTAGAATGTCAGAAGCTGGTTCTAAAGGGTAATTTTTTTACTGGTATCTTTTTGGCAACACTGTTTTTAACAGAACACTTATTCAGTGTGGTCTAGAATTTATTCATTAATTGTCGTTTGATCTATAATTTAATCATGAATGGGTGCAGGCAAAGTTTTAGGACTTTTTCATCGAAAAAATGTGTTCAGCGACAAACCTGGTTGAATGGATACGTCAACGAGCAAAATTGCCACATCTGGAGTAAAGCTCCCAATGCATTCCAATAAAGTCACTGTTTGGTATGGATTATGGGGCGGTGGCGTTATTCGTGAAATACCGGTCGACATGTTGGAGAGAGTGTTGCCAAAATTGGACCTTGCGCATGGGCCATCTAAAGCGGGGCCGCGGCCAAGATTTGCGTGAAATCATTTTCAAACATTAAATTATATTGATTGTTTCATTGATTTCAATAAAGATTTAATAAATTTCCTCAAATTTTACGTGTTTTTTCAAATCAAATCCTATACCTCTTAAAAAATCACCCTTTATTTCAATTCGAATATATTGTGACTATTGTTGTCCTTATTGTTTCCAACACTATTTTTTCCTAGAAAATATTTCTAAAGAGCTTATTTGAAAAAAATGCACGTACATTATATTATTACATATTCTTAGCGGTTCGAAATGAACTGCTATGTTGTACTAGTATATACATTTGAATTGCAGTACACACTCCAAAAAAATTTGAATGTTACAGGTGACTTAATCCGTCATACGATGTAATTCATAAAAACCTAATTTGTCAAATTACGGAAAATTTTATTTGTAATGACTTAATGTTAGATGAGCTTGAATTTTACTAGTTTCGACTGTAGCTTGCGTTCTGCTAGCAGGTGCGACTGTATAAATTTAAATGCACCTTTTACCAGCGAAGCAGATGTATGCTTCTGTGGCTCAGCCGATTGACAGACGTACTTGCGACCCAATGATTCTTGGTTCAAGTCGCGTCGGTTGCTATCACTATTATATTTTCTTTATTTCAATGAATTTCATGTCATGGAGTTATAGACACAATATTAAATGTTCTTCCACGTAAATTTGCGTGAGCTGCGACGCTCCATTTATGTGCATCTAATAAGATGTAAAATCACAGGATTTTTTAAAAGTGTGCACTGAAGAGTCGAAGATAAAAGGATAAACTAGAAAAAACACTACTACTAGTGTATTTAACACGAAAAAGGAAAGAAATCCGTTACATTTCTTAAATGATAAAATCGCACTTGACGAAAGAAAGTAGTATAGAAAAATATGATTGTAGCTAACTGATTTAAAATAAATGAATTCTAACTTACTGAAACTATTACAATAAGAATTTCGAGAATCAAAATATACCACACCAATTTTGAGATGCATAATATTCATATCATTCATATAATTCATATTTGAAATCCGATACTTCTCACCTGGCTGTTCAGTATCCAGGTTCCTGTGCTATTTTCAATCTTATTCGAATTCCGAAAATTATCGGCTCAAGATTTTTAATCTCACGATAAAATCTGCCAGCAAACTAGCGTCCAATAGTTTTCCAAAAGCTCATTACATACTCACAGACAAAAATCACGGAACGCAGCTCTACTGATTCTATTCATCGGACAGATTGTTAGACTGGGCATCGAAATATTCCAATAGTAGTGATCTTTCTCTATCGTAACAACCGTACTTTTGGTTTGGAATCGTTCCAACGACTCAAGACTCAACGTGATGCAGAAGTACAATGAAACGATGATTAGGCATATCCACATGAATCTGAAATTTTATTTGCGGATTATCATTAACTATTGAAGATATCGATTTCGTTGGAAACCAACTTTTCCCCTAGGTGAAGTAAGGATTTTCCCAGGTAGGTTATGCCGTGCAGCGCTCCTTGTGAGAAAAACACTCCGAAAAACGTGTTCACTGGAAGCAGAAGCTTTCCATATCTGATTGAGTTTTTATCCCATTTACTGGCAGTTTCACTTGAAGTGTTTATTTTGCTCATTTTGCAGAATGCCGTTGAATTGCAAAATCAGCACAATTATATCTGAAAGGAGCTCTCTTTCTCCGAAATTCTGACTATTTGCTGAGCGAAATGTGTTAACAATGAAATTTATTTCACTCACTTGCTAAAAGGTTTACATTTCGTCGATGAATTTCAAATTTGGGCACTATTTGCTTTTAACGCACTCATTTCACTCGATTCACCTGGTTCGTTCGGTGTTGTATTCGGAAAAACGGCACGCAAATAAATGAATTTGCACGGAAGATTGGCATGTGCGGGCTCGCAAGAAATGGGTAATTGTGCAGCGTACGCATACATCTCTGGTATAAATTAACAATGCATTCGTGGTGTTTAAATTGTAATTTATTCATGAGCGCGTGTGATATTTTATTTGCCAGACATTCGTCGAACACTGATTGCGCCACTTTGCATTTGTCGGTGAGTGTTATGTTGGAGCTTTCCGGCGGGTGAAAATACTCAGGAAAATTGACTAACATTGTTTGTTTCTGCTTTTTTTGTCACACTGCTTGAAGGTTGAACTGACTTGAAGCATTGTATTACTTCAGTATTTCGAGTTATAAGCTTCAAAGTGTTAAGCACTAACTAAAATTCTAACATCCCGTAATCCCAAAACATACAAGAATTTATTAACCCGGTTTAGGCAACAAGCTGACTTATTAAAATGCGGTCAGGAAATTGAAGAATAAGTATAATTTTTGCTCTTAGCACCCTGTAATTTCAAAACCAGAGGTCAAATTTAGATAAAAACCAGGATTTTTGTATGACATTCTAAGATCTTTCATTCATCTAATGTCGTTTTTGCTTGAGAAAACTGAAGCAACGGAGGCTTGGGCAAACCTGATATAAAAATCAGATTCAAAACTGACTCAATTTTTAGTTCAACAACGTCAACACTAGGTTCGAATCTGGCTTCAAACAAATGGTTTGACAGCAGTTAGAGTGGAAATTGGGTTAGGTTTGGCATCAAGTGAAAACGACATAAGTTTGTGAAAATCAGTTGAACCATCTCCGACAAAATTGAGTGATGTTATTTGTCTAACGCATACACAGATATTTGGTGATTTCGACGAACTGATTAGAATGGTATACGACATTCAGTTCTTTCATAGCCTTTTTCATATAGGAAAAGCAAAAAATATTTAAATCCGTATAAAGCAATCAACGAAACCGTATGAAGAGATATGAAATCCGCATTAAAACCATGTTGAAGACGACTTCATCTCGTTTGTAGAGTTTTTTTTTGTAAATCACTCGACTTCCAATTCCAAAATCTGTTATCAGTCACGTACCCAGAGGGGAGGACCGAGGGGCCCGATATCAAAAACATACAATTATTTAGAATATCTTGGACATGTGTTACAGAAATAACAAGACGTAACGTAATGAAATGTAATACAATATCAGTTCCAGTGGAAAAATTAAAAAAAAAGTGTATGTTAAATACAGCCTTAAAAGGCACACCGTGAATTAGGTACATAAGCAATCTTCAGTAATGGGCCCCTCCCGAAATGAAATCCTGTGTGCGGGACTGACTGTTATTATAGCGAAGCGAAAATGTTTCATCTTACCGTTTGAGCCAACGCATCTAACAGAGGTAGCAGATCTCACTCCAACTAAGTCATATACTAAATGAGATGAATGGTAGAGGTACCGTTACCCTATTTCAATTTTTAAGTACACTTTAAGTCGACAAGAAGCAGCTATAAGAAACATGTTTTTCTTCATAAAAAGTGAGCGGGTGAGTAATGTCACAGACATAGCTGGATTGACGTGAATACGACAAACATTGGCTCGCTGAAAATAAAACTGCGTCCTTACTTACTCTTACTCTTTCAGTCGTACACGGGTCTCGGCTGTATGTAGGAGGCGTCTCCATTCAACACGATTCATGGCTGTTCGCCGTCAGCCTCGATAGCTGCGAAGGGTCCGCAGTTCGTCTTCATCCCGCTGCGCGTCTCTTCTTCTTATAACTGTCGGAAAGTGCACCCTTATGAAGCACGATATCTACTACGGTGAACGACCAATACAGATTAAAAGTGGGGCTAAATAAAAGACTTATAATAATAAGTCCAATGTCAAAAATGATAATACTTACCTACTTTCACTTTAATGGTGCACTTCTCGTCTTCGGAACATGACCGAACGAATTGTAGATTTCCAGGATACTCGATTTTAAGGGCTGAGGACAGTGCCGTGCAGTGGTAGTTTTTTTTTCAAATTAAATTTTCTTGGAAACGGTGCAGAATATAGAAAAACCCACCTGACAATGTCTTCGAAATTTAGTTGAGAATTTTCTTTGAAATTTTCAGAATGATTCATTGAGTTTAGCGGTCGTGTTGTATTTTTTTCTGACTAAAGAACTGCTGAAAATTGGAACGCTCGGAAATGCATACCTCTACTTGTTCATCGAATATCTCGGCTTTGAAGGCTTGTATCATAAATCTACCGTGACAAAGTCTAGATAATTTAGTTTAGATGCGATTAGTACATAAAAACATATATGTTATCACGATAAAAATAAAGTCTTGTATTTTTCTGTGAAACAAAGTTAGTTTCAATGCATCCGCCATTTTTTTCGCTTTGGTTGTCTGATAGCATTCTGAAAAAGGAGAGAAAAATAAAATTGGCTCGACAAGGCTGCCAAACACTCAGACATTCAATCTTTTTGAAAATTGGATATTTTTTCATTGTTCATTGGAATTTATTTAATGTCCAACCCGTACGATAGATTAATGTGATAAAACTTCTCATCAAAATAATAAAATGTATGCTGGCACCCCGGTTCAGTTTGCTCATATACGAGAGAGTACAAGAGAAATACGATGCGCAAAGGGAATTGAGCGAGCCACGTGGTCGATTTAAAACTCAACACGCGACCCTCTGTCCTCAGACCTTAAGCCGCCGTTTTCCAGTCGCTCTGTACTCCCGCTGCGCGTGCATCCTCTTCGATTGCGCACAGCCATCGAGTGCGAGGTCTACCCCGCAGTCGACGACCTCTCCTAGGTTCTCTGCTGAACATCACGTAGGCCATTCTCTCTTCCGGCATTCTGGCTACATGTCCAGCCCACTGTAGTCTGTCATGTTTTATAAGCCCTCCAATGTCCGCATCTTTGTATACTTGGTACAGCTCATGGTTCATGCGTCTGCGCCATTCTCCATTCTCTTTTTTGCCGCCGAGTATTGAGCGCAGGATTTTTCTCTCAAAGACGCCGAGTACTCGAACATTTGTTTCCTTCAACGACCATGCGTCGTGGCCGTATAGGACAACAGATAGTATCAACGACTTGTATAGAGCAAGTTTGGTGCGTGTGTGCAAGCTACGAGACTTCAGCTGGTTACAGAGCCCGTAGAAAGTCCTATTAGCAGCTGCAACACGCCTTTTCACCTCGCGTCTAATATCATTATCGCATGTCACTAGTGTTCCAGTGCTGCCTCTTTCTCTACCAGCCACCATGTACTTAGTCTTGGTAGAGTTTATCGTCAACTCTATTCTCGCAGCTTCTTTCTTGAAGGGCACAAAAGCCTCTTCCACAGCTCTACGATCCACACCAATAATATCAATGTCGTCCGCAAATCCATGAAGCATGTGAGACTTATTGATGATGGTACCGTTTCTTTGCACGCCGGATCTTCGTATGGCACCTTCGAGCGCTATATTGAACAACAGATTTGAGAGCGCATCGCCCTGCTTCAATCCATCTAACGTCACGAAAGCATCGGATAACGTACCAGCTATCTTGACGCTTGATTTCGATCCATCGAGCGTCGCACGAATCAGTTTAATTAGCTTTGTCGGAAAGCCATGTTCTAACATGATCTGCCACAATTCGTTACGTTTTACTGAGTCGTACGCAGCTTCGAAATCTACTAACAGATGATGAGTCCGCAAGTTGTACTCCCGAAACTTATCGAGATTTTGTCGTAAGGTGAACATCTGGTCCGTCGTTGAACGTCCTTCTCGAAAGCCGCATTGGTATTCGCCGACAAAGGATTCTGCCAATGGACGCAATCTGCCGAACAGAACTCTAGAATGATAATCAATCATGGTTTAAAATCAGATTTTCGTTTCAACTGATGTCTGTTTAATAATACTATTACTTTACATGTCGTGTAAGGTTCATCTTTTCTTTCTGTGCCAAAAAAATTAAAATGATAGATATTGCGGTAGGATACAATTATAGTGTTATTATTATTAGTTATTATTAGTGAAATCATTAAATTTCACCTCTGCATAAGGCACCTTCGCTGAACGAAATAATGAAATTTACACGACATGTAAATCAATAGTACTATGAAATAGACATCACTTGAATCGAAAATTCGATCGAAAACCATCTGCAATGTAAAACTCAATTAGAATGCATTGAATATCAACTCAACAAGACTGTAGATTTAAATAAACGTTTTGTTTTGTATCTAAAGTATATTGACATGTAAAGAACTGTAAAGTAACTTTGAATTCAATTTCTTGCTCTAAATATGTGCATGAAAGAGATGTAAATTCAGAAAATATTTTTATCTGTATGGTTTCATCAATCCTTATAATATATTTATTTCAAATAATTTGAAATATGAAGACTTATAATTTCAATACTTGGCATATCTGTTCCTGCCCCATATATAGACATTTTCAAAGGTTTTAATGTTGATTGATTACAATATTTTCAGGTATTTCGAATTTCGAAATCTCTTGAACAGTAGAATATTTCATTATAAACAACCTTGAAAGATTCGGAGTGCATTAATTAGAGTATTGCTTCCTTTTCACGCGGCTAAACGACACCGATACTACTGTGTCCCACATCAATACTTTTAATTTACCAATGCTTGTGAGCGCTGCCCATCGTAATTGAATGTGTTAGTGACGACGCGAACTTCTATTCTCGTTTGGTGCGAAGGTCGTACTGCGAACGGTTCACTAAAATGATTATTTTTATTTCCGATTTGCATATTTCAACGAAAGAAACTATCAGAAATGCTAAACGGAATTCGATTCTGACTTCTAGACTTGATCGCAAAGCAGTTGAATGGTCGTTCTCAAAAGAACCGTTCAATTAAGTCCTTTCGATGCTTCGAAATATTCATGGCATTTCCCTCGAATGTAGAATGCAGAAACAGCAGAATACTTCTTCTTCATTTGAACCTGGATTCTATAAATGGACGCTTGATTCTGGAGCTAGACTCAGTATCTGGAACTGAATTCCAAACCTGAAACTTACTTTAGGAACTGAATTCTTGATACTGGATTCTAGTTATGTACACTGTGGCTTTTAAAACAGAATGATAAAATTCTACAAAAAATGGTTATTCTAAGTCTTTTTTCAGGTGTCAAGTACGTTACCGGTGTTAGTAGCAGAGTGTAATGAAGAACTACTTGTTGTATGGCCATACTTGGGAATTCCAGTATAATTTTCGACCCTCTCAAGTAAAAGGTAAAAGTAAAATTTAATACTTTCTTCTGATCATGCTTGTGTAAACCTGCCTAGTCTAGCTTTTCCGTTCTATATATTCATAACTGATTCAATCTAGAGTACCTATCCATCTTTTCATTTCATATCTTTTGCGTCTCCCATTTAAAACTTGCCGAAAAGAAACTATTAAAATATATAACACATGGCCTGAAAGGTCCCGGACCTAATACATAGATGGCGCTAGTTTTATTAAAATCATCTTTTTTCAGTTAATACTAACCTTTAAAAGAGAGCTGTTAAAATTTAATGATATTCTATTCATTAGTTTGTGAGTTATTGTGCTAATAGTGACGCTACTTTTGTTATTTTTAGAACAATAGATCAAAAACAATTTCACATTTTAGTTTTACACTGCTTTTTGATGGGAAAATATACCGTTCAAGCGAAGCAATGGCTTGGAAGGCATGATATAGGAACTTGTGTGCACTTTTGTAAACCTCAGTTTGATTATTGCTTAAAGTTCTATCGTAAACAACCCAAAAGTGTACGATTGTGACCAAATTTGACTGTGCGTGATTTTCCTTATTCGATCCGATTACACTGAATATCGCTCACCAATCGAATTACATGTTGCTTGCAAATTGTGCTTATGTGGCAGAAACATGATACCCTGCCGCGACACGTTACTGCGGTGTTCCGGTTGTTTCCCGGAGCAAAAGTTTTATGCACGCGTAGCGCGGACTACAGCCTCGCTGAAGTACACTGGAGATCAGTATTATTATCGCTGTCGTGATTCGTGATTGTTTGTGCACATAAAATTCGGTTCTAAATGGTTGAGTGCTGTTCTCCACTCCAGACCGTTCCCCCGTTTCCTGCAGTAGAATTGGTATTTGAGTGGACAAGCCCGCCAGCAGGACGTGGTGACACAGTTTACCTAGTTAGAACCGGGTGCATATAGGGATGGATCGTGTTTTAGTTTATTGTACTGCATATGGCAGTGGGAAATTTATGAACTATGGCATTGTGTTTCAGTTTTCACAACACTCTATAAACAAATCAACAGGTTTCAAAGTGTATCTGTGAATTATTAATATAGTTACTGTATGGTGATAATTGGAGTATGAAAAACGTGATTAATGCATTACGGAGAAAGTGGCAGTTTAGATATTACAGATAATATTAATATACGTTATAAGTGATTAACACGCAAAACCTTGTAATGGTTGTAGTATTTTTTGTGTTTTACCCAATCTATTTCAAATTCTTTCGTGTTTATTGTTATTGGGTGTTAGTACTGGTCCGTTTAACCATGAGTTATCGGTCGAAACAAGTGGAAGTCGTAAGGAGCTATGTAAGAACGGCAGGTGGAGAAGGACAACCCATTCAAGCGAGTCCAATGTGGAAATGGCGAATGATGACCCGCGTTCCGTAAATTATATATTATCTTTTACTGGACAAGAACAGCTTAGAGGACGTGTGGATTAAGGCGGTAAAAATGTGTAGCAGAATTCAATGGGTTCCAACTTCCACATCGTAAAAGGCCACAATTACAGGAGTTTTTTTCTTTCCTACTTTCAGTTACCAGAGCACTTTTTCTATCACTTCATTCAACAAAGTGTTTTTTATTTCTTCTATATTTCTATCCTTCGAGCTTTCAAGATTATTTTAATCTGGAAGAAGTAGTTTTCTTCTTTCATGTTATTTCTCATTCTTCTAAACTATAGGTTGTGGTGAGCTCAATTCATACGCGTTCCTCATCGCTTATTCTCATGTGGTGATTCATTAGCGAAGCTCTATTTAAAAGTGTTCCGATCAGTTGTTTGTAGTTTATTCATTTCACACGCTTCCTTTACTAACTTAAATATTGAATTTAATTTTCTACTGCATGTTCTAAGTCGTCTAGATGGTGGTGAGCCCAATTTGACCGTGTCCTTTGTCTCTTTTTCGAATATGGCGATTTGTCAGCAAATAAAATTGGTTCACTAGAACAGTATTACTAAATAAGCTAATTAAATGCTTTGTTTAGTGTTTGTATAACAAACTAAGAATTTTTACGGGAGAAATACGCATTACATAGTCTGAGTAGGTCGCGCATCCTTCGAATGGCTAAGTCCTAATTTTTCTTGGTTCAGAGGACTTGGTTGTCTTGGATATTTTAAGCTGAATTAGTTGAACTACCTAGGTATCTACTGTGATAGCCAGAGATGAGATGGGAGATCAAGACAATTTAAAAAATTGTCTTGGAACTGTTAGGGTGAGCAGCTTCAGGGCATAACAAAAAACGAAAATAATCAAATATAAATTCAAATGAGCTAACTATCTTATTTTATAATTATCATAGCAACTGAGTTCAGGACTAATTGACCTTCAATTGAAATAACTGCATATGTCTCTCTCGGTAATCGGCTGCCTAGAGATTAAGGAACAAAAACTATAAGTTTTTTTAATTTAAAAATTCGTTCGAAATTTACCAATGCATTTCTTCTATTATAAACCAGACGCTTATTATTCAGTTCGTAGTAGTAGTATTAGTTCGTAGGAAATAATTGTCGCGTTTCGCGGTACGATTAGGGATTCGATTGATTTCAAATCGGTTGACTACCGCCCAGAGAATTTGAACTGTACCTGACGTATGCTGCTTCTAAATAGAAATATTACAGCATTAAAATATCGCGGAGTTGAACGTCGTGATTTGGTATTTTAATAAATAATATATGTAATTTCCCCGGGGAGCGACCAAAATGGTTAAAGCCGGGGTAAAATAAATGATATAAAAAAAATGTAATTTATTCATGTTGAGGCCGGTTACATATAAGCAAAATAATTAGATCGTATTATCTACCTAGATAAATCTTGATCATTTCCTCGCCCCACTAACACCAGTCAGTTCCTGTGACGCTTGTGGTGATGCAGAGCATTCTTCGGTCACTAGTAGCAACAATTGTTGAGCTAACATTCCTTCCCTTCCCATTCGAAGTCAGTTTTGGTTGCACGTTTAGCGTGATCTACAACTCTAAAGAAACATGCATTTGGTTCACATGCGATTTCAACTGGTTTTTGATCAATCACAGGAAATTATACCAAACACCGTGAAAACAGTCCACCAAATCGTTTTTGAAAATCGTACGTAGCGTAAGATAGCTAACATTCGAAAGATATTAAACAGCAGTGGGTACACTATTTTGCATAAACATACTTTGGGATACTCATAGAATTTTGTTTATCGAATACCTTGAAAAATGTAATACTATCAATAGCGAATGTTAAATCGGCGATGCGATTGAAGATCGAAATCTGTGAGAAGCGACTTCAAATTAAGAATGAAAAAATGCTCTTTTACCAAGACAAATTGCATGAATTGGGCTTCGAATTGCTGTTGTTGCACGCACCATATTCCCCGGATATAATTCCCAGTGACTACTGCCTGTATGCAGACCAAAAAAAAATTCAATGAAGGAGTTTCTACTTCAACGAAGAAATCATCGCCGAAACAAACACTTATTTCGAGGTAGAAGATAAATCGTTCTACAAGTCAGGTAGGGTAACAGAGGTATTTGATTTTATTTTGGCCCACTTTATAAAATATCCACCAAATATTGTAATATCTTTAAAAACCCCTTACGCGATAGGTAATTTGATGTGGTTAGCTTCAAATTGATGCAAAATGAGTTACTTAACATCGATAAAATCCGATGAAATCGATAAAGTTTGTTAGGTGGGCCAAAATATATGAAGTGGCTAAAATACCTCTGTTACCCTATTTAAACGTTAGAGAAGCCATGGACTGATTGTGTTGCTCGTGAGAGAGACTATGTAGATAAATGAAATTGAGTTTTGAAAAAAAAAATGTATATAACATATCTTAGTTAGTTCCGGAACTTATTGATCCACGTGTTATATCATGATTGAAACTAATTTGATATTTGTTCAGATTAACCGTGCACCTGTTCGGATACTGGATTGAGGTTTTACAGGTATGTATAAGTCTGTATTAAACGCTCACAAAACGTCTATTTACATATAAAGAAATACAACAGAACAATCCATTAAGCATAGTGCAATTTTAGAGGCAGTAAAATCATAGACACTGCAAATAATGAGTAGATTCCCAGATGGAAACCAAGTTCTTGAAGGGTAATTAAATCAACCTAACAACATTGAATTGCTTGAATTCCGTGTCGGCTACTGTTTTATTAGCAGCTGTCAAACCACTCCAATGAAACTGAACCAAGCAGAGCCATGTTGAAGTAGAATACGGTTTGTATGAACGGAAAGCTTTGAATCGATAAGTGTTTGAATTGAATTAAAGGCAATTTAAAGTTATGCCATAATTTCGTGACGCTGGTTGATTTCTAAATTTTGAAATGAAGGTAGCGTACCTTCTACTAATCATCTACCTCAGGAACGGTGACTTAAAAATTAAACAGAATCGATTGAAGAAATGCTACCATTCCGAAATAAACATGGTTGGCAATGTATATATTTTGAACCATTGATTATGATTGTAATCTACTGATAAAATATCAATTTATTGAAACCAACATGGAATGTTTGCCAAAAAATTGATACAACTCGTTCATTTTAGAGTCTGCTAGTCAATAAACTATATTTACTAGTTCGATTAATAGAACGCTTAGCAATATTTTATTCCATCATTGTTAAGAATCACTTTGTTCTAAACTTTGTTTTCCTTGCAGTATGTACAGTATCGATCAAAATACTAAACCATAGACATCATTAAATTTACTTCCATGTTTCAAATTTGGCAGTTTGCAGTTCTGCCCTGAGTACGACCTAAATTAACACAGTATTTTGTCTTTCTGTATAGAAAGGATATATAATTGCTGAAAAAACTACTTTTGATCGAAGACCCCTAGTGTTATATATTATTCGACTCAGCTCGACGAGATTTTTCTCTCCGCTTAATTTTCCTGGAGAAGGCTCATTTGGAAGATACTCTTGGGCTGTGAATCAAGTTTGAAGATCAATAGGCTGTCGTTTCTGATTTCAGAGATATAATGGTATAAAACACGTAACCGACAAAATTCACTTTTTCCTCAATTTGATCGGAAATGGCTGAATCGCTTCTCACAAACTTAGGCTCATTCTAAAGCCACTGTTGGGTTTTGGACGAAAATGTGATTAAAGGACGGCCGCATTTGGTAAGTTATTTAATAATTTATAGTTTACTACAGCTAGTCGCTTCGAAAATGGAGACGTTGATTTCATTTAAATAAACTTGCAAACAAAAAATATAAAAATGTCTTAGTCTGTATTTAATATGGATCCAAATATCTGATTTTCCAAGACCTGTTGAAATGAAGCTGATTAGTTTTGAGTTACACTGAGGTCTTTTTTAACGCGGTTTGTTTACGCGTATTTCCGAAGTTACGCGGATTTTCGGAGTGACGCGTTGTTTTACGCGGATTTCCGAAGTTATGCGGTTATTTTAGCGCTGTATTTCTTTGCGCGGTACGTATCTGACACGTAAAAAGAGACCTCAGTGTATTTTATTAAAATTAAGAACAACATACTGTGTTCTTATTTGGGTTATTCCTTTCTTCTCGAATGGATTGGAATATTCGGTCAATGTAACAATGAGTGACCGATATAAAACTACCGATATTATGAGAAATCATAACTCATAATTCGAGAGCTGTATGCTTCTTCTAACTGTCCGCTTAACCATCGGACGAAAAATTGTTTCAGTGACCATAATTAGCTAACTCAGACAAAATCATGGGCATCTTCTAAGCATCGCAGATTTTCAGATAATTTGATTCTCTACTATCTTTACGTTTCGTCTTAGACTCGTCAGTGCAGAGCAGTTCAAATTGAACTGCTTACTGCGAACTTAAACAGTTCAATTTGAACCGCTAAGCAGACGTAAAGTTATTGCTATTTTCAACACACTTGTAATAAGCACCGAAGTGCTAAGTCTTTCCTGACGTGCCGAACGAAAACAAGTTTCGACTAATACTGGCCGATTCAGATGGTCATTTAGGGGTTAACCTTATTTTGTGCTAGGGCACATAACCAATTTCACTATCTTTACGTTTCGTCTTAGACTCGTCAGTGCAGAGCAGTTCAAATTGAACTGCTTACTGCGAACTTAAACAGTTCAATTTGAACCGCTAAGCAGACGTAAAGTTATTGCTATTTGCAACACACTTGTAATAAGCACCGAAGTGCTAAGTCTTTCCTGACGTGCCGAACGAAAACAAGTTTCGACTAATACTGGCCGATTCAGATGGTCATTTAGGGGTTAACCTTATTTTGTGCTAGGGCACATAACCAATTTCACTATCTTTACGTTTCGTCTTAGACTCGTCAGTGCAGAGCAGTTCAAATTGAACTGCTTACTGCGAACTTAAACAGTTCAATTTGAACCGCTAAGCAGACGTAAAGTTATTGCTATTTGCAACACACTTGTAATAAGCACCGAAGTGCTAAGTCTTTCCTGACGTGCCGAACGAAAACAAGTTTCGACTAATACTGGCCGATTCAGATGGTCATTTAGGGGTTAACCTTATTTTGTGCTAGGGCACATAACCAATTTCACTATCTTTACGTTTCGTCTTAGACTCGTCAGTGCAGAGCAGTTCAAATTGAACTGCTTACTGCGAACTTAAACAGTTCAATTTGAACCGCTAAGCAGACGTAAAGTTATTGCTATTTGCAACACACTTGTAATAAGCACCGAAGTGCTAAGTCTTTCCTGACGTGCCGAACGAAAACAAGTTTCGACTAATACTGGCCGATTCAGATGGTCATTTAGGGGTTAACCTTATTTTGTGCTAGGGCACATAACCAATTTCACTATCTTTACGTTTCGTCTTAGACGTCCCTTTACGTCCCTAAATGACCATCTGAATCGGCCAGTATTAGTCGAAACTTGTTTTCGTTCGGCACGTCAGGAAAGACTTAGCATTTCGGTGCTTATTACAAGTGTGTTGCAAATAGCAATAACTTTACGTCTGCTTAGCGGTTCAAATTGAACTGTTTAAGTTCGCAGTAAGCAGTTCAATTTGAACTGCTCTGCACTGACGAGTCTAAGACGAAACGTAAAGATAGTGAAATTGGTTATGTGCCCTAGCACAAAATAAGGTTAACCCCTAAATTGATTCTCTAGTATAAAACGTACACCCCTAACAAAGTGCGAATAATGTGGTATAATGAACATTCAAGTACGTCCCCAGCATCAGGTAATATACCACAACGATTCTATGATATTTGCGGCATAACAAGAAAAGTTGAACAAATCACTTTTTTTAACTACTTTCTTTTTTCTCCAAAATTACTGCCGGACAGGGATGCATGCCAGGTGGCTACGCTATTTGCAGTATTCGTATTTGTAATATGACATAGAGTTTATATTTCAGTTCTTACACAAAATGATTGGTAATCGATCAATTTACTAGATCTGGAAAATCGGTATGGTCTATTTAATGCACGAGTTGTTAAAAACCGTGTATCCGGTTTATATATTAGTTTCATCTACTTTCTCTGTTCAACAGATTGACTTAGAGGGTGATATGAAAATAGGAGCATTTACTTCGAGTTTTCGCGTCGCTATAACGGCACTATTGAGCAATTTTCGAACTATTTTTCCTGCGATATTGCTTTTAGAACCGAAGCGAAGGTAATGCATACAATTTTATCACATTTCATTAATTGAAAGTCGAGTTTTAGGTAAAATAACATGGCGAATTTACTAATGAGATGACTGTGGGTACAATAGCTCTAACTAATCAGAAATAAACTAAGAAGTTAGGGGAAGATGTTTTGACATTTTTTTTAAATTTTTATATTCCCTTAATTTTACGGGTTATCAAAATTTTATGACGTTCATATATTTACGAGTTATTTATGAATTTTCCCGAATGTCGGTCTTGACTGACTAACAAATCAGTATGACAAAAATATGTTCAGTGCGCTCTATAGATCGTTCAGAAAATAAAACTTTCATCTCACTGAACTGATTACTGAGAGTCAATAAAATTTCACCGACAACCGTAAAAATGATTTATTGTGCAAATCAACTAAAACATAGGCGGTCTAGTTTACACAGCACCGCTGACTTTTTTAAAAATAACAAAATGAACTTTTTCGTAAAACATGTGTATCTCCACGGAGAGACCGAAATCAGCATTTTGGCGAAAAAATTAGTTGATTTTCTGATTTTAGTTAGTTATTTTTTGAGACAACTAAAAAAATCTTTTTTAGTTGAATTCACCAATTAAACGTGCTGTCATTTCTTAGCTAAGTCACACTTCATTTCCATTCAACTAATTTTTTAGTTGAATTAGAGAAATAAAACGTTGTTTTCAACCAACATAAATGGTTGAATTGGTTTCTGCATATATGGCGCTTTGTCACCGAAAAAACGTTAACACCGTAATGGCTACTAGCCACTAGATGGCACACTACTACCGAAAAATATTTCAGTCGCGGTAGTCTTTTCTATATTGGCAGGTATAAATACGATGTTGTATTGGAGAAAATAAACATAAGCGAAACATAAACTTCTTTTTGAACACTTTTCTTCTAAGTCGCTGTTTTCTTCATTCGACTCTCTCACTGAAACTTTGAGCACTCGGAAAACGAAAAACCGAATACAAGTATTACACCGGACGGCGTAGCCCGGTGGGTTAGAAGATACAAAAAACATCATTTGGCATATACAATTAGAGTGCAATATTCGACACTCACTTCACTGTTCCGCGTAAAAACATTATTACGCACAATCTCTTCAAATGCGCACAAATTCTGAATAAATACACTTTCCACTAATAGTTCACGTCATTTTTACATATGGGTTTAAAAATTTATATATGGATATATCGTAACACATGCGAAAAACATCTAAACAATTTACAAGCAGTTTCAACAAGACTGTCTTTTTTAGCTTTTTAATGGATTGTTTTGCTTTTACACTTCTCATGAGTTTTTGACTAATAAACTTGTTAATAAATCTAATGTCATATTTGTTTTCTTTATGCTGTCTTTCAGAAATGATGGTAATAGATAAATAGAAACAAATTTTCTGTTTTTAATATCCAAATAAGTTGTCAATGAGAATTTCGTGTTGGATTGAAATATTGCTGGTTTTTGTCCAGGATATTCGCCAACTAAACTCATTCTCTAAAAATTAGAGTTTTTTCAGTTTTTCTTTCTCAATTTTAACTAATTTCATAGTTATTTTGGAAATTTTATTGTTAAAATCAACTTATTCAAAAACAATTATTATTAAGGCGCAGAGCTAATTTCGGTCGTTCCGTGTCAGAATGTTTCTGAGGTATAATTAAAATTCTATGCACAGAAGCCTAACCTTCAATTTGATATATACCATATGGACTAAAAAATCCCGGGCCAAACAAAAAGAACACGATTTTTTTGGTTCACTTTATTCATCAACGTAATCTCCATCAAGAGTAACGCAATCATTCCAGCGTCTAACATTTCAATACCACATTTGTAGAACGATTTGTCTCTTGCCTCAAAATAGGCCTCAGTTTCAGCGATAACCTCTTCATTTGTGCAAAATTTCTTACCAACGAGCATATTTTTCAGATCTGCGAACAGCCAAATCTGGCGAATACGGTGGATGTGTACGGAAAGACCGAAATTAGCATTTTGGCGAAAAAATTAGTTGAATTCTGATTTTAGTTAGTTATTTTTTGAGACAACTAAAAAAATCTTACTTTTGCTAATTTAGATTTTTTAATTCTCATTACATTACATAAACTTCTTTTTTATAAAATTTTTCTTCTAAATCACTGTTTTCTTCATTCGACTAAGCGAAATCGACTTTGAGAACTCGGAAAGCAAAAACCATACCATGAAATAACAAGAAACCACAGAGAAAAGCAACCGCCTACTACACCTTTCTTTTTGTTTCGATATAGACTTCAGCTGAAAAAACTACAACCAGTTGCAATATAGGTTGGAAGATATAACGAATTTCGTTTGACAAATACAATTAGAGTGCAACATTCGAAGCTCACTTCACTGTTATACGTAAAAACATTTTTATGCACAATCGCATCAAATGCGCACAAATTATGAATTAATACACTTTCCACAAAGAGTTTATGGCAATTTAAATATTGTTGTTTTACTTTTACCCTTCTCATGATTTTTCGAATAATAAACAAATAATTAATGAAACCAATTTCATTTTTGTTTTCTTCGTGCTGTCTTTCAGCAGTGATGGTGACAGATAGATAGAGTCTAGTTTTCTGATTTTAATCACAAAATTAGTTGATATGAAATTTTGCTGGTTTGTGTCAAGGATATCCCCCAACTAAACACATTCTCTAATAACATGATTTTTTTTTCAGCAAAGTAAATTCTGAATTTCAACTAATTTAATAGTTTTTTACAAAATTTTGTTGTTAAAATCAACTAATTCAAAAACAGTAATACAAATTAGGTGTAGAGCTTATTTCGGTCGTTCCGTGGGGACAACAACATATTGAAGAAAGAGGCATACTTTTTTTGTTCACCACTGTATTTGTGCGATCTCCCGCCGTCTTTGGTTTCTAAAGGAAAACATATATGAAGCATTGGAAATATCCAACTCAGAAAATCATAACGCACAAGCAAACACGAACGCAGAGGTGCCTAAGCGCCGAGAAAACTAGGTCCCGATCAGTCCAACATTCGCTGGCTCAGTCGGAACGGTTGGCAAAGTGAATATACAAAACGACAAAAAACCTCTCAGCCAATGAACATTTCCCGCTTCCACTCTTCAGGGCAAAAGCCTCAGTCGCACACCGCACCTTCCCACCCAAGCACTCGAACACGACATACCGCACCGTTGACCGCACCGACTACGGCTTTACTGTGTGGCAGTATTACTTTTACCGCAGCCCTGTGTGTAAAGCCGTACGGCAAGAGGCCACAGGTTTCGGCCTACGGGCTCGAGAGCGACTTCTTGTTTCCCGACACGACGAAACGACAAAAGCGACGAACCCGCGATCAACGATCAGCCCGAGTCGAGTGCCCGTGGTGCCTTCAGTTGTTGCTATTTTAAACAATTTATTTAAATGTTCAGTCGAGAAACGGGCGTCAAGATGAAAGCAGCTGCCAAGTTCGGGCTTAGTTTTTTAGTGCTACTCAGTGTTGTGTTCGGTGAGTGAATTATAGATAATGGCCATAGAAAATGGCTTTGTTACATACGGTGTTCAAATGAGAGAAAATTGCAACGTAGCAATCATTTCGTCGTTTCTGGATGATCGAGTCTGGAGCTGGCAATCTGCATTTGATGCCGTGGCTCCGGCGACTACAGGAAATACTCGTTAATATATTAAATATTCGTCATTTCCTATATGGTGGCTAAAGTGGCTCTATATACAGTAAGTGGCTGAACTTGAAACTGATGTTGCATCAACCGCATACACAAGCTTACACTAATTATAACTCTAGATGGGCATACGGATCATGCAGAAACGGGGTTTCTGCGCGTTCAGTCAGTAGTGAGTGGATAGCATATTTGAAAGCGAACAATTTCGTTGACAATATAATAAGACCGCTTCAGTGTGTGCACTGTCGAAATCAATTACGTGCTAAAATATGAAAGTGGCTGCATCACAAGTTGATCGTACTCTAATGAAACCGTGCTGTGCAGTGTCTCATCTTCGAACGAGCACCAAACGGGCTGCTGCTATACCTACCTATGTGTGGTTCGATGAATGGATATGAGAAAACATCTCGTGGGTTGGCCATCATGCGTATATGACATCGTGCCGGTGTTTAGATAATCGATTACGGCACTTCTCGCGTTGACACGGTTCGGGACGGTGTTCGCCTAAATCAATTTAAAGTCTATTCAAATTTTTTTACATCGTGTATTTCCTTTGTCTATGTGACATTTGATAAGCGTGAGGAAACTAGGTTTGATGGTAGAGTTCAGAGCAACAATAGCAACATAAAAAGGGTGTTTTAAAGATAATGAGTGCAATCATTTGGTACGTGAGACGACTCTGAATTCTTGTTAAAGCATATT
Organism: Malaya genurostris; assembly: GCF_030247185.1. Classification (NCBI taxonomy): domain Eukaryota; kingdom Metazoa; phylum Arthropoda; class Insecta; order Diptera; family Culicidae; genus Malaya; species Malaya genurostris. The sequence goes on from NC_080571.1 coordinate 260,118,657, forward strand.
TAGAAATGTTGTGGAAACTAGTTTGTAATTTTGAAAATAATTGATCTGACTCATTCGTATTATATTTTATTTGGAGCAGGGAAAAGCCCATTAAAGTTAGTTTCTGTCAAACTCACTCTCCAGCAGGCATGAACCCTCCTCTTCTTTTACATCCATAGATAACAATCATCGACACATTTTACCTAAAAGCATAGAGCTCAAAGCAATCGATTCGTGTTCGGAGTAGATCTGCCACAAAAGTAGCCTTGCAAACATCGCAACGTACAGAAAACAAATCGAGATAAATCAGTTTGCATAGATCGTGGTAACTCGGAAGGTTCGAAGGGTATCTCCAAGAAAGTGCGAATCGAACTAATTTGCATTGTGCTGTTTCAATGCGTTCGTAGGATATCGTTTTGGTTATAATCCAAGTAGCAATTAGAACTTGTTAAAATTGACATGTTTCACAATTGCTACAGTACGGTTATTTTTCTTTGATATGTTAGGCAAGTGATTCCACGTGTTTTTGTTACAAATGTGAAAATCATTTACATTACTGCTTGTGAAACCAACTCAAAACCCTGAAAGGATTATGTTCCATGACGGTTTTATTAACTGACTATACAATATGTTCATTTAAACAGTTTCATTTCCAGTTTTCTCTCAACAAATATTACTGCTGTTAAACATGTCAAACAAGAAACTTGTTGCACATCATACAAGCAAAGTGCGCTTTTCCAATCACACAATCGTTGCGGGAGGAGTTAAGAAATCCAATACCTGAACAATGTTTGCTACTTGGGAAGGTGACCAGGAAACAGTGGCATATTCGAACGTAGAGTTCAGTACAGTACTTTCAAGCAATGTATATCGGCGAAATCTTTAGTGAGCGAAAACTGAATCCAACTAGCGTAGAGGCTTTATAGTAAACTCAATGTTCGTCTTGAAATTTTACTTAGGCTGTGAACTATTTCGCAAATACTTTTAACTTTTGGTTAAAATCTGACACTCGAGCGGTTAAATTGAGGTTGTCAAAAAAAACCCTGCTCGAGAGCACGGTTATTTTTGACAGAGCGATGGTTATTTTCCGACACTGAAAAAATCCTTGCAATGAAAATTCTAATATTAATTCATTAGTTGAAATTATTTCCAGTGGAAAATAAACCCAAATAACTTTCCGTCCGTCAAATTTTGAAATAGGCCGCAGTTTTAGGTAAATTTAACTACTCGACACAAAATAACCACTCAAGTGTCAGATTTCAACCAAAAGTTAAAATTAACCGCGAAATGGTTCACACCCTTAGAATTCAGATGGACAGTAAGGTTACAATGTGCGTTCAATAACGGTATTATAGTCGAACTTAAACAATATGAACGGTTCAATGTTACCTCCTTGGGGAAATCCAGAAGTGAACAGTGAATGGTAAAGTTGTGCAATATCCTATTTTCAATTTCCTATTCTAAAACTCAACTTAGAGATTATTATGTGCAACAGAGAAATCGGTGTAAATAGAATCCACTTGTAGTCGTGCTTGTAAGGAACGCATGATAAGAGTTACGTTATAAATACGTGTGTATGATCAATATTTATTGAGAAAGATTACCGTTTTGCTTTTCTTTCCAGAAAGGATTTAAAATTTCTGGAAATTCCGGCGACTCCTAGTGCTGTACACTGTGAATATGCGTGAGAGTGTGCACCTTTCGATGCACAATTCGTAAATATTGGACTCGTTTGGTAGTTACTATTGGGTCATTGATCAAGTTGAAGGACAAATGGCAGACACTTTCACTTCCGGCGGTATATGGGAATAAGAGATACAACCGACAAACCGCACCCTTTCTATCCGCACAATTTCTCGAAGATGGCTGAACTGATTTTGACATACTTGAGCTTAAAAGGGTGTAAAACATCCAAATCAAATGTATTCTTGCAAATGCTTTCGGATCCAGGAATTATTGACGTAAGCAATCAATCTGGGAGTTATTGGATTTCAACAGATTTCGCAACCGATTCTTAGCGTAAAAATGCGTTACATGGCTAGTACTATGATCATACTGACACTAAGAATCCTTTAAGGTCGGGACTCGAACATATGACAACTAGCTTGTAAGGCCAGTGCCCTGTGCATTGAACCGCCAACCGGGGCTAAATTTTTCTATTGCTATTTTCTTGAATTGTGCATGGTATGATGAGACTATTTGAATGACAAAAGAAAGTTCTGATCACAGGGGTAGGTGAAATAAGAAGTACGATATTATAATTCCAACCGAGGAATCGAAAACCAATTTACGTATTTTCTAATTTTACGAAAGCTCTGTGGGATGAATCTGTATCTGCTCATACTCATTAAAAAAAAAGAAAGACATTGTTAATTCGCATTCACTGAGTTATGCTCAAAGTAGACTCAATTTGTACTAGCGGTTCAAGACGATCTGCCATGCTAAGCTAGAATTAAGTTTGAGCAGCTATGCACTGACCAAATTATGACGAAAAGTAATAGTAATTCATGTTAAGACAGGCGTACCAATTTTGTAATTTTTGAAATTGTATATAATTTCTAAAATACAATAATTGAAAAAAAAAAAACGATTTCTCAAAAAGTCATAATATTTGATACAATTTTGATCCATTGAAAGAGACGGGTTGGTAATGTCAGAGACGTAACGGGATTACGTGAATATAAATAAAACTGACATCCTTTTCTACACTTCGGGAATTTTTTCCTCTAATTTGATTCTATACCTATTTTTTTTAAATGGGAACAAACATAACGGTATTACTTTCATGTCGAATCTTACCAAAAAATGGAATGATTGCATTTTTCATGATACTGTAAGTAAAATAATGGCGACGACCGACGTATAACATGTAAAAAATCAAATGAAACAAAATATTTTCAATTTATAACGCAAAATATTTTAGTATCTCGGGAGTACCTTTTGGGAAGTGTCAAAACATCGTTTAGTAAATCGTTGCAATTGTAGGAGCGTTTGGTTATAAGCTGAATGACTAAATTGACCGGCTGAAACAACATGCACAAATGTGTTTTCCTCATATAGGTCAATTAAAATATTACTCATGGTTTATAAACATCCATAGTTAGTGTCTGTTGACACTATGTAAAAAAACATATCATAAGCCCGCTGCACTCGATAACTGAAAATATTCCGTATTTCTATGGCATTTGCATTGGCATTGAATGTCGCCTCAATTTTGCACTTGGCATTGAATTTCACATCAATGCTCGTTCATACAAAACATTTTAGAAAACTTGAACTTTGAGTTATTTTTGGATATCTCATACTGAAAAAATTATCATAGCAATTTATGATATTATATTTCCGATGGTATGGAGAAGAAATTATGTTGCTGCGTTAAATACAACAAGAGATATTCATTATTAAGTTCTACTTAATCTTGTGCAGGGTAAATTTTGAAAAAGCGGCCCATAGTAAAGTAAGTAGGGGAAGATGTTCGGTTGCCGGCACCCCATCGTAACATTTGACAGAAAGTAGATAGCGTCATTCAGACAAATGTAATGTGTGTGAGACGACGCTTATACTTTTTGCTGCGCTTAAAACAAATTTCAATTGCTTGAAAATCAACACAAATGTTTTTTATGACTTTTTTTATAGTATCATAAATTGAAAAGCATCAATCGAAAAGGTGGGTGGATTAAATATTTATGAGGTGAAATCGATCTATTTCGTGATTTAATATCGGATGCTACCAAAATTTTCTCAACCAAAGTTTTTTTTCGTCATTTTCAAAATGTCTACCAATTTCGGTAAGGTGTTCCATTACCGGTACCCCATTTTTTTTTGACAAATCGCGAAAAATTGTCAGTGATATGCAGAGATGCCAAGTCAGCAAATTTGTCTGTAAATTATCAAATGTCTCAGTTAACATGTAAACCTATTTTCGTCTAAAGACTTTTTACAGACTTTTGAAACTTCGATCGTTTGCAGGCATTCGTTAGAAATTACAGACTTTTAAAAATTTGCGCGATCTTTTCATTTTTGCCAGCTAAGCTTATTGTATTACCTGGCATCCCGGGTGATATGCAACTCGTGGACAACTTGACGGCTTCAATACATCCGTCATATAAGTAAAAACTTTGGTTCTTTGGTTCTGTCCGCAATGGCAACTTCAAATAAATCTTCCAAGTCAATGAAATTGAACTTTAAAGCACTGATTAATGCCAATAAACGTTGATTAGTGAATAAGAGGCCAATAAATTCGATTGCAGCAACGTATTCAATCCCGCGAAGCCGGTGGAAGAGCGGTCAAATCAACACCAAAGGTGCCAGCATCCAAATCATTGGTCAAGAGAGCCAAGGCGAAGTCATCATCAGACAATGAAGACTTATGTTCAAAACGCCTCCGAAAAGAAGAAATTCCGTTTTTTCTTTGAATAATTGCAGTCTTTACTGGGGACGGGTATAGTGTGATGGGTAAGTCGATGCCTTTCACGCAGCCCGCCTGGGTTCGATTCCCAACCCCGCACATAGGGTCAGAAAGTTTTTCTGGCCCGAAGAGGGGAATGACCTTAAGGTTAAAACCTCTATAATCGAAACAAAAAAAAAAAAGCAGTCTTTACTTATATTTTTCCATTTTCAGCGAAATTTCTTGGGGTGCCGGTTATCAAACACCTTTTTTCAAATAGCCAAAATTTATCACTTAACTTAATCGATGTTAAATTTTTTCAATCGACTGAATCAAACTAGGTTGTTAGTTAGGGACTTTATCTTTCCATTGATATATATATTTTATGCATTTTAGGTGGTTTGACGTAAAGCCGCCTTAACTAAGCTCATATTAACAGAAAAGATGCTTGGATAGAAGTTGTCCGTCTGCTGTTGTAAGGCTTCTTCGCGGCAAAATCTGGACAGGTCTAATTTGGAATAAAGCTGATAGCTCAATCTCAGACGCATTTTTATTCATTTGATTGAGAATTATTATTCATTTAGTAATTAATTATAGTTACTTAATTAGGCTGCGGGGAGAAACTACAAACTTTTGAGTTTACTTCAGCTATTAGGGTCTGTGCAGACTTCTCTGCAATCGATTCAGATGCTTTTGTCCAATATTTTCGAAAATCGTCTATAGTTGTAGCTTGTTGGTTATATTGAAAGAGTTCTCTCTTCACGAGATCTCAAAACCGCTCGATAGATCGCAACTCCGGGCATTTAGGTGGATTCGTATATTTCGGTATAACATGAGCTCAATGCGCTTTATACCATTCCACTACATCTTTGGTGTAGTGGCAAGATGCCAAATCAAGCCTTAATAGCGAGGGAGTGTCATGGCTATGTAGGAATGGTCACAATCGCTTTTGAGGTATTCCTTATGCTTTGTTCCGGTAGCGATGAAGCTTTGTGTTGTTCGACCACAGTTGCGTATTGCCTGCCAAACCAAATATTTTTAGGGAAACTTGGCAAACAGAACTTGCAGGAAAACCAAACTATTTTGCAAGTTTTCTTACTGACATATGAGGATTTTCACTGTGATCGCACGTAATAAGAAATTTTTGAACAATTTTGATATTTTTTACTGTTTTTCCAGATAATCATTGTAGGGGTACGCAATTGGTCTATTCTTTCTGAACTCATTGAAAAAGTGATCAGTATGGGTTTTAATAAAAATAAACGGATTTTATTTTTATTGGAATAAAAGTATAAGTTAAAAGTTCTTTATAGATTTGAAAGATTAGACCAAATGTCTTATCGTTTTAATTAATTTCATTTTACTTCGTACGGTCATTTCACGGTTACAATATAATTTACACATAAAACCTCCAAAACACATGTTTTTTCAATATTAATTGCAGAACAAAATTCATTGAATTCCTAGTGCTACGTGGAATTTCAATTCTATAATTGCATTCCATTCAAAATTGATTTTCAGAACATAGTTTACCTGCACGGACACATTGTTGTGTTGTGGAAAAATTGACAATCGTTTCAGGCACGCAAACACTTCACAATTCACTAGAATTATGCAAAAGTTACTCCCATTGAATGTATCTGCATTCCATCAGCATGCACCAACACCGTGCTTCAACGGATCAGTATCATGACAACAACAAAAAAAAACAAACAAACGTAATAACATTGTGTATTTAATCGTGCTGCCATTCACTTTCGCTTTCCTCGTAGCTGTCCTACTGAGTCTAGTCAATCGAACCAGTTTCACTAGTTCTACTTCCTGACACGTTGGTGGCATTAGGCAGAGTTCATGGACATCGCAGAAAAGTGCAACCACAGAAGGTAAAAAAAAAATAATTACTTCTGGCCAACTTCTGTCACTTTATGTGAATCAGAAAATAAATCAATTTCCATGGAATGGAGATTGTCGCGAGCTTATCGATGATGACATCCCGATAGCGCGATGCCACCGAGACCCGTCTCGGGGAGTCGATTGTTGATCGTGGTTCGTCGAAAAGGTCAACAAGTTTGCAAAAATAGCATCGACTAGGAAGGTGATTATCATAAAAATCAGATCGGTTTTGAAATATTTTCGCGTTTCAGTATAGGCTGGAATCGTTGGCGATGTTTTGTATTTTAAATTTTATTGAGAATGTTTTCATATTCACACTATTCGAAAATGATAATTCGAATATAATATTAGCTATTACATGAAATAGGACCAATTCAAGTTTTTGAAATTGGTGATCACCTGAATGCAGAGATGGCATTTCACCAGAGTTATACACGCTGGAGTCAGATTCTTGTCCACACCGAGGATGCAAAAAACGAAGCACCGCACAAAGAGGAAAGCGCACTTCTTCTCAGTGTCGAATAGACAGCATTTGAGTGTGTGTTTGTGGTTAAAGCAGCTGGCGCGAGTGAAACACATTCTCTTCGCATGAATCGCTCACACGCGCTCTCGTCTAAATATACCCAAGTTACCACTGGCGCGTGATGGTGAGCGAACACTTCTGTGAACTTCAATTAATAGAGAGTAGATCTGGCCTTGCTATGAAAAATTTGCAAGGAAAACCGAAAATTTTACGATAAATTGTTTTATTTTGCTGATTTTGCGTGTCCACGCTTCTTCACGCAAACATACAGCAGAGTGCTCACCGGCGTGTACACCTCTGTGAAAGTATCTGCATCCACCTCAGAGAATTTATTAGCTAATGCTCTAGCACTTTGGTGCGATTCAGTGGAAGAGGTAAAAGGAAATAAACAAACGCACTCATGATGCGTGCACACTTTATACAACAGTGGTGTATAAATGTGAAAGAGAAGAGCTCTCGTTGAAGTTGTCAGTGCGAGGGGAGAAATTTTGCTTGCTCTTCGTCACACAGAGGAGATAGACATCTCTGCCTGAATGTATAACTAGTAGTAACCAATAGCGTCGAGACTATGTTTGCACGGAACGACCGAAATTAGCTCTGCGCCTAATTCGTATTACTGTTTTTGAATTAGTTGATTTTAACAACAAAATTTCCAAAATAACTATAAAATTAGTTAAAATTGAGAATTTACTTTGCTGAAAAAACTCTTATTTTTAGAGAATGTGTTTAGTTGGTGAATATCCTGGACACAAACCAGCAATATTTCAATCCAACACGAAATTCTCATTGACAACTAATTTTGTTATTAAAATCAGAAAATTTGTTTCTATTTATCTATCACCATCATTACTGAAGGACAGCACAAAGAAACCAAAACTGAAATGGGTATTATTAACAAGTTTATTAGCCAAAAACTCATGAGAAGAGTCAAAGCAAAACAATCCATTAAAAAGCTAAGAAGGACAGTCTTATTGAAACTGCTTGAAAATTGTTTTGATGTTTTTCGCATGTGTTCGATATATCTTTATTTAAATTTCTAAACCGATATGTAAAAATGTCGTAAACTGTTAGTGGAAATCGTATTTATTCAGAATTTGTGCGCACTTGAAGCGATTGTGCGTAATAATGTTTTTACGCGGAACAGTGAAGTGAATTTCGAATGTTTCACTCTAATTGTGATGAAGTTTTTTTGTATCTTCAAACCTTCCGAGCTGCGCCGTCCGGTGTACTATTTGTATTCGGTTTTTGTTTTCCGAGTGCTCAAAGTTTTCAGTGAGAATGAAGAAAACAGTGATTAAGAAGAAAAAAATTCAAAACGATGTTTACGTTTCGTTTATGTCTTTTTCTCCAATACAACATCGTATTTATACCTGCCAATATAGAAAAGACAACCGCGTCTGAAATTTTTTCGGCAGTAGTGTGCCATCTAGTGGCTACTAGTCATTACGGTGTTACCGTTTCGGTGACAGGGCGCCATATAGCTGCAGATTGCAGAAGCCAATTCAACCATTCACATTGGTTGAAAACAACATTATATTTCATTAATTCAACTAAAAAATTAGTTGAATGGAAATGAAATGTGCCTTAGCTAAGAAATGACAGCACGTTTAATTTGTGAATTCAACTAAAAAAATAGTCATTTCAACGAATATTTTATTATTATTAAGGGAATGAGAATAAAAAATCTAAATCAGCAAAAGTAAGATTTTTTTAGTTGTCTCAAAAATAACTAACTAAAATCAGCAAATCAACTAAATTTTTCGCGAAAATGCTAATTTCGGTCGTTCCGTGTAGCTTTTTATGTTCCAGTCTTTACCCATCATTTTCTAAGCAGATATTTAGTTAATAACACAGACGATGACTTTTTCGAAGAGTTTGCAGTTTTCTGAATTTTGTATTTCAAATAAAAATGCTGTGTTTCTCGCTTTTCTTGAGGCTTTGTTCATGTTTCCATAATGCAATTACACCCGCACGGACTTTTGGCTCCCTGGGCAGCCATGGCCACCAGACGGCCACCAAAAATAAATAAAATAGTAAATAATTAATATTCATTTGTTAAAGCAAAAATTCGTCATCTACTAAGTTCAACAGCAATTTGTTATTCAAATTGCACCAATTTAAAGGAGGGGTAAAACCATATCTGGAACTATCTCGATCGAACATAGTTCCGTGGAGTTATACTGAGTAAGGACGGTGAGAATATATTTTAATCTTTTTCTCTGGTGTTTTCTGTAATCCAATCATGCATTCTTCAACCATATTTAGTGGTCAACTGGTTTACTTTTATATCGCTTACCTGGTAACGATAGCCATGCAATAACGATAACGACCGACTATTTCATATTGATTTTCATGTATGTATGTATGTATGTGTGTATGTGTGAAGCCACCATCAGTTCAAGGCATTACCAGTATATGGGGGTAGACTTACAGTAGATCTGAATTTGATTATCAGATAGCTTTCATATAACTACTATTAAGAAGGCCAAAATGGGTTTTGAAAACCCGGCGCCTTCCGCCTTATATATATATATATATATATATATATATATATATATATATATATATATATATATATATATATATATATATATATATATATATATATATATATATATATATATATAAGGCGGAAGGCGCCGGGTCTTCAAAACCCATTTTGGCCTTCTTAATAGTAGTTATATGAAAGCTATCTGATAATCAAATTCAGATCTACTGTAAGTCTACCCCCATACACTGGTAATGCCTTGAACTGATGATATATATATATATATATATATATATATATATATATATATATATATATATATATATATATATATATATATATATATAATAAATTATAATATAAGATTGATAAATATTATGCGATGATACAATATATAACAGGTAATATCGCAGTGTAAGTTATGCTCATCTTTCGTCACAGAATGACATGAACAATCTCCCAGTATTTCTCACGAGACATAATCGAACTGGTACAAATAAAAGTTTATCGTAGTATGCCCTGGTAGAATTTTTGATACTAGCGTCACATTTTGAAACGGTGACTTACTCCGGTTTGGATGGAATCATTCCTTTCTTTCGCTGTAACTCCAAAACTGTTATTGTACAAACACACTGTATAATAAAAACCTGATTTAATCCACCTAGAGGTGTATTGATGTCTTCCTCATATCCCACATATTTTCATATATAAATGTGTGGTATTCTTCAAAATAATTTTCTTTGATTCTTGGAAAACAAAAAGGTTTGTCCATAAACTAGTATACCCTACAGAGTATATCAAAGTCGGTTCGAGAAAAGGGATTGGGATCCATTTTTGAGTCTATGGCTACAATCTTCGGTTGTTGATCGAAAACCGTGAACCAAGAAAGCCAAAAAAAATTTGTTTGGTCGTCTACTGACAATGACTACCGATTGGAATAGTTTTGAGGCAAGTTTAGAAATTATTTTACGTTTTTTACTTCGCCGCTCTAAGTGACGGAATAAATAATTGAATAATCTTCACACTGTAATTCCGGAACCGAAAGTTTTAAGTTACGGTACCAAATTTTTAACACACTTTTCCTTATAATTCCGAATGAAATTTAGGAGGTTTGTGTGGGACCGTGAGACCTTTCATTTGAACCTAAGTGAGAAATAGTTTGAAATATTGATTGTTTTCACTAATTACCCTGTAACTCCGGAACCGGAAGTCGGATCGAAATAAAACTAAGGAACTTTGTAAGGGACGATTGTACCTTTTATTTGAATCTAAGCTCATGTAAAACGGTTCATCTATCTACGGGCAAGGTGAGTGAAAAAAAAAGTTACATACATACATACACACACATATACACTTACATACATTTTGCGTAATCGACGAACTGAGTCGAATGGTATTCGATACACGGGCTCGGTTCAATGATCGGGTTTCACAATGATTGCATAACCTTTCTATATGAGAAAGGCAAATTCCTTTCTCTTGTCATGACCCAACATTATTCAATGAATCGTATGGGACATTGTAATCTTGAGTTTATCATTGGTTTTAAACTCTATTTCTAAATTAACCAGCCGAATGATGCTTCTAGGGATGACCAAATTTGCTTGCCTTACAACGGTTAAGGACTATTCACATATTTTAGTACCGTGACGGTTCAGTGAAAGTGCCTTCAGTGCGCCGTCAGTGTTCTTTTTATGTCGGAACCCTTCTGTTCCGTTTCCGTTCCGGCACAACAAATGCAGTGACATACCGACTTCAGAGACAATAAAAAATATCGGTGACGACGAATTTGGGTTTGCCGGACGGACGCTACACTGATGGCTGTGAATGTGCGCATTGAAAACGAATGAAATAATATCAGTATCCGTGCACGGTGTCGTGCCGGCACTGAACCGGATCGGATGTGTGTGAATAGTCCTTTATTCATTTATTTTAAATCGACCATCAAGATAACACAACAAACTGAAAAGCTCAAGGACTACCGCAATGTACGACTTCTCTTGTTAGTGGATTTCGGTCACCGAAAACTTCTATCTCATTCACCATATCTCATTCGCTTCACGGTACGGATTTTGTATTCAGGGCTAGTCGGAGAGCTAACGATTGTAACACTAACTATATTCCAAGAGCATCTGGTCTGCCCTTGCCGGAGCCTCTTCCCTAATCGTTTTCGGTTGTTTACTCGAGGCGTCCTATGTCGCACCAATCTCGGGAGTCTGCTGCTTTGAAGTGGGAGAATCAGGCCACACCACCGCAGGTTTATGTTTATTTATGAAATTGTCAAAACACACGTCGGTTGGATGCTTCTGAAACAGGAATGGCAAACTAGTTTGTCGTGCTACTTGTCAGTTCTAGATAATCCGAATGTTTAGCAAATTTTAACATGTGTATATGTATGGCCGGAATTGGAGGCTCACACAAGGATTCCTGCTCTACGATATGAGTTCGCGTTGAGCTGAAATTTCCTCTTTGTTAGCGGTGTAGATTTATGGGTAGGAACATAGGGTGAAGCACGGTGAGTGATTTATGGGGCCCGTTTCAGCCATAAGCTACAGCACTATGCTGCTGTTGTGCACGGTGTCACTTGTTTATATAGAAGTGATCAAAGTTTTTCACGCTTTGTTTGTACATGCTTTTGTGGTGTAGCTTGTCGCTCATATTCGAATGGCTCTCGCTCGGGTATCGAGGGGAGAGAAGACGGGAATTTATTGCTAGGTCGCGAATTCGACGACTGTCATTGAAGATGACTTAAGATTATTCCGCTCTTCAAGGTAACTATCGTGCTCGGGATTGGCAACTAGTTTAACAGGTTTTATTGACATTGTCTGTTGAGTGATATCGGGATTAATCTTTTTTCCACGATGTGAACAATTTATCAATCCCTAATCATGAGTTGTCAGTGAGATGATGCAATTAATGTTTGTTGTTTAGGTCTTTCGGCGGCACAAAGTCAACTGAGGAGACAGTATGAAACCAATCGTCGTACACCGGCACGCGATAAGGATGTCGCGATAAAACCATCCCCTGTACGAGAGCCAACAAATCCGAACAGGGGCGCATCGGAGGACGATTTAGACGCAGAGCTAACCGAGAACTGTCCCGAACCTAATGGATATTTCGCGGATGCGGAACAGTGCGATAAATACTATGCATGCCGCGATGGTCACATTGAGGAGAAACTCTGCCCGGATGGAATGGTTTTCAATGATTACGATTTAGAGCAGGAAAAGTGTGATCTACCGTTTAACATTGATTGCTCTAAACGACCGAAGCTTCGTAAGTTCAATTGTAGTATTGGATTGTAAATGGGTTATGATATTATGAAAACTTTATTTTTTTCCAGAAACTCCTATACCGGCCCAGCATTGTCCGCGTCAGAATGGATATTTTGGAAGTGAGACTGGATCTTGCGATAAATTCTACTACTGCGTAGATGGCAAGTTCAACATGATCACATGCCCGGCTGGTCTCGTGTTTAATCCCCGGACCGGTATCTGTACATGGCCTGACGAGGCGGGTAAGCTCGGTTGCTCGTCGGAGGAGTTGTTCAAGTTCTCATGTCCGAAGGTTAACGAAACAGTAGCTGTAAGCCATCCGAGGTACGCAGACCCAGAAGATTGCCAATTCTTCTACGTGTGTATCAACGGTGAAACACCTCGTCGCAATGGCTGCAAACTCGGACAGGTGTTTGACGATACCGCAAAGCACTGCGAATGGGCCCGCAAGGTTCCAGAATGGTGGGTTGTCAACATTTTCAAACTCAAACTTCTGGGTGCATTTGCGAAAACGTGTTTCTAATTCATTTCAGCGCTGACTGGTACAAGAACCGCTTGACAGATGCTGAGTTGGATGCATTAGAAAATCCACCAACTACTAAGGCACCGGCTGTCAAGGGTTCGACCAAGGTCTCACGCCGACGTCCGTCCAAAAAACCAAAGCTTGATGAGGAGGAGTAATTGCGTTCCGTGTATGCAATATTCAATTGTATTTATCACAAATCAAAATACTCATAGGCAATTTGGATCGATACTCAAATATTGTTATTTATTTGTTTTTTCGGAATCATAAAACTATATAAAACTGAAAGAAATATCTAAAATATTTGGGTTTTCATTTATCGTTATTTTCCCAAAAAGGTGGGAGGGTGATGGCAAGGACATAACTGGATGAAGTGAATACGATTAAAACAGACACGCTTCCAAATATCGATCGTTCTCATTAGCAGATTTGAGCATGCTCTCGCTTCTTTGCTATCAAAATAATAACTATGTATCTATACTAAAGTCGACCTAATCAAGTCAAAATTATTCTAACACAAGATCGAATGATGCCTACGGTGTGAACTAACCACCCCCTTCTCCTGTAGAAAATTTGACAATTCTTAAAAGAACCAGTTGGTCGAAGAAATTGGGCTCTTGAAAATCGACCGATTTGTTTTGCGACTAAGTTGTGAAACACATTCGAATGTGTTCTATAGGTAGTATATTGATCAACTGTTCAATTTATTAAGTAGCCGTACAATCTTGACCGATTTGTACAAGATTAAATCTGTTTACTAAACCGGCTTTCGCATCGGTCAACGCTAATGTTAAACTCCCATATGCGTATGTGCAACAAATGGTTACTTGATCGATGGATCCGTTTGCCGATTGTACCGACGAAACCCTACTAAGTCGTTGGGATAATCGGGAGGATTTTCTACGGGGACATTATTATTGACCAGCCAGATGATTCCCACATTATCGAAATGACGGAATGCGTAATGAATTCTTACTCGACTGCATGATTTTTCAGTGCTCGATCGGTTCAGTGCTAGAATTTTCGCCTGAGTTGGCAGCTCGATCAACCTAATTGACAGTGACATTATAAATGTCATTGAATATTCGCTCATTTTATGAATGTGTTAGTGTGAAATTTAAGCGACTTAAGCCATTTCACTACACTCCAGCTAGAGGAATGGATGATGCTGACTAAGGTAGGCCGTTTTGTTAATTTCCAGCGAATTTCAATAGTTTATATTGGGATTCTAAGAAGAACTGGTTATTTACTAGTTCTGTATATCCGAAAAACATGAAGTTTTAAATTTGTATATTCAGTTATATAATGTTTTCGTTTAAAAATAAACTGAAAATCAGCACGAAAACGTGCAAAATCAGGAAAGAAGAAGAAGAAGACGAATTGACAATTCAGTCCGCATCTTCTCACTCAATTCCGAATGATTTCCGAATCAACCGGTTGTAGGCGAACCGGTTCATTCGGAATCGGTTGTTGCACTGGAGTTGGAATTGATTCGGAATTCATTATGATTTCCACATGAAATTCCGAATGAAAATTTCTCGCCGATTCGGAATTGATTCGGAATCCATTCGGAATCCATTCGTGTGGGTTGTAGTGTCATTTCCGTAGATTGAAATTCTCCTGGGAAACTCCAGCGGTGGTCACGATTTTTTTTCTGGCCATCAGGCAAACAGTTTCCGTAATTTTCTGTAGAAGTATTCCAATCCCCTTAGATTTTATCTACGGATCCGTACATCCGTAGAAAATCTCCGATTCCGCAGATTTACGAAAATTTGACACTAGCATTCCAATGAAAGAGAAGATCAAACAGTTCGATAGTCCCACGACAAAAGGGCCTAACTGCAAATGACAGTATCTCTGTGTTTACTTTTTCCTTCACGATTTACCGGATTGATTTTATATTTGACGCCTTAAGCTTCGCAAAACTTTCAAGTTAAAAACACAAGCTTTCGATTTATGTTTTATATTTCAAGAAATTGCTGTATTCGCTCCGTAATAATCAAAAGAGAAAGTAAACAAACTCATTTGCAGTTGGGTCCTTTTGTCATGGGACTATCGAGTTCTTTGAGATCGGTTATTGGTTCTCAGAAGAGCCGAATTGTATGGTTTTTTCCATGTTAAACCAGTTCGGATACATTTTTCTCGAATGCGACGCTCCTACTGATGAATTGAATGTACTGAATACACTTTTGTTACTCCTGCTGATGACTAACTGCGTAAAATCGTTGATAATATTCCGTCCAATGCACTCAAACATGATTGAATTTCGATCTTGGTTTTCCTTTTATAATCATACAGTTGAGCAGCGGTACTAATATGTATCTGATTACATAACAATCGCCGTTTTTGTGCGGGTCATTAAATTGGTTAAATTCAGTTTAGGCTGAGTACTGAGTAGATTTTAAAATAACACATTGAGAAAAATTTTCTTTGATTCCAATGTTGTGAAAGCTTACGAGGTCTGCTCGATAAGCAGTGAGATATGGTAACACTTATTTCAATACGTCAAATTTGACCTCAACATCCTATAGTTGAGTGTTATAAATGGTGTTCGTGCTCAGATCACTATGTCATTCTAGTCTTCTTGTGCTATTTATAGTGAGTTGCAAAATTCGATTCGACGGAAAATGGAGTTTATGATTGGAATAGGTCTCATAAATGGAATTCATAATTTATGATCAGCTAGCTTCACCTTTGGGTGATGAAGCATGTTTACGGCCCTCCATTTAGTTTCCTGGATTCAATCGTGATCGTCGTACGCTCCAGAATGATCTATGCAAATAATCCCGAGAGCAATCCTTCTTATCCTACTTTTTCTTTCTGGTTGGCGTCATTTCACTTGAGATGATACCGATTGATGGCACACAACTTAGGCTATATTGCTATTAATTTTCTTTTTTATTCCAATGGACTATATTTTCACTGGACTACAAGCGAAAATCTCGCTGTGTGGCTATGTCGAGTCGCCAAAGTACGGATGAAAATTGCAATCATTCAAACATCGTCTCAAAAACGGACTGAGTAATGAATTCTTGCTCGGCTGCTCGTTTCTGAGTGCTCGATTAACCCAATTGACAGTGACATTATAAATGTCACTGGATTTTTGCTCACCTTATGAATGTTACCCGCTTAGAAAAAAACGTTCAACGGTGGTCCTTCATTGGTCCAATACGTTGGATCATTGGTCCAATTAAAGTCCAATCAATCGTTCAATGGGAGGCCAACACGGGACCTTCGTTTGCCGATTTTGAAACAGACCGTTGAACCGAATGCCATTATTTTCGTTCAACAAACCCGGAAGACAGAGGTCCATTGTTGAGCCATTTTTAACATGAGGAGTTGGAGCCCCGTTGGACTAGTTTTACTGCAGAATTTCTGAAGTTTTTTCCACTTATTTGTTTAAACTAACAATACATACCTGCACAATACTTCTACTTCACGTTGACTAACAACAATTTTTCTTTCTATGTAAAGGTAACACTTAATTTTCACACTATTTTTGCAAGACAAAAACCAACAACAAACCGTTCCAGCAAATTGAACGAATATTTCGTGCAATATGTCGTTCAACAAGCGCTCAAAAACCAACAAAATTGAACAGCCTGCTGAGAGGGTAGTGTAAAGTCAGCCCTCTCAGGTATATATTGATAGTTTAAACAAATAAGTGGAAAAAACTTCAGAAATTCTGCAGTAAAACTAGTCCAACAGGGCTCCAACTCCTCATGTTAAAAATGGCTCAACAATGGACCTCTGTCTGCCGGGTTTGTTGAACGAAAATAATGGCATTCGGTCTGTTTCAAAATCGGCAAACGAAGGTCCCGTGTTGGCCTCCCGTTGAACGATTGATTGGACTTTCATTGGACCAATGATCCAACGTATTGGACCAATGAAGGACCACCTTTGAACATTTTTTTTCTAAGTGGGAAGTAGGCCAGCAAATTTCAACAGTTTCTGCTGGATACCTAGGAAGAATTGGTCATTTATCCGAAAAACTTGATATAGATTGACATACATTCAATTATATAAAATTATCATTTCAAATTTAACTAAAATCCGTCACGAGAACGTGCAAAATTGGAGAAGAAGAAAACGACTTGATAATTCAATTCACTTTATCTCACTCAATTCCGACAGATTTTCGAGCCGTTCGGTTATATTTTATTAAACGTTAAAGGACTATTCACACATTTCAGTTCCGTGGCGGTTCAGTGAAAGTGCCTTCAGTGCGCCGTCAGTGTTCTTTTTTTATCGGAACCCTTCCGTTCCGTTTCCGTGCTGTTTCCGTTCCGGCACAGCCAATGGAATGACATACCGACTTCAGTGAAAATAAAAAATATCGTTGACGACGAATTTGAGTTTGCAGACGGACGCTACACTGACGGCGAGCTGCACTGAAACGGCACGGTGCCGGATAGGTGTGAATGTGCGCATAGAGAACGAATGAAATAATATCAGTATCCGTGCACGGTGTCGTGCCGGCACTGAACCGGACCGGATATGTGTGAATAGTCCTTAAGCGTTTGTTAAACGGCATACTGCACGAAATAATTGTTCAGTTTGCAGAAACGGTTTGTTGTTGCTTTTACTCCTACAAAAGTAGTTATTCTACATGAATTAGAAGTATTCTACAGTATGTTGCGGCCCTTACACGAGAATTATTTTTGTCATTTTTAATGATGACTAAGCAATGATATTTCAAATTTGCATAGAAACTCGTCGTTACTGTACCATACACGTTCATTAAAATGATATCATTTTTTAGTAATGACACTTTTAATGATCGTGTAAGATTCGCTAACAATGATTCTCTGTCTGCCAGATTTGTTGAACAAAAAATGGCGCTCAGTATTCAATGGTTTGTTTCAAAATCGGCAAACGAAAGTTCCGAATCGGCCTCCTGTTGGGCGATTTATTGGACATTCATCAGACCAACGGTTTAATGTATTGCACCAACGGAGGACTTTCGTTCGGCGTTTTTTTAGAGGGTTGTCCCAAATGTAAATCCCACTTGAAAGAGCTGTTTTCTTCATAGCTAAGTCTGTCAGAAATTTTTGACAGCACTCTACCAGAAATCCGGACAGAGTCTAGCAGCAACCGTTTGCAAGTTTGCCTAGCGGTTAATAACGGATCTGTTCCAGCCGAATTCTTGCCATAAAAAATAATACCCTCATCTTCATATTTTTATTCGTTTTATTGTACTTCGAAACTTGTTACAACAACCAATTTCGCTCAGTTACTTATATGTATGATGAAGTCTTCTTTTTTTCTCTATCTATGTACGCAAATACACGGTTGATAAAACAACTCTGACGAAATTTCCATGTTGCCCGACTGAAAAAATGGCCAGGTTTCTTTCGATTTCACAGCGGTATTCATCGAGGTATTCATTCTTTCAAGACATCGTTACAAATATGCGGACAAGTCCAAAGTTCAAACCATGCTTTAATCAGCTTTAACTTGGAAACTTGCTGCAGGCGTGTCTAGTAGAGCAGTGAAAAGTTCTGCACATGCATCCGACCGAACGACTTGCTTGTTTACAGCGGATATAGTCAGGGCTCTGTCATTATCCGGAAATGAAACATATTCGATACAGTTGAGCACGCAATTCTGTGTGCAGCACTGGTTATGACCGGGTGAAATTTCGAAACCAGTTTGAGAACAAGCTCGGCATTCGAAATATAAGAGTACGATGTTGGCAACCGAGAGTTCCCAAAAGTTCAAATAGATTGTGTTTTAAATTTGACGCAAAACTTTTAATCTAATCAATTAAACATATTGTTCTTTTCCTTCTCTTCTGCACCATAGTGGGATAAGTGGATGTTCCATGCTCGTAGGTTTACTAGAGAAAATCTTTTTGTTTCACTGGAAGTGTTCCGACTTTGATGGGGAAGCGTTGGCAAAAAATGGGGATAAAAAAAATCTTATAGCCAAGAGATGAAAGAAAATTTATAAGGAAAGTTTTTAAGTCGGAGGCAAACATGAAGTCAACTTCAGTACTGCTGGCTGCTTGCCAACCGTGGGAGTTTTGTTAATATTTGAAATTGATTTGAGATTTATCTCGCTTTTTGTGTATAATATTAGTTTGGTCCATCAATTGAACGTCAGACTCGAAATGAAATTTAAATTTCGGAAATTGAGAAAGTAGTTGTACACTCCCCTTTTGAAAATTCCATTTAATCGATTGAGTGACTATTGTTTTCAAAACATTCTATTGATTTTAATTAAATTCATGGGAGAGGAGGCGGCAAAATAATCTTCGGTGGGACGTTTCTTCTTTTTGTTTTGCTCACTTTACGGTGGTTGAGTCGAGGAGCCGTCTTTTTTTGCACGTTGGCTGCTTGGAGATGGAGAGTGACAAATCCTATTTTGCTCCGAGCGCAAAGTTTTTTAGGTAGGCTACTGGTTAAACTCCAGGTAACAGACGTAAAAGCCCAGTGCATAAGTAAATTAACTAACATTTGACAATATCTTCATTTAGCAATAATTCAAGCTTTTCAGCAATTGCATTGCGTTGCATTCAGACTTACTAGCTGTTGTAAGTCATATTCGCAAAATTAGTCGCAACTGTAATTTGTGACGAATTTTCGTATTCAAATGAAAATTATATGGATTAGTTGTAAGTCCTAACTTGAAAATCTGTTCCCTGTGGTGAAATGTATAGCTATGAAATAATGCAAATAAATCTTGAAATTCAAAGCTAGGGATAGAAATCGGTGGTAGCAGGAAATGATGATTTGAGATTCTTCTAATGTGGCCAACAGCCGACTAAATGCAAGAAAGATTACCTCAGTTCGATTTCATAAATTATTCTACAGGGGAGTGTGGGGCAAGATGAGATGAATATCGAAAATATTTTCTAGATAACTAAGATGTTTTATATGATTGAAACTATAGTAAACCGTATATTGTCACATTTCAGTTGTTGATTGCGATAGTTAACATAGTTGATGTATTGCGCCAAGATTCGATCTAGATCCGCTCAGTGGTTAAAATTTAGCCGCTTTTCGCCCCATTCAGTCGTATAAACAGCAAATCTGTACTAAATGAATGGTTTCCTACATGGCATTAGTTCCGTATGCTTCCGAGAGAAGTGTGCTGCTACGAAATCGTATATCTCAGCCAATTATGTATTCTTGCCTAAGCTTCGAGATTAGTTTGCACGGCCTTACTACTGCAAATCGCGTGTCGGTGATTTATTACAAGCTAGGCCTGCGGATCTAATCGATATTGTGTAATACTGGTAACTGGTAAATTCATATAAACATATATTCGACTGCGGCACAAAAGCAATGGTTTACCAAGCTAATTTTTTTTACAACATTCAACTAAATGCGGAAAATGTTTCATGAAAAATCTTTTTCAATCCATCTTTCAGAGCCCTTGTTATTATTATATATACAATCAGTTATGTATTTAAAAAAAACAATGTAACTTCCATTCAAATGATTTTTGACAAAAAGAGAAATTGCAATTTTCTTTTGTGATCTTGAGAATTGTTAATGTTTGATTATTTCATCATTCAACCAGAACAACAAGTTGTAATTCTGTATAAAATGTTCAAAACGACGTATGTAACAATGAGAGATTCTCTTTGTTTACTTTCTCTTTCTTTTGATTATTACGGCACTCTTAGCAAACCTTCTCTCCAATCATTTACCGATAATAATAACTAAAGCTATCATCTTTTAATCTGCTCTGGAGAAATTATCGACAAAAGCAGGAATATTTCGCAATAATCGAAAGAGAAAGTAAACAAAGAGAATCTCTCATTGTTACATACGTCGTTTTGAACATTTTATACAGAATTGTTTTGAATCCAATTTTGATGATTTTATAAGGTATGTATGATATTTTTGATACTCATCCCCTACTCCTAAATCAAAAGCCCGATCCAGATAAAGATCCACAATAATCGACGAAACCGCTTCCGGCACCGAAACTAGAAAACCTATACCGACCATCCAACCTAGAGGAAAATGTCTTCATAAACTACATCAAGCATTCATGCGAAAAATGGACCGAACTCTTCCTTGAATACGAATTTGCACGTAAATTTCATCAGCTGAACAAATCGTAATATATAGCCCAATTGTCTTTGTTTTGCCTTTTTCAAATAGAAAGGCTAAGCAATCACTGCGAAACCGATTTTTCAACCAAGGTCCGATAAGGGTTACCACCATGTATCTTCTCTTGCTCGGCAAGCAAAACCCTTTTGCGCGTTTTGAGATGAGTTGAGGAAAATTGAATCTGTACAGCAATGAAACTGTTGACGATTAGAAACGTGAATAATGGTTATATTTAAAATCGATTAATTTGGTTACATCCTAATATCAATACATTATGTTTCATTTTCATCACTCGGGTTTTTCTCATTTCCATCCATTTGTCAAGTGTACTTTGCATTACTTTTTTTTTAATTGGCACTTGTCAATCAAATGTTGAAAAATATCGGGTCGTGTTCGGGTTAAAAAATTTGGTCGGATTTCGGGACTGTTTTCTATTCGAGTGAGGTACGGGTAAAAATTTTTATTTTTTATCGGGTAAGGGTAGATTTCGGGTTTGAAAAAAAACT
Organism: Malaya genurostris; assembly: GCF_030247185.1. Taxonomy (NCBI): domain Eukaryota; kingdom Metazoa; phylum Arthropoda; class Insecta; order Diptera; family Culicidae; genus Malaya; species Malaya genurostris. Next base: position 260,140,297 of record NC_080571.1, read on the forward strand.
CGGATTCGGGGCGTGTACGGATAAAGATTCTCCCGACCCGAACAGATTTTAGATTGAAATGGAAGGTCTAATGGTTCCATACAAAATTCCTAAATTTCCTCTGGATCCGACTTCCGGTTCCGGAATTACAGGGTAATATGCACCAAAGAACGATTAAATGTAACTCACTTTTCTCATAGGATACTGATCAGATTTTCGCAAACTTAATTTCAAATGGAAGCTATCGTAGTCCCATACAAGGTTCCTGAATTTCATCCGCATCCGATTTCCATTTCATGATGAGTGTTGAAAATAATGTCCTCACTTTTCTCGAAGATGGTTTACACCATATTAGATTAAACTGAATGATCTTAAGAGGCCATAAGAATATAACGATTATTATTCAGATCCATCTTCCTGATCCAAAGATAGGGTGCTTAGCAGGGCCGCTTTTACAAAGGGGCAGTGGGGACCAGAGCTAATAAAAGTCATTTTCATTGACTGAAAAATAAACGAAAATGACAAGAAATTATTGTCACTCTCAGTTTCGCTTGCAAACTATGAGAACGAAATCCATGTCCAGTCCATGACTTAAACGTCCAGTCCATGACTTAAAGTTTCAAAATTGTGTTTTTTCTTTCATTTGCCCTTTCAGTCATTTGCAGTTTTCAGTGAAAATCCTATAGCATTCAGTGTCGATATTCAACCAAAGCTGTGAGAATTGAAAACGACAGAAAAAGGTTTCACAATAAGTTTTAACTGTTGGTGCTCGAATTTGTAGTAGTTTTGGTTTCCAAAAAAGTTCTGGGATGTAATTACTTCGATTTGCCATATTTTAGTCACTTTTTATCACAGACTAACAGACAGGACACTCAAATTAGATTCTTCAATCATTTTAACGGTCATTTCGAATATTCCTTTAGTTGGGACAGTACACGCATATATCATGATGTCGCCACGTTACCCTATCAAAAACATCCTGTCTGTCATCTAGACTGTGTTTATTTTTTTCATTTACCAACAGAGTTGCCATTTATACAGAATTACCTGTAGTGTAATGCTAAAACTATATACATAATTGTGCTACTTCTCATCCTCCAACGCAATACAAAATCGAACCCGTTTTGTTACAATATTTACTTGCTTCTGGTCTACCGCCACTTAATTTCGGATGAAGAATACCAACACAACGTTGAGAAAAACAAATGGTTACCTTCCAACATCGCTAAAAAAGTTAAATATATTATCAACGTAATCCAATAATTTATTGTGATGATTCATTTTCAAATATTATGATGAAATCAGGCGTCCCTGCAAGCAGCTGATCGGTGTTGACAAACGAGGGGAAACCAACTAGTAAAAAAACTTTCACATAACACAAGGGGTGTACCGATAGTAAATAGTTCGCGCAGTACAATATAGGTGGAACTAGTGCATCACGAAAAATTATTTTTATAAGAATTTACTTATACTGTCATGTCTGTTAGTCTGTGTTTTTATAGCCAAGCGTCACATATTTTCAATACACCGATGCAAGAATGAAAATTTCAATTCTGCTGTTGCTACCTGAAGACGTTAGTTTGGTTTCGTCTTGTCATAGAGGAAAGAGTGACGTTGGCAATTATGCTCTCTCATTTTTTCGATGAGAAACTAAAATGCTTCGTCTCTCTTCGTTTGTTCTGGTGTCGGTCATTTGCGAATGAGACAGTAAAACATTGAAAATGAGACTGCTGAAATGGTTTCTTTCATTGAGAATGTGTGACAATTTTAAGCTCTGGTGGGGACACGTTTCATCTCACACAAATAAATCTTGCATCCGGGCCCATTAATACATAAAAGTGGCGCTCGCACTTAGAGTCAATTTTCAAGTACTTTTTCATAAGTAACCATGTGATTGTTGGCAAATTCTTTAAATTGGCTAACAAACTTCTCAAGTTTATAAATCATGATAGCCTATGACCAAATAAACTCATATCAGATTTTCATGACATCGAGTTCAAATGGAAGGACTGATTGTCTTATAAAAAGTTATTGTTAAGTTTTATCCAAGTCCGACTCACGGTTCGAAAATTACTAAAATTAAGATCTTTAAAGTTGGGCTCAAAATTGTTTTCTATCTGTAGGGTATTTTGGCCATACGAACTGTTTTTGGTTATACGGGGCCCGTCATTTATTTGAAATCGTCATTCAAATCGAGGGTGCAAAAAAATTAGAAATTCTTTAAAATCGAACTCAAATCTATTTCAATTTGTAGTTCATATTAGTTGATGGTTGAATGAATCGATTTCCACTCTACCGGTATCCAGTTTTCGGATCCGGAAGTACCGGAAATAGTGGTCAAAATATTTAAAATGGAGTTCGCTCAAGGGGTGGATCACTTCTGATATATTTAATATACTAACAACCGCTTGTGAGAAATTCTGGCAACCGTCAGAAAGCTGGCTGCATTCCGGCTGCTGTCAAAATTGTCCAGGCGAAATTGCATCATTATCTCGCCGTATGTGTCTTGTTTATTTCTCTCTTCCTTCTTTTTTCTTTTTATTTTTTTATTCGACTTCATTTGATATTCGTCAATCCCGCACTTAAATACAAAAACGAATCTTGAGACGAGGTAAATAAGATTGAAATATGGGTATGTTTGATAGTGAGAAAGCAATGTTAATGGCAATAACATTTTCCATGATTAGTATATATGAAGGGTAATACTTATTGCTTTTCATATGCACTTTTTATTGAAAAAATAAGACCAAGACGCTAAAAATGTAGAACCGATTCAAAACGGTTGTGCCAATCTTGTATGGCAAGAATCCGACAGAAACAGAACCGATAATAACCGCTAGGCGAAATTGTCTGCCAGAAACGGTTGTTGCATTGTTGCCAGACTTTTGCAGACATAGCCAGCCGTCTATGAGGAAATCTGCCCACCGCGTACAAGTGGGCAATATTAAATTATATGAACTCTGAACTACGGATTTGTTGTTGTTGCGTGTACCATTTACAATTCACTTTTTTTCATTTTGTGTATCGCATTAGTAAAATTAACTGAACATTTTCTTTTTGTCCAATGATAGTTCATGTGGAAACGGAAATTTATTGTCATTTTTGCGAATTGGAAATTACATGTGCTTTTTTCAAGTGATCTGCCTCTAGAGCTCACTTCATTTTCTCATGTATGATTGAGTCAATTTTCACAAACCTAAATTCAAATGTATGCGATAAATTTATTATGCAATAGAAATCTTCAAAACTGTTTTCTAAACTTTTTCAGTTTGTAGAATTTGGATGGATCCTGCTGTAATACATAGGAGGTAATGCATAATATGAGAAAAGGAAGGGAGTTGAAATGGATATAGCAGAGAGAGAAGTTTAATTTAATTAAGTTAATAGTTGAATTAAATGTATCGGAAGAATACGTACAAATGAACTATTTAGATCAACTATGAGGAAGTTTTTTCTATACAGTGAAAAGATCGGAGTAAGAAGAAAAGTGAAATCCTTCTCAGCAGGCGATTCTATTTAAAACTTCAGAAAATCTCAAGTAAAACTAGTCCAACGGGGCTCAAACTCCTCATATTAAAAATGGCTCAACAATGGACCTCTGTCTGCCGGGTTTGTTGAACGAAAAAAAATGGCATTCGGTTCACCGGTCTGTTTCAAAATCGGCAAACGAAGGTCCCGTGTTGGCCTCCCATTGAACGATTGGTTGGACTTTCATTGGACTCAATTCCGATAGATTTCCGAATCAACCAGTTGTAGGGGAAATTCATTCGGCGTCGGTTGTTTCACTGAAGTTTGAATTGATTCGGAATTTCTTATGATTTTCACATGGAATTCCGAATGAAAATTTCTCGCCGATTCGGAATCCATTCAGATTTGATAATGTGCAATGAAAAGTACACTTAAAACCCGAGTTATAAAAATGAAAGATAATGTATTGATATTCAGATTTGAAATTAGTATAAAGACTTGAAGTAAACAAAATTAATCAATTTGAAATTAAACCATAATTCACATTTTTAATCGTCAAAACAATTTCATTGGTTTCAATTTAGCTACTCGTTTAAAAATAACTGCTTGATTGTCAAATTTTAAACAAAAGTTAAAATAATTCACAAGATGGTTCACGCCCTTACTATTGAGTAGATACGATTAACCGTTCAGCATATTTTTGCAAGTACGTATATTTTTCAATATCTGTTGCGTACGTCGATGCTGGGACTGGCCACACGATCGAGTACGACTTAACTATCACGAATAATTTAACGACCTTTTCTTAAGGTCTGAGGACAGAGGGTCGCGTGTTGAGTTTTAAATCGACAACGTGACTCGCTCAATTCCCTTTGCGCATCGCATTTCTTTTGTACTCTTTCGTATATGAGCACACTGTACCGGGTTGCCAGCATACATGTTATTATTTTGATGAGAAATTTTAATTTTTTAAATCTATCGTATGGGTTGAACATTACATAGATTCCAATGAACAATGAAAAAATATTGCGAAACAAAAAATGTGTTTATATACAACGAAACGTCTGTGTGTTTGGCAGCCATGTCGAGCCAATTTTATTACTCTCTCCTTTTTCAGAATGCTATCAGGAAACCAAAGCGAAAAAAATGACGGATGCATTGAAACTGACTTTGTTTCACAGAAAAATACAAGACTTTATTTTTATCGCGATAACTTATATGTTTTTATGTACTAGTCGCATCTAAACTAAATTATCTAGACATCGGTCACGGTAGATTTATGATACAAGCCTTCAAAGCCGAGATATTCGATGAACAAGCAGAGGTATGTATTTCCGAGCGTTCCAATTTTCAGCAGTTCTTCAGTCAGAAAAAAAAACAACATGATCACTAAACTCAATGAATCATTCTGAAAATTTCACAGAAAATTCTCAACTAAATTTCGAAGACATTGTCAGGTGGGTTTTTCTATATGCTGCACCGTTTCCAAGAAAATATTATTTGAAACGGAAAAATAAAAAAAAAAACCTATCACTTTACGGTACTGTCCTCAGCCCTTAACTGTCCTAATGAGACCGCGTTTTGGAGTTCGGATAGAAGGACGAACAATATCGTCAAACCTGAATTGATAATTGAACAATCCAATCAGCGTGATCACCATGAGATAGTGTTATGGTGATTGTTTTGACATATCCCATGTATTTAGAAAAAATTTTGAAGAATATTTCAATTTATTTGAGTTTGTACGATCGCCGATGGCAATGGAATGACCTTACAAATATGGGTAAAAATATAATTATTCACGTGTTGCCATCAAACATATGATTTAAAATTGTCCTATAAACTTGAAAATTTCGGATGGTATTTGAAAATTTCAGTTCACATAAAGATTTGATTTAGATGATAAAACATGAGTAAATAAACGAGTAAAACAATTTTTGACCCTAATATATCAATTAATTTCACAATCCAACCATAAAAACAAAGAATTTCCCAGATATGAAAACAGTACCCAACCTCACTTCTTCCATTGCTTAGTTCAAAGCTCGGCACTTGAGCAGCGTCGCGATCGCAGAAGAGTTGGCTGGAATCTTCAATTCATGATTGATTTGTTTCTCGGTCGTTAAAATATTCATCATTCCAAATAAAAAAGTTCAGTTTATGTAGCACTTCGCCGAAAAAGAATAATGAAAAAGTCGTAAACAAGTGGAATGAAAATAAAAACAGATTTTAGCTCGACTTGCCATTGATACTCTCTTGATAGGAATTCCGACTGCTGATAGACTAGATTCTATTGATTGTGGATCATCTCGCGAATTATTTTACCTTCTAGTTTAAATTTGACAGTCGACTAGTTATTTTGTCATTGTCAAAAATAACCCTGGTAAAAATAACCCTAGTAAAAATTTCATCTGCATGATTTCTTTTTATACTTTCAGTCTTAGAAAGTACCCCAAAACAAAATTCCAATACATTGTCAAACAAACTAATGTCGTTTTCGTTTTTAAATTGCACTACACCGGTGTAGCGAAAGCTGCACTGAAACCGTTCGGTTTTACCTATAGCACTACACCAGTGCTACACTTTTCCTGCACCGATACCATTGGTGTAGCACTCATCAAAAGTTTGGTGTAGCTCTGTGCAATGGAACTGTTTATTGTAGTCAATAATTACTGTTTATGTTTTCATCACCGGTGTAATGCAGTTTAAAAACGAAAACGACATAAGCTTATCTCGAAGTTCTTCTTACGTTCGCTGTATTGCAATGATTATACCACTTGATATAATTTTATATTCAGTGCTTTCCATTCGTCAAACTTTGAAATGAACCGAAGTATTATTTAAATTTAACTACTAATAAAACTACTAAAATAACTGCTCGAATGTCAAATTTTAACTAAAAGTTAAAATTTTTCGCTAGATGGTACACGACCTTACAAAACTATAAATGAATATTGTCTTTACCCAGTGTGCGAAAATGACAGCTGATTAAGCGCTAAGACAAGACCTGACATCTGGGGGGCTGCTTTTGTTCCAAAATGGACCAGTTTCTGATTGGCTGATTTTGATGTTGCCACCTGCACATTGTGAAAAGAAAAAACTTTTGCAGGGTACGCGAGCAATGATGCCAGGTATAAAGAAAATCAGAAAACAAATTTATTAAAATGTATAATTTTAGCTCACCAATGAAAATGAGAATTTTCGGAGAATGTTTAACTTTTTTTTCAATCTTATTGGTAATAAATGTTTATAGTGGCAAGACTGTGTAATTAAAATAGGCATCAAGCCGTCTTACTTTTTAGTGAATTAAAGTGTGACCAAAAAAAGATTTGTTGAATTAGTGTAAACTCGAAAGTGTGTTTAGTTTTACGAGAAGAATGAACTGTTGTGTTCCACACTGTGGTCGCATTAAGCATTTCTATCCGAACCTGACTTTTCCCGGTTTCCAAAAAATTCGGTAATACGTCAACAATGGATCCGATTGTTCGTTCAACATTAGATATTTTGTGTTTTGTCATCAAAGCTCAATTAATTGTTTTTAAGCATTAATATATAATAAAGAAATGCATTCACCAAAACATGTTTTATGTTTATTTCAAATCAAAAACCTAAAGTCTAAAAATTTAAATGTAATATTTTTTTCCTAGCATAGTTATTAAAAAAATTCTGTAAATATAGCTACACTGTAGCCGATACGTTGGTATTTATTCCACAGGGCGAAAATGACGAGAAGGATGATTCGGAAGGAAGAATAAGAAGCCAGTTGTCAGGTCTTGTCTTAGATTAAGCGCGACTCCGGCTGTTGCCAACAGCGAACTCACATACACAATCGTAGACGTGCACGATTAAATTTTTTAAAATCCGTTCGGCTTTCAAACGGTTTGCAGGCTTCGTTCGATCTGGTTGCGAGTGGCTCCGTTTTAGTCCTTTGAATAGCAAGTCCTTTCTTAGTTATCATTGCATATTCATTATTGGTGCCTTTTTTTACTTGTGATTCTGAACATTTTTCGTGATTTGGATTTTAATTTTTCGAAGCCTTTTGTTAATTTTTAATAGTGTGTTATTTAGAACAGCAGGTTCGTTCCATTTGCTTTATTTGATTGGATTGATTGAGGTTAAGAAGATTTATGAACAAAAGGCATGATCGCGGTTTATCATTACTTTGCAGATCATGAGCACAGAAAACGTAGGCGTTCCTAGCAACCGACTTTCGGCTTACAAACATGGAGCGAAGAGTAACACGGTAGGTGCATTTTGAATTCCATAGGCTACGCATATTTACTAATCGGATTTATTGCCGTTTCAAAAGGAGCTCCGCCAAAAGCGCCACGAGGTAACGGTGGAATTGCGAAAGAACAAGAAAGAGGATCAACTTTTCAAGCGACGCAACATTCACAGCGAGGAACCAACCGTCACCTCACCGTTACAGGAAAGTAACGCTCAAAGTCCCATCGCTCTAAAGTTCGAGGAAATTATCGCCTATATAAACAGCAATAATCCGCAAAAGGAATTCGCTGCTGTTCAGGCGGCTAGGAAAATGTTGAGCAGAGAGAAGAACCCACCTATAGACAAAATGATTGGTTTAGGTCTTGTTCCGATCTGCGTCAAGTTCCTGGATAAGTTCGACAGGGTGGACTTGCAATTTGAAGCGGCTTGGGCACTTACTAATATTGCTTCCGGAACATCTGAACAGACAAAGGCCGTTATTGATGCTGGAGCAGTTCCTCGATTTATAGCTTTACTGAGTTCTCCTTCTGGCAATGTAGCCGAGCAAGCAGTTTGGGCTCTGGGTAATATCGCCGGAGATGGGGCCAAAGCTCGTGACATTGTGCTAGATTATAATAGTGTAGAATCGATCATTTACCTAGTACAGAATTCAAATACTCAGATTTCGTTCCTGCGTAACATCGTTTGGTTGATGTCCAATTTATGTCGTAATAAGAACCCGCAACCACCTTTCAACAGAATTGAACCTATGATCCCAATTATTTCACAATTGTTAGAACACGAAGATTCCCAAGTGTTAGCAGATGCCTGTTGGGCACTTTCATACGTGACTGACGATGAGGCAGCCCGAATTGAATGTGTCGTTGCATCCGGGGCTGTTCCGCGACTAGTTCGTTTGTTGGGCTGCGATAACCCGGCGATAATCACACCTGCCTTGCGAAGCGTTGGTAATATTGTAACCGGAAATGACACACAAACAGATGCAGTAATCGAAGCTGGAGCTCTTCAATATCTTGGCAAGCTTCTGCGTAATAGCAAAAATAGTATCGTCAAGGAGGCAGCTTGGACAATTTCCAACATCAGCGCCGGAAACCAACAGCAAATCAGTAAAGTGTTTGATTCTGGTGTTATTCACATTCTCATCGAAGTACTTATTAAGGGTGATTTCAAGTCACAAAAAGAAGCGGCCTGGGCGATAACTAACGTTACTACCGGGGGCTCGACGGAACAGATCATTCATCTAGTGGAGAAATATCCGATGATGAAACCGTACTGCGATTTGTTGGATGCCAAGGATAGTCGAACTGTTCGAGTGGTTTTAAGCGGAATCTGTAATATTTTCCAAATGGCAGACAAGATTGGGGGTACGGAGAATTTATGCACAATGTTCGAAGAGATTGGAGCCCTGGATAAGCTTGAAGCGTTGCAGAATCATGAAAATGAGGAAGTTTACAAAAAGGCATTGCAGTTGATCGAAGCATATTTTATTGACGCGGTAAGTAATTTTCTCAGGTTTGTAGTATTTATCGAAAGTATAACCGAGCCAATTTCAGGAGGATGCCAACCCGGAACACGCTCCTAAGGAAGTGAACGGTGCGCTCGAATTCAACCCAAGCTCACAGCAAGAAGGTGAAAAGTTTTCGTTTTAAAGCCACGCACCTATGCTTCGTATAGAAAACAAAATGAGAGTAAGACTGGAAGAACAACTGGATTGATCTATCGGTGTCTCTCATCAACTCCTGTTCATCAACATAACTGCCATTCGTGCATGTTTTAGTTCTGTATGGTGCCTTTCCATTTTATTCTGCCAAGCAAGTGATGCATCTGCTAGATTTAGTATGCCGATAATTTAATATACAATCTCGTTTGGAAACAGCGTTGAGAGCCAAAGTTTATTTAGCATTAGCTTCAATCCGATGACACTGTATCCTATTAGGAAATGAAGTGACTTTTGTTTGTTATGTACTATGCCAACAATGAATATTGACGCACGGCATTGACCTGTATAAGCTATCGAATCAAACAAGCGGGCAGCAAAATCTGTCATGGATCTGTCGGTTTTACATCCCCAGAGTAAGCAATAGCAATGGAATTTAATCGATTAAACGCACTCGTGTGTTTTGTTCTCTTTCAAAGTACTGTAAGCAACAATTTTGACTGAGCAATACTAGTTAGTTCTTTTAAAATTCTGTCAGTTGATAGACTGCAGATGCCTAAGCGGTTTCAAATGAAACAAGATTTTGACGTGAAAAAAAATTACGTGAAAATTCAAATCCGCAAAAAATACGTTTAGTCTTTATTACGTTCAGGTTTGCATGCATGTATCAATTATACGCAAGTTTGCATACAAGTCGAACTGAATATTTCATTAGGTCACAAAAGCAAATTACAGTTTCTCTTTGTCAACTTTTGCTTCTGTTAAAATATTGTCACCGCACCACTAACTTGAAGGATCAAGAGTAATCCAAGTTAACTTGTGCTGGTAATTCGTGTATTACGTACATTTTATTTGGTACGTATGTCATAGATCTATATGTATTCATATATGCAGTGCAACGAGTTTATCAAAGTGGTTTGCGCGATTGAGTTTCAAACAATCTTTTTTAACAATAATTTATTCTCAAATGAATGTTAAGTCTGACATTTTGAATGAAATATTAGTTTTGATCAATTTTTCATTAACGTTTGATGGAAAATTGCTTACATTTTATGAATGTAGTTTTTTTTAAATATAAAAGTTAGCATTACTGCTTCAATGCATTTGTATTAGATTGCGCTACACAAAATAAACAAAACTAAATAATTTCTGTTACAAAAGCAATTTTCCGGAAAAATAAATAGTTTTACGACAACATTCCATATCCATTGCCTTTCGCGTATTAAATTAAAGGTTTCTATTTTGCGGGTTTACTTATAGAAGGTACGTAAATCTTTATAACGCAATAATTTCTGCAAGAGGGAATCCATATAGGAATGTGTTTGGTGCTAATCAAATGTGTCAGTGGAAATAAGCTGAAACTGAAATAATTTTTCTCGAGCAGTTTCAAGGAAAACGGAAGAGTTTTAGACTAAGATTTTCGCTTTTCTTGAATTGCAATTTAAAGCAGTATGAACCGATTGGTTTATTTTTCAACCATATGGAAGATTTATTGAGTAAAATCAGGAAAAGAAGTGCCGGAATTTGTTTTTACGTACATATTGTTGACATTACTCATACGCTTGCAAAGAGTCTTGCTCCTGAAATTCGTTGGACAGTCCGCAATAGCTCAATTAATTTCAAACTTGAACCTATTACCAGTCCGATGGCAACAATAAGGCGCTCTGGTCAGTGCTATCATAACCAACATCTCGGTCCTTTGGGGCCTTCAAAGCTAGCAAGTCAGTGAGAGCAAAATAAACAAAATGAAGTAGATTACAACACATCATCGATTGTGAAAGTCAGAATTACAATTTGGCATCGCTCGTTTCATAACGATATCACATTTAAAATGCTTCTTCGATATTTTCGTCTTTGCGAAAAAGTAATGGTCACAAGAACATGGCGGCCTAGCAGGGGAATGTCTATTACCGCGTTCAGTGCAGCACTGACATGTTCAGCCTCATTCTTGTTTACGTCCGTATCAGCAATACGACGAACGGGTACTTTCGAACGAATACGAATAAGCCATTCTTGTTTTCACTCGAATGAAGTTGAACGCGACACGTTTGCCACAAAACATTCAAATATCAGTAAGCTTCTTCAAATAAATGCTAAGCCTTGATGAAATCAGTCCAATTCTTGTGATTAACCATATGCGAAACGCTAGAATGTATGCCAGTTTAGCTTCAAACAATACGAGTATTCGAACATCATTCGTACGAACGAAAAGTCCCATTCTCGTTTACGGACGAATAGACGAAATGCCGTGGTTTCGATTCGTCAGTTTTATGTTGCGAATCAATCGTTCGAACACATTGAAAAAAGTTTCCAACAAATTTATTTCGAATCTAAAGGTGATTTGCAATCAAATCATAAATTTGTGTTTTGCAAAAAACATTTAGGAAGCATAGCAGTATAGTAAAATGCTGTTTTTTTTCTGGCGAGCCTTTGAATATATGCGCGATTTTAATTTTTATGCATCAAATTTTACATCTATTAGACACTTTATGGAAAGTACGCCATGGCAAACATGCTTTATTTTATAATAAATGCACAATTTTATCAATGTAATAAATATGTCGACTATCGAAAACGTGACAAAATGGCAAGAAAAATGCAACATATTTTTCGCAGATAGTACTGATCGAACTGCTATTTTAAATGCGTTTTTCACTTTGCACGAAGTTCAATTTTAAAATTTCATTTACCGACTTGAATAAAATTAGTTCTGAGTACGATATTTATTTATTATGTAGCATTCGTCACTTCCTTGCTGCTTGGAATCTTCCTAAAAAACTACCTGCGCTGTCGATCCTTCTTTTGGACAGGAATCGCGTACGTACACGTTCGAATGAAAACAATGGATGGCTTGTTCGCGTTCGTTCGAAAGCCTGTTGTTCGTCGAATTGTCGATACGGACGTAAGCAAACATGATGATACAAAGTCAGCGAAAAAAACAAGTCAAATAACAAATGATAGCAAAGATTTTTAATTACAACTAAAATCTGTACCAGAACTGATAGTTTAAAGTTGGATGGGCGTTGTTTTCATGCATGTACGATGTTTAAAAGTGAGATTGATTCGTGTTGACAATAAACTGATCCTTTTGTATTCAGTGTGTATTAACAACAATGTTTTCCCACCTTGTCATGCAAGTCTTGAATCTGTAATAAATATTCATTCTTCATTAACAGAGCAAATAGGCCACACGTGTTTTTCTTTATTCGTTCTCTCAGGGTATGGGCCCAGCCTGAACCCTAACCTTAAAAGTTTCGAGTGCGCGAATAAGTCCGGTTGTGATGGAAGAGGACAGAAAAATCTACCTCTTCGGTGGTTCCAATTATGCGAACTGGAGCTATCGTATGGAAGTCCACCTGGAGGAGTTAAATATGCTCGAGTGCATCCAGGAAGAAGCAGACGAGATGGCCAAATACCAACCGCAGATAACCGATTCTGTTGATGAGAATCGAGCGAAGGTGGTGATGTTGGCAGATAGCAGGAAATTGGATGTGAAATGTAAATCCGTACTTATTCGCAACATCGCTGATTCTCAGCTAGAGTGCATCAAAGGGAAACGGTCGCCGATGCAAATTTGGATAACGTTGCAAAACACGTTTGCTCGGAAAGGAATCTCTGGTCAATTTTATCTCTTAAAGAGGCTGTCATCGATGAAATTTGAGGAATCCGGATCGATGCAGACACATTTGATGAATTTTGATCGAATGGTGAGTGATCTCGACTCAGCAGGAATCAAGCTGCAGAATCAATTGGTGGCATTTTACTTACTTCAAACGATGCCCTCCTCCTACAGTCAGCTAGTGACAGTGTTGGAAACTCTCTCCGCGGAGCAGTGCACACTAGAATTCGTTCGGGCACGGTTGCTGAATGAAAGTGTAAAACGTGAAAACACCCACGGAATTGAACATTGTGGAGAATCGACAGCGTTCGCAGGAAAAGCTGATAAAACCAATAAAAAGATAAAATGTTTTTCTTGTGGAAAGATTGGACACAAACGATTCGAATGTCCGTCGCGCAAAGATGAGGAATCGGGAAAAGATTCAATGAAAAATCTAAAGAAGAAGAAACAAAATGCTCACTGCAGTGAAACAGAAGTGACATTTGTTAGTGATTCTCTTTGCGAATTCGATATAGACAATGCAAAACGTAGATGGATTCTAGATTCCGGAGCATCTGACCATATGGTCTGTGCGAAAGATTGGTTACGTGATGTCCAGAAGCTTGAAGAGCCAGTGACCATTAGAGTTGCATCCGGCCAGACAGTGCAGTGCCGTTTTTTCGGAAAAGTGAATATGCTTGCGAGCATCGGTGAACGAAAGCTGAAATGCACAGTGGAAAAAGTGCTTTATGTTCCAGAGTTGAGTTACAACCTGTTTTCCTTTCGACGTATAAGTCAGTTGAACATGCAGGTGATTTTCAACAATGATAAAACGTTCATCAAACGCAATGGCCTTGTCGTCTGTACCGGTAGTCGACATGATCGGTTGTACGAACTTGATGTGGAGATTCAAAAAGTTTCTAATTCGGAGATGTTTTTTTTTTCTTTTTGCGTAAATATCTGTTTATTAATCTTATTTTTGTGTATTACATCAACATTTTACAGTACAAGTGTTTGACCCTTTGGCCTTTCATCTTTGTTGTTCATACGATTCGTTATTAATATTAGGTGTTTTAGTTACTCTTGTTTTACATACTAATGTTTAATCATAATATTTATTTTAATTATTTATAAAATGTCTACCTACTTATAACTATCCCTAACCTAATACGTACAAATTTTGAATTATTTGTATTTCAGAGATTGAGCACCTCTCTTCAAATTTCGTGCAGTATTGTTCGAATTTTTGTTCTAGTATATCCAGTGAGGCAATCTCATGTACTTCACTAGTCCTTGTCCAAGGGGGTAGATTTAGAATCATCTTTAAGATCTTACTTTGAATGCGTTGAAGCCTAAGTTTGTGTGTTCGTGCACAACCCCGCCAAACAGGGACTGCGTATTCAATTGCGGGGTAGATGATTTGTTTATAGACAGCGATCTGATTCTTCAGGCATAGTTTAGATGTTCTACAAATCAGCGGATACAGAGACCTAATGAGTATGCTGCATTTTTGAACGATTTTGTCAACATGTGACCTGAATATCAGATGTCTGTCAAAGGTGAGTCCTAGATAGATAACTTCATCGGACCATTGAATGACCTCATCACCGAATCGTATTCTGCATTCGTCTGATGGAACAAGCTTTGGAGATCTTGAATGTGGAAACAAGATGACCTGAGTTTTTGCTGCATTGATCACAATTTTTCAGCTTGTAAAATATTATTCGGAGATGTTTGTGGTTGAAACGAACATGAGTGGTGAAGAACTATGGCACCGAAGGTTTGGTCACATCGGCAGTACCGGATTAAAGAAGATACTGAGTAATAATATGGTAAGGGCTTGATCTGGATTTGAAAGCATTGCGTGGTGATCAGGTATGTGAACCATGTATGAAAGGGAAACAGACTCGAGCACCTTTCATTGAAATGTCACTACCAAGAAGTTCTCGGCCACTTGAACTCATCCATAGTGACGTCTGTGGAGCTTTGACACCAACTGCTTGGAACGGTAAGCGATATTTTCTTACTTTCACGAATGATTATACACATTTTTCGGTGGTGTATTTTCTGAGTACTGAATACGAAGTACTGGATATGTTCAAAACTTACGTTGCTATGGCAGGAAATCATTTTGATAGTCATATATCGCGTTTTCGCTGTGATAATGGCGGAGAGTACATCAGTAAGAGTTTTAGAGATTTTTGTGAGATCAAAGGAATTCAGATTGAATTCACAGTCCCATACACACCACAACAAAATGGGGTTAGCGAAAGGTTGAACCGTACCGTTAAGAAAAAAGCTCGAGCAATGATTGCAGACGCCCTTATGAGTAAGACGATGTGGTGTGAGGCAGTTCTCACGTCGATTTATTTGATCAATCGTAGTCCTACGTCAGCTCTAACCGAAAATCGAACTCCATATGATATGTGGTATGGGCATAAACCAGATGTTTCGAAATTGCGAATCTTCGGTAGTAAAGCTTTTAGTTTCGTTCGTTCCAAAGGAAAAACGAAACAAGTTGGATGCTCGTAGTAAGGTTTGTTTTTTTGTTGGATACGGTGTAAATGGGTATCGCTTATGGAATGGTCGAAAGATTATCATTGCGAGAGATGTGGTGATCGAAGAAGTAGCATGGCAGTCGTCAACAGGTGGCCTAAATGGTGTTTTTAATCCAGAGCACCAGAACGCAGACTGTCGTCAATTAGCGGGGCCCATAACTAACAATCTAGTACAGGAGTCGCATCAGTATAATCCACATACGGAATGCAAAGATGACGATGCATCGACAAGTTCACAAGTTGTTTCACGCAGTCAGCGCGTTCGGAAACCTCCTGTTAGACTTAGTGATTATTTATGCGTGGCATATGCTCTAAACACAGAGAGCTTCGTAATATTGATGAGCTGAAAAGGTTAGAAGATTGGCCAGAATGGAAGATAGCCATTGAAGAAGAACTCCGATCACTAGCAGAAAATAACACGTGGCAGTTGGTTGACCTTCCTGAAGGTAGAAAGATCGTGGATAATAAGTGGGTATTTCGGCTGAAGCTTAATTCCGACGGAACTATTCAGAAGCGGAAGGCACAATTAGTTGGCAGAGGTTTACTCAGCGATACGGTTTCGACTATTATGAAACATATTCTCCTGTTGTAAAGATGTCGACTGTCAGGATGATGTTAGCTTTCGCCAACCAACACAATTATGCTGTTCATCAAATGGATGTTACGGCAGCTTTTCTTAACGGTAATCTGTCTGAAGATATATACATGCGTCAACCTAAAGAGTTTGAAGAGGGGGATAGGGTATGCAAACTTAACAAATCCCTTCATGGACTAAAACAAGCGTCTAAATCATGGAACGATCGATTCAACGTCTTCACTGCAAGGATTGGTTTTCGTCGTTGTGAAGAAGACACATGTTTGTACGTAAGAAATGAAAAATTCGGACCTGTATATTTGCTGCTATATGTTGACGACGTGCTTATTATCGCAAAGAATGTTCGTGAAATTGAAGTTGTCAAAAGAATGTTGCAGCAGGAATTCAAAATGCAAGATCTTGGAGAAGCACAGATTTTCCTTGGTTTGCGAATAGAACGTGATAAGGCAGCTGGTGTTATGAAGCTTAGTCAGCAAGGATACGTTGAAGCTATATTGAAGCGGTTTGGTATGGTAGCGTGCAAACCTGCTTCCACTCCCATGGAAACTGGTCTACAACTGCAGAAAGGAATAGAAATAAATGTTCTGGATAAGCCTTACAAAGAGTTGATTGGTTGTTTAACCTATTTGATGATAACATCACGCCCCGATCTTAGTGCCGCTGTATCGTATTTCAATCAGTTTCAGTGCAATCCCGCTGAAAAACATTGGGTTCACACAAAACGTATTTTACGTTATTTGCGTGGTACAACGTCTCATGGATTAGTGTATAGAAAAAGTGAAATAGTTGATAAGCAGATTATGGGGTTCGTCGATGCAAATTGGGCAACAGACGTCAATGATCGTCGTTCCGTATCCGGGTACCTATTTCGGATTTACAACGCTACAACCTCTTGGACTACCAGAAAGCAGCGGACGATTGCTTTGTCGTCAACTGAAGCTGAGTGCTCGGCTCTTGCGGATTGTATCTGTGAAGCTGTTTGGATATGCAAGTTATTTGATGAACTCGATATACGCGATCAATACACAGTTGAAATCTACGAGGATAACCAATCGGCTATCGTTTTAGTTGAATCGGATGTTCCTTCGAAGAAGATGAAACATACAGATGTGAAATTGAAATTCATTAAAGAGTGCATTGATAATAACAAAATAGTCGTGAAATACATTGCTACAGCAGATCAGCCAGCCGACATGCTAACAAAGAGCCTTCCACCAGTTACTTTTAGGAAGCATTGTATCAATTTAGGAATACGAGAGTGATCAGCTTAAGGGGGTGTGTTGACAATAAACTGATCATTTTGTATTCAGTGTGTATTAACAACAATGTTTTCCCACCTTGTCATGCAAGTCTTGAATCTGTAATAAATATTCATTCTTTATTAACAGAGCAAATAGGCCACACGTGTTTTTCTTTATTCGTTCTCTCAATTCGAACGTAAACGGGAATACGAATTTGATATATCAGGTGTACAACTTTGCTTCCGCCGTTTTCCGATAGGTGGCTGTACCGACTGAGGCTGGTTGAAATACATAGATGATAATGCCTTTAAAGTGAGTGTGTACAGTGCCTAACAAATTGTCATCGCCGTTTCAGATACAGTTGTTCTTGTTTTGGTATTATTCACGCTCGAAAATGTCTGTATATGTGCCCAATTCTCGCCATTTGCGGGAAGTTTTACTTTTTCTGTTACAAATCGAAAAAAAATGCTACTGAAGCGCATCGAATGCTCTCAGAAACTTACGGTGATGCTACTCTGAGTAAAAGAACGTGTCGGGAGTGGTTTCAACGTTTTAAAAATGGTGATTTCGATGTCGAAGACAAACATGATGGTGGAAGAGAAAAAACCTTCAAAGATGAATAACAGTTTACTACGAGCTCTTAAAACCATCACAGGAGATCGCTACCGAACGCAACTGATGCGCCTTAGTCGCGCGCTAAAATAAAAGTGGCCACAGTATCAAGAGCGACATGGCAAAGTCATCCTCCAACACGACAATGCTCGGCCTCACGTCGCAAAAGTGGTCAAAAAGTACCTGGAAACGCTGGAATGGGAAGTCTTGCCCCACACGCCGTATTCCCCAGATGTCGCCCCTTCTGACTTTCTCCTATTCCGTTCGATGGTACACGGCCTGGCAGATCAACGTTCTCAATCCTTCGAAGAGTTGGAAAAATGGATTGCTTCATGGATAGCGTCAAAAAAGGACTTCTTTTTTCGAGCCGGGATCCGAAAATTTCCGGAAAGATGGGAGAAAGTTGTCGCTAGCGACGGACAATACTTTGAATAATACATCTGTAAGCACTTTTTCGCAATAAAGCTTTAAATTTTGGAAAAAAACGACGGAAGCAAAGTTGTACACCTAATACTTTCGAACGTATCGCATACGGCCGTAAACCAGAATGAGGGTTATTATCTTCGAAAGTCATAATTTTCGCAAAAAAAAAATTACATTTGGAAGATATTTTCAGAATAAAACCATCCATGGCTAGTCTCATCACAAGCATTTTCGCATTATATGATTCGCGGAGCTTATGGAGCATATGATTTGAATGGAACCTTGCACACATCTTCAGTACGACTAACCATTTCTTACATGGATGGAGAGATAAATTTGACCCGAGGATGATTTTCCGAAATGGGTGAATGCATTTTAGCATGAGATTTTTTTTTCATTTCGTTATAACTCGAAAACTGTTATAGTAATTGTAATTGTATTGTAATTCATCAGTCCACATGCTGGAGATAAATAGAGAAATATAGCATTTAGAAGTTACTAACTACTATGTTTATGACTGAAAATTAAAAACGGCAAACAAAATTTTATTTACGAGCAATCATGTTACCTAATGAGTAACCTGCTGCCGCTATATCCCGCACATACTTATTTACGACTAAAAAGACGAACGCAAGCGCATTTTGAATACATGTTTGGCTTAATCCATTATTATACGCTAGATAACAGAATGGCTACCCGACAATGGGATGAAGTTATCACGAGTAATTCCAAGTGGCACGAGTGCCTCAGGCAAATCGGTGTGAGTTTCGTTTCGGAATTTAATGCCGTTCATTGAAAAACGCCATAAGATCGCTACTTCCGAAAGCTGATACTAAAAACCTATGTAGCCAAAGTGAGTTTGTTTTGTCACCCTACAAATTTAGAAGATGTTTTCCGTTCTCCATGAATCGAAGTAAGGGAGCTATCTCGGGCCACTTTTTAAAATCTATCACAAGTCTTGTGAATTTTTGTTCTCTAGAAAAGGACATTTAGAAGCTCTTTGACATGTGCGACCGAAATGACATGAAAGTAAACTTTAAGAAATGTAATACAATAACCTTTTCTCGGTCACAGTCACACATTTTATTTATATACTTAACAATGTTAGTTCTAGTGGAAAAAAGTCCATTAAAAACACCGGTAACAGGCGGACCGAAAATTATGTACATAAGCAATCTTCAGTAGCACTTTTTTTTCCTTTTTTCATTTAAGTACGGGCCTACCTATGCAATTTATGTGCCGCCCTCGTAATCACGTTGATCCTTTCGCTGCAGCTGAAGAGGTTCTTTATTCCTGTTTCGATACTGCCACAGCACTCTGTCAAAGTTGTTATATGTTCCGTCTGGACTATTTCACTGTATGTCCGCTATTATTGTTCGCATTCATTCTATTTAAAGTTGGTCGCAACTATTAAATTAAATTCCCACTTCCCACAATAATTATTGATCAATTCCTACTTTTTAATCTGAAAATAAGGATGTTATGCGGAAATAGTAAAAGGATAATAAATAATACATAAATAAATTAAACACAATAAATTGGTAATACGATATTACGTAGGGGAAGCTGTTCGGTTGCCGGCAGTGTTCTGTTGCCGGCAGTGTTCTGTTGCCGGCACCCAACCGTAACTTTTGACAGAAAGCAGATAGCGTCATTCCGATAAATGTCATGTGTGTGTAATAGCAGCACGTTCTTTTTGTGGCAAATACCAAAGCAAACAAACGATTGTACTTTTTGCCGCGCTTGAAACAAATTTTAATTGCGTAAAAATCAACATAAAAGTTTTTTATGACTTCTTTTTTATAGTATCATAAATTGAAAAGCATCAATCGAAAAGGTGAGTGGATTGAATATGTATGAGGTGAAATCGATCTATTTCGTGATTTAATACCGGATGCTATAAAAATTTTCGCAACCAAAGTTTTTTTTGTAATTTTCAAAATGTCTACATTTTTTTCGACAAATCGTGCAAAATTGTCAGTGATATGCAGGCTGCTGTCAAGAAAAAGTAAACCAAAGATGCTTCGGCTAAGAAAAAACGTGGAAAACCGGCCAAATCAACACCAAAGGCGCCACCATACAAATCATTGACCAAGAGAGCCAAGACGAAGTCACCATCAGACAATGAAGACTTTTGTCCAAAATACCTCCGAAAAAATTAGATTTTTTCATATTTTTCCATTTTTAGCGAAATTTCTTGGGGTGCCGGTAATCGAACATCTTTTTTTAAATGGCCAAAATTTATCACTTTACTAAATTGATAATAAAGTTTTTTCAATCGATTGAATGAACTTATCATATTTTCTTATTCAGTTGTTTTTTTTTTAAATAACTATTTATTGGAATATGAGTTAAAATTAAATTATTAAGATTTAAATTGGGTGTTCAGCCACAAGTGGTGACTTTTCAGCCCTATTAAATATATGATTTGGTTATTACCATGAGGACATTATTTGCTTCCGCAATTCTTTATGGTACACCATCAATGTCAAATTGGTACACCATCAATGTCAACTTCCCTCTCTGAGCAGCCTAGATAGCCGTGTAGTGTCGGTAGCGGTTTCCCAACTGGCTAAGAATAACGCTACGGTCCACCTGTACCGGTGGTATAAGTCCACCAAACAGGTAAGCCGTGTGGCATCCGGCGGAATTATTTTTTACCAAGAATTGATCCACTGGTTTCCTGTTCCATGTCGTAAAAGGCCACAAAAATAGGAACTCCTAAGTCAAGGTGTATTTCCGTGCAGATGGCTGAATGGCTGCAGGAGGTTAAACAATGCAGTCGTGAACGGAATATCTTGGGATTTTCCCGTACTGCACAGATCGAAAAATTCTTGTGATTTTACATCTTATCAGATGCACATAAATGGAGCGTCATATTTCACACAAATTTATATTCAAGAGCATGTAAAATTGTGTGATTTGAAAATTACATGGCTTTAAAACGAAAGGAATAAAAATCAAAAGATCGACATCAACAACAGGGTTTGAACCGAAAAACATTAGATCACAAAGCACACCAGTTAGTCGACTTAGCCACAGAAGCACATACGTGCTTGGCTAGTAAATCGTGCATATAAATTCATACAGTCTCACTTGCTAGCCGAATGCAAATTATACTCGGAGCCAGTAAATTTCAGCACGAATGGAATAATGTGTCATTTGCGAAGTTCAGTAGTTATGAATTGTATCGTTTGAAGAATTATGTCACCTGTAAAATTCATTATTTCTTTCTGTGTGTGTTAAGCGAAGCTCTGGCACAGTGGACGACTTCTTTCTTCGCAACTCGTGGGATTTAAATGATTAAAACATTTAAAAAAATCCTTACATGGTTCGCTATAGGCGATTATAAGCCAATATATTTGGTTTCTTGTAGTTGTTGTACGATAAGTGCTGGAGGTGGAATGTTCGTTACTCTAATTGATAATGGTTAGAGTGGCACAAATCAATCTTCAGCATAAACGTACAGCAACTATGAATCTATCCAGACTTCTGCAAGAAGGTAAAGCTTCTATAGCTTTGGTTCAAGAACCATATTTCCAAAATGGAAACTTCTACCTTGGAAAATTGTTAAACCCAGTCTTTGTTGCCTTCAACAAGAGCGGTATGACTAATCCACGTGAAATGCCTCGAGCATGCATACTTGCAAATAGTGCTCTCGATGTTTCTCTCATATCGGAGCTCACAACTCGGGATATTTGTGCTGTCACAGTTGGTATGACTGTTGATGGCATAGACAGGAAATATGTCTATTGTTCGGCATATTTACCGCATAACCAACCTTCGCCAAGCGATGACTTCAAAAAGGTTGTATCATACTGCTGCAAGAGTGATTTACCGCTTGTAATCGGCAGTGACATAAATGCTCACCATATCATTTGGGGCAGCACAGATATGAATTCGAGAGGCTCTGATATGATGGAATTTGTGAGCAGTACAAACCTGCACATAGTCAATGCAGGAAACCGTCCAACTTTTGCGAGATCTGGAAGAGAGGAGGTTTTGGACGTAACTCTCTGCTCTGATAGAATTGCGCATGAGTTGGTAAATTGGCTCGTCTCCGATGAGCTCGAACCTTCGTTGTCTGATCATAAGTACATATTCTTTGATCATTCAAACGTTAAATTTGATATTATTACATATCGTAATCCCAAATCTACAAACTGGGACCTCTATGAAGAGGGCTTGGCGACTAGATTTTACGGACACCAACCAACAATTGAAACCCCAATTGATTTGGAAAATGTTGTCGACGAGACAAATTCACTCATAGTTGCAGCATATGAAGAGGCTTGTCCACTTCGGATTGTGCGAGCTACTAGAGGAACTCCTTGGTGAAATGCTGTACTTGCTAGACTAAGGAAACTATGCAGAAGAGCTTGGAACCACCGACGCAGAGATGGGTCGGGGGCATTCGTGTCGGCTCGAAGGGCTTACAAAAATGCTCTTCGATCGTCTGAGCGAAGTGGTTGGAAAAGCCTCTGCACAAATGTCTCTAGTCTCAACGAGGCTAGCAGATTGAATAAGTTACTTTCGAAGTCTAAGGACTTTAATGTCAGTTTCTTAAGAACTTCAGATGGTGAACACTTGTCTGATGAAGGTGATGTACTTCACTATCTTTTTAACACTCACTTTCCAGGATGTATGGATCCATCACCGACAGCTTTTCCCGAGACTTTTTCAGGTAGTTACGATTCTTGGGCCCTTGCTCGAAGCGTTGTGACGATTGAATCGGTCAAATGGGCAGTTGAGAGTTTTGCTCCGTACAAGTCTCCTGGAAAGGATGGAGTTTTCCCAGTGTTACTGCAGAAAGGGTATGAACATTTCAAACATGTTTTGAAGAAAATACTTACTTTTAGTCTTGCGACTGGATATATTCCAAGAGCCTGGCAGGAAATAATTGTCAAATTTATTCCCAAAGGCGGTCGCGACACTTATGAGGAAGCGAAGAGTTTCAGGCCTATCAGTCTTAGCTCATTTCTTCTTAAAACAGTGGAACGCATAGTCGATCACTATATCAGGAATGTTAGTTTGGGCGTGCATCCGCTACATGGAATGCAACATGCTTACCAGCGTGGAAAGTCCACTACAACCCTGTTACATGATGTTGTGTACAACATTGAAAAAGCTTTCTCACAAAAGCAATCTTGCTTGGGAGTTTTCCTACATATCGAAGGTGCCTTTGATAACGTGTCTTTCAATTCAATTCTGGAAGCAGCCCGTGGTCATGGCATACCTTCAAGTATCACAAATTGGATACACGCAATGCTTGGCAATCGACTTCTTTGTTCATCGCTTCGGCAAGCAGAGATTAGAAAGCTGAGTGTCCGTGGGTGTCCTCAAGGTGGTGTACTATCCCCACTTTTATGGAACCTAGTCGCTGATGGTTTGTTGAGGAAACTTAATAACCTTGGATTTCCGACTTATGGTTTTGCCGACGATTATCATATATTGATGACCGGTATGAGCATTAACACTCTCTTTGATTTAATGCAACAAGCCCTGCGATCTGTTGAACAATGGTGTTGTCAGGTTGGATTATCTGTAAATCCGGGCAAAACATCAATGGTGCTTTTCACTCATCGTAGGATAATCACAGGAGCTCGTCCGTTGCAGTTCTTTGGTTCAGAGGTCACTGTGGTCGATCAAGTTAAATACGTCGGGGTTATTCTTGACTCAAAACTGAATTGGTCTGCTCACATTGACTTCAGGATTAAAAGAGCTTGCATGGCTTTCGGCCAATGCAGACGAGCTTTTGGAAAATCATGGGGACTCAAACCCAGATATATTCATTGGATCTACACAACTATTGTTAGACCAATTTTAGCATATGGTTGTCTTGTATGGTGGCAGAAAGGAGAAGTCGCGACAGTTCAGTCAAAGCTAAATCATCTCCAAAGGATGGTCTCAATGGCGATGACAGGAGCATTCACGACAACTCCTACTGCTGCTCTAGAGGCGCTACTTTGTATTAAACCACTACATGTGTTCCTAAAACAAGAAGCATTATCTTGTGCATATCGTCTTAGGGTTACAAGGCTTTGGAACAGTAACCCATTAGATTATGCTACCAGCCACACTCGCTTGTGGTCTCAAATGGTTACGTGGGATGAGTATTTACTCGCTCCTAGTGACCTAACTCTCACGTGCAGTTTTCCTTTTAAAACATTCAATGTGAGCTATCCTCTTCGTGAGGAATGGTTGTCTAATTGTCTGGAACGACAATTTGATGAACACATAGTTTGTTATACGGACGGTTCTCTGTTGAATGGTCGTGCTGGTGCTGGTGTATACTGTCATGAAATGAGGCTGGAGCAGTCTCATTCACTTGGTAGATACTGTACTGTGTTCCAAGCAGAAATCTACGCGATTATGTGTGGAGTACAATCGGCACTTCAGCAGAGGATCTGTGGTAAACGAATTTATTTTTGTTCCGACA
This sequence comes from Malaya genurostris, assembly GCF_030247185.1. Taxonomy (NCBI): domain Eukaryota; kingdom Metazoa; phylum Arthropoda; class Insecta; order Diptera; family Culicidae; genus Malaya; species Malaya genurostris. The sequence goes on from NC_080571.1 coordinate 260,165,094, forward strand.
GTCAAGCAGCCTTAAAAGCACTCAGTTCGAATGACTCACGATCTAATCTAGTGATCGCATGTCGAACTCAAATCGAGGACCTCAGCATTTCAAATGCTGTTTACTTCTTATGGGTACCCGGCCATTCTGGTATTACTGGAAATGAATGGGCTGATGAGTTGGCTAGAGCTGGTGCAACGAATGATTTCGTTGGTCCTGAACCAGCTTTACCACTTTCAACTAGTTGGATAAAGCGCAAGATTCGTTCTTGGGCTGCATCCAAACATGCCCGCTACTGGCGCAGCTTGCAAACTTGCGCTCAGACAAAAGCATTTCTACCAGATTTAAATCTGAAAATGTCAAAGTGTCTACTGCATTTCTCCAAGCATCATTGCAGTATTCTGGTCAGAGCTCTGACTGGACATTGCAAACTCAATTATCACATGGCTACTATTCAACGTGCTGAGTATTATTCGTGTGATTTGTGTGATTGCGATTATGGTACTTCATATCATCTGATATGTAACTGTCCCGCATTGACGCAACTACGTATCCGGGTTTTTGGTTCTCCATACATGGTTGAGTCTGTGTATGCGGAGCTAAAATTGACGGATATTCTCTCGTTTCTCACCCAATGTGGTAAGGAGCTATAGTCAGAAGGGTTCATCGTTCTTCCTGGAGTGAATGAATCCCTTCTGTATTCACCTTAAATAGGGTTTAGCAGATTGTTTGGCATTCTTTAGGGGGTACCGAATTTACTTCTGCTCGTACATACTGCGAATCGTTCTGCATTCTTCCGGGAGTGCAGAATGGTGTCGCTTTTGTAAGATCTCTAAATCCTCTCGGGGGTTGGAGGTTTTATTAATAGCAGACTGTTCGGGACCTCTTAGAGGTTCAGAATTTACTCCTGCTTCTACCAGATGTGACCCCCAGCAGATTGTTCGGCATCCCTTAGGGGTGCAGAATTTACTTCAGCTTTTATGTGTTTTTGTGTCGTCATTTTTTCCCATCCTCCTAGTCCAACCCTTACCATTTCCTTTCAATCCTTCCCTCTTATATATCGGGAAAATGATGCTAAAAACAAATTGATGGCAAGGCACAAATCTCCAAATATCAAGGGGAACGTGCCATTTGAGCCAATTTGTTCTGATTCCTGTTTCCAGCCCTATTATATATATGATTTGGTTATTACCATGAGGACATTATTTGCTTACGCAATTCTGAGATTTTTGTGTAGGGAAAATTCTAAACCTACTTGTATTGTGTAATGGGGAAAAGGAACTTATATACTAACTTACTAACTAATACAGAGAGCGAATCGATTCAATTGAAGATTGCATCGATTTTTGTCGGAATTTGCTTATAATATTATGTGACATTACATCTAATGGTTCTATATTTGTGAGTCTGTGTAACTCATTTGTACTAAACCAGGGAGGACGCTTCAAAATCATTTTCAGAATTTTATTCTGAATCCTTTGAAGCGTTTTCTTCCTGGTGGAACAACAGCTTGACCAAATTGGTACCGCATAAAGCATGGCTGGTCTGAAAATTTGTTTATAAATTAACAATTTGTTTTTTAGACAGAGCTTAGAATTTCTGTTTATAAGAGGATATAAACATTTAATATATTTATTACACTTTGCCTGGATTCCTTCAATGTGATCCTTGAAAGTGAGTTTTTTGTCATACGTTAAACCTAAGTATTTAGCTTGATCAGACCATGTCAATTCCAAGCCATTCAATTTTAGAATGTGATTATTGTTTGGTTTAAGAAAAGAAGCTCTTGGCTTATGAAGAAAGATAATTAATTGCGTTTTTGCTGCATTTGGTTTAATTTTCCATTTTGACAGATAATCACTGAAAATATTTAAACTTCTTTGTAGGCGACTGCAGATCACTCTTAGATTTCTACCTGTGGCTAACAGACTTGTGTCGTCACAGAATAGCGATTTCTGACAACCAACGGGTAGATTTGGAAGATCAGAAGTGAAAATATTATACAAGATTGGAGCTACACTCGAACCCTGCGGAACACCGGCTCGTACGGGTAGCAATTCAGATTTACAATTCTGATAGCTAACCTGAAGAGTACGATCAGTTAAATAATTTTGAATCATTTTGATCAAATAAATAGGAAACTGGAAATCAGACATTTTTGCTATTAAACCTTTGTGCCATACACTGTCGAATGCTTTTTCTATGTCTAGAAGAGCAACTCCAGTGGATAACCCAGAAGATTTATTTGCTTTTATCATGTTCGTTACTCTGACAAGTTGATGAGTAGTTGAATGTTCATGACGAAATCCAAACTGCTCTGGTAAAAAAATTGAATTCTCATTTATATGAGTCATCATTCTCAACAAGATAATTTTTTCAAAAAGTTTACTGATAGAAGAAAGTAAGCTAATTGGTCGATAGCTTGATGTTTCTGCTGGGTTTTTATCAGGTTTGAGGATAGGAATTACTTTAGCGTTTTTCCATCTTTTTGGGAAGTAAGCTAATGAAAAACACTTGTTGAAAATTTTAACCAGGAGTCTCAAGGCAACATCGGGAAGATTTTTAATAAGAATATTAAAAATTCCATCATTACCAGAAGCCTTCATGTTTTTAAGTTTTCTAATAATTGATTTAATTTCATCAAAATTCGTCTCAATAATGTCATTGTGTGATAACACTTGGGTTGAAATATGATCATATTTCAGTGAGACTTCATTTTCAATAGGACTCACAACGTTCAAATTAAAATTGTGGACACTCTCGAACTGCTGAGCAAGTTTTTGAGCTTTTTCGCCATTTGTAAGAAGTATTTGATTTCCTTCCTTGAGAGCAGGAATTGGTTTCTGAGGTTTCTTAAGAACCTTAGAAAGTTTCCAGAAAGGTTTAGAATATGGTTTAATTTGTTCAACTTCTTTAGCTAAATTTTCATTTCGCAAAAGAGTAAATCTATGTTTAATTTCTTTTTGTAAATCCTTAACTATATTTTTCATAGCAGGATCACGAGAACGTTGATATTGTCGTCGACGAACATTTTTCAACCGAATGAGCAGTTGAAGATTGTCATCGATGATAGGAGAATTTAATTTAGTTTGAGATTTGGGAACTGAAAGATTTCTAGCTTCGATAATATAATGATTCAAATTATCAATTGCTGTGTCGATGTCCGCAGAATTTTCTAAAATAGTTTCATGATCCACATGATTTTCAATGTGAGATCTGTAATCCAACCAATTAGCTCTATGATAGTTGAAAATAGAACTAATTGGATTAATTATAGCTTCGTTGGAAAGTCTGAATGTTACTGGAAGATAATCTGAGTCAAAGTCAGCATGTGTAATCGTTTCACTACAAATGTGACTTTGATCTGTTAGAACCAGATCAATTGTAGACGGGTTTTTCACTGAAGAGAAACAAGTCGGATTACTGGGATGAAGAACTATGAAGTAACCAGCTGACAGTTGATTATGAAGTATTTTACCATTACTGTTATTTTGCCTACAATTCTACTACTGGACATGCTTAGCAATTTCGATCGATATCTTGTAAGTTTTTGCAAATCGCCTTTAAAGAAATTTAATTGTTCGCCGGTGCATTGGAATGGCAAATATGCTCCAGCGATGAAATAAATTCCATGAATGGTTTCAACTTCGATTCCCAAGCTTTCAATAACTTTAGTATTGAAAGAAGGTAACATTCGATGTTTAATTTGCCGTTGGACAAAAATGGCAACTCCACCACCCATTCCAGTAAACCTGTCAAATCGATGAACCACATAATGTGGATTACTTTTCAATTTGACATTTGGTTTAAGAAAAGTTTCTGTCACAATGGCAATATGGATTTTGTGAACTTCGAGAAAATTATAAAATTCATCTTCACTCGATTTCAAAGATCGAGCATTCCAATTTAAAATATTCAAATATTTATTTAACATCACTGTTAAATTTTAAATTCATTATAATATTATTTGCAAATTGCCATCCGATTTGAAATGCTTCAAAAAGAGATGAAGTCGAATTCATTTGGATGATCATTTGAAAAAGTTGATCTTGTAGGTAGATCATTTTATTTTCAGTTATATCGCCTAAATCGACTTCATTTTTAAGAAGCGAATGGCATTGAAGGAATATTGGTAGGTAGACTGCCATTAGAAGAAGGTAATTTGGCCGGTCTACCTATTAATAAATTGTTTTCGTTAGAATTATTTACATTAGAAGAAATAGGAGGTAGTTTTCTACCTAATATACCAGCATAACTGACATTAGAAGAAGATGATGACGAGGTAGATCTACCTGTCAATAAATTGTTTTCGTTAGAAGACGAATTGGCAGGCGTACCTGTTTTTTGTTTCAAATTCGAAGAAATCAGTGCCTTAGAAGAATTAGGCGTGGCATTTGTAACGGTTTTTTGATTTTCAGGTATGTTCTGTAAATTTAAGGTCGTTGATTTGACTTGTTGTCTAAGCGAACGAGCGTTTAAAATTTTTTCCCTGACAGGACATTTCAAATAATTGGATTTATGATTTCCATTGCAATTGGAACATGAAAATTTATCAGTGGTTTCATTCATTGGACAAACGTCTTTCGAATGTGATTTACCACAATTCAAACACCGTATATCCATATGACAATTTTTGGTTCCATGACCGAAGCCTTGGCAACGACGACATTGCGTTAAGTTTGCAATACGATTATGCCGTTTATAATGTTCCCAATGAATTTTAATGTGGGAAATGAAACGTACTTTTTCTAAAGTTTTCAAATTGTTTACATCACTTCGATTGAAGTGTATTAGGTAAAGTTCATGGGAAATTCCAGAGCGTGGTTTAGAAGTACCATTCGCTCTTTTTTTCATAAGTATTACTTGGGAAGGGGCAAAACCAAGCAATTCTTTTAGTTCATTTTTAATTTCATCAATACTTTGATCATTTGATAATCCTTTCAAGACAGCCTTGAAGGGTCTGTCTGATTTTATATCATATGAATAAAATTTATGAAGTTTCTCGGACAAATATCGAATAAGACGTTCGTAATCTTCCAATCCATCCACCAAGACTCGACATTCTCCTCTTCGTCCGATTTGAAATGAGACTTTTACTTCCGGGAGAAAAGTAGAAAGCTCACTACGGAATGCTTTGAAGTCGGAAATCATCACCGTCACTGGTGGCATAGATTGATGTTTCTTCCCAGAACGACAAGCGTCCATTTTGGGAATTTTTGAAGAATTTTCTTCTATGTCGCTACAATCGGATTCAGGAAGAATCTCGTAAATATTGTTAGACGGCATAGGATCAGCGGAAGGGAAATCCGTCCGTTGTCTTTTATTTTTACATTCAGATTCTATAATATCGTGAATGTTATTAGAAAAATGTTGAATAACGGATTGTGATTTATTCCGTATTGAATTATTTTTAGCCTTAGGCTTGTTGCCTTTCCGGTTGGACGCAGGCATTTTTGAAATGAATGAAATTTTAAATTAAATTAACTAGGCTAAATTAGTCTTCGATTAGACTCCTAGCTAGCCCTAAAAAAGGCTGATTAATTTCTTAGTCACTCTAATATCACTTAGTCACTCTAATATCACTCTTTGTATCACTTAGTTAGCCAGAAAAAAATTCCAGGAGCCAAGAGCTATACGCGTGCGGTGCGAACGACTGTTCAACACCGACTGACTTATTCAGTTGTTAGTTAGGGACTTCAGCTTTCCATTGATGTATAGATGTCTGCATAACGTGCACTCAATCAGAAGTTATAAGCGTAAAAAAAGGGTGCCGGTAACCGAAGACTCTTCCTTATTACACGCCTCCCACATTAAGCATATTAGCAAGAGTTATAGTTGACAATCTAGACACCCGTAGTAAAGTGCCAGTTGTCACCTCTGCACTTCACCCCTTCAGCTTGCTAATACTCCGAACCTTTTCATTCTGCTAAAAACAGGACTTGCCAGTCATCTTTTGACATCGGGTAGGTATTAGATCGGGGCTTGTGACGACCAGAGCTTAGTCAATCAAACTGCCGATACGAAACAGAATGGAGGAAGGCCACTATTTAAGTTAATCTCCTAATTGCCAATCAATCTTCTATTACTCTGTCTAGGACACCATTTTTGTACAATTAACTATTTCCGAACTAAAATGATGTGAAAAGATTGCATTCAAAAATCCCTTCGTTCTTTTTAAATGTCAGTCTTCAGTCATATTGGGTTTTTCATCCGTGAAAATAAATGGTTTGTCGTATAAAAGACGCGTGCAAAGATTAATTTTAGTCGGAGCATGTGAAGTCTGATGACCTGCTACAAGATTGTTAAAAATATATAAACTCCATGGAAAATTTAAAGAAATCATACATCAGTTCGTATTCGTATCTTATCCGACACAGTCGGAAATCGCTTACGGTCGAGCCAACAGAAACTAAGACAATACAGTGTGGTGAACAATAGAGTATTTGGAATGCAAATACGCATATATAAAAACCATCAATTTGTATTGATTTCAAGCGCTGCAACGTTAGACCAGCCGCAAACGAAATTGAAACATTTCTAGACGTAAAAGTTGTGTTTAAAAATACAGTTTAACAAGGCTTGTAGTTAGTATATGTCATGCTCGCTTTGCGCTGTTCACCAATATGGTACACAGTGTTGTGTATAATAATGTTAAATACAAAGTATCTGTGCACGTGGTAGACGGCGCCATAGAAGTGCGTACACATGACCCGGTATCCGGAATGGCGTGCGACTACATAAGGCAATTTCGTCTTACGTGGTATTTTGTCAGTCTGGGAGGCATCCTTGTACATTGCTGGTTACCTACGTGAATCATCTAAATTACATGTCAATGTTGTGAACTTTGAAAATGGCTGTATTATCGCTTTTAAAATGGCTGTATTTTTGCTCCGATTTTAAATTGAAATAAATATATTAACAAATTACTGATAGCTATCAAACGACGCGAATCTAATCCGACTGGTACAAGAAGAAGAGGAGCGCAGCGAGCAAGAAAGGAATGGACCAAATTCTAGGGGAGTACATACACATTTTTGTTCATATAATCTACAACTTAAACAATGCCATTTAATCTAATTTTATTTTGTTGTGTATTAATTCATTGGACATTTCGGTACTAACATGTGATTAGGGCATATCGTGCGATATGCCCTTTTGAAAGTTACGAAAAATAATGCTCATTACTCAAGTTTTAAACATGAAATTCAAGTATATTGCGCACAATTTCGTAGATTGGGCTATCTATTTACGAGATTATATCGATTATTGTGTAAATGGTGGTTGTAGAACCGAGCAATGAGCATTATATTTTGTAACATTCGCAGGGGCCTATCGTGCGATATGCCCTAATCACATGTTACTACCGATTTGTCCTCAGCTCATGTGAATATGTCAACTAGGTTAAACAGTTTATGAACATTTCGGATTTTTCTTTGCCTATGATGTAAATATATAAAAAAAACACTATTATTTCGCAATTCAGTAAGGACAAGGGGTGTGTGTGTTGTGTAAACAATTGGGTGAGGTAGACGTCGGGTTCATTATTGTGCCACCCACGTTCAATCCGTTTGATTGACGTTCACAATACTATTCATCGATTCTGTGGTCGTGCGGTGGAAGTTGGTTGCATGTGCTTCGGTCAACGGAGATGGTTAAAGGGAATTTTCGGTAGTATATTTCAGTAAAACTCACTTTGCATCATTTTAAATTGTTTTCTTCAAGTTTATTTATTGGGCCGGTTTTATTTTTTGCCAATGTGTACAAAATCGTAGTTTCATTGAATTTTCTCGCGAGAAATTTTGTTTTATTCGCTCAATAGAGTTAGAAAAAAGTTCGTTTCACTTGTTTCGGATTATTTCTGAAGTTGGTAGACAAAATAAGGGTGCAACACTCGTCTTCGGTCGCAATGTAGGGTGTGTAGAAAAAGTTTTCACTCATTATATGACTATATTGGATCAGTCTGTACAAATTGGAACTAAATGCGTTTGCATTTAAATCCCGTTATCATCCTATTATCTGAACTCGTTTACATTAGCAGTGCTATTCTGTTTCTCTGGGTTGCACTAAATTAAACAATAACAAAATAGGTGACTGACAGTAATATTCATTCTTTAAAAATGTCATATGTACAAAACAATCTATTATTTACAAAAATTATATCATCTGTAAACAGGATCATATATTCTAGTTGTTTGTCATATCATTAGAAATTCAATAATACAACTATGTATTATCTACGATTTAGGATAACGTGACGTGTTTCACAATTTACGGGGATCAATATAAAAAACCACTATCCAAACCAAATTGTCAAGCATAGAATTGTTTTTTTTTTTACCTTTGACAGTTAATAGAGTCGTATAGTGAAGTCATTTTCGTTTGATGCCGCGTCTAACTCAATTTTCTCATTAACAGTTGTTAAGCCAATTGTTTAAAACTAGTTTTGAACGTTGGTTCAACGCCATCGACACCTAGGTACAACAGAATTAAACCCAAGCAATCAAAAGTTCCACAATACCTGAAAAATTCACTTTCTCGCAGCTTAAAAGTACACTTATGATAACTTGAAGGTAAAGAAAAAATTCCATGAGAACTTTTTCGTTGCCTAAAAACCACGTGGAACTTCTTTTCTCGCTACTGATAAGCTAAACAATGTATTTCAGAAGATGCTTAAAAATTTGTTCAGTTGCGTCGCGTAAACTTTTAAATAAATTGAAATAACACTTAGGAATCGGGCAGCTTAGAATAATATTCCCGAGCTTCGCAAGCTGTTCAAGGCATTATCTTCATGAGTACTGTTTCATGAACGATGGTCAAAAACAGGTACAAATCCCATAAAACTGTCTGATAAATTCTTCTAGTTTGCAGAACTTATTATTTTGTGGGCATACAGACTTAATACGGCACTACTGGTCAATATGCCCTTAGGGCTGAGGCCAGTAGGTCGCGTATAACCACGTGGCTCGCTGTGCGTATTACATTTCCCTCCATGCTCTCTCGCGAATGTGCAAAATGACTCTCGATGTGGTCGAGTGGCCAAGAAAGTTTTGTTATTTTCGGTTACAAGTTTGACTGCATCACATGAAATCCAATAAAGCTACCGCTTGTTAGGCAGCCTTGCTGAGCCGATTTTATTTCTCTTTCATGTTTCGTTACGTTACTGGGAAACAAGTGCAGAAACCAAAAGCGCTGCCAAAGAAATCGACTTACCTTCACAAAAATAACATTCACTTCATTTTTATCGCGACAACATATATGTTTTTATGCACTAATCGCATCAAAATTAAATTATCTAGTCATTGTCAGGATAGATTTTTGATCCATGCTTTTGAAGGCGAGATATTCAATGAACAAGTTGAAAGACGGCGTTTTCAGCTATGCAATTCATCCTTCAGAAAAAAAATTCTTCCTGACCGCTAATGTCAATGAATCGTTATGAAATTTGCACAGAATAATCTAAATTAATTTTCTAAGAGATTGTCAGTTGAGTTTTTTGATAGTCGTCACCGTTTCTGAGAAAATCGGATTTGAAGCTTGAAAATAGCCCTCTAAAATGCCCTAATACACACTGGCCTAAGAGCCCTTAAAGGCTGAGGACAGTACCGTAAAGTGGTAGGTTTTTTGCTATTTTCCCGTTTCAAATTAAACGGATTTTCCCGTTTTCTTGGAAACGGTGCAGAATATAGAAAAACCCACCTGACAATGTCTTTGAAATATAGTTGAGAATATTCTGTGAAATTTTCAGAATGATTCATTGAGTTTAGCGGTCGTGTTGTATTTTTTTCTGACTGAAGAGCTGCTGAAAATTGGAACGCTCGGAAATGCATACCTCTACTTGTTCATCGAATATCTCGGCTTTGAAGGCTTGTATCATAAATCTACCGTGACAAAGTCTAGATAATTTAGTTTAGATGCGATTAGTACATAAAAACATATATGTTATCGCGATAAAAATAAAGTCTTGTATTTTTCTGTGAAACAAAGTCAGTTTCAATGCATCCACCATTTTTTTCGCTTTGGTTTCCTGATAGCATTCTGAAAAAGGAGAGAGAAATAAAATGTGCTCGACAAGGCTGCCAAACACACAGATTCAATCTTTGTGAAAGTTGAATATTTTTTCATTGTTCATTGGAATCCATGTAATGTCCAACCCATACGATAGATTAATGTGATAAAACTTCTCATCAAAATAATAAAATGTATGTTGGTAACCCGGTACAGTTTGCTCATATACGAGAGAGTACAAGAGAAATACGATGCGCAAAGGGAATTGAGCGAGCCACGTGGTCGATTTAAAACTCAACACGTGGCTCTGTGTCCTCAGACCTTAAGAGCCGTTACCCGCATAGCGTTTTGGCTACCTGGGCAGCCATGGCCACCAGAAGGCTACCAAAATTGATTCAGTTACGGTTGTCAAATCCAATTTGACAAAACAAAGTCGCCTGTATCCAAGTTAGCCGAGCGTTTTCATCTTCTCACCTTCGCTGAAAATGTCAAAGATTTCAATGTGGAAAAATCCTGGTGGATACGGTTGTATCGTTTGAGTTGTATTCCTGGCAGCGGTGAGGCAGCCGGTCACCAGAATGTCTGCCAGCCATATTTTTCCAGCTGGCAGCGTTTAGTCACCCGTCTGGCAGCCATGCGTATGCGGGTATCTGTAGATACGTCGAATAGAAAAATCTGTTTACCTACGAAAAACCTCGCAGGCATCGCTGACTCGTACGTCGGTTCCATCCTAGCATGCTTTGATTTAATCACACGAAAGCAATTGCTTGATTGTTATATTAAATCCGGACTATTTGCTTAGTTGTCGAAATTGTTAAATGCGGCCAAATTATTTGACACAAAAACTATGAGAATGTTCGGAAAACTTTTTTCCATGTCCACGAAAACTGAATCGAGGAAAAATCAAAAGTCGGAAGTGGCGAAAATTACGGCGTTAAAACAAACTCTAAACAGTTTACTGGTCAGGGATACGATGAGGCAGCTGATGGAGGAGGAGTGACAGAGATTTTCACACAATAAACTGTCGAAGAAAAGACAAGGCCATCGATTCCTGTGGTTTGTAGAGAGTGTTATTTATTTCGTGACCGGGATCATCAACCAGAGAATTTATGTGGAAAAACGTTTATTTCCTTTGTTTCAAACAATATAATTGTGTTCTGATTTCATCACACGAAAGCAAGCAATTTCTTGATTTTTATATTAAATTTTGCTCTATTTGGTCGGTAAATTGTCGAAATTGTTAAATGCGGCCAAATTATTTGGACACCAAAACAATGAGAATGTTCGGAGTACATTTTTCCACAGCCACGAAGACTGAATCGAGTGAAAATCAGAAGCCGGATGTTGCGAAAACTACGACGTCAAAACAAACTCTAAACAGTGTACTGGAGGAGAAGAAGGCAGAGATTTTCAAACTCATTAAACTGTCTAATTCTGTGGTTCGTAGAGTGTTATTTATTCCGTGACCGGGATCATCAACCAGAAAATTTATGTTTGTTCTTTTTGTTTCAAACAATACAATTGTTTGGTATCTTGCAACCAAAGAGTAGTTAGTTTGTTAGTCCTCGAAGAAAGCTTGAGCGAGTATATTTCCCTAATTATTTAAATATTTAAATACAAAACAAAGTTTGGCCGATTTCTACTCATTCTTATTTGACCACACATTATTTATGTTCTACAAGTGCTTTTCCACCTTCTTTATAACCAGTCTGAATATAGTCGTATTTGTTATACATTCCTATGGGCTGCTAGATAGAGAATATTCTACCCGGATTCGAAAAACAAACCAGTTGCTAATGGTTATAATCGGCTCAAATCAATTGGAATAAGGTTGCTTCAACTAGGAAGCTAGGAATCAATGCATTACTAAACGGTTGGCGTAGAGAACTTCACTAAAGCACTAAATATCTGCTACACATCATCACTATGACATAATAGCCGTTAATATCCAGTTCGTTGCTTCATATAAAATGATACAGGAATCGAAACAATCACAATAAACCTCCCAGTAGCGGTTGGGACACGTGTAAGCACGGTTATTTGCTCTAATACGACTTCCGACTGGTGACAGCTGATCAACGGACGAAACTACACGTGTTTCAATGTACGCACATCGCAACATCGTTTGAGTTCTGAGAAATTTAAACGCTTTGACGTCGGTTAATTAATTCCGAACTATTTTAATGCCTCGGAAACATGACTCTTCTAAGAAACGCTAGCAACCGATTCAATTAACCTGGTAATGGCCATGATCCGATGGAATCGCACAACTAGTTAGTTCAAACTTTTATTTAATTTATCTTGGAATAATCAAATATTCATCGAATTATAATAATTTAGTGTGTATACAACAGAAAGACAAGCATCACGATCTACACGAACGAAAACAGTTATTGGATCGTTTATGGGTGTGAAAGGGTAATAAAGCCGACTGACTGTCAACTGGAGTGTGCTGGTATCGGTAACCAAAATTCCTGCAACGTGTTGCTTCCTGTTCTTCTGAAAATATCCTCCCAAAAAGCATCACGTTATGATACGATACTAACGTCAAGTACTTTATTTAATTAAAATTAATCAATTTATCGAAACCTGTCGATGGCACCCTGTAGCGGCTTGTGCTCATTGTGTTCGATACGCACGTATCATTCGAACGTAGCGGTAAAATAGAAGTTGTTCTGTGGGAAAATTTGGTCGTTTTCTACATTAACGTGGTACAGGGTATGTTGTTGACAGCGGGGAATTGGGATCATTAGCGAGAAGCACAACCGTTGGGTGGGTTTGATTCCTTCGAAAAAAAAAATGCTTACTTGTGCCTGTTGAACAGTGCGCTTTCAACTCTTCCCTGTACGGAACCGTAACCGTATTTGAACCGACTGCGTAAATTGTGAAATGTCTCTTCGTCGTCAGCATAAGAGGAAAATGAAAATTGTAGCCAATCAGTATAACGGGGATGCCATCACCCAGAAAATAAACACATGTTGAGTGCGAGGGACATGCGTTTAGAACGCGATGAGAGGAACATTTAGCTATCTACTTCTTCAGACTCTTCGATAATTACTTCGTGAACACTGTGGCAAGACGCTATTAGTGGCTGTTTTTGACAGACTGCACCATCATTCGTTGGTTCACCGTTTGCATTGTTGCTGTTAGTTGCGCTACTACTATTTACAAAGTTACTGCTACTGCTATTACTAACGGCGCCGCCACAGGTTTGCCGCAGCTGAATAGGTACTACGGTAGGCACCTCAGAGGTACGATTAAGTAGATAGTCCAGATCGTGCGAAATGCGGTCCAGCATACCGTCGATGCGATCCGGTTCTTCGATTCCGGTCACTGTTATTATGGGAGCGGTGACTGTGTCCGGTAGTTGGGTCACCGACGGCTGCCCTGTTATTGTTTGTGGTTTCAGATGGTGCTGATGGTGCTCCACCACCGTAGGAGCTAGTGATACCGTAGGTGCTGCTGTCACCACCGGTAACGAGGCAATAGTTGGTATCAGTGCAGAAGGAGCTCCTACCATCACCATCATGCCGACTGGAGGTGGCTGTTGTTGTTGTGGTTGCTGTTGCTGCTGCAGCAGACAGATTGAGGTTGCAGGAGATGGTGCTGGTTTATCGAGAGCCATGCTGCGAATTCCTATTACGCTGTCTGAAAATAGTAACGAAAAGTTTATGAGGAAGTGAGTAGTGAATTTTCAAGACCATGCTATCAATTCAACTTATCAAATGAAAATCAAATTAATCGAACTGAATACTCAGAGTACTCATACTCTACGAGAAAAAGATTGAAAAGGAATTACGGAATAAAATGTAACAAAAAATAGCAAAATGGATTCCACAGAGGCTGAATTTGAACTTGAAATCATCTCCAAGTCAGAGATTGAAATTCAGTTAAAGCTTGCTTTAACTTCATTTAGAATTGGACCTAACTTTTGCTCATATTGTGGTGCTCCTGGTGGACGGATTTGGAAGATCTTGGCGCCCACGTGTCTGGAATTTTGTCAGCTTCACGTATGATTTTTGACATTCCGCAAATCGACTGTACTTTGTAAACAATAAACATGGAAGCCGAAAGAAGGGAAAAAATTGTGCAGTTTTTTGGAAAATCCATTGTGGTCTAGCTAGCTAAAAAGCTGAAATTGCCCAGAAATACCGTATGGCGCGTTATCAAACGGTATAAGAAAACATTGACGACGATTCGGAAGCCTCAAGCCAATCGTCGGAATGGAACTGTCAACCGGAAACTGCGTGGTAAGATTTCTAAGACGATTAAGAGGAATCCAAATCTGACGGACTGTGATTTGGCCAGAAAATTCGGTATTGTCCATAGTACCGTGAGGAGAACTCGACTCCGGAAAGGAATTAAGTCGTATCGAGCTAGCAAACAGCCAAATCGAACCATAAAACAGAATAGTGTGGTCAAAATTCGTGCTCGGAAACTGTATATTTGCCGTTCATTCGATCCCACAACTATCCCGAAATGTTTTGGCCAGATTTGGCAAGCTGTCTTTACAGCAAAGTCGTTCATGAATGGTATGCAGAAAAAGGGGTCCAGTTTGTTCCGAAAAACCTTAACCCACCCAACTGCCCCCCGTTCCACCCTATTGAGAAATACTGGGCAATCATGAAGAGGAGACTCAAGGCAAAGGGAAAGGTTGTCAAAGACATCAATCAGATAACGACCTGATGGAATAAGATAGCTAAAACGATGGACGAAGAAGGTGTGCTCCGCCTAATGAGCAGTGTTACAGGAAAAACTCGAGAATTCCTTCGAAACCGTGACGAATAATTTTATCCGTATTTTTTCTTAAAAGTATGAAGAAAACGCTACATTTGTATAAAAAAAGATCTTGAATCCAATAATAAATAACTGAAATACAGGCAATTGTCTTTGTTCCAATTCTATCTGAAGCAAGTTTTACTTGGCAAATTATTTTACAACAACAGGTAACATTCAAGGTGAAACCGTCTCACCAGAGTAAATCCCAGTCATTTTTGAATATGAAAAAGTACACTGAAAGAAAACGCAAGCCGCATAATGAATGAAACTCTACTTAATGCGATAAATAACTGAGGATTATGACTATTGAATGATTAAACAATTTGCAGGATTATATAATCAATATACAGTGAGTTTTTCTTCTTTTATGTATGGTCTCCAGTTATATTTTATATAGCTGTCAATTACGTTTGAAACTGTTAGAGAATTGTGTGTTACTCGTCATGGATCAAACTGAATGTATGATACCAATTGTCATCCTTGAGAAGAATTTAACAGTTGGAATAACTTTATGTTGAACAATGAAGAATTTTTTTTCCCTAAAGTAGAATGATGATTTGATGATTGGTAATGTTGAAGGAAAAATAAGATCGTGTGAATTTATCATAAAATTATCAGAGCGTTCCATCCACTTTATAAAATATTTTTGTCCGAATGTTGCATGACAGCGTCAGATGAGCTTGACGATTCTATAATTGTAATTATGTCATCTATAATTAAACCAAACATTGGATAACTTGTGAGAAAAACCAATGGCAGAATGTAAACAAAAGCGTTTTTTTTTGTGATATGAATATGATTTATCAGTGATTAAGAATGGTGCTCGATGGAAATATTGGCAAACCTTGTGTCAGAGTACTTTGATGAGTATTTATTGAAGTGAGAGTCTGTAGTAAACTTAGAGTTCATGTAATTATACACTGAAAGACTGAAATCAGCATTTTAGCAAAAAATTAGTTGATTTTATGATTTTAATTAGTTATTTTTTGAGACAACTAAAAAAATCTTATTTTTGCTAATTTAGATTTTTTAATTCTCATTCCCTTAATAATAATAAAATATTAGCTCAAATGTCTATTTTTTTTAGTTGAATTCACCAATTAAATGTGCTGTCATTTCTTAGCTAAGGCACAAAGCAATATGAATGGTTGAATTGGCTTCTGCAATCTGCAGCTATATGGCACCCGGTCACCGAAAAAACGGTACCCAAGTAGCAAATGAAACTTATTGAAATTTCAAGAGGTTCTACAATTGTTTTAGAATTTTTTTTTATGTTATATATGTTCAAAAAGATTTTTAAATATACAAAACTCGGTTGTGCAACTTAGACCTGTTAAGTTTCACGATAATACCGAAAAAAATCACTATAGAACAATTGTGCAGCAAATCACCAACTTGCCCACGTTGCACTAGTAGTTATAGAAGCTCTGCCAAAATTTTCACATCGTGATGTAAAAACGAAAAAACTAAAACAATTGTTCAACTTATCAAAAATTTTCCAAATGGCTGTCATAATTGTATCGAACTTAATATATGCCGAAATGGCTGTATATCTCTTGTGAAGAAAAAAAAAATAGTGAAATTATGCTCTTCGCAAGGAAAAACTGATAAACCGAATTGAAAACCTCGCAGTAAAAATTATTTTGCTACCGAGTCCGCATTGTCTTGACTGCCTTATGAAATTTTAGGTCAGTGTGCGCCGTTTTCTTCATTTTTAGAAAAACAATTCGAAACTGGCAAATAAGTTGTACCAGATTTATCTGCTTGAAATGAACGCAAAACTTGCCGACGTGAGAATATTATCATAAAAGTTTCAGAAATACAGCATTACATAGGCATTGAAAACAAAAATCAAATCAGATAATTTGAATTCGGTTTTCATCTCGCGAAAAAATGAACAGACCTGACATTACTTTTCAAAGATATTGAACAAAAAGTTAAGTTCATCATAGTTACTCTAATAGTTATATATTACCGCTTGAACAACTTGTTCTTGCAACTAAAGCACATGGGCTTACCAAAATAATACCTACAGTGCTTATCACAAATGTCGGGCTCACTAAGATGAATGACTAAACTGTATTGTTGTTTAAGTCAACTAGTTTGATAAAAATAAAAACAAAAATTTCTCTTTTCAATATTTAAATTTTTATATTTCCTTTTATTTTGGTAATATAAATCATTACGTTGGGTGAACCATTTTCTTTTCAACACACTGTTACCCTTGATGCCATATTGGAAAATATTGAAGAAAAATTCATTTCAAAATTTTTCAGATTAATTGAAACATCAATATGATTAAATTCGTCTGAAAAGGTGTATGCATGTTTGATAACTGTCTTATACATATTTTAAACACTATTCCGATCATATTCATTGAAAAGAATAGATTCTTGTTTTTATAGAAATTGATGTGTAATCATCAAAACACGTACATTCAAAGGCGCTTGAAAATTTCAGGCGTACGAAGACATGTTTCACCAAAACAAATTCAGTTCGTTGTCGATTTTCTATTTACTAAACATAAAAGATCAATTCTACAATACGTAGTATTACCATTTATTTATGTGCAGAATATTTTTAAAGTTCCATGTTTGTGTTACGGGCAGTTGTATTGAAAATCAAGTGTGAAACTTATTCATTAGAAATTATGTTTTCTATGTTTTTGTAAACATCGATTCGATTCTTATTTACATTACGTAGTAGTTTCCATGAGTTTCACAATTGTTTTTTCGTTGATTTTCGTTCTCATGCAGCAATTGTAATGGGTTTTTGTATCAGTTGACAATAATTGTGAATAAATGTTCGTGACAACGGAAGAACTCAAAGATATATTGCACAACACAGAAAAATTGCGCTTTTTCCATAACACAACACTTGCTAGAATAGTAATATGAACTAAGTTCATAAACTGCACAATCTGTAGAAAAATTCAAGACAGCAACTTAACGTGCTACTTGGGTAAGACCGTAATGACTACTAGCCACTAGATGGCACACACACTTACCGAAAAGAATTTCAGTCGCAGTTGTCTTATCTATATTGGCAAGTATAAATATGATGTTGTATTGGAGGAAAAGACATAAACGAAACATAAATTCCTTTTTAAAAATTAGAAGAAAAATTCGCTGTTGACTTCATTCGACTTCGCGAAATCGACTCTCTCACTGAAAACTTTTAACACTCGGAAAACAAAAACCGAATACTAATAGTACACCAGACGGCGTAGCCCGGAAGGTTGGAAAATACAAAAACTTCATTTGGCATATCCAATCAGAGTGCAACATTCGAAACTCACTTCACTGTTCCACTTAAAAACATTATTACGCACAATCGCTTCAAATGCGCACAAATTCTGAATCAATACATTACGGTATTTTTACATATGGGTTTAGATATTTAAATATGGATATATCGTAACAAATCATCAAAACAATTGGCAAAAAGCAAAGTCTTGGCATTACATTCCTTTTGTGGAATTTGGCCTTTCTGTTTCAACAGACTTCGCAGCCGATTCTTATGGCGTTTTTCATTGAGAGCCACTGGTGGCGTGGATTGCTCTGGTTTTGCTATTTCGAGCAGAAATGGCAATGAAACACCGTCAAAATATTGCATTTCTGCTCAAAAGTGCAAAATCAGAGCAATCCTCGCCACCAGTGTTTTTCAATGAAAAACGGCATTAGTGTACAGAATTATTGCATGGCTAGTACTATGGATTCTACTGACACTAAGAATCCTTCCAGTTCGGGGCTCGAACATATGACAACTGGCTTGTAAGACCAGCGTCCTATGCATTGAACCGCCAACCCGGGTTCGAGAACAATTGACAAGCAGTTTCAAAAAGACTATCCTTTTTAGATTTTTAATGGATTGTTTTGCTTTTACACTTCTATTGAGTTTTTGCTTAAAAACTTGTTAATAAAACCAATATCATTTTTGTTTTCCTTGTTCTGTCTTTCAGCAGTTATGGTGATAGATAAATAGAGTCAACTAGGTTGATTTTAATTACAAAATTAGTTGTCAATGAGAATTTCGTGTTAGATTGAAATATTGCTGGTTTGTGTCAAGAATATTCGCCAACTAAACACATTCTCTAAAAACAAGAGTTTTTACCAGTAAAGTAAATTCTGAATTTCTACTAATTTAATAGTTATTTTAGAAATTTTGTTGTTAAAATCAACTAATTCAAAAACAGTAATACGAATTAGGCGCAGAGCTAATTTCGGTCGTTCCGTGTAGGGCTAGCTAGACTTTCTAGCTGCTTAAGAAAACACGTGGCAATTTTTGGCAATTTTTCGAAGTACAGAACAAGTTCCACGTGAACTTTCTCGCTTCATAGAAGTTGAACTAGCCGTTTTTCGAAGTGTATAGTTTTTAGTTTGATAAGAGAAAGTACATTGCATTGAAATTTTCGTTCACTTAATTCGACCATCTCCATTAATATCAGTGTAGTTCATACAGAAAAATTGAATGTGAATGTTCCAAAAAGTTTCAATGGTTCTGTAACAATAAATCTTATTGGTTTTTTTTCGGTGGTTGAAAACTTATTAATTTATTATTTTCACTGCCTTGGCGTGGGAAGGTAAGTTTCTTAAGACAATATTAACTATTCCACCAATTGTCTTTCTATTATTTGAGTCAGGAGCGAAATACGAAGAAATCTACTTTAAGGCCGCATTCAAAAAGCCGTTCGAAGTTTATTGATGAATAATACGACCAATTTTGGGACATGTTTTGCAGCTCGAACCTTATTCTATAGAGTTTCATAGTACACTCCGTAATTCCAAAATTTCAAGTGCAATCAGTTTAAGTGGATTTTCATAAATTTTGTTATAAATCATTCGATTGCTATAAACCGTTTTACCAACAGCAAAAATACGACTAACTTCGCGAAGCAGATCAAAACTCGAAAAAACTGTCGAAATTGCAACAGGTGTCCAAATGGTTAGAAGCAACAGCCTTTCTGATGAATCGGGTGATAGTGTTGATCGTTCTATAAAATACACATTATTTAATTATTGTTAAAGAAATAATCTTTGTCTTCAATAATCAGTATTATTTTTTATGTATAAAATACTTGTAGATTCAATGGAAATATTTGTTAAATATTCTTAAATCTATTAAAGGAAAACAAATTGCAGCTTCAGCCAGTACAATTAATTAAATTAAACCAGTTATTTTGGAGCTATTTCAATGAAATGAATTGAAACATGATTATTCGTACAATATTTTACATTATGTGTAAATAGAAAACTACGTACAAATGTTTGCGTGCAGGTATATAGTTTGCTATAGTACAAATGGCGATTATCTTTAAATTTTGTTAGACATCCTGCAATTTCAATCCAAAAAGACTTGCAAATACTCCTATCATATTGTTCCAACCTTAATATAAGACGATATGCTTTCCGTTAGATTGGTTGACAAACATGTGTGAGACATTAATTGTCGAAAAATGTTCATCATATCTGATCTTCGACGTTTGTTAGGAACACTGCATTAATTTTAAAAAATGCGAAAACTTTTTGGGTGTTTTAAAAATTTCTAATTCACACTCATTGAATGCATTTTCAAAAAGATTTTACTATATATGAAAGGTATCAAAGTCGACCTGGAGCAAAATCAGAGCTTTTAAATGTAATGCATTTTAATTTATTTTCATTTCCAGCTGTATAATTTTAATATTAATTCATCCTAATATCATGCGCATTATAACTAATACAAGTACATTAATGAAAGTTTTTTTTAATAACATCCGACGATTGGTGTAGATAAAATTCATTCAGTTTATGGCGTTCGGTTATATGTATGAACATCATACACATTACAAAATGTATAGTATTTCCTATATGGCTGCTATGATGACTAATTTTGAAACGGGAATCATCTACATTTTGGATTCTTCCAATTTACAAGTGTATGTGTTTCAAACCAATTTTCAAACACCAGGCATAAAACATCCTATTCTTTTGCATCAACAGATTACAATCATCCAAATGATATATTTCACTTGAACAAAGTATATCTAAACTAACTAAAACTAAAGCTAATTAGATAGTAACCCTAGGAACAATTTCTTGACAACGTTTCGTGATAGATTAAAGTCGAATGAATTGGTACAGTGGTTGAATATTCGGAACATGCTGGCAAAAGGCTCGTTATGCCGATAATTAGTTCTAGCATAGGGGATCATAAGAGAAGAATAGTTCCGAAGATTACGGCGATGGATATCTACTTGTAAAAGCTGTAAGAGCTCGGGACAGTCTTCTTGATTGGAGGATTAGGATGATTGGAGGAGATCTGTCACAAAAGTAGTCTCGCGACGGACAGATAACAAGTCGAGATCAATCAGCTTGCATCTGGCGGTAACTTTGAAGGTTCCAAAGGTATCTCCAAAGAAGCCGACGCAGAGCGAATCGAACAAATTTTCGTTGGATTGCTTCAATGCGTTCAATTGGATATTGTTTTGGTAGTACGGTGACCAGACAACCGAGGCATATTCGAGCGTAGAGCGAACTAAGGGCAAGCAGTGTACATCATCGAATTCTTTAGTAACGCGGAAAATGAATCCTAGCAGCTTGGAGGCTTTGGCGATAGTAAACTCAATGTGCTCCTTGAAATTTAGAGTCCAGGAGGACACTAAGGTTCTTCACAGACGACGTACGTTCCAGAACAATTTGTGAAATCAGTTCGTGCTCGCATCGCATCCGACGCAGTCCAAAATTTCTTACGGTCGCGACGACAGAAACAAAGACAATACAGTGCAGTGAACAATAGAGTGTACGAAATGGGCCAATACGATTTAACAAAGCCTGAAACTTGGCCTACAAGGCTAAATTCAATTTATATTGATTTCAAGCGCTGCAAAGTTAGACCAGCAGCAACCGAAATTGAAATCTTGCTTAAGGAACGAATGCATCTAAACGTTAACGATGTAAGCGAGATTCAATTCAACAAGGTGTCTAACTGTGTGTACATTATGTTCAAACGTGAAAAAGATGCAATTGCATTTGCTTCGGTTAATAACGGGGTGCACAGTATTGATCATGACAATGTTAAATATAAAATCCCTGTGTACATGGTGGACAATGCCATAGAAGTACGCGTGCATGACCTTCCCCCGCAGACCAGTGAGGGGTATGTTCGGGAATGTATGTCGCAGTACGGTGAAGTTCTTTCCATCGAAAAGCAAGTATGGCGGAATTTTTTCCCGGGTATCCGGAATGGCGTGCGAGTGGTACGTATGCAACTACGTAAAGCAATTCCATCTTACATCGTTTGTGGTCAAGGTGGAATACATCCGTGTAAAACGCTGATTACGTATGAAAATCAATTGGTTACATGTCAGTTTTGTGAACAACCTGCACACTACGGCAAACCTTGCACTGAAACTGCGAAAACAAACAAAACAAACAAAAACAAGGACAACCGCTTAACAACGGAAACTAGTGAATGCAGTGCTCCTGTTTCAAAAACACCTTCACCATCTAACCAACTATCAACTGCAATCAATGTACAAAGCGCATCTACGGCAACTGCAAATGAACCCAAGACGGCGATCAACAACGAAAACAAGGAAACGGAAACCGGTCACAACTCTAACGATATAGCAATGGATGATACGAGCAACGGACAAAATGACCTCCAATCTTCGCTAGAAGGAAATGGAAGCTCCTCTCCCCCTAGAAGAAGGGTGACAACGAGATCCAACAATAAAAAAATAATTTTATGTAACAAAACCATGGGTAAATCGGCCACGTAAAGCTATACGCAAATTGGCCTGAATAAAAATTGTTAAAAAAAAAAAATTTGTGAAATATTATAGTTGAAGCTGACTACAGACTGTTTGCGACTAAAAGAGATGACAGAGCATTTGGAGGCGTTCAAAACGATTCTGTTGAATAGCCATTTTTTTCAACTGATTTTGTAGGAACAATACGTCAGCTGTGGATTTGATGACATGAAATAATTTGAAGTCATCGGCGAACGATAGTTTCATGCACTTGATCAAATAATTTAAATCGTTGAGATAAAGTAAAAATATAAACGGTCCAAGGTGACTTCCTTGAAGAACTTCAGAGGTAACAGAGGTAACCTTGAGATTGTTATGTGATGATTAATCTTGTCGAACGCAGCGGAGAAATCGATGTAGATGTACTTGTCGTGATTGTAACGAACGTATGTTCAAGGAAGTATAGGATACTAAATTTGTAGTCGTCGAACGGTTTTATTGTATTTTCAAAACTAGCCCTCTGGATGAGTGATAAGTTGTAGATCGTGAATATCTCTTGTAGTTTTTTTTCCTTATAACTATTTATTGGAATATGAATTAAAATTAAATTATTAAGATTTAAATTGGGTGTTCAGCCACAAGTGGTGACTTTTCAGCCCTGTTATGTATATGATTTGGTTGTTACCATGAGGACATCATTTGCTTCCGCAATTCTGAGATTTTTGTGTAGGGAAAATTCTAAACCTACTTGTATTGTGTAATAGGGAAAAATAACTTTAAGAAAAGAAGCTCTTGGCTTATGAGGAAATCTCTTGTAGTTTATGATAAAATTTGCACGAGATAACCACAAATAACTCAATTTTAACGATTTGATTTTTGTTTTGTTAAGACGTAGATCCGTCTTGTGAAATTTTTTTAATTGGATCAGTATCTAACGAGGAAATCAGATTAGAAAAATGGCATGCGAATGCAACTATGTAATGAAAACCGCGAGAATGTTACCGCAGAGACGGGACTCGAACTAAACTACCCTGCATATGAAAACATATGAAGAGAAAGTCCAATTGACTAGAAGAACCAAGCATGCTTCGTTGTATTTGGCCGCCACAGTGGACAGTTTTTATCGTATGGGCTGAAAAGTCCCGGGCCTAACAAAGAGAACATGATTTTTTTGGTTCAAAATTAACTTTATTCACCAACGTAATCTCCATAAAGAGCAACGCAATCATTCCAGTGCCGCTCTAACATCTCAATACTCATTGCCGTTTCAACCTTCCGAGCGAACGGACGTGATTTGGATTTACTGCGAAAGCATTGAAAACCAGTTGTGTGTGTGTGATAAAGTGGTCGGACGATATTGTGTGATAGACAATAGTGCTTTTTCCTCTGAGAGGTTTTTTTTTCGCATTATATAATAGAACAGTGCCTTATTGCGAGCGGTCGATCGAAACGGTACCGTTAGCCGGTTATTGTTTCGGCGATCAAGGCCAAGTGTGCGGATTATAAACAAGCGGCCATTGTGTGAGGATTATAAATAAGTGTGTCTTTTCCTCTCGGAGGTTTTTTGCACATCATCAAAGCGGCGATACGCCGATCGACGAAGTCCAGCTTGGTGTCCCCCGTTGGATCTTAGTTAAGTACCTTTACTTCGTTTATTTTTATTTCTTTATTTGACCATTATATTTCCTCCCGAATCATTTGTTTTTGCGCGGAAGTAGTTCCGCTATGTCTAATTTAAAACCTGCCCCCCCCGCTCCCGATGTTCAAATGGAGACTTCCCTTGTCAGTAAAAAGTCCCGCATAAAGAGCTATCCTGATGGGCTCGCACTACCGGCCGGGCCTTACGCGGTCTATTTCCGGACCAAATCAAAGGAAAAAAAACTGAATATTTTAAAAATATCGCGGGACCTGTATTCGCGATATAATACCATAAAAAGTATAGATAGAATACGGCCAGACAAGCTCAGGGTCCTGTTTACCAGCTCAAAACAGGCTAATGAGCTTGTTCAAAATGATCCCTTTACGCTGGAGTACCGCGTCTACGTGCCAGCTCGTGAAGTCGAAATCGACGGTGTGGTCACCGATTCGAGTTTGACTTGCGAGGATATTCTTAAGTACGGGGCGGGTTGTTTTAAAGACCCCTCACTTAGGAATGTCAAGATACTGGATTGCAAGCGATTGCATTCAGTATCGATCGCCGGGGATGGAACAAAGTCCTATCCCCAATCAGACTCTTATCGTGTGACCTTCGCCGGATCGGCTTTACCTAATTACCTCCTCTTGGACCGGGTTCGTCTGCCTATTCGTCTTTTTGTACCTCGTGTAATGAATTGCACCAATTGCAAACAGCTTGGGCATACAGCTACCCATTGCAGCAATAAGCCACGTTGTGCTAATTGTGGAGAGGCTCATGCGGATGGCTCTTGCGGTAAAAATGCTGAAAAGTGTCTCTACTGTAAGGAGGGTTCGCATGACCTAATGGCATGTCCCGCATACAAACTGCGCGGAGATAGGATGAAGCGTTCTCTGAAAGAACACTCCAAGCGTTCATTTGCAGATATGCTTAAAAGTGCCACCCCTCCTAAACAGACAACAAATCCATATGCTTGCTTGTCAACTGACGAGAGCGAATCTGACGACCCTTTAGAAGGTCCATCTTCGGCGGTCCCTCATAGCTATAGGAAAAGAGCAAACAAATCCTATCATAAGCTCCCTAGTAAGGGTTCGAAGATGTCTTCCGAAGGGCTTCGAAAAGTTACAGCTAACGGGAATCGTGACAAACTACCGAAGCAAAAAGCTCCTGGTCTCGGAAAACTCAATTCCGAGATGGAATTCCCACCGCTTCCAGGGACTAAAAAATCCCCAAGCGTCCCTGAAAATCCACCAGAGAACCAACTAGGTGCTGGACTTATAAAGTTCTCTGATGTTGTGGACTGGATTTTTACAACTTTCAATATTTCAGACCCTCTTAGAAGCATTTTAATTGCTTTCATGCCAACAGTAAAAACATATTTGAAGCAGTTGACTGCAAATTGGCCCCTTCTTTCAGCGATTGTATCTTTCGATGGCTAAATCATCCACCGAGGTCACGGATCTAATCACTGTTTTACAGTGGAATTGCAGAAGTATTATCCCAAAAATAGATTCATTTAAATTTCTAGTAAACAATCTGAAATGTGACGCATTTGCATTGTGCGAAACTTGGCTAACTTCTGAAATACTCTTAAACTTTCACGATTTTAACATTATTCGTCTGGATCGAGATAATCCCTATGGAGGAGTACTTTTGGGGATCAATAAGTGCTATTCTTTCTATCGCATTAACCTCCCCTCGATACCAGGTATTGAAGTTGTCGCATGTCATGTTACAATCAAAGGTAAGGACCTTTGCATTGCTTCCATCTACATTCCCCCAAGAGCCTCGGTTGGGCATCGGTGGCTCAGTGATATCGTAGAGCTCCTTCCTGCACCGACGTTGGTTTTAGGAGACTTTAACTCACACGGTACGGGATGGGGCTGTCTTCACGATGATAACAGATCAACTATGATCCATGATATCTGCGATAACTTCAATATGACAATCTTGAATACGGGAGAAATGACACGGATTCCTGCACCACCAGCAAGACCAAGTGCGCTGGATTTATCCCTTTGCTCGACATCGCTACGGTTGGATTGCACGTGGGAGGTAATTCCTGATCCCCACGGTAGCGATCATCTACCGATCGTAATATCAATCACCAGCGGCTCAAAACCATCGAAGACAATCAATGTTTCGTATGACCTCACACGAAATATTGATTGGAATAGCTATGCGACCTCGATATCTGAGAAACTTGAAAGAACTCAACAACTTCCTCCGGAGGAAGAGTACACGTTTTTGGCTGGCTTGATTCTCGACACCGCGACTCAAGCTCAGACGAAACGTGTACCCGGCGCGAAAACTAACATCCGTCCTCCCAACCCGTGGTGGGACAAAGAGTGCACAAATTTAAACGCGGAGAGAGCCTCCGCGTATAAAATATTCAGAAAAAATGGAACACCTGATAATTACCGGAATTACGCGGCGTTAGACGTTAAAACTAAGAACTTGATTAGAGCCAAGAAACGTGGTTACTGGCGTCGGTTTATAGACGGCTTAACGAAAGAAACATCTATGAGTACTCTTTGGAACACAGCCCGACGAATGCGCAATCATAACACCACGAATGAAAGCGAGGAATATTCCAACCGCTGGATATTCGATTTCGCTAAAAAAGTATGCCCAGACTCTGTTCCGGAACAGAAGATCACCCGCGCCGCGACACCAAATACAAACGAAACACCGTTTTCGATGGTAGAGCTCTCACTTGCACTCTTGTCATGTAACAATAAAGCCCCGGGATTAGACAGAATAAAATTCAACTTGTTGAAAAATCTGCCAGACCCCGCCAAAAGGCGCTTGTTGAGTTTATTCAATAAGTTCCTTGAGGACAACATTGTTCCACATGACTGGAGACAAGTGAAAGTGATCGCCATTCAAAAACCAGGAAAATCAGCCTCCGATCACAATTCGTATCGGCCGATTGCTATGCTTTCCTGTATCCGGAAATTGTTCGAAAAAATGATTCTCTTCCGTCTAGACAATTGGGTCGAAACTAATGGCTTACTTTCAGATACACAATTTGGTTTCCGCAGGGGAAAAGGAACGAACGATTGTCTTGCGTTGCTCTCAACAGAAATTCAAATGGCATTTGCTCGTAAAGAACAAATGGCGTCAGTTTTCCTAGACATTAAGGGGGCTTTTGACTCAGTTTCTATAAATATCTTATCTGAGAAGCTGCATCAGCATGGTCTCTCGCCAGTTTTGAACAACTTTTTACATAATCTATTGTCTGAGAAACACATGTATTTCGCGCATGGTGATTTGTCGACAATACGATTCAGTTACATGGGTCTTCCTCAGGGCTCATGCTTAAGCCCCCTTCTATACAATTTTTACGTAAACGACATCGATAAATGTATCAACACATCTTGCACGCTAAGACAACTTGCCGACGACAGCGTTGTGTCTATTATAGGACCCAAAGCTGGCGATCTGCAAGGGCCGTTACAAGATACTCTTGTCAACTTATCCACATGGGCTCTTCAAATGGGTATCGAATTCTCTACGGAGAAAACTGAGCTGGTTGTATTTTCGAGAAAGCGAGAACCAGCACAATTACAGCTTCAACTAGGGGGTGAAACCATAGCTCAGGTCTTCACATTTAAATATCTCGGGGTCTGGTTCGACTCCAAAGGCACCTGGGGATGTCACATTAGGTATCTGAAAAGAAAATGCCAACAAAGAATCAACTTTCTTCGGACAATAACCGGGTCGTGGTGGGGTGCCCATCCAGGAGACCTGATCAGGCTGTACCAAACAACGATATTGTCCGTGATGGAATACGGATGCTTTTGCTTCAGATCCGCGGCGAACACTCATTTCATCAAGCTGGAAAGAATTCAGTATCGTTGTTTGCGTATTGCCTTGGGTTGCATGCAATCGACTCATACGATGAGCCTCGAAGTGCTGGCGGGTGTTCTCCCATTGAAAAACCGGTTCTGGGATCTCTCATATCGTTTGCTCATTCGATGCGACATTTTGAATCCTCTGGTGATTGAAAATTTCGAAAGGTTAGTTGAGCTTAATTCTCAAACCCGTTTTATGTCCTTGTATTTTGATTACATGGCTCAGAATATTAATCCTTCTTCGTTTGTTTCCAACCGTGCTCATTTCTTGGATACTTCTGATTCTACTGTGTTTTTCGACACATCCATGAGAGAAGAAATTCGTGGAATTCCGGCTCACGTGCGCCCTCAAGTGGCCCCAAATATTTTTTATAATAAATTTAGAACAGTCAACTGTGAAAAGGTGTTTTACACTGACGGATCAAACATTAACAAGTCCACAGGCTTCGGCATCTTCAAT
The DNA here is from genome assembly GCF_030247185.1 of Malaya genurostris. NCBI lineage: Eukaryota > Metazoa > Arthropoda > Insecta > Diptera > Culicidae > Malaya > Malaya genurostris. The sequence goes on from NC_080571.1 coordinate 260,193,539, forward strand.
CAAAACATCACCGCTTCTTACAAACTCAGTGATCCGGCTTCAGTTTACGTCGCAGAATTAGCTGCTATTCAGTACACCCTCGAGATCATTGAAACCTTGCCCAAAGACCATTACTTCATTGTCACGGACAGTCTAAGCTCAATAGAAGCTCTCCGGGCAATGAAGCCAGGAAAGTATCCCCCATATTTCCTGGGGAAAATACGGGAACATTTGAGTACTTTATCTGAACGGTCTTATTTAATATCATTAGTCTGGGTCCCTTCGCATTGTTCCATTCCGGGCAATGAAAAGGCAGACTCATTGGCTAAAGTGGGCGCATTAGAAGGTGATATTTATGAAAGACCAATCTGCTTCAATGAATTTTTCAGTATCTCTCGTCAGAAAACTCTCGAAAGTTGGCAAACTTCATGGACGAATGACGAACTGGGACGATGGCTACACTCCATTATCCCTAAGGTATCGACGAAACCTTGGTTCAAGGGGATGAACGTGAGTCGTGATTTCATTCGCGTTATGTCACGACTCATGTCAAATCACTATACATTCAACGCACATCTCCGGCGTATCGGGATCGTGGAGAACGGGCTCTGCACCTGTGGCGACGGTTATCAGGACATCGAGCATGTCGTGTGGTCGTGCGTAGAGTATCGCGACGCCAGGTCGAAGCTACTGGAATCCCTCAGGGCCCGAGGTAGACCGCCTGAGGTTCCGGTTCGGGATGTGTTGGCGAGTCGGGATAGTTCATATATGCTTCTCATATACCAGTTCCTCAAACACATTAATATACAAGTGTAATCTGTTACATCTGGCTTAGAAAGTTCCTCCTATTTATCGACGTTGTTTCAACTGTGGCTAAGAATTATTTCTCAACTGCAGGTTCGACACTAACTTCCGCCGATTATCCCGATTCCTCATCTGTCCACCATCTTCATCGGAACTAACAAGATCTTTTTGCTGTCACTAACCTCCGCTTCCCCCCTCCCCGTCTCTTCACCATCTCGATGTCAACTAATTAGATCTCTGTCGTTTTAGTCATTTCATTCCCATATCCCCTTTTTACTCCGTTTTACGCAATATTTACTTCGCTATATTTTTTTTTTTCATTTTCTTCTGTAACAACACCATCATCGCCCACGGAAACTTATCAACAGCATGCGGGCCACCCGCCGGGTATTCGTAACCTGGGGGTGTTTCCCGCGGACCCACACGGACCGAAGAATGCGGCCAATATGAATATTCACCAACGCCATATGGAAGACTCTCATGAAATATTCAGATCACCGGCCGATCACCACATGAAGGCTGGATCTGCCAAAGTCAACCACTGCGACCCAAATATGACATTACTTAATGATACAACCCTAGTTTTAAGTTAGTCGTAAATTTTAAATTAGTAAAAGCCCTTGGCATCTTAGAGCTTAAGCAGTGTGCCTTAAACATTATATTCTTGAATAAAAAAAAAAATCTCAATACTACTTTTGTAGAACGATTTATCTTTTGCCTCGAAATAGGCTTCAGTTTCAGCGATAACCTCTGCATTCGTGCGAAATTTCTTACCGGTGAGCATTTTTTTCAGGTCTGCGAACAGCCAATAGTCGCTGGGAGCCGAATCTGGTGAATACGGTGGATGTGGGAGTAATTCGAAGTTCAATTCTGTATAAAATGTTCAAAACGACGAATGTAACAATGAGAGATTCTCTTTGTCTACTTTCTATTTTGATTATTGCGAAATATTCCTGCTTTTTTCGGTAATTTCTAATTAGAGAGAAGGATACCGTAATAATCGAAAGAGATAGTAAACAAAAAGAATCTCTGCTTGTTACATTCGTCGTTTTGAACATTTTATACAGAATTCATGTAGTTTTGTCATTGTTTGTCGTTTCTTTGCAATTTCAGTCTTCAAGCGCTCCAATGACGCTAGATAATATTCACTGTTAATGGTATTTCATTTCTCAATATTACACCATACACATCCCAAAATACCGAGGCCGTAGCCTTTTCAGCCGATTGTTGTGCTTTCGGGATGCTTTGGACGAGGTTCACCTGTTGCTGTCCACTCAGATGACGATCGTATTGATTCCGAAATGAAGTGATGAATCCATGTTTCATCCATTGTCACATATTGATGCCAAAATTCCGGTTTGTTACGTTTAAACAGCCCGGGTTGGCGGTTCAATGCATAGGGCACTGGTCTTTCAAACCAGTTGTCGTATGTTCGAGCCCCGACCTGGAAGGATTCGTAGTGTCAGTAGAATCGTAGCACCAGCCATGCAATAGTTCTGTGCGCTAGGAATCGGCTGCGAAGTCTGTTGAGAAAGAAGTTCAAATTCCACAAAAAGAATGTAATACAAAATCTTTGATTCGTCTTTGGCTTTATAACATTCATAGCATTTCTCGCAGAAGGTATTAACGGCCGCGAAGACTGTTGTGAAACAGAAGGTCAAATACCACTACAGGAATGTAATACCAAAGCTTTGCTTTACGTTTAAACTTGGTCAAACAATGCTCGGAATCATTCATCAACACGTTCTCGTTTTTGGTCAACAGTGAGCAAACGCGGCACCCACTTTGAACAGAGCTTTTGCATAGTCAAATGCTCATGCAATATAAAGCCAGCATTGTTGTTTCTGATGGAGAGGAGTCTCCATAACACTTTTCAAGCCATTGCTTCGCTTGAACGGTATTTTTCCCATCAAGAAGCAGTGTAAAATTAAAATACGAAATTGTTTTTGATACATTAACATATTCTGAAAATAGAAAATAACAAAAGTACCGTCACTCTTAGCACAATAACTCACAAACTAATGAATAGGTTGTGTGAGAGTACCGTACCCATTGACTTTTTGTCAGCCTTTAGCTTTGCTAAGTATCTATAATCAGCGCAATTAGAATTAGTATCGCTATGAGTATCGTGGTCCAGAGATTAGACTAGTCTGTACAATTTTTTTTGTCCAACCTGATGAACACTGTCAAATTTCTACTCTTTAACAATAACTCCAGTCATTCTTTCAATGCGAACTCTTCCAATACTGTCTTGCTATTCTAATGTTAGACAATATTTAGAGTGACTCCCCGTACTTGCACTCAAGTATTCTCACCCATTGTTGATTGTGTAATCGTCAAGCGTTGTGTAAATTACTCGTATTTTCAAGTCTTTATATTATTTCAAATTTAACACAATAACGACATTCAAAGAAACATAGCGCTCTTCCAATTAGTTTCAATTGAAACGGTATGCTTGCTGAAGCTTCGGGTCTTTCCGGTCCACCCTGTAATTAGAAGGTTTCCAATTCCGCGCTACCAGGGAGACACGAAAGCTTTTCCGTGGTATTTATTTTTCGGCAAGTAAAATTTCTCCCGACGACCGGAAAGAGCCCGTCTGCCGGTGTTAACTTCTGAATGAAAAGTTAAGAACCCCAAGGGTTTCGGTGGTTTTTGCAAACGGCGGCACAATCGAAACAAAAAAAAAACAAGCGAAGAGTTGCAATGTGCGCTGAGTCCCGGCACGAACGGTGCGGTAGAATAGGACTCGGTTGTTGTTAGATTAAACCACAGGGGAGGGCTTAAAATTTGTACGCTGGTAGCAAAACTGGGACAAAGTACTAATTGTACACATGCTTCCGGTGCACTCTCCGCTGGAAGTTTTGCTAATGAGATCAAGAGTAAGCTCCAAGCGCTTGTTTGGTCTGGTTAACTGTTTAGGGAATGTTAAAGTTAACAACTGGTCTATGCGATAGCAATGAAGTGGGACTTTATAGGTGAATTGAATTGTCTATATCGTCAAATGAAGCGGTTGAAACAGACGAGAATGCTTACGTTCAGGATTATTCGTTAGCTCAAACGCAACGCTAAGTAAGAGTCCGACCGACTACATTAGAATAGAATATCAAAAAAAGAAAGGCCAAATTCCACAAAAGGGAATGTAATGTGAAGGCTTTGCTTGCACTACACGTGGACGTGCTAGAGTGGTATAAGGCGAATAATGTCGAACACTTAAACACTCTAAAACTCCAGAACTGTGCTCAAGGAAAAAATACTTGACCATTATTAAGGAGTACATCCTAAAACTACCGAAAGTAGTGAAGAATGTAGAAAAAATGAAGAAAGCATTGGTGAATATGCAAAAAACTGTCAACGGTTATGGTTGTCGGGATTAAAGCCACGGTTAGAAAATTCGGATGTAAAGGCGAAGTAAATTGAACAAATGATGCCAAAAGTAGCCTCACCCTGTACTGATACAAACAAACAGCCTATTTTATAATTTATAGCAGTTAATCGAGTTGACTAAATTAGAATTATATTAGGACAAGAAAATGATAAACTGCCTTAAGGAATGAACGTATTTATGGAAAAAGTAGTCTTGCTTGTTTGTTCTTTTTGTTCCCTGGAAATTAGATGATAATCGGAAAGAAACTCGAATTTTGGGAATGAATTTTGTGTGTACTGTATTTTAAACTGTACATACTTTAAATCAATGGAACACACATGAGCCAAAAATGAAATGATTATTGCTGCAGTGAAGCGACTTGTTCCCAGGCGTGGCAACTACAGGGGCACTGTTTGACGCTCCAAAATTTTAAAAGGAGGGGCCATGTAACAAACATCCCCTCTCCTTATTTCGACAATTTAAAAAAAAATGATGCCGCCATTTTTTATTTTTTTTAATTCAATTCTTGTTTCGTGTTTTTTTCCTACGTTTAAGGATCACTCTACTCTTTTCATTTGATTTGATTTATCAGATGAAATATAAATCATTACGAATGCAAACTTTCATTAATCAACTACAACGTTTAAATAATCAACTACAGAAATATGTCTTATACCCTGAAAGATAACTATTAGCAAAAATAAGATTGTGTACGTGTTATAGGAAACAATGTTGCTTGAATATCATCGTTCGCTTCCCTTCTCTTTTGCTCATTGGTCGCTCTGATATTCGGACTTGTTCGTACATTCGGGTGCGAACAAAGCCGACGCTGCTTCGCTGCTTGCATGAATGCCTATTCTTTACAATGCTTTTGTACATTCGGGTTATCCACGAGTATTGCTTATTCATTTTCACCCTTCGCTCTTTTGTGACGTGAACAGTTCAACGGTATTCGAGACAGATGTGAGCTATATAAGGAAATTCGCACTCAAGAAGAAAGAATTGCACACGAAGGATGTGTGCAACATTGACAGATTTCCACCTTCTCTGATACGAATGAACAATTCTAGGATAACAGAGAAAATTCCTGATTGTTTCCCAGATCCAAGATCCAGAATAACAGGGTTTTAAGTGAAAAAAAAATTTCCTGGGTGTTTTTGAAAAAGTGAACTTGTAAATGAAACTAATTCGTTAAACTGGTAACTCCTCCAGTATGTTAATCTTGGTAGTTGAAAGTCGAATTTCGATTTTTCAGATACGTACCGCATGAAAAAAATCGTAAAAAAACGCATAACCACATGAAAATTTGCACAAAAAAGAATTACTTTTTAAATTCGCATAGAAAACAGAGACATAACCAGATTAAAGTGAATAAGAATAATTTACTCTAATTTAATGTAGAGGTAACAAACAATAAAATATCTGACACCACGCGTAAACCAGTACGTTTATTTTTATTTTCACTTCCGATGTGCTTATTTTAACAGTTGAGTAATTCTTATAGCTCTTTTGTAAACATTTATAGCGTCTAAAATTCTAGGTAGAATTTTTTGCGTCGTTCTTCGGTTCTGATGTAATTACTTTTGCTTGAAGCGAAACTCATACTGCTAACAGTACCCAAAACATCCTCCCCGCAGCAGAACTGCTCACAGTGCGGAATGATTCAATACTGAAGCAATTTTAGCGAAGGGTTCTGTATTTACGTGATTTCGTTTGCAGCTTTTTGGTAAATGGGTGGTCTCAACGGCTAGCAAAATTCACATTCCAACCGATTATTTCGGTACATATTATTCGAACGTATTCCTACCAAATGGACCAATCTCCATAAGGTTCATAAAGCAAAGTGAAGAATCAACATAAATTTGCATTGAATCTTTTTCGAAATGATTCCAAATTTAAGAGAATTTCTAAACCAGCTTTACGATCAACATAAAGTTTATTCGAATGGAATGAATAAACTGTCATTTTGATATTTTTCTTGAATATATGTGTGCCATGTCATATACCAATCGATTCAGCTCGACGAACTGAGCAAATGTCCGTGTGTGTGTGTGTGTGTGTGTGTGTGTGTGTGTGTGTGTGTGTGTGTGTGTGTGTGTGTGTGTGTGTGTGTGTGTGTGTGTGTGTGTGTGTGTGTGTGTGTGTGTGTGTGTGTGTGTGTGTGTGTGTGTGTGTGTGTGTGTGTGTGTGTGTGTGTGTGTGTGTGTGTGTGTGTGTGTGTGTGTGTGTGTGTATGTGTGTGTGTGTGTGTGTGTGTGTGTGTGTGTCTGTATGTGTGTTGTCAACTAAGAGGTCGAGATCTCAGAGATGGCTGGACCGATTTTGATCAAACTAGTCGCAAATGAAAGGTCTCCCCGTCACCCAGAACGCTATTGAATGGTTTTGAGATCGGATGTTTACTTTTTGAGTTATACGAAGTTTTATGTCAAAATTTTTAGACAGTATCTGTCACAATTGTCCTTGAAACAGAATATGTTTTTAGACTTGAATTCCGCACGGTAATACCTACCCAACAAGCCATAGATTGCTAAAATTCGTCCATTTTTAACGGAGATATCGACCTTTTCGTGTAAGCGACTTTTTCCCCTATTCCAGCAGTAGAAGTGTTGAGCGCTGTCTGGCAAAAAATGCTTGGGAGCAACATAAAACACGATTTTTTATACTGTTACATACAATTGTTTCTAAGCACCAAAATAAATGTGTACAGCATCCTTTTTCGTGACATTTTGCCTCGGACTGATTTTAGCACGGTTCGTTTTTGGCAACATAATCGTTTGAAAATGACATATGTAAACCAGATGATGGCAGAATTTTCGAGTTGAAGCAATTCCATAATTATATTGATTGAAACTACTAACAGCAATAAATGCTGGAAGAACATAACAACCATATACCATTCGAATTAGTTCGTCAAGATCAGCAAATGCGTGTGTGACAAATAATTTCACTCAATTTTCTCGGAGATGACTCAATCTTTATCTACAAACTCACGTTCAAGTACAACAAATGTATACTATACAGCTACTCAGGTGAATTTATCTGACTTCGGTTACACCGATTTTCGAATTCCGGTTCCAGTATCGAATCGTTTCTCAAAGCTCAATCGTTTTCTAAAAAAGCCGATTCGAATTTCAAAAACTAAAATTAAAATTAAAATAAACTTATGGTCCCATACAAAATTAATCATTTTTATCCATTTCTGATTTCCGATTCTGGAATTACAGGATGATGATTTTTTTAAATTCAAATCGATCATCTTCTATGACAATCCCAAAATGCTTTTAAGTTGGACACATGCGGATTGATAAAAAAGGTATCATCTCACTGCTAGGTGGATTAAGCACGTTTTTGTTATGATTTTTGTTATTTTAACAGCTTTCCAGCCAAAAATATTTCACAATTTGTTACAAAATATTTCTGAAATAAATTACTTCAGTTGTTATAATTCTGTTAGGGGCTGTCCATAAAAGACGTCACACTTTTTTTTGACGATTTTTTACTCCCCCTCCCCCCTTTGTCACAAATTGTCACAGAAGCAAAGACCCCCCACTCCCCCTATGTCACATGTCACGAATTCAAAATAAATAAAATTCATCTCAATACATTCAATATGTATGACAAACCATATAAATATGAGGGAAAAATCGATATAGATATATTATTGTTTTAGGTAAAGAATAATATTTCCTTAGTGTAGCATACAGGGCTGAGAAAATAAAGACCAAAACCTCATCAAAACGAGATCACTGCCAGAGAATCTTTTCATTATCAGTTGATCAGTGAAATTTGAATCACATCGATCAATATCGGTACTACTTCCGTCACACAATCGGTAGTGATTTTGAGCTAAAATGATTCTTGATTTATGTCAGTTCAATCATTGGATGATTCGATAAGCTTTGATATTGGTGGAGGAAAATCACATATGATCAAGATAAGACATGACATGATCGTTGATCTCTCGCCCTTTTTCAAATGGAGTACAATTGAATAAACTGCATCAGAATCAGATAAGAGAAATTCTTATGATATACTATTATCAATGCTAGAAAATCAAATTACTGAAAAAATTGTCCGTGCCTAACTTAAGTTAAACCGTTTGAAGGCATCTTTTTCTTTTTTACTCATATTTGGCAAAATTTATTAATTTCGCTAATTTCGCGCGCGCTCCTCCGTGCACTTTTGCTGATCACAACAGAAATGATTTCCTGCATCACTCATTTCCGAATTTACAAGAAGAAGCTTTTACATCAACAAATACACGTTTTCCTATAGAATGTAAACGTTTATTGTCGAGATTTTTTCAGGGAATAGGGCAAAGTAGTAATATAATCAGGTATTTCAAAAATGCGCTCATTGAAAATATTGGACGTCACATTCCAAAAACCCCCTCCCCCCTGTCACAAAAGGTCACGTTTTATGAAACACCCCCCTCCCCCTTGCGGCGTGACGTCTTTTATGGACAGCCCCTTATTACCATCTGATCGGGTTCATGCGCTTTTACTTGTATCGTGAATGTATATATAAAAATAAGGATTATGACTAATCGCCTTTAAATAAGTGCGGTTTTTGCGAATGTCTTCATTTTTGTGATTCATTGTCATTTATGTATAAGTCTGTTTCATTGCGTCAAAACTTGTGCAGACGCTCTGAAAATAAATCATAAAAGTTCATCATGTTTCCTCGTTTTTGTATTTCAAAGTGTATTTGATGTCAATAAATGCAACGGTATAGAACATCAAAATGACGCCCATGAAATTTTCCTTAATGCAAATTACACTTAACCTAAGAAGTGAAAAATTCAATAACCCACAACAAATGTGTCATAAATATGCTTTAGAACCATCGAATTTTCTCTGAGTGAAACTGTCATCCAATGAATACGCAAATACACAAGACTAGATTTATGAGAGAATTGTACTGGAAATAATGTTTTAAAGAGAATGTTTGGAAGCTATATTAAGGGTGTGTGAATGGTTCAATTGTAGTAAAAAGTTGTTTTATTTTTGGTTCAGTGGTCTGAGTAAAAGGTTTTACACAAGATTTAACAAATATATTACTTGTCAAAAGAGGCACCAATTATAGTTGTCAACAAATGCAAAATCATTAACACATCTTGTACATTATACACCCTTATTTTGAATAACGATGTATTGATTTTTCGATCGAATGTGGTTCGATCGAATCCTAGCTACCTTTGATTTTGCTAGCGTTATTAGGAATACAAATGAAATACGATAGTAAAATCGATACGACGTTATCCAGAATAAGGGCGATAATCAGAACTATTCGAATTGCTACTTGGGTTCGGAAGTTCCCAATATTGATGTCGTTTCTGAAGGATCAGGGTCATTTCGCTGAAAGCCAATTCGCCGAAAGCCGTTTCGCCGAATGCCATTTCGCCGAATGCTGTTTCGCCGAGTGTCATTTCGCCGAAATTCATTTCATCGAAAGCCATTTCGCCGAAAGGTCATTTCGCCTCAATATGGTGATTGGAATTGATTAAAAAAAAGGCAAACGAAAAATAGTCATGTTTACTCCCGTTTTATTGACCTACAATCGTTCTGCTCAAGTAACACATGGATCAATAAGTCCCGAGACTAAAGCAGAGATGGCGCTCGTAGTAAACCAGTAACCACGTCTTTCTAGAGTACTAACCTTTGCTTGAAACGGGTCTAAATTTTAAGTCGATCCGACCAGAAACAGCTGAGTTATCGAGGTTGGAGTAAAGTCGTTTTGTAGTTTGTTTGAAAAATGGATAAAACCGTCTTTCGTGTTTTTATAAAACATTGTTTTTTAATGGCTAAAAACACCGTGCAAGCGAAACAATGGATTGGAAAATGTTATCCGGACTCTTGTCCATCAAATGCAACGATTTGTCGGTGGTTCGCCGAGTTTAAACGTGGTCGTACCGACACAAATGACGCGGAACGCTCGGGTAGACCTGTGGAAGCCGTTACACCGGAAAATGTGAGTGAAGTGACAAAAATTATAATGAAAGATCGTAAAGTGAAGCTCCGTGAGATTGCTGAGATGACACAGATATCATATGGAAGTGTATTTACTATCCTTCATGAAAAATTGAGCATGAAAAAGGTTTTTTCCAAGTGGGTGCCGCGATTGCATTCGATGGAACAAAATGCACCCTGCCACAAGTCGATGAAAACAATGGCGAAATTGAACGAATTGGGCTTTGATCTGCTTTCCCACCCCCCATACTCGCCAGATTTAGCCCCCAGTGACTACTGGCTCTTTGCTGATCTTAAAAAAAAATGCTCCAGGGAAAAAGATTTGACTCAAATGAGGAGGTCATCGCTGAAACTGAAGCCTATTTTGAAGCGAATGATAAATTTTGTTATAAACATGGTATTGAAAAATTGGAAAAACGTTGGAACCATTGTATCACCCTAAAAGGTGATTATGTTGATGAATAAAAAAAAAATTTGCCAAAAAAATGTTGTTTCCATTGTTAGTCTCGGGACTTATTGATCCATGTGTTAATCCAGAAAGACTTGGATGATAGGTTTATTCATGATCCTCAGAACGTAATTCCCAAAAAGCTTGTTGACTTTATTAGTGTATCTACCAGGCAATTATTTGCGATATTTGTAGACAACTAAGTGCAAATGAAAAAGTATTTAATCTTCCGACGGCGTGTCGGCGGCCAACTTAGTTGGCGTCGCCTTGGCGGCTTTGTGCCGCCTAGTCATCATGACTTCGGTTCTATGGCTGTGCCGCACCAATTATCCAGAAGATATAAAAACAAATAGACATTTTTGATGAATAACTAGAATTTGCAGTTTTCTAATAAATTATGTTATGTATTCGAAATTAGTTAGAATTAGAAGCAAGTTACTAAATAGTTACCAAATTTTATACGACGTTTTATACGGATAAAATGCCTATTTAGTCGACGCAAATCTTACATCGAAAAACTGCCTAATGATATTTTCAGTTTGTTCATATTTTGCTGCCAAACTGCATAGCTTATTCATTTTAACTGCCCAACTACATAGCAGGAAGATCATAGGAAAAGATAGTGTTAGTGAAAATCACCTTCGAATACAATATTTGCACACCTAGACCAAATTTGATTACATATCATATTTTCGGAAGTGTTTCACACATCGAATAGCATAAATTTTGCATTTAAGTCCATTTTCGAAACGATCGATTTGTTTCTTCGGAGTTTGTATATATACTAGAAACCAGTGATGTCCGAACTCAGCACACGAGCTGTCTGTGTGCCTATTAAGCTCGTGTGCTGTGCTCTTTCTAACCAGACTCATGAGCGTGTGCTATTTGTGTAGTCCACCTACTGACAAGAGACAAGACAAGACACTGTGTGCTTAAAAATTATATTATATTATTGAATAAAAAAAAGAACGGACACTCAAGTCAGCACATGAGTCAGCCCCCCATTCCAGCTCATGAGCCAGCAGATGAGCCAGCACACCAGTGGAATCACGAGCTGGTTCTACGAAGCACACGACTCTCGATCTAGTAGCAACACGGCACACGAGCGTGTGCGTGTTTTTTGAAAAAGTACAGCACACGGGCTGTATGAGAACTGACTCGTGTGCTGGGCCATCACTACTAGAAACTCATAAAAATAATGTTGTCTAAATTAATATTCATCTGAACTAAAAGTTATGAATCTAGTTTACTCATATAGCCATCTTCAAAATGTTAACCATTCATCAAATGTTAACCTCTTGAAGCATAATCATCAGCTGGGGCGCATGTTCATGAACTAATGATCGAACGATGCAGCTCTCCATGCTTTGATTGCGCTGTGAATTTTGTCCGACGTACGAATGTGTGTGAATAGTACAGAGGGTGAAGCTCCTTTGTTTATATTCGTTGCTTCAATAATTCCGTCATTCCGGAACTGGGATTCGGATTCAGATAAAATTCAATGGCGCACTCTACTATGAGTTCAATTTTAAAAGCGAGGGCGAGTCTTTTCACCGGAAGCCGGTTAGTCCGGAAGGGTAATTTCGTCGACTCTTTTCAATTAAAAAACTCACTTCTCCCAATCGATTTGGATTTTTCTTCGCTGGTAAGATGACTTTTGACGAAATGATTGTGTTTCATTATGAATATGTGAAGAATGAAATGGAAATTTGAAATGATTTTAAATAAAAAAAAAATACTAATGTTCTGATTTCGATTTTTTTCCCACTTTGTACCCATGCGCAGTTTGTGCTTTCATGTTTCCGTGGTGGTACGACAAATCAAATTGGATTAACACTTGATTAAAATTATATTCCAGAGACGAGTACAGCGTGTTAAGTAAGAAAATCAACTTTCTCACAGTTTACCGAGATTCGATTTCCGATCCCCGCCCTGGGCGTCTGAAAGTTTTGCTGAACTAAGTTGACTGGAAGTTTAAATTCTTGATAATTACTAAATAAAAAAAAAACAAGCACCGAGTGCCGACGATAAAATTGAGTTCATAGCCGTTTTGATGAATAGTACCAGTGAACAGAAAAAAACGTGTTTATGGAGAGATTTTTATACCATGTGATGTTGTGATCAAAATATGGAAATTTAAAGCAAACTTAATGGGTTTACGTTGATGAACTAATCCCTTCTGGATTAATCAAGAAACTTTTTTTTAATAACCTTTTCGTTCCAACTAACGTACCTTGACCAACACCTTTCAGAATATCCAGTCCTCCAACGCCAACGAACTCGTTCGTTTCTGGTTGCTGCTGGTTGTTGATGTAGTACTTTGTTGCACTGACGGTGCCCTGATGTGGAAAAGAGTTTTCTCGCAATCCACCCCCGTTCCCACTAGCACAGTTCCCCAACCCGACGATCGTCGGTTGCTGGGACTGGTCGTGCTGTTGCTGGTGCCAATCGAACTGACCTATCACACCACCGGACGGGAGAGACACTGCTGCCGTTGATATAAGCGTGGTATTATCCAGTGGGATCCCGACCGGTCCCCCCGATGCTGCCGTCCCCGGCGGCTGATGATGCTGATGGTGGTGATGATGATGTTGCCGCTGGCCCCACAGCTCACAGCATCGCGCAGTGTTTGCATTGAAATTGCACAAATTGTGAGCACTGGATGTAGCTGTTTTTGCACTTTCATACTCGTGCGCAACGATGTTGCAGTTGCCGGCCGTCCCTCCGGTAATGCCACCACCCAAATAGGTTTCCACGCTGTGGACATCGCCATGAATGCACGGCTCGATGGTTGTGATATGGCCGGGCAGCTGAGTTTGATGGTGGTGTTGCTGCGGCTGACTTGGCGAGGGCAGTATTGTCAGCGGAATTTTCGTTGTTTTGCCACTAGCAGGCATACATTCATTTTCCTTATCTAGATCTTGGGTAGTATAAACTAGAAGCAGTTACACAAAACGACAACGAAAAATAAATTCTATTTATTTCTATTCTATTTTATCGAATTCACAACATTTATACAGATATAGTACTAGGGGGAACACTTACAACTTAACGGACTATTTATTGATCCCGAACAACAATTATCGTCTAAACTATTTTTGGTACTAGATTTACTACTTGTGGACTCCGATTCGTGTTTCACTTCAGCCTTTATCACGAAACTGAACAGTATACAGAATCCCTGCGGAATAGATAAAAAAGAAATTAATGAGTTTGGCACACTGATATACGTGGTGTAAAGCATCGGAAGATTAATTAAAGAATCCAATAGGGTAGTGTAATAGAAATGAAGGCTGACTAGAAGTAAATTGGCACACACAGAAAGACCTGCAATTCGTGATTCAACAAGTTTAAAAATGGTCCATTAATAGTTGTTTTATTAAAACTTTATAGTTAGTTACAGCATTAGATAGTTACATTACTTCGGTTCGAACGAAATTTCGAACCTTTTCTTGATGGAACCCATTATCGACAACAATGGATGTCCTTGACTACTCCGCCGCTTTGTCGAAGTCGCTGATTTGAAGTTGCTTAGTGTTTTTCGATTGCTTGAAATTTTGGGAAACTCGGAGGATTCATTAGCTTGGAGACAAAATCCATCAGCATGCCATTCCAGAACTATTGATTGTTTTACCCCTATGCATGCGAATGAACGGCAATATACGCTCGTTGAGGCATTCTTCGGTGTAAATTGGGGATGTCATAATCGAGGATGTGACGAATGGTTCCGTTTTCACGCCACAACTACAAATCGCTTTCAATTATTTGTTTTATATCTTGTTAAGACGTAGAGTCGTCTTAAGTTAGTTTTTTTTAAATTTTATCTGTATCAATCGGGGAAAACGGATGAAAAAAACTGGAAAAATGACTCGGGACGGGACGGGCTCGAATTCGTAGTACCGGGGAAATTGCTTTACCAATTAAATATTAAAGCACATGAAGAGATAGCTCAATTGACTAGAAGAACCAAGCATGCTTCGTTTTACTTGCGCACCACAGCATTCAATTATAGTCTTATTCATATGTAATTCCTATTCCCCGGTTTAAAGTTAGCGACGGGTTCGAGTCCCGTCTCTACTGTAACATTTTCGCGGTTTTCATTACATAGTTGCATTCGCATGGCATTTTTTTGCAATCTGTTTTCTCCGTTTGATACTGATCAAATTAACAAAAATACAAATCATGACTTTTTTGCAAACATCTCGCAAATACACTAGTATCTTCCCGGCTTATCCTCTCGTCCAGAAGCGATTTAAAGCTTTAGACCAGCAGCTACCTAAGATCGACTTTGATGTATATTTTTTAATCGGTCAAAGTGCAGTTCTTGCTTGCACGCTATTGACGTTAAGGCCATCGTCCAAGTACCATGCGTGCGTGTGGATTTGAGAAATTCTCGTTGGAAAATTTGAAAAATTTACAAAAACCAAAAACATACAGACCTCTGAACAACTTTTACCTATCTGCAGGGTGAAAATGGCTGGAAAATTCGGAGTATTTTCCGAGTGTTATCAAAAATAGCTCTGAAAAATGAGTTTTTTTTTGTGATCTTTCACAATTATCTGAATAAATAATTCGATGATATCTATTTTGTTTTCAAATAAACCTTATGCGGGATACAAGAATTACATTTGGACACATTTCTATAAAACCTTTTCACTCTTTTCATGGAAAATCAAGGAATTTCATATAACCGATTTCGATGTATTTTTTTAAAATTCGTAGATTTTCAATGAAAAACGTGAAAAGGTTTTCCAAAAATGTGTCCGAATGTAATCCTTGTAGCCATCGTAAGTTTTATTTAAAAAAAAATTATATCATCGCAATATTTTTCCAGATAACTATGAAAGATCACAAAAAAAACTAAGTTTTTCAGAGCTATTTTGGATAACACTCGGAAAATACTCCGAATTTTCCAGCCATTTTCACCCTGCAGATAGGTAATAGTTGTTCAGAGGTTGGTTTGTTTTTGGTTTCGGCAAATTTTTCAAATTTTACAACGAAAATTTCATAAAACCACACGCTCGCATGGTACTTGGACGATGGCCTTAAATTGAGTTCTCGCCAAAAGTTTACTCATCCAGTAACCTTTGTTCATACAAGCTAAAGATGCCGTTCGTGTATGTCATGCAAGATATAATCGAAACATAACAACAATGGTAGTAAAGTTGCCAGAAACGTCCCATCATAAACTTTTAGAAATAGTTCACCTTATCGCATGAGTTTTGTGTATTCTAAATTTTTTTGCTATCTTGTAAATACATATATCATCTAATATTCTTACATACTGGCGGGAAATTGTTTCATCGACTTCTAAGAGTATTTGCAATTTGTTCGTCACTTGGGATCAACTGTGATCAACTTAAATGTTAGAGATGTTTTATTTTTTTTATAAATATACAAAATAGCTCGAGATTTCGCTCAAACTTTGGACAAATTTTCCGAGGCCCTGAGGACGAGTATCATATACCAATCGATTCAGCTCGACGTACTGAACTGTGTGTGTATGTGTTTGTTGTGTTGTGTTGTCAACAAAGAGGTCGAGATCTCATTTTGATCGATCGATTTTGATCAAACTAGTCGCAAATGAAAGGTCTCCCCGTCACCCTGAACGCTATTGAATGGTTTTGAGATTGGATGTTTACTTTTCGAGTTATACGAAGTTTTATGTCAAAATTTTCAGTTTTTTGACAATATTTGTCACAATTGACCTTGACTTTTCTCGATCTTTTGGAAACAATGAGGAAAACTCATCACGTTTGCTTGCCTTTTTCGCACCAGGATGACGGTTTTGAGGTAGTCTCAGTCCCGATGTAACGGACGTATTAGAAGATATATAAATTAACCATTTTTTCTCGTGCGTTGACCGGGACCCAACATCGGGGTGAAAACCCTCCACCAACAGCTACGAAAACATACTTTCTACTTTGTGTAAAGCTTCACTTTAATTAGATTCTGGAACTGAATTCTAAAACTGAATTTTGGTGCTGAGCTCAGAACCTAGATTCTGGTCCATCAGAATTCTGAACTTTATTTAAGGTTTAGAATTAAGTTTCAGAGTTTAGTTCCAGAATACAGGTTCAAAAGTTTCTCCCGTGGTTGGTGGGCTTGACGGTATTGCAAACATTATTAGATACAATCAATTTGCATTAAAATTTGATAAAGATATGTGTTACAGCTTTTAACTTTATCATTGAATTAAATGAATTAATATGGAACGACTTGAATAAGATTTGCATTACACTCTGTTTTATGTTTCATTTTCATACTAGCGGCCCTTATTACCAGTATAAAGTGGACATTAAGTGAAGTGAACGTATTCCAATTGAGTTTCACTCGATGACAGCTGATGAACGGCCAATCAAAATCATCTTTGACGTTTATTGGTGGTTTGGAGTACTGTGTAATGGGATGGAATATTGTGGAATAGAATAAAATAGTATAGACTGAACATGTGAGCAAACCACTGATAGCTGCCAAACGATGTTTATTCAGTTTACTTGTGAGGTTGTGTCGTTTTCGTGTGGGACCTGATGGGTGAGATGATCTGTGAGTGAAGTGAAGTGAAGAGGACGTACATGCAAGAACGGTAATAAAGGTCACCGTTTCACCTCAAAAATGTGAAAATGATGTCTCTAACTTTTCTCTGAGATGGCTGAACTGATTTTCACAAACTTAGATTCAAATGAAAAGTCTTCTGGTGCTATACAAAGTTTCAAAATTTCATCTGGATGCGACTTCCGATTCCGGAATTACAGGGTTATATGCACCAAAAATGTGAAAATAATGTCACTCACTTTTCTCGGAGATGGCTAAACCGATCTTCACCATCTTAGATTCAACTGAAAGTTCTTAAGACACTATAAGGAGTGTACCGAAAATCAGAAATTTAAGTTATTCCTTCAATTATTCATCAAGTTCCGGACAAGTGTTGAGTCGCATTTTTTGGACGCTTGAGCCCAAATTGTTTTGAACTACTGCATATTCCCAGCTGCCTTACCAGTCTTCTTGATGACCCTCTTCACGGTCGCCCAGTAACGTTCGATGGGTCGAAGCTAAGGGGACATTTGGTGGATTGATATTTTTCTCAACGAAATTTATACCCTTTTCCGCAATCATACCTTTCGACCGAATTTCTCCACTTGAATCGACCTTTCCGCATCGCTCACATCCTCCCCAACGACAACAGTAAAGTGTTGTGGACGTGGAAGGGTTTTTGAGTCCCCCTTTACATAAGTCTCATCGTCCATCAAAACTCATGCATCCGGACACTACAAAAGACGCGAATACAATTTCCGGGCTGCTCGCTTCTTCAGTTCTACACTTTGTTTCGAGATTTTCTGCTTCTTGTAGGTCTTCAGGTGATTTCGCCTCTTGATACGCTGGATCATTCCGACACTCGTTCCTGCTGTTTTGGTCAAATTACGTATTGACATTGATTTTTTCTTCGTGATTAAAGATACCACTTTCTGGTCCAGTTTCGGGTGGAAAAAAACCGGGTTTTCTGTCTCTTCCTGGTAGCTTATCCAAAGAAAAGTGTTCTCCAAACTTACTAATGATGGTTTTAAAACTGGCATGATGAATTCCAAACTGTTTTGCCAATTTTTGCATAGTAATACCCTTCTCATTTAGCCATTTGTCCAGAACCTTGATTTTCACTTTGTTTTCAATACGCGACATTTTGAAAACGCAGAATTTCAACCGCACACACAAATAAACAAACGAAAGCTGACAGCCAAACGCACAGTATGCTGTGATCCGAGCATAAAAAAACCATCACAAATACATGCGTACAACACAAATGTATGTGGATAGCTAATTTTAGATACACTCCTTAAGTCCTATGATTCCTTTTCACACTCAAGAATACCTTTTAGGTTTCAGTGCTCGACAAACTGCTTGTTCCAAAAATTTGTGCAGAATAGTTTTTTTTCATTCGAGTTCCATTTGACTTTATGTCGAGTATTTTGATCAAACTAGACCAGTTCTCTATAGAAGTGTAAACAAACCTCCGTCAGAGATTTTCGAATCACTAGAGGTGTGCTAAAGCAAAGCCTTGGTATTACATTTCTGTAGTGGAATTTGACCTTCTGTTTCAACAGACTTCGCAGCCGATTCGGAGTGTACAGAACCACTGCATGGCTAGTGCTACGATTCTACGGACACTACGAATCCTACGGTGAGGGATCGAACATACGACAACTGATTTGTAAGACCAGCGCCCTATGCATTGAACCGCCAACCCGGGTGTGCTAGCGCGTACCAATTTAGGGTAAAGTGTTATGAAATCCATCCTTAAGAAAGTACTGAGATATTTCTAAATATATTAATGAATTTTTATCGAGAATGTGAATATTTCATTGCAATATGCCTGAGAATCATAATTTTTCATACTTCTGGTAGAAGTGATGAAAATTGATTGATAAAACACATTTTTCAAAACCACATCATTCTTAGTTTTTTTTTCATTTGCCCAGCAGCCCTACAAAATCCCTAAAAACAAATCAGTGGTATGCCCCGTAATAGAAGACATTATGCCCAAAAACAATGATGCATTATGCTTCTTGATATGTGAAAATAAAAAAAAGCAGCAAAAGAAATATGATCTGCATGAGAAATTATTTGCGTAATCAACTTATTGCAATTGGGAATCAATCAATATTTTCAATACTTTAAATGCTACATTTCGTTTTAATAATTGTTATAAATCTATAAAATAATGTTTAAAATTGAAGCATACTACTGAATCGAGAGTTGGGCTGATGTCCATAGGGTGACTGTAATGAATAAACTAATATATCAAAGATATGGCTTCGTTTCTATTATCAAGTGTTAAAATACGGATGAGAATTTCATTTAGTCAACGCAAAATCTTACATAGAAAAGTTGTCTTATGATATTTTCAGTTTATTCAAATTTTGCAGCAGTCTAAAACTGTCAAACTTGCATAGTAGAAAGATCCTACGAAAAGATGCTAGTGTTCTGTTTTGTTTAGAAAAGTCTTGAAAGTTTAAAAAACCAAGGGTACGTTTCGGTCAGCCTTAGGGCATATTCAGTAGTGTTCTAGTTGTAGATTCATAATTTATGTCAGTTACAAAATTTAAATCTGAATTTTATAACAAGAAAAACTGGCAGCCCCAGAATTGTTTTACTCGTGTTTCAAATATACAAAAAATAGAACGGCATCGTAGACCAGTTTTAAATTTGACAGAAGAACTGATCGAATAAATAAAACTAGAACGGCTTGCTGGGGATACGTTTGTTCCAGTTTCTGTTCTATTATAGATCTTCCATATAGAACTTCTAGCTGAACCTGCTCTTAGACATTAGACTCGATATTGCTTATGAACATTGAGGCAGTTGTTCAGAAGAAAAGTCACTTCCCAAATAAGTTGTCCAATGATTAAACCTCAACCTCGACGACCTTCTTCAAACATCTGAAGATTAGATACTTTTATGAATGTACCTGTCACACTGGGAGCTTATAAAGTACATCAATTTTACAACATCAAAATTCGCTGTAAACTATTTTCGGAAATCAAACGTTTGAAGTAGGATCGAATGCTCAAACAAATCGTATAAAGAAGGCAGCCGAAAAAAGACGTATGATTTTTTTTACTAATCCACTAATGCTGTGCACACGCTTCATGAGGTCCAAAGACTTGACATTACTGCAGACCACTCGGAGCTAGCTTTGTAGTTTGAGTGTTTTTTTTTCGTCTCGCTCGGAAAGCTTTTCATCGAATGGATTTTCGTTATCCGGACCTTTCAAAGACGAAGTGAGTAGCGTCTATGACACTCAGCTTCCGTTGTATTTTCTTCAGCTGGTGAAAATAAAACACGCCGTGAATTTCAGGCAATGATGTTTGAATCGTATATAAATCATAAAAAGGGGTATCCGCTACCAAAGTGATGCTGTGCGCACGATGGCGAATGGCGGGGATGAAATCAATCAGAGAATGTAAGCAAAAATTGGGTATCTCATAAATAAGAGATCTTTCAACAACAATTCCTGTCAGTATATTTCCACGAAGTAGATGATGTTGTTTGAAAAAATACACATCATTTCAGTTCGTCTTGTCTTTTATCTTGTCTCGTGCTGACGTCTGACAACAACAAAAAAATGAGTGTTTCTGCTTCGAACGGCACATTTCACTTTCGAGCTGCATATCATTAAGCAGACTTTTCAGCAAAGCAGCATCTTTTCGCATGACAAACGTTTATACGAACACGTTCCGATTGCCAAAAGAACTCCCGTGGAATTGTAAGTAATATTTTTTCTGATAAATAATGAAATGTGTTGTAGTGTTGTGCTTGCATTTGATTATTTAAATCATGACAAATGAAAATATGTTATTTTTTGCGTTATAAGGTTTTTTTGATAGAAGTTCAATCAACGTTTCAGTAACCAATAATCACGATTTCTCACGGTGGACAAAAAACGCCAAATTTTAAACCTGGTGCTTAATCACACATTCGGAACTATCGTGGAGTTGCTACCATCTCACGTATTCCCAAATTATTCCCAAATAATAAATGATCATTTTTTCAGCAGGTAAAAAAATCTCATAACAAATAATCAACATGGCTATTTCAAATGCCGCTCGACTGCTTCTAATTTACCAGAATTTGTGACGTTCACTCTCAATGCAATGGATGATGCAACAGTGTAGAAACATTGTACACTGATTTCAGTAAAGCATTTGACCGTATTGACATACCGTTGCTACTATTGAAACTTAAAAAAATGATGTGGATCCAAACTTTCTAAAATGGCTCAAACCATACCTCTCGAATCGCAAGCAAGTTGTTCGCTTTCAAAATACATTTTCTGAACCAATCTGGTGCTCCCCAAGGTTCCCACTTAGGTCCTCTTCTTTTTATTTTGTATGTAGATGACATTTCTTTCTTACTTAAACATGTAAAAATACTAACTTATGCAGACGACATGAAGCTTCATGTGGAAATAAGAAACGGCATTGATGCAGAATATTTCATAACGAAATTGATATATTTATCACATGGTGCTGTAGAAGATTACTTTAATAATTTAATGTAAACCAGTGCAATTCAATATCGTTCAGTAGAAAAATTGAAACACAATCATTAAACATATATTCAGGACATCAACTGGTAAAAAACTGTGCATAATTTCAGTACTATTTTGAACTCTAAACTCATGATCAGTAAAGCAAATAGTTTATTAAACATTTTCGGCACTAATTTTCAGGACCCCTACACTATTAAATCTTTATATATCAGGTACGTTATGTCAATACTGGAATAGGATCAGTCCAGAAACAATTTGTTTCGTACGCTCTTCGTAGATTAAATTGGACCACATTTTCACTTCCACCATTACTTTCGCAAATAAATTTTTTATGCACCTACCCATTACTTAACAAATCGTAACATATTTTTGGAAAAGTCTTATGAAACAAATTATGCAGAAATTGGACCAACGACCGAATGATGCGTTGTTACAATCAAAATTGTGCTATAATTGAATTCAGTATGTCAAAAAATCTGTTAAAATTGCAGCTAAAATACATAAGATAAAATTATGGTTAATCTACATATGTCTGACGAATAAATGAATAGATTGACAGTGCTGTTTTTTGTAGATATATGACAATGAACGAAACGTGGAACCATCATTACACTCCGGAGACAAAGCGATCGTCTGCCGAGGGAACTGCAGTCGGTGAGAACCGTCCAAAACGGCAGAAAAATGCAAATATGGGCTGGAAAGGTTATGCCCTGAGTACTTCAGGATATTCATGGAATTTTGTTCATCGACAACCTTGAAAAAAAAGACTATCACTAGCTAACGTTCCATTGGCCAATTTATGCGTTTGAAGAACAAAATTGGCGAAAAACGACTCCAAATGAAGGAGAAAAAAATGCTCTTTCACTAAGACTCGTGTCACAAGTCGCTAGCTACCGTAGCGAAAAAAAGCCTATATTATTCCACCTTGTAGTGAAATTTTCATGAATATTCTGTGGAATTCTTAAAAGAACCGTTGAATAGAGATAGGAGAGTTGGACTAACAGAACCCACCAAAAAGTTTTGAGCCAAATTTAGAAATAATTTCCTCTTTTTTTGCATCGTTGTTCTAAACAGAGATGGCAGGTCTGCAGATTTGTCTGTAAATCTGCAGATTTCGTAAATAGTGCTGCAGACATTGTTTGTTGCAGACTTTGGATAATCGAGTTTTTCGCAGACTTTTATCAAAATTTACAGACTTTTGATAATCGAGTTTTTCGCAGACTTTTATCAAAATTTACAGACCTTTGAAATTGTCGCGACGTTTTTTTTGCTCGCCAAGCCAGCTTAGTATGTCATACTTTCTAGAGACATTGAAATCTGCAGACATTTTTTTCGGATTTACTGACTTTTGTAGATATTTTCAATTTTTACCTGGCATCCATGGTTCTAAATGACGGCTTGAAATTTTAAACATTCATCACTTCCGTAACCGAAAGTTGGAGCCGCACAAAATTAAGAAAGTATATTAAGACTGTAATAATGTGAATGTAATTTTGACAAACTCCGTTCGGAGTCTGCGAGAAAAGTGAGTGAGCTTCGTTTGGTATTTTTGCCCATTATTTCCGGTACTTCCGAAACCGGTTTTAGTTTCAGTGGTCATCATTTTACAAGACCTGCCAATTAGAGGAATTTATTAACTATTTTTGAGAAATTGGCTCGTTTTTAAATCTTCTTCTATAAAAGCAAACTATTGAATTTGCAGTTTTTTCACTCTTCACCCTGTAATTCCGGAGCCGGAAGTCAGATCAATATGAAATTCATAAAAGTTCTATTCACCTATAGTGCTTTCTATTTTAACCTAAGTTTGTGAAAATCGGTTCAGCCATCTCGGAGAAAAGCGCTCAGACACAAATACGTCGAGCTGAATCGAATTGTATTTAATTCAACATCCTTTCTGTAGTGAAAGCCAAAACTACAAAAGACTGTCCTATAGGAATGTTCGAGCAGTTGACCTAAAACTATACAACTAATGTCACATCCATTGTCTTAAGTCTTGGATCGAATATTTAGTGAGTTTTTTTTTGTTTTCCCATGTTCTTTTTAGTATCTATTCGAAAAATACTATCGAAACGATATTCGTGTTTTGGATGCCCTGAAAAAGGCCTTTCAATTTGTTGGCGTTGGTGATTAGAGTAGCTGATCAATACCATATTTTATATCATTAATTTTACTCAGGCTTATTAAGACCATTCAGCATTTTCTTTAAATGCGATGATTTGATGAGTTTCGATGAAAAACCTTGCTTCTCATGCAGCCCAGTTTGAACCCAAATCAAGTAAAGAAAACAAGGCATCTGAGGGTTCTTAAAATTTACCGGCTTGTACTAAGCGCCCATGACATTTTTTTTATTTTTACATGTTTTGTCTTCGACTAATCAGTGCACAGCGTGGTACTACCTGAGTGTCTCAAGTGGAGACAACCTTACGTGTGGTTGGTGATGAACTGCTGAGTGACACGGCAGTTCAGCATGCAACGCTATGCACTGATGAGTCGAAGAACGTACGTAAACGTGAAAGAAAAGAAAAATCAATCCAAAATGAGGTCATTAAAAGATGAACCTTGTTTGTGTTACGGCACATAACCAAATTTATTATCTCTACGTTTCGTCTTAAACTCGTTAGTGCATAACAGTTCATGTGGAACGTGCAGTTCAACGTAAGACTTGTTTTCGTTCAGCATGTCAGGAAGGACTTAGCATTTCGGCGCTAATTATAAGTGTAATTCAATCAGTGCTGTAAAACTTTATTCAATTCGCTTGAAATCGAATTTATGCAAACACTGACGAGCACTCTACTGTAGTAAATTTCACATTCTAACACACACCCTTCGCAGTCACACCGAATGGTAATCATCGCGTCTTTCATTCGTTTTTCTCTCTACCGAAGTTCAGTTTATATATCGTCAGTTTATCTCTTGAGATATCAAAATATCTCTTACAATTGAATTGAATTGAATTGAAAAAGCGGTCTTCAAGTGAGGTTCAAGTAAACATTCGAATTGGTTCAAGATAATGGATGAAAAGTAAACCAGTTATGTTAACTGACATATCAATTGGAAAATAAACATTTCCTCTTTCATTTTTAATATTTCGAAACACATTTCAATACATTTCAAACAGTCGACATTACCGATGTTAACTTGCTGGTGATAATTGAAAACTCAAATGAGAACCGCCACCCTCTATTTATCATTATGGCCGGAGAGAGTTATCGAGTTGATGTTTATGGCTATTCATTCGCACTTGCTCACTACCCACAGTGAAGACAATGAAACAGGTAGACTACTTGGCATTTCAAACTGAGCAAGCAAAAGTGACTTCAAGTGATTAAGTACGGTTATTTAATTCACGATGAATTCTAAGAGCTGAAACAAATGAGATGGTTTTGATTGAATCCAATCTGATCCAAATTGGTCTGTAGATGTTCGAAACCTGATCATTGTTTGTATGGTTTTATATTCCGTATTTTAAATTCGCACCGCATATATATATATATATATATATATATATATATATATATATATATATATATATATATATATATATATATATATATATATATATATATATATATATATATTTTTTTTTTTTTTGTGGTATTTTAATGTATTACTGCAGGAATTTGGTCTACTTTTCGTTCGATGCGTCAGGAAAGATTTTGCACCTCGATACAAACTTTATAAATGTATTGCAAATATCAATAACTTAACATCTGTTTAGCTTAATTTATGTTGAACTGCTAGGTAATATAACGGTTCATTATAAACTGTGTTACACTGAAGAGTCGAAGACGAAACGTGATCCTAATGATTGGCTTACATTGTTTTAGTATTATCCACAGCGATGAAATGAAGTGGCTGTTATATTCATGGTCTGATCATATCTTTCTAATTTCTACTACACACCAAGTAAAATTTGGGAAATTATACGTCTTTTGAGACTGACATAATCGAACGTCAAAAATTGGTTCATTTTTACAGTTGATCGAATATATATTTAACTCATTTTGACATATTTTCAATTGCAAAAGCTTGTAAGCTTACATACGTGCTTGAAAGGTTGGGTAAGTGTGTAAAGCTCCCATTTTACGCAATACGTTACGTTTTTTAAAATCATATGTGGAATTGCGTCACAATTTTTTTGTCTGTATATGTATGTAAGATTCATCTTATGATACCGGGATCGAGAGTCGAATCCAATAACAATCGATGGGACAATTACCTTTTAGGAAAAATGTTGACAATATAAAGTGGTGATTATATCGAAACATCCGCTTCATGGTGTACAAGCTCGAATCGCCGATTTCACAATTTTTCAGAGAAATTGTGAGCAACGATATTTCCATTAAATTTTAGTATGGCAGTACAAAAATCTCTTTTCGTTTACTTATCCGTACTGGGAAGCCACTGCGCGATATGGAAGTAGAGTTAATAAAATCGATTGAGGGTTGTCATTTTTTGTAATTAAATTCGGTTTCAATTTGATGAAGCATAATGCTTGCTTATATTTTAATTTGTTCCGCTCCCTCCCGCACTTCTATTTGAACAATGCAATTATTTTGTGACTTCTTTTTCTGATTCGGGTAGCCAATCAGATCATTGTTTCGTTGTTGGCTTGGAAACGTTTTATTTTAATTTACTCACCCATGCTGAATGTTTTAACAAATCGATACGTAAAGGAAATTAAAGGAATTTTTTGTGTTACGGTCACGGCATTTCAGAGCCAAAGGTCACTAATTTGGTGGCTTTCCCATGGAATCGTAGAAGGCCTCAAATATTGCCGGATGTTTTGCATTTAATGATATGGCCTGCTGTAAATACATCTTCAGTCCTTCTGTGTGAACTACATTTGCTGCAGACGAGCTCAAAGTGCACATTTGCTGGAAGACACCCGTCCGTGTTGGTAGAGTAGGGCTTATGCAAAGAAAGGTAGGATTTGCGTTTTACGCACAAATATGTTGACATGCACAGCAGAAGGAGAAAGTAGTGATGGTGATGATTATTCTATTCGTACTGTACTTCCGGTGTATTGTTGCATGAATGTTCTAATAAACGAAGCTGAAATTTAACGAGACATCATGGTGCCCTTGTTAGGAAGGATCTCTCTGGCAGCTTAGACGGCAGTACTCTAAGGGATGTTTTTCAAAATGTGTTGCATTTTAACGCCATGAGTACACACCATGAGGAGCAACAATGTTCATACAATGTTTTGTCATTCTACATCGTGATCATTTTTAATAGGAAATAATATTGATTCTAACTATTTACAGCTTGTTGATTATAGCTTGTACACATACAAAATAGACGTAAATGCTATCAGGTTTTTCTTGTATATTTTTGTGGGACCTGTTTTGCCTTTCTCATATAGAAAGGCTATACAATCACTGCAAAAACCGACTTTTGAACCGAGGCCCGAAAAACCGAATGTCATATACCATTCGACTCAGCTCGACGAGCTGAGCAAATGTCTGTGTGTGCGTGTGTATGACAAATATTGTCACTCACTTTTCTCAGAGATGGCTGAACCGATTTTCACAAAATTAGATTAAAATGAAAGGTCTCATGGTCCAAAGTTCCTGAATTTCATTTGGATTCGACTTCCGGTTCCGGAATTACAGAGTGATATGCACCAAAAATGTGAAATTAATATCACCTAATTTCCTCGAAGATGGTAGAACCGAGTTTCACAAACTTAGATTCGGATTAAAGGTCTCATGGTTCCAAACAAAGTTCCGGAATTTCATATGTATCCATCTTGATAGGCTGATATGCACCAAAAATATGGAAATAGTGCATTAAAAATGTGAATAAAATGTCACTCACTTTTCTCGGAGATGGCAGAACCAATTTTCATAAATTTAGATTCATATAAAAGGTGTTATGGTCTCATACAAAGTTCCGGAATTTCATTTGGATCCAATTTCCGGTTCCGGAATTACAGGGTGATATGCATAAAAATGTGAAAATAATGCACAAAAAATGTGAAAATAATGTCACTCACTTTTCTCGGAGATGGAAGTTCTTAAGATGTCATAAGAATATCCCAATTTTCATTCGGATCAAATCTCTAGTTTCGGAGCTAGGATGCTCAGTATAAAAACGTCAATATCAGGAATACTTTTTCCATAAGCTACCTTTTTATATTGGCTAGTGATTCTCTCTAGTTTGCAGACCATGAGACTCTGTAACCAGATAAACCATTGATAGTCCCATAAATGATTTGCTCAATTTTATCCAAGTCCGACTACCGGTACATTTTTTCACACATTCAAACCGTCATAGAGAACCGTAAATAAACTTGTAGTTCATGTTAGTGTATGGTTGAATAAACCGAATGTCACTATGCCGATATACAGCTTTCGGTACCAGAAGTACCGGCAATAATAATCAAATATGATAAAATGGAGCTCACTTCACTTTCTCGCATATGATTGAATAGATTTTCACTAACTTAAATTCAAATGTAGTGTATCATTGTAGTAGTATTATGCAACAGAAATCTTCAAAAGCATTTTCTGAACTTTTCAAATTGTAGTATTTCGGGGAATTTGTGCTGTAATATACAGGAAAAAGTGAAAATGAGAAAGGCATCATTACCCCACTAGGTATTAGAATTGCTGGAAGAACCGACTTTCGACCGGAGCCTCGGAGACCTATAGTGTTATATATCATTCGACTCAGTTCGACGAGATCGAAAAATGCGCGCGCGCGCGTGTGTGTGTGCGTGTGTGCACTTTTCGAAGACATTTTTACCGCTCAATTTTCTAAGAGGTGGCTGAACCGATTTTAACAAACTTATGCTCGTTTGAAATCTATTGTTAGGCCATTGATCAAGTTCAAAGATCAAATGGCTGTGACTTCTGGTTCCGGAGATATGATGGTATAAGTGACGTAACCGACAAATGACAAAATTCTTGGAGATGACTTAACCGATTTTAACAAGTCTAGGCCCATTTGAATGCTATTTTTAGGCCATTAATTAGGTTAGAAGATCCAATGGCTGTGACTTATAATCCGGAGATATAATGCAATAGGTGACCGTGTTTTTTTTACCGCGCATGTTTCTCGGAGATGGCTGAACAGATTTTAACAAGACTAGGCATGTTTGAAAGCTATTGTTAGGCCATTGATCGAGTCTGAAGATTTTTTAGATTAACATCACATATTAACATACAAACAGGAAACGCCTTGACATTTGCTTGGTTGGAAAAATGATGCCGACTATGTGACATAAACACTGAAGCATGCTTTTGTGAACTACTCGAATCAATCTGAATCAATTGGTGTTGAAAATGAGCCCAAATTAGTGTTCGAAATTATTTAATAAAAAGATAAAACATATTTTCATGAGATTGTTATGAAGGAAGAGATAGGCATTATCACACCACTAGGTGGATTAAGAGGGGTTATATTAGTTTGATTTCATAACAATCTCATTGTTACTTATGAAAATAAAGACTCTTGAAATTGACATTGTTACTCTGAGTACCTTATCTCCGAAACCAGAAGTTGGGTCTGAATAAAAATCGGAATATATGTACTTATGATATCTGAAGTCTTCTCAGTTGAATCTATAATTGTAAAAATCGGTTGAGCCACCTTCATTTCGGAATCGGAAGTCAGATTTCAATGAAATTCACGGGCTTTGCAAAAAACTATGGGACCTTTTATTTGAAACTAAGTTTGTGAAAATCGGTCCAGCCATCTTCGAAAAAATTGAAATGACATGATTTTCACTACTTGATGCATATCACCCTGTAATTCCAAAACCGAAAGTCGGATCCAAATGAAATTTAGGAACTTTGTATGGGACTAAAAAACATTTCTTTAGAATCGTAGTAGTCTGCCGTCTCCGAGAAAATTGAGTGTTTCAAGTGAAACCGCAAGTAATATTTCAAAGCAATAAACTAAAAATGCTTCAACCGGTCACTAGTTACGACGATATGCCTTTTATGCTTACGATATATAAAGTTATGAAATCCAACTCCTCCCTTGGAAGGGTGCGTCGTACTCATTTCAGACCGTCAGGGAGAAACACAAAGCTTCTCCCACGTGACTCAGGTTGGCATTCCACTCCATCATCCAGTCATTCACTTGTAAGATACCCTGATGCACTCCCTGCCCTTCCCCGTTGTCGATATAATTAAGCATAATACAATATAATATAAATTAATATAAAACAATATAATATAATACAATACAATATAACATAATATAATATAATATAACATAGTATAATTCAATATAACATGATATAATATAAGTTAAGCATAGCTGTGTAAAGCATACATGTTAAAATCCTTTCAAAATCACTGTTGCACACTACTTTGCACGCATAAATATCTGTTGGATATCTGTTCTCTGTGATATAACATAATATAAAATAATATGATATAATATAGCACAATATAATATAACATTACACAATATAACATAACATAATGTAATATAATACATTATAATATGATATAATGCAATGCAGTATAATGCCATACAACATAATATAACATAACAAAATAAGACGATAATATATTAAGTAATATGACATGATACAATATATAACAGTTGATGTCGCAGTGTAAGTAATGCTCTTCTTTCGTCGCAGTACTGCAGGAAATGTAATATATCTTTTTTAATAATAATATTAATAATAACAATAATAACAACAACCAATGGAATATAATTCAATTCAATATATAACAAATAATGCAACAAACAACAGAACCACATGTTGCAATATACTATGATAAATATTGCACTTTAGGATGGGCTTCAACCTACAAGCCATTTCACACCCTCTCGTTCTGCTACTAACGCAGAAGGCGATAGCACCCAGTCGACGCCGTTCTATTGACCAAATGTCATCATAGACGCTTGGGGAGGCATGAGATAGGAACTTATAAGGAATTAGCTATCTCACCATTTGACGACCTGCATCAATTTGAAGGCTTGTTCACAACAAAATCTGGACAAATTAAAATTAACATAAAACAAATTTGTGATCTCATAGCAAGTTGCATTTGTTTATTCATTCAATTGTGCATTATTAGTCATTCTAAAACCATACTCAGGCTGCAGGAAGAAACTACGAACTTT
Organism: Malaya genurostris; assembly: GCF_030247185.1. NCBI lineage: Eukaryota > Metazoa > Arthropoda > Insecta > Diptera > Culicidae > Malaya > Malaya genurostris. Next base: position 260,224,243 of record NC_080571.1, read on the forward strand.
GGATTGTCGTCAAGCTGCCACAAGTTGCTGTCAGTATTGGTGTGATTTACCTGCCACCAGATCGGAAAAATGATTTTATGAGCATATGTGCACATGTAGACTCATTGTGCTCGATTTCATCACGTTTCGATCCTCACACTCCTGCACTTCTTTTTGGCGACTACAACCAATCCGGTATTCAGTGGCATTTCTCAGAGAAAGGCTTACCGTACATTGATCTATTGCATTCGCATATGTCAACCGCCAGCAGCGCTCTTTTTGACGGGTTTAATCTAAACGGGTTCAACCAAATCAACGATCTGCTGAATCGAAATGCTCGCCTGTTGGATCTTGTTCTCGCCAATGATATTGCTACACCAATCACCACCGTTTCATCGCCGATTGAACCTCTTACGGACCTCGACGCTGACCATCCCGCCATTGAAGTTTCTCTCAGAATACTGACACCAGTCGTCTTTGAAGAGTCTGCTGTACTGCATTACCCAGATTTTCGACGAGCAGATTACAACGTTTTGAACGATTTACTCTCTCACACAAATTGGCGCGCTCTTGATGCAATTTCCGATGTTAACGATGCTGTAGAGTATTTCAGCGAAGCAGTTGAGTTCGCTATTTCCTGTGCTGTTCCCCCTAAACGACCTACACAGAAGCCACCTTGGTCTAATAATCGGTTACGTGCATTCAAGCGTGCTCGATCTGCTGCTCTTCGAAAATACTGCAACTCCCGTTCTGCTTACTTTAAACGCCAGCTAAATTTTCACAGTAATAGATACCGCCACTACAATCGCTTTCTCTATACTCGATATGTAAGACGAACCGAGGAGAACCTTCGCCGAAATTCAAAACGTTTTTGGTCGTTTGTTAACTCGAAACGAAACGAAACCGGCTTACCGCGCTCTATGTTCTTAGAACAGGAAACAGCCAGCAATGATAATGAGAAATGCATTTTGTTTGCGCAACACTTCAAACATGTTTTCCACGATCATTGCGCCACATCGAGACAGATAGAAGAATCCACAGTTGGTATGCCACGTGACGTGTTTAATTTCGACATACCTCACATCACAGATGACATGGTTACAGCTGCCTTACTTCGACTAAAGTTATCGTTTGCTGTCGGTCCGGATGGAATCCCATCTTGTGTGCTAAAACGTTGTTCTGAAGCCCTAATCCGTCCGTTAGCAATACTATTTAATCTCTCGGTTCAACGAAGTGAGTTTCCCTTGCGTTGGAAGTCATCCCATATGTTTCCGGTCCACAAAAAAGACGACAAGCGTAATGTTGCTAACTATCGAGGAATAACGTCATTGTGTGCTTGCTCCAAGCTGTTTGAAATCATCGTGAACGACATTTTGTTTACGTGTTGCAAAAATTATATAGATTCTCAACAACATGGCTTCTTTCCAAAACGGTCGGTTTCGACAAATCTCATGCAGTTCACTTCAAACTGTTTACGGAATTTGGACTGCGGGTTGCAGATTGATGCGGCTTACATCGATCTTAAGGCGGCATTCGATCGGGTAGATCATGGAATCCTTCTAAAAAAATTGGAGTTACTTGGCGTTTCTACTCGTGCAGTTTGTTGGTTCAGATCCTATTTATCGCAACGCTGTGTGCGAGTTTTAATTGGCTCGGCTATGTCGGATGAGTTTTCGAACCTTTCTGGAGTTCCACAAGGTAGCATACTCGGCCCGCTGCTGTTCTCGATCTACATAAACGATGTGTCTCTGCTTTTGCCACTGGATTGTCGATTATTTTACGCAGACGATACAAAAATTTTTCAAATCATCAAGTGCCTTTCGGACTGCATCGAATTACAAAAAATGCTGAATGTATTCCAAAATTGGTGCTCTAGAAACCTTTTGGACTTAAGCGTCGAAAAATGCAGGATTATTTCCTTCCACCGTAAAAAAGCTCCAGTTGCTTTCGATTACAAAATCTCAGGATGCTCCCTCGCCCGAACAGAGCACATTAAAGATCTTGGCGTGATTCTGGATCGTGAAGTTACTTTCAAGTTACACTATGACAACATCATTCGTAAAGCAAACCGACAACTGGGCTTCATCTTTAAGATTTCGTCCGAGTTCCGTGATCCGTTATGTTTGAGATCCCTATATTGCTCGCTGGTTCGGTCATTGCTCGAATCTAATGCGATTGTATGGTGCCCGTTCCACTCTAATTGGATTACCAGGATTGAGGCAATTCAACGAAAATTCGTGAGATACGCATTGCGGTTTTTACCTTGGTCTGATCCAACGCAGCTACCGTCATACGAGGACCGTTGCCGTTTACTAAATCTTGAACCTTTGGAATTGAGAAGAGCATATGCTCAAGCATCATTTGCTGCGAAACTGCTTTTGGGTAGTGTAGACTGCCCTGCTTTACTCGAGCGACTAAATTTGTATACTCCTGAGAGGCCTCTTCGACAACGACCTTTTCTGCTATTGGAAACTCGTAACACACTATATGGTCAAAATGAACCATTCAGATCCGTTTGCCTACGATTCAATGAATTTGCCGAATATTTTAATTTCAACGTGTCGTCTAATGTTTTTTATCTTAGATTACTTGACCGTTTTCGTGTTGTCTACCGTAATAATGTACTTTAAGTTTTACTTTTACATTAAAATTTTTTATTCATTAAGACATACATTGTCAGATGAACTATAAAATAAACAAATAAACTTTTGAGTTTACTTCAACCTTTAGGGTCTGTGCGGACTTCTCTGCAACCGATTCAGCTGCTTGCGAAACATTTCTATAGTTGTAACGAGCCCAATACTGCTCGATTGGTCACAACTCCGGGCAGCTAGTCGCTTTATACCATTCCAAAACATCTTTAGCGTAATGACAAGATGTCAAATCAGGCTGGAATTGTAAGGGAACATCATGGCTGTGTAGAAATGGTAACACTCGCTTCCTTAGGCATTGTCCACGGTATATTTCCTTTCTGGTAGTGACGGAGCTTTGGCTTGCTCGACCACAGCTGCATATTGCCTGCTAAACAAAACCCTTTTTCTTCGCTCTGAAATGCTCCTCTACGTCGCTCTTTGGCTTAGTAGCATAAAAAGACATTCCGGGAAGCTGCTTAAAGTATTCCAGCATATAAGTTTCATCGTCCATTTTCACGCAGGAAAACTTCGTCAAATATTCGCGATACATTTTGCGAGTGCCGGTTCTAGCCATCATATTCTTTTTATCATTACGATTCGGTACGGTTTTCACCTTGAACGACTTCATACCTTCAAGCACGAAAGTTGGGGTCATTTTCAATTTTCTAGCCAGAGTACGTACCGAAAGATCTGTTTTTTTCTGCAATATTTGCTTCTCCTTCGCGAAAGGTTTAAGAACGTTAAGGACAGTGTTTTCAGAAAAAAACACACTTTTTTTGCAATTTTCCTACTAACAGATCCGGATTTTCATTGCGACCACACACAATTTCTCTTTGCACTTGTTCTTTATTCGACGCCATCTTCGATCTAAAGGCTTGTAGTATCACCAAAACTTGATTTTACAAAATGAACAGACATAGTCATTAGTCTGCGAAATATTTCTCGCCTTGATGATGTATATCTAAAGAATTACGTATTTAGTCCAGATTTTGTCGCGAACAAGCCTTATTCGTTTACTTTTTTGAAAGGACCCACCATGATCTATTTACGCTTGATTCGAGGCCGCATTCCAAATTCCGAACGGACTTATGATTGTTCAAACTTGTTGAGCAATTATTGAATTGCTTGATCGGTTAGGTTATATATAAGATTGTTTCACCGAAATGAAAGAGTTTTGTGATCATCTCATAACTTTCAAACGTGCCCAAGCAAGTTTTGTGTACGTTTTATCGGTTATATCTCTGATAGGATTATATTTCTAAAACTATCATATATGTGCTTCATAACCAATATGAACATGATCTCTGATCCTTAAATGCGCCGTAGTATGTCCAAATTAGTTCAGCAATCTCCGAGGAAACTGCGCGGATAGATGAGAGTATGCTTTGTCGGTTACGTTACTTAAACGATTGTATCATCGGAACAAGAAATTTTTGCTATGAAACTTTTTAATTTATTAAATAACTCAATAGTAGCTTAAACAAGTCCAAGTCTGAGCAAATTGAACGAAAAAAGTGCAGTTTGTCGGTTATGTCACTTATAAGATAGTATCTCCAAAACCGATAATGATCGTCATGACTCGTCTAAACCTGATCAATGGGCTTATAGTTGCTTTTAAATATGTCTAAGTCCGTCAAACCATCTCCGAGCAAATTCTGTGAATAGTAAAGGGTGCGGTAGAATTGGCTACCTTTGATGTTAAACCACTGAAGGAGTCATTTTCGCAAATTTCCGATAGAATCGATTTATGATCATGATGTTCTTCGCTCCCTAAAAATGCGCTCTCAAATTCTAACAGTTGGTGCAACCGTTGGTGATGTCTGCAGTAAAAAAAGGTTTTACTACAGTCTATGTAAAAGAAGCTTTGGATGTTCCTTGTTTTGTTTGCCGGATTTCGAACCGGTTTCTTATCGATTGGGCTTTGATACCCAATGTGCTGACATACTTAATACAAATCACGTAACTATCATTGAATGGAAACGGAAGATCCGGATCTCCGATGTACTTCAAACGGTGTGGGAGTAAATCAACGAACCAACGCTAGCAGCTGGCTCCGCTCTGAATGCTAACAACATTTTGGCAGAACTCGGTCACGAGTGCAGATTTGTTCTGATTTTTACGACCGCCTTCAATCCGACCTCCGGATGGGAAGAACTGCCCGGCACGGCTCACTGCTTCAGCTGATGCTATTATGTTTTCGTCTGCTACACTTCGAGCTGGTTGAGGAAAATGAACCTTTATCCGACTGATGCGAAAATTTTCCGCGGAAGATGTTTTGGCCATTCAATTTGGGAAATGGCACCATTTCTATTCAATTGCATTGAGCTGATGCCATTTCCGAATGTGGTGCTGAATTGAAGGAAGAACGATTTGTACTGATGCATTTTCTTAGGGGGAAACGTTTTTTAATGCATTCGAATAGAATTAACCTTTAATTGAGTAATGTTATTTGGGAAGTACATTCTATCGGAGTTGTTTCAGCAAACTTCTTGTAATTGATCTGATTATAAAATGTATAAGTCACATGAATGAGTAAATACATTTCTGTATGATTGTACTACTGCTGAACAGTTCCAGCGGAAATCACGATACTTAAACTAAAATTTTGTTTTATTTTAAATTTGACTTAGATTTTGCATAAGCATTCTTCATGACCAAAGAGAACAATTTACTTTAGCAGTTTATCATTCTGAATCAAGCCAATGAATTTGAACAAATATCTTTTGGAAAGCCGGGAAGGCATGTGAAATCTGACCCCGAAGAGAATTCATAGTTTTATACCACATTTGAAAGAAATTGGACTGGAGGAAATTTTCCCAAAATTTCAAACCATTCACGACCACATTGACCAAGCTAGGGTGATTCTATTGATTTTAATTTTATTTGATTTTGAAGCAAAGGCTCCACCGAAAAGTTAAAAAAAATCAGAGATGATTTACGTATAGTAGAGATGTTACCAGTTTTTTTCAAAATTTGCGTTAGAAAATATTGAAAAATTTTCAAATTTATCATTGACATACTTTCTATTTTGTTACCACTCCGAATTGTTTAAAATAAAAAATAATATTTTTGAACTCGTATTTTTTTAAATTGGGAACGACCACAATATTTGAGCTGCTATCAACCATGCATTTGCATTGATGTTCTGTTAGAAGGGAATGCATGGTGCACAAAATACTAAGACTAAGCACCAAGCGTTTCCTTCTAAAAGAGCTTCAACCATAAACTAATATGACCTACAAAATTGTATGACTATGGTTTGCAAAGTGTAGAAAATTGCTAGTCAATTTAAAGAATTGGTAACTTATGGAAAAAAAATTCTTGAAACTTGACATTTTTACACTAAACACCCTACCTCCGAAACCAGGGATTGGATCCGAATGAAAATTTTTGTATTGCATCTTTAGACTTTTCAGTTGAATCTAAGACGGAGAAATATAGATTCAGCAATCTCCGAGAAAAGTATTGGCATTATTTTCACATATTTGGTGCATATCACCCTGTAATTATGGAACCGGAGGTCGCATTCCAATGAAATTCTGGAACTTGAATGGGACCGCAAGACCTTTCATTTGAATCTAGGTTTGTGAAAACCGATGCAGCTATCTCAGAGAAACGTGAGTGACATTATTTGTCAGATACACACACAGACATTTTGTTGGAGCTGGCACCACCCTTTGAGATTTGAATGAAACTTTGTGAATGTGTTGACTTTGTCACAAAAAGCTACATTGTTTATTTTGTTTCACCAAAACTGATCTCCGCCATCTAACATTTTTTTTGAACTAGTGGTTATTTTGACATTGGTAACCTTAATTTTATCACAAATAGCCATTTTGCATACTTTGTTTTTTTCCAAAATTGATCTAGACCGTCTTTTGGAAGGGCTAAACTTTGTTTACGATTTTTTTTTCAATCATTGTCGCAAAATGACAAATCCTACATAAAAGTGTTGTACCAGCGATGTTTACAAAAATTAGTTCAATTATTTTTTAAAAATTTTGGAAAATTTTCAAATCGAGTCCTACACTGAAAGTCAGTCGATATTTAAAAATTTACAAAGAGCACCATTTTCGATTTGAATGAAATTTTGTCTCGAAATAGATAGTTATGTGCTCTACCAACTGCCCAGAAAACCATTTCGTACCTATATCACAAGCTGTGATCGCGTTATGCGTTTTGTTACATGTTATAATTAAATCGCAGAGCATACTGTAAATATGGTCTATGCGTGCAAAAGTGGAGGCGATATACATGCAATTTCTGAAAATCAAAACCTTGATGCAATGTAGTAAAGCAATTAATGTGATTCAGTTTATCGGTTCCAGTGATTTTCTTTTGCAATGTATGCGATCATAAGTATATTTTTTGAGAGTTTATTCAAGTGCCTATAGGATTCTAACCATACATCCTCCGAACACGATCCATTTTCAAATTAGTTTCGTCGAAAGGGTAATTTCGTCGAATTCTTCAAAAGTCTTCCTATCGTGATTGGAATTGAAATAAAGACAAACGAAAAATGATAATGTTTATTCCCGTTTTGTTTAACTACAATCGTACTTCTGAAATAATCCCGAAAGACTTGCATGATTTATTTATTTTATTTTATTTTTTTCATAATCTTCAAAACGAGATTTCCAAGAAAACTTGTTGACTTTATTCGAATATCTACCAGGTAATTGTTTGTGGTATTTCCCGATAACTGAGTGTAAATGAAAAAAAAATCGAATGCTGCTCCGCCACATCGTTTTGCTCGTGTGCTAGCCGACCTCGCTACTGCTCGTTCGGACCTAACTGAAGTGAAGAAACCTAGCTTTGAATAGACCGAAGCGGTTACAGGTTTGTAAAGGCTGTCTCAGAAAGTATGGACGCACTTGATTTCGCTGTAAATAATTCACAAGTGTTAGATATTCAAATTTTATTCGATATACTGATAATATTAGATTACAACAACAGAATATTATTCTCAACATTCGCTACTTAGCCATTGTAGACTAGCTGGCGCACATTCTTGCGAACGTTCCTAATTAAATTCCGTACAGACTTCTTGGCGACAAGTTTTGACACTTTTTTCCAATCTGTTTCGAACTGTTGAATGGTTTCGGCTGCCGAGACATGTTTCCTAAGATGTGCCTTCGTTAATGCCCAAAATTCCTCAATTGGTCGAAGTTGTGGGCAATTTGGTGGATTTATGTCTTTTGGGACGAAAGTGACATTTTTGGTAGTATACCATTCTACCGTTGATTTCGAGTAGTGGCAGGAAGCAAGATCTGGCCAGAAGACAACAGGATCCTTGTGGCTTCGAATCATTGGTAGAAGTCATTTTTGTAAACATTCCTTGATGTATATTTCGCTGTTCATTGAAGCAGTGGTGATGGAGGGTTTTGAAATCTTACCGCAGCTACAAATTGCTTGCCAGACCAGAGCTTTCTTACCAAATTTTTCGACTTCAATCGCTGTCTCTTGTACAGCTTTCGAACCCTCGGCCTGATCGATGCTTCTTGTTTCGGACTACGTTTTGGTTGTTTCTGCTTCTTTAACTGAGGGTTAGCAGGACCTTTTTTTCAACCCGTTTTCGGATTATCCTCACCAAACTTCCTGATTGCATTTCGCACGGCTTTTTCACTTACTCCTTCCATTTTTGTTATCTTTCTCAGCGACAGTCCGCGTTCTGTGCACCATTTGTACACAATTTTTCGACGTTGTTCTGCTAAAAGTCCACGCATTTCGAAACAAACTAATGAAAACGAATAAACAACTGCACAAGTGGTTAGAGAAGAGTGTAAACAACAGGACGTAGCCATAAAAACTGACAGATTCTGAGCCATTGCGAAATGACAGTGGGTTTTGGTTGCGTCCATACTTTCTGGGACAAGAGGCCGCCGCATCCGATGGCGGGTCGGCGGCCAACTCAGCTAGTGTCGCCGAGCCATCTTTGCATCGGTTATGTGGCTGCGCCACATTCAATTATCCAGGAGACATAAAAACAACAAGATAATTTTGATGAATAACCAGAATTTGCAGTTTTCTAATTCATTATGTGGAACGAAATAGCCCATTCGGCGAAATGGCTTTCGGCGAATAGGATTTCTAGTCGGTGTTGATCAGCATGCATGGATCAATGAAATTTGCATAATGTGAAACAACGCGTTATTTTCAAGCAAATTTCAAAGTCTGATATCTGAATTCGTCCTGATCACCAGCGGAGTAGCAATACACGGAAGATCTACAATCCTAATGCTAAACTCGTTTGGTGCTTTTGGAACCGAGAATCGGAATAGCCAAACTGTGATTGTTCGATCTTGAACTAAAAACAGTTGCAGGTCTGGATTTTATAAGATCAGCTTTCGTCCCTTTTTGTATCGTAACTGGCATTACGGTTTCAAATGTGTAATACTCATCTCACAGAAATTCTTTAGTCGAATATCGAATCTTGTTTAAAATCTATAGTAGTCGGAAAGTCTGCGCTACAAACAGTATCCAAAATTGTGAAAATTTGTGAAACCATCTCTGAGAAACTCTCAGCAGTTATTTAACAAGAAGTTTTGTCAACATTCGTCACAGTTACGTTCAAATTCCGTAAACCTTCATCAAATATTTGAATTGAATTGGAACACATTTTGTAAAGATATTTTGCAAATTTATCTGTAAATACTAGAACCTATTGAATTTTGTTGCCGGAAAAATATAGTCATCCAAAGCAATACATTCCAAACACTAGAAGATGTCTCTCTTACTGGCGATCAATGTCGACGAATATCCGATTGGGTGATAATGAACAGTCTCGTTAGCCGACACCAGCAGACGTCATTTGGTTGACGAGGAAAAAAACCAGAGCAACGTAAAGATCGCCTCAAGTGTGTACGCGCAATAAACTCCGGTAGGGTGGAGTAATTTGCTTACCATGATAATACTGCTAACACTGAAGGCGTAACCGCCGAGAAGGTCCTCGGTGTTCAAGTACACCAAGTAGAACGAGTGGCACAGCACATTGGACACGAACAGCATGGCGGTCCGGTAGAGCAGTCCTATCCTGGAATGCGAAGGGAGAGAGTGAGAAAAAAAAGAGAGAGAAATTAAATTACACTGCATAATCAAACAGGGCCGGTCGACAAGAAGTGGGGTGAAAATTGGATAATAGTTTATATATAGCGTGATAAATTTGTAGAGTTTATGGGAGAAACTGATTATTGATTTCGTCCACGGTAACGCGAAGAAGTGCAGCTATTACGGAAAAAAAGTTTATCTAGTTTTAAAGCTTTTTTTGGTTATGAGGAACAATTCGGTCGGATCCACTAAACTGGATTTTTTCATTGCGGGATACAGGAATCTCCATGTACTGAATTTTACACATAGTTGAGCGTTTACATGAGCTCTAAAATCTATTTAACTTTATGCTACATAATTTGCAGCAAACGTAAGTCGTTTGACGATCGTTGATGTTTTATTAAAACGAATCTCAGAATCAATTGAAATTCATTGATGAGAAAAAAAAACATGCTCAAACTATCATCACAGCTCATCGGTTTTCAACGAGCGAGAAAGAAGACTTTACCATTTAATTTCTGTACTGCTTCTATCATATTAAATTTGGTTTGGCATAAGTAGCTCTCGAGACGCTAGTGATTACGAACCCGTCTACCTTGACGAGAGATTTCAAAGCAGTTTACTGAATTCTGTTTGTTGCAAGGGAGTTCCCAGCCGAAAGCACTTGAGCAGTCCAACTAACGATGGAACACGAAAATAATTTCTGTTGTACTTCGTTCCGAAAAATCCGAAACCGAAACTGTTGCGGTTCGAATGAAGTCAGACAAAATTTATGATAATCCGATGCATGAGAGCAGAATAATCTTTCAAAAACCCGCGATTACCTCGGTCAGATTCGGTCCACTTACCAGCGAAATAAAATGTGTAGTGGATTGGTTTATTTCGGGTTTGGAGGTGCACGTAAAAAAAACTTCTACAACCACTTTGATGAATTGCGAATTCAATCAACTGGAAGGAAACTTTCACCGGGGCGATTGTCCCCTGCGCTGTTAAGTTGATGCACATAAAATTGGAGCAAAGTTTAAGTGTGCTGAACTGCATTTTAGTTTCCCGACTTCACAGCATGTTGGCACGGCAGAGAAAACGAAAACCCATTAAAATGAGACCAAAGTTTTCCTGAGTCCGTGTAATCTAGGGGGACTAAGTTCCACAGTTGGTTCAGTATTTAGACATTTTTATCTGGGAATGCACACAAGGAGCAAAAAAAAAACCACGATATAGCTTTACTTTCACCATGGTTTTGTTGAAATATTAGCTAAGTTCAACGTAAATAAACTCTTTTTTATATTTGTTAGTGAATGTATATTCGAGACACTTTAGGATGCTATCAACATTGTGTTTCTTCGTGCAACTGTGCAAAAGCTAAATTGCTTCGAATTCGATGACTTTGCCGGACTGCGGTTAGCTCTTGTAGTTGAATTTTATGCTTCATTTTTCCAATGATAATCGAGAATGTTCCTAGAACCAACATTTCTTTATTCATACGTTCGTTTCGTATAAAATTTGCACCAACAACCATCAATTGATAGCTCCCGAGCCGAAACACGGATCCAGGTGGAATGTGAAAGTATTCTTAAAGCCAAAATTTTTTGAGAATTCAATGTCAATTACATACAGTAAAAAGTAATGAAAGTTACACGACATATAAATTAGTAGTACTACGAAATAGACATCAGATGAACTAAAAATTTGATTGAAAACCATCGTCGTAAGATGTAAAATTAAATATGAGTAGATTTTTCAATGATTAGGACTGTAGACCTTAGTTTTTTTTTAAAGTATATTGAAAATAAACTTTACATTCAGTTCCCTAATCCTGCATGAAAACAGATGTAGACTTTCAAAAAACTTTCTTTTCAGTCTTTTAGCTACTATTTTCGAGATTTTTGTAATAAAATATCAAATTTCCTATAGCGAAAACACGAAAACTTCATCGCAGATTCTGGTATATTCTCATCCAGAGGCAGGTTCAGCAACTATTGTTGGGGTGGTCATGCCCTCCCAATATTTTGGCAACTGGAATAAATATTTGGAAATATGCTAGAAATATCTCATGATATGAAACTTTTTTATGTTATCCCCGTTGTTCGTCTCCGTAATCGTGCATATTTCTTAATTATGTTACTAATTTTTTTAAACTAATTTACTACAATGTGAAATGTGCTATAATTTACCACCTTCAAATATTGGTTATAGTAGGAAAAATGTTTGGGATCATGTCAAAACATTCGGAAGAGAAATTAAACTTGCTTACTGGGAACTTTTTATTTGCTCTAACCTCTCCGCTCCTTTTATAAAAATGGGGGCGCTGTCCAGAGGAGAGAGGCTCACAGCGGCAAATTGCACACCACAAGTGACAGTACATTTCGAGAAGGTTTTTTGCTCGAAAGTTAGTACAAAGGAATCCATAGAAAGATCCGCTCAGAAGATTCACACGAAAGTTTTTCATTTTCGGCTCGATTGAGCTGATATCAGTTTGGGTATTGTATCGAGTTTGAGTACGACGCGAATGCAAAATCCGGTCAGAGTTTGTGTTAACACATAAAGCAGTCTTGAATTCAATTTATACTAAGCACTACTAATGAGCAACTGACAGAGAGAAAAGTTGAAAATGTACGAAGTAGCGAAAAATGAAATATGCAAAAGTATGGCCCAGAGGGAGGACTCGAACCATCACTTTTCTCCTTTCCGGGGGGACGCTCTACCAACTACGCTACCCTGGAGCATGTGTAGAACATGCTCCAGAACTCAACAGATGAAATGTTCTACACATGTTCCAGGGGGTAAGCCTAGGTGGTAGAACATCTCCCCAGCAAGGAGAAGGTTCGAGTCCTTCATCTGACCGGTACTTTTTCGTAGTTTCATGCATTTTCAATTTTCTCCGTCTGTTGTTCATTAGTAGTGATGGGTATAGATTTAGGTTAAGGTGACGACGTCTCAATTTATGTAGTAATATGTTATCACATAGAAGTTATGGCAAGATGTTGAGATGTCTAATGTTAAACGGTCACTTGCACTACACTCCAATTTGAACTGCCCTGCACTGATGAGTCCAAGAGGAAGCGTAAAAAATAATAAAGACGGTTATGTGCCCTAGCACAAAATTTGGCTAACCCCTAAATGACCAAAACTGCATCGGCCAGAAAAAGTCGAAAACACGTTTTCGTTTGACACGTCAGAAAAGACATTGCACTCCGTTGCAAAATAAAAAGTGTTCTGTAAGTAGCAGAAACCAAAAAAACGGAAAGACTTCCATTCCGAAAAATCAATTACTTTCATCAACATATATTCCTAAAATGAAAGCTTTTGATGTACTGAAAAAAAACATAATCTAGTAACTGTGATAATCTACGATTTCGAGCCATTACATACTGAGTATTTTTCGTTCCTTCCGAAAGCGATAGTCTCCTATCAAGTCGGATGAAGAGGAACAATCACCTGTTTCATTATTTATCTGAGCAGTCATTGACATTTTACTCGTTTGACATAAAATCCCACATAAATCCAACCTGTCAAGGTTTTCCAAAAAGGTTCATTAATTTACAAAAAAAAAAATTGACGAAATTAGTAATGATTTAGAGGAGTGGCGTGATTTTACCCCTTTTCAAGTAATGCTTCTAGAAAAAAACCTGTTTAAATCCACCTAGTGGTGTAATGATGCCTTTCTCATGTCAATCATACTATCATATATAATACTGTGGTAAGGAGTGTATCCAAAAAAGGCTATCCACAAATTTTTCTTTTAAAAACGATATTTTATTCAAACTAAAAAATTGATCCTTTATTGTACGAGGTTGAACTTGAGCATAAAGAAAACCGGATGAAATTCAAGTTATTCCTTCACAAGTTTTCGAACTTTTGATCGAACGCTCTTCATCAAGTTCCGGACAAGTGTTACATAGCATTTTTTGAACGCTTGAGTCCAAATTTTTTTGAACTCCTGCATGTTCCCAGCTGTCTAACCAGTCTTCTTGAACACCCTCTTCACGATTGCCCAGTAACGTTCGATGGGTCGAAGAAACACTCAGATCGATAGATTTCTGCATTTATAGTTCCGGTAGTGTGAAAAATGGTTGACTTCAAACCACAGGAACATATTGCTTGCCATACCAGTACCTTTAGACCGAGTTTCTCCACTTGAATCGACCTGTCCGCATCGCTCACATCCTCCCCAACGACAACAGTAAAGTATTGTGGACCTGGAAGGGTTTCTGAGTCCTCCTTTACATAAGTCTCATCGTCCATCAAAACTCATGCATCCGGACACTGCAAAAGACGCGAATACATTTTCCGGGCCCTTATTGCTGCTTGCTTCTTCTGTTTTACACTTTGTTCCGAGATTTTCTGCTTCCTGTATGTCTTCAGGTGATTTCGCCTCTTGATACGCTGGATCATTCCGACACTGCTGTTTTGGCAAAATCACGTATTGACATTGATTTGTTCTTCATGATTAGAGATACAACTTTCTGGCCCAGTTTCGGGTTGGAAGAACCGGGTTTTCTGCCTCTTCCTGGTAGCTCATCCTAAGAATAATGTACAACACAAATGTATGTGTATAGCTTAATCTCGATACACTCCTTATTCTTCAAAATAATTTTCTTCGATTCTTAAAAGAGTAACCGAAATCGGTTTGTTTGACCGTCTACTGATAAAAACTATCAATTGGAGAAGATTTGAGGCCGATTTATAAAACTTTTCACGGTTTTCGCCTTCTTCAGTGATGGTATAAGATTTTTAACACACTTTACCCTAGTCGGATCCGGATGAAATTCAAGAATTACGTATGGGACCACAGGACCTTTCATTTCAATATAAGTCTATGAAATCGGTCGCGCCATCTCCGAGTTAGTGCACTTATTTTCACAATTTTTTGCACATTTTACCCCATGAGTCCGACAGTATTGATGATGTATGACGAGAATGATGACAGTATGTATGACAGTTTGAAAGTTTTAATACTCATTGACCCATAATTTCGGAACCGGAAGTCGGATCTGGATGAAATTGCGCAATATCTTTTAAGAAAATGAGAGCTTTAATTTGAACCATGATTTGTGAAAATCGATTTAACCGTTGCTGAGAAATCGAGTTAGTTCCGGTTTTGGAGCTTTTCTTTACTATTATCGCTGCTTCCGGGTGCAGAAACCGAGGACTGTTAGTCCCAAAGTGGATCTATATATTAGCTAACTAACCAATCTGCCAACAAGATAAATTTAGTAGTAAGTTTTATAAAAATGTGCACCTCGGTTCGCCATCGCTTGTGGAAAAATACTCATGAAATTGAAAATTTTCACTAATCGCTCTGTAATACCGGAACCGAAAGTCGGATCTGGATCAACTTTTCAGGGACTTTTTAAATGAATTTCAAGACCTTTCATTTGCATCTTAGTTTGTAAAAATCGGTTGAGAAACTTCCGAGAAAATTGAGTGCGCATTTTCTTATAGATTTGCACATATTTCCTTGTAATTCCGTATCCGGAAGTCGGATAAAGATTAAACCAGCAATATTTCAATCCAACACGAAATTCTCATTGACAACTAATTTGTTATTAAAATCAGAAAATTTGTTTCTATTTTCTATCACCATCAGTACTGAAGGACAAAGAACACAAAAATGAAATTGGTTTAATTAACAAGTTTATTAGCCAAAAACCATGAAAAGTGTCAAAGCAAAACAATCCATTAAAAAGCTAAAAAGGACAGTCTTGTTGAAACTGCTTGCAAATTGTTTTGATGTTTTTCGCATGTGTTACGATATAGCCATATATAGATTTCTAAACCGATATGTGAAAATGACGTAAACTGTTAGTGGAAAGTGTATTTATTCAGAATTTGTGCGCATTTGAAGCGATTGTGGGTAATAATGGTTTTACGCTGAAGAGTGAAGTGAGTTTCGACTGTTGCACTCTAATTGTATATGTCAAATGATGTTTTTTGTATCTTCTAACATTCCGGGCTACGCCGTCCGGTGTAATACTTGTATTCGGTTTTTCGTTTTCCGAGTGCTCAAAGTTTCAGTGAGAGAGTCGAATGAAGAAAACAGCGACTTAGAAGAAAAGTGTTCAAAAAGAAGTTTATGTTTCGCTTATGTTTATTTTCTCCAATACAACATCGTATTTATACCTGCCAATATAGAAAAGACTACCGCGACTGAAATATTTTTCGGTAGTAGTGTGCCATCTAGTGGCTAGTAGCCATTACGGTGTTAACGTTTTTTCGGTGACAAAGCGCCATATATGCAGAAACCAATTCAACCATTTATGTTGGTTGAAAACAACGTTTTATTTCTCTAATTCAACTAAAAAATTAGTTGAATGGAAATGACAGCACGTTGAATTGGTGAATTCAACTAAAAAAATATCCATTTCAACAAATATTTTATTATTATTAAGGGAATCAGAAATAAAAAATCTAAATTAGCAAAAGTAAGATTTTTTTAGTTGTCTCAAAAAATAACTAACTAAAATCAGAAAATCAACTAATTTTTTCACTAAAATGCTGATTTCGGTCTTTCCGTGAGTGTTTAAGTATTTGAACCAATCGTGGTTTATGCAGTATGGATTTGGTTAGCGCTTTTATGACGCTAAAAAAATTTCAAATTAAATTTCGAATACAATATTGAAGCAAATTTTTTGGTTAGGTTCGAATGAGTTGCTCAAACTCACAAGTAGAGGTCGTGCTCTAAATAGATGATAAGCTTGTTATTAGACTGAACACTTGAACTAGATAAATATACATTTGAAAGATAAACAGAACAATCATTTACTCAATTGAATTCATTGTCAAAGGATGTGAAGCAGTGAAATTTATAGTCACAAAAATGAGCGATAAATTGGATCTTAATAGTTAGAATCATCAAACAAAAGTGGTAATATGAATATAAAAACTGAATTGACGATAAAATTATCACTATTGCAACTGAAAGCACATATCACCGGCCCTTAAAGTTATTGCTGTCATTTCGTTCAGCTTGTCAGAGGAAAAGTAGAGACCGTACACAGACTGCAGACGATGTCGGATGTTTTGAAATTAAATTGCGGTTTTAGCACAGTCCCTGCTGCTACAGGTGGCCATCAGCAAGCAATAAAAATGTGTTCCTAGCTAAACGTTCACCCCCAAATCAGTGCCTTACCTTCTCAGTATGGAAGTGTTGTGCTTGTCGTGCTTTTTGGCTAGGTACAAAAGTTTCTTCATCAGGGTCAGAAACAGCAATAAAAACAGTATCACAAACAGTAACTCGATGACGATGAAAAGAATGAAACCGAACGAGTCTGTAGTGTGCCACCAGTGTGTCGGTGCCTCAACCATGACACTGTAAACCAGGGGTGTCGATGTGGCACAGAGAATCGGAAGGAACCAGCTTAGTCCGATGCTGCCCGAAATTCCGGTGGCCAGGGTGCTGGTAGCGGCCGTCAGCTTCCGGGGACCCAACTCAGTCGTCACCAGTACGGTGATGGCAATCAGCGATGACGAGCTGAGGAGCAAAAATGCGGTCAGCAGAGCGATAACCACGTTGTACCATTCCTGGAATGAAAGGACGAGAGAAAAGATTGTTTAAAACAAAAAAAAAAGTATTACAATGCTAGTTTCCACATCTATAACCTTAATCTAAAATAGCTACTCGGATGAAATCCGTTCGGTTACAAATTTTATTTCACTGTAGCGAACGGTGATTCTGACGAAAATCATTGCGATTATTCGATCATTTGCTAAATGTTTCCGTTTATTGATGATGAGGACGTTGAAAGGATGAATGAGGAAAAGACCATAAATTTCATTTTCACTTGATTGATGGTAATGCCATCAGGCATTTGGATCCTCTGGGCTCCTTGCTGGTACCATACTTATAAGAGGACCGTACACAAAGTAATGAATAGCATCATTGGTCACACACAACACAATCAAGCGAAAGCTTTCCGAGGAAGTACTTCCTTCGGCATATTAGCCATTATACGTGGAATGACTGCAGGAAAGGAGGTTGTACAGCCATAAGTGTACGTTTGTCGGAGATGAAAGGAATAGGCCTAGGTCTCCCGGGTGATGGCTAGCCCAGCCGGCCCGGGTTGTTGTGTTAGTTTGATTGAGTTGGTGTCCCGAATAACACATATTCATTCGGGACAGTTTACGATTTGATGAGGATGGTGGCACTTATTAACCAATTTGTGATATGTTGGGACTGATTGGCTGACGAAGCGTTAATCTGATTAGAAGTCAAAATCTGTCTGAATGTCGGATTGAAGAGGATTAAAACGACAACGGAGATAATGAATTGATCGTTTATGAGTTGAAGCAATTAGTGATACTTATCAAGATTGTCCTTCTGTTGTTATGTAATTTGTCGCTTTAGTTGCTGTTAAACCTTTTGGATTTGAAGAGCGTTTATAATTTCAATAAATTGGCTTATCATTGCTAGTCCTAGACTAAAGGATGTATTCGTTAAAAATGATAGGTACATGTCGATAGAACGATAAAAAGTTTGAAATTGGCACTAATAATGGCCAAAAAAGATTTCAAAGACGTCCAAACATGTCAATTCGAGATGAGCTAAAAAGCCGATGGTGTCAGTCGGTTTCACGCAGAAAACCGTGAAAGGTACTGTGTTACATGTTTAAAAGAAGCAAAAAGCCCAAAACTGAAATGAAAAGCAATACATTCATACGAAGTGGCTAATTCAATCATGCTGCATTATCAAGGATACCAAAAATTCTAAGTTCGTTGTTCCCTGAGGATAGTCGAAGAAAGAATTTATCAAAATTAGCAAAGAAGTTCCTAATTCGGCAGGCGATTTGCTGATGTGGTGAAATATGGGCTCCCTTCATCACTCTCGGATCAATCAATGGTGTGTTTTATATGAACGGTAAAAATGAGTTACTGCTATTATGATTAAAATATTGATTGATCAGAAAATGCGTTACTTGAGGAATGTATTTTATATAAAACTTGTAACTTCAATGTAACTTCCGATATCACTTTGAACATTTTTAATCAAGTGATATGATGGATAGCTTAGTTGTTTAAAACAGGAACTACCTTAAGTGTTTACTTGATTCTGATTCAATTAATAAAGACTGTCCCAGAAAGTATGGACGCAACCAAAAACCGCTGCCATTTTGCAATGGTTCGGAATCTGTCAATTTTTATGGCTCCGTTCTGTTGTTTACACTCTTCTCTAACCACTTGTGCAGTTGTTTATTCGTTTTCATTAGTTTGTTTCGGAATGCGTGGACTTTCAGCAGAACAACGTCGGAAAATTGCACAGAACGCGGACTGTCACTGAGAAAGATAGCAAAAATGGAAGGAGTAAGTGAAAAAGCCATGCGAAATGCAATCAGGAAGTTCGGTGAGGATAACACCTTTGAGGATAAACCGAAAACGGATCGAAAAAAGGTCCTGCTAACCCTCAGTTGGATAAACGTATACTGAAGGCGTTCGAGCAAAAGAAGGAGGTTTCAGTTCGGGATGTGGCCAAAAAAGTAGGCACTTTGAAGTCAAATGTTCTGTGTGCTAAAGAACGTTCGAATTTTCGAACCTACAAGAAGCAGAAACAACCAAAACGTATTCCGAAACAAGAAGCATCGATCAGGCCGAGGGTTCGAAAGCTGTACAAATCGATTCTTGCTCGAAATTTGAACTGCATAATCATGGACGACGAAACCTACGTTAAACTCGATTACAAGTCCTTGTCGGGACCACAATATTATACGGTGCGAGAAGGGCAAATTTTAAACCAGTCCGAGACATCGATTGAAGTTGAAAAATTTGGTAAGAAACCTATGGTCTGGCAAGCAATTTGTAGCTGCGGTAAGATTTCGAAACCCTTCATCACTACTGCTTCAATGAACAGCGAAATATACATCAAGGAATGTTTACAAAAACGACTTCTACCCATGATTCGAAGTCTTCTGGCCAGATCTTGCTTCTTGCCACTACTCGAAATCAACGGTAGAATACTACCAAAAATGTCACTTTCGTCCCAAAAGACATGAATCCACCAAATTGCCCACAACTTTGACCAATTGAGGAATTTTGGGCATTAACGAAGGCACATCTTAGGAAACATGTCTCGGCAGCCGAAACCATTCAACAGTTCGGAAAAGATTGGAATAAAGTGTCAAAACTTGTCGCCAAGAAGTCTGTATGGAATTGAATGAGGAACGGTCGCAAGAAGGTGCGCCAGCTAGTCTACAATGGCTAAGTAGCAAATGAGAATAATATTCTGTTGTTGTAGTCTAATATTATCGGTATATCGAAAAAAATTTGAACATCTAACACTTGTGAATTATTTACTGCGAAATCAAAGTGCGTCCATACTTTCTGGAACAGTCTTTAATTCGAAATTGACGTCAGAAAAGATAATGAGCGGACTAAGCGCGGCTATACCTTTTATTTGAATGAAAGCGAAACTGCTTAGCAAACATAATATTTTAAGCATCGTCGTTTTTCGGAACCGCAATATTTAAAATATAAATTAAAATGATTCAGATTAATTGAATTGAAATTAATTTTCAAAAGAAATTCGCTATGTGCTTTTTACTATTTTGCTATTCAAGGGCATGGCATTGGAGTCATTACTTAAAGTCAAAAAGTTCAAAAACAAAGGAATAATGTAAAAAATACAATCATTCACACCATTTTATGTAATTCATAACGCCTAATTTTATGTTGCAAAGAGCTTCATCATAGCAGAAACACGTCTGAAGTTATACCCATCAATGTAAATTACGTTACGCTTAAGGAGCAAGACTCTTTGCAAGCGTAAGAGTAATGTCAACAATGTGTGCGTAAAAACAAATTCCGGCGCTTCTTTTCCTGATTTTAATCAACAAACCTTTCATATGGTTGAAAAATAAACCTATCAGTTCATTCTGCTAAAAACTGCAATTCAAGGAATGCGAAAATCTTAATCTAAAACTCTTCCGTTTTCATTAAAACTGCTCGAGAAAATTTCAGTTTCAGCTTACTTTCACTAACACTAACATTAGCAACAAACACATTCCTATATGGATTTCCTCTTGCAGAAATTATTGCGATATAAAGATTTACGTACCTTCTATAGGTAAACCCGCAAAATAGGAACCTTTAATTTAACACACGAAAGGCAATGGATATGGAATGTTGTCATAAAACTATTCATTTTTCCGAAAAACTGCTTTTGTAACAGAAAATATTGAGTTTTGTTTATTTTGTGTAGCGCAGTTTAATACAATTGCATTGTAGCAGTGTTGCTAGCTGTTTTTATTAGGGAATTAAAATCCACATCCATAAAACGTAAGCAATTTCCCATCAAACGTTGGTGAAAAATTGATCAGAACTGATATTTCATCCAAAAAGTCAGGCTTAACATTCATTTGAGAATAAACTATTGTTTGAAACTCAATCGTGCATGCCACTTTGATAAACTGGTAGCACTGCATATATGAATACATAGATCTATGACATACGTACCAAATAAAATGTACGTAATACACAAATTACCAACACAAGTTAACTTGGTTTGCTCTTGATCCTTAAACTTAGGTGAAATTTGTTCAAATGGTTCATGATTCGAGAACTTCCAATCATGGTGTATTTTAATATCATGATAATTACCTGTTTTCCCCAAACCACGACTCGTTTCGTTCAGTTTTAGAATTCGAATTTTGTCCGTATAGAAGAGTATCCTAAGGGGTGTCTCTTGCTATTCATAAGTAAACACTCAGATTTTTTCCCAAATTTCGGCAAAACTTCGCCGAGTGCTCGGCAAACATTGAAACCACTGAGACTCTCGGTATTGTCCATTTGACAAGTAATTTGCATTTACCGAGATTTTCGGTTTGCGGAAGACTATAAATTACAAAGATCTTCGTCGCTTTTGGAAAGAAATGATCGAAGTTATCGGTGTGCATGCATGCGAGTTATTGCCGAGATTTTGAGTAATTAATTAAAATGAAATTTTAAATATAAATCTTTCTTCGTCAAAATTTGCAAAGAAGTTCCTGATCTGTCAGGCGATTTGCCTAAGAAAACGGAGTCAATTTTGTGCCAAAAGATATGAACCCATCAAATTTGCCAGATTTTTATCCCAATGGAAATTTGCTGGGCAATTATGAAGACGTCACGAAAATACTGGGAAAATCGATGAGTGGAGTGAACAGGAATGGGAGACGAAATACAATGAAACAAATTTTGTAAATCATGTTTCATAAGTAGTTTTTCATTCCTTGAAGATCTAAATTAGTTCTGAAAATCGGTTGAATTTTGGTGATCAAATATGCGCTTGCCATTTTGATTGAATACACATTTTAAAAATTATCAGTGTTTCTTGGATATCGAAAAAAACATCGATCGACATATTGAGAAAAAAAAAGTATAAGAGATTTTTGAGGATATGATAAAGAAATATAAACACAGGTTCCAAACGATGTGAAATCGTTCGGAAAATTTGATTTTTAACAAAGCAGTGTCTGGGCTACCTATAGCTGTCATTTAGTTTTATTCAATCATTTTTTGACACGACCCAGGGTCCTGGAGGCTATATAGATCCAGTTTTACGTGTTATTTTTAAAGTTTAGAAATCTCATCGTAGCTCTTTTGCTTTTGTGATAGACGATCTCATTATAAACCAACAGTTGTTGAAAAAAAAAAATGATTTCATATCTGTATTTCTGTTCAATGACATCTCTGTAGTTGTATGCGTCGTTATGAAGATTGATGGTTTAATTGATGATGAACAATGTTTTTCGTCAGCAACAACAATATTAGTATTGATGATTTCCAGAAGAATTGAGGTTGCTAAGAGTCGATGTAGAAAAAAAATTTTGCCCTTGATTGTAGACATTATGTCGAATTTACCGCAAAAATTACCTTCATTATCAAGGTACTTTCATTTCTTTAAATAAATATACTGATTTTCGTAGATGACCAACGATTAACAATAAGTTGTATCTTGATCGAAGACCACAAAAGAAGAAATAAGATTCGTCAAACGCATAAGCACCATCTTCATCAAAACACTAGAGAACAATCCTCATACTTCCTGTTTGACAGAAACAAGTCTCATACAACCTCATCATGGATCTTGGATTTCCATACCTGACTGTAATCAGAGATCGACAATGCAACAGCCTTGAACATTATTTTTTTCGGCTGCGAATTTAGATGACTTTTCTCATGTTGGACGAATAGTAGTATGTATATGTATGTATATTGCAGTTTAGACAAGGCTTATTTTCTTCGTCTACAAAACTTCAGTTTCCTTTGTCGTAGATTGACCCTTGGGCATAGAAGCCCCGGTTCCATTGTTAGTTAGGTTTGTACCTCTTAGAATAGTACTATTGCTTAGCACGTTACAACTCCCTGTATCTATGTTTTCAATTTGTAATCGGTTCATGACTACATCGAACGAGACATGAACTGTATGCTGTGATTGTTTTAAGTCTAAATTCCACTTGATTCTAGCATAGTGTGGCGTAGTATCTTTGAAAAAAGTTGGTATGTAATGAGAGTACATTTCTATAGTACTGAAATCTGTTCTTTTGGCGGATATATCTCTAAATTTCAAAAGAAGAAAGATGGACAGCTTTACAGTCTTAAGGTGCAGCTAGAGTGAGCTCGTTGTGTTTACTAGGACAACAATATTATAATGGCTAACCTAAATTAATACCTGAAATTCGTATAACTAGCTTAAAGTCTGCAATTTCGTCCATCCGGCATCAATTCTGAACTGGATGTGTAAAACTGAGTTTATTTGTAGTAATTGATAGGCTCATGAGAATTTTATTTTGCGTTATTGCACAATTAATCCATTCAGTACGTAGAATGTGCTCGTATTACTTTACTTAAGGAAACGAATTTAAGCAGTCTTTCTCTTTTTCAACGAGCACCTAGTACTTTAAGTGTATGATAAATGTGAACCGAATTAATTGCAAGTCGAATCATATGTCGGATAATTTAACCGATAATATTTCAATGGTTTTGACTATCGTTAATGATCAAGTTCGCAAACATTTTCGGTTTCGAAGATATAATCGTATGAACATCGTAACCGATTTTTTTGGGTGCACTTCAGTGCAATTTTCTTGGAAATATCTCATTCGTTTTCTGCAACATTAGGCTCGTTTGAAAGCTAAAATATGATCAGAGATCAGGTTTAAATTGTGCATGGCGGTCACTTTCTGTTCCCGATAAATATTCATAAGAATTATGTAAGCAAAGCCTTGGTACACTACGACACTACGAATCCTTCCAGGTCGGGGCTCGAACATACGACAACTGGTTTGTTAGGTTATAAGAATGATGTACTACCTTGATAAAAAAGTTCCCGGAATCACCACATGTGGCGTTCTTACCCGGGTCATTCGATTAGTTAGAGTTTTTTTAGGTTACCACATCTGTCATTGATATTCTATCAAATTTTCAGCCTGATACCTGGACATTCGTAAAAGTAGTGCTGTATTGAGTACATCTGCGATTGAGTGTGTCCTCGATTTTGTACAATTTTCAAAATGGAATTGAATTTTAACATCGAGTTTGGATTAAATTTTGCGTTGAAAACGGTTGCGTTGGAAATGGTGCGACGACATTGCAAATGTTTCAAGAATATTTCGGCAACAATACTCTGAAGAGAACAGTCGTTTATCAGTGGCACGAACGTTTCAGAAGTGGCTGTGAATGATGATGAGAGAAGCGGTAGGCCATCGACATCGAAAACCGACGAAAACATCAATAAAATCAAAGAATAGATGACCGTAGACCACAAATTGACTAGTAGAAAGATAGTAGAGGACATTTCTTTTGGATCCGTTCAAGACATTTTGGTTAATGATTTGGGCCTCAGACAGCTGCAAAGCTGGTGCCGAAAAACCTGACACACAATGCCATCGTTATCCGTGAACATTTGGCTAAAAACGTAACGAATACCATTCAGTAACCACCGAATTCACCTGATTTGGCTCTCTGCGACTTTTTCCTATTCGGTCGACTTGAGAAACCGTTCCGTGGAACGCGATTCAGCCCCCGAGATGAGATTATGGAGAAAATCGCAGATGGCTCTGATGGTCATACCGAAAACTGAATATAAAAAATGTTTCGAGGATTGGATCAAGCGCTGGCATAAGCGTGTTGCAGACGATGGGGAGTACTTTAAAGGGGACAATATCGAGTTTAATAAATAATCTTGTATTTTTCATTTTCTGAATAAATTCCCAGAATTTTTTCGTTAATTCTAGTATCCGACAAAGCGAGTTTCTCTCTATTCTTACAATTCATATCCAAATTGGAATTTCGTGCCCAGATTTTGATTTCGATATATCTTCGCCAATGATTCATATTTCCTATATTTTCACACTATTCTGTTTGTGTGATTAATTTGAGTAAGTTATAGAATATTTCTCAATTATCTGATTAACACCTGATCGAACTTGTGTAATGATTCAGTAACATTGAGCAGTACTTCGAACATTGGTTTCAGGAAAATTGAGGAACTAGGTTTGTCTGAAATAATTTATTTTGATCTGAACTTGCTAGAAGTTCTAGTGCTATTTCGAATTTGATTATACGAAGCTCGATAAATAAATAAAATTGTCCTATCGTGATACGAATTTTTTTAATAAAAGTCCGAGCTGATTGAACAGCTTTGAGTTTTGCAAAATATTTATAAGTGACAGTGGTATGAGCGTTATATTCAAAATGTAATTTATTTAAATTGCGAGATGTTCCACAATTGTTTTAGAATTGTGGATAAGATGATTGAAAAACATTTTAAAATCGCTTGTAATATGTTGCACTGGTAAGTTTCATAACACTATCGAATCATTATAGAATAGCTTTGAGTACAACTAAAACAACTATGCAGGAAATCACCAATTTGCCCATAGCAAAATTTTCCAAATGGCTGTCATAATTGTTACGTTTGTGTCCGATGTATGCTAAAATGACTAACAATTTCTAGAGAAAGAAAAATATATGTGCCAAAAAATGATAAACCAGATTAGTAACCTTTTTGCCTTTCTCATATAGAAAGGTTATGCAATAACTGTGAAAACCGACTTTTGAACCGAGGCCCGGAGGGCCGAGTGTCATATACCATTCGACTCAGTTCGTCGAGTACGCAAAATGTCTGTGTATGTGTGTGTGTGTGTGTGTGTGTGTGTGTGTGTGTGTGTGTGTGTGTGTGTGTGTGTGTGTGTGTGTGTGTGTGTGTGTGTGTGTGTGTGTGTGTGTGTGTGTGTGTGTGTGTGTGTGTGTGTGTGTGTGTGTGTGTGTGTGTGTGTGTGTGTGTGTGTGTGTGTGTGTGTGTGTGTGTGTGTGTGTGTGTGCGTATGTGTGTATGTAACGTTTTTTTGCACTAACTTTTCTCGGAGATGGCTGGACCGATTTTCACAAACTTAGATTCAAATGAAAGGTCTTGTGGTCCCATACAAAATTCCTGAATATTATTTGGATCCGACTTCCGGTTCCGGAATTATGGGGTAAAAGGTGCAAAAAATTGTGAAAATAAGTGCGCTCACTTTATTCAGAGATGGCTGAATCGATTTTCACAAACTTAGATTCAAATGAAAGGTCTTGAGGTCTCATAGAAAATTCCCGAATATTATTTGGATCCGACTTCCGGTTCGGGAGTTATGGGGTAAAATGTGCACGAAAAAGAAAATATGTGTTCTAACTTTTCTCATAGATGGCGCGACCGATTTTCACAAACTTAGATTCAAATGAAAGGTCCTGTGGTCCCATACGTAATTCCTGAATTTTATCAAGATCCGACTTCCGGATCCGGAAATATAGGGTAAAGCGTGTTAAAAATTTTATACCATCACTGAAAAGAGCGAAAAACCGTAAAAAGTTTTCTAAATCGACCTCAAATCTTTTCCAATTGATAGTTTTTATCAGAAGACGGTCAAAAAAATCTATTTCGGTTATTCTTTTAAGAATCGAAGCAAAATAATTTTGAAGAATACCACAGTATTATATATGACAGTATGATTGATATGAGAAAGGCATCATTACACCACTAGGTGGATTAAAACAGGTTTTTATCTGCTGACTCTATTCTGGGTTTAGCCGACACACAAATTTTCAGGTCAGTGGGGGGAGACTTCTTCATTTGAAGAAAAAAATTACAGGAAATTGAAAACTGGTAATTTAAAAATAGTTGTTCAAGATTTATCTGTTTGAAATTAACGCAAGTTGTATAAAAGTAGAAATACTTTATTACATACGCAATGAAAACAAAACAAAACTTGTTTGTTTGCATCTGTAATAATGAGCAGAAACTTAAGATCATCTCAGCTACTTTCGTAGGTACACAGATAAAAATATTGACGTCTATTTTCATGCACTTATTTGGAACAGGAAATTGAATATGCTTTAAAAGAAGAACTTAGAGATAATTTAATCCGACTGTCTTATTTTTTGTGAAAATCAATGTGTTCCAATGCAGTTTTACATCGATGATGGTTTTCAATAAAGTTTTCGATTCAACTACTCTATATTTCAAATTAGTATTGATTTACATGTTGTGTAAATATCATATTTTTCTCCTATATACACCGAAACCTCCATTTACGAACTAAACGGGGGTTCGTAAAAAGAGGTAGTTCGTAAAAAAAGTTTACGTTATTTGGAATTTACTTCGTAAAAAAAGTTTTGTGTGATTACTGTGTAAACCGCGCATCATATGTTTATTTTCGGAACGGATGTGAAGAGTAAGTGCAAGGAAATGATGTTCGGGCTCGTTTCAAAATCCGGCTTCCGGTTTATTGAGATTGCCTAAAACCCCTAACAATATGGGTATCTTTGGAACGGAATTGATGAGTAGATGTCGGAAAACGATGTTTGAAGTGGTTCTGAAATCCAAGATGGCGACTTCCGGTTTGTTGATATTCCTTGAAAACCCTTACAATATGGGTATTTTCGGAACGAGATTGATGAGTAGATGTCAGAAAACAATGTTTGAGGTGATTCTTAAATCCAAGATGGCGACTTCCGGTTTTTTTATATTCCTTGAAAGCCCTTGCAATATGGGTATTTTCGCAACGGAATTGATGAGAAGATGTCGGAAAATGATGTGTGAAGTGGTTCTGAAATCCAAGATGGCGACTTCCGGTTTGTTGATATTCCTCGAAAACCCTTACAATATGGGTATTTTCGGAACGTGGTTCATGAGTAGATGTCGGGAAACGATATTTGAGGTGGTTCCTAAATCCAAGATGGCGACTTCCGGTTGATTGATATTCCTTGAAAACCTTACAATATGGATATTTTCGGAACGGAATTGATGAGTAGATGCCAGAAAACAATGTTTGAGGTGATTCTTAAATCCATGATGGCGACTTCCGGTTTGTTGATATTTCTTGAAAATCCTTGCTATATGGCTTTTTTGGAACGGTATAGTGTAACGCCATCTTGAATTTCAAAACTACCTCAAACATCGTTTTCTGACATCTACTCATCAATTCCGTTCCGAAAATACCCATATTGCAAGGGTTTTCAAGGAATATCAACAAACCGGAAGTCGCCATCTTTGATTTCAGAACCACTTCACACATCATTTTCCGACATCTTCTCATCAATTCCGTTCCGAAAATACCCATATTGCAAGGGCTTTCATGGAATATAAAAAAACCGGAAGTCGCCATCTTGGATTTCCAAAATATCTCAAACATCATTTTCCGGAATCTACTCTTTAAACCCGTTCCAAAAATACCCATATTGTAGTAGTTTCCATGGAGTCGGAAATCGCTTTCGATGAATGACAAAACCTCTTTTTACGAAGTAGGTTCGTAAAAAAAGTTTACGTTATTTGGGATTTGGTTCGTAAAAAGAGGTACGTAAAAAGAGGTAACGTATAAAAAGTGTTCGTAAACGGAGGTTAGGGTATATATATATATATATATATATATATATATATATATATATATATATATATATATATATATATATATATATATATATATATATATATATATATATATATATATATATATATTACTGCTAAAGAAACGAGTTTGTGCTACTCTTCCTAATCGCTTCGGAAAGAAAGCGATACTGTGCATTTCGTGGGAACGAATAAATATCTTGTATCACGAGCGTCTCCAACCAGGGTAAACTGTGAATACTACAAGATAATTGAGCATTGCTCGTAAAACGACCAAATCTTCACAAGACATGAGAAAGTCATTTTGCAGCCTGAAAACGCGGTCGCAAACACAGCGAAAACTGTCTGAAACATCATTGCTCAGATGGAAGAACTTGCCCTATCCGACTTGCTCCTCAGATTTAGCCCCTTCCGACTATCATTTGTTGTCATCGGTGTATCGCGCACTTGCTGAGCAGCATTTCACTAGTTATGAAAATGTGAAAAAATGGCTCACGAATTCACTTAAAAAAATTAACAGTTCTTTCGATGTGATATTTGTGAGTTGGTGGGAAGACGAAAACAATATTTTGAAAAATTCCGCACTATTAACTGGCAAGTTGCATAGATTTGTTTCACTCTACTCCCCACGCCACGTCAATTCAATCAGCATTCGAAGCACATCTGCCTCCGGAAAAATCCACCTAATAGGTAACAACAACAAAAAACGGGAGCCCCTTTTTTGAGGTACTTTTCGTCCATTGAATATCCTTCCCACGTTCAAACACAACCCATTAAAAAGTGGGAAAATAAACAAAACCTTAGGTGACCTTTTTCTTCCGATGGGAGTGAGTTGGCAAGAAAAAAAAAACAATCTTTTTTCTACACACGTTTTCATTTTTCAATTGTAATATGGTAAGAAATTTTCAGGTTGCTTTAAGTTATATGGGTTTTCTTTTCTTCGAAACAAAACAAAAACCTGTAAGGAGTTTTGTACACAAGTTGGGTTCAAAGTCGACTTGAGGCAGCAGTGCCACAATCCCGCACTGTTTGACGCTTTCTCACTGCTTTAATTTTTCTTAGCGTTGGGAAAACTTTTGTCAGAATGTAAGGAAAAATAATTCCCAGTCTAATCAAGGTTCCTAACGCTCCCAATCGAGAGCTTGCTCCCAGAGCTGTCCGATGTTAGCTGTTTGGTAGAAATTTGCTGAAGGATACTTCGTCGCACAAATTTTACAGATGTAAGGATTGTTTTTTTTTCTTTTCTTGTGTTGGGTTTCCAACAGACATTCCATTCGTGACATTGTTTGCACAATGAGCTGCACATGCAGAACTGATAATTCGATGCGATTGGATAAACGCAATTTCGGAACAAACTGCAACCGGAGGTTCGTTTCGTTTGTCACAGAATTCAAAGGAATAATTGCTTCGTCGAAACTACACAGGAATCCAGCAATGCATGCCCCGCCCCCCACTAATTGATCCCAACCAAAAAGAGATGTCTATCGCGTGTTACTGCTGAACGTCAAAACTCATCCGACTCCTAAGCGAAAATGTTTCTGGTTTTCGCTGGGACATACGCACACACACACGCGTTCACTCGAATCTACTAGAACTTGAAGTGCCGACCCACTAACAAATGGCTGGACCGTGCCGTACGTGATTGGAATATCCCGTTCAGCCGGAGTAGAAGTACGATTGCTAGAAGGATTTATGGTGAGATTGAATGAAATGCAGCATTCGCGAGATTTCAGTGGGAAATAGTGCCAATAAATCTTCTTGTAGCCCCCAGTAGCGGTCGCAGAATTTTAAATGAAAAGTTCTGTTCTCACAGAATGGGAATTGTTTTTTTTCTCCAGCACAGTGGCAAATTGATTTTCTTCCCGTGTCTATTTTTTTCAATAGGATCTAATTTTTTCAATTGCATCTCACCAGATTTTTGTTTCCAGGATTATATAATGCGTACGATTAAATATGAAGCCATGCTCTTTAAGTGTGTTTCCTGTAACTTAATGTTCCGCCCGAACCTCTTTAATATACCATTTTCTCCTCCCACAGCATCAGGATTTTTCATCCCATATTCTCTCCTGTTTCGGTTACAGGATAAACGTGGGAAATTCTGGTACCGACGAGGTAATCTGGTGTTCAGCGAGAAGGAAATAGAAGATAATTAATTGATGATAAACGAGCTCCACTGAAGTCGATGCTCATGGGGTGTATCGATTCCCCAGGAAGTTAGCAGCAAGGTGCAACAACGTTTTTGAACCCAGTCACGTTCGCCCGCTTGCCCCTCGTAGATTTTCTCCTCGCCATCACCTGGGCTGTGTTGTGTAGTTTGTGATTAAACCGCTCGGGTCGATTCCTGACTTCGGTTCGGAGGTTGCTCCTTCCCATTCCGAAGCTCGAAGATGACCGACCATCAGTGTTGAATTATGTTAATAATGCATAATTGCCGGCATCAAGTCATACAGCGTGAAATGAATAGATCTTTAGCTTCAGGTGAATATGTCTGGTGTGTTGTCGGACTAAAGGTGGTTGTTGTGGTATGAGCCGATGCTTTTATCAGGGATTGGGATAGTTGTGTTATAGAGTGACCACTATTGTATTGTATTGAGACTTTGCGGTAGCTTCAAGGCACTTTAGGAACGATTAGTGGCACGATTGTGATGGAACTATGTTTGTTGTTAGAATCTCGAATGCATAGGAATTGCAGCAGTATTACATTAAATATTGCATCATGAAATCAGCTTTCGTTCAGATATTTGTCAACTATTCTATACCATTTATAAGTACATGCCGACATTTGCAGAACTTTCTTTCCTTTTTAAACATAATCGTGTATTTAGTTGGACATTCAAAATCGTTCTACGCTCAATTGTTTGCTATTTATGCGATGATTTAATTGTTGCTCTTATCTGGAAATGTTGCTTCTGATATTTATTTATGTGGAGCTATTTAGCCCCTGATTCACAGCAAACATTATAAGTGATTTTTATTAATCTCTTGCGTGATTAAAAAAAAGCAGTTTTGACTTATGATTTGTTACATGTTGAAGATCAGTTGTTTCGTTGCAAGGACATACTAGAATAACTGACTTTGACGCAAAATCAAAATAATTTATGTCAAGTAAATTTATTACAACTTGTCACCAACAACAATGTGAAGAATAGCTTTTTCAACCATAAAAGAAAAGTCTTAATTCAGTGGTGGTGTGATAATGCCTTTCTTTTTCATCGATACAGTCTCATTTAAATATTTCTTGCCTTGTTATTGAAATAATTTCACTTTTATTCAGAATGATTCGAGTAGTCCACAAAAGCATGCTTCAGCATTTATGTCATATATTTGGCTACATTTCTCAGACCAAGCGTATCAGCAATAATACTTTTGAACATGATTATAGGTCACTACGATTACGCCACATGTACGATTATATCTCCGAAATTGACCCACAGCCTAATTTTAGTCTCGATCGAAGAAATTGATAGGTAACGTTTACATCACTTATGCTATTGTATAAATGAAAGTGACAGCTATATGAACTTCAACCCTGCCCTAGTAGCTTTCAAACGAGCCTAACTTTATTGAAATCGATTCAGCCATCACAAGAAAGTTGAGCGGAGAGAAAAAGCGCGTTCAGTTGGTTACGTCACTTATACCATTATATTTCTAGAACAAGGAATCATATCCATTTTATCTTTGAATGCGATTAACGACTCAATAATAGCATTATCAAACAAGCCTAAGTTTGTTGAAATCGGTTCAGCCATATCTAAGAAAATTGGGCGGTAAAACGGTAAATGCGTTTTGTCGGTTACGTCACTTATATTATCATATATCCGAAACTAGAAGTGACAATTATTTGGTCTTTGAACTTGGTCAATGACTCAAAAGTAACTTTCAAACGGGAATAAGTTAGTTAAAATCGGCCTAGAAAATTGGGCGGTAAAAATTAACACGTTTCGTAGGTTACGTCGCCCATATGATTATAAATCCGGAATCAAAAGTGACAGCCATTTTATTTGCAATTTGCAAACTTGATCGATGATGTGATAGCTTTCAGACGAACCTAAGTGAGTTAAAATCACTTCAGCCATCTTTGAAAAGATTGAGAGGAAAAAAAATGCGTTTTGTCGGTTACGTCATTTAAGGAGTGTATCGATAAGTAGTTAGCAACATTCAAACAGTTATTACTCTGAAATGGCTTAATTTTTTCAGCGTGTTTTGTGGTGACATGTTTGTTTACATGTCAATAACAGCTGCGCAATCGATTGGTTTCGGTATGGTTTATCGTTTGAATGATGAGTCGAATTGATCCGGAAACGCGAAAGAAAATTCTGCACACTTGGTGCTCAGAAAGTGGTGTCACGTTCAACGAAATTGCAAAACGGGTGAAAGTGCACCAGACCAGTGTCAAAAATATTATCGAGAAGTTCGGTAAGACCTTTTCCATGAAGGATTTGCCCCGATACGGTAGGAAAACGGGTCCCAGCCAGCCCGGCCGGGACTTAAAAGTGGTTGCGTACATCAGGAAAAACTCATCGGCGTCGTCGCGGGATTTGGACAAGCAGTTCAACACCAGCATCGGGATGATTCAACGGATCAAAGTTCGGAACTCCCTAAAAACGTACAAGAAACATAAGGTGCCGAAAAAGTCCCTGGTACAGTAATTTTAGGCCAAAACAAGAGCGCGAAAACTGTTTAACCTGATTCTACAGAATAAAGACGGATACATCCTGATCGACGACGAAACCTACACCAAAGAAGACTCTCGAACGCTGCCCGGCACAATTAACGCCAAGGTGTACGAGGAAGAATGTTTGAAGAAGAGAATGCTGCCACTGTACAGAAAGCATAAGGCTCCTCCTCTCTTCTGGCTGGATTTGGCTTCAGTCCTCTATGCCAACTCCTTTCTACAGTGGTTGTCAAAAAATAATGTACAATTCGTGGAAAAGGACATCAACCCACCGAACTGCCCGGATCTTCGGCATATTGAAAGTTATTGGGCAATTGTCAAGCGGCACTTTCGGAAGGAAGGTACAGTGTCAAAACATGCAGGAGTTAAAAAAACTGAACAGCTACCACCAGGAAAGTCACAAAAGTAACTGTGCAGAATTTAATGAAACTAGGATTTTCTTCAATATAATCAGTGAAATGCATAAAAATGTAATCTTTCTACAATATATCGAAAACTGATGTCAAAATATGTTTTTTTTTGCTTTTTTATTCAATAATCAATGTTGCTAATTACTTTTCGATACACTTCTTATACCATCATATATCCGGAATCAAAAATGACATCCATTTGATCTTCAAACCTGATTAATGACTCAATGATAGCTTAAAGAACAGACATCCAAATAGAGATTTCAATTTGTGTAAGAAATTTAACGGTTGATTTAAAAAGCAATCACCAAATAGCCCTATATTAGCCTAAAGACTATTTCAAATTCGGCCTAACAAAACAATATCGGCTATTGGCTTCTAGTTACCGGTTACGCAAGTATCGAAAATAGTGCAATTGACTTCCTTGTTGTTTTTTTCATGAAGAAACAATGTTTTTTTAAGAATACCTTATACTATGTTCACACTATGAGTTAAAACATGTTATAACTCCGATTTCATGTTTTGAGCGAAATAACATGTTTTACTTTTGCGTTATTTCATATTCAGAAACGTCACATTAAAACATGTTTTCCCGAAATAACATGATATAATTGTCAGTAAAGCACAACCCTGCTATCATTTTCCTTCACTTTTCGACTA
The DNA here is from genome assembly GCF_030247185.1 of Malaya genurostris. NCBI lineage: Eukaryota > Metazoa > Arthropoda > Insecta > Diptera > Culicidae > Malaya > Malaya genurostris. Next base: position 260,258,500 of record NC_080571.1, read on the forward strand.
TGTCAATTGACAAGCTGTTCAACAACAGCAGTTTTCCATCAAAGTAGCCATGTAATCATAATAAAACAAAACTGAAAACTGGTACCAACGTTGCCATGTATACCGATTTCTCGGTATTTATACAGATTTTTGACCTCTATATCACAATACAGATATGTTCTCCCAAAATACCGATAACTCACGGATCACACAGATAAGTACCGATTTTGGTTTTTAGATTAAATAGGCATGAGAAAAAGTTGTCGAGGGACCTTTTTTCTCGCTCATCTTTTCTACTACTTATGTAGAAGAGATATTGATACCGATATGATACAGATAGATTTTTGCGCAGACTACATATTTTTGGAAAAATGACTTGGCAACGCAGATAGGTACAACCATTTTTCTTAGTGTGAACAGTGCGGTTTCAACTTTATATTACTATCGTTAAAACATGTTATTTTCGGCCAGTGTGAACATAGTATTAGTTAGAATTTTAAAAATATAAGTAATATGAGAAAGTAACGATTTAAATTCTATAAAAAATCACTACTGATTCGATTGGAAATGATTGATGACGAAAATCGTTTCTGATGTGATCAGCAAAATAGCGCAGAGGGGCGAGTAAATGAGCGATATTAATAAATTTTTCATTATAAAAGGTGATTTTTTGCTGGTATTTTTTGGCAACACTGTTTTTTACTGATCAAGCGTGAATCGGGTCTTGCGCCATTGTCAAACTTGTTCAGTTTGATCTATAATTTAATCACGAGTCGTCGTTTGGACTATAATTTAATTATTCTTTACGTTTCGTCTTCGACTCGTCAGTGCAGATTAATTTAAATTGAACTGCTTAGTGCAAAAGCTTAGACAGTTCAATTTGGACCGCTAAGCAGACGTAAAGTTAACGCTATTTTCGAAACCGTTTTTTATATTGCACCGAAGCGCAATGTCTTTTCTGACGTCCCGAAAGATTTAATTAATTTAATCATGAAGGGCGCTGACGAAGTTGAAGGAGGATCCACTTTTTATCGAAAAATTGTGTTCCATTTTTGCAACATTACGAAGACTACAAAGTGCGAAGCGAACAAATTTGTGTTGGAATTTAACAAAACATACGTTTTACAACAATTTTATATGAAACTAGGCAAGTTAAAAATGTTGTTATTCTACAAATAGTTGCAAAAAAATGTATTTCAAATGTTTAAAATTGAAATTAAAAATATAAAGAATGCAATGAAATTGAACAGACCATTCTTCGAACCCGTTCGTTTCTGGTATTGTTTATATTGGTGACATGTAATGTATGGGCAACCCAAAAAACACTTTTTCTTGAATTCATGTCTAATATCTTTTCAATACAGTTCGTGATGACAACAGAAACAAAGACAAATAAAGTTCGTCGAGACAACAGAAACAAAGACAATAGAGTGTAGTTAACAATAGAGTGCACGAAATGGGCAAATGCGATTTAACAAAGCCAGAAACTTGGCCTACAAGGCCAAATCCAACCAACTGCAACCAATGTACAACAAGGCGCTTCTACAGTAACTAGCAACGAGATCAAGACTGCGAATAACAAGGAAAACGAAAAGAAGACGGAAATCAACAATACCACCGATGCGTCAATGGATGACGAGACGAACCACGAACAAAGTGACCCTCAATCCTCGCAGGAGGGAAATGGAAGCTCCTCTCCCCCTAGAAAAAGGGTGACAACGAGATCGAATAGAAAAAAAAATTATTTAAAAAATCGGCTCAATCGGCCACGTAAAGCTTGTACGCAAATAGGCCTGAATAAAAATGTCTTTAAAATAAAAAAAAATCAATAAAACTCATCCTATTGTTAGGGGAAATAAACAGGTTTTTGTAAAAACAGTTACAATCGAGAGACGAGAAAAATACATTGAGGAAACCTCAAACTCGTTTGGAATGTTCATTAGAATCATGTAACAGTTCGGCTGAAAAGTTCGTATCGTTTAATAGAAACACACATTTTTTTTGCCAAAATTCGTTTTTATTATTCAACATAATTGCCATCAGAGGCGATACAGCGATTATAGCGATCTTCCAACTTTTCGATACCATTTTTGTAGTACGATTTGTCCTTTGCCTCAAAATAGGCCTCAGTTTCAGCGACTATCTCTTCATTGCTTCTAATTTTTTTACCACCGAGCTTTCTCTTGAGGTCTGAGAACAGGGAAAGGTCACTGGGGGCCAAATCTGGAGAATACGGTGGATGAGGGAGCAATTCGAAATATTCGTGAATAATATGTCCAACACGTTCTTTTGATATCTTTAGGGTGTCAGCTATCTCGATCAACTTCACTTTACGGTCATTGAAAATCATTTTGTGGATTTTTTTCACGTTTTCATCGGTAACAGCCTCTTTTGGACGTCCACTGCGTTCATCGTCTTCGGTGGTCATATGACCAGTACGAAATTTTGCAAACCACTTACGAATTGTTGCTTCGCCCGATGCAGAGTCTGGATAACACTCATCAAGCCATTTTTTGGTATCGGCGGCACTTTTTTTCATCAAAAAGTAGTGTTTCATCAACACACGAAATTCCTTTTTTTCCATTTTTTTCACAATAACAAAAGTAGCTTCACTCAAAATGCAATATCTCACAAACTAATAATCAGACAGCTGTCAAATTTATACACGTATCTTTTGAAGGTTGGTACTAACTGAAAATGGTATGGATTTAATTCTAGTGGCGCCCTCTCATAGAAACGATACGAACTTTTCAGCCGATCTGTTATTGCAATCATAAAGCCAGGACACGATAATATATATCGTGAAAGTGTGTAAAAAGTTATTATTTTTCGTTCGATCAAAATCGTTTTGTATTCAAAATTATAATTAAGGTAACCGGCACAATTACTTCAATCTCGCAAATTTCTAAAACACATTAATGGGCAGGGTGGCACTTGGAATTTTGAAAGCTACAGAAAAAATGCTCCAACATTTTTAATTAGTGAGCAGTTACAATCAGGCCCGTCCCCAGGATTTCGTTTCGGGAGAGGCCAGTTTACTTCAACAGTTGCAGAAGCATCGGAAAAAGCGGCCAGATACATGGGAATATAACTCACACCGATTTCTCAGATATTGCTTGGCCTTTTTAACGAACTTCCATTCAAATGAAAAGTGTTATTATCCCGTATGACATTTAATTTAATCGAGATCCAACTTCTAGGTCCGGAAATAAAACGAAGCAAAAGAAACAGTACAATCTTCTCCAATTGGTTCGAAACTGTTTAAATTTCTTGTCAATTGGTTTTTATACAAATTTGGCATTATCGGTTTTCGGTTACGGTTCCGGAAGTAGTGACCAAAAAGTCTAAAACAATACGCACTTCTATTAGAGTTGAAGATGTAATCGTCTGTTTTTTTTTGCAGAGTCGGTAGGTTGATGTTAACATGAGCCTGAATTGCAACTCAGTACTCAAGAATACTGCGTACTAGCGCAATGTAATGTAACTTACGCAGAAGTATGCAGAGCTCGTAAAGTATCAGTATTGAGTATTTAAATAATATCAGGTTATTATATTACATTTCTACCCGATGAACGATCGCAACTAGGTCAAAGCCGGGTATTCATAAATTAGATAGATTTTTCGAGTTGGTCCGAGATAGCTTCCTTACTCCAATTCGGCGAGAACATAAAAGATCTTCTAAATTTGTAAGTAATATTATTTGATAACCATACGAACTTGGTTTCGATTTTAGGTTCCGGGAGTAGTGGTCTAAAATTCCAAAACTCACCTCAATTTCACAGAGATGATTTGAGGTTTGGGAACAGATAGTAGCACGAATAATCATCCTTTTCTTTGGTATATAATAATGGATCCAGCCAAACATGCATTCGAAGTGCGCTTGCGTTCGTCTTTTTAGTTCTAAATTTGTATGTGCAAGATCCAGCGGCGAGATATCGTTCTCTTCTGCAGAATTTTTTCGGTTATCCAGCACAATTTTATGTATTATTATAAACTTGTTTTTGTTTGTTATTTGATTTCGGAAGGGGCCAGGGTCCCTCGGAGCCCTCCTCGAAGTACGTACCTGGTTATAATCGGTTACTATCCATATGAAACTCTTGACACAAAACATCGTCTTTGAACAATACATTTTCTATATAGAAATATCAAATCGTCTTTGTACCATAGGAATTTCATAAATCTTACAACACCACAGCTTTCAAAAATTTACAGAATGATATCATATTATTAAAAAATTGAAATCATCCGGCCGAACATCAACGGGATGATTTGAATGGGCACCATTCGGTTTTAGCAATACCAAATTCTGCTGGCAAAATTGTTCGAAATAGAGGAGACCGCGGCTAGTTGGCCGAGTTTCGCATTCGGAAACTCTGTACTCTTTCTGGTTAGAGTTTATGATAAACGCTTTGCTCTGTCATGAAGCACATGTGTGATTGTTTTCATTCCTGTATAAAAATCAGAAAAATAGTTATTAACAATTAAATGCGGAGAAAAAAATCGACCACCAACCCCAGAGCCGGGGAAAGTTGGCCAAATTTTAAAAAATACACATGAACATCAAATGGATTCAAATATTACAGAAAGACATCGAATGTCTTTCTGTAATGTTTGAATCCATTTGATGCAAACTTTGTATTAAGGTGGGGGTTGGTCGTTGGAACTGTGACCTCGGAACACGATTTGTACTGTATACGAAATAAGTAATCGGAATTCGATTGAGTCAACACCTCCCTGAGTCCTGGACTAAAGTTAATTGCATGTGTTTTCGTTCGGCACGTCAATATAGATATTGCACTTCGATGCAAAACATAAAAGTTTTCTGCAAGTAGCAGAAACTTTACGTCTGCTTAGCGGTTCAAAGTAAACTGTTGAGTTTTGCATTAAGCAGTTCAATTTGATTTAATAAAAGAGTCAATTGAAATCTCGAACCTAGATTGGACGATGATATTTTTTCAATTTTGGTAATGTAATCAAAAAAATTATTTCTATATTACCCACCAAAAATATGTGTCGTCATGTTAAGTGAATTTATTCCAACCATGCATCCTAACCAAACACCGGCAAACATATTGCCAGACGCCGCCGATCTGTGAAATACGATCCGAAGCTCATACCTGGTTTTATCACCTGCCGCATGGATTTAACCAAAAGGGCACATATGCACTGGGTCCTTCCAGTTTATCAAATACTAGCTGGCTGGTGTTGTTTTGTTTAACCTTAAGCTGGATCGCGTTTGACTGAATGGATGCCAGCCCACAAAAGCGCTCTCGCCTGTGAATTCTGCCTCGAAAGCGTGCAAGTGATGGCAGCGTGGAAAATTTATTTTTATTGCAGCAAGGCCGGGATGGCTGCGAGAGGACGGGCAAGGACAACAACAACAACAGCAACAAAAAAATATATATAATTCTGCTGACGTGCATACGACATTCTGTAGATCGGTGAACCCATGCAGAAATTGTTGCATATGCGGTCCTGTTGATGGCATTCAAAAGTGGAAATTTTAATCAAAATTTCATCGCTGCCCGTTTTTTCCCTCCGTTTAACGTTCCGACTCGATTTGCGACCGCAGGCTGAAGGGATGATGGAGAGTAATATTTATGGTATCATTTTTGAATGTTGTTGAGCGTAGTTGGACGGGGACCGGTCCTGAATAAACATTCAGTTCCATTCGGGTACCGCTTTGAAATGAACTGTTTACGACTGAATGGACAATCTTGGCAGATACCATGCATATGGGCCTAGCAGTTTGTAATTTGCTAAAACGGGGTTAGTGTTGAACTTGTGAGATACGCTCTTTTATGATTTCTAATAAAACTTAGCTTGATGACACGAGCTTTCTATTGTTTTCCCTAATGGATTTCTCGTATTGATTTTGTCGTGACGTACGAACTTGGTGTCATTTCTTGCTCCAGTTGTTTATGCAAAGAAGTCACAAAACATTTTTGCAATAACTTCTTGTAACTAGCGGAGTTGTGTGGAACATCTCGTGCAGAACAGTGTACTTTCTCTTTGAAACAATTCAATCAGACAGGGCAACTGCTCCTTTAATAATCTCAGCTCTACCATTCTTCTTATAAAGGAAAACCATTAGTGAGAGTGAGATCTGGCAATAGCATCGATCTTTCAGTAATATTACATCTCAGGATCGGAGCTACTATACATCGACGCAATCCGTTGATTTTAGGCTGACTAATAAGCAATCCAATATGGCCTTTGATCCTTTTCAGAAGACAGTCTAGAAACTAGATCAGTTTTGGAAAATCAAAGTATGCAAAGTGACTTTTTAGGACAAATTCTACATACACCATTTTTGATTCCAGTGAAATTCACTCCTAGATAAACAATGATGCTCCTTATCAAACGTCTATATGTTGCAAGATGGAAATTTTTAAAGAAAAATTAAACCACCACTTCTACACAGAAGAATGAGTGAACTAAAGTGCTTATTTAAAGAACGATAGTGATCTATTCTTTTCAATGGAAGTGGAAGAAATCGAATTCTTTAAGAGAGTGTTGCATGCATTCGCGAAAGTCTCGGGCCTCTCACAAAAAAGACGAGAATAGTTTCGAACCGTGTATAGTTTTGTTGAAAACAAAAACACTAGTGTTCGAATAACATTCCCGTTTAAAAGCAACGTTGAAATTGAATGATTTGCGGTACGGATTGGTCCACCATCCCCCGTATTCTCCAGACCTGACCTCCAGAGACTATTATCTATTTCTAAACCTGGAAAGGTTTCTCCAGGGAAAGAAATTTTCGTCGAATGCTGAGGGCACTGCAACAACGGAAGCCAATTTTGATAACCTTGACAAACCATTTTTTTCAATAGGCATCAAAGTGTTGGAGGACCGATGGATAAATTGTATCGCTTTTGGGCATCCAAGAATTCGCTTGGAAACAGATATTGTATATAATCACTTAACGGGTGACTTTTGTATGACTATTGAGTGTGGTATGTACTCGTAGGACTAATTACAGAAAATTGCCATATTGTGATAAGATCTGTAGAAGAACTCGCTCATCCAAAGCCTCCTCGGAACAAGCCTTAAGGTCTACCAATGTAACCGATGACTTTAGTGAGTTTATTGATTGTGGTGTATACTTTTTGTGTTTCCATCAATTTATGGAATCATTGCGACGAATTATTAGGAAGTGCTGGTTCATTGAAATATTACTTGGAATTCAGGCCTTAAGATCTACCTGTGTAACACAGTGTAGTAACGAACTTATCGCTCTCAGTCTACATTCATGATACCACATGCGATCAATAGAATAATTGTGATTTCTCTAGGCCATCCAAAACTACCTGGAGTTGAGGCCTTAAGAATAAGGGCAGTAACGAACTTATCGTTCTCGGTTCATATTCGCGTTTCGAGAAAAAGATCAAAATACCCAAGTAAGCAGTATATAGCTCTACGATTATGAGTTGCATTCAAAAACTATACATAGACCGCTGAATGCTCGTATAGATCTTAAGATCTGTATTCACTGAAGTTCTTGGGCGACTGGGAATGTTCCGAGAAAAGTTCAAAATACGCAAGTAAGCAGTATGTAGCTTTACGACTATGAGTTGCATTCAAAAACTATACATAGACTGCTGAATGCTCATATAGATCTTACGACCTGTATTCACTAAAGTTTTTGGACAACTGGGAATGTTCAGAGAGAAGATCAAAATACACAAGTAAGCAGTATGTAGCTCTACGACTATGAGTTGCATTTAAAAACTATACATACACGGAAAGACCGAAATCAGCATTTTGGCGAAAAAATTAGTTGATTTTTTTTATTTTAGTTAGTTATTTTTTGAGACAACTAAAGAAAATCTTACTTTTGCTAATTTAGATTTTTTAATTCTCATTCACTTAATAATATAAAAATATTTGTTAAAATGGCTATTTTTTTAGTTGAATCACAGATAACAGATATACAGGCTCACATATGAACTGTGTGTAAAATTTGCTCAATCAGCGTGGCGAACACTTGCAGATGTCACCACGATCGACACGAGGTGCCACCACTATTTGGGTGCTGCTTTCACATGAGCCACAGTTTTGGGTGCAACATTCACTTCACGCTAGATTTTTGTTTTTCTGTTGGTTAAAATGACAAATTTATTTTTGTTTTATTCTGATCGAATTCTCGTGTGATTTATGCGACATGGAAATAAAATTTTCTTTAACACTTATCACTCGTGTGATAAGTGTTAAAATAGTTGTTGTTGGAATATTTCTATAACAGGAGGATTTTGTTATCGATCCGGAACGTAGTGGAACATTTTGAAAGATCGCGGCGAACAGTCGAGTAGGTGGCAGTAGTGTTTCCAATGCATAGCAAATTTGAAATTTACACAGGATTTTGAAAAATTTTGTTCGAGCCATATCTGTTATCTGTGATTGAATTCACCAATTAAACGTACTGTCATTTCTTAGCTAAGGCACACTTCATTTCCATTCGACTAATTTTTTAGTTGAATTAGAGAAATAAAACGTTGTTTTCAACCAACATAAATAGTTGAATTGGCTTCTGCAATTTGCAGCTATATGGCGCACTGTCACCGAAAAAACGTTAACACCGTAATGACTACTAGCCACTAGATGGCACACTACTACCGAAAAGAATTTATGTCGCGGTTGTCTTTTCTTTATTGGCAGGTATAAACACGATGTTGTATTGGAGAAAAAGACATAAACGAGACATAAACTTCTTTTAGAAAATTTTTCTTCTAAATCACTGTTTTCTTCATTCGACTCGCGAAATCGACTCTTTCACTGAAAACTTTAAGCACTCGGAAAACAAAAACCGAATACTAGTAGAGACACCAGACGGCGTAGACCGGAAGGTTGGAAAATACAAAAACTTCATTTGGCATATCCCATCAGAGTGCAACATTCGAAACTCACTTCACTGTTCCACGTAAAAACATTATTACGCACAATCGCTTCAAATGCGCACAAATTCTGAATTAATACACTTTCCACTAAGAGTTTACGTAATTTTTACATATTGGTTTATATATTTATATATGGATATATCGTAACACATGCGAAAAACATCAAAACAATTTGCAAGCAGTTTCAACAAGGCTGTCCTTTTTAGCTTTTTAATGGATTGTTTTGCTTTGACACTTCTCATGAGTTTTTGGCTAACAAACTTGTTAATAAAACCAATTTCATTTTTGTTTTCTTTGTACTGTCCTTCAGTAATGATGGTGATAGATAAATAGAAACATTTTTTTTTATTTTAATAACAAAATTAGTTGTCTATGAGAATTTCGTGTTGGATTGAAATATTGCTGGTTTGTGTCCAGGATATTCGCCAACTAAACACATTCTCAAAAAATAAAAGTTTTTTTTAGCAAAGTAAATTCTCAATTTTAACTAATTTCATAGTTATTTTGGAAAATTTGTTGTTAAAATCAACTAATTCATAAACAGTAATACAAATTAGGAGCAGAGCTAATTTCGGTCGTTCCGTGTAGCAGTTTATAGCATAGTTAGAGGTGACTTTTCATCTGCTATTTTGGTTACAGAACGGATATACAAATTATCAAATGAGTCGGCACAGTTTTCCTCCATCCAAAACAAGTTTTTACGATGGGAAATAAAAAAACCCATGAGAGCGTGCTGGGAACCAGAGCATGTCACATTTCTCATGTAGAACTGGCTAGTTCTGAGCGGTTCTTTAAAATGAACGATTTTTCCAAACACAGGAAAAAAATTCTGTTTGTCAAGAAAAAGTTTTTGTTAGAAAAACCTTTTTCTTCTAAAGCGCTCATCTTGCAATGTAGGGATGTTGGTAGGTTGATAGGGATAACAGTTACCTATTTTGGGACAAATTTCCATCAAAATCAAAATGAAAACTTACTTGGAATCCTATTTCTATATCCGTTATATACATTTATGAGAAAGAAACCAGTTAAATTATTGATTGATAGATTGACTGTTATATAGCCTGCAATACACAGTAGCATTTGTCCAAATACTTTCCGGGGACCTATAGTGCGGTTTCGTTTAAAATTTTTGGGTAACCAACAAAGCAAATGGCAACTAAAATGTGCTTTGATCATGTTTTGTGGCTCAGATGAAATGTCCATGGGTAATTGCAATTGGATAGTGCTGAATTTATTTATGTTCGTCCACAGCCAGTATCGACGCATTATTTTCACGCAACATTTTGCATTAGTTATGGTTAATCAATGGCCATTCACGGGCACTCCAATCAAAACTATTATCGTTTTTATTGCACATAATATTAGTTTGATTGGTTTTGCTTTTCGAGTATTTTTTTTCCCTCCATCTGCTTACCGGATCAGTGCGTTTTGCAGGGGCACAGAGTAATTGGTAACCGAATTGCATTTCGTTTTCAGAAAAAAAAATTCCCGAACTTTCACCGATACTATTTTGAATGGTCGTTTCTATAGTGTATTTCGGAGCTAAGTTTGCAGGTCGTGCAATATGTTGATAATGCAAATAGATATTCAGTTGATATGTAACGAGTTTAATATTCACTTCAGTTACATCATAGATTTTGAACGGAATGAGTAAGGAAACCAAACAGGAAACAGTCAATTCTCTTAACATCGATAAGTAAGGAATTAAACTAGTCTAAATGAAGTCACAGAGAACAAACATCCAAGTAGAGATTCAAATATGTGTAAAAAATTTAACGGTTGATTTAAAAAGTAATCGTAACGTAGCAATGTGCCTGTAGAAGCGCTTTGGGACGCCTAGTATGTTAATCCCTTAGGGGCTCTTGCGTTCGAGCTTTCATAGAATGGTAATTTATGCGTGCAAAGTACGCAACAGTGATTTTTAACGGATTTGTACTTGTATGCTAGGGTAACAGAGGTATTTTGGCCCACTTTAAGATTGATTTTATTTTGGCCCACTTTGTAAAAATATCCCCCAAATGTTATAATATCTTTGAAAACCCCTTCCGCAATAGGTAATTTAATGTGATTAGCTTCAAATTGATGAAACATGGGTTACTTAACATCGATAAAATCCGACGAAATTGATAAAGTTTGTTAGGTTGGCCAAAATATATGAAGTGGCCAAAATACCTCTGTTACCCTATACACAGCTAGCTGCTCTCTGTGATAAAGGTTTTGTATGCCGAACTTGTCTTGAAATATCTGCTGAAATATCCTTTTGGACACTGCTTGACGTGTGCTAAATATTTCTCGATTGGGTGGAATGGATGGCAATTGGGTGGGCTGAGATACTTTCCGATGAAGTTTACGCTGTTGTCCCGTTTTTACTGAAGCGTAACTCTACTGTAGAAGAAGCTAGCTTATATAATGCTGGAGTGCTTTTCTGAATGATAGAATGATTTTGTCTGACTCTTTTCTTCATAGAGTTTCGAGTTCACAAACTTATTTTAAACCAAAATGTTTTTTTGTCCACAGCAGTACATCGCTTGCCTATTCAGAAATTTTCTTTCGTCCCAAAGGTCATGAGTTTGCTTCAACTATTCGCAATGCTTTTCAGTTGTTTAGTCTTATGGTATCATAATTATATTTGTTTACAATCCTTTTAATGGAAAATCATTTCAAATGTTCAATCAATTAGCAATACAGTGATTTAGTTTCGATCGAAACGGAGCTATGTGATGCTATCCGTTAACTCAAATTACAAAAGGATGTATTTTATTTAAAATTATATTTCAGATTGCTTCTCAGTTTCTTTATTCAGTCTGTGTTTGGTTAAATAGATCATGTGTTTTTAATAGTTTTTTTTGTTTCGATTAGAGAGGTTTTAAATATGCGGTCACTCACTTCTTCGAGCTAGGAAAACCTTCTGATCCTATGTGCGGGGTTGGGAATCGAACCCAGGTGGGATGCCGGAAACTGTTATTAAAACCTACAGATTGATGGCTATCCCATCCGTGCCTTTTGAAAAATTTCATCCGAATCGGAGAAGGTCGATTCTGATTTTGTCACTTTTTCGTCTACTCATTCCTGGAATTGCTCACGTCTCTTTAACGCACACCGATTCAGAGTGCACAGATCTATTTATATACGAAATAAGAATGTGTGCGAGTCGAAGTCAAAGTTTGTTGGGGGTTCAATCTTACACTGAGGTAAAAATAGTATTGCCTCATAATCACACACAGTGGGAAAAAGCATATTGAATATTTTGGGTATTTGAGGCATACTCACACTAGCATTCATCACTGAAAATAGCCACACCAACACATACACACGTGGATTGGACAATGACCAGACGAAACCAAACTAACGTCTGCAGGGAGCATCAGCAGAATTTTAATTCTCCTTCTTTTATCGATGTATTGAAAATCTGTGACGCTTAGCTATAAAGAGCGATTAAAATATGATAAATCGAAGTAATTACTCCCCAGAACCTCTTTGGAAACCAAAACTACTACAGATTCAAGCACCAACAGGTAAAAGTCATTGGGAAACCTTTTTCTGTCATTTTCGATTCTCAAAGCTTCGGTCGAATATCTATCCTGCATATTACGGGATTTTCACTGAATACCGCAAATGACAGAAAAGGCAAATGAAAGAAAGAACACAATTTTGAAACTACTGTTCCGCTTATGTCATTGATTGGACATGGATTTCGTTTTCTTAATTTGCAAGCGAAGCTGAGAGTGACATTAATTTTTCGTCATTTTCGCCTATTTTGAGTCAAAGAAAATGACTTTTATTAGATCTGAACGGCGTACAAATGTCAATTTACTAATGAATAGAATTGAATAATTGTTTCTCTTCGATTTTCCACAATATTGATGTCATTTCTTTCGAATGTACAACGCAGAAACGGTAGAATATTTCTCTTCCACTTGAAACTGAAATCTGGAACTGAATGCTGGATACTTGAACAGAATTCTTAACCTGGACCTGTACCCATACTCGGTAATTGAACTCTTAATACTGGAACTGGATTTTGAAATTGAGCTCTGGACCTGAATCAATCGAAATTAGATGCTCTAAATGTACTGGTTTTGCCTCCTACTCAGTCAAATGCGCAGGGTGGAATGAGCGAAATATATTAGAGTTAAGATTTTATATATATAGAAAATTTAAGCTTTAATTGTTGATCCTATTTTCGATGACATGTAGTAAATCTGTCAAAATCGAGAGTTGAAATTATCTTTTCATAATCTCATCAGTTTGTCAGTAAGTTGGGTTCTGGGTAGATGAAACAGACCTAATTTTAGAATTCATTCTTAAGTGGCACTTTATTGATGAGAAGTCATATTCGCAAATTAAATTCGACGTGAATCGTTTGAAACATTATAGTGGCAATCAATTAATGCTAAATTAACGGTAATCAATTCAGTCATCTCTGTAAATGGTGGTGTACATTTCAGCAGTATATTAAGTGCGGAACTATTCTACAGTGCACCAAATAACTAGAGAGCCAATACCTAGCACTTGAAGTTTTTGAGCCACTTATCCGATCCACTTAACAGGTAACTAATATGTACCGCTTCGTGAGAAAGAGTTTAAATTTAACCATTCGAGTCGATAACCGACGCCAGCATTCAATAAATCAACCATTCAAAAACCAGTGAACATTTGTGTTCGATTAACTTGTTGGAAAGTTGTTACAAGAGAAATAGTTCGACGAACAGCAACGCCCGCTAGCTACCATAGTTGGAATCCCGGAATCGAACATAACAGAACAAAAATACAACAACGAGAAACATTTACTTTCTCCAGTTCACCTTCCGTGGCAGAAGCATTATTACAGCAGTTCGACGAAGAACTTTCAATTTCGACACTTTTTTCCAGCCCGTAGCAATACCGTAGCAAACAAACAACTATTCAAATACTTGGCCCAAAAGTTTCACTTCGAGCCAGATTTCGGCCCGCTGTGGCTGTCAGTGAGCATGACGGCTGCTCAATTCTATCTTTTCGGGACGAGCAGATTGTTCTGTTCAAGTTTCCATGGTTCGAGCAGTTTGTAGTAGTGTTTATTTTTGTTATGTTACGTTTGGTGATTGTTCAGATCGGTGATTAACTTGTGCGCCTTGTTTCTGATGAACCGCTCGGCACGGCGTGGAGCGAAAACTTTGATTACTTTCGGAAGAAGAAAAGAAGGAAATATTGGCTAGTATAAATCTTTCATTGATGGTAAGCCAATTAGATTCCTGGGACGTAGTTTTTTTTGTGTACAGTAAACTTACTAGAAGCTAAATTGTCGGCGCATTAAAGCACTTTGGTATACCCTGTCAATGATTACGTCTATTATTTTGGGCATTACTAGTCCTAGTTATTTTTTCCCTGGAGCTGTTAGTGGAATGTATTCAACAGTTTCACTTTTTCTGTACCATTTAATTCCACTATTTCACTGTCACGTTATTACACTTTCACAAAGTCACTATACTTTAATGAAGCATAACAAACGTTACAATACAGATACGCGTATTTCGGAATGTTACTTACATACTTCTTCAGTGTATCGGTTTTATAAGTTTATAACAGTTTATAACAAACTTATAAAACCGATACACTGAAGAAGGATGTAAGTAACATTCCGAAATACGCGTATCTGTATTGTAACGTTTGTTATGCTTCATTAAAGTATAGTGACTTTGTGAAAGTGTAATAACGTGACAGTGAAATAGTGGAATTAAATGGTACAGAAAAAGTGAAACTGTAGTCCTAATTGTTATTCGCTAAATTTATTGTGAAGCTTGGTTCTTTTACCAAACAGACACCCAAAACTAGGAGTTTCCAGTGACGTAAAAAAATGAATCTACTTGAACAAATAAGCATCATTCTTCTTTCGACATCAAGTGATCTGTGCTACCTCTTGATTCACTTCTTTAACTTCAGCATGATAATTGTCAAATTATTGAATGGTCACAACCCGTCACGTACCCAGAGGGGGGGCCCAAGGGGCCCGGGCCCCTCCCGAAATCAAAAACAGACATATAATTATTTAAAAGGTCTAAGACATGTGTTGCAGAAATAACAAGCCAGTAAACGCAAAGAAACGTAACACAATAACAGTTCCAGTGTAAAAGTTTAAAGTGTCTGTTAAAAACACCCGTAAAGGGCACACCGAGAATTAGGTACATAAGCAATCTTCAGTAACATTATTTTTTTATCTTTGGGCCCCTCCCGAAAAGAAATCCCAGGTACGGGCCTGGTCACAACAGCGGGTATTTGAATGGATCATGGTTTATTTTTTGTACAAATACTTTATTGAACACTAGTTCAGACGAAACTATGATTAATAAAAGTATGATCATCGGAGAAAGAAAATTTTTGACACATAATCAAACCACGAGAAAATGTGTAAGAAACGAATTATTGTTTTAGCTAACACGTCGGTGTAAAAGTTTTCGGCTGACCAGGAAAGCAAACCAGTTTTCAATTTTGTTAATTAGTTTCATTCTGCTTGAACAGCAATACAGGGGAGTTCTCTACCTCGTAGTTCATCATCTCTGTGAAAAAAGAACTCAAACTTGTAGTTCAAGAGATCCATCATGTAGAGCCATTCGTTAAGAACTGTTCCACCAGGTACACTTTGAAAAGAACATTCAATAGCTTCCAATAAAAAATCTGTTTTAATCCACCTAATGGTGTAATGATGCCTCTCTCATATATAATATTGTGGTATTCTATTCAAAATGTTTCTCTTCAATTTTTGAAAGAAACCAAGGGATTGTTTGGGCATTAACTATTAACATTAACATACAGAATGAAACAGTGCTTTGCTCGCGTAGGTCATCCTTAAGAAAACGAAGTGGGTTCACTATTATATGCACTTCCGGCACTGGAACCCGAGAACCGGTATAATCGATGTCGGTTCGTACGGCCACCAACTAACATGACGTACAAACTCTATTAGTTTTTATTCAAATTTTGATGATTTTATACAATTTTGCATCGTACTCTAAACGACTATCTAAATTTTTGTTGTATCCGAAAACATGCAGTAATTTTCATAATCATCGTTCATTTGACCCTAAGATTACACACACACATACATTGCTCAGCTCGATGAACTGAGTCGAGTGGTATATGACAATGTGTGGTTTTCAAGTGATTGCATAACCTTTCTATATGAGAAAGGCAAAAAAGGGTTTGAACTTGAACTATCGTGAGCATTCTAGAGTTTTCAAAAATGCGGACTGGGAGTCTATTCCGAATAATGGTTCCATTGATAGCCCCTTTTCAATGATGGAATTTTCTATATCACACTTGTCTTGTAACAATAACGCTCCTGGGTAGGACAGAATTAAATTCAACTTGGTGAAGAATCTGCCCGACCACGCAAAAAGACAATTAGTTTCTTGAGCAAAATATTGTTCCACCTGACTGGAGGCCAGTGAAAGTTATCGCCATTCAAAAGCCGGGGAAACCAGCTTCCAATCACAACTCATATAGATCCATTGCAATGTTGTCATGCATTAGAAAATTATTCGAAAAAAATATTCTTCGACGTCTCGACACTTGGGTCGAGAGGAACGGTTTGTTGTCAGATACTCAGTTTGGCTTCCGTAGAAATAAAGAGACGAATGATTGCCTTGCATTACTTTTGTCTGACATCCAAATTACCTTCGCTCAACAACATCAAATGGCATATGTATTTTTAGACATTAAAGGAGCATTTGATTCATTTTCCATTGATGTTCTTTCAGACAAGCTCCATCAACATGGACTTCCAGTAGTTGTAATTAATTATTTGCACAACCTTTTGTCAGAGGAGCGCATGTATTTTTCACATTGTGATTCAGAATCAGCTACATGGGTCTCCCGCAAGGCTCATACCTCAGTCCGCTCCTCTATAATTTTTACGTGCATGACATTGACAGCTGTCTAGTAACCACCATGCACACTGAGACAATTAGCAGATGATGGCATGGTTTCAGTTACTGGGCCCAAAGCTAATGATCTGCAAAAACCACTGCAAGATACTTTAGATAACTTGTCCGTTTGGACTGTTCATCTGGGTATCGATCTCTCTGCTGACAGAAACAGAGCTGGTTGTCTTTTCAAAAAAGCGTGATTCCGCGCAGCTTCAGCTTCATGTGATGAAAAGAATGATCGCGCAGGTTTTGACTTTCAAATACCTCGGAGTGTGGTTTGATTCCAAATGCACGTGGGGAGGACACATTAGGTATCTGATAACGAAATGCCAACAAAGAGTAAATTTTCTTCTGGTAGGAGTTCTTCCATTGAAAGATCGTTATAGCTTGAGTTCATTATAGCTTGAGTGTAATCGTCACATTATCTCAAAACCATTATTTTCTCTCACAGATAGTCTGAGTGCAATTGAAGCCATTCGCTCAAACATATTGAATAATAGTTATCAAATCACAATAGATTGGGTCCCGGCTCATTGCTCCATTTCAGGCAATGAAAGAGCCGATATTTTAGCCAAATGTGGTACTATTTAGGGTGAAATTTATGAGAGACCGATTGATTTCAACGAATTCTATAGCTCGTCTCGCCAAAGAAAACTTGTCAGCTGGCAAGCTTTTTGGGATAAAGATGATCTGGGTCGGTGGATGCACTCAATTATTCCTAAAATATCAACAAAGGCATGGTTCAGGGGACTGGATGTGAGTAGGGATTTCATTCGTGTGATGT
Source organism: Malaya genurostris (assembly GCF_030247185.1). Lineage (NCBI taxonomy): Eukaryota > Metazoa > Arthropoda > Insecta > Diptera > Culicidae > Malaya > Malaya genurostris. Next base: position 260,276,061 of record NC_080571.1, read on the forward strand.
CCAGACTCATGTCCATTCACTACACGTTAGATGCACATCTCCTTCGAATTGGACTTTCCCAGACTAATCATTGTGCTTGTGGCGAAAGTTATCGCGATATTGATCATGTTGTTTGGACATGCGTGGAGTATCGTGATGTCAGATCACTGAATTCCTTGCGTACCCAAGGTGTCCCAGTTCGCGACATTTTGCTTGTCGTGACCTTCCTTTCATGAAACTTCTTTAAGTCTTTAAGTCCATTGGAGTTACAATTTAAATTTTATTTTATGTTAGACTGTTTTCTCTTCCATGAGTTCAACAAATAGCCAGCTATCTAATATTAAATAAAAGTGATGAACTGAAACTCAAACAAACTTGAAATAGTTATAAGATCATGTACAAAATGAATGTATTTTATTTAATGTAATTTATAATAACAAATCTCTTGATAAAAACAGTATTTAGATTAACTAATGAATACCAACATACTAATATGATATTCTAAATGTATTAGGTTAACTACTATGTATTCTGGATGCCACGGCGAAGAAAAACTTATGTACATTACTTGTGAAATAAACGTATTTATGAAAAAAAATGCAAACTTCAAACAAGTTCCAAGAAGCTCGAAGTTTCTCGAACGATGGAAACATTTATTTCGAATTCGAATAATTGTATTGGACACAATATACGTAGAAATGATTATTAATTTCTTGTAGAAGATAAATTAGTGAAAAAATTTAAAAAGCCGAACTATAACCTTATTGTGAAAAAAAAGTTTCTTTTGAGTCTGCATAGTCATAAAATTTTAGACCAGTGTGAGTATTTTTCTTCATTTTCAGAAAAACAATTGAATATGAAATTCAAAACTTACAAAGAAATTGTACAAGATTATCTGTTTGAAATGAGCACAAAACTTGCAAACATTAGAATTTTATCATAACAGTTGCGTAAATAAAACATTACAACAGCAATGGAAACAAAACTCAATCAGGAAACTTCGGTTTGCTTTTCATCTTGATTATTTAAAATGAGCAGATCTGACATCACTTTGAACGAGAAGTTAAGTTTATCAAAGTTACTCTCATATAACCGCTTGAGTAACTTGTTTCAACAACTCCAGCACATGGGCATGCCAAAATAATACCAACAGTGCGTATCACAAGGGTCAAACACGTAAATTCAAAGGCGCTTGAAAATTTCAGGCGTACAAAAACTTATTTCACCATAAAAATGTAGTTCGTTGTCAATTTTTCATTTAGAAAATCACAAAAGATCAATTCTGCAATTCAACTTTTTTAATTTTTTATATTATTTTACAAGATCCATCTTTGTGTTGAGAGCAGTTGTATTGAAAATCAAATGTGAAATTAAGTTTGTTATGTTTTTGTAAACGTCATTCCATTTCTTGTTTACATTACGTAGTAGTTTTCACGAGTTTCACAAATGTTTTTTCGTTGATTCTATTACTACCTTTGTGACGCATGAATTTTTGTATCAGTTTCACAATCACTGTAAATAAATATGCGTAATAACGGAAGGACTTAAATATTTGTTGCACAACACAGAAAAATTGCGCTTTGTCCATAACACAACAGTTACTAGAATAGTAATATAAACTAACTTGATAAATTGCACAATCAGTAGAAAAATACAGCACAGCAACTTAACATGCTACTTGGGAAGTTTCCCTTGTAATTCCGGAACCGGAAATCGGATAAATATAAAATTCAATACCAATCTATGGGACCATAAGACCTTTCGTTTGAATCTAAGTTTGTGAAAATCGGTTACGCCATCTCCGAGAAAATGACACACAGACATTTGCTCAGTTCGTCGAGCTGAGTCGAATGGTATATGATATTCGGCTCTCCGTTCCAAAATCGGTTTTCATAGTGATTACATAGCCTTTCTATATGCGAAAGGCAAAAAGTATTTTATTATTGTTTTATTGTCCCCATCGAGTAGAAAAGCTTCCATAGCCATTCAGTCAGGATTGGGAAACTTGTGGTTCATTTATTGCGTTTTCGTTTATTAGTTTTGCATCGTCATATTTGTTACACAATTTTTCTTGAACACCAGCTTCTAGTACTTCCCCTTTTCATGTTCGATGTGGTTCATACTGTCGTTAATTGCTTCGCGCTCTTGGGTAGAATTTAATGTATTGAACACTGTTACTTTTATTTAATTGCATCTCTTGCACTTTCTTTCAAAGCAAATTTAACTTGGTAAACACCGTGTGTATTTTATGTCATTGGGTTTCTGCTATTTAAACTAAGGAGACTTCTATTAGAATTACGTTGCGCATGTACATGGACTAACATGACAGTGTTTCGCCTTTTTATTTATTTATTTATTTATTTATTTGGAGCAGGGAAAAGCCCGATGGAGATGAAATTTGGCAATCTCTCTCTCCAGCAGGCATAAAACCTCCTCATCATTTGTATCAACAGATTACAATGATCCAACAGATACATTTAAGCTTAACACTACAATTAAAACTAACAGTTAAAACTAAATTTATAACACTATAACTAGTTAATGACACCAAGCATAACAATATTAGTACTCTTACTTAGAAGGTGAGATAGAGGAGAAAATTTATTAGGTAAATTGAAAACAAGGGTTGGTGGAGGAGGTGCTAAACGAGCGAAAACGAACGACGGGGTTGGAATCAGCATGTAGATCTAATTAGTTATCAAAAAGATGGTGGAAGACAGAAAAAAAACGACGAGGTTAGAATCGGCCTGTAGATCTAATTAGTTATCAAAAAGGTGGTGGAAGGCAGAAAAAAAAAAACGACGAGGTTAGAATCGGCATGTAGATCTAATTAGTGATAAAAATGGATGTTAGAAGACAGAAAAAAGAGGAAGTAACGACCAGGTTAATTTAGGCGAGCGAATCTAGTTAGTTTCAAATGAAGATGATGGAGAGACGGAATGGGGGTTGAATGAAAATAAAATATTAACGGTTCCAGATAAATCCTAATCTGACAGGTGACTATGAAACAATCGTTTAATCATGTTTCGAGATAAATGAAAGTCGAAGACATTGGAACAGTTGTTGAATGTTCGGCACATACTGGAGAACGGCTCATTATAACCATAATTTGTTCTTGCAACAGGTAATCTCAAAAAGGGGTGGGAACGAAGATTGCGTCGATGAATGTCGAGATTAATCAATTGAAGGAGTTCGGGACAATCGATACGTGATTGAAGCAAATCAGCAACGAAAGTTGCCTTGGAGACATTCCGACGAACGAATAACCGATCAAGATCAATAAGCTTACAGCGATCTATGTAACTAGGAAGATTAGTAGGATCTCTCCATGGTAGGTTACGCAGGGCAAATCTGATAAATTTATGTTGAATAGCTTCGATCCGATCTATGTCGATTTGATAATGGGGTGACCAGACAACAGCTGAATATTCAAGCGTCGAGCGGACTAGAGCACAATATAATGCTTTAAGACAATGTACATTGACAAAGCTCTTAGTAATGCGAAAGACGAAACCTAAAAGCTTAGAGGCCTTAGAGATCACATAATTGATATGACTTTTGAAATTCAACTTGGTATGAAGAATGACACCTAAATCTTTAACGGTAGACTCTCGTTTCAGTACAATCTGCGAAATGTTATAGTCGTAGCTAAATAGCGAGTGTTTGCGAGTAAACGACGTAACGGAACATTTCGAGGCATTTAGGACCATTCTATTGTCGTTACACCAGTTCACGAATGATTCAAGCTGTGACTGTAAAAATATAGTGTCGTCGGGCGATCTTACTAGATGATAAAGCTTAAAATCATCTGCGAAAGATAGTTTGTGGCATTTCAATAGAAAGTTGAGATCATTGAGGTAGAGCAAGAATAAAAATGGTCCCAAGTGACTGCCTTGAGGGACTCCAGAACCTACAGCAAACGGTGTTGTAATGCATTCACCGATTTTCACTAACATTTTCCGACCAATAAGATATGATTGAAGCCAGTTGAGTAAAGATCCACTGAATCCAAGTTTTTCGAGTTTAGCAACTGCAATTTGGTGGTTTATCTTATCGAAGGCTGCGGAGAAATCCGTATAGATAGCGTCAACTTGAAGGCGTGCTTGTAGGGATCGAATTATAAAAGATGTATAAGACAATAAGTTCGTTGTAGTTGATCGTTTTGGCATAAAACCGTGTTGTGTTTCCGAGATGTAGTTATTGCAGTTATGCTTGATGAAGACCAGAACTATATTCTCAAGTAACTTAGACACAGCGCATAGTGCGGCTATCCCACGATAATTAGATACATCAGCTTTATTTCCCTTCTTGAAAACCGGAAAAATATATGATGTTTTCCAAATATCCGGAAAAGTTCCTGAATTGAGTGAGATATTAAACAGCATCGATAGTGGAATCTGAAGGCTGTTCGAGCACTTTTTCAATACCAGAGAAGGAATACCATCGGGCCCAGCGTTAGAAGATAGTTTCATTTTAGAACACGCTTTATCAATCATAGCTGTCGTTATGATTGGATGGGGGCCAATCAGGGAACGGCGAGGAACATTAATGATAGCTTTGGAGATCTGATCATTCGATAAGGTTTCATCAGAGAATACATTGCTGAAATGTGATTTAAATAGGCTACAAATGTCAGGCAACACGGATGATTCAACGTCACCAAGAAACATCTGGTTGGGTAGTCCTGATTCCTTCCTCTGTTCGTTCACGTAGTTCCAGAAGCATTTGGGGTTGATTTTTAAATTATTTTGTACACGAAGGAGGTGGGAGTGAAATAACATTTTGTTCAGTCGCTTATAACGATTGTTGAGGAACATATAGTACGATCTCAAATGGAGCGAAGGATGCTTCGATAGTTTTCTTAGAGCAGAACGTTTAGCACGCTTATAACGTTTTAGGGTCAGATTGGACCATGGGGGATGGACAGATTCACGTCGAATATTTTTGGGTACAAATTGATCGATAGCATACAAAACTATATGGGACCATAACATAGCAATGGAATTGCAATCGCCATTAGTAAACAGGCTTCTCCAGTCTAGCGACAGCAAAAACTGATTCATTGCCTCGAAATTTCCTCTCTTGAAATCGTAATATGTGCCTTCAGAAACGTTATTAAAAACGGTTGGCGTGTATGCAGGTATAGTGATTTGGAGAGGAGGGTGATGACGACACATTTTAACCAGTGGCGAAGGAGCGATGGATATGGAACAAGTACTCGACAATTCATAGCTGGCGAAGCAAAGATCCAGAAGGCGATTATTGCTATTATAGTTATCATTTAGCTGAACTAAACCTGCGGTGTTGTAATCATCCAGGAGTCGTAATGTAGTATGAGTTTTAGAAGAACATGAAGCATCCGGATAAAGATATTTACTAGAACTGCGAGTCCATTTAATACCAGGTTGGTTGAAATCACCTAAGATCATAATTTTGTCATTTAAGCTCAATTTATCGCTTATCAATGAAAGAGAGTAATGTTAGTAGTTCTTCTCATTTCACACACTTTTTTTACTAACTCAATTTTAGAATTTAGTTTTCTAATGCATATTGTAAACCTTTGGTGGTGAGCTCAGTTCGTTCGCATCCTTTGTCTCTTTTTCGAATATGACTATTCATCAGCAAGAAAACTGTTCCACTAACATAATTGGCTCTTAATTAAAAAAACCTAATATTTGTTGAACTAACATTCCTTCTTTTCCCACAGTGACCTGTATGGGCGTGGCCATCTACGTTATAGATCATTTCATGCTCTTAGTCAGTTTAGGTTGTACGTTGAGCATGATTTACTTCTCCCATCAATCATCATGCATTTTATTCAATATGCAATTTCAACTGATTTCTGATCAATCACGAGAAACTCACGGGCGGTAACTAACAATCCTTCCAGGTCGGGGTTCGAACTTACGGCAACTGGTTTGTAAGACCAACGCCCTATGCATAGGCGCATTCCCTTAACTTAAGGTTTTTGTTTTCGAAAACTCCCCCCATTAAAGCGTGACGTAATTTGTGCATGACACCTTATGATTATTAATCTTTTGTTTCTGGTATTACCAGGTTTCACACGAATCAAGAATTTATTTCACCCTCCCAGTTCTCTCTGGATCTTCTTTGACTCTACCTAAAATGGCAAAATGTTCTCGCACTGTTCGCGATATTTGTGGGGCTGTTATTATTTATATTTTGAATGAAAAAATGCACTTCTGAATGGAACGGTGACCAAACACCATTCGCCGGTTAAGATGGGATCCACTTTGTGTTAAGCTTCTGGAAAAACAAAAACAGCGGTGGTAGGATTTAGCAGCCAAAAGGACCGGAGCGGGTAAAATAAGGGAATACCATTAAAGTTGTGCTTCGTTTGCTTGTCGGACGAGAAGCTTTTAGTCAATTAGTAGAGAAAGCACGGAAGAGACAAAATTACTAAAAGTGATGGTTCAAGAGGATGGCCGGATTAAAAGGCGGAGATAATTTTGTAGTTCGCTAATCTTGCTTTGAGACGATTTCCAATAGATGCAGCGGGGGGCTTGCTTTTGTTATTGTGTTGAGGTGGTCTCTCGATGGTGGTTATTTTAGGTCCGCCTAATTTCAATCTTGAAAAGATTATAAATCGAATTGAATGAGCTTTCAGAAGTGCCCTTGGAAGCTTTTGCGTATCTTGTAAAACAAAGAAGTTCCGTCTATTGTGATTTCGTTATTTTAGAGAAAATCAGTTGTTACAGTTTCGATTTGTATAGTATGTTAAACTTTTTCTCAAATAACATTAATAACTAGAAAACGACAAATTTTATATAATCTTGGAGGGGAATCAACTATCAATGTCGCATCCTTTGATATTCCTGAGAATCGAATTAAACTGCAATTCCATTGGTTAACCTTCAAATAAGTTGTAGACAAGATTGCTCAGTATTTTATATTGACTTTGAATGATTGACTGACAATATTCGTAGCACATCCGTCTTATCACGAATATTCCCAACGTACGAGGTTGGTGAAAGTCTATCAACTCTTGGCTTCTTGGCTGCTCGAAGACAATCAACGGTTCTACTTTTCCAGTGTGTGCTGTCAGTCGCGGTTTCTATATTGAAACCATAAGACAAAACCATACTGAAATTACCGACTGGAGGAAGAGCTGACTTCTCGTTAACGCTTCACTTCGTTCATATCCTACTTGTGCTGTCAGTGGTTTCTATCCAGTTTATTCCAGCTGGTAAATGTGAAGCTTATAAATAAATAGAGACTCTGTGTTATCATCGTTATTGTTATTGCCGCTCCAGAGAAGCTGCCAAGTATACTTTTTCCGAGGACCATACGAGGGCAAGCTCACATCAAATGTGAGTACTCTTCACGGTGCGACAGCGAACGAGGACTACGAGACGGCCAAGCGATGACTTCAATATACAGACGCATTAAAACTACGGCTTTCGTCTGCTTTTCTCGCGTCACCGAAATAGCAAACGATATTATCGACGATGGCGTATGAATGTTTCGCAGTCGAAGGCTGCGGAAGTAGCAAAAAAAAAAAACTTACCGACGGGAAAAGCTGCAGCAGTCCCAGGATGAAAATTGCCATCGCCAATGATGTAGCGGAACAGAATTGCATTTTTAAAAAGGTTACACAGCATCTCCGCTGGTACAGAATCGGCAACATGATGGCAAAGGCGATGCACGACTGAAGGAAGCAACATCCGCAGCTCATCACCACCAGAATCGGCCGGGCTGACGTTCTGGGAACTGAGGCCTGTTGTTGGTTGCGTGGGGTTGTGTTGCGGTTGTTGTTTTGTCGGTTTGTTCCCCAATCCACCCGGCCCGGTTTGGGGTTGTTTTTTTTTTGTTGTTCAAAGAGATCCGTCCGTCCATGTGAGCGTTGCGGTAGCAGGAAAAAAAAATAAAAAGAAATATCGGTTAGTTTTAAGAAGCATATTTTTTTATAAAGCAGGAATAACGAATTTCAATTTCTGCTGGTTGTGTTTTTTGGATCTTTCAGACCCCGAACTACGATTCGTAGGAACGTGCACAAAAAGTAACGATGACTACAAGGATGTGCAGAACAGTGTGTTAAAAGGAGCATTTGCCTGCATTTAATAGAAGGAATTTATAGTCGAGCAATATTGCATGTAGTGAGAACGTATGAATCTTACGTTGCTTTTTGTAAGTCTACATACAAGGTATGCTCGAAAAGTAAGTGTCGTTTTGTCATGAAAAGAATTATTAGCATTTGAACAATTACGTCGGCTTCCATATTAGGCCTTATACTTCATCGCTCTTCATCGTGAACATTTGTTCGTCCATATTTTATATCACGACATTATTATCGAACCTATTCTTAACTAATTGCAGTAGAACCTTAAATTAGACAAAACTCTCGATGAACTGTAGCTGCTAAAGATCCGTCGAACATTAAAATTGTATTACAGCTTGAACTTAACAGCTAGCGAAAGCGACGGTCTCGGGTGGTTCAATGTATAGGACGCTGGTCTTACAAGCCAGTTGTCGTATGTTCGAGCCCCGACCTGGAAGGATTCTTAGTGTCAGTAATATCCATAGTACTAGCCATGCAATGATTCTGTACGCTAAGAATCGGCTGCGAAGTCTGTTGAAACAGAAAGGCAAAATTTCACAAAAGGAATGTAATGCCAAGACTTTGCTTGACTTGGAAGCAACGATTATCGCGGACATTGTTTACTGCACGGGGAATGTTTTTCTGTAACAAAACAATACCTAACAAAGCCGTATGAGTCTTGCACGCGCCGAGGCTCACAAACTTAAACGTGTTACGATCTGTCAATTTGTTACACTGTAGCTATTTTTAATGGAAAGGATTCATAACAAACGTTGGAAATTCACATACAAAACTATATACCTTGAAAAATTCTAATAAAAAACCGTATAGCTTCGGAAATCGGCAAAAAAACTCACTACCCGTATTTTTTTGGTCAGATGTGTTAGGAATGTTAGGAATGTGTTATCGATAAAAAAAACTCAAAAAATCGACTCTGGGACATTGTCGAGTCCACATTCCAGAGAGTAAATTTTTAAAAACGTTTCTATTTTGAGATAATGTCAGATCTGAACGGTTCATCTATTTCAGAGATTTCAGGCGTACAGTTTCATACTTAATTCTCATCAATACGAAAATTTTCTTTGTCTCCAAACCGTTGGTTTAGGAAATTTTTTTCGCGATAACACCAAATCTCTACGATGCATACATTTTACATTGATTACATGTTTTTTATATCATTTATTGGGTAATTTATGTAAGGAAATGTTTTTACTGTTAAAATGAATTTTTTGTTATTTAATACAAAAAATGTAGAGTAAATTATCTCTATGTTTATTGCACTCATTGTAGGGGCTGGAGTCCATTAGGAAATTGATAGCACCTATTATCTTTCTCCGGACAGTACCAGTCTAGATGCCGTGTGGAATCCGGCGGAATTTTTTTTAATCCTTTCATGACCGTAAGATGTGCGGGACGAAATATGTCAGTGAAAGACAATATTTAGCTATTGGGAGTGCAAATTAAGAGAATATCACCAGAAAAACATTGCAGGTTGCATGAGTTATTCTATAATTTCATGGGAAATATTTTTCCCTATGATTCTTAGAAATAAATACAAGAAGAGTTGGGTTTATTATACCGTAATTTAATTCATTGATTTAATTGCTTTAATTGTCAGAATAGTAAAACAAATAGTTAGTTATGGCATTCTACGAAACGATTTCATGTACTTGTGGACGTTGGCACATAACACATTTATTATGTGTTCAATTTTCTATACGTCATTTTGCAACTTCTTTAGTGAATCAGGAATCAGGAATCAGAACAAATTGGCTCAAATGGCACGTTCCCCTTGATATTTGGAGATATGTGCCTTGCCATCAATTTGTTTTTAGCATCATTTTCCCGATATATAAGAGGGAAGGATTGAAAGGAAATGGTAAGGGTTGGACTAGGAGAATGGGAAAAATTGACGACACAAAAACACATAAAAGCAGAAGTAAATTCTGCACCCCTAAGGGATGCTGAACAATCTGCTGAGGATCACATTTAGTGGAAGCAGAAGTAAATTCTGAACCTCTACGAGGTCCCGAACAGTCTGCTGTTAATAAAACCTCCAACCCCCGAAAGGATTTAGAGATCTTACAAAAGCGACACCATTCTGCACTCCCGGAAGAATGCAGAACGATTCGCAGTATGTACGAGCAGAAGTAAATTCGGTACCCTCTAAAGGATGCCAAACAATCTGCTAAACCCTATTTAAGGAGAATACAGAAGGGATTCATTCACTCCAGGAAGAACGATGCACCCTTCTGACTATAGCTCCTTACCACATTGGGTGAGAAACGAGAGAATATCCTTCAATTTTAGCTCCGCATAAACAAACTCAACCATGTATGGAGAACCAAAAACCCGGATACGTAGCTGCGTCAATGCGGGACAGTTACATATCAGATGATATGAAGTACCATAATCGCATTCACACAAATCACACGAATAATACTCAGCACGTTGAATAGTAGCCATGTGATAATTGAGTTTGCAATGTCCAGTCAGAGCTCTGACCAGAATACTGCAATGATGCTTGGAGAAATGCAGTAGACACTTTGACATTTTCAGATTTAAATCTGGCAGAAATGCTTTTGTCTGAGCGCAAGTTTGCAAGCTGCGCCAGTAGTTGGCATGTTTGGATGCAGCCCAAGAACGAATCTTGTGCTTTATCCAACTAGTTGAAAGTGGTAAATCTGGTTCAGGACCAACGAAATCATTCGTTGCACCAGCTCTAGCCAACTCATCAGCCCATTCATTTCCAGTAATACCAGATAGGCCGGGTACCCATAAGAAGTAAACAGCATGCTGTCTTCAATTTGAGTTCGACATGCGATCACTGGATTCGACCTTGAGTCATTCGAACTGAGTGCTTTTAAGGCTGCCTGACTGTCGGAACAAAAATAAATTCGTTTACCACAGATCCTCTGCTGAAGTGCCGATTGTACTCCACACAGAATTGCGTAGATTTCTGCTTAGAACACAGTACAGTATCTACCAAGTGAATGAGACTGTTCCAGCCTCATTTCACGACAGTAGACACCAGCACCAGCACGACCATTCAACAGAGAACCGTCCGTATAACAAACTATGTGTTCATCAAGTTGTCGTTTCAGACAACCAGACAACCAGGCAACCATTCTGGTTAGAGGATAGCTCACATTGAATGTTTTGAAAGGAAAACTGCATGTGAGAGTTAGGTCACTAGGAGCGAGTAAATACTCATCCCACGTAACCATTTGAGACCACAAGCGAGTGTGGCTGGTAGCATAATCTAATGGGTTACTGTTCCAAAGCCCTGTAACCTTAAGACGGTATGCACAAGATAATGCTCATTGTTTTAGGAACACATGTAGTGGTTTAATGCACAGTAGCGCCTCTAGAGCAGCAGTAGGAGTTGTCGTGAATGCTCCTGTCATCGTCATTAGGACCATCCTTTGGAGATGATTTAGCTTTGACTGAACTGTCGCGACTTCTCCTTTCTGCCACCATACAAGACATCCATATGCTAAAATTGGTCTAACAATAGTTGTGTAGATCCAATGAATATATCTAGATTTGAGTCCCCATCATTTTCCAAAAGCTCGTCTGCATTGGCCGAAAGCCATGCAAGCTTTTTTAATCCTGAAGTCAATGTGAGCAGACCAATTCAGTTTTGAGTCAAGAATAACCCCGACGTATTTAACTTGATCGACCACAGTGACCTCTGAACCAAAGAACTGCAACGGACGAGCTCCTGTAATTATCCTACGATGAGTGAAAAGCACCATTGATGTTTTGCCCGGATTTACAGATAATCCAACCTGACAACACCATTGTTCAACAGATCGCAGGGCTTGTTGCATTAAATCAAAGAGAGTGTTAATGCTTATACCGGTCATCAATATATGATAATCGTCGGCAAAACCATAAGTCGGAAATCCAAGGTTATTAAGTTTCCTTAACAAACCATCAGCGACTAGGTTCCATAAAAGTGGGGATAGTACACCACCTTGAGGACACCCACAGACACTCAGCTTTCTAATCTCTGCTTGCCGAAGCGATGAACAAAGAAGTCGATTGCTAAGCATTGCGTGTATCCAATTTGTGATACTTGAAGGTATGCCATGACCACGAGCTGCTTTCAGAATTGAATTGAAAGACACGTTATCAAAGGCACCTTCAATATCTAGGAAAACTCCCAAGCAAGACTGCTTTTGTGAGAAAGCTTTTTCAATGTTGTACACAACATCATGTAACAGGGTTGTAGTGGACTTTCCACGCTGGTAAGCATGTTGCATTCCATGTAGCGGATGCACGCCCAACTTAGCATTCCTGATATAGTGATCTACTATGCGTTCCACTGTTTTAAGAAGAAATGAGCTTTAACTGATAGGCCTGAAACTCTTCGCTTCCTCATAAGTGTCGCGTCCGCCTTTGGGAATAAATTTGACAATTATTTCCTGCCAGGCTCTTGGAATATGTCCAGTCGCAAGACTAAAAGTAAGTATTTTCTTTAAAACATGTTTGAAATGTTCATACCCTCTCTGCAGTAACACTGGGAAAACTCCATCCTTTCCAGGAGACTTGTACGGAGCAAAACTCTCAACTGCCCATTTGACCGATTCAATCGTCACAACGCTTCGAGCAAGGGCCCAAGAATCGTAACTACCTGAAAAAGTCTCGGGAAGAGCTGTCGGTGATGGATCCATACATCCTGGAAAGTGAGTGTTAAAGAGATAGTGAAGTACATCACCTTCATCAGACAAGTGTTCACCATCTGAAGTTCTTAAGAAACTGACATTAAAGTCCTTAGACTTCGAAAGTAACTTATTTAATCTGCTAGCCTCGTTGAGACTAGAGACATTTGTGCAGAGGCTTTTCCATCCACTTCGCTCAGACGATCGAAGAGCATTTTTGTAAGCCCTTCGAGCCGACACGAATGCCTCCGACCCATCTCTGCGTCGGTGGTCCCAAGCTCTTCTGCATAGTTTCCTTAGTCTAGCAAGTTCAGCATTCCACCAAGGAGTTCCTCTAGTAGCTCGCACAATCCGAAGTGAACAAGCCTCTTCATATGCTGCAACTATGAGTGAGTGTGTCTCGTCGACAACATTTTCCGAATCAATTGGGGTTTCAATTGTTGGTTGGTGTCCGTAAAATCTAGTCGCCAAGCCCTCTTCATAGAGGTCCCAGTTTGTAGATTTGGGATTACGATATGTGATAATATCAAATTTAACGTTTGAATGATCAAAGAAGATGTACTTATGATCAGACAACGAAGGTTCGAGCTCATCGGAGACGAGCCAATTCACCAACTCATGCGCAATTCTATCAGAGCAGAGAGTTACGTCCAAAACCTCCTTTCTTCCAGCTATCGCAAAAGTTGGACGGTTTCCTGCATTGACTATGTGCAGGTTTGTACTGCTCACAAATTCCATCATATCAGAGCCTCTCGAATTAATATCTGTGCTGCCCCAAATGATATGGTGAGCATTTATGTCGCTGCCGATTATAAGCGATAAATCACTTTTGCAGCAGTATGATACAACCTTTTTGAAGTCATCGCTTGGCGAAGGTTGATTATGCGGCAAATATGCCGAACAATAGACATATTTTCTGTCTATGCCATCAATAGTCATACCAACTGTGACAACACAAATATTCCGAGTTGTGAGCTCCGATATGAGAGAAACATCGAGAGCACTATTTGCAAGTATGCATGCTCGAGGCATTTCATGTGGATTAGTCATACCGGTCTTGTTGAAGGCAACAAAGACTGGGTTTAACAATTTTCCAACGTAGAAGGTTCCCTTTTGGAAATATGGTTCTTGAACCAAAGCTATAGAAGCTTTACCTTCTTTCAGAAGTCTGGACAGATTCATAGTTGCTGTACGTTTATGCTGGAGATTGATTTGTGCCACTCTAACCATTATCAATTAGAGTAACGAACATTCCACCTCCAGCACTAACCGTACAACAACTACAAGAAACCAAACATATTGGCTTATAATCGCCTATAGCGAACCATGTAAGGATTTTTTTTAAATGTTTTAATCATTTAAATCTTACGAGTTGCGAAGAAAGAAGTCGTCCACTGTGCCAGAGCTTCGCTTAACACAGTATGGGAAAACCCCAAGATATTCCGTTCACGACTGCATTGTTTAACCTCCATCATTCAGCCATCGGCACGGAAATACACCTTGACTTAGGAGTTAATGATTAAATCGTGAAAATCGATTGATATTACGAAGAAAGACCTAAAAATAAGATTACAAATGGCTTCAATTGCCGCCCGATTCATATTGGATCTACTTCGGGATTGTAAATCTGAATTCAACATTAAAATTATATTTGTGGGACAATTGGGGTAAAACGATGTAGCACGAAGCATGCGATCATGAAGACTATCTGTTAATTATTTTTTGAGGTTACATGCGAAAAAACTGTCTTGTTTAACCATGATTGGTCCAAACACCGATCAGTAGAACTTTTTTTTTCTGTAAATTCAAGGAAGGAGATGACTGGGGGTAGAACAGAATACAAATATTTGTGGTCAATCTTATTAAAAACAATCCATTTATCTAGCTTATGAACATGTCAGGAATACCTTCCATTTGGTTGAATTCAATTTTTTCCAGAGTTTCACAGTTAGTTTTTTTTACCAATCTACATAAAAGATCATGGATGTTTGTTTTACATTTTCCAATACATAAAATTCGAACACTTCCACGAAAATGTAGATTTTTTGAGATTTTGATGTAAATATAAGATTTTACTCCTAAAATTTTACACGTTGCTAAGTTCATTGAGTTGATCGGCAAAATTTCTTAGACGTGCATTTACGTCAAATCCACTAAAGCTTGCTTCAGATGAAATTGGAACAAAGACAATTGCCTGTATTTCAGTTATTTATTATTGAATTCTTTTTTTTATACAAATGTAGCGTTTTCCTCATACTTTAAAGAAAAAATACGGATAAAATTCTTCAGCACGGTTTCGAAGGAATTCTCGAATTTTTCCTGTAACACGGCTCATTAGGCGGCGCACACCTTCTCCGTCCATCGTTTTAGCTATCTTATTCCACCAAGTCGTCATCTGATTGATGGGTTTGACAACATTTCCCTTTGCCTTACGTCTCCTCTTCATGATTGCCCAGTATTTCTCAATAAGGCGGAACTGGGGGCAGTTGGGTGGGTTAAGGTTTTTCGGAACAAACTGGCCTTTCTCTGCATGCCATTCTTGAACGACTTTGCTGTAATGACAGCTTGCCAAATCTGGCCAAAACATTACGAGATGGTCGTGGGATCGAATGAACGGCAAAATTCGTTTTTGGAGACACTCTTTTCGGTATAGTTCCGATGTCATTGTCTTTTTTGTAACGAAAACTTTCGTTTTTTTGCCTCAGCTGCAAATGCCCTGCCAAATCATAAATTTTCTTGCAAATTTGTCGGCAAAAACAAATTTAAATTTGGCTGGAACATCCCCCTGAGCCGTTGCCAAGTAAAATTTTTGACCTGGGATTTGCTCGAAGTCAGCCTTGACATAGGTTTCATCGTCCATCAGAAGACACCCGTCGAACTTGGTCAGCACCTGGTCATATAGTTACAGAGCACGAATTTTGACAACACTATTTTGTTTTATGGTGCGATTTGGCTGTTTGCTAGCTCGATACGACTTGTTTCCTTCTCGGAGTCGAGTTCTCCTCACGGTACTATGGGCAGCACCGAATTTTCTGGCCAAATAATGGTCCGACAGTTTAGGATTCCTCTTAATCGTCTTAAAAATCTTACCACGCAGTTTCCGGTCGACAGTTCCACTTCGACGATTGGCTTGAGGCTTCCGAATCGTCGTCAATGTTTCCTTATACCGTTTGATAACGTGCCATACGGAATTTCGGGGCAATTTCAGCTGTTTAGCTAGCCTAGATGCAGACCACAATGGATTTTCCAAATAACTATGCACTGTGTTTTTTCCCTTCTTTCGGCTTCCATGTTGATTGTTTACAAAGTACAGTCGATTTGCCGAATGTCAAAAATCATACGTAAAGCTGACAAAATTCTCGACACGTGGGTGCCAAGAACTTCCAAATCCGTCCACCAGGAGCGCCACAATATGAGCATAAGTTTGTTCCTATTCTAAACGAAGCAAGATTTAAGTGCCTACAGTTTCTTCAATTTTAAAAACTTCTGTGGAAATATCGATATTTTTGAGATTTTTGGTAAATATAAAAAATATTTTTTTTGAAATTTTAGCTGGAAGTAAATTTTGTCGGTTGGTACACGAACATTCTTGAATGCGTGCTTAGCTAAGTCATAAAAAGTTTTAGGATTCAAAAATTTCTGTAAAAATACAAAATTTCTTGAGATTTTTAGTAAATATGAAATTAAAAATTTTAATTGAAGCAATATTCAATCGATTGGTGATCAACAATGCTTAATTTTTAATATGAATTTCATGCCAAGTGTCAAACAGGTTTAATTTTATTTTAATTTTAAAATTTCTGTGAAATATCTAATTTTTGGATTTTCTTTAGTAAATTTGAAACTATTTTTTTCCCGTTCATTATAGCTGGTATTAAATTCAATCGATTGGTGTACAAATATGCTTAGCTGTATTTAGCATTCTTCGAATACTTCTAATATTCTAAAATTTCTGTAAAAGTATCGAACTTTTTGAGACATTTTCAGTAAAGTTGAAAATGATTTCTTCTTTTTTTTTTATTTATTTATTTATTTATTTATTTATTTTTTGTACCAACAGATTACATTTATCCAAATGATACATATTGCACGTTATCGTAAACTAATCTATCATGCTATCTTCTGTAAATATCTATAATTTAACCCTTAATTCATAAGGAAAGCTGGCTGGCAAAAAATCTTGAAAATAACTTTTTTACAGTGCTGCGGGACAAATGAAAGTCGAATACATTTGAACAAACGTTGAATGATCGACACATACTAGCAAATGGTTCATTAAATCCATAGTTTGTTCTAGCACGAGGGATTCTGAAGAAAGAGCTTACCCGCAAGTTACGACGATGGATATTGAAGCTTAGCTGTGGAAGAAGATCCACACAATCAATTCGGGATTGGATCAAATCCGCAATAAAAATGGCTTTGGAAGTATCCCGATGAACTGATAACAAATCAAGGTTGATGAGTCTACAACGATTTTCGTAGCTTGGAAGGTTGGCTGTATCTCTCCATGGCAGACGACGCAAAGCAAAACGGACGAATTTCCGCTGAACAGCTTCTATTCGCAACTTATCGGTTTGATAATATGGTGCCCAAACAACGACAGCGTACTCAAGGGTAGAGCGGACTAAAGCGCAATAAAGCGAATTCAGGCAATATACGTTGTTGAAGTTTTTTGAAATGCGGAACATAAAAGCGAAAAATTCAAGTCGTTGAGGTATAATAAGAATATGAACGGTCCCAGGTGGCTTCCTTGGGGAACTCCGGAGCTCGCAATGAATGAAGCAAATAAAGCAAATGAATGAAGCAAATAAAGCATAAAACTGATATCAAATGCAATCTATTGGTATATAAAAATGCATATGTTATCGCTTTGAATTTAAATATATGTCGAAAATGCGATGTTTTAGATAATTTATGCTTGGACTTTTGGTTATGTTTTTGATCAGAAATTTCAATAACAAAGTGTAATTGAAAAATTTTCTGTTCTATTCATGTTGTGATAGACGTATCTGTCTAATGATAAACAAATTTTCAAAATCGGACTTCTAACAGCTGAGATATGGCCAGCCAAAGTAACACATGGATCAATAAGTCCCGAGACTAACAATGGAAACAACATTTTTTTTGCACATTTTTTTTTATTCATCAACATAATCACCTTTTAGGGTGATACAATGGTTCCAACGTTTTTCCAATTTTTCAATACCATGTTTATAAAAAAAATTATCTTTCGCTTCAAAATAAGCTTCAGTTTCAGCGATGACCTGGGTTGGCGGTTCAATGCATAGGACGCTGGTCTTACAAGCCAGTTGTCGTATGTTCGAGCCCCGACCTGGAAGGATTCTTAGTGTCAGTAGGATCCATAGTACTAGCCATGCAATGATTTTGTACACTAAAAATCGGCTGCGAAGTCTGTTGAAACAGAAAGGCCAAATTCCACAAAAGAAATGTAATGCCAGGACTTTACTTTGCTTTCAGCGATGAACTCCTCATTTGAGCCAAATCTTTTTCCCTGGAGCATTTTTTTAAGATCAGCAAGGAGCCAGTAGTCACTAGGGGCTAAATCTGGCGAATATGGGGGGTAGGGAAGCAGATCAAAGCCCAATTCGTTCAATTTCGCCATTGTTTTCATCGACTTGTGGCAGGCTGTTTTTGTTCCATCGAGAGCAATCGTGGCACCCACTTGGAAAAAACCTTTTTCATGATCAATTTTTCATGAAGGATAGTAAATACACTTCCATATGATATCTGTGTCATCTCAGCAATCTTACGATCTTTCATTATGATTTTTTTTTGTCACTTCACTCACATTTTCCGGTGTAACGGCTTCCACAGGTCTACTTGAGCGTTCCGCGTCATTTGTGTCGGTACGACCACGTTTAAACTCGGCGAACCACCGACAAATCGTTGCTTTTGATGGACAAGAGTCCGGATAACATTTTTCAATCCATTGTTTCGCTTGCACGGTGTTTTTACCCATTAAAAAACAATGTTTTATCCAAACACGAAACTCGGTTTTTTACATTTTTTAAACAAACTACAAAACGACTTTACTCCAACCTCGATAACTCAGCTGTTTCTGGTCGGATCGACTTAAAATTTTGACCCGTTTCAAGCAAAGGTTAGTACTCTAGAAAGACGTGGTTACTGGTTTACTACGAGCGCCATCTCTGCTTTAGTCTCGGGACTTATTGATCCATGTGTTAAGAGTTCCCACTTATTTTCAACAGACTTCAGTTGGAACTTTTTATAATAACTTTGAATAGAATATTACCATCGTTTCAAATGGATTTGATTCGAAATGAATTTATCTTTCTAATGGTAGAAAAAGTTTTGAAATCGGTCCAAAAATGGCTAAGATATAGTTAGTCAAAATTAGTGTTCCCACTTTTCGGAGTGTTAAGTACCCGTCTTACAAAGAAACCTTCTTAAACGAGTTCCAAAATTTCTAGAAGCTCGCAGTTTCGCAAATAAGAAGATAACACTCCTTTTCGAAAACGTAGACTTATGAAGCATAACGACAAATTGTCGATTAAATGAATTTCAATTGGCCTCCACCCTATCGAGTTCGGGTTGCCGAAAGCGACTTTCATATTGATAAATCAAGTGAAAAATGCGGTAACGGTTTTTATTGGATCATTTCTCCGACAAACGCTTTTCACACCCCTTCCAAAAAAAACTGTTCTCCGTTCGTTGATGGCAAAGTTGATTGATGGCATCAATATAAGTTCCATAAATCACACGATTCTACAAGCAGCACTTGTGAGCATACGAGGAAAAAAAGTTGATTGTCGATAATCCAAATCACCAGCAGTGAAGTTGGGTGGAGTGCGGATGGATAAACATTGGGAAGTGGGCGTGTCAAAGTGTTTTGTTCCCATCGCGAGAAATCGGTTTGAATATATTTTATCTGCTCGCTTTTTTCTCTGACATCAACAAAAACCAACAAAACTTTCTAAATGGGAAATACTTATCGCCAGACTTTCTGGGTTTGTCGCCGGTTTCGCCAACTCCCACAGTACACTTTTGACGCATATCTAGGTATAATGAATTCAGGCAAAAAATCAAAACAGCAAAAGCATAAGTGATGGATAAAATAAAAATAAAATAAATGCCACTAAACTTTGGACACTCGGCTATCAACCAACAATTGCTCCCCATTAGTATCCGAAATCGCTATTCAATCCCGTGTGTTTAAGAATATTCGTTGGGCTCGACGGGCCCAACAATGTCGGGGAACTGAAGAGGCGTACTGTTCACATTTTCCGGCACTCTATCCGGCGTGCCAGCCATAGAACACCCGCCGGTGACCGGACAAATTTTATGACCATCAGGCTCATAAATCCTCCTGCCGTCGTTCATCTCGGGCCGGCTTGACTGCCTCGCTGCTCCGTACTACGGAACGATTCTTTTTATGAGCCACAATTTCATTGCCACGTTTAAAGCTTCGTTTTTTTTGCTCGGTTGACCGCTTAGAAGTCAACATGCGCTTGCAGCCCCGGTCCGGCACTGACCAACAATTGAGTTCGGTCTCCAGTCGTGGCCGCGTCTAGGGAATCGGTCGAAGCACAGCCGCCAAGCCAACCGGCTGCAACCAGAAACAGTCGGTCGTCGCGAAATGCCTAATGGCTGGAAATGGGATTAGCGCTGCTACTCTACAGCTCGCAATTCTGTTTGATAGTTGCATTTTATGGCAGTTGCTCAGTAGAAGCGTGTTTGTCTGCCACGTTTGTGGTTATGGGGCCGAATGCAAATGAAATGAGATTTTGGTCTGGTTGTAAACCATTCCCCATCTTTGGCGTAACCTCCTCCCCACCCTGAGCTCCGTCTATTTTATTTTTGGTTTTGCGAAATGTTGTAGCAGAAAAATTACCAACTGTTTTCACACCCCCTTCACTATTTGACAAGACGATTAATCAAAACTGTTAGGTATTAATTAATCACTCTGCCGTCTCTTTCACCTCATGATTGATCAGTATGACACATGAGAACTATTAATTTAAACGGTTGTGGGAAAAATTTAAATAGAACATCGACCGACCGATTCTAGGCACACCATTTGCTACAATTTCTAACAAGTGTTTCTGTCTTATCTTCGAAGCGGAGTGTTCGTTAAATGGTTTCTTAAGTATCATTAAACGGAATTAAATGGGAATTTATCGCTTTCGACAGCGAGTTATGTAGCAACGGGTTCTGTGGCGAACGTGTAGGACAAAAAGAGAACAGTGGTAAGTCTGATGAGATTTCACAGATTTTACAGAACTTCTCCGCAACCTCCGATTAGGCATTCAACCAGAATGCAAAGCAAAAGAAAGAAAGCAAAAAAGTACTGCTAAAATGGTGGAACGAAAAATGTTGGGATCGCAAAGCACGATTCTGGCATGCTGTTTTGGTCTGTGCTCGTGGTCGGTCGGTATCATAACTAGTGAACGACTGTTTTTGATGTATCATGCGGAGTGGTCCTGCATCATTGTTTCTGATGGTTGGTTTGCTGGATGACAGTTGCGTTGACATTTTGCCGTTCGCATTTCTGGTGCAAAATAATTGATGGAGAGGCGGGGTACTTTGATGGAACTACTGAAAACATGGAACCGCATGGTACTACGAGAATTCATCCATCCGAATCGAATAATGTTCATTCAGTTGTGATTGCAACATACTCTCGGTGACCGTCTCCTACGGATTGAGTTACTCATCCTGGTCCTTAATAAGGAATTCCGATTATGTTTGGATCCACGTTACGTGCCAAGAGAAATCATTTCACAGAAACAGTGAAAATGTCGATTCGAAGGAAGCCCTGGCATGTCTGACCACATTTCAATTTGTCGGGTAAGAACGCCAGCCCGGGGGGTTGGTGAAGCTTCACAGAGTGCAACAGTTATCGGACCAGTTTGGTTTTCTTCGAGAAATGAAGGAAATGAATTAAAAAAAGAAAGCTTGAAGCATTCGAAAATGTATGATGCCATTACGAAGAGGTTTTCCGGCACGACAAGGATTTCTGAAATTGTGAACACCGCACCGGCATACTTACGTTGTAGTTCTTTTTGGCCAGCAGCACCACAAATGTTCCCGATAATGGACAAATGCACCGGGTGATGTTCTCTATCAGATTCTCGGTGATGCATAGATCGGTGCGCCACGTTGGCTCGAACGTTGCTTTGGCGTCGTACCTGTGCGTTGAAAAAAAAATAGAGGCAAAGCAAAACGAGCATCAGTTTAATGTTGAATAAGTTAATTTGTTTATTTAGTTTGATTGTTTGTCGGTTTGTCAATTCGAAACTAAGCTTTCGAAGGCCCACTTGTTATCAGTTTGTCGATTGACCAGAACAAATGGTAATCGGAAGCAGCAATGTCTGAGCTATACGGCGAATGGGGTAGGACCTCCCGTTTGAACGTTTCTAAGTATATCATTAGCATTTAGAACAAATTACTTTGTCCTGTGACCGTTTTTCTCGCAATGTTCGGCTCAAATACATCAATTGTCGTCGGTAGATCTCCTCCGTGTTTCTTTCACTTGGTGGTAGTAGCTCATAATACACCACACCCAGTTGGTCCCACCATATACAGAAAATAACTTTCAGATCAAAAATATTCTGAAAGGCCATCAATGATGATGATACATGGTCAGGGTATCTGTACGTTATCCGACGTTTTGGATTATCATAATGAATCCTCTTTTCATCGCCAATAATAGTTCGATGCAAAAAACCCTTATCTTAGAGTAGTGGCTCGCACACGAAGAAACAGCGTTAGACGTCCTTGGGCTTCAATTCATACCATACCCAATTGCCTACCTTTCGGATTGCTATAAAACTTTGACAAATGGTTGGCTGAGTAACTCCAAAATATTTTGCAAATTCTTTTTGCGTTTGCTCGGTATTGTTCGAGCAGTTCTTCCAATTCTTCATCTTCGAACTTTGGCGGCACTTTGGCCCGTTCTTCGTCTTCCAAATCGAAAAGCCCTCTTTTAAACCATGCAAACCACCGTGAACGACGGTTTAAAGATTAAGGCATTGATAAACTTGTAGTTCCAAAGGCGGCAGTCGGATCTGAAAAAAATTCAGGTGTTTTGCATGGAGTCATACTACCTTTCATTTGAATCTAAATTTATAAAAATCGGCTGAACCATCTCTCAGAAATGGGTGTGAGCTTCGTTAGGGAATATTGGAGCGCGAACTCCGGTACTTCCGGAGCCGGAGACTGGGAACCGCCAATGTCGATTCGATTGACTAGTAAGGCTTACAAATTGGAATAGTTTTCAGAACAGTTCCGAAGAGTCATAACGATTTTCATCACAACTTTGAATGTCGATTTGAAATTTTCAACATTCATCACCTTGTAACTCCGGAACCGGAAGTCGGATCTAGATAAAATTTAGAAAATACATACATTATTGTATATCTTATCTACTTGTAAATGTAAATGTACTTTGAATCTAAATTTGTGAAAATCGAACCAACCCACTCTGAGAAATTTAATAAAGTTCCTTTTAGAGTTTGTGACCACGGATCAGGGTCATGTCGCCGAAAGCCATTTCGCCGAAAGCCGTCTCGCCGAAAGTCAATCAAGTAATTTGATGTATAAGAAATTACCCTTTCGGCGAAATGACCCTTACGGCGAAACGACTTTCGGCGAAATGGCATTCGCCGAAACAACTTTCGGCGAAATGGCTTTCGGCGAAATGGCTTTCGGCAAAATGGCTTTCGGCGAAATGACCCGCTTCCTGTGACCACTGTTTCCGGTAATTCCGGAAACTTTAGGTACGGTATAACTGAAGTGACTGCAGTTCGGGTATCTGCGGAAATGATCTGAAAGCTAGAAAAATTAATGATCAATTTTCAAGGAAATTGCAGCTCCCTAAATAGTCATGAAAAAAATTCGTAATTCAGGAACCGGAAGTCCGGAATCGCATCGAAAGTGTTTGATAAGCATGTGAAAATCGGCTCAGCCATCTATGAGACGAGTTAGTGCACATATTTTTATTTTTTTAATCAAATCCAAAATTAAAGGTCATATAAAAAAAAATAGTGAGGGAGTACGAAACCTTTCATATCAATCTGAGTTCAGCAGACGCAAAGTCCACACTATTTATGTAACCATTTGCGGTTCAAATTGAACTGTTAGGCTGAGATGGCGGTTCAATTTGAACTGCTTCAAGCACTGATGAGCCGAAGGTGAAACGCGAAGAAATCGAAACTAAATATATACTTTACTTACAAACCAAAAAACCCCTAAGTGTTCAGAATTCGGCGGCCAGTAGACGAAAGACGAAAGACGAAAGACGAAAGACGAAAGACGAAAGACGAAAGACGAAAGACGAAAGACGAAAGACGAAAGACGAAAGACGAAAGACGAAAGACGAAAGACGAAAGACGAAAGACGAAAGACGAAAGACGAAAGACGAAAGACGAAAGACGAAAGACGAAAGACGAAAGACGAAAGACGAAAGACGAAAGACGAAAGACGAAAGACGAAAGACGAAAGACGAAAGACGAAAGACGAAAGACAAAAGACGAAAGACGAAAGACGAAAGACGAAAGACGAAAGACGAAAGACGAAAGACGAAAGACGAAAGACGAAAGACGAAAGACGAAAGACGAAAGACGAAAGACGAAAGACGAAAGACGAAAGACGAAAGACGAAAGACGAAAGACGAAAGACGAAAGACGAAAGACGAAAGACGAAAGACGAAAGACGGAATTCTAGGAAATATGAAATATTCTTCCCGCAATTTGGATCGTATTATTACCCATGCATTGTTCCTGTGCACTTGAAATTAGCAGCAAATTCTGTTGAAGCCGAAAGTCGTGTTCCGCAGTGTATTAGCTTCATGCAACCCTTTTTGCTGAAGCTCTCACATGTCGAACGCTAGAAAATTAGTTGACGTTCGGCTTGTTC
This sequence comes from Malaya genurostris, assembly GCF_030247185.1. NCBI lineage: Eukaryota > Metazoa > Arthropoda > Insecta > Diptera > Culicidae > Malaya > Malaya genurostris. The sequence goes on from NC_080571.1 coordinate 260,300,664, forward strand.
AGAAATTCATTATTTCATGATAATCGAGCGTTCCTCTAGGACAGACTTCAGAGTTCATTTATTGACTGTTGGACATGCAGCGCAGTTTGGAAACAATTTTGCATTAGTTTTAGACTTGAAAAACACCAGCCACCCTTCAGCTTTCCCATGCAATAACAACAGGAAAATGTATACAGGCAGTCTACTCTGGTGGACTGGTGGGTTGCGTCATTAGGAGAGGTCACCGTCATTAGGATCACAAAACACACTATCAGCGACAACCATTTTCAACGGACAGCTAGTGTTTATCGTTTGGTTTTCCCATGTGATGGGAGTTTATTGAAACATGAAGGGGTGACCGAAACTGTTAACTGGTGGAATGCTGTCTGATTTGCGTTTACGAAAATTTCCGAAAACACTGCACCATGCGATGCGCTTTGCAATTTGCGACATGTGAAATTTGGGCTCTGTTTACCGAACCTCCGTTACTGGTTCTATGGTTTTGCCACAGCTGTAATCATGACGTCGCAGTTGTCACCGAACCGAGCTCAGACCAAATACGGGTCTTATCTAAATTGAATATGGTGAACATTTATTACACTTTCAATGACCTGTGATTTTGCAACACCCACAATTGTCACAGGGCATTGAAACAATTGGACACACTCCGTTACACACATCCGGCTTGGAACCGCCCATATACATGGAACCCACAAATGTGTAGTAAGCACGATTTGTTTCAATTTCTTCCAATGCTTCCATATAAGAGGATTAATAGCAGAAGGAAACTCTAGTCTTCAACGAAAGAAGCGTAGATTTTCCGGAAATCGACAAGCTGCCAGACAGTCAGACTGATTCGGCTTTCCTGTCTTTCAGCTGGGTCATAAAAACTCGTACACCGACATCAAACTGTGACAAGAGGTGGGCAAAGTAATTTGCAGTGGAATGTATCTGTACGCAATAACCGGAAACGCCGAAGGGCCCAGCACCGAGCACTGAGCCTTGACAATCACGGCTGTTGCTCGTATTGACACACCTACGGCTGTCGGAGGATCATAAGTACTGGATAGCAAATAACGTATCCTTCTTCATTCAATCGAAACAAGGTACAATCCTTTGCTTATTGAATTGTTTGGGTTACTGGCTTGAGAGAAATTTCTTACCGAAGCCAGATGGAATCTTTCCTTTCGGTGCGTGAAGGGAATCTTGTACCACAGACAATAGACGATCGAGTCAAATGGACAGTGTTAGTGTGTGTACAAAAATAAAACAAACTCTTTTGCAAAGTAATTAATTTACCGAAGCGTTTCAATCGGTTTAAGAATCATTTAATTGTGTCACAACTTGCATGGAATGGTAATTAATGCGAGCTAAATCGGACTCAACGGTACATTGTAAAGAATTTCCAAGTGAAAATTTCATACAATTTATTCAAAGATGTTCGTTGCAGTTTGAATGTCGTTTCTCTATGGCGTTACTCTGAGAATATTGATAGTGGAAGTTTATTGAAAAACTGATTTGATCAGCTTGGCGTGGGATTGTTCTGATTCTGTGACGATTTTGTTTCGTTACAAATTTACGCTGTATTAGAGACTAATTTCTCTAAGTATTTCTTCAGATAATTCTAAGAATGAAAATAAATGCGTCGAATGCTTCATATCTGAGTGGTTTTGCTGTTGGTTACAGTAATTAGGAATATTTATCGAGAGGTATGCGAATTAGAATTTTCCAGCCATCATTTCTTGTGCATTTTGTCATTGTGTTTTTTTATTCAAATGTTCATATTTTGTTTTCTATCTATACGTTAGTAAAGACATGGTACTTCGGAGCAACAAGTGTTTTGCAAATATTATTAACTTTACGTTTGCTCAGTGGTTTATGTTCAACCGTTAGGTGGCCTTAGCCGATCAATATAAACTGCTGACGCACTGATGAGCCGAAGGCAAACGTAAAACCCTTCATAATCCACCTAGTGGTGTGATAATGCCTTTCTCTTCTTTCATAACATTCTCATGAAAATATATTTCATCCTTTTATAAAATAATATCGGATACTAATTTTGACACCAATTGATTCAGATTGATTCGAGTAGTTCACAAAAGTATGCTTCAGTGTTTATGTCACACAGTCAGCATCATTTTTCCAAGTAGTGCTTGACATTTGCCTTGCCTATTTGTATGGGAACAGTGATGCTAATCTGATAACCTGTTTTAATCCACCTAGTGGTGTAATGATGCCTTTCTCATATCAATCATACTATCATATAAAATACTGTGGTATTCTTCAAAATAATTTTCTTCGATTCTTAAAAGAATAACCGAAATCGGTTTGTTTGACCGTCTACTGATAAAAACTATCAATTGGAAAAGATTTTAGGTCGATTTAGAATTTTTTTTAAGGTTTTCCCATTTTCAGTGATGGTATACAATTTTTAACCCATTTTACCCTATATTTCCGGATCCGGAAGTCGGATCCGCATGAAATTCAGGAATTACGTATGGGACTACAGGACCTTTCATTTGAACCTAAGTTTGTGAAATTCGGTTCAGCCATCTCTGAGAAAAGTTAGTGCACTTATTTTCACAATTTTTGTACATTTTACCCCATAATTTCGGAACCGGAAGTCGGATCCAAATAATATTCAGGAATTTTGTATGGGACCACAAGACCTTTCATTTGAATCTAAGTTTGTGAAAATTGGTTCAGCCATCTCCGAGAAAAGTTAGTGCAAAAAAACATTACATACACACATACGCACATACACACACATACACACACACACATACACATATAAACATTTTGCGTACTCGACGAACTGAGTCGAATGGTATATGACACTCGGCCCTCCGGGCCTCGGTTCAAAAATCGGTTTTCTCAGTGATTGCATACCCTTTCTATATAAGAAAGACAAAAAAGGTAAAAAAGGTTAAATAACTGATTTTATTAAATAAATATGAAAAATGACAAGAAAATGTTAAATAAAATGCAATTCCCTTCGATTTAAGACCAAAAAGGTGTAGCCGGGTTTGTATATAGAAACTGCCCCCAAACAGAAAACGAAGTGAAGTTTGAAAAGGTTTATATTGGAGATGATTTTCCCAAAATTTTACCCCTTTAACTGCCATATTGGTTGAGTTAGGGTGGTTCTTCTGGTTTTTATTTTATTTAAATATCTCAAAAACCTCTTTAGCAAAAAAATTGAAAAAATCTGGAATATTTTTGGAATAATGGGAAACCATTCTGATTTTTTTTCAGAATTTTTCAAAATGTATTTCATGTGAAAAATATTCAAAATTTTCGAATTCTTTTTTTTCGCACTTATTCAGTAGGATCGTAGCACCAGCCACACAATTTTTCTGTACACTCTGAATCGGCTGCGAAGTCTGTTGAAACCGAAGGTCAAATTCCACTACAGGTATGTAATACCAAGGCTTTGCTTTCTAATCACCAAATGGGTGGAGTACATAAAATAAGAACGGGTCATTACGTCGAAAGCCATTTCACTGAAAGTCGTTGCGCCGAATGGGTCATTTCACCGATAGTTTCACCGAAAGAGTAATTTCACTGAAAGATTTTTCAACTGAAAATATCATTCACAGCATAAATTACGCCTAATTTTTAAATATGATAAAACGATCGTAAATGCAATGCAGTATTGCATTCGACTCTATGCGGTCCGTCGACCCGCCGTAGAAAGCGGCTCGTATATCAATATGTTACCGCCTCGTTCAAAGCTAGGGTTATTTGCCATGGTTAGGCTTAGTTAGACAGCACACGAATGAAAACCAAGCGAATACAATGCCGCCCCATCGTTTTCATTCTTGTGCTTCACTTTTTCACTCAGTGAGCAAAAAAAAAAACCGCAAAAATTAGATATACCCTCGAACAGAATTCGAACCTATACTCTCCCGATCACTAGTAAAGTGCGTTACAACTCCACCATCGTTTGTTTTGTTGTTTCCGTGACAAATGTGGAATTTGATTGATTATTTTGTCAGCTAGCAACAGGTAAGCCTTTCGGCTATATGCAATGAGCATCCTCTTAATTAAATCAAATCCATGATTTTGCATTGTTTCCTCAATTTTTAAAAATGTACATCGAAAGTTTACTTGAAGCGGAGCTAACAAATTATAGCATCAAATACTTTTGCATGAGATCAAAACAAATGCATACATGTACAAAAATATAAAACTGCAAAAACATTTCCCTGATCGCTGAAAGTTTTTTTTATTTTTTGCATCTAGTCAGTTATCCCCGGCAGCTTACCTCGGGTATCCTCGAAACCCGATGGGGGCTAAACCGAATGATAAACTTCGAAAACCACAATTCCACTATCGTCCACTCGACTGCTCAAATATCCGTGGGTTAGCTTTTTCCATCAGTTTGAACTTCCGAGACTGCGACCGGGAAGATCGCCATAAAAAAAAACAAACTATACACGGGAAAAATTCCGATTCTTGAAATGAGCAAACGAGACATGTTATGATAATACACCATGATTAAAATTTCTCGGATCATAATCCATTCGGACTGATTTCGTTGAAATTTAAACGTAACGTACTTGACGTTGTTAGAGTTATTGCTCATAATTTCATGATAAGTTAAAATGATTGGAAAACTGTAAAACGGCTGTCTCAGTCTTATAATACAAACGAATGTTGTTTACTGTCCGACGTTTCGGCCTTTGATGTAGGCCTTTTTCAAGGAAAACTGGAAAATTTATTGTGTTACATTGACAAAAACATAGAGCGTTGAACAAATAATACAATGTAAAAACTTACTAAAGTCTATCGTTTATAGTTTATAGTTTTTACATTGTATTATTTGTTCAACGCTCTATGTTTTTGTCAATTTAACACAATAAATTTTCCAGTTTTCCTTGAAAAAAGCCTACATCAAAGGCCGAAACGTCGGACAGTAAACAACATTCGTTTGTATTATAAGACTGAGACAGCCGTTTTACAGTTTTCCACGATTATCACCCCAGTCGAAATCAAGTATAACCTTAAAATGATTGGTTTCATGATTTTCTAATCATGATAGCAGTAACGGATTTCTTTCCGTGTATCCTCAATTCAACTTACCCGCATAACGGTATCCATTCGCTGGTTGGCGAGTTCTCGTGCTGGAAGATGATTTCCACGTGAGCAGACTCCAGGGGCACGTGCAACGGTCGGTTCGGTTCATATCCGGTGCGGTTGGCGTAGTACAGCCAGGTGGAAATGATTTTCGATGCCGGGATGTAATCGATATCTGTTCCGAAACTGTGGGCAGTGGTGAAAGTTTTGAATGGTTAGAAAAAGAGATGCGCAGGAAGGGAGAAAGCGAGAGAAGGAAAGAAAGAGGTTCAAACACATCGTACAGGGAAAATATGCTTAGCACAAATCTTTTTTTGCGGTTTAGCATGACTATTGTCTATACGTCGATTGGCTGGGACCGAGTGAGGGAGTGGAACTAAAATCAATTTATCAGCTCGACTAGAAAAATGAAAAATGCCTCCCACCCTGTTCCCCCCTGTAGGATGTGGATTGTGTGTTGGGGTGTGGAAAATATTGCATATGTGGCCGAGGGTTCCAAAGTATTCAGGCACTTTGGTGCCGGAGTGAGCAGCACTTGTTGAAAGTGGAGTGAGTTGCACGAAATGACTAAGCGAGAGTGAGTTTGCATGTTGCTCTTGTTTCTACAGATGAACTACTGATTGAGCAATTGAGTGAGGGCGTGTTGAGATGATATTTTTTCTCCACTGATGGTTTTTTTTTCGCGGCTGTGTTTAGCGGTTACTGTTTGATGTTTGCAATTGGTGGTTTTTTTCTCTCCATATTTTTGTTGATTGTTTTACGGTTCGATTATTACTTTCGAAATGAATGTTGCTTACACTTTGGCTTTAGAACAATGAATATGAACCCCTAAATGACCATTGAATATGAAGTTAAATTCTTCAGCTGATGATCATCCCGAATTTAAAGACTAGCTGCGGTGTAAGACATAAACGGATAGTATCCGTCTCATCCGAAGTACGCCTAATAGTACACTGGAACATAAATTTACAGGCTGAGTCAGGGTCACGTAAATTAATTCAAATATCGCGATTTTTTAACTTTTTCGGTTTTAGTATAAATAACATCTAGATTTTAGTATAAATAACATTCATCCCACCAGCTACTGCCGACCACCAATTGGAGACTGGATCTCCGAGAGTTGCGGAAATCAGCACACGACAACGTGATCCAAATACAACATCGTTAAAAATGAATAAATTATGCCTTATTAAATATATTATTAAACAAAAAAAAAACTCTTCAAATGGAAATTCAGTAACTTTTTTGCATGTAATTAAAGTAGCAATACTAGCAATCGTTCACTTTTGTGAACATTTTCAGAGGTCGATAATATTACAATTTCTATAGCATTCTTTTTTATACAATTCAATTACATTTATTTCGTTTAAAAAGATTAGAAAACTATCGTTCTTGAAAAAAGAACTGTTGTTCACTCATTCTTCCAAAAGAACTAGTTCTTTTAATCTGTTCGTGAACGGATTGCCTATCTCTAAGGAGTGTATCGAAAATAAGCTATCCACATACATTTGTGTTGTACGCATGTATTTGTGATGTTTTTTTTATGCTCAGATCACAGCATTCTGTGCGTTTTACAGTCAGCTTTCGTTTGTTTATACAGGGTCCGGCACTCGAAGTGTAACCAATTAAAAAGGCCATAAATTCAGTTTGGAAAATTACTTTTACTTAATTCAAAGTACAAAATGTGTAAAAATAATACAAAATTCAGAATCAATTCACTTTTGCTCGATATGACCACCTTTTGCCTTGACTTGATGACTTGAGAGAGCGAAGGAGTTGCTTCGTTTGGCCGAATGTGACTTGCAGGTATTTTGGCCCACTCGCGGACAATAACTTTTTTCAGCGCCTCGAGACTGGTGTATCTTTTAGTTCGGACTTTGCTCTCCAAAATGGCCCAAAGAGAATAATCCATTGGATTCGCATCTGGTGAATTCGAGAGCAATTGTGTGGACGTGATGAAGTTCGGAACGTTGTTTTTCAGCCATTCTTGGTTCACTCGAGCTTTGTGAGACGGTGCCGAGTCCTGCTGAAACGTCCATGGTCTGCCACCGAGATGTTTGTCTGCCCACGGCTTCAAAGCAACCTCTAGAATACTTTCCCGATCATATGTCGCATTTACCTTGACGCCAGGCTCGATGAAAACGATTGGAGAGCGCCCATCTGCGGTTACAGCGGCCCAAACTATTATCTGTTGCGGGTGCTGCCTCCTGGTGGCCAATCGATGACTCAAATTCTCGTATGAACGGTCGGTCAAGTAAACCCTATCGTTTTGAGAGTTTACGAATTGCTCAATTGGAAAAATTTTCTCGTCAGAAAATACAATGTTCGGAAATTGACCGCTTTCGGCAAAACGAAGCAACTCATTCGCTCTCTCAAGTCATCAAGTCAAGGCAAAAGGTGGTCATATCGAGCAAAAGTGAATTGATTCTGAATTTTGTATTATTTTTACACATTTTGTACTTTGAATTAAGTAAAAGTAATTTTCCAAACTGAATTTATGGCCTTTTTAATTGGTTACACTTCGAGTGCCGGACCCTGTATGTTTGTGCGGTTGAACTTCTGCGTTTTGAAAATGTCGCGTATTGAAAAGTAAGTGAAAATTAAGGGTCTGGCTAAGTGAGAAGGATATTACTATGCGGTTTGGAATTCACCATGCCAGTGTTGAAACCATCATTAATAAGTTTGGGTACCACTATACTTTAGATAAGTTACCAGGAAGAGACAAAAAACACGGTTTTTCCAACGCGAAACTGGACCAGAAAGTATTATCACTAATCCTGAAGAACAAATCAATGTCATTACGTGATTTGGCCAAAAAAGCAGGAACGAGTGTCGGAATGATCCAGCGTATCAAGAGGCGAAATCACCTGAAGACCTACAAGAAGCAGAAAATCTCGAAACAAAATGTAGAACAGAAAAAGCGAGCGGCAACAAGAGCCCGGAAATTGTATTCGCGTCTTTTGCAGTGTCCGGATGCATGCGTTTTAATGGACGATGAGACTTATGTTAAGGAAGACTCAAAAACCCTTCCAGGTCCACAATACTTTACTGTCGTTGTTGGGGAGTATGTGAGCGATGCGGACAGGTCGATTCAAGTGGGGAAATTCGGTCGAAAGGTACTGGTATGGCAAGCAATATGTTCCTGTGGTTTGAAGTCAACCATTTTCTCCACTACCGGAACTATAAATGCAGAAATCTATCGATCTGAGTGTCTCCAGTAGATATTGCTGCCTTTATATAAGAAGCATAGTGCACTTCCACTGTTTTGGCCGGATTTAGCGTCGACTCACTAGGCCAAAACCACTCTCAATTGGCTTGCGAAAAAGGGTATAAATTTCGTTGAGAAAAATATCATTCCACCAAATTATCCTCAGCTTCGACCCATCGAACGTTACTGGGCAATCGTGAAGAGAATCTTCAAGAAGACTGGTAAGGCAGCTGGGAGCATGCAGGAGAACACATTTGGGCTCAAGCGTCTAAAAAATGCGATGCAACACTTGTCCGGAACTTGATGAAGAGCGTTCGATCAAAAGTTCGAAAACTCGTGAAGGAATAACTTAAATTCCATCCAGCTTTCATTATGCTCAAGTTTACCCTCGTGCAATAAAGGATCAATTTTTAGTTTTAGAATAAAATATCGTTTTTTATCATAATTTGAAAGAAAAATGTGTGGATAGCTTATTTTTGATACACTCCTTAGTATGAAGTTTTCCCGCAAGTGATAATGGACGATGAAACCTATGTGCTGGAAGACTTTGAGCAGCTTCCTGGGCTGTCTTTTTATACTACCATGCAACGAAACGGTGTAGAATTTTCAGGACCATGGAAAAGGCCAACTTTCCCAAAAAATATTTGATTCGGCAGTCAATATGCAGCTGTGGTCGTGCAAGCCAAAGCTTCATCACTACCGGAACGGTAAATAAGGACGAAAGCAGCTAAATCGGCTACAGAGAAGCCTGCTAAGTCTTTGACGTCTGGAGTAAACTGAAAAGCTCATAGTTTATTCATGCAGTTTCATTAAGTAACTGTTATTAGTTTCAAGATGACTGATAATGCACAGTTAAATGAAGAAAAAACGCATCTTGTATTTTGCTAACAGCAAATTTATTTTATCCTGATTTTAATATGTCCTGATTTTGTCTCGAACAAGCCATACTCGGGAAGTATCTTATGTAAAATATTTTAATCCAGTTCAAATACGTGGAGATACATATTTCTTAGCTTTTTATTTTGATCTACTATTGGGATGTTCTCAGTAGTTCAAGAACTTCATAGAAAACAGATCAATATTCTTTCGTATTAGTCATTACATTCCGAGGTTTTCGACGACGAGCAAGAGTATCCATAGATTGCATAATACTAAACCTAAATCAGCGATACATGACGTTTCGATAATGGAACGAAATCAGAATTCTCTATATACAGACAAGATCGTAATGAGCCATCAAAAAAGCGGTAGTGGTGTTTTGACCGCTTATCGCTCACATTTCAAATCTCACTCGAATTGTGCCGGTGTTGAACAGCTTTGGGTTACCCTCAAATTTACATATTACACGCTCTATATTTGCGTTATTTATTTCCCGCCTGATCGCATCAATGATCTATCACTGTTCGAACAACATCTGAGCTCACTCTTGCAGGTCGAAAATCGAATGGCTCTTCACGACAAAATGATCATTATAGCTGGCAATAATTTTCCCGGCATTTAATGTTATCGCTCCTCTTCTGATTATTTAATCCCCGGGCTATTCATCTAAAATCCCTTCCTCCATTATGCCTTTGGACAGCTCGTCTACAGTTCTCAAAAAGTGTTCGGAAAGTTTATTAGCTTCATTGGCGATGTTATTTAATATTTTCTTATGCTCTGGAATTTTTTCCGAATCGTGGAAGCAATCGTATTAAAATAAGGGAATAAATGTGAAATATCGAACTATAGAGGATTTGTCACTTTGTGTTCGGTCAATAGCAACATTTGAATTAGCCGTTTTAGATTTCATCATACACAATTGCTCTAATTTATATCCTCAACTCAACACGGTTTCATGCCAAAACGATCTACATCTAAGAATTTTGTGTGTTACACTTCCTATGCCATTTAGTCGTTACAGGCGCGACAGCAGGTTGACGCTTTATAAATATACCGACTTCTCCACCGCTTTTGATAAAGTAAATCACCAAATTGCTATTGCTAAACTAGGAAGACTTAGATTTAGTGGTCCTTTTTTTATTGGCTTATCTGATTGACCATACAATGATAGTTATAATCGTTGACTGCACAGCTACACCCTTTCTAACTAACTCGGGGGTACCTCAAGGTAGTCTCCTCGGACCCTTTTTATTTTTGCTGTATCTGAATGATTTTAGCCTTGCCCTGCATAGTCAAAAACTATCATTCGCCGACGATTTTGAATTGTACCATCTGGATGATGCCAGATTCCTACAGAAACAGTTAGATATCTTCTTCAGTTCATGCGACCTCAATAGAATGGGCTTCAACGCTTAAAAATGTTCCGTTATTTCTTTCTCACGTTAACGCACAGTAGTTGTATTCAACTATACCATTTCTCATACTATTTTCGAACGAGAATCGATTGTCAAGGAGGAGTTCTGTTGGATTAAAAACTCAATTTCAAGGATCACTTAGAATATATAATCTCTAAGACTTCCAAGATGCTAGGATTTATATTTCGCATTTCAAAGAACTTTAATAATATATATTGTCTTAAAGCACTATATTGTGCACTGGTTCGCTCTATTCTCGAATATGCGGCAGTCGTCTGGGCTCCCTATTATCAACTCGACATCCAACGTGTCGAAGCTATTCAGCATAAATTTATTCGGTTTGCCATTCGCAGTTTTTCTTGGAGGGATCCCAACAACCTTCCCAGCTATCGTCAGCGCTGTAAACTTATCAATTTGGACTTGTTATCCGTTCGCCGAGACATCGTGGCGGATTTGTTGCAATCTCGAACTGATTGCCCCGAATTGTTACATAAACTGAACCTAGCTATTAACTTTCGCAATTTCTAATCCATTTCTTTGAATTCAATCTACTCGCACTAATTATGGCTATAACAAACTGTTTCTAGTATGTGCCGTCTATTTAATCGATATTCTCACCCCCCACCAACACTTATATTCCATTTACCTACCCACTTTTTCCTTCTCTCTAACCTTTTATGCAAGAGCACTATTACTGCCCTGTAATGCTTGGTGTCATCAACTAGTTATATGGTAATAGATTTAGTTTTAAAAGTTAGTGTTAAGTCCAAATATATCTGTTGGATCATTGTAATCTGTTGATACAAATGATGAGGAGGTTTTATGCCTGCTAGAGAGAGAGAGATTGCCAAATTTCATATCCATCGGGCTTTTCCCTGCTCCCAAATAAATGAATAAATACATAAAAGGATGAATGAATCTCGCCTTTGTCATCGGTTAGGAAGGTAGATCTTCAGGTTCGTACTCCCTTATTTTATTTGGATGATATTGGTATGTGGTATGTGGTAGTACGAGTATAGACCGTATATAAGAGTCCCGCTTCTGTCATAGATTACGTTGGTAGATCTTAGGACCTGTACTTCTAGTAGTTTTTGATGATTTAGAACTTCCGTGATAAACCCGTCAATTGCATGTGGTATAACGAGAATAGACGAATATAAGAATCCTATTTTCGTCATCATAGATTACGATGATAGGTCTTAAAGCGTGTACTAATTTCTTAATGACTTTGAACTCTAGCTTGTTTGTGACTAGTTTGCAATCCGAAATTTGAGTGATTGTCACTAACATCTAACCATTAGCGTGACTCAAAAAGCGTATCTTGGGTTAGTGACTAGTGACATATTGGAAAGCGGTTAAGTTGCCGTTACGTTACATAGCAATGCTGAAAAAACTTACCGTTCCGTAATAGGAAAATAACTTGTTTTCAAGTAAACTTTCCAAAACTTAGTCACCATCGAAATTGTAAACATTGAAATATTCCAGAATGCTTTTCTATGAACAATAAAAACGCAGCATAGTATATGATATTACAAACTTGATACGATGTACAAATTTTTCGACGATTTTTAAATTAAATCGAGAATCGTGTTATTCCAAATAAAACGTGTAAATTAAGGTTCTAGTGTACTCGAAAAAATGTCCCACCGATAGCCGCGAATGTTCCGTGTGAATGAGATTCCTGCGAGAGTTATAATTTACATGAGGAAAATCAATAAAAAATACCAGTACCGCATTAACTTCTCTTTGAATAGAAAAAGGAGAATACATGTGACGGATATACAGACGGGATTGACCGTAATGGTGATGATGGTAATGGTGATGCTGATGATGATAATTATTGCTTCACCGAAGGTGACGTTGATTACCACGAAGTGTGAAACTAGGACTGATGTAAAAGGGAATAAAAGGAGGCACCAACTTGTAGGTCAGCAAATGAGCAGTTCTAGGGGAGATTTACCTGTTTTTGGCAAAGTAAAATCGGGGCAAAAAGGTTGTTAGGTTTTTGTATGAAATTACGGTCACCAGCACGGTCCCGTTGGACACTATATCCAGCAGTGAGCTGGTTACGGCCATTTCCATGTACAGCTGATCCGAGTACAGTTGATCGCTAGAGAGAAGGGAGTGACACAGGAGTTAATTAAATTCGCTTATAAATCACAACTGACCGTGATGAGCTTTTACTAAATGAGCACTTTTTGCGGGGTGTGTTTGCAATCAACCAATCAACGGCCAACCTATAATTATTCTTTGTTGTTTTAATTACCGCTGATGTATTTGTTGTTTGGGTATAGTTTGGCATTATTTACACGTGACTAGTTCAAGTTTGGTTTACATAATCCATATTTACCTAATTCACGTTTAATACGATGAATCGGTAGTTCACAGTCAGGTTTACCATTGAAACAATATTAGAGGATAATTTTGTGTACGTAATGAATAGACACACAAACACACAAACTAAGTACTGCTGATAACCGCAAACAGGTGCAGGCGTTTTAGTTAAAGCTCACCACAGCTCAATAGATCCGGTGCGGAAGTGATACCGCCATTAGCAACTTACCCATATATCTGCAAATTAAACGGCAATCCTTTGACCGATTCCGTGTACAAGTAGAACGAATTAAGCTGATGTGTCACGGTTGTGGTCGCAGCGAGTGATGCCTTCGAGGAGGATGACGACAGTGACGAGGAAGAGGAAATCGGTGCGGCCATGGTGGTTTCGCGGTTCAACGCGGCTGCTTGGACTAGATCCTGTAGTTGCTTGATTTGCTGCAGGAAACAAAGGAATGGCGATTAATGCGGAACGTAAGACAAAGTTGTTGTGGGTTTGATAGATTGGATTATGGTTTAGATGAAGACATTATATTCCGAGCAGGTGCTAATAAGATATGATTGCTTTAATGCTCGGTTACGTCAAGTTAATTGAACTCGGCAAACGAATAATGATTGATTTGAATGATATTCATGTATCATCTTATATCAACGTGCAGTTGGGATGAAAATCCGTAAATTTAGCAAAATTCAATAGATATTGAACTGTTATACCAAAAAGAAATTGTAAAGAAATGCATGCTAGATAAATAGTATACTAAATTATCTTTCATCATTGGCATTTTTTAAACAACTATAAAATATATTTCAAGCATTAACCGTCATTATCAAACCTTAGTTTCAGGTTAAAAACTAGTTTTTTATTCGTTTGTTGTATCTAACAATTAAATTCTTGAAGGCTGAGGACAGAACATTTAAGACATTTAAGTAGTTTTTTTTATATTTTTCCGGTTCAAATCAAATTTTCTTAGAAATGACTATTAATATAGATAAATCTTCCTGATGATGTTTTGGAGATTTGGTTAAGAATATTCTGTGAAATTTTCAGTATGAGTTTACCGCTCGAGTTGTTTTTTCTTAGGATAGTAGAACTGCTGAAAACTTTAACGCTTGGAACTCTACTTGTTCAACGAATATCTCGACTTTAAAGGCTTATATAATAAATTCACCGCGCTGAAGTCTAAATAATTTTGTTTCGTGATAAAAATTCAGTCTCTATTTTTCTGTAAAACACAGATAGTTTCAATTTACTGCTATCGTTCGGAACAAGGAGAGAGATCTATACAAGATAGCTAAACACATAGGCGCAACGAGAATTGAAGATGCTACATGGTCGATTTAAAATCTATACGCGACCCACTGTTCTCCAAATCATCAATCATTCAAAAAGACTGCATCGATTTTCGGAAAAAAAACAAACAACAATTAACCTCTCGTAATTAAATTTACAACAACTAAGTATGCTTTGAATGTTCAATTTTTGCTTTGTGAAGCTGTAACAAATACAAATTATAATACGGAATGCTTCGACAAATTTTCAAGGACACTTTTTGCATCGTGCGGTACACTGTCATGATACACTGTCAGAGTGAAAATGTACTTTAACGAATTTTCTGTAAAACTAGCAACGCTGCAGTACAAATTGTCGAAAAGGCTGCGTATCCATGGATATTGTTTATTATTGTTTATGTTCGGCGAAAAAAAAAATTCAGCAGGTAAAATATTATTTCAAATTTCACAATATTAATCTGTTTTCAGACACTAAGAAGCAAATAATTTGATAAACTATTGGACTATATTGGGATCAAATAACTTCGTATGACTGATGGTGTGATATTGATCTATTTCGTTCTGTATTAACATTGATGCCATAGAAATCGGGACTCTGTTATTATCATAAGGCTCTCTCCCACACAAAATCAATGAATAAGATATAACGTTTAGAAAAGCAAATTATTGGCAAAAGATTACTACTACCTTGCGCTTTACTCCTGACATGCTATTCGAAGTTGTATACTCGAAAGAATGAAAGCTGATCCAAAAAATCCTGGTGGTAGATTTTGATCACACCTTGTTTCCCAACTGACGAATTTTGTGCTATTCGGATTACTAAACCGGTTGAGCATGGAATACGTCGCACAAATCTATTTCTTATTTCGTAATTGCTTATTATGTAAAATCTCATTATGAAAGAGTAAATTTATTTTGTACAATTCAAAAACTGTACGGCTACGTACGTATACCGTTTTTTTTCAACTAATGTATCTGTCTTGTTTATAAATAATCGAAAATCATTTTATAAATCCGCAGATAAAGCATTTCACATATATTTAAAATATTTTACAAATAAATCAAATTGGACGATAATTAGCCTTTAATATAATATATTTAATATATTCATTTAATTATTAGATTTTATATTACACTTTCAACTCACCGGAGACGTTTCTTTGGATTCCGTTGTCTGAAGAAATAATATTATCATCTCTTATAGCACATACACGGAGAACCCTCCGATCATAAAATTACGATATCGCAGTTTTTGATTTTTGCGATAGTTGATTCAACTAATTTGTTTTAGATTCAACCAAAATGGTTTTTCATTTGCATATATTCAGGTAGTTGAAAAATGTGTTGTTTTGAATGCTGTCAAATGCCGGAGACAGCAGAAAGCAAAACAAAAATTGCAATGAAAAATCAATAACTTATGTAGTTGAAATCTATTCACATCGTTTCAAATGTCAATTCAACATCGATGTTTATAGCGTTTGGGAAACCTGCGTTCATTCGATTCGAAGAAGTTTATGATTTCATAACAAGTGTTTATCGACCGGCTATATAGTGATAAGGTTAATCTTACCATGAGAAAGATTTGGTGAGAAATGTTAACTGAATTAATGTTACAAAAATCATACAATTCATACACATTTGTACTCCTGTACAGACATATTGTAATTCAATAGATTGCTAATAACGGAACATCATCAATCACATACATATATGCTTTCGTCTATACTTATTCGTTTTTGGCAAATCCATGTTGATGAGTGACCATCTCATCATCTTCCAGGTATGCACAAAGTTTTGTTCTTTGCGATTGGTTCAGTGTGAAAGATAAATGTCGATCTTTAATTGTTAAAAAACAGTTGCTTTGGTTCAAAAAATGAAAATCAATGCATTTACAAACAAACTTTCCAATAATGGTGTGGCTCGACCATTGAGAAAACTACTGGTAGAAGTATCAATAGTCAATAGTTAGGAATTCAAAAATCGACTACGTAGTTCGCTGAAAAAAGTTGTCCAAAACGGAACATAATACCATAACATTTTATAATATATTTGGTACTATTGTTATCAGTACGATTAGGGCTAAGTTAGTCATAGTACACGTATAGTTTCATCAATCACTAGGGCAGTATCACTTGCACCTAATATTTAGCACTGTATAATCGATTGGCACTTTTAATAAGAAGTATGTAAACAAATAAATATAAGAAAAGATTGCAAGAAAGTGAAAAATGAATCGATAACGGTTTTTTTTTGTAATTTTCCATTGTTCATTATCGGTGAGTGTTCTGTAAATCTATTCTGCAGTACAAAGCACTGTATTGTAGTCTAGTACAAATAAATGAAAGTGCATTAGTCTGTAACATATTTAGTACTTACATTTCAAAATTATTCGGCATTTAGAAAAATTCGTTCAATTACTCTATCGATCAGAAAACATAAGATGTCAACACAAACAACAGAGATGCCAAATTATAATATCAAGTAATCACATGAAACCTTGTATTAAAAAAGTAGTAACTGTTGATAAGTTAGTTAACGGTAAGAATTTATAGAATTTTTGAATAAGCGAAATCCAACAAATGTGAACATTTCCCGAGAAATTTGTAAACTTCATACATTTTCAGGCAATAAAAGTGTATGAATCAAAAAACTGCAAAAGTGGCATCCTTGTCTGTGACGTGAGTCCTGAAATACAATGTCGATCTTTGGCCTGTCAGATTGTAAAGAAATGCAATGTCGACTCTTTGATTCCACAGTTCTTAAGTACATGAACATAGACCACAGTTGATTAATCTCTGTTCTGGTTAATCTAGAGATGCCAGTTGTTTAAATTTACTAATCAGTTTTAGGAAACGTAATACTCGCAAAAATCGGCATTGGGCGAAAAGCAGCACATAGCTAAAACTTAAACAATAAGCCGGCTATAAAGTCAGACATAAACGATATAATCAATCAATCAACTTAAACAATGTCGAAACTTTTGAATGTATCGGGATTTTATTTGTTTTTCATATTCAGCAACGCAGAACTGTACCAGTTCAAGTGAACCAAATCAGAAGTGCCAATAAATACGACGAAATTTTTAATAACATGACAGTTATTATTATTGGAATAATGGAATGTAAATAACGTGCATTAATATAAAAAAGAAATCGGTTGCACTGCCAATGTCGCTAGTCACTAATCAGCCCGGTGGCAAGGATAAGGCGCTCAAGCAAGTGCTGTCGTAGGATGTCGGAAATTTCGAATTACTCGATTATTTAATAATCTAGTATAATTTTGAAACTAATCGATTGAAACTTATTCGATTATCTGGGTTATTAATCGATTACTCGATTATTCATTCGATTATCACTATGGGATTTTTTTGATTATTCGATTAGCTCAATAATCGGATATTAGTTTTAAGTTAATCGATTAAATATTACTCGATTATCTGGGTTATTCATCGATTACTCGATTAATCGATCGATATTACGACATACCTAATCGTAGCCAACATCTGGGGCATTTGGTGTGCAATCATCGAGTAAAACCTTCATTTCTTTATCGAACTGATGATATTCTGATCGATAATTTGTGGGGAAGTGCGGTAAAGGGTACTGAATAAAAAAGTAGTTCGTAATATCCAATGTTTGGCTGGCCACAGTTACATGACGTCATAGCAGGGAGCTGTCACAAACTATCATTAATAATTCAGCAGGGCCCATGGGAAGCCTACAACTACTACAACGATAATAGCCATAGTGAATTCATGTCAGATGGTTAATTAGAAGTTCCTTATGATTATTTTAATTACCCGCTATTTTTTGTCACTGTTGTTATAGCATGTCGAAATAAACATTGTAACAACATATAATCTTTGTAAAATACATTCTAGTTGAACAAAACCCGTTTGTATCGTTGAATCGAAAACATACCATAACAAGTTAGGTTAACACACATAAAAGATTTTTATATAATTCGAACTTTACCAGTTGCCATTTTTAATCATGCGAAAATGGAAAAAGCGAATGAAAAAAAAAATTAGAAACTAGTGAATGGGTAAAATAATTGGTGCACAGTATATCAATAAATCTGGCTGCCCTGTATTTAAGTAGTCGATATTAATTCAGCAAGTAAAATCGACTAAATAAAGATCAGTGATGGGCAGAGATGCCAGGTGTGCAGATTGGCCTGCTAATCTGCAGATTTCTTATAATGTGCTGCAGACATTTTTTGTTGCGCAGACTTTCGTAGACATTTAAAAATCGAGGTTTTCGCAGACATTCGTAAAATTTTACAGACTTTTGGAATTTTTGGTCGTCAAACCCTTTTTGTGTTTGATACTTTATATAGACACTAGGCCGCCACTTTATAGAGAAAGAACCCGCAGACATTTGGATTTACAAACTTTCGCAACCCTGTCTGTAGATTTTCGAAATTTTTACCTGGCATCTCTGGTGATGGGGAAGAAGAAGTCAGTTCTGTACAAAATGTTCAAAGCAACGTATGTAACAATGAGAGAATCTCTTTGTTTACTTTCTCTTTCGATTATTGGGAAATATGCCTGCTTTTTTCGGTAATTTCTCCAGAACAGATTAAAAGATGATAGCTTTAGTTATTATTATCGGTAAATGATTGGAGAGGATTGCTAAGAGTGCCGTAATAATCAAAAGAGAAAGTAAACAAAGAGAATCTCTCATTGTTACATACGTCGTTTTGAACATTTTATACAGAGTTATCAGGTTTGAAAAAAAATAAGTGGCATATTGGTTTATGAAAAAATTGTCGAAGTGAAAATATCATTTGATGCAGTTTATTCTTTTGGTTTTCTAGGTAAGGAGATGAAATTTCATTACATTACATTTTTTCAGTACGGATGGTTATAATTCGAAATTATGCGTTTACAAAGACAGTTAGATGTAAACAATGTGTGTTTCGCAGCATAAGCACAGGACAGTTGAAGCCGTAGTACATTGATTTTTTTATTTGAAATGAATCTATCTCCCTAATAATACTGTTATATTTTTGGAATCTACAGTACTTTTTTTAGATGAATACATGAAGTGATTGCCTATAATGATTTTTTTCATGTCTATACCTGAAGTTCTTGTTTTCTGCTTGTCTGTTAAGAGAGTAATACAGGTAATAATGAAAATAATATAAAACAACATATATGTGACATTTTAGACAATACGAATTCAAAAAAATGACTTCTTTAATTAATGCCATCGATATAATTTTTAAGACGTGCATGTTGACTGATGTGTCATATCCGCCAGAGGCGAGATCAGTTTGGACCTTCATACAAATATTTTTTTATGAAATCACTTCTGTACATGACCGCCGGTTTCAGTGCGTAGAAGCACTACGTGCAGAGCTACAACAACATTAACTTTCATTTATACCGTCATAATGTAATATATTATCTATATTAAATATTACATATTTTTCATTTTTCATTTATAAAATCTGAACGTATATCAATAAGGAATATTTTATTGTCATTCAAAATCAATAATTTTGCTTAAGTTGAAATAACTAATCGTAATATTTAAAACAACTAAAACCGATTTGTCTTTCAACTCACATAAATGTTAAATCAAAAACAAGGTTGGTTGTTGTAACAAAAATCTTTATTGAAATTGAAAGGTGTGTGTCTTAACTAACTGACAGCACCTTTTTTTCAACCAAAAATTTTGTTATTTCAACCATCGTTTCTGTTGATCGAAAAACAAAAATGACAGTTTAGAAAAAACAACAATCGATTAGTTGTACCAAATATTAACCAATCAAATTCAGAAAAACAACTGATATTTTGGTTGTTTCACGATCGCGAGGGGTTCCGTGTAAGCAAAGTCTTGGCATTACATTCTTTTTTGTGGAATTTGGCCTTTCTGTTTCAACAGACTTCGCAGCCGATTCATATAGAGTACAGAATCATTGCATGGCAAGTACTATGGATCCTACTGACGCTAAGAATCCTTCCAGGTCGGGGCTCGAACATACGACAGCTGGCTTGTAAGACCAGCGTCCTATGCATTGAACCGCCAACCCGGGACGATAATAAACATATGAAAAATTCTAACCAAATGATGATAGAATTAGAAACTATTTTCAAGTAAACCTTCAAAAACATCTTTTTTAGGTTCAGTTTATTAAAAATAAGTAAAATTCTATCTTAAAAGATACACAGAGGTTCTTCTTTTAGAAGATTCTTCTCAATGGCCAGTTATCTCGTACAATTTCAAGATTTTAAATAACAACATCGGTTGGAAACAGTATCGAAATTTTCATGCTCTGCCGTCTTACATGTAGCAAGTTGTAAGTGCAAATGCGTAAATTCCCTCAAATAAATGTCTTCCCGATTTTGTTTATGCTTTTGTGAATAATATTTCAGTCGACCAGAAAACGTAACATCAAAACCAGTGATTGTAAAAAACTGATACTGGAAAATAATTTGATAATCTTTTAGAACATTTAACTCATATTTATTTATCCTAATACCGATATTTTGAGGTTCAAAGAGCATCTTCAAAGACTGGTCAACTAAGCTGTGGCATGAAATTGAAAGTGTTATTTTTCATTTGGTTTTGAAAACAAACGAAAAAAAAAATAACGTAATCAAAAAACCCATAGTAACATAATATAAAGTTGCCAGTAATGAACATTTATGTTAATTTTCACATGTCAAGAATGAATGGAAGAACAGGCTAGGCTAAATTGATCATTAGGTGAACCAAATAATAGCGATCCGTTTGTATGGGACCTAGGGGTATTATTTGTATTCGGCTGTAATTGGTTTTCGAAAACTTAGACTGGTTACTGTTCCCTTATACGGGGTTGTTTCAAAAACTAAAAAACAGCAGCACCCCTTTGGTGCTTTTTCAAGATCGAAAATTTTCAAAGAAAGCTCCGATTGAGTGAGCTTTTTGGTGCGGGGGAGTAAAAAAAAAAAAACCTTAACCGCAGCACCCCTTACGCATGTCCGATTTGCTCAAATTTTGCATTTTTCGAGGTGCTTAAACTTTTGAGCACTGGCGCTTTACGCAATTATAGGTGATCCCAAAATATTGGCTGTTTTTCAGTACATGAAATTTCCAAAATCGAAATTTTTTTTTGATGCCGAAACTCTTAAAACTGCATGAAACGTCGAAATTTAGTGTCATCCAAAAATTTTTTTTTTGAAAATATCAACTTTCTGGGACTTATTATATATTATTTTGATATCGAGTTCAACATGAAAGGTATTGAACAGTTGCCGCTTAATTTATATGCAGACCCTATTGAAATTATTCTGAATTCATCTTCCGATTACGGAGTTACGGGGCAATAAGTATTAAAAATCAATAGCTGTTTTAAGTTTTTAAAAATTATTTTTTGCATCATCTCGAATAATTCCTTATAATTCGTTTTTGTTCATTAATTCATTGGTCGCAATTCACCCAACTGGTATGGCAAGTGTATTGTTTGAAGTTCAGACTAAATGCTTTTTTAAATGGGAAAACTTTCTTCTTACACCACATTTCTATACAATCAGCAGCTCCGAGGTATAATACAAAAAAATCATTCGCCCTGTTTAGAAGTCAATCTTGGGTCGGACTGGTCTATCCATCCGCTGAAAATAAATTTATTTTATTTAAAAGATATTTTATTCAGGCCTATTTGCGTACAAGCTTTACGCGGCCGATTTAGCTGAGTTTTTAGATAAATTTTTTTTGTGTTGGATCTCGTTGTCAACCTTTTTCTAGGGGGAGAGGAGCTTCCATTTTCCTCCTGTGAGGATTGAGAGGCAGTTTGTTCGTGGTTTGTCTCGTCATCCATTGCCGTGGTATTGTTGTTGATTTCGTTGCTGGTTTCTGTAGATGCGCCTTGTAAGGGGTTACGTTGGATGGTTTCGTTGAAGGGGATACTTCCCTGTTGTTGGTGACTGTCACAGGTGTACTGGGGTTGCTTGGGGTTGGTGTAAAGGAAGCACCGTTGTCCTTTGGTATAGATGTCTCCTTGGCCGGTTTATCACATGGCTTACCGTAGAGAACAGCTTTTTGGCAATGTTGACATGTGGCCATCTGATTGTCATTGGTAACAAGTGATTTGCACGGTATTCTTGTATCCTGACCGAATGTCACATAAGAAGGTATAGGCCTCCTCAAGCGCATGCGTAACAAACGTACGCCATTTAGAATACTGGGGAAAAAATTCTTCCACTTTTCTTTTTCGATAGAGAGAATCTTCCCGTATTTGGACATAGTTGCGCGAAAATAAGGATCGGGGACGCATGAGGGTAGATCCTGCACACGCACTTCTATAGCACTATCTTCCATATATACTGGAATGTTGTACTTGATATTTCCATGCTCCACATAGTGCACATTATTATTGTCTTTAGCGAATTGAATTGCATAGAACTGGATATAAACAACATTATTGGTCTTATTGCATTGAAGTAAATGCACACGTTTAATGTCAAGATGCATTTGCTCCTTAAGTAAACTTTCAAGTTCTCGTATCGAAGGTCGAATTTTGCACTGTCTGAAGTCAATAATAATTGTATTCTTTCGTACCGGCGGTAGCTTTTGTTCGTTTGGTTCACTCATTTCGAGATCGTTCTATTGTTCACTACACAATACTGTACTTGATTTCTTCTGTCCCGAACGTAAGCGGTTTTGTTTTATCGACTGACTTGGTTGAGATGTACGAGCGAACTGCTCTGAAAATAAATGATTTGTCATATTGAAAACGTGTATAAAGTTTCATTTGAATCGTTGTATGTGAAGTCTGATGGCTGGTATTTAAAAATGCTAGCTGCTCATCTGTCGGATATGAGTAGGACTCGTGAACAATCATTCTAATCTATCATTCAATCATTTTTTCTTACGAAGCAAATTGAAAGCAGATCTAGTTTCGAATTCGCTTTATATTTCGTGACATCTCTTCCATCTTTTGATGACGTACCAGTGAATTTACTTCCCCTTTGGTGTTTCACTGGTTTTTCCTCCATGCATTTTTTTTTCTCGTTCGCATTTGCAACTCTTTCACTTCGCTAATTCATTCAGTTTCAACCATCTTGATTGAACGGATAAATCTGCTCTTGTGGGGGTCTGTTGGCGAACGAAGCCAGGGAGAGCAACAACTCGATGAATAATTAGTCTAACCGGACAAGCTTCAAAATCAGCATGTTCGTGTTCCGTTGGGAAATTAGATCCAATTTCAGTATCATCTGCAGGTTTTGATAAATTTTAACAGATGATTCTATTACCGGTTAGCGTATGCTGTCCGTGATAAAATTTCCGATTGGAAAACGTCATCAGCTCGGGTAATTGACGTTTTTGACTAGATAATTTAATTAGTGATATTATTACCTAAAGATGGAGTTAATAAGGTAGCAAGTTTTCAAGTGATACTCGGTTATTTAATAAAAAATGTTTACGACGTAATAACTAGATACTTATATTTAGAATGTTCCGTTAATTTATGGAAACTCCCGTGTGCGGTTTTTTTTCTAATGCAGCCCAACAGTAACACAAAGTATGTGTATAACATCATTTTATTCCGTGTCGAACAATTCGTATTGATTCCGAATTGCCCCCAAATTACGTGAGTCAATTAGTTCACCGTCTCTCATTAGCAATTAGATGAAAATTTGTTGTCATATAAGTGTGAAAAAGGCCCAGTGATACGGCAGATTGCTTTTGGGTCAGGTTCGTTGGTTCCAATCGTAACGAGCCGGTTTGTTTTGGTTTTCGAAAGGCTCCCACCTCCCACTTACCTGTTGATTATTCAACGATAATTTATTCTGCATAATAACGTCAACCACGCGTAGAATAATGTCCGAGGCCACCTCCTGCTCGTGCTGAGTTCCGGTGTTTTCTATGTAGCGAAAAATCTGAAAAGAGACGGGACGGGAAACGGAGGCGTTATCATTTGAATTTGGTTATCACGTTGCACCTAAATTAGGACGCCGTAGTGACTGAAACAGCTCATTTTAATCACAGTGGAAATTAACAGCTTTAGAAAGGTATTAAATAATTAGAATTGGAGTTTGGACTTGTTTTTGAACATACAAAAGTAACGAAGTAATGTAACAGTATAGAAAATGTTTGTGACTTCATTTGAACTATTATGAAATTTTAATTTGTATGACTAATCCTAAGCCAACTTCAACGGCAGCCTTTTGAAAATATACCCAAGTGATATGAAAATATAAGTAATATGCAGCATAACACCACTAGGTGGGTTTAGAAGAGTCTTTATCATAGTTTTTTATACAATTAATATCAAATATCAAGCACTTTTAATATAATTCTGCTATGGTTTTCTGTTCGGTTTATCAAACCGGCTCAAGTACGAGAGAAAAAATGTTTCCCAGTTTAATCCAATCATTACACGCGGAGAACCTTTGAGAGAATACTAATTCTTTAAAATCATATCCAAACAAAAAAAAATCCCTAAAAGTATTCAGCCATGCAAAGGATTCAGCTCAAAATACTAACTTGCTTTAGAAGTATTATTTAATATTTCATTCGCCCGCAGGTATTTATTTTTATTTTAGCAGGGATTTTATCCACCAACGTGAAAAAATAACAAAACTTTAAATCCGTTTATTTTTTGGAATTCACATGCTGTGCACTGTACCATTCATAAGCGGCCTCGGGAATGTGGATTTTTGTTCTGTTACGGTAAAATGTTAGCGCCGTGTTTGGTGGAGCTTGCAACATGCAAATTACATAGATTTTACGGCTTTATAATAGTTTTGCTTGCATAATAGGCTAAGGTTCGCTCATCAAAGCACTTGGTATTCCCGTGCTGAGAAGGCAGCAATGATAAGCCGTTCTGTTTTGCACTTACTCTTCGGAGGATTCCCGGTTGTTATTTTTCGGAATTACGATTCAATGTGTTGTGAAAGAAAACATAGCATTTAAACCGAAATGAATAATTCAACCGCGTTGAAGCGCATGAATTTTTCATCCGTTTGAGTTCTCTCTCCCTCATCATTCATCGTCATAGTATCTTTACACGTGCTTGTGAATGATTTTCACAACCAGTTAGCTTTTCCGAACTTTACTTCCTCCGTTCTGTTCTTATAGAGCAGGTGCTCGTTCTTCTGTGGATCGATGTGAAGTTCAGGGGAGGTGAAATACAAAACAAGCATATTCCGCAGGGTTTTATTTTATTATTTGCCTATGCAGTACGTAAACATGGTTATAATAAAAAAGTTGTTTTGGATGTGTCCTTTGATTGGGTAAGGATTAAATTGCAGAGCACCTTTTCAATGGAAAGTATACAAATCGAACGGAAGCTGTTGATTCTCGAACTTAGGTAATTACTGCATGGCAAAACAACATTTTTCAAACGAGAAAATAATTGTTTGAAGTAATAATTCAATTGTAATTTTCACCGTGTAGAATAGCTTGAGTTCTATATAGCAAGGCAAATAAATAATTTTTTGAGAACATTCATATCTGATAACGCACAAGTGGTTTTACCTTTTTTTTATATATATAAAAAATAGGTATAGAATTCGCTCAAACTTTCGAAAAATTTTCCGAGGCCCGGAGGGCCGAATGTCATATACCAATCGATTCAGCTCGACGAACTGAGCAAATGTCTGTGTGTGTGTATGTGTGTGTGTCTGTATGTGTGTTGTCAACTAAGAGGTCGAGATCTCAGAGATGGCTGGACCGATTTTGATCAAACTAGTCGCAAATGAAAGGTCTCCCCGTCACCCAGAACGCTATTGAATGGTTTTGAGATAGGATGTTTACTTTTTGAGTTATACGAAGTTTTATGTCAAAATTTTCAGTTTTTTGACAGTATCTGTCACAATTGACCTTGAAAATAGAATATGTTTTCAGACTTAGATTCCGCACGGTAATAGCTATCCAACAAGCCATAGATTGTTAAAATCCGTCCATTTTTAACGGAGATATCGAATTTTTTGTGTAAGCGACTTTTCCCCCATATTCCAGCAGTAGAAGTTCTGAGCGCTGTATGGCAAAGAAAGGCTTGGGAGCAACGTAAAACACGATTTTTTATACTGTTACATACAATAGTTTCTAAGTACCAAAAAGACTGTGAACAGCATTATTTTTCATGACATTTTGCCTCGGACCAATTTTAGCACGGTTCGTTTTTGGCAACATAATCGTTCGAATATGACATATTGGAAAGATGGCAGTACTTCCGAATTCTGAACAATTTCATAATTATATTGATTTAAACTGCTTACAGCAATAAATGCTGGAAGAACAAAACACCCATATACCATTTGAATCAGTTCGTCGAGATCAGCAAATGCGTATGTGACAAATAATTTCACTCAATTTTTTACCTTATTTTCGAAGATGACTCAACCGTTTTCTACAAACTCAGATTCATATGAAAATTGGTATGCTCCTAAACAAGGTTCCTGAATTATGTTTGGATCCGACTTCTGGTTCCGGAACTACAGGATGATATGTGAAACGAAATTAAAATTGTGTAACTTATTTTCCTCGTAGATGGCTGAACCGATCTAAGATTCAAATGATATCTAAGAATCATCTAAGATTTGCTGATTTGAATAGTCGACAACCAAATAAACTTATTTCAGTTTTAGTGGTATTCAGTTTTCGATTCGGACGGCACCCAACAATTTAACTCGTACTACGATTCCTCAAAGATGTCTATACCGATTTTTAAACATATTGAAACAAATGTAAACTAATCAGGTGAATTTGTCTGACTTCGGCTACACCGATTTTCGAATTCCGGCTCCAGTATCGAATCGTTTCTCAAAGCTCAATCGTTTTCTCAAATAAAGCCAAATTGAATTTCAGAAAAAAATTCAAAATAAAATAAACTTATAGTCCCACACAAAATTAATTAATTTTATTCAATGCTGACTTCCGATTCTGGAATTACAGGAGGATGAATTTTTAAAATTCAAACCGATATAGAAGATGATAATCCCGAAAAGCTTGAAAGTTGGACTCGAAACTATTGCAATTTATTCGTCATATGGCCATACGAATCGGTTTGGTTTATGCTGGTTCCTGAATACCGGCTCTGGAAGTACCTTAAATTACCGTAAATTCTAAAGTGGAACTCACTTCGACTTATCATGAAAAGTTTAATCGATTGTAACCTTTTTAGATAGAGTAATGATTAAAATGTCAAATTGCAGCTTAAAACGACGGTCATTAAAATAATGTCATGAAAACCGAAGAATATTCATGAAAAAAACACATGCGGATTGATAAAAAAAGGTATCATCTCACTGATAGGTGGATTAAGCACGTTTTTTACACTAACGTTGAGTGTAAATTTGTTCTGAATTAGTCTAATGGTAGCGGATATAATTACTTTTGCGCGTCCCAACAACAGGGAAGAAAATATATCACGTAAAATACATGCCACAACTTAAAAGGGCGGAATTAAGTTTTACCCACATTCTAGTAGATGTTTTAAAATCGGTAGAAGCAATGTAAAATAAAATTATTTAAGCGTTCTGGGTTTGTTCTAATCTTTCCCAAAATCTTGCAATGCAGTTGTCAAGACACAGTTCCACTACGACGCTTACTGTTCTTCTTCCAAATAATAGTTTTACACATACAAAAAAAGAAAAAAAAAACATATGGCAAGCTTTACCATTTATAAGATTTCTGAAGCATGTTGAATTTTTCAGCACGGGTTCCCCAAAACTAATATCTCTTTTCGACTTTCGGTCACATCAAAAACAGACATTTTTAAATTTTAAGGATCGTAACAAAACTTATACTACTTCTCAAACGCTTTAGCTCCGGCCAGTTGATCAAAACGTTCATTGAAATCTAAAAAACTTGCTTAATCCACCTAGTAGTGGGATGGTACATTTTTTATCAATCCGCATGTGTTTTTTGCGTAAATATTCTTCGATGCTTCGATCGTCGGAGGACCGTCGTTTGAAATGACAGTTTGAAATTTCAATTACTTAGTACCTTATAATTTTGAAACTGCAAGACGAATCGAAGATGGAAATTGTATGAAACCATAAAATTATTACTTTTAGTCTAAACCTGTGACAATCGATTAGGCATTCCATGAGATGTAGAAGTTAGTTCCTCTTTAAAGTTTTTTCATTATTTATGGTACTTCCAGAAACGGTATTCAGAGACCAGTATAACCCAAAATAGTTCGTATGTCCATGAATTAGTATGACGTATAAATTGAAATTGTTTTGAGCCCAACTTTGAAGATTTTTTGGTGTCGTCATTTTCTATGACGGTTTTAAATTTAAAAACTCAAAAAATATAAAGAAGAGGAGGAGAAATTGTAGTGCGCCCCAAAAACAATCTAATTTGAGTTCCATCCGGGATCGAAAACCGAATACCGGTAAAACTGAAATAAGTAAACTTAACATCTGTAAACCCGATAAATTTATGTTATCGCCCTATTTCCTTCTGTTTGTCCCCGGGTCGGCGGTTCAATGCATGCGGCGCTGGTATTACAAGCCAGTTGTCGTTTGTTGGAGTTCCCTTAATTTGAATTTTTGTTTTTGAAATTAGATTTGGCCTTTTTTGAGTAAACGATTGAGCTTTGAGAAACGATTCGATACTGGAACCGGAATTCTAAAATCGGTGTAGCCGAAGTCAATTGAATCCACCTCAGAAGCTGTATAGTTTACATTTGATTCAAACTGTTTGAAAATTAGTGTAGACATCGTAGTGTGAATAAAATTTTTGGGTACCATCCGAATCGAAAATTGAATACCGCTAAAACTGAAATAAATTTATTTGGTTATCGACGATCCAAATCTACTAACCCGGAAAACCTGATAAATTTATGTGAAATGGACATTTTTATACTAATCACCCTGTATCCCCTAAACCGGAAGTTGGATCTGACTAAAAAGCGAGATGTTTTATAGCATCTTGAGACCTTTTATTTGAATTTTTTATGGTTCCTAGATTTCATTTGAATCTTAGATCGGTTTATCCATCTACGAGAAAAATGAGTAACACTATTTCAACTTCGTTTCACATTTCGTTTCACTGTAGTTTCGGTACCACAAGTCGGATCCAAATGTAATTTAGGAACTTTGTTTGGGAGCATACGAATTTTCATATGAATCTGAGTTTGTAGAACATTGTTGAGCCATCTCCGAGAAAATTGAGTGAAATTATTTATCACACATGCGTTTGCTGATCTCGACGAACTGATTCGAATGGTATATGGGTGTTATGTTCTCCCAGTATTTTGTTTTGTAAGTGATTTAAATTAATATAATTATGGAATTGCTGTCAACTCGAAAAACCTGCCATCATCTGGTTTACATATGTCATATTCGAACAATTATGTTGCTAAAAACGAACCGTGCTAGAATCGGTCCGAGGCAAAATTTTGTGAAAAAGTATGCTGTACACAGTCTTTTTGGTACTTAGAGACAATGGTATAAAAAATCGTGTTCCACGTTGCTCCCAGACATTACTTTGTCACTCAGCGCTCAAAACTCTTACTACTGGAATAAGTCGAAAAATCGCTAACACAATAATATCGATATTTACGTTAAAAATGGACGGATTTTAACAATATTTGGCTTGTTGGATAGCTTTTACCGTACGGAATCTAAGTCTAAAACAATATTCTCGACCTCTTAGTTGACAACACACATACACACATACACACACACACACACACACACACACACACACACACACACACACACACACACACACACACACACACACACATGCGAACATTTGCCCAGTTCGTCGAGCTGAACCGATTGGTATGTAACACTCGGCCCTCCGGGCCTCGGAAAATTTTTCGAAAGTTTGAGCGAATTGTAAATCTATTTTTTTTATTTATAAAAAAAAGGTAAAAAATACAGTTTTCATGGGACCTCAAGACCTTTAAATTGAATATGAGATGGAAGAAATTTGTTTAGCCATCTACGAGCAAAATTAGTGGTATTATTTTACGTTCATTACATACATCATTATGTTGTTCCGGAACCAGAAGACAGATCCTAATGAAATTCAGAAACCTTATATGGGACCATAGGACTGTTCATATGAGTCAAGGTTTGGAGAAATCAATTAAGGAGCAAGACTCTTTGCATGTGCATAAGTAATGTCAACAATGTGTGCGTAAAAACAAATTCCGGTGATTCTTTTCCTGATTATAATCAATAAATCCTCCATATGGTTGAAAAATAAACCAATCGGATCATTCTGCTTAAAATGGCAATACAAGAAAAGCAAAAATCTTGTGTTTTTACACCGTTTGTGCTTTTAGTGTAGAGTAGCCGTTCCCGTTTTTGATCATTTTAAATGTTTCAATCCACTTGACGAAAAATATTTGTTGTCGTTCGTGAGTAAACAATTTGTTATGAAATTGTATAATGTGAAAACTGTGACCAATCATGTATGTTAACCTTATAGTTGCCCTGAAGATGAAGGGATATTCCTTCGAAACGACGACTTTTAACGCAAAATAAATATTTTGTAACGCTTGACCAAAAAGTCATCTTCTAATAAATTACAACAAAGTGGTCGTACCGTCTTCATAAGTACCAAATAAAATGTACTTAACACACAAATTATCCACACAAGTTAACTTGGTTTACTCTTTATCCTAAGGCCATCAGTCATGAAATTATTTTTCTCACACAAATTTGCTCATCTCGACGAACTTCTTCGAATAGTACAAGAGTGTAAGAAGTTGTGTTCTTCCAGCGATTATTGTTGCAAGTAGTATAAATCAATATAAATATGAAATGGTTTTGAATTTGAAAATACTGCAATCTTTCTAATACATATGTCATGCTCGAACGTCATGGAGAAGGATACTGTGCATTGTCTTTTAGGTGCTAAGAAACAATTGGCTAAAACAGTCAATTGTGTCAGAGATTGTCATGAAACTGAAAATTTTGACATAAAACTTCGTATAACTCAAAAAGTAAACATTAGATCTCAAAACCATTCAATTGCGTTCAGGGTGATGGGAAGACCTTTCATTTGTGACTAGTTTGATCAAATTCGGTCCAGCCCGGTGCAGAGTCTGGATAACACTCATCAAGCCATTTTTTGGTATCGGCGGCACTTTTTTTCATCAAAAAGTAGTGTTTCATCAACACAATTCCTTTTTTTCCATTTTTTTCACAATAACAAAAGTAGCTTCACTCAAAATGTATTATCTCACAAAATAATAATCAGACAGCTGTCAAATTTTTAATTCTAGTGGCGCCCTCTCATAGAAACGATACGGCCTTTTCAGCCGATCTGTTATATTAGAGAGAAACTGGATGCGTGAGAGTATATGTTACTGAGCAGACCAATTCCCCTTGCCAAGTAAATTGTCTGTGCTCTCAGCCTCAGTTAACATGAAGGGTTCGCTCTCGTTAGTATTATACGAGAAAGAAGACCTTGCTTCACGGCGTGCTACAAGACGCGAAGCAAAGTCATATAGGTTTTCGAAATGATTGATTTGTTTCTTGGCAGTTTACACTGTGTATATATCCTAGAAACACTAAAAGCAATGTCCTTTAAATTTATATTCATCGGAACTAAAAGTTATGAATCTAGTTTCCTCATATGCATATACAATATGAGAACCATTCATCAAATGCTAACCTCATGAAGCATAGATCTCAGCAAGCGGGCATATTCATGAACTAATGAATGAACGAAGCAGCTCTCCTTGCTTGGGTTGCGCTGTGAATTCTACCTGACATACGCATGTGTGTGAATAGCACAGATGGTGAAACCCTTTTGTTAATATTCGTTGCTTCAATTTGCAAGCCCTGGCACCGTGTAGGCAGAAAGCGAGTAATTGGGGCAAACGATTTACGTGAGTATTAAAATAGTGTTGACATACAGTTTTGGAAAAGCTGCGAAATGATGCAATTTTCACTGTTCAGCTGTGAGGGAAAATTCTGCTGATGCAATAGTGATCACAGATTCTGAATCCTCTGAGACTGATGACAATGATGACTATACAGAAGTAATTCTTACATTTACTTACATAATAACATTGCATTTCTCAAATTTCAAAATATTGATTGCCTTTTTAGAATGAACCATATTTGCCTTCCGGTTATCTTACCGAATAGAAACAAAAACTTCATGCTAAAGATGGAAGTAAATCGGAAAGAATGAGAATTTTTAATTGTTTTAACAAAAAACTGGAGTATTCGTAAGATAGCGCATACGATGAACACATCAAGATATTTTGTTACGAAAGTAGAGAATCTCGTGAAAAAAAAGGATTTTAGCGATTCCGGGAACAAAAAGTAAAAACTTATTTTTTAATCACACTCTTGATGTCTTTATATTTAGAATCATGAATATTTGTATTTTACAGAAAAACAATTTTCCCCTGGAATATGATACTGATGACTTCAGGTAATAAACGGAAACTCAGTTTGTTTCCTGTACCGTTACTATTCCCGTTGTCCCCGGTCAAATTAATGATCAGCAACGATTATCGTGTTTGCCACTACGAAGATATTTTGCTACATTTTTTATGTGAAATGGGCAATGTAAAAAATGTTCAACTAATGATCAGATGTCAAAAAAAGCTCACGTAGTTTTCAAAAAGAATGATGTAAAAATAGTCACGCACAAATAATGGGCTATGAAACCAAAAACATGTTTCGAAAAAATAACAAGAGCCACTGATAAGTTTATCGAAAAAAATTGCAAAGCTGCAAGAATATTTCTCAAGCATTCTTTCATTACTCGAAAACAAACTTCATATTTTCAAAATGTGAAAAAAAATTGAAGAGTGACGAAAGTTAAATAATTTGCGATTTTGCGTAAAAATTACGCCTTCGTTATTCAAAACGCCATAACTGGCTTTCATTGGAACAACGACCAAGCGACTACATTCCCCATTGTTTTCTATTATAAAATGAACAGCAAAATCGATCATAGAACAATAGTAATTATTTCTGATTGCGAGAAGCATGACGCAATAGCTGCGTATGTTTTTCTCGAAGCTCTTAATCAACATTTTTCACAATACTATCCACATATATGCAAGTGCATCTATTTTTCTGACGGCGCTCCTCAGCAATTCAAAAATGTAAAACACTGCGAATATTTTTCATCGCGAACATGATTTTCATCGTTTTGTACATATGAATTTTCACGCGATAGCTCAAGGAAAAGGGCAATGCGACGGTGCAGGAGGAACTATCAAAAGAATGGCACATCGCGCAAGTACAAATGATCAATGATTGTCAAATTTCGACCGCGAATGAATTGTACGAGTGGGCCAGGAAAGCATCTTCTCTACCCAATATTTCAGTCATATACAAATGCTCGGAAGATTATGTAAAAGCAGAGAAATTTCTTAAAAATCGTTTTGAAAAATGTAAAACTATTTCTGGAACACAATCGTTTCGCTATGTTGAGACGCACGGAGGCAAGGAATTAAAAATGAAACTTTTCTCTTTCCAGGGCATGTTTGAAGTATTGAGTTTTTGTTAACCAGAAAAACCAAATCATAGAAAAATTGCAACTGTGCAAAAACTTTACGTCACTATTATTTTATTACTCACGTAAATCCTTTGTACTAACTTAACTCGTTTTCTGCCTGGAACGTTGCTAACAATAAACTGACAAAGTTAGGATTCGATCTGTGGCGCGACATGTGTCGACAAGTTAAGCCCGTATTTGAGCGAGTTGCGCTGCGGTACGCTCCGTGCGTGCGGGTCGTGATTGAAAAATTCATTGCTCCGAAGATATTAATCTTTCCACTCTGAAACTTTGCCAAGATTGAGTTAAGCACCTAAGGCTTCTTTTTCCAACAAAAAAAAACAAAAAAATTTGGCCCAAGTTTGAATTTTTTTTCTTTGTTTATTATTTGTAACTTTTTTCATTATATTAACTTTAAAGGTTGTTTTATGGAATCGCTTATTTGAAAGCTAAGGAAAAGACGCACATTCCATGTCTTGGACGAATTTTTGTATCTTTGTATTATGGTATGTATTATTTGTATATGCATGGGATGTTAAAAAGGCTTTTTTTGAAAACGCGAAATTTCAAAAAATCATATCTCGAAAATTTCACGTACCATATTGAAATAAAATATACGTGTCGAATATTTTCGTTTTCTTTACCGAAATAAAATAGTTAGATGAAAAAAAAAATTTTGGATGACTGATTTTACGTGGAATGCCCCATATGTTATTGAAAATTTTCAAGGGATTTTCTCTTAGTCCTTTCTCAAAAGTAAGGCTAGAGTTGAACTGGAAAACTGATGATGCAAATTGTTTTGTTTGGCCGTAAACAACGCTTATGAAAAATGAATCAAAAAATACAAAAATAAACTTTCAAAACAAAATCTGTCATTTACGGTCGAATTGCTGTGCAACAAGTGCCACTTCGTTAGGGCCCTGACCATACTCGAGTTAGGGTCTCAATACCACCAAGAGCACAAATCAGTTTCAAGTACCGACTGTAATTCCCACTCAAAGTTGCATTTGGCGAAACATACAACCGCTCATTAACATAACCCTTCTTGGGAGTTAAACAAGCCAGCACAAATATATGCCTGCTGAAGAAGGCGAATGGAAGGCCGCCTGGTCAAAGCCTTCCACGTTGAGATTCATCAGACTTTCATACTGAAATGTGGACCGGTGCCCCATTCTCTTCCCTCTTCTACATGGCAAACAAAAGCACTCTGGAAGGCCGACCGACCTGTTCCAGATGTAGTTAGTGGGGTTAGTTAGTTAGTTTATCATTACTTACCTCAAGCAGTAATCTCAGCAGCACTCCACCCTCACCGGGCAGGAAGCCGGCGTAGTGTTTCATCGCATATTCCAAGCACGACTGCACCACGTTGGTTCCATTCGTTTTCTGATAGCCGAAAGTAAGCCCACGGAACTGTTGTTTTGGGTAGAATTTTTTTTTTCGCATTTATTTCCCAATGTTTTTGTTGTTGTTCACAAAGCGGAAGGGTGGCATTGCGAGATTGGGTGGCACGATTTTTCGCGTTTCGCGGTTGGCATCATTTCCTCATTCATGAGGATTATGACGATGATGATGATGAGGATCATGATTTTTTTTTCGGCAGCCAACGTTTCAACGTTCAAGTCGATGGTTGTAACGTGAGATTTGGTTTGTGAATTCCACGGAACCCCGTAATCCGATGAGCATGAAAGGAAAAGAGGAGAAAGAGTTAACAAATAGAAGAAGAGCTTTTATCCTGGATTCTATTCAAATGTTATCATGGGGATGCTTTGGAATACGGTGGGTTATTTTAATGAGATAATGTTAATAATAAATGTGGGCTGCCAAATGGATTCAGACTTCGTGTTTTTTTGTTGGTGGAATACTAATGAAAGTTTTCAGTGTAAAACGTATCCACAGTGCATTTCATTTCATTACATGTCACAGTATGGATTCATCGCATGATATTTGTTCCGCAAAAATGTTTTTATTTTCACGATTGACGATTCAAACAAATCAATCGCATTAATCACCACAGACTACCGAATTGAGCCCGTTCAGAAGGTTCGATTAATAGACATTATTGCCTAATTTGAACTAGTCGAAACGGACTAACACTACACCATCCCAGCTCAAAATGCAATAAATTTTGTACTGATAATGATCGTGTGATGCCTCCCGTCCGCAGTCATCCGCTTGTCCTTTATTTATTCATTTCTGCTGAAAGCTTGGAAAGTTCAGACTGAGGACGGTTCGAACCACGGCCACGCTGGAAGCCCCAAAAGGCGTAACGAAAAGAATGAAACTTCGGGTCTACCGAAATGGAGCTATTTTGCATAAATAAGAAGGATTCTTTCCAAATCGATAACGATAAAATAAGCCTTCCAGCTGTGAAATGAGGGTGCCGGCAGACGCTTTCTGCTCCCAATAATGCTGCTGGAAATTTGTCGTCCATGAATGTAAACGATGGTGTCGAATGTCGGTAGGATTCGGGGTGTGATGAATATTAACGCGGTCGAGTTGTGAACGGAATTTCAATATTGATTGGGAACAACTGATGACACTGGGGCCGTCATTAGATGGATTTCACGCTTCCCCCGGAAAGAATAAATTGCGGTTTTTCATATGTTGAAACGGAATCACACCTCATTACACTGCCTAGGAAATAGAATAAATTATTTTCGATCATCTTTCTACGGCTACTGGGGTTCGCTTCACTAAATCGACTAGAATAATTTCCAAAAGGTTACAGCTGGCTCTGATCCTTGCTGACCGGTCAACGTCACCTATCATTCCACTAAACTTACCTCGTTCTCAATCTCAATGACAGCGTCTGAAACGCACTGGGAGAAATCCGGCGTCAGCCATTCCGGGCGCCCGAAATCTCTCTGTTCGCAAATCCTTCTGGCCTGACCATCGCCTCGTTTCGGACAGTCCGCCAGCACTGCGGGGCCCGATGCACTTGCCGGCCAGTTCACCCCGTAATCCGCATTTTTCGGGCACAGTGTCACTGATCCGGGCTCAACGACAGTTACGTGAACGCTTTTCGAAATCGGTGCCACCGAGTTCGAGACGATGCAGGTGTAGACGACCGATTTCTGAGGATGGAAAGAAGAACCGGATAAAAGGTAAAAGTGAGCCCATTAAATGCACGCTGTGGAAAGCGGAGCCAATTGACATTAATCTTAATTTCACCTGGAGATTTTTCACTTTCAGGATGCTCCCATCCGGGTAGAGATCTTCCCAGAGCTCGGATTTGGGTGCCGACTGGAATAGGGCCCCGTTTTTGGTCCAACTGTAGCCGAGGGTACCGTACTGCTGGTCGGAGTCCTGGGAAAGACACCGTATGAGCAACGAGTCGCCTCGAAAAAGTGTCACACTAGGAGGATCGACCCGAAGCTGGGGCGCACCGAGGATTTGCACTTTCGTCGAACGGCACTGCTGCATTCCCATATCGTTAACCTGCGGGGAGACGTTAACAGGCAGTGATTCGATTCGCAACGCACCGTCGTTCGGGGTGTTCCGGGAACGAGAAAGGAAAAGGAGAGACAAGATGATGAATATAAATTAAATCGTAATAGAATTTTGTGTTTTTTAAAAATGCGGTTACGCTGGCTGGCAACAACAATATTGAAGTCAGAATCGAGTGTGGAACGAATATTGATGTTCTTCAATTGTAGTTTTTGATGTTCCGATCATTGATGATTTTCTGAATCATTTGAAACTAATTTTGTTCCTCTGAAAGTGCCTTAAATCTGAATGTCAATATTCTTTTAAAACTGTCTCTTTCTACTGTTGAGTGTCTTCAATTGATTCAGGAAATACCTTGATTTCTCCTTTTTGCAATATTAATTATTTTAGTCAACAAACAAAACAAACAAAAACAAGGACAACCGCTCAACAACGGAAACTAGTGAATGCAGTGCTCCTGTTTCAAAAACACCTTCACCATCTAACCAACTATCTACTGCAATCAATGTAAAGGGTGATTTTTTAAGAGCTTGAGAACTTTTTTAAACAATAAAACGCATAAAATTTGCAAAATCTCATCGGTTCTTTATTTTAAACGTTAGATTGGTACATGACATTTACTTTTTGAAGATAATTTCATTTAAATGTTGACCGCGGCTGCGTCTTAGGTGGTCCATTCGGAAAGTCCAATTTTGGGCAACTTTTTCGAGCATTTCGGCCGGAATAGCCCGAATTTCTTCGGAAATGTTGTCTTCCAAAGCTGGAATAGTTACTGGCTTATTTCTGTAGACTTTAGACTTGACGTAGCCCCACAAAAAATAGTCTAAAGGCGTCAAATCGCATGATCTTGGTGGCCAACTTACCGGTCCATTTCTTGAGATGAATTGTTCTCCGAAGTTTTCCCTCAAAATGGCCATAGAATCGCGAGCTGTGTGGCATGTAGCGCCATCTTGTTGAAACCACATGTCAACCAAGTTCAGTTCTTCCATTTTTGGCAACAAAAAGTTTGTTAGCATCGAACGATAGCGATCGCCATTCACTGTAACGTTGCGTCCAACAGCATCTTTGAAAAAATACGGTCCAATGATTCCACCAGCGTACAAACCACACGAAACAGTGCATTTTTCGGGATGCATGGGCAGTTCTTGAACGGCTTCTGGTTGCTCTTCACTCCAAATGCGGCAATTTTGCTTATTTACGTAGCCATTCAACCAGAAATGAGCCTCATCGCTGAACAAAATTTGTCGATAAAAAAGCGGATTTTCTGCCAACTTTTCTAGGGCCCATTCACTGAAAATTCGACGTTGTGGCAGATGAAATTATCTTCAAAAAGTAAATGTCATGTACCAATCTAACGTTTAAAATAAAGAACCGATGAGATTTTGCAAATTTTATGCGTTTTATTGTTTAAAAAAGTTCTCAAGCTCTTAAAAAATCACCCTTTACAAAGCGCATCTGCGGCAACTGCAAATGAACCCAAGACGGCGATCATCAACGAAAACAAGGAAACGGAAACCGCTCACAACTCCAACGATATAGCAATGGATGATACGAGCAACGGACAAAACGACCTCCAATCTTCGCTAGAAGGAAATGGAAACTCCTCTCCCCCTAGAAGAAGGGTGACAACGAGATCCAACAATAAAAAAATAATTTTATGTAACAAAAACATGGGTAAATCGGCCACGTAAAGCTATACGCAAATTGGCCTGAATAAAAATTGTTAAAAAAAAATTATTTTAGTCTAACTTTCAAGTTGTATATGCACAGAAAAAAATTATCAATTTTACAGGTGACAGAATTCTACAAACGATACAATTCACAACTACTTAATTTTTCAAATGACGCAATATTCCACTCGCACAGAATTTTACACGCTCCGAATGTAATTAGCACTCGGCTACCAAGTGCTGCTATATGTATCAATTATTCAATAAACAGATATGAGTTCTGTGGTTCAGTCGAGTAACCGATGTGCTTGTGATCTAATGTTTCTCGGTTCAAGTCGCGCTGCTGCTAACGATCTTTTGTTTTTGCCTTTCTCATATAGAAAGGTTATGCAATCACTTGAAAAACCGACTAGTGAAAATTGGCCCGGAGGGCCAAGTGTCATATACCATTCGACTCAGTTCGTCGAGCTGAGCAATGTGTGTGTGTGTGTGTGTGTGTGTGTGTGTGTGTGTGTGTGTGTGTGTGTGTGTGTGTGTGTGTGTGTGTGTGTGTGTGTGTGTGTGTGTGTGTGTGTGTGTGTGTGTGTGTGTGTGTGTGTGTGTGTGTGTGTGTGTGTGTGTGTGTGTGTGTGTGTGTGTGTGTGTGTGTGTGTGTGTGTGTGTGTGTGTGTGTATGTGTGTGTGTGTGTATGTGTGTGTGTGTGTATGTGTGTGTGTGTGTATGTGTGTGTGTGTATGTGTGTGTGTGTATGTGTGTGTGTGTGTGTGTGTGTGTGTGTGTGTGTGTGTGTGTGTGTGTGTGTGTGTATGTATGTGTGTGTGTGTATGTGTCAAATAATCTCACTAGGTTTTCTCGGAGATGGCTGAACCGATTTTGACAAACTTGGATTCAAATGAAAGGTCTCGTGGTCCCATACGGAATTCCTAAATTTCATTCGGATCCGACTTCCGGTTCCGGAATTATAGGGTAAAGTGTGTTCAATATTGTACACCGTCACTTAAACCGGCGAAACAAAAAACGTAAAAAAATTTCTAAACTGGTCTCAAAACCACACAAATCGAAAGTCATTATCAGTAGGCAACTAAACAAACCGATTCCGGCTATCCTCGTTCCCGGTATCCGGTTCCGGAAGTACCGGAAATAGTGGTCATATATACCAAAATAGATCTCACTCACTTTTCTCAGCGATGGTTTGACCGATTTCCACAAACTTAGATTCAAATGAAAGGTCTCGTAGTCCCATACGGAATTCCTGAATTTCATCCGGATCCGACTTCCGGTTCCGGAATTATAGGGTAAAGTGTGTTCAATATTGTACACCGTCACTTAAACCGGCGAAACAAAAAACGTAAAAAATTTTCTAAACTGGTCTCAAAACCACACAAATCGAAAGTCATTATCAGTAGGCAACTAAACAAACCGAATCCGGCTATCTTCGTTCCCGGTATCCGGTTCCGGAAGTACCGGAAATAGTGGTCATATATACCAAAATAGATCTCACTCACTTTTCTCAGCGATGGTTTGACCGAT
Organism: Malaya genurostris; assembly: GCF_030247185.1. NCBI lineage: Eukaryota > Metazoa > Arthropoda > Insecta > Diptera > Culicidae > Malaya > Malaya genurostris. The sequence continues at coordinate 260,340,920 of NC_080571.1, forward strand.
TTCCACAAACTTAGATTTAAATGAAAGGTCTTGTGGTCCCATACGGAATTCCTGAATTTTATCCGCATCCCACTTCCGGTTCCGGAATTATAGGGTAAAGTGTGTTCAATATTGTACACCGTCACTTAAACCGGCGAAACAAAAAACGTAAAAAATTTTCTAAACTGGTCTCAAAACCACACAAATCGAAAGTCATTATCAGTAGGCAACTAAACAAACCGATTCCGGCTATCCTCGTTCCCGGTATCCGGTTCCGGAAGTACCGGAAATAGTGGTCATATATACAGAAATAGATCTCACTCACTTTTCTCAGCGATGGTTTGACCGATTTCCACAAACTTAGATTCAAATGAAAGGTCTCGTGATCCCATACGGTATTCCTGAATTTCATCCGGATCCGACTTCCAGTTCCGGAATTATAGGGTAAAGTGTGTTCAATATTGTACACCGTCACTTAAACCGGCGAAACAAAAAACGTAAAAAATTTTCTAAACTGGTCTCAAAACCACACAAATCGAAAGTCATTATCAGTAGGCAACTAAACAAACCGATTCCGGCTATCCTGGTTCCCGGTATCCGGTTCCGGAAATACCGGAAATAGTGGTCATATATACCAAAATAGATCTCACTCACTTTTCTCAGCGATGGTTTGACCGATTTCCACAAACTTAGATTCAAATGAAAGGTCTCGTGAGCCCATATGGTATTCCTGAATTTCATCCGGATCCGACTTCCAGTTCCGGAATTATAGGGTAAAGTGTGTTCAATATTGTACACCGTCACTTAAACCGGCGAAACAAAAAACGTAAAAAATTTTCTAAACTGGTCTCAAAACCACACAAATCGAAAGTCATTATCAGTAGGCAACTAAACAAACCGATTCCGGCTATCCTGGTTCCCGGTATCCGGTTCCGGAAGTACCGGAAATAGTGGTCATATATACCAAAATAGATCTCACTCACTTTTCTCAGCGATGGTTTGACCGATCTCCACAAACTTAGATTCAAATGAAAGGTCTGGTGGTCCCATACGGAATTCCTGAATTTCATCCGGATCCGACTTCCGGTTCCGGAATTATAGGGTAAAGTGTGTTCAATATTGTACACCGTCACTTAAACCGGCGAAACAAAAAACGTAAAAAATTTTCTAAACTGGTCTCAAAACCACACAAATCGAAAGTCATTATCAGTAGGCAACTAAACAAACCGATTCCGGCTATCCTCGTTCCCGGTATCCGGTTCCGGAAGTACCGGAAATAGTGGTCATATATACCAAAATAGATCTCACTCACTTTTCTCAGCGATGGTTTGACCGATTTCCACAAACTTAGATTCAAATGAAAGGTCTCGTGGTCCCGCACGGAATTCCTGAATTTTATCCGGATCCGACTTCCGGTTCCGGAATTATAGGGTAAAGTGTGTTCAATATTGTACACCGTCACTTAAAATATTTTCGGATACAACAAACATTTGAATCGTAATTTATAGTGCGTACTAGTAGAGTTTGTGTGTCATGTTAGTTGGTGGTCGGTTCTTTGGTTTGTGGAAATGTGGATGACTCACGCAATCAAAGCATTGTTTTATTCTGTATGTTATACTAGTTAATGCACAAACAATCTCTTGGTTTGTTTCAAAAATGGAAGAGATAAATTTTGAATGGAAGACCACAATATTATATGTACATGAGAAAGGCATCATTACACCACTAGGTGGATTAAAACAGGTTTTATTTCGTTCGAGTTCATGCCATGTAAATTTCAAATCACACAATTTGACATGTTTCTAAATAAAAATTTGTGTGAAATACGACGCTCCATTCAGTACCGTAGTGAGGGTGAGGCGAGTGAGGCGACCGCCTCGGGAGCCAACAATCGGAGAATGCTAAATCATGATGGAATCGCGAAAAAAACGTACAATTATTTTATGAAAAAAAATTTCTTGAGGATTTTTTCAGGAAAACTTTTTAAACTAGATTAAGTTTTAGATCATCGCCATGATCATTATCATTCATAAAATGTAAAATGCAATTCTACAGTCGTTTAGAATACAGAACCGCCATTCAGCGACGACCGTAACAATTATTTTTCATGAGCAAGAGATGCTCTCTTCTTGATTGTGGTTGTGAACTTGGACCCAGTGTTGGTGATTGCCGAAAATTTGACAGAAGCTGCTATGTTGCTATCTATATTGTATAAAACATTTTCAATCCGGTAGAAGATGTTACAAGAACTCGAGTCTATCAATGCATGAACCGTGAGAGAATTTTGCTACATTTCTTCGCTCCACTTCATACTCTGAGTATATCACGCCCTTAAAAAAATTTACAGTCTGAAAATGATCGTTGCTGTGTGGAATTTCCCAAGAGAGAATCGCAAGTTGACAATTATCACAGAAAATCGAATCGATGATTCAACTTGATGATTCTCATACTAGGTTGCAATATTCCAAAACCCTTGTGTGGAGCATTCACAGACATTTTCATAGACACAACTTATACAAAGGTTATATGCACAAAGTTAGAATAAGCGGCAATAGTTAAATTATTCTATCGCGATTGTCAACTGCCTGTATAGAATCTGATCGCGAAACGAGAATAAGTGACCGTTTGTTGCTTCAGAGGGGATCCCCACAGCAGCGTGCTATCCTTTGATTCTCAGAAATGTCATCGAGAGAAATTCGCTCTCGCACTGGTGTCGATTCTATGTTAAATGAGCCATGCCAGGTTTGTGTTGTTGCGATGATTTCCGTTTCTCTTTGATGGCATTTATTCAATCGTTGAAGAGTTGCCAGTGAACGTTCTTTGATACGATAAAAGCCATCCTTGCTTGGACCTACCAAAGATCTAATTCTCAGAGAGAAAGCCTGCGAACACCTTAAAAAGCAAAAATTAAACTTTCTGAAAGGTTCCCTGAAAGGAATTAACATTCCCGAAAATTGACTATTAATCAAATGTGCAAGTGCGTAAACATCTATGTTATACTACTGTTCACTGAACTGATATCGGACGTTTTGACGTAGGACTACTCTTTGAATTCTATATAGGAATGCGAAACAGTGATCAGGTCGCATCGAATCAAAGAGATAAAACTATATATTTGTGATAATTGGTTGTCGAAACTTTAATAAATAACGAACAATGTATAATTTTCAATCTTCACCAAGCCGTAGTCAGAGCTTTTCCTAAATAAGACGACAATTTCGTATGCATTAAATCTCTTTGCAGTTCGCGTAGAATGGACGCGATCATTTAAACTGAGCCTCTTCCCACAATCGATATTAGTATTGAATCGACTTCCATTCTGGGCGATTGGTTTGTGCAGTGGAAAAGGATTCTATGCTCATCAGGTTTCTGTGGGTTTTAATGCGCTTTTTGTCTTTGTCATGAGAGGCAATGATTGTTGTAGGAGTTCTGCTGATTTTTTTTCCATTCGAGGTAACACCAGAATTCAACATTTAATGCAGTTCTAAGACATTCGACAATAAAAATTCGATTCCGGAGTTCCAGAGTCGATTTTTTTAAACAAAATTTTTTGAGGCAACACTAGTTCTCGAAGTTTAAGATATTTTAAAGACATTGGCATTAAAAAAGAGAATTTTCGATTTCGGAAATTTCAAGATTTCGGTTCGGAAATCTCAAAATTCCATTTTCGGAAGTCTCGAAATTCAAAGTTCCAGAAAATCGATTCTAAAAATAATTTTGTTTTGTATGACACTAGATCTCGACGTTTCATGCAATTTAAAGACATTTGCCATAAAAAAATATTTAGATTTCTGAAATCTCAAAACTACCATAGTTAATTTTTTCCTTTGTCAATTTCTTCAACTTATTGTCGAGATGACACAAGATGTCGATGTTTCATGCAATTGTATTACATTTGGCATGAAAATAATTACTTCAACCTCAACCAGCCACCGGCTGAAAGTCTCTTCAATAAAGAAAACTAACTAATTTCAACCTCAACATTTTCCTGAGTTTTAGAGTCAATTTTGAAATTTTTGATCTCGTTTCAGGAAAATTTTTTTTTTGAATTTAAGTTCCCCAAGTTTTAAATTCTTAAACATTTGGCATAAAAAATACCAAATGGTGCAGAATTGTCCGATGACGGGCCGATCGAAGCGCTACGATCGGCCCCATATCGTGCTCAATCGGTCCGATAATCGGGCCGATGATCGGACTTATGCAAGTCGACAAATTTCACTGGGAACGAATAAACATAAAACGAAAAAAAATATTTTCTAAAACTTTTGGTCCTGGTTCAGATTTCAGCTCTGGAACTCAGGCTCAGAATCCAATTCCAGAATTTGGGTTTCGAATCTAGGTTTCAGATTTCATTCCCAGAACCTAGGTACAGAGATTCAAGATGCAGAATTCAGGTTCATAATCCACGTCCAAAATTCATTTCCAGAATCCTAGTATTGGGCGAAAATCTAGAATTCATGTCCAAAATCCAGTTCTATTATTCAGATCCAGGACCCAGGTCTCGAATGATGGTCCAAATTCTAGGTTAAAGATTCAAGTCCAAAAATCGGATACATAGTCCAGGTTTTGAACTAACGTTCAGGAGTCAAGTCCTGAACTCCGGATTCTAGAACCAGAATTCAAATTCAAAATCCAGTTCTCAATTCAGAATCCAGCTCCAAAATTAATTTACAAAACCCAATTCCAGAACAGATTTAGAATTCGTGTCCAGAGTTCAGATACACAATCCAGTTGTAGAATTCTGGTCTAGAATTCAGGTACCGAAACCAAATCAAGATTTATTTTTAAGGTCTAGAATTCAAGTCCAGAATCCAGAATTCTGCTACAAAATCCAAGTCCACACACTTAAAATTGATTCTCGAGCTCAACATATTGAAATGCCGAATTAGATCGGCAACACGACATTATATTGATTCTTCAGTAATTAACATGCTATTTTCCGAAATTCGTTAATGTAATATGCTGGTATCTCGGTAAAGCGCATTCTTTTGCCGAAGTTTGGCATAATACTATGCTGAGCTTGTCAGTAAGCAACAAATATACCGAAATCAGCAACTCCATTTGCCGAGATTTCGCACAGTGAGGTAGCTTTTACTGAAACTCAGTGAGGCACTTATCATCTAATGTCTCTTTTCGATTTTGCAAAGAACCACGTCGCCGTTCCTCGTGGAGCTAGAAAAAAAATTGGAGTGTGGAAAGAAATTTGTATATTTCGTGCAAAGATAAGTGAAATGAAAAACTATCTACAATGCATATATACTTATAAAAATATGCTTATTTAAAGGTAGAGGCGTTAATGAGCACTAGAAATTGTGTTTAGCCATGATGTTCTCTTTTGGAGTTTGCTTGTCTAAAGATTAAATTCAACATTAATAAAACATCCTCTTTCTTCCACCTTAGCGTTTATGATATTTATTTTATAGAATAAAGAAGAGCAATTCTTTCTTCGTTCAATTACTGATAACTCGGCCATTCATGATCGTTTTTGCCGAACTAAAAGCGAAATTTCTACTGGATAGTCCGTCAATAATTCATAGTTCACAAATTTAGGATTGCCGAGATTCTCAGTAATTAGCCATTTTGCTGAGACGATTACCGAGCACTCAGCTGTGCAAATCTCGGCATTTTTTTGCCGAGATTCAGTAATAAAATTTAAGTGTGCAGAACCAAAATCCAGACTTCTACTCCGAAGTTTAGTTAAGAATATAGGCACAGAAAGCAAGTCCAAAGTGTACGTGTAGAATTTAGACCCAAAATTCAGATCCAGAGTTAATGTTCAGAATTGATATCCAAAATTCATTTCCAAAATCCTAGTGTAGAGTCCAATATCATAATTCATGTCCGAAATCCAGTTCCAGAATTCATGTTCAAAATACATTTCCAGAATCCAAGTACTGATGCAGAGTCTAAGATTTGTGTCCAAAATTCAGCTCCTGAGTTCATGTCCAGAATCCAGTGCTATAATACCTTTCTAGAACTCTGGTCTCAATTACAGGTCCAGAAATCAGATGCAGAATCCAGGTCCTGAATTAAAGCTCTGAACCCAGGTCCAGAATTCACTCCCAGACGCTAGAACCAGAATCCTGGTCTAAAATTCAGTTCCTGATCCAGAATTCATTTACAGAATCCTACTCCAGAATACAAAACTAAAGTTCATGTGCAGACTTCAGATACACAATACAGTCCTATAATTCTGGTCCAGAACCCAGACTCCCAATTCAGGTCCATAATTCAAGTCCAGAAATCGGATGCAGAATCCAGGTCCTAAATAAAAGTTCAGATCTAAGGTACAGAATTCATTCCCAGAACCTGAATACAGCTCCAGCATACAAATTTATAATTCGGATATGGAATCAAATTCTATAATTCTAGTGCCGAATCTAAGATTCAGGTCCAGAATCCAAGTCTAGAATGCAGGAGTAAGTCGAGAGTTCAATATTAGGGCTCAGGTTCATAATTCATTTTCAGAATTTAGCTTTCCATTCGGGATTTCTGATGTAACACTCAAAAGAGCTACAAGTATTTACTAAAATTGAAAATGTTACTTGAGATAACCTTACAGGAAAATTGAATAATGTGTGTTCGTTTGGAGGGGAATATTTTTGAATTCACCTCGGGCGCCTGAAATGTTCACTCTGGCTCCATTTATGTGCATCTTATAAGATGTAAAATCACAAAAAAATTCGATCTGTGTGCGATTAGGATTATGTATAAACTTAAACAATCAAATAGTTTTGGAGATAACATGACAGAAGTTTAATAGAATCCTGTTCAAAGAAAAACGCGTATGAATTGCAATTGCGCCTACTTCAATCTGCTGTGTCTGGACTGGACTATAGATTGCCCCTTTCTCCCATGTTTTGAAGCAGGTTGAATAAGACGTATCACAATTTACCCATATTACGTGAAAAATTCCAACAGTCCAAATGCATGCAGTAAGAATGGCATTATTGGGCCATTTAATTCGTTTTACCCCATTGTTTTTCATATTCCGTTTCTTTACTTGAATTTCTGAAAGGAGGCTGATTGCGGTTGACATAAATCGATTTACATAACATAGAAAACCTTGAAAAATATATTACAAATGAATTCAATAACCGCTCGAATCGTGTTAATCCAGATTACCCCAAGTTTTCCTTTGACTGAACTTTTTGCAGTACACTGATCTACAAATCTAAATCAGATCCAACATGACATAGCAAATAGGTCCATATTCCGTATCCAATTGCAGCGATGCCAGTACATTTAGTTGGAATGACAGCACTAGATCGTTTAATCCAACTTCTGAAGAGAATTGGGGTAAAACAGTATAACATCATTCGTGCGGTCATTGTATCTCTTTGTTTTCAACATTTTAAAACTCTTCACGTTATATAAATCGATATCGATCAACCGCAACCTTCTTGCTTCTGGAATACGAAAGAAAGCTTAAGTGAAGGGAAGATGAATGTGATTTCAAATAGAAAGGTCGTATTTTATTTGCTTCAGTGCTATATTTTTAAGTCAAACTAAATATTATTAATATAATGTTATATTACTAAAGGAAAAATGGGGTAAATCAGCTCAAGGAGTTTTGTACAGTCATTGAAACTACATGCTATCGATTTGTCAAAATTCTTATATCAAAATTACTTTATTTAGTCTTCCGCAAGTACCATGGTTTTATGTTATATAGTCAGTTGTGGTAGAATGAGCATGATTTCGTTTTGTGTGGTCCTTTTAAATCAGTGATTCCCAAAGTGGTCCCTACACCCACTGGAAAGCTCTAGCTTCTTTTTTAGTGGGGAGTTATCTTAAAATTGACAACAGATGGGCAATGAGTCGCAAATAGTGGGCTTCTCTAGTTGAAAAAATCTTTCTGAGATAGGCCCTGAGTAAATGTGGAAAAATTTTCAATATATCATTGCGAAATACAACCCAGAATCAAGCCAATCTATTATTTGTGAGAATGATAAGATACAAAATACAGGAAGAAAGTTCAGGTACAGGTTCAGAATTCAGAATTAGAATCCAGGTTCACAGACATGATTCTGATGGATGCCTCGGATCTCTGTTGAATTTTTAGAATTCGAGTCCAAAATCTTGTTCAAATCCAGAATTAAGGTCTAGAATCCTGCTTCCCGAAGCATAATTTAGGTTCAGATCCAAACTTTCTCCAGGAATTCAGAATTCTAGGTCCAGGATAAGAATTCATGTCCAAAACTAAAGTCCAGGTCCATGTTCCGAATTCAGGTGACGGAAATCCAAAATTCAGGAATTCGCATCAATTAGGAACAATCCGGGTACATTCTGGATCTAGTCTTAGAACACTAGATCCAGAATTCTGGTGAAGAGTCAAGGTTCAGGATCCAGTTTTAGATTCCAGAACTCTGTCAGGAGTTGTGGTCCTGAATCCAAATCCGAGATCAGGATGTTGGTCCAGAACCAAAGTTTAAGTCCAAGTTGAGAATTATTTTCCAGAATCCAGGTTCAGGTAAAAACTCTGTCAAAAATCTGGGTCAAAGTTCAGAATTCAAGAGTTAAGTTCCAGCATCTCGTTCCATATTCCAGGTCCAAAGTAAGAATTCTGGTCCAGAATCGAAGTCCCGAATTTAGGCTCAGAATTCAGATCTTCTCAAATTCATATTCAGAGGTTCCAAGCAGAGAATACTGGTTCAGGGTCAGAATACAGATCCAAGGTCAGAATCTTTATCTAGAATACAGGTACAGAACTCAGATCCAGAATTAAAGTCAGGTATAGTTTCAGAATCCAAAATCAGAATCAAGTTCCAGGTACACGATTCTGGTGCAAGTCATATTATAAGAGTGAAAAATCTTGTTTAGAATCCTGAATCCAGTTCCAGAATCATGATCCAGACTTAGACTCAAAATCTATGACAGTAGTTCAAATCAAGAAACTTGGTTCAGGTCTAAAATCCGAATCCATGCTCAAAATCCAAGTGTAGATCTTAGCTTCACGTTCAGAATTTTCCCGTCAGAATTCTTGTCCAAAATCCATGTCCAGAATCAGTGTTTCAGATCCTGGAAACTTGTCGGGACCTGGGGTTCAGAATCCTGGGCTGACATTATGCATCTCGAATCGAGTTGCTCGAAACGATTATTTTTGAAGTCGATTCGACTGAACTGAGGCATTACGTATCGCTTTCGACCTCGTGATCAGAGATGCCAGATATTTTCATAGAAAATCTGTATTGATTCGTATAAAATATCTGTATTTATCTGTATTCGCTAATAAAATGAAATTTCTTCAATACAATTATGTTAAAAATTGTTATTCCAATAGATTATGGTTATAGAATGGTAGAATCAATTTCATATCTTATATTATATTCATCGACGAAATTTTATAGTTTTTTCCTATCAACAACAATTGAATTATTGTCCCATATACTTGTCTAATTTGAAAATGTTCACTTCATAAGTTGAGATGGATTTCCAAAACCCAATATGCAACGTCAAGTCAGGTAATACAACTGTCAGTCTGGCAATAGTTCTTCATGATGCCAAGACTTGTCTAACTTTTAAGTTCAATTTAGTTACAAATTTTAATATAAATGGATTTCAGTGTTCTTCATTCAATATCTGCACAAAAAATATTTATTTTAAAAAGTGATTTGTACGTTGATTCCTAAACGTTTATCTCGTCATTGCAATCAAGTACTAATAGATAGCTCAAATACTATTAGATAGTTTAATTTTTTCCTTAATATTTTTGGTGAAATCTGTATGAATCTGTATTAAATTTAAGAAATCTGTACTCTGTATTAAATCTGTATGCGCATGTAAAAATCTGTATAATACAGATAAATCTGTATAAATGGCATCTCTGCTCGTGATCGTGATCTCTGGTCATAACATACATAGGTAAACAAACCCATATACATTGCAATCATGAAAAAAATTAAACTGAATTATTGTTTGAGTATTTTCGATTACATTTATTCAGTTCAAGTACTGAAAAGAAGCAAACTGTTTGTAATACTGCGGTTTTAAGTTGCCGCACGAAATTAACATGAACACATTTCTTAAATTTAAATCAAGAAGCAGATTCGTTTCCACTCCATTTGAAAACGTAAAGAATTTTTTCAAGCGTGTTCTTGTACACAATTTATCGATGATCTTTTGAAATTACAATAAAAAAAAATTCTGTATTTTTCATGTATTGTTTCAAGTCTAATACAATTTACGTCATCCATATGTGAAGTTTTAATCAAAGGCTTTTAGGTTTTGCAGCTTTTTTTGTAGTATTTTATCATATTTATTAGGAGATATTGCTTTAGCTAATATACCAGGAGCAACCCATTCTTTGTAGTGTTCATAATCTATTTAGGTACTATTGAAGAGTCAAATACGCGCTAATAGCCCGAGATTGTGATGCTTTTGGCATATTCTAAATACTTTCAAGGTGTTTGGACAAATTTTTAAATTTACTTGAGTAAGATACGAGGTCTGTTCAAAAAGTTCCCGAAATTTTTTAATTACGCGCGTCTGGAGAGTCCGGTGATCAAATTTTTTTTTATTGTGTTGGTACATATGTCCCTAATGTATGATGAAATTCTCAGCTTTATTCATTGTTTACATTCTGTCTTGTAGCGGCTGGTGTAGACGTGTTTTTTTGAGCTCGGCGATTTTTGTTAGTTTAAACAATGGAAGAATTGAAGAATTTGTATTAAATTTTGCGTGAAAAATGAAATAAAGTGTAACCAAGTGTGCGAAATGTTACAGAGAGCCTACGGTGAGTCTGCTATGAAAAAAACAAGTGTTTACGAGTGGTATAAGCGTTTCCAAGATGGCCGCGAAGACGTTGAAGACGACGAACGCTCCGGTCGACCCAGCACGTCAATAATCGATGAAAATGTGGGAAAAGTGGGAAAAATGATTATGGATGATCGCCGAATCACTATTAGAGAAGTTGCTGATGAAGTTGGCATATCAGTTGGCTCATGCCATCATATTTTTTCAAATGTTTTGGGCATGAAACGAGTGGCAGCAAAATTCGTTCCAAAACTGCTGAATTTTGATCAAAAAAACAAACGCATTACCATCGCTCAGGAGCTGTTAAACGACGTAAACGACGATCCAAATTTACTTGAAAGGGTCATAACTGGTGATGAAACATGGGTGTACGGTTATGATGTCGAAACAAAAGCACAATCGTCCACGTGGAAGCACCCAACGTCACCAAGACAAAAATCGCCAGGCTCAAAAAAACACGTCTACACCAGCCGCTACAAGACAGAATGTAAACAATGAATATAGCTGAAAATTTCACCATACATTAGGGACATATGTACCAACACAATAAAAAAAATTTGACCACCGGACTTTCCAGACGCGCGCAATTGAAAAATTCCAGGAACTTTTTGAACAGACCTCGTATATGGGTAAAAACATTATTTGCTCATTGTTATCGAGCGAATAAGCTTTTTCCTGCAATCCGTTTGAGTCACGTTTTCTGTCCACAGGATTCAGAAATTTTATTACAAACTACAGTTACTGGGCATAGGTTAGTTTCGACTTACTTTTGTTATTTTAAGTAAACACCACGCAGCTTTCAATTAATATGCTTTCTAAACAGTTCGACTTGTACATAATATGCCAAACACACAAAATATATATATTATATATATATATATATATATATATATATATATATATATATATATATATATATATATATATATATATATATATATATATATATACATATATATATATATATATATATATATATATATATATATATATATATATATATATATATATATATATATATATATATAACGATATACAAAAAAATGCATTAAAATAAAGATTATTAATACTAATATGTTTATGAAAATCTAAGATGTTATCGATAACCACCTAAATAAAAAAGAAACGTATTCGAAAACTCATAGTCGATAGTAATAAGGCTTTCGACCATTTCTTATCGAGTTCAGTCGTTTACGAGCTCGATTGTTTTGGTTCCATAATGCCAAAACTTCTCGATAATCTAATACTTCTTCGAGTGAAGTCGAACGAAGCTCGATGATCGACTTCGAATCGAGAACCATAATACGAAACGTGGTCGATTCGATAAAATTTCAGTCGAATCGAGATACATAATGCCACCCCTGGTCTAGGTATAGAATCTCGGTCAATAAGTCAGGTTCAAGTTTAGAATCCTAGAGAACTCAGTTCCAGAATCTAGTCAAAATTCACAGTCCAAGGGCACAATACAGGTGAAGAATTACGTCCACAGTCTAGGTTCAAAGTTTAGTTTCAGAAACACTGTCAAAAGTTCGGAAAACAGAATTCTGGTCCAGAATCCAAGTTCAAACTCATGTTCAGATTCAGAATCTAGGATAAGGTCTCTATCAGGAGTTCAGGTTCACAATCTCGGTCCAGGTCTAGAATCCAGATCCATGTTCCGAATCCAAGTACTGAATTCTGCTTCAAGTTCTTCCATATCCGGATAAAGAATCTTAGTCCAGAATCTAGGTTCAGATTTAGTATTCTGATTCAGAAACCTTGTTTGATAACCGGATCCAATGTTCAGGATCAGAATACAGATCTAGATATCGCTTAATCGTTGTCTTTATTTTCTTCGTGGAACCTTGTGGGTCGCAAGAAATCCAAAAACTGACGTCACAAGCTCTCAGAGACAGTTACAAATCGAATCGTTCTGGGAAATCCTTCTGTCAACTGAACTACTTTGGATGTGATGATACACAACTCAGAAGACTTCCCGGTAGCAAAGGAATTTGGTATTTGACTGTTCACGGCCGGTGTAGTTCACATGTTAGTCAATTGTGTGTCAGATTTCGTTGTGTCTCTATTGACTTCTATTTCACTTACTCAATGTTTGATTGATAGGATCTTGAATTAGCAATTAGATTCTACCGCGTTCGCTGTCAAAATGTCCGAAGTTACGCGTTTTTTGTGCGATTATATTATACGCGGTACGTATCTTCCGCGTAAAAAGAGTGTAATTGAATGACTAATATTTAACACAAATTTAAAGTTCTGAAATCTTCTTCAAATTACATTAGAGACGTACCTTATGATCATAAAAGAACCGGAATTTTTATTTTAAAATTCCCGCGCTTGTCCAATCGGTAAACTTTTATTCTCTCAACGTTGGCAACACTTTTATACACATTCTGTCGAATTTTGACGCATATCGTACGATTAGTTTTTGTTTGGCGTCTATACAAAGAAGTTGAAAATTTTTCGTGTGGCGATTCTTATAATGGATGAAAATTTAGAACAACGTGCGTGCATCAAATTTTGTGTTGCAAATGGATGTAAGTGTTCCGAAACTTTGAAAATGTTAGAAAAGGCCTTCGGTGAATCGTGTCTAGGAGGCATACGAGTGGTATAAACGCTTACCGATTGGACAAGCGCGGGAATTTTAAAATGAAAATTCCGGTTCTTTTTTTATCATAAGGTACATTAGATATTACACTTCGGTGCCATAGCTTAAGGGTTTTTTTTGCAATTATTGAAAAGATCGTCCGGTAAAAATTTTCATAATTATTGTAAAAGAAAACTTATGTACCGAAATATCGGTCATTTCTATAGATTACCGAAATTTCTCGTCAAAAATATTACCGAACAAAGGAATTAAGTCTTAGTGTGTACGTCTGCTTAGCGCTTTATGTAGAGCTGCTAAGTCGTGCTAGTAGTGCAATATGAACTGCTAATGCACTGAAAAGTTAAAGACAACACGTAAAGGCAAACAAACATGCAGGTCATAATTTTCGCAATGTTGGTAAGCCATGTGTTAAAATTTGCACAGTGTTTGAAACCTTCAGATTTTATAAAATATTTAATCCATGTAAAAAGTATGTGAGATAATTATTATAAATTGCGTGAAATGTGTCAAATGATTGAGATGATTAGAATTAGTTAAATTAGATAAAATTAGGTGAATTGCATATAAAATGTGAAGAAAAGTTTATATTCGAGAAACAAGTTGAATTGAAAATGTGTGTAAACTGTTTCAAATATGTACATGAAAATTGGTGCAAATTCACAAAATATTTTTAAATGTGTGTGCTATATGAAACATCCAGTGATGTTCCATCATCATTATAAGTGTAAGACTATGATAATTGATTGTTGCTCGAAAACCGTATTCTCAATTAAATAGATTTTTTTTCTTTTCCTACATGAGAGTAACAAAAAGCATCACTAAAATATGTTTCAAACTACAGTATGTTGGAGCCCCGTTCGGAAACATCGTCTCGAATGGAAGCATGCCACCCATTTCTGTGAACAGATGCCACATCCTGGCAAACGATGCTTGGTGGACCTTAGACACCGAAGATCATCCAAAGCAAAAGCACATCCCGATCTGATAAAGCACAAAATCAATGAGTAGGATCACTTCTGTCTCGCTTGCGGCAGTGCGGGTGGAAACCCTCCATTCGGAAGGCAGTGTATCTTTCGATGCTCAAATCCCTACTATATGGCAGCTATACCAACCGACTGGAAGGACCGTGTAATGGTTTGTTTTATCCAATGCATGTTTGTTTCATGCATTTGATTCGTGAAAGAAAAAGAATAAAAGGAAGCGGGCATGTGACTAGCTTTTGTTTAATTTAAAGAAAAAAACACGGACGATGTTACCGAGCGTAATCTTTGCGGAAGACTGCTTGTGTCAGTTTGATGATTTTTTCTTCTTACAGAAATCAGTGTAGCTCTAGGATTCAGCTGAAAGTTGCTCTTGAATTTGAGGATGTGCTTGAAGTGAGTGAATTATTGTGTGACACTAACAGAAAGGGTTTGAATTTTATTTATCTGTTTGATATTTTTCGGAAGACTGTGAGGTGTATTGAAGATGTAGAGCGCATGGAGAAGCTAAGATGAAAGTTTGCATTATGTTGTGATTATGAAATGACGAAATTTTAGATAACAAGGGAAAATAGTAGCACGAAAGAGCGTTTTCTTTGGTGTCATAATCGGCAGAATAATGATGAAAATTTGGCATTACCATGACCTGCTGGTTAGTTCCATCGGCTAAAGAGCAAATAGCTCTCAAGATAATGCCTTTTATCTCAAAATTGTCAAGAAAATATATTTTAAAGAGTATTTTTTTGGCATTAAAAATGCCTTACTGCTTACTCACTATAAGTGGCCGGGGGTCAATTGAAAGTTTCAAAAATAGCCGCGTAACCTTTTTGCGTCATAATTTTGAACGTTAATAACTCAGACATTTGTTGATGGATTGACATAATTTAACAACCAATCGATTCGGAAACTTTTAACTTTTCAGTATTTCAATAGCATACTATAGAAAAATGGTTAGAATTGACCTATGTTTTCACCCACCAATCCCAGCTGACCAAATTGACGTCATTTTCTTGTTCGGCATAGGAGGCTTTGTGTCATGGATAAAAACACCGCATCATTCTGCGTAGTGTGAAAAGGAATCTATAAATATATGCTGCAAATCATTTCTTGATTTCAGTTGATACTTGACTGTGAATGAAACAAGTAGCTCGTCCAGTGAGCAGGGCTGGCAATAATCAACTCCGTACTTCATCATCACCGAGTTCAGCTCACCTGCAAATCGGTTTCAGAAGCATCGCTGAGCGAGTTGAGTAACTGGGTAACCATTTGTGTATAGAGAAAACATCGTCTCAACATCGTAGTGTCAAGCAATCAGCAGATGAACGCTGAGTGTACATCAAATATTAGAACCCACTGAGAGACGATTTGTGAGTTGTGATTTGATGTGTTTGTACATTAACACATTGAATCAGATTCTTATGACACTGTCTCGCTTGTATTCCCCATCCACCAGAGTTGCCATGGCGGCCAACGTTCGAATCGATACCATTTCAATCCAATTCTCAAAACATGTTCTCGTATGCTGGAAAGCGCATTCGTTTCAGTAGCCAGTTGTGTTTAGCTCGAGACATGAAATTCAACCATTTATGGTATACATCACGCTACAGTTCGACTTTTGTTTTCGTACATTAATGTTCGTGTTCGTTTTGAGTTCCAGCAAAAACAAAACCGAAAATCTGGGTTGTGTTGGCAGCTCTGTGGTTTAAGCATACACTCACCGGTGTAGCTCGGTACGGTGATGCCAAACTCAGTACTCACTTTTTAAAACTAGGAATGAGAGTTAAATGCTATGAAATCAAAACTGAGAAACATCAATACCATCATAATTTGATGTCAGCGGTGCTCTGTATAGGTGAGTGTGGTTGTTTAGATCAGCGATGAGTTTCATCTTCACCATCATTTTACGGATTGCATCGTAAATCATGAGGTGAGCTGATGAATAGAAAAAATCGAATCTTATGAGCGAGTGTTTGCCACCCTTGCCAGTGAGATGATGACTAGATTGTATATGCGTTCGCTCTTTGGATTGTCGCTTTTGCTAACTCTTCACTGTACGAACGCTTATAACTCAGTCATTTGTTGATGAATTTATATAATGTAATTACCAATCGATTCGAAAACATTTAACTTAAACTTATGCGGTAACGTCATTTTAGTATTTCAATTGCATACCATTGAAAAATTGGATTGAGTTAACCTATGTTGTCACGAGCCAATGACAGTCGCAGTGAATGATGTCAAACTCTCATCCGATTTGCGCAGTATGAACTATAGCACAAAAGAGAATCAATAAATATATGCCCGAATACATTTCTGCTTTAGTTTACCCATGGCTTATCTTGATTCTCCGGTAACTAGCAGGCCAATTTAGAATTATCGGCGATACATTTTTCGAACCTTATTTGAAGTGCTTGTATCTCGGTTATTTGTTGATGGATTTTTCTCATTTAACTTGATTTGAAAAAGTTTAAAAATGCTTTAATTTGTCAACGGGTAGTGTGCATACAGAAATCTCCATTTACATACGAACAACGCGGTTGCGCACAAATAGATTCAGTATAAAGTTGTGTTATGATGATAATTATAGGTACTTGTTTTTCATTAAATGTTCCTAAACACAACGAACTATCTCTCTGCAAAATTCCTTAAGCCCTATTATTGAACTAAACAATAATCGTGTAACCTAATTCTATAGTTAGAAATAATTGAGAATCTTATGGAAGAGATCCTGACTAAGGATCTTATAGAAGGGATCAAGAAAAAGTTTTACAAACACAATGCAATGCAAATCGTTATGCAGTATCGTATTGAACAAGCTGTTGTCCCACCAGGAAATGCTTCAAAAGATTCGGAGCTTAGTACAAATAATACACAGACTCACATATATAAAATTATCAGATGCAATAAAATGTAGTATTAGAGATAAACTCAAGATAAGCTGATCTGCGATTTTACATGTATCATTTGAATCCTCACTAAACTCGGGTCGCCGCCAGTTTCAGTTAAATTATCATTTACATCAAAACAACAAGTGTCTTATCATAAAATATATAAAATCTTCTCTAATCGCTGTTTATAAAATGAATAAGTTTGTACGTTCTCTGTCTTGAAAATTATTCTGATATAAAATCATTTCTTCTGTCCAGATTTATATCTTGAGGTTGTTCGTATCCAAAATTGGTCTTTTAAGTAACTTTGAAATCATCATAATTGACTTTCATTCAAAGGATATTTTTAAAAATTTTGAAATGAAAAATTAAAGTAAGTTAGTAATTTGTCGCTGTTTAGTGCATACACCATCGTCTTTATGTTTGTATTTATTATGGATACCTTAGAATTATCTCATTTTTGATGTAATCGTGCTCGGTCGTGTCTTGCATACAACCCTTTGATTTTTTTAATTCGCTTAAAGTGACTAAAACTACCGTAACAACTTTTCTTTACGTTTCGTCTTAGACTCGTCAGTGCAGAGCAGTTCAAATTGAACTGCTTAGTGCAAACTTGAACAGCTCAATTTGAACCGCTAAGCACACGTAAAGTTGCTGTGCTATTTGCAAAACACTTTTTCAATTGGCACCGAAGTGCCTTGTCTTTTCTGACGTGCCGAACGAAAACGTCTTTTTCGACTAATACTGGCCGATTCAGGTATCCTAAGTTTGTGCTTTGGGCACATAAACATTTTTACTTTCCTTTACGTTTCGTGTTAGACTCATTCAGACGAGATCGGATAATGGCTGTGTGTTTATGTAAGTGTGCGCACCTTCCAACGAAATTTACTTGTTGATTTAGTAATACTGTTAGTTTGATATTTTCGGTTAAAAAACATTATTTCTATGCATTGTTACAATTTTAAACATTTATGTTATTCTGAGCAACATAAACCATATCTTATGCATTTGTGGTTTTGTTCTCGAAACAAACCAAAACTACTTGGTGCAACTACAAAATAGCAAATAAAGAATAAGCACAATAATGCGAAAATGTCAACCCGAAGCTACAAGACCCCCAACCAATACAAAGTTATCCAGGTGATTTCGGTCAGGGTTGCAGCAGCTGCAATTAATCTTAAACATTGGTAATGTACCGTAAGTACATTTCGGTTTGATTTATTGCGGCAGGAGTTTCCAACCGAAAGGGCACCGAAGAATGGAGTCTGAACATTCAGGAACATTCTTATTCCGGGAAACTTCCTGTGGCTGCCAAAAGTTTTCCCAAAGGTAGTTACGAAACTAGCAATTAAGATCCTATTTCATTTACATTATTTTCATTTACGCTGACAGGTGCTTCTAGTTGACTCTGTTTGTGCGTTGGGTCAGTTTATTTCCGCTAGTCCGAAGATAGATGCCATTCGAAGTTATCGCACATTGTTTCATGAACTTACGAAAGACGTTGAAGTCGTGTTTTTATGGTGGTGTTTGAAGCAACTATTTCTTAAGTTAGTTCTTATGACACTATGAGATCTCATTAGTAGAGCCGTCATATTATTTTGCCGATTACTCGTCTTTGCATCAACAAATGAGGATAAAATCGAATACAACATCTTTACTTTTAAAACTGTCCAATACTGCTGTTATAGCGAAAAAGTTTAGTAATAATTACAGACTGTTATGTTAGAAAAGTTTAGTAATAATTACAGACGTTTTTTGAAAGTCACTGCCCGATGTTTTTTGAAAGTGAGACAAGAAGCCACGACTTTGAAAAAAGGCAATCATCATGTCGATTTACATTATGTCATTTTTTGGTAAGTTTTTTTCCAATAGAAAAGCTCTGCGGATAGATATTCTCTATTCATCAATTAAAGTGAAGTTCGATTCTTTTCTATTTGTAGACTTCGATGTCCATAAAAACCTTTTATTGTGAGAGTTTCCATGGTAACGAATGTATACTAAAATCTGATCTGATATACAATGAACCTTATCATTGCTAAAGTCAAGGACAAGGATATTTGAAAAAAAAAACATATCCCGCCTGCAGACGATCGCAGACGAGTAATTCAACCACGGTATGAAAGCTCTTTTGAAGTAGTTTAATATGTAAGTAGTCTCATCTGTACCTTCCTACGCGTTTTGATAATAGACAAGTTTGAATTTTTTTTCAAAAAAACATGAAAAATTGCTCTATTTCATTAAACTGAAATGATAGCAGCATAGCATGTTTGAGAAAGTTGTGTAGCTTTTAAAGATGAAAAACTTTGTGTAACATGAAAAACTCATATAATTTGAAAACATATATGTTTTCTTACAGAAATTGGTTTTTGGACACCCTTTTCAGAAAATACATTATTTCATGAACTACACTCAAGTTACGGGAATAGTACCTTCAGCAAACTTGTTTGGAATAATTTTCTGTGCAGCTTTGTCGAAGTAACTTAGCCCCTATGTTGGGCCTGAGTTAAAATAAAATTTTTATCTCACTTTTAGGGGGATTAATTACATAAATAAAATTTTCCAAAAGATGGCGTTTATCATTCTGAGCAACTTTGCTGAAGATACTGTACCTAAAAAAACACGATCCTATGAGTTATCAATTAAGAGAGTGAAATTGCGCTTTTGAACCACTGTGCATTGGTTACTTTCTGAAATAAAGCGCAGATAGGAAAAAAATGCTTTGTCGGTTACGTCACATTTCCCACACGGAACGACCGAAATTAGCTCTGCACCTAATGCGTATTACTGTTTTTGAATTAGTTGATTTTAACAACAAATTTTTGTAAACAACTATTAAATTAGTTGAAATTAAGAATTTACTTAGCTGAAAAAACTCATGTTTTTTAGAAAATGTGTTTTTTTCCTACCAACACGAAATTCTCATTGGTGGCCTAAAACCAGAAAATTAGACTCTATTTATCTGTCACCATCACTGCTGAAAGACATCACAAAAAAAACATAAGTGAAATTGGTTTTTTAACAAGTTTATTTGTCAAAAAATTTTGAGAAGTCAAAAAGCGAAACAATCCAATAAAAAGCCTAAAAGGATAGCCTTGTTGAAACTGCTTGCAAATTGTGTTAGTGTTTCTCTCGTGTGTTACAATATATCCATATTCAAATTGCCGTTGACTCTTAGTAGAAAGTGTATTTATTCAGAATTTGTGCGCATTTGATGCGATTGTGCGTAAAAATGTTTTTACGTGTAACAGTGAAGTGAGCTTCGAATGTTGCACTCTAATTGTATTTGTCAAACGAAGTTCGTTGTATCTTCCAACCTACATTGCAACTGGTGGTAGTTTTTTCAAAGATAAACTCAAGATTAGAATGTCCCATACGATTCATCGAAAATTATCGAACCAGTAATCGTGAACCAGTGAACTTAGTAATGGTGTAATTTTGTTGACCCTTCGTTAAAAAGCGTCGATAAACATTTGAAAATGACGGTAACATTCCATAGCAACAATACAAGTTTGGAAGGAAGTAAACATACCGCACAAAATATGTTGCAACATCCATTCGCTTTAATGCTTCTTAAGATAAGAATATTGCAAATTGAATAGATTCTTAGCAATAATTCTAATTGATTTTTGTTTTCCTGTTGCAACATCCACTCGATATGCAAAGGAAAACTGCAATTTCTATCGTATTGCAACTTAAGGTTAATTCTATATAAACAAACACTGTCATAGTTACGACGCATGTAGCGATTCGACGCTTGTTGTTTTGTTTTAAATAATAATTGAAATACAACTGACGGTGAACCGAAATCATCGAGGGGTCCTATTTGAATGGTACTTGAGAAATCGTAGACTATTCCATCTTGAGTTTATCTTTGGTTTTTTCACCTGAAGACTATATCGAAACAAAAAGAAATGCGTAGTAGGCGGTTGATTTTTTCTGTAGTTTCTTGTTATTTCATGGTATGGTTTTTGCTTCTCGAGTGCTCAAAGTTTTCAGTGAGAGAGTCTAATGAAGAAAACAGTGATTTATGTTTCGTTTATGTCTTTTTTCGTCAATACAACACGGGAAGTCGCTATCGTATTTATGCCAGCCATTATAGAATAGACAACCGCGACCGCAAAATTCTTTTCGTTAGTAGTGTGCCATCTAGTGGCTAGTAGTCGTTACAGTGTTAACGTTTTTTCGGTGACAGTGCGCCATATAGGGACCGTGCACGATTACAAGTAGCGCCATTAGTGGCGAATAGGCGAAAAAACTCGACCATAGCTTTACACTGTTACCATATGTTTACGCTGAATAAAACAGTCAAAAACCTGTTTTAATACAACATAGTGGTGTAATGATCCTTTTCTCACATCAATCATATTCTCATACATAATACTGTGGTATACTATTAAAACATTTCTCTCCGATTCTTAAAATAAACCAAAGAGATTATTTGTGCAATAACTAGTATAACCTACAGAATGGAACAGTTCTCTGACATGGATGAGAAAACGTAGTGAGTTCCACTATTGTAAGTATTTCGGGCACTAGAACCTGAGAACGTATAATCGAAGTTGGTTCGTATGGCCATCAACTAACATGATTTTAATTGCAACCAAAAAATATGTTTAATTTTCGGTAGGAGCATAAGATCATTCATTTGAACCTAAGATTAGGAATACCGGACAAAGTGTAAAGATAAGTGAGATCTTTTTTTGAGTGTATGACTATTATCTGCCGTCGTTATTCGAAAACCGGGAATACTTTCGAGATCAATTTAGAAAACTTTTTAATTTTTTCGTTTCGACTCTTCAAGTGACGGTACACAATTTTTAACACGCTTTGCTCTATCATTCCGGAACCGAAAGTCTGATCCGGATGAAATTCAGGAATTCCGTGTAGAACCTTTCATTTGAATCTAAGTTGGTCAACATCGATTAAGTCATTTTCGAGAAACACACACAAAGATAGATTGCTCAGCTCGACGAACTGAGTGGAATGGCATATGACACTTGGCCAATTTTTACTAGTCGATTTTCAAGTGATTGTATAACCTTTCCATATGAGAAAGGCAAAACAGTTCAGCGTTTCAATAAAATGATTATTTGTTGTTAGCTTCGTGACTCGTATTTTCTATATACGTCAAACTGGCTACTCGTAAGATTGCTAGCTTTTTTACGATTACAATTTATTTTCTTCCTCCATTCTAAGAGTATGGACCAGCCTGCGAATTATTTGAACTTTTAGTTAAAATTTGACAGCCGGGCAGTTATTTTTTATCGATTAGTTAAATTTATCTAAAACTGTGGCCCATTTCAAAGTTTGACGGATGGAAAATTATTTGGGTCTATTTTGCTCTGAAAATAAAGTAATAGCAAGTGGTGTAATAATTGCAATTCAGCGAAAGTAAAAATAACTTCGAGATAACCTTACTTCATTTAAAAAATATTTAAACATTTTATTGGGGTATTTTCTTTGAGTGAAAGTATATAAAGAAATTACACAGAAGCAATTTTTACTAAAGATCTGAAATTAGAATGATTTAGCAAGATATTTTTCAGTGTTTCCAGTCAAGTCGATTAAAAAATCATTTAATGTGCTGAGAATATCGTTTGAGTGTTTGAAATTGAGTGAATATGACAAATATTAGACACAAATCCAACTGCAATGACAGAAAATGACGAGGCCGTATTTAGATACAGAATGATTAATTCGATTCAAAATTTAATAGTCAGTCGATGTTGAACAATCGTTCGCACTACACGCGAATAATTCCATAGGGTTCGGAAAAAAAATCCGCAGAGAAAATACGCTAGAAAGTATTTTCAAACTCAGTTTACAAGTTTTGCTATGGTAGCATTATTTTTCCACTCGCCGCCTCGTGCGCTGTCGTCGCCGGCCACTAAACCACGCCCTCGTGCACGGTCCCTATAGCTGCAGATTGCCGGAAGCCAACTCATGTTGGTTGAAAACAATATTTTATTTTTCAAATTCAACTAAAAAATTGTTTGAATGGAAATGGAGTGTGCCTTAGCTAGGGTATGACAGCACGTTTAATTGGTGAATTCAATTAACGAATGGCCATTTCAACTATTATTATATAATTATTAAGAGAATAAGAATTAAAAAATCTGAATTAGCCAAAGCTAGAGTTTTTTACGATGTCTCAAAAAATAACTAACTAAAATCAGAAAATCAACAATTTTTTTCGGTAATGTCAATCTTTCCGTGCATTATATCTCCGGAACCGAAAGTGACAGCCAATTGATCTTCGAACACAACCCAATAGTAGCTTAAGTTTGCTAAAGTCGTTTTAGCCATCTCCGAGAAAATCGTGCGAAGAGAAAAATAAGCATTTCATCGGTTACGTCACTTATAACAATATACCTTCGGAAATTCGATGAAAATGATTGCTTGGCAACTTTTTCAAGCTGAAAAGCGTAGGGGAGACTGGGGTGAAAATGACCACGCGCAATAATTCGAACACTGAATGTCACATCACTTCGGCTAATCGGCTTCTATACGTGAGTCCGAGTGTTAGCTGCAATTGGCTTATGTTTATTGTATGCCGTTGACTCAGCTGAGACTCATCTTTGTTCAAAGAAATGTGAGAATTAATTGTCAGCATTACGGAGAAAAAGGTGATTCGTCGACTAACTCAGAACTTTTGAAACGGCAAAATATGAAACGCATTCAGCATGTAAGCAATCCACTCGGTAGAAAACGTTTCTATGGTAAGTAACGAAAAATTATTCGCCCAGCACCGAAAATGGAACAATATCGGTTGCACTGGTGAATGTTTCAATCCGGTTCCTATTCCTCCTCCGTAGTCCGTGACTCACTAAAGCCGCAGCGTCTGTTGAAAACTTTTCCACCCATCATAAAATATTACCCAATTAGAGTAATATGCTTAATTAAACCCAAGACCCAAAGCCCGTCAGTTTCCGCCACGGAAAACCATGGAGACCATACGGGACCGGAGGGGGTGGTTCGCATGGCCGTTGCACGTAAAAGCCTACTGCCATCCGTTGCAGTGTGTATTCCCGAAAGGGGCGAGGCGTCTATTAGGACGAAGGGGAAATCGCGACTGCTGACGCGGGTGCGATTGACGTCGCTCAACTCGCGAACAACAGAGAAACTGAGACCGGGACGCAAATTAAAACTATTTTTGTAATTTTCTTCATTATCACAATGCTGCGCGGCGTCATCGCAGCCGTTGTCAGTTGGCGACCGTGTAGTTGAGCTCACTTGATCTATTTTCCATTCGCGGGTAGAATTTGGTGGCGCAGGACAGGGGACGGTTTCTGTGCGCTGTCAACTCCGGAACCGGATGTTGGGCGCTGGGATGATCTACGGAACGGGCCGTCAGTTTGTGTAGTGCAATCTGTTTCGCCCGGAGGAATTGAAACGCTTTCCGAGCGGCAAGCAGGGATTCGTGCAAACCCAGGTGGAATGGTCATTGCCCGTGGGGTGAATAATAATTATGAAATTTATTTCTTTACGTCTTGGGTTTCGCCAGCGCGCTGACAGGAGACCGTCGGTTGACACTTAGAAGGAGACTTGGAAGCCCTTGCACTTGCCATTCCGATGCTTGAGTCTTGCATACAGACCGACACACCGTTAGATGGACAGCTTGGGCAGCAGATTGGCTTCGTTATGCAAATTGAATGCAAACGGCAGCAGCAGCAGTTCAGTCAATTCGTATTTTCACAGATGAGATAATGACACCATGAAAGAATAGATTTATGCAGATGGTTTGCAGAAAATTGCTTTTAGAGGCAATCAAGATGGTTGATGGAGAACAGATTTGATGTCAGCTGGAAGATTTGATCTCGGAAAAGCTAATCCTCTGATGGACAGAATTTCACATTGCCGAACAATGACGAACTTGCAATTAGTGTATTTGTATTACTCTAGGAAATAATTTGGATTGAAAAATTTCATTTCACTTTTTTTTGTACTATTTAATAACGATACTCTAATTCAAGTTCAAGCCAAATGTTTTCGAATCGATTGGTAGTTTCATGGTATTCAGAATTGTGACAGAAAAGTTTTAAATCTCCAAATGACAACTTGAACTGAATGTATTTTTGCCTTTCTCTATAGAAAGGTATTAGAGTTGCTGGTAAAACCGACTTTCGAACGGAGCCTAGGAGACCCATAGTCTTATATACCATTCGACTCAGTTCGACGAGATCGGAAAATGTGTGTGTGAATGTGTGTGTGTGTGTATGTGTGTGTGTATGTGCGTGTATGTGTCTGTATGTGTGTGTATGTGTGTGCACTTTCCGAAGCTATTTTTACCGCTCAATTTTCTCAGAGACGAATGAACCGTTTTTAACAAATTTAGGCTCGTTTGAAAGCTACTGTCGGTTCGAAGATCAAATGGCTGTGACTTTTGGTTCCGGAGATATGATGGTATAAGTGACGTAATTGACAAAACACGTTGTGTTTTTACCGCACAAGATTCTCGGAGACGGCTCAACCGATTTTAACAAACTTAGGCTCGTTTAAAAGCTACTATCAGACCGTTGATCACGTTCGACGATTAAATGGCTGTGACTTTTGGTTCCGGAGATATAATGGTATAAGTAACGTAACTGACAAAACACGTTAATTTTTACCGCTTTTATATATATAAGGGTGCCAAAATTTCGGGATCACCTTTATTTTCGTAAAGCTCTAGTGCTCAAAACTTTAAGCACCTCGAAAAAAGCCCTCATGCAAAATTTGAGCTAAATCGGACATGCGTAAGGGGTGCTGCCCGGTGGTAAAGGTTTGACAATTTTCGATCTTGAAAAAGCACCATAGGGGGAAGTACATGAAATTTTCTAAATCGAACTTTTTTTTTATGCCAAAAGTCTCAAAACTACAAGAAACGTCGAGATTTAGTGTCACCTCAAAAAATTTTTTTTATTAAATCTACTTTCTGGGACTTTGATATAGTCCCAAAAAGTCGATTAAAAAAAATTTTTTTTCGAGATGACACTTAATCTCGACGTTTCATGCAATTCTAAGCCTTTCGGCATCAAAATTTTTTTTTGTCGTGAATACGACTTACTTTACTATGGGGTGCCTTTTCAAAATTAGCCATATGGAAGAATGGGTAGAACTTAATCGTGAATATCTCAACTTGTATTAATGGTAGCAGCATAATTCTTTCACCATTACATCAAAAATATGATCAGGAATTTAGGATAATATTTCAAACAGTGTGAGATAACCACAAACAACTCAAAAACTAAGTTTTCTCAAAATTTGAAAACAATGCGGAAAACTCTTTACTTTCGCTTGGGTTTCTCGCGCAAGGACGACGATTTTGATGTAGTCAGGCACATATCTTCAACTAGAGGTGTTCAAAACAGCTCACTTTGGTGAACAGCTCAAAACCGATCAGCTCACCAAAGGGAATCGATCCGATGTATCAGCTCATCAGCTCTTTTAGTTTGAACTTAAGGTTCATTTTGTGCGCCGTTTTTCTTATGCACCGGATTTCTTTCATATGCATGATCGAAATTGAATCATTGATTTGCAATGATGCAATAAGTGCAATGCGAATTAATTTATTTTTGACTGATGTCAACTAAATTGAATCTCTTAAAGAGCCGAAGATCCGATCAGCTCGTAGCGTGTTCCCTTCGTCATAATGCAGTGAACTGGGTAGCAAATGAGTGAGCTGATGAGCTGCGGATCTTTTGAAAAGAGCTGTGAGCTGTCAGCTCACTTCAATGATTCGATTCACTGGAACAGCTCAGGAGCGAATTGCCCATCTCTATCTTCAACTGAATGCGTATAAAAGGGGAACCGTGGTCGAAAATCGATCATTTCTTTTCGTGCGTTCGATGGAAGCAGACGTCGTGGGAGTTAAACCTTCAACCAGCAGCGACGAAGAGTGCACCTTCTGCGTGGTTAAAACCTCAAACGCTCAGGTCGCAACTCTCATTCGCTTGCTGGCCATCAAGGCGAGAAGTTCAAGTTTCAGATTTTAGTTCCACAATATAGGTTTAAAATTCAGAGCCTGCGTGCTGAAACTGGATTCTGGAACTGTATTCCGGAACTGATTTGAGTTTCGAAATTGCAGTTCTAGAATTGAAACTGGATTTTGAGTCTGTTATTGGTTCTAAATTTAGTTCTTGAACTCAGGGTCCAGTTCTTTATTCCAGACTTCTATTCGGTTCTTTTTAGAACCATAATAATACTCCTAAAGAATTATGCGGAATTTTACTTTACTGTACTCTATACAACCCATTTTGGTAGTCTTGGCGAATACTGTCTTCAAGTTTCAGAGCTTGGTTCCGGAATATGGGTTTAGAATTCAGAGTCTGCATGCTGAACTAACTCAACTCGTCACTCTCCATCACGAACGCTTATTTCATAATATTTAACAGTTAATATTGCGTTTCAGAATGTTTAATGTAACTAATCTGTAATTTAGTCTAGGCGCATCGTTTAAAATTCTAGTAATGAAAGAGGGGAAAGTTGCACAATTCAAATAATCGATCAACCACCAATTCGAATTCGGAAGCATAAATAAAGCGTGTCATATTCGTATTCACGACATCCAGTTATGTCTCTGACATTACACACCCGTACTTTTTCGATTTCTGAAATTTCATGTATGGTGATTTTTCAAGATCTATGAAAATTCCGCTAAGTGGACTAAGAAGGGTTTTTTTTAGATTAGCATCACTCTTCTCATATAAATAGGAAACGTAAATGCCAAGCGCTTGTTTGGAAAAACGATACCGAGTATGTGACATAAACACTGAAGCATGCTTTTGTGAACTACTCGAATCAATCTGAATCAATTGGTGTCAAAAATGAGCCCACATTAGTGTCAGAAATTATTTTATAAAAAGATAAAAATATCATGAAATTGTTTTGAAGAAAAAGAAAGGCATTATCCCACCACTGTCCCGGGTTGGCGGTTCAATGCATAGGGCACTGGTCTTACAAACCAGTTGTCGTATGTTCGAGCCTCGACCTGGAAGGATTCGTAGTGTCAGTAGAATCGTAGCACCAGCCATGCACTGGTTCTGTATACTCTGAATCGGCTGCGAAGTCTGTTGAAATAGAAGGTCAAATTCCACTAAAGGAATGTAAATACCAAGGCTTTGCTTAGGTGGATGATGAAGGGTTTTTTCGATATGCATGAAAGAAACCTACATGTCCTTCATCACAAAGATGTGTGTATGTGGGTTGCGAAAATGGTAAAGAAGTAATAGTAAAAATCTTGTCCACACATAGTGTAAATTCGAACTACTCCCACGTCAAGTTGGCGAAATAGTGATTAAAGGGTTTAGGAGAACTTTTGCTGAATGGCAGAAATACTGCATTGCGAGCAAATGGAAACTGGAGCTCACGAAAACAGTTTCAAACTCATCTCCGAGGTCTCCGTTCGAGGTATTGCAATACAGCTGGGATAATTGTGCATGGAACTGAAGAACGAACCTGTCTGTCGACTCTAAATTGGTACGATTTCGGAAGCAGCGCATGAACTCACTGACGTAGTATGATTGCGTGGTGCAGGATGCTGGAAATCATAATTATTCAACTATCATAGAGCTATTTGGTTTGAATACAGATCCTCACATTGAATATCATGTGAATCATGAAATTATTTTGAAAAAATCTCAAATTTTTCAGCTCCCAAAGCTCAAACTAAATAAAAATCTCTTATCACCGATGACAATCTTCAACTGCTCGTTCGGTTGAAGAGTGTTCGTCGACGACAATATCAACGTTCTCGTAATCCTGCTACGAAAACCCTAGTCAAGGATTTACAAAAAGGATTAAATATAGGTTTACTCTTTTGCAAAATGAAAATATCACTAAAGAATTTGAACAAATTAAACCATATTCTAATCCTTTCTGGAAACTTTCTTAGGTTCTTATGAAACTTCAGAATCCAATTCCTGCTCTCAAGGAAGGACACCAACTACTTGTTACAAATGGCGAAAAAGTTCAAAAACTTGTTCCGTAGTTTGACAGATAAATTCCGCAAGTCGTTTTTTTCGAATCTTTCAAATATTCCTAAAGAACCATGAAATTTTTTTCTCTATTTAGTATGTAAATCCAAAAAAAAACAGCTGTAGCGTTGTTTGTATGGTATTGCTCTTATTTGTTCAGTAGAATATGTTTTTCGTCGATAAGTCGTTACGATTCTGAAACCGAAGCAGTCAAACTTGCAAAATTTACACAATCAATCAACCAATACGAACGATTATTGATATTCGGTAGTTTGAAAGAAGCATGTCAGTTTTATTCGTATTCACGTCCTCTAGATATGACACTACCAACCCTCAGTTTTCATTATTCATTCTTGTTCAGAGTGTGTTTGAAAAGAAAAAAAACCTTTTTTAATCCACCTAGTGGTGTAATGATGCCTTTCACATATCTATATATATAAAAATGCAGAGATCATTCTTTGTAATCGCATCACGTAAGAACGGATGGACGGATTGAGATGCTTTTTTTTTGTTTGATCAGTTTTTACCCCCACCGGGTTCGTACATCAAAAAAATTAGGAAAACTTACCGGAAAAGTGGGAAAAACCAATAAAGTTATTTTGTATGGATAATGGAATTTCCCACTGCAAAAGTCGCCAATGATTGCTAGATCTACAATTGATGTTTGGCGCGCAAGGAGATGCTCAGTATTTCGCCGTTGAAGAAAAGAATACTAGATCTTTGGAAAATCGTTTGGCGCGCAACGAGTAGATTTGGGTGGAGATTTTACATGCATGATTGATTCGTCATTTGGAAACACGTGCTTAATAGGGTATCAAAATCATTACTTGCCAAATGACTGTTTTAGCTATACCGTAAACAGAAATGTCATTTACCAGTAGATGTAGTTAGATGAATTATGTTGGCCATCGTGGGCGTGAGTTGAACAAATAAAATTATGTAACGATTTTTTACGTATCAATGATAGGATTCTGCTGTTGAAATGATGAGTTTAGATGAAAATATTTTCCTTGCATTTAGCATGCTGAAGTTTGTTCAGCCGATTCGGGTGAGTTTTCAAGAGTGGTTTACTTCAAAACGGATGGTATTCATGACATTTGTAAGCTGCTTAAGTCAAATCATTTCATTTTCCGAACTTTGGATTATTTGACGAATTACCATATGGGAATCGTGAATATCATATCTGAAGGAGAAATCGTGGCATGTAAGAACCATTAGTTGTGAGATCTGCTGTTTTATACATTGACTTTAACGATAAGAAGAATACTGGTATAATCACTCCTCATGTTCACTCCGCTAGAACAGAATATTGATTCTCAGGACTGAATACTAAGAAAAACGATGTGGTGGCTCGACGAATGAGAGACCTTTTGATACAATTCTTGAACGAATCCAGCGTTCATGTCAAAGTTAATGGACACAATATTTAATAAAAGGGTAATTTGAACTTTCGAATGTCCAAGTATTTTTCATTTTATCGCTAATTCGTTAATCGAAAATTGATCCTGTCATTATCCTGCTACGAACATTCATCAAACACGACTAAATAATATCACTAGCGGTGAAGCAAGTTATGGACAACCGTTCAAAATTAGTTTATTACTTTCGATAATCCCTAAGGATTTGCTATTAAATTTTTAAACGTCTTCAGTACAAATAAGTCTTAACATTCAAGGACAAACAACCATCCCCGAGGGCTGCTTTTGGAAATTTGTGGGGTCAATTTAAAGTGTTTATCTTGGTCATCTCTTTTTCATCCATCTGTTAATTTGTTTATTTGTTTATTTAGGAGCAAGGGAAAAGCCTGCTGGGGCTGAGATTTTGGTTCTCCTTCTCCAGCCGGCATAAAACCTTCTCATCTTTTGTATCAATAGATAACATTTGACCAAATGATACATAACGAAATCTTTAGTTACCCTTATTTAAACTACAAAGTTAACTAACAACTATTCATATCGTCTAATTATGTAAATAAAACTAGCGGGAAAAGATTCGGAGATAACGGGTTTTAATGGTGTTACGAGATAAATTGAAATCAAATTCATCAGAGCAAGTATTGAATACGCGGCACATACTCGAAAACGGTTCATTGAAGCCATAGTTAGTTCTAGCACGAGGAATTCTGAGAAAGGGATTAAACCGCAAATTACGCCGAAGAATGTCAAAACTTAGCTGTTGTAGGAGATCTGCACTATCAATTCGACATTGGATGTGGTCCGCGACGAAAACAGCTTTTTGTGTATCACGGCGGACAGATAGCAAATCGAAGTGTATGAGCCTACAACGATTTTCGTAGCTTGGAAGATTAAATGGATCTCTCCAGGGCAGGCGACGCAAAGCAAAACGAATGAACTTGCGCTGAACAGTTTCAATGCGCAGCTTATCAGTTTGGTAATATGGTGCCCAAACAACAACAGCATACTCCAGTGTAGAACGAACTAGAGCGCAATATAACGATTTCAGGCAGTATATGTTATTGAAATTTTTTGAGATGCGAAAGATGAATCCTAGCATCTTTAATGCTTTAGAGATTCTATGTGATCTTTGAAACTAAGTTTTGAATCCAATAACACTCCTAGATCCTTATTTGATGTCTCCCGTTTTAGTACAGCTTGCGGAATAGTGTAATCATACATGATCGTGGTTCGTTTACGAGAGAAGGAGATAACGAAACATTTGAAGGCGTTTATAACCATTCTGTTGACGTTACACCAGTTAAAAAATACATCCAACTGTGACTGCAAGAAGTTTGAGTCGTTCAGATATTTGATGAGATGAAACAGTTTGAAATCGTCGGCGAATGATAGCTTCATGCATTGCAATGCGCAATTCGGATCATTTAGATATAGCAGAAATATGAATGGTCCTAGATGGCTTCCCTGAGGAACACCAGAGCTCACGATGAATGATGGAGTAACGCAGTCGCCAATTCTCACGGTCATACTGCGACCAGTCAGATATGATTCAACCCAATCCATCATCCCACATGTCACATCTTTAGTTTGAGAGCGATCTACAATCTCTGTTCAATACACTGACTCGAAGGATGAGATGGCAAACGGTGCATTTGTTTAGTTTTTGCGTAACAAAAGCATTGAACATATCCACAATAATTCTTGATGATATTTCTTCTTCGGGACGAAGTTATTGTGTTGGATATGAATTTGTCGTAATTCGTTTATTGTAAGCCAAGTAATCAGTAAAATAATGGAAAGAAACATTAACTCTGCAACTGGCAACTCTGCTGTTCGAAAACACAAATTTAAAAAAATAATTTCAGGCGAGACGAAGTTCGACGGGTCAGCTAGTTACTTATATTTTCCAAAACATCACTAGAAGATTCCGTCAAAAAAATTTTTTCAAACTTGAATAAAATCGAAAACTTTCTTTGGTATAAACTACAGGGTGATTTTTTAAGAGCTTGAGAACTTTTTTAAACAATAAAACGCATAAAATTTGCAAAATCTCATCGGTTCTTTATTTTAAACGTTAGATTGGTACATGACATTTACTTTTTGAAGATAATTTCATTTAAATGTTGACCGCGGCTGCGTCTTAGGTGGTCCATTCGGAAAATCCGCTTTTTTATCGACAAATTTTGTTCAGCGATGAGGCTCATTTCTGGTTGAATGGCTACGTAAATAAGCAAAATTGCCGCATTTGGAGTGAAGAGCAACCAGAAGCCGTTCAAGAACTGCCCATGCATCCCGAAAAATGCACTGTTTGGTGTGGTTTGTACGCTGGTGGAATCATTGGACCGTATTTTTTCAAAGATGCTGTTGGACGCAACGTTACAGTGAATGGCGATCGCTATCGTTCGATGCTAACAAACTTTTTGTTGCCAAAAATGGAAGAACTGAACTTGGTTGACATGTGGTTTCAACAAGATGGCGCTACATGCCACACAGCTCGCGATTCTATGGCCATTTTGAGGGAAAACTTCGGAGAACAATTCATCTCAAGAAATGGACCGGTAAGTTGGCCACCAAGATCATGCGATTTGACGCCTTTAGACTATTTTTGTGGGGCTACGTCAAGTCTAAAGTCTACAGAAATAAGCCAGTAACTATTCCAGCTTTGGAAGACAACATTTCCGAAGAAATTCGGGCTATTCCGGCCGAAATGCTCGAAAAAGTTACCCAAAATTGGACTTTCCGAATGGACCACCTAAGACGCAGCCGCGGTCAACATTTAAATGAAATTATCTTCAAAAAGTAAATGTCATGTACCAATCTAACGTTTAAAATAATGAACCGATGAGATTTTGCAAATTTTATGCGTTTTATTGTTTAAAAAAGTTCTCAAGCTCTTAAAAAATCACCCTGTACTATCACCTTTGCAATTTGTGAACAGTTATGTCAAGTTAATATAGATTTAAATGTGTCAACCGACGACACGACCTGCCACTCGTCTATCAAAACTGTATCGTAAATTTAACTACCCCTCAGTAACTGGAAATGTCAAATCGAAAAAGCTAGTGAATTTTTTTAAACTGGCAGCACAAATTGATATATTATTGATTTTGAATAACAGTCACCATAACCTTGGTTACTGCAAGATGAATGTAAACAAAATAAATTTAAGATTATTATATTACGGAACATTTTCATGGATTACCTGCCTCGAGCGGAATGTAAAATTTGAGGAGTATGAGTTATGTCTTCAATAAAGCCAAGTTCAAAATTAAGGTCTTAGGGACATGACTTGAAACCGTTGTGTGATAACAGTTAGCGCAAACCAACGAGGAAAACATGGAAATGACCGACAACGAGCTGTGCGAGGCTAGTGCTTTGCGGTATCTATATAACGTACGGTAAAATGATTTCTTTGTGGAATAGGCTATCTGCGCAGCTCCGGAAGCGCCACCATGTGGCGCATAGCGTCTCCAGCGCGGTGCGCAGCATCGTGCGTATGAAATGTCCAACAAAGTGTGATAGCTTACAAAGTTTACAATGGTCTCTATTTTCTTCATTTACATAAACGCAACTGGATTTTATGACAATTTTGTTCGCATTATCTGCAAAAACCAAATTTTTTTGGTGAGTTTTCACAATATTTTTGTAAATATAAAAATTAGGTATAGGATTTGCTCGAATTTTGCCCCCCTTCCGGGCGCCAACCGATTCAGCTCGACGAACTGAGCAAATGACCGTGTGTGTGTGATTAGTTATGAGTTGTTCACAAAGAGGTCAAGATCTCAGAGATAGCGAGACTAGTCGCGAATGAAAGGTCTTCTCGTCAGCCAGTACGCAACTGGTTGGTTTTGCGATTTGATGTTTACTTTTTAAGTTATACATAGTCAGATGTCAAAATTTTCAGTTTTTTGTAATTGCAATAATTGGATTGCATAGTTTCAAGCCATAGATTCTAATTCACTTTTTAACAGAGTGCTCAGTGGTCCCAACCACATCGAAATACGTTTTCTGTTTGAGTTTCAGAGGTTGATTTTGGGGCTTTTGCAATCAGAAAAACTTTTGTTTGGAACTGTCTTCTTCTTTGAATAAAATCGAAGTTTTCATTAATCCACTTAGAAGTTATAAGTTTTAATTTGCATACATTGCGTGGTAGTGAAATCAAGCCTTTTGAAGAATTTCAGAACAAGTTACTACAAGAAAATATGCCGAACACATAGGCCCTTTAAAATGCATCTGTGTCGATATAAGGAGCATAATTGATATGAGGCTCCCAAAATGTAGTTTTTCCATCATAACTTTCTTAAACACACAGACGAAAAAGGGAATTGAGGGAACCACGTGGTCGATTCACAATTTATACGCGACCCACTGTGCTCAGGCCTTAAATAAATATGAAAATACACTTTTAGAAATGAGTGTCTTAAGATTCGTTACTAAACGTAGCACTCTAATATGCGTTAGTTGTTCCTTAGTTGTTCCCAAAACCTGGTGGGAGGTGTAAAAATGTTCCTTCATTATTTCTATCTGAAACAAATGATAACGAACGAGTCTAAAATGAAACAATCACTGGTAGATAAAAACTGACTCGTCGTTTAAGTCACTTATATCATCATATCTCTGGATCTGGTAAGGATAGCCACTTGATCTTCAAACTTCACCAATAACTCAATAGTAGCTTTCAAACGAATCTAAGTTTGTTTCAGTTGGTTCAGCCTTCTACACACACAAACACACATGCACACATAGAGAAACATTTTCCGATCTCGTCCAGCTGGTCGTCTGATCGAGCTCGATCAAAAGTCGTTTTTTCAGCAATTCTATAGCCTTTATAGAAGAAGACAGAAACATTGATGCAATAATATTCAAATGTATGTAGTGAGATTAAATGTGGTTAATCGTTTTTGTACGCAAGTTTCCTTAATCTACAAGAAGTACAAATGCCAAAAAAACGGGATAATACAAATTTTCGCGTTTTAGCGAGCTATTGGTGCGCAAAACAGTTCCCTGGAGAAACCCATTGTCATTTCGCTCTTTCTTATTTTATTCCCTTCCTCAACGATTTATGACGAAAACTAGAAAATTTTACGGTTTGAAAGAAATTTTCAATAACCGTGCTCATACTTCATCTGATTATGCAAATAATATTAATTAAAATAGTCCAGTTTAGCTTGTAAAACCATGGCTAAGGATATTAAAGAGTACCGCGCTGACGACGCCAGCCCTCACAAGGTGTCGCTTTAATCGCTATTTCGAGATATGCAGTTAGCCTATTCCACTAGTAATCCTCGAATTGTGGCCAACAAGGTAAAATACTGTTTCCACTGCTGCGCAATCAACCGACACAAAACAATTTTGACACCGGCATATTACACCGAATCCTACTGCCCAGCAAAGCTAGCAGTTGAAGTGTACGGATGAATCGCTGGAAGTAGTTCATTGTCCTCGTTCGTTGGGAAACGATCAAACGACCGATCTGATTCATCGTCCATAAGAAGTGTCTGTCGTCCATTTCAATCGGGGCGATACTACTGTAATGGTAATTGTTTCAATACATACATATACCGGCCACAAGAGCGAGAAAGCTGCATCTCAGCAAGTTTTCCGTTACTGGAGGAAAAGTAAGATCGAATAGTGGTTTTTGATAAAGTAATCGGATTCTGATCCGAAGTAATCGGATTCTGAGTATTTATACATATAGTTTAATAAATAAATGCATATTTATGATGTTTCATCCATAGTTTCGATTAAATTCCGAAAATCGAGTTCATTAAAATGCATTTCTGCTTAATTTGGACAAAGTGTAACAATAATAGAACTATTCCACCGATTTCAAAACATGTTTATTTGTTTTGGGGTTCCTTGGTAACTAGTCCATAGCAACTTAAACAGTGTTGCTCGAGAAGATTATTTTTATCATTTACAAGGGGTCCCTAGATTTGTGGTAACTGGCGGTAAATCGTTAGCGAACAGTTTTAATGCTGATTTTTCTTCGGAGTGTCTGGTCGTGTCGTTGTGTCAACCCTGCATGCTATACAAAATTGAACAAAGCACGCTGTGTAGTAGGCCGTAGGCGTTCTCTTCTTCCGGACCAGCTCGAACCGATGCGTACCGATTTTGCATCATTTTGTATGACAGTTTGAAAGTATTCATTGCCCTTTAATTTTGGAACCGGAAGTCGGATCTGGATGAAATTGCACAGTATCTTTTAAGACAGTGAAAGCTTTAATTTGAATCATGATTTGTGAAAATCGGTTTAACTGTTACTGAGGAATCGAAGTGAGTCCAGTTTTTGGTCAAGAAGGTCAGCCAACTAGATCACTCTACCAGTAAGTTTTATAAAAATTTGCACCTCGTTTCGCCACTTCACTTTCACTTTTAAAAAACCCTCATAAGAATGAAAATTTTTCATTTATCGCGCTGTAATACCGGGACCAAAAGTCGGATCTGGATCAATTTTTCGGGGACTTTTTAAAGAATTTTAAGACCTTTTATTTGAATCTTAGTTTGTAGAAATCGATTAGGAAATTTCCGAAAATTTAGTGCGAATTTTCAAAAGATTTGCACATATTAGCTTGTAATTCCGCAACCGGAAGTATGATAAAGAAAGAATTCAATAGCGATTTATGGGACCGTAAGACCCTTCATTTAAATCTGAGTTTGTGAAAATCTGTTCAACCATCTTTAAGAAAATCGAGTGACATTATTTGTCACATACACACACAGACATTGGCTCAGTTCGTCGAGCTGATTCGAATGGTATACGACATTCGGCCCTTCGGGCCTCGGTTCAAATGTCGGTTTTCACAGTGATTTTGAATGACGGTTTTTTAAAAATAACTAGTATAATACTTTTTTGTGGGCTCTGTCATTTTTTGTCTCAACTTTTTGAAAAAAAAATAGTAAAAAGGTGGGCTCTATTTAAAAGACAGTCTAGATCGTAGTATACAATGTGACATTTCGGGACAATTTTCACTCAAATCGGAGAAAATTTTGCCAACGACGAATATGATTTAGCGCGAAAGCCGTCATATTTAAGTTAATTATAAAATAAATAATTTTCAACAAACGACTTTGTCAAAAAATAATTTCGTGTAATTATATACATATTTCCACGCATAAGAAAATTGTTGTGAAGCCCCCTTCAATTTTTTTGTATGTGCGCGCAACACCTGATAACATCAGCCTTTTTGGGAGAAAATTAATCTTCAATAAAGAAAAGACTGTTTCTTTGATTTTAAATGGCAACGGTACTTCCATTCATCTCAGCTCCAGAAGTCACCTCATATAAAAAAAAAACCATTCGTTAGAGTGAGATCTGCTGTCTCTGTTCGATAGATTAACTTCGAAGGTAACATTAAAATAGGTTCATTCGCCTCGAGTTTTTGCGTTGCTGTAACAGTAGTATTGCATAATTTCAAATATATTATGTATCAATATGGATCACTTTAATCAAAGCCAATACAAATCGAAAAAGACATCACAGTAACACCATCTCGTGACAAAAAGGCTATTAGTTCCGTCATGTTCAATAGTTTGCGTTTAGCGTGCACCCAGAAGTGAAGTGTCAAAAATAATTGAGCATGATGCCCACATATAGGTGTGAACATTTTCATATTTAAATGTGTTTTTTACGAAAGAAAATATTGCCTATAAACAATGTAGAATTACACGTTTTTAGACCTATCGTCTTCACTTTCAAGAGTTATAAAGAAGTATTCAACTTTGCTCATGAATGTTATGAATAGTGCTGAAAAGACGAAACTTATTGCATGTGCGGGCAATATTTGGCAGACCACTTCTGATATATAGAATATATCAACAAAATTAAAATGAAATGAACGGTGTATTACAAGTTACTTTGCGATATTTTGTTAATTGCGTACATTGAATTTAAATTAACAGCGCATTATCTTTTCTCTCAGGAAAAGTTAGAATGTAAAAGAAAATTGTCATTTTCATAAATAGTCTGTAAATTAAAGTTCATATACAAAGCTGTCTGCCCCCTGTTGTGAACCGTTTTGTGAAAAGTTTGAACTTTTAGTAAAATTTAGAAATTTCGATATTTATTTTCTAAAAAGTAGTTGAATTTCACTCAACAGACGAACCGTTCAAAAATTCGGCAAATAGAAAGTTTGTTTAGCTCTAAAAAAAATTAATAAATGTTATGATAAGTGCAATAACGAATCATAAGAATCATAAGAATAAGCCATACTTATTACTTTTACTTCAATTGATAGCTCTCGTTGAGGCGAATTACAAGTTACGTTTTATTTATATACTAAATTATTTTGTTTTGAAGCATTCATTTATTTATTAAACTACCTGATGTTGTGCATTTATCTCTCTGGAACCGTAATCATTATCAAAGAAAACATTAATACAAATGGATTAATTTTCCAAATCAAAAAATTGTAGTACATAATTCGAAACTGTTGGTAAAATTCTAGCGTTAAGATTAATTTGTTTAGTTTTGAGTGCAAGTGTATATCGAGAAATATTCCATATATTTGGAGTTGTTTAGTTCAGTGTACCGATTGGAAAAGCTGTCATATGTGCATGTAAAAAATTGTAGTGTATTAGTAACATTTTTTGCGACCGCATTTTACTGTGATGTCCTCGTGAATCGCAAGAGTGATCCATATTGATATATACACCCAAACCTCCGTTTACGAACACTTTTTTTACGTTACCTCTTTTTACGTAACGTTGATGGTGTGTGTTAATGGCGAACATGACAACTTGTGCGTCTTTAGTGCAGAAATCAAATTGCAAAAATTGTGTGAAATAATTTCCTATTCGTGAAAAATTGTGTGCTGAATTAGTGCTTGAATTGTGTTAAATACAGATAAGTAGTGTGTTCTGTGCATGCTTCTATTTGTATTGATAAAAGTATCGAAATTACCGTGCGACGTTCGCCCAAAGAAAGCGGCGTCGTTCCGTAATTTATTGAATGATTATTGTATTGTTTTTGCATCCCCTCTCAGCAGGCCGTTCAATTTTGTTGGTTTTTGAGCGCTTGTTGAACGATATATTGCACGAAATATTCGTACAATTTGCTGGAATGGTTTGTTGTTGTTTTTTCTCTTGCAAAATAGTGTGAAAATTAAGTGTTACCTTTACATAGAAAGAAAATTTGTTGTTATTCTACGTGAAGTAGAAGTATTGTGCAGGTATGTATTGTTAGTTTAAACAAATAAGTGGAAAAAACTTCAGAAATTCTGCAGTAAAACTAGTCCAACGGGGCTCCAACTCCTCATGTTAAAAATGGCTCAACAATGGACCTCTGTCTGCCGGGTTTGTTGAACGAAAAAAATGGCATTCGGTTCAACGGTCTGTTTCAAAATCGGCAAACGAAGGTCCCGTGTTGGCCTCCCGTTGAACGATTGATTGGACTTTCATTGGACCAATGATCCAACGTATTGGACCAATGAAGGACCACCGTTGAACGTTTTTTCTAAGTGGGTCGTTTTTTGTTCTGTGATTTGTTCTCCTCTTGTGTGTGTCGGGCCGCTTGGTTTGTTCATGAAGCATGGGGGAATGCAAGAAGTGTGGGGAGAACATAGCCATATCAGATGTTGGAATTAAATGTTTGGTTTGTGAGAATGTATTTCACCAGCGCTGTTCTGGCCTTACCCGAGCTATTGCTAATTGGGTAGCGGATTTACCGGCGCTATTGTTTAAATGTGCAGAATGCTTAGAAGGTAACGTTGTATCTAGTATTGTCGATAACGATGTTCATTCGTTCATTAGCGATATGAAGAAGGAGATGGAGAAACTAACATCCATTTCTGAATCGTTCGCTGGTTTGCGGGAGAACATCGAAAAACAGATTAATGTCGCAATAAAGAGTGGAATCGAGAGACTGATCAGGTCTTCCAATGAAGCTTTCGAGAGAAAGATGGCATGCTTGGAAAACAGTGTTGCCAAAAAGTTGGAAGATTTGAAAAGTTTACCGATTTCAAATAATATGCAAAATTACAATGAATTGGCTGTAAAAAACAGAAAAAAAATTATTGTTGAGAGGAAGACTCATTCGGAGTCTGACAAAAATCCCTGCCGAAAACGAAAATTATTGTCGAATAATGATGAAGAAACGATGCTTGTTGACAATGATAATGACGAAAACAATAATGAAGTTTTTGCTAAAAAGGACATTTCATACGCAGATATTTTATCAGGGAAATCTAAAATTAGAAAAGTTAGCATCAAAAATCGTAAGACTCGCCCGGTTATTGTGATAAAACCGATCGAGTTGTCACAAACGAGCGATGATACAAGAAAATTTTTGAAAGACAAGTTGGATCCAAGGGCACACAACATTAGTAACTTTAAAAATGGTAAAAATGGTTCGATTATTGTTGAGTGTGCAACAGGAGAAGACATTCAGACTTTAAAAAATAACATCGAAAGCAATTTGGGAGTTAATTACAATGCTGTTGTACCCACGCCTGGTAAACCAAAACTGAAAATAGTGGGGATGAGTGATCGATATTCCGCTGATGTATTTATTGATCTTTTGAAAAGTCAAAATCAGGAAATTTTGATTGAAGACGTAAGAGTTGTAACTACAAACACTACAACGCTTTGGTATCGAAGGAGTAGCATATAAATGGTTTGAAAGCTATTTATTTGATAGAATTCAGAGAATTGTTTTCAACGATGTTGTGTCTAGTTTCCAGGGTAATTCACTTGGTGTGCCACAGGGTAGTGTTTTAGGTCCGATTTTATTCATTATGTACATAAATGACATGAAGCGAGTTTTACGGTTTTGTGAAATAAATTTGTTTGCTGACGATACTGTTCTGTTCATTACAGCTAAGGATTTGGATGAAGCGGTTGCACATTTGAACGAGGACTTACATTCTCTGGCTCAGTGGTTGAAATTCAAGCAGTTAAAACTGAATGTCGCGAAAACTAAATATATGGTTGTTTCTGCTTTAAGCACTGGACGTGAAGCCAACATTGAAATTGATGGAGAGATTATTGATCGCGTTAGAGAGTTGAAGTATCTTGGAGTCATAATTGATGAAAAGCTAACATTCAAATCTCACGTTAACAACATCATCAAGAAGGTTGCCAAAAAGTACGGTGTATTATGCCGTCTGAAAAATGATTTAACGACCAGTAGTAAAATTCTTCTGTATAAATCAATAATCTCTCCTCACATTGACTTCTGCTCATCAATTCTGTTCCTTGCTAACAACACGCAAATATTGAGACTCCAGCGATTGCAAAATAAGGTCATGCGATTGATTTTGAAATGTAATAGATATACTTCCTCTAATATTCTATTGAACGCATTACAATGGCTTTCAGTGAAACAGAGAGTATATTATTTAACAATGGTGTTCATTTTCAAAATCTTAAATGGAATGCTGTCTCGATATTTGTGTGATCGGATTGAAAGAGGAAGTGACTTG
Organism: Malaya genurostris; assembly: GCF_030247185.1. Classification (NCBI taxonomy): domain Eukaryota; kingdom Metazoa; phylum Arthropoda; class Insecta; order Diptera; family Culicidae; genus Malaya; species Malaya genurostris. The sequence continues at coordinate 260,382,916 of NC_080571.1, forward strand.
CATAGGTACAATACTAGAAATGCGTCTGATGCGAGAACACCAAGCTTTTTGTCAGCCAGATCCCAGAACTCGTTATTGTACAAAGGGATTAGTTTTTTCAATTCGATGCCAGGACGAATCAAGCGGGCTGCAACATTGAGGGAGTTCAAAAAATTGTGTATTTCACACATAAAATCTATTTTGTAATTAGATCTTTAATGAATTAGTGCAATTTGATTTTTTCGAAAACTGTGTAAAATGACGAAGATTGTATTTATTTTATTTTTGTTTTATTTTCAAGTAAGACGCATTAGGTTGTTATGTTCTGTATGATGATGATGGATTTTTAATAATTTGTTTAGTTAAAAAAAAATGAGTTGTCTACAAAAGTATGAGCCTCGCGCGCGCAAAGCAGGTAGAGGCAATCTGGAAATTGAATATGACTGAAACTGGATATGTTCTCTTTTATTTTTGAGAGCTTTAGCATTCTACGTGTTGAGATCGAATCTTAACTTTGTAAGATTTGATGAATTATTTATTGATTATATTTCGGAAATAATAGGGATCGGAAGTTGTTGATGGCATTGGGCTTGGCTCTGCTCATCCGCAGTCTCGTTACTCCATCGTAGCTGATGTGTGTAGCGATGAACTGGTCCGGCGGGAAGGGCCAGGTGAATTACTGTCTGATACTGACAAAGATATCGGGTTCGATTCCTGATTTGTTCAAGGATCTTCCCGGGTTGGAAATTTTCTTGAATGACCCTGGATAGTAAATCGGAAATATTTGAATGTTTTCTTGTTCTCAGTTGTACTTTAGAAGGAGAATCTATACCTGCTGGATTAACCAGATCGTTTTATATTTAGTTAACTGGTTAAAATATGTGATGCAATATTTATTATCATTTAGATAAATCGTCCAGCTCACACCTTTGTAGGGGTATGAGGCGGGACCATCATCATCATCATCATCATCATCGTAACTCTTTTTACGAACCAAATCCCAAATAACGTAATCTTTTTTTACGAACCAACTTCGTAAAGAGAGGTTTTTGCATCCAATGAAACCTATTTCCGCCTCCATGGAAATTACTACAATATGGGTATTTTCGGACCGGAATTAATGAGTAGATGACGGAAAACGATGTTTGAAGTGGTTCGGAAATTCGCTTCAAAAATCAAAATGGTGAGTTCAGTTGTATCGGTATTATTAAAATAAGTTATGCTTCTGACAAAGGTGTTTCCTGCTAATCATTATTGTTTGAATATTGTACTATATTTTCGAAATGACCAGAACAAGTAGACGTCTGAACAGCTATAATAATTTTATATTGTTATAGTTATATTGTATGCTTTCAATATTTTATTGAACAACTGGAAGTCTCAATCTAATATTTGGAAGCAACCACAAACATTGAAATTTGGTTTCAAATCAATGACCGTGTTCTCCAATTTTTTTTATTTTCAGTGTTACGCTTATAATTTCGGTTGTTTTAGTGTACGTGATAAAGTCGAAAAAAGTACTGTTATTCTCATCACGACACATTTGTTTTTATTTAAAGTTGTCAAAATCTCATGTCAACTGGCCCGTCGGAATATGATTTAACATTTTGTAAGCCATTCAGAAAAAGGGATATTATTTGGCTCTAGTGGTAAGAATCAGTTAGACAACCACATGACACTGAATTTCTAACATTTATGAGCAATTCCAGAAATAAATAGCAGATAAACGGGCAGGATCGACTTTCTCCGATTACGATGAAACAATGTACACCTCTTCAGTATGGCAATCTCTTCTTCCTGATAAAGGAACCTTTTCGACTCAATATTAATTTTTAGAATGTCGAAATTTAAAACCGTAACTAATCACTTCAAACATCGTTTTCCGTCATCTACTCATCAATCCTTTTCCGAAAATACCCACATTGTAAGGGTTTTTGAGGAATATCGACAAACCGGAAGTCGCCATCTTGGATTTTGAACCGACCCCGAACATTATTTTCTAGCACCCACTTATCACATCCGTTCTGAAAATGGCCATGTAATTGGAGGTTTTCACATTCATTACACAAAACTTTTTTTACGAACTACCTCCATTTACGAACCCCCGTTTAGTTCGTGAATGGAGGTTTCGGTGTAGTATATTTGATAATTTTCAAACTATTTTTTTCAACGATATTCCTTTGAAGAGCCGAGGTCATCATATTGTATTCGATTTTACCACAATTCGTTGATTGAAAGTCGAGCTATCGGCAAAATGGTACAATAGACCTACATAATTTTATTCCCTTTTATGAGCACCGGAGGAGATAATTGAACATAAACGAGAGGCATTGTTTTTAAACAAACATTTGTATGTGAGAGATGCTTATACCAAAGCAAGCTACCGATTTCCAAAATTTCATTTTTGGAACAGTTGACTTAACTTAACAATCAGATGAAACAATTCAATTAATGTTAGTTCATAGTCAAGATGGGGGCGTAATAACGGTTCACATGAAGTACACAACTGAAAAATTGATTCCCCAAACTCAAAGTGCTCATTTCGCACACGTTTCCGACTTCAGTTTGATTATTTTGATGTGACACATGAACCGAACTTCCGTTGCCGATGCCAGTGCCAGTTGGAACGGTGCGGGCACATTAAACAAAATGTACGAAACTTTGCTCGAATTACCTGACAGGTGTAAATGCCTTCGTCGAGTCGACTCGCCTTGGTGATACCCAACAGTGCCGTATAGTGATCCTTGGAGTCCAAGGGCAGCAACCGGGTCCACATGTTGCTGAATTAATGATGTGTTGTCGTTGTCGGTGATGGTGATGTTAGGCATGAAATCCAGAAGATCGAACGAGCCCCACACCGGCCGAAAGGTCATCAAAGTCAAGATGAAAGCCCGCGCCCGTTTGTAGGTCGATAGGACAGAAAGCAAATAAGGATAAGATTATATAACTTTTAGTATGTGATGAATTGGTACGGGAGCATCGGACAAGGAGGGGGGTAGGTTCAGGAACGTATATGAGTGTCATGTTTGCATTTCAAAGAAAGATATGAGAGAAAGATTGAATATCGCGCGTATTCCCCTGGGGTTCTGTGAAGTCTATGACAGGAGACACTGCTTTTATGTCTTTGAACCGTTTAGATTCGGGCCGCTATAGAAAATTAACGAAGCGAGTGAAGCTCGACAGCGGTCGCGATATCGACGGTAAAGCAGGCGGAGTAGTGATAGGGGTACAGGGTTGCTCAAGGATTTACGAGCGGAGTCTATCAACTGTGACTTACCGTGTTGCCTTTGTCACGTTTACGAAGAAACCGTTCTTGTACCAGCGAAAAGTCATCGTCGATGATCCTTGTGCCACGCAGGACAGGATGAACTCGGTATTTTCACGCACTGGGCTCTTCTGATTGACGACCACGGACTGGAAATAGAAAGTGGGCGGGTGCCCCCGCAAATTGCGAATTAATGTTCTGTGAAGTTGGATTCGATGGACGGTAGAGCAGGTGGGAAAGGTACCACCAGACGGTGAATAACAATAAGATTTTGTGGTCCGTGCCGAGTGACGGTTCCGCTTTTATTGATGGTCAATAGTTCGAAGAGGATTTCGAGGTAATTGCTCTAGATGTGGAAAATATGTGATATTACTATCGTTTTTATAGATGGAAGATAAAAAATAATCGTTTCAAGAATGGGATGAACAATATTTAGCAAACCTAGGAAAGTTTTCTGTTTTGCTGTCGCCGTGTTTATACAGATCTACCAGGCGTATTTTCCGATTGAAAACATTTTCGGAATCGAATCCGAATCGCAACTCATCTCATCATTACTGATAGCGCTCGATGAGTACCCACTTCCTATGCATTCGAGCTGTAAATGATAAGTTAACTGAAGGTTAATGAATGCCGTAGAAAGCGCTGCATCGGATTTGAAAAATACGTATATAAATATATCAAACTATCCTACGCAAGTACGCTTGAGAAGAGCCAAAGGCTCAAGTGCACTTCCCGGAGTAGCAGCGGCATTCAGGGCACACGACACTTCACAATTAGATGATCACTCATTATACTCGTGGAGGATGTGGTACTTATGCTCGAGAGACTTTTGCCATGATGTGTTTCCTTCCTTCCGTGTGCCGAGTGTCTTCCTTCCGTGTGCCCTGCGTGTGTGTGTGTGTGTGCCTACGTGCCAACGGCTTTCACTCTTTACGGGCGGTGATGAAAAATCAGAATCAGAACTAACTCTGCTGTGCAGCAACCGTTGGCACGTAATCCATGTGGAACGATGAGGGATTGTTCGCATCACAAGCACACCCATAGACGAGTAGAATCGCTTATACAAGCCAGTGTTGCCACATGAAGAAAGGGGTGTAATTTTTATTTTGGGAGATGATTTACGTTGTAGTTTGAGATCTCACAGGCATGTAATGTTTTTCCTTCTAATGTATGTTTTCGTGCAATTCGTTCAAGATGAATTTTTTTTCATTTATTTATTTATTTGATACGGCTCCTTAAAGCTATACACAAACGGTTCTTTGCGCTGGGTCTTTCGATATCCCCTACCGTCCAGCGAGACTTAGGGGGCTATTGGCTCACCTATCGCGTCTTTGTCTATTGATTCATCGTCGCTGTTGCTGCCTTCGTTGTGCTCGTTATTGTTGTAGGAAGCATCGTTTTGTTTTGGATTGTTGATGTTGTTTTTATTTTTCTTGGCAGATGTATCTTGTTATAGCACTCTATTATTGTAATTTTTTGTTTAAGAAATGCTGAGGTTGTTTGCAGCCGGAATAGAAATATTTTCGGTGACCTAGGATACCGGTGTTCGTTCGTCCGATTTATCGCAGGGCTCACCGGACGGGGGAAGATCATGCGAGCGCACATCAATGAAGTTATATTCCACATACACGGGTATGCTAAACTTGACATTGTTATGATCAACGCAATGAGTTTTATTTTCCGTTGTGAGCTTGGTTGTTAATGTTAATTATTGTTCAACTGTAGCTTTTTGACATTTCTAATGTCATGGTTTCTTTTTTCCTTCAACCAGATTTCAATTTCACTTAGTAAACGTTGAAAAGGGATCAGGCTCATTTCGTTGAAAACAATTTCTCCAAAAGCCGTTTCGCAGAAAGCCATTTCGCCGAAAGGATCATTTCGCCGAATGACATTTCGCTGAATGGGCCATTTCGCTGAAATCCGTTTCGCCGAAAGCCATTTCGCCTAAAGGTTCATTTCGCCGAATGGGCCGCTTCGCCTAAAGCGTAATTTCGCCGAATGGGTCACTTCTCCGAATGCCGTTTTGCCGAATCCTGCAATATCGTAACCTTGGCTTCAGTTTTATGGCTGTGCCGTACCAATTATCCAGGAGACATAATAACACAAAAAACCTGTTTTAATCCACCTAGTGGTGTAATGATGCCTTTCTCATATCAATCATATTATCATATATAATACTGTGGTATTTTTCAAAATAATTTTCTTCGATTCTTAAAAGAATAACCGAAATCGGTTTGTTTGACCGTCCACTGATAAAAACTGTCAAGTGAAAAAAATGAGGTCGTTTTAGAAAATTTTTTAAGGTTTTTCCCCATTTTCAGTGATGGTATACAATTTTTAACCCACTTTACCCTATATTTCCGGATCCGGAAGTCGGATCCGCATGAAATTCAGGAATTACATATGGGACCACAGGACCTTTCATTTGAACCTAAGTTTGTGAAAATCGGTCGCGCCATCTATGATAAAAGTTAGAACATATATATTCTTTTTTTAGACATTTTACCCCATAACTCCCGTACCGGAATTCGGATCCAAATAATATTCAGGAATTTTATAAGGGACCTCAAGACCTTTCATTTGAATCTAAGTTTGTGAAAATCGGTTCAGCCATCTCTGAGAAAAGTTAGTGCACTTATTTTCACAATTTTTTGCACATTGTACCCCATAATTCCGGAACCGTCGGATCCAAATGATATTCAGGAATTTTGTATGGAATCATAAGACCTTTTATTCGAATCTAAGTTTGTGAAAATCGGTTAAGCCATCTCCGAGAAGAGTTAGTGCAAAAAAACGTTACATACACACATAAGGACATACACACACATACACACAGACATTTTGCGTACTCGATGAACTGAGTCGAATGGTATATGACACTCGGCCCTCCTGGCCTCGGTTCAAAAGTCGGTTTTCACAGTGATTGCATAACCTTTCTATATGAGAAAGGCAAAAATAATAATATGGTGTGTACGAAATTACCCTTTCGGTGAAATGTCTCTTTCGGCGAAATGTCTCTTTCGGCGAAATATCTCTTTCGGCGAAATGTCTCTTTCGGCGAAATGTCTTTTTCGGCGAAATATCTCTTTCGGCGAAATGTCTCTTTCGGTGAAATGTCTCTTTCGGCGAAATATCTCTTTCGGCGAAATGTCTCTTTCGGTGAAATGTCTCTTTCGGCGAAATGTCTCTTTCGGCGAAATATCTCTTTCGGTGAAATGTCTCTTTCGGCGAAATGTCTCTTTCGGTGAAATGTCTCTTTCGGCGAAATGTCTTTTTCGGCGAAATGTTTCTTTCGGTGAAATGTCTCTTTCGGCGAAATGTCTCTTTCGGCGAAATAACCCTTTCAGCGAAATCACCGTTTCAGAGAAATGAAGCTTTCTGCGAAATTATCTATTCGGCGAAATTATAACGTCGAAACGACTTTCTACGAAATGGCTTTTGGTTAAAAGATCCGCTCCCGTTGAAAAAGGTTCTTTCTGAAATCAATAACATTTTACCTTGGCAGTGCAAGTAACACTCCTAGTGTTATTTATTCTTTAATTTTATTCATTTCACAATCGTCTTATTTTTCACTACACTGTATCTTTGTTTCTATCATCGAGATCGTAGCGGGTCGTCTGATTTTAACAAGACACGTGACCGAACTGAAGATGAATTTGTCGAATCATAGTTTTTCCCTGAAAATATGAGATTTTGGCATAAATATGTCTTGTTTTGCTATGGGCGCATTTACGTCTACGGCAACAAAAATATGTTCAACAATTTGTGATACAATTTTCAGGTTTTTGAATAACCCGAAGTTCAAGTTGAATGAATTTTCGTTTCGAAATATCTGTGATGAAAAAAGGCATTTTCCGTCAAGTTAGTAAATACCACATTATTAACCGGTCCTTCGCATTCGATAATGATATTAACATTGCCCTCAGCATCTTTGAGCTAAAGCAGTGTGCCTTCAAAATTAGATAATTTAAAAAGAAATATTAACATTATTAAACATCAATTCAATTAATCGGTCACTTTCAGGACCAACAAATCATAAAATTGATTGAATTTTTCTTCCATTGAAATACTAAGATGGGTGAATTGTAATCTGCACTGCAATTTCTCTATAAAGAAATTATGCTCGATGCAATCATTTGTTTTATTTTTTTTTGAATCGTCGCTTTTGTTTCACGGTTATATCATCATTATGAGTATGTAAAAGAAAGCAAAAAGATAAGCGCTTACTTGTATTTTTGATTTTAATTTTTGAGCTAAATAAAAATAACGTAGCGCTTATTAGGATGTCACTGTGAAGCATCCGTTTTGACTAGAGGTAACCTATCGCGTAGGCTTTAACTTTATAACTACACACTTACTCTAACATAAAAATATGCATAGGTCTTCGCAGTAACTAATGAAAACTGTTCGATGAAACGAAGCTTGCAAACGAGAATGATGCCCAAGTCTTTAATAGACGAAACTCGCTCAACCGAAGCCATCCTCATTGAGTATTCGAATATAAATGGAGACTGTGCCCGCGAAAAAGTTATCGCATAACATTTCTTAACGTTTACTGTCATGCCGTTTCTGTCACACCAATCTAGGATTCGGTCAATATCCATTTGTAGAGCACAGCAATCCACAAGGCTTGTAATGATGCGATAAATTTTGAGATCGTCAGCATACATTATTTTAAATGATGACAATTCACTGCAAAGATCGTTCAAAAATAACACAAATAGAGGTGATCCGAAATGGTTCCTTTGGGGTACACCCGAAGTAGCGTGAAATGAATCCGAGAGTACAGATCCGATTCGTACGGAAGCATTACGATCCGTGAGATATGAAAGAATTAAATTGGTTAACCAATCAGGGAATCCACTTCGCCTCAATTTTTCCACAGCGAACTAATGATTGAACGTTTGAAACGTAGCTTATTAAACTGGTGATAGTAGACCGTAGTTTTGACAAACCCATGCTGGTCAGAGGCGATAATGTGATTTACTGATGGGTGAAGAACAACCAACACCATGCGTTCCATGAGTACTTTTGGTAAATAGCTTAGAATAAAAATTCCTTTATAATTGGTGACGTCGTGCACGTTTCCAGTTTTGTGAACACGAACTATTAAAACTTCTTTCCACTTAGGTAAAGCCAAAGCAGAAGAACATTCCTCCACGAACGACGGATTCCGGATTGAGATTCTTCATCTGGATATGAATGAACTTGAAGCAGAATTCAGTATTTGGATCCGGATCATGGATCTGGATTCTAGACATGACCCGAGATTGTGAACCTGAACTCCTGACAGAGACCTTAACCTAGATTCTGAATCTGAATTCGAAACATGAACTGGATCAGAATTCTGTTTTCCGAACTTTTGAGTTTCTGAAATTACACTTTGAGCCTAGACTGTGGACGTGAGTTCTATTCCTGATTTCTTGATCTGTATTTTGTCCTTGGATTCCTCAATTCTAAACTTAAACCTGACTTATTGACAGATATTCCAAACCTAGACTTGGATTCTTAACCTCAGGGCCCTACAAGTTTTCTGGATCTTAATACTGATTCTGGACATGGATTTAGAACCAGAACTCTGATAGAAAAAAAAGTGAACCTGAAGAAGAAATCTGCATTTGTATTCCGAGCATGAAATCGGATTCTAGACCTGAACCTAGATTCTTGACTTGAACTACTGACGTAGATTTTGAGTCTATATCTGGACCATGACTCTGGACCTGGATTCAGTATTCTAAACAAGATTTTTTACTCTGATAATTTGACAGTGATCCGGGACAGGCCCCAGAATCGCGAACCTGCAACTTGATATTGATCTTGGAATCTGAACCTGAACCTGGATTCAAGAACAGAATTCTGTGCTTGGATACTAGGTCCAAATTTTGTAGCATGATTAAAGACTTTAATTCTGGATCTGAGTTCTGTATCTGCATTCTGACCTTAGATCTGTATTCAGACCCTGAACCAGTATTCTTTGCTTGGATTCTGAATCTAAACCAGAATGGAGTAACTTGACCCAACCTCTGAATATGTGTTTGAGATCTGAGTGCAGAATCTGAATTCGGAACCTAAATTCGGGACTTCGATTCTGGACCAGAATTCTCAGTCTGGACCTGGATTCTGGAACGAGATACTGGACCTCAACTCTATACCTATGGATATCAATTCTGAACTTGGACCAACACCATGTACAGAGTTTTTACCTGACTCTGGACTCTGGACTCTGGACTCTGGACTCTGGACTCTGGACTCTGGACTCTGGACTCTGGACTCTGGACTCTGGACTCTGGACTCTGGACTCTGGACTCTGGACTCTGGACTCTGGACTCTGGACTCTGGACTCTGGACTCTGGACTCTGGACTCTGGACTCTGGACTCTGGACTCTGGACTCTGGACTCTGGACTCTGGACTCTGGACTCTGGACTCTGGACTCTGGACTCTGGACTCTGGACTCTGGACTCTGGACTCTGGACTCTGGACTCTGGACTCTGGACTCTGGACTCTGGACTCTGGACTCTGGACTCTGGACTCTGGACTCTGGACTCTGGACTCTGGACTCTGGACTCTGGACTCTGGACTCTGGACTCTGGACTCTGGACTCTGGACTCTGGACTCTGGACTCTGGACTCTGGACTCTGGACTCTGGACTCTGGACTCTGGACTCTGGACTCTGGACTCTGGACTCTGGACTCTGGACTCTTGACTCTTGACTCTTGACTCTTGACTCTTGACTCTTGACTCTTGACTCTTGACTCTTGACTCTTGACTCTTGACTCTTGACTCTTGACTCTTGACTTTTGACTCTTGACTCTTGACTCATGACTCTTGACTCTTGACTCTTGACTCTTGACTCTTGACTCTTGACTTTTGACTCTTGACTCTTGACTCTTGACTCTTGACTCTTGACTCTTGACTCTTGACTCTTGACTCTTGACTCTTGACTCTTGACTCTTGACTCTTGACTCTTGACTCCTGACTCTTGACTCTTGACTCTTGACTCTTGACTCTTGACTCTTGACTCTTGACTCTTGACTCTTGACTCTTGACTCTTGACTCTTGACTCTTGACTCTTGACTCTTGACTCTTGACTCTTGACTCTTGACTCTTGACTCTTGACTCTTGACTCTTGACTCTTGACTCTTGACTCTTGACTCTTGACTCTTGACTCTTGACTCTTGACTCTTGACTCTTGACTCTTGACTCTTGACTCTTGACTCTTGACTCTTGACTCTTGACTCTTGACTCTTGACTCTTGACTCTTGACTCTTGACTCTTGACTCTTGACTCTTGACTCTTGACTCTTGACTCTTGACTCTTGACTCTTGACTCTTGACTCTTGACTCTTGACTCTTGACTCTTGACTCTTGACTCTTGACTCTTGACTCTTGACTCTTGACTCTTGACTCTTGACTCTTGACTCTTGACTCTTGACTCTGGACTCTTGACTCTTGACTCTTGACTCTTGACTCTTGACTCTTGACTCTTGACTCTTGACTCTTGACTCTTGACTCTTGACTCTTGACTCTTGACTCTTGACTCTTGACTCTGGACTCTTGACTCTTGACTCTTGACTCTTGACTCTTGACTCTTGACTCTTGACTCTTGACTCTTGACTCTTGACTCTTGACTCTTGACTCTTGACTCTTGACTCTTGACTCTTGACTCTTGACTCTTGACTCTTGACTCTTGACTCTTGACTCTTGACTCTTGACTCTTGACTCTTGACTCTTGACTCTTGTCTCTTGTCTCTTGACTCTTGACTCTTGACTCTTGACTCTTGACTCTTGACTCTTGACTCTTGACTCTTGACTCTTGACTCTTGACTCTTGACTCTTGACTCTTGACTCTTGACTCTTGACTCTTGACTCTTGACTCTTGACTCTTGACTCTTGACTCTTGACTCTTGACTCTTGACTCTGGACTCTTGACTCTTGACTCTTGACTCTTGACTCTTGACTCTTGACTCTTGACTCTTGACTCTTGACTCTTGACTCTTGACTCTTGACTCTTGACTCTTGACTCTTGACTCTTGACTCTTGACTCTTGACTCTTGACTCTTGACTCTTGACTCTTGACTCTTGACTCTTGACTCTTGACTCTTGACTCTTGACTCTTGACTCTTGACTCTTGACTCTTGACTCTTGACTCTTGACTCTTGACTCTTGACTCTTGACTCTTGACTCTTGACTCTTGACTCTTGACTCTTGACTCTTGACTCTTGACTCTTGACTCTTGACTCTTGACTCTTGACTCTTGACTCTTGACTCTTGACTCTTGACTCTTGACTCTTGACTCTTGACTCTTGACTCTTGACTCTTGTCTCTTGTCTCTTGACTCTTGACTCTTGACTCTTGACTCTTGACTCTTGACTCTTGACTCTTGACTCTTGACTCTTGACTCTTGACTCTTGACTCTTGACTCTTGACTCTTGACTCTTGTCTATTGACTCTTGACTCTTGACTTTTGACCCTTAACTTTTAAAACCTTGAATGTCGAATCAACACTATGCTTTAAAACTTCAAAGCTTGCCTGTTGTCAATAAATGCAAACAATATTTTTCTTATTTCAGGTACCTTTAAATCTATCAAATCTGCCAACACGGTTTACAACATAAATAATTGACTCGGTTTGTTTGCTTAGACGTTTTACCCTTAGTTTACACATTTGATTACTCCTTATTTGAGAAGGGACGCTTTCCGAATGCTGGAAACCATCCCCATCGCACACCTATGCTCGCATTAGTTCGTGGTGGGGGGCTTGTTTGACTTTTTGAATATACTTTGCAACAGTATATCTGAGTAGCAAACTGATAAGGTTTTTTCCCTTTTCAAAAGTTGCTTTTACAATGAAGGTTTACTCACTTTACTAGGCATTTTTGGAGGGTTTTCAGTCTGAAATTGCTTGTGTGAAAACATCGATGTTTGACCTGTTATGTTGTGCAATAATATTGAGTACTTATTGCACAATATAACTTCGGTACTTAATTCTCAGCTATTGATATGTATATAGGTGACTTGAACCGTTCATGTTTTAAAGTACTTCGGAGGGGCTTGTGTGCTATTCAAATCTTTAATTTGAGATCAGTATATGAAAATTCAACTATAAATAAAGCAGTTTGAGTTTGACAAATTAATCTTCTGCCATCATGTTCCCGTCATTTCTCATTTCCTAAATCGTACATGTATGATGAACAATTTGTGGATTACACCGAAGAGCCACAGCCAACAAGAAAAGTTGAAGCATATTAACGCACCATAACTACCATTCCCACGACATCCAAGTGAAATTTTCAGAAACACAAGTGAGCAAAGCTGCTCGGAGGGAACAAATCATCGCATCCATAAAAAAAAAGTTTTGTTCTTACCTGCAGCATTAAACCGGCATCCTGGCGAAAAATGGGCTTGTGGGAAGCGAAGGCGATGCTGGAGCTACTGCCGCTGCTGGAACCGAAGCTTCGTCCCCGTTGCTCCACCATTCGCTCCATCGCGTCTCGTATCCGGGTGGAGTCAATTTTTGCGCCGAAAAATTGAATCGTTACCTCGTTGTTGGTCCTGCGATTCGGAACGAGAAACGGATTGAGTGTGCTAGTGTGTGGAATTCTGGCATGCAGCCTGGAGTATTGAACGTTTTTACACTTCAGCTGGCAAATGGTTGGTCGCTCGGTAGAGCTTGGGAAGTTTGGGATTTGTGAAATGAGAGGTGTTAACGCGCAGTTCCGAGGCGTGCTCAGGATTGTGATTTTTTACTCGCCTGTTCGTTCCCCATACGAACAGCATAGGGTAACTTTGCAGTTTTTAAATTACGGGTGATAATGAAGCTTCCGGCTCTTTTCTTCAAAAAGTGGGTTCTGGACTATTTGCCGTGTGGTGTAGAAGTTGAGTGAAACAGGGCAGAAAAATCGCCGGAAGCGAATGAGAACAAGGCATGGCAGGGAACGTGTAAGATGATGTTCGCCTCACTTGTTCTCGAGTAGGCATGACTGCTGTTTCTTTGCTGCTAGGTACAATGATTCTCATAGGCATTTTATTATTAATGACATACTGAATACTGACGCCATAAGCGCCGTGTAGTCCTATTTTATGTTCATAGAAAAATTTGCTAGCAGCCGTTGAAGTGTAAAGACGATCTTAAAGTGTAAAACTTTAACCGTCATTTATTAATGTAAGCAGGGAAAGTGTACTTACTTTCCGGGAAATACTTCCAGGTCAGTTATTTTGGACAAATTTGAGTTTCTCAGGAAGCGGCTTATCTGAAATAAGTAAAAGAGAAAAATATACGCATGATGAGTAATATATTTGAAAGATTTTAGTCGTGTGATAATTTTCTTCCGGGAGCTTAGATATTTTCGTCCAGTCATTTGCAACATTTTCACAAAGTTGGTACTGATTGAAAAATGTTCTGAATTCAATACGGTTTGTTTGACTAAATTTTACTGTTTCGAATTTTGAGCTTTAACGAAAGAATTCGATTTTATATGAGAGCTTGAAGAAAGAGGATACATTTTCTCTTCGAAAGCGGTTTCGGTTATTCTTCAATCGAAGTTCTTCAAGCTATTCCGAAAACGCAAAATTGATTTATGATGGCTTCAAGTTTAAATGATAAATTCATTTTCCAAAAGCGAATTTTTCGTATTCTTAGATAAATCTCATACTTTTAGAACATTTTCCCAACATTCTATAGAAAGTGATTTTTTTTATATTTCCAGGGTAAATGTTTGATAGTTCAGATTAAATTCGAAAACAATTTTTTTGGAGCAGACAGTTTTTGTGCTCCAGTTTCACGATTATTCCACTCATTAGGAGCTACACAGGGTCCTCAGTTTCCTGTTTGGAAACCCTTCTCCACGTTTTAACAAAGTCATTCCCATTATTTGCCTGTCCTTTCAATTTGCCGAAGTATCGTTTCACAATTGTCCAATATCTTTCTATTGGACGAAGTTCTAAAGTTCTAAATCTTTCTATTGGACGAAGTTCGTGAGTTAACGGCTGCTACCGAGATAATTCTAAGCTTCAGGTAGTTAAACTACCCATAGCAAACGCAATATTCGGGGCGTTTCCCGACTGGAAAGCTAGCAACGAAGGCCATCCCGTTCATACGCACAGAGGTGTAGAGACACAGAGGTGCGAGAGCATAGAAGTGACGAGTCACAGAGGTGCCATCGCATAAAGGTGCGAAGACGAAGGGGTGCAAAGGCACAGAGGTGCTAAAGCAACCCAGTGCTGATCTACCAGGTACCAGAATTTGTACGCTGCGTAGGATCAAAAGAGACGGCATATATCGCGAGGTGCTACACTGCAAGCATCGCATTTGATCGCCACCAAGAGCAAAAACACTGTACCTGGGGTCAGGTACAGGCAGCACAGCAAGTGCAGTGGTGTTCACAACGACGGCAGAGCAACTGAGATGCCAATTGGAAACAGCAGAAAACTGCCAATTGGAAATCGTTGGAAGAGCTTCACGTCGTTCTTCACGATAAAGGAACAGAGACATCAGCTACAAGGTAGATTTAATTTAATTTATTTTTTATTTCTTATATCTGAAATTTTACTAAACATAAGTTTTTATTTTGGTATTATTAATTTACAAAAAAATTTATTGTAATGGATGATCTCATGGAAGATCATCCGAATCCGATTCCGGATACTAGTAAGAGTTTAAATACTCCGAGGGCTAAACATTATCCACAGGGTACCACTGGGCCATGGATAGTATATCTTCGAAAAAAAAAAGAAAAGATTTTAAACTTGATGCAAATTACAAAGGATTTGACATCACATTTCTCTGAAGTTAAAGAAATCTGTAAGGTTAATAGAGATAAAATTCGAGTTGTTGTTAACGACTTGAAACAGGCAAACGATATTGTAATCTGTAAATTATTTGCTATTGAATATCGAGTTTACATTCCATCGAAGGAGGTAGAAATTGACGGTGTTGTGACTGAAGCAAGTCTGACAGCAGATGATTTACTTAAAAATGGAGTTGGCCGTTTTAAAAACTCCATGCTTGAGGGAGTTAAGATACTCGAGTGCAAACAATTGTACTCAGCATCTATTGTCGATGGGAAAAAGTCTTATCGTCCCTCAGATTCGTTTCGCGTAACATTTGCCGGATCTGCATTGCCTAGCCATGTCTATATCGATACAATTCGTCTTCCTGTTCGGCTTTTCGTACCGCATGTTATGAATTGCACGAACTGTAAAAAATTCGGACATACAGCTACTTACTGTAGTAATAAGTCCAAATGTATAAAATGTCAAGGGCCTCATAAGGATAATCTTTGCGATAAAGATGTTGAAAAATGTGTTTATTGTGGGGAAAGTCCTCATGATGATCTTTCAGTGTGCGCTGCATTTAGGCTGCGTAAAGACAAAATGAAGCTTTCTTTAAAAGCACAGTCTAAGCGCACATATGCAGAAATGCTTAAAACGGTCATACATGTCTCCCCTTTGGAAACCGAAAACGGTTTTTCAAATCTTGCGGAGCAAGAGGAATCTGACTCTGACGGAAATAGTGAAGATACCTCGTTTGTCACTCCTCAAGGGTCTGTTAAGAGGAAATTACCAAACCATAAAATACCAAAAAAGACACCTAAAATTACACCTTCAAAAAAAGATCCCCGTGTTAAAGCTAAAAAGCCAAATTTAAAACCAAAAACTGTGCCTCCTGGTTTGTCAAATTCACAAACCAATCCAGGAACTAGCTCAAGAAAAGACAATAATCCAGTGGGGTCCATTTCACATTCACCAACAGGATTACTAAAATTTTCGGAAATTGTAGAATGGATTTTCGCTGCATTCAATATTTCTGAACCTCTACAGACCATCATAACAGCATTCCTACCAATAGCTAGAACTTTTTTGAAACAGTTATCAGCTCAATGGCCAGCTCTTTCAGGTTTTGTATCATTTGATGGATAATTTATCATCCGCCGCAAATGATTCAATCACTGTCCTGCAGTGGAATTGTCGAAGCATCATGCCAAAACTTGATTCATTTAAAGTTTTGTTGCATAGTCAAAAATGTGATGTATTTGCTTTGTGCGAAACATGGCTTACATCAAACATAGCCTTTAATGACTGTAACATTATACGTCTCGATAGAGACTCTCCGTATGGCGGAGTGCTTTTAGGAATTAAGAAATGTTATTCCTTTTATATATTAAACATTCCTTCGACTTCTAGTATAGAAGTTGTTGCTTGTCAAATAAACATTAAAGGCAAAGATATTTGCATAGCTTCGGTTTATATTCCTCCAAAAGCACAAGTTGGACAGCAACAGCTTAATGAAATGGTTGAAGCCCTTCCTGCACCACGATTGATTCTGGGGGATTTAAATTCGCACGGTATTATGTGGGGTTCCGTTTACAATGATAGCAGATCATCTTTAATACAAAACATTTGTGACAATTTTAGCATGACGGTATTAAATATGGGTAGCATGACACGGATCCCAAGACCTCCTGCACGTCCAAGTGCATTAGATTTATCTCTGTGCTCGACTTCAATTCGACTAGATTGCACCTGGAAAGTATTTCCTGATTTACATGGTAGCGATCATTTACCAATCATCATCTCAATTAGCAGTAACAAAGGCATTGCTAATTCAGTTAATATTCCATATGATTTGACAAAAAATATTGACTGGATTAAATACCAAAGTAATATTTCAAGTGTCTTAACTTCAATGGAAGAGCTCCCCCCACTTGAAGAATATGACTTCCTCGTTTGTTCGATTCTGGAGGCCGCAGAACAAGCCCAAACCAAACGACTTCTTGGTCCATCGTCTAACAGAAGGCCTCCAAACCCTTGGTGGGACAAAGAGTGCTCAGATGCTAAGCACGCGAAACAAAATGCTTTCAAGACGTTTTTAAAACGAGGAGGAGGAACTCCTCAGAATTTTGAAAATTTCTTGACTTTAGAAACCAAGTACAAGAGCATACTTCGCCAAGAAAGGCCAAGAAATGTAGCTATTGGAGACATTTTGTCGAAGGTTTGTCAAGAGAAACCTCAATGAGCACTCTTTGGAATACGGCCAGTCGAATGAGGAATCGTAACGTAGGAAATGAGAGTGAGGAATACTCGAACCGATGGATATTTGATTTTGCGAGGAAAGTTTGTCCAGATTCTGTTCCTACGCATAGCATTATAAAAGAATCTTTTCCAAATAATGGGTCCATTGATAGCCCCTTTTCAATGATGGATTTTTCCATAGCACTCATGTCTTGTAACAATAACGCTCCTGGGTTGGACAGAACTAAATTCAACTTGGTGAAGAATCTGCCCGACCTCGTAAAAAGACGTTTGTTGGAATTGTTTAACAAGTTTCTTGAGCAAAACATTGTTCCACCTGACTGGAGGCAAGTTAAAGTTATCGCCATTCAAAAGCCGGGGAAACCAGCTTCCAATCACAACTCATATAGACCCATTGCGATGTTGTCCTGCATCAGAAAATTGTTCGAAAAAATTATTCTACGACGTCTCGACACTTGGGTCGAGACGAACGGGTTGTTGTCTGATACTCAGTTTGGCTTCCGTAGAAATAAAGGGACGAATGACTGCCTTGCATTACTTTCGTCTGACATCCAAATTGCCCTCGCTCAAAAGCAACAAATGGTATCTGTATTTTTAGACATTAAAGGAGCATTTGATTCAGTTTCCATTGATGTTCTTTCAGACAAGCTCCACCAACATGGACTTCCACCGGTTATAAATAATTATTTGCACAACCTTTTGTCAGAGAAACGCATGCATTTTTCACATGGCGATTTGGCAACATTCAGAATTAGCTACATGGGTCTACCGCAAGGATCATGCCTCAGTCCGCTCCTTTATAATTTTTACGTGAATGACATTGACAGCTGTCTAGTAACCCCATGTACACTAAGACATTAGGCAGATGATGGCGTGATTGATTCCAAATGCACGTGGGGAGGACACATTAGGTTTCTGATAACAAAATGCCAACAAAGAGTAAATTTTCTTCGAACAATAACAGGATCTTGGTGGGGTGCTCATCCCGAAGATCTAATAAAATTGTATCAGACAACGATACTTTCAGTGATGGAATATGGATGCGTTTGCTTTCGTTCCGCTGCAAACTCTCATATTATCAAATTAGAGCGAATTCAATATCGTTGTTTGCGAATTGCTTTAGGGTGCAAGCATTCGACACATACAATGAGTCTTGAAGTTCTGGCGGGAGTTCTTCCATTGAAAGATCGTTTTTGGGAGCTTTCATCGCGACTGCTAATAAGATGTGAGGTACTGAATCCCCTGGTTATTAATAACTTCGAAAGGCTAGTTGAGCTTCAATCTCAAACAAGATTCATGACAGTATATTTTAACCATATGTCACAGGAAATCAACCCTTCAAGATATATTCCTATCCGTGTCAGCCTCCTAAATGTCCCTGACTCAACTTTATTTTTCGACACATCCATGCAGCGCGAAGTGCGTGGAATCCCGGAACACCTACGCTCGATGGAAATCCCAAAAATATTTACAAGTAAGTTCAGGCATATTGACTCTGAGAAAATATTTTCCACGGACGGATCACGAATTGAAGAGGCTACTGGGTTTGGTTTATTCAACAATAATGTTTCGGTCTCATTTAAGCTTCAAGAACCTGCATCTGTTTATATAGCAGAGTTAGCAGCAGTTCATTATAGTTTGAGTGTAATCGTCACATTATCTCCAAACCATTATTTTCTTTTCACAGATAGTCTGAGTGCAATTGAAGCTATTCGCTCAAACGCTGCTTGCCAAAATGAACCTTTTTTCTTGGGCAAAATAAAACAGTGCCTGAACGACATATTGAACAATAATTATCGAATCACTATAGTCTGGGTCCCGGCTCATTGCTCCATTCCAGGCAATGAAAGAGCCGATAGTTTAGCCAAACGTGGTGCTATTGAGGGTGAGATTTATGAGAGACCGATTGCTTTCAACGAATTCTATAGCGCGTCTCGCCAAAGAACACTTGCCAGCTTGTAAGCTTCTTGGGATAAAGATGATCTGGGTCGGTGGATGCACTCAATTATTCCTAAAATATCGACAAAGGCATGGTTCAGGGGACTGGATGTGAGTAGGGATTTCATTCGTGTGATGTCCAGACTCATGTCCAATCACTACACGTTAGATGCACATCTCCTTCGAATTAGACTTTCCGAGACTAATCATTGTGCTTGCGGCGAAGGTTACCGCGATATTGACCATGTTGTTTGGACATGCGTGGAGTTTCGTGATGTCAGATCTCAACTAATAAATTCCTTGCGTACCCAAGGTAGACTATCCAATGTCCCAGTTCGCGACATTCTTGCTTGTCGTGACCTTCCATACATGAAACTTCTTTATCATTTCATTAAATCCATTGGAGTTCCAATTTAAATTTGATTTTATGTTAGACTGTTTTCTCTTCCATGAGTTCAACCAATAGCCAACTATAGGATATTGAATATAAGTGGTGAACTGATACAAACAAACCTGAAATAGTTATAAGATCATGTACAAAATAAATGTATTTTATTTAATGTAATTTAAAATAGCAACTCGCTTGATAAAAACAGTGTTTAGATTAACTAATGAGTACCAACATACTAATATGATACTCGAAATGTATTAGGTTTAAACTACTATGTATTGTGGATGCCACGGCGAAGAAAAACTTATGTATATTGCCTGTGAAATAAACGTATTTATGAAAAAAAATATGCATAGGAGCTTTTAGTGCAAAGTCTACATGTCCTGAAAGTTTCATGAAAACCTGAGAGTATGCTGCCAACATTTGTTCGAGTTGGCGCAAAATATGTCATATAATTCTTATGTTGTGTACGTCTTGTTAGTTGATGACCAGCAAATTTGATTTCGAATATATATCAGCAATCAGTTTTTGGTTCCGAAATTAGTCTTAAAAAACCTCCGTTATTCAGAGCGACGAAACAAAACAGGGAAAATATCTATCAAATTTGAATTAATACTGTTTGAATGGGTGGATTTATGGCCGAACAAGCATTTTTGTTTTTATTCCATTTTTTTTAAATAGCTTTTTATCACTACTATCTATTAGGGTTTTATTTTTTTATTATCTCCAATTTGAAACACTCAAGATGCGCGTGTGAAGTCTGTCTGATGACATTTTTGAGACCGCGTTTAACTAGGACGTACGTCAATATCGTTTAATTTCCTAGTGGTAGGATATTTTAGGATTTTTGGTTAGGAAGCGAAAACCGACATAAATTGGCATCGTAGAACTCGTGGTTATAAAATTATATGAAAGGATGACGGTACTCCCGGATAGTCCGGAGTTTTACGAATAACGAATTTTTACGAAGAAATCGTTTCAATAGTACATATTGAGATGAAACACTATATGAATTCTACGCATTCTCGGCAGTCGGCTGCCCAGAACAATAAACACATGATATTTTTCAGAACATTTACTATCAAACTATCCCTATCTCTGATATATGTGTAAATGGAGTAGATTCCTTGGTTTCTAGTAGCAATATAAAACATAATACTTTGAATATGACATGCTATAATATTGGAATGATGGCAACATTTTAGAATTGAAATCACTTTTATAACTAGTTCGATTCATACTGCTTACAGTTTAAATTTTTATTCGCAGTTTTTTGCTAAGTGTTTTTAGACATCCAGTTTGTTTGCACGGCTTTTTAAGAAAACATCAAGTGCTCTCAAACAGCTCCAATCAATAGCTAAAGCAGTGTGCCTTATTAAAAATATCATGGACGTGAATATTTGTTGCTTAGAACAGAAAATTTTCCATTTTGAATTATTATTTCCGAAGAGGCTCCATTAACTGTAATTTATTTGTATGATGAATCGTAATTGATCTGTAGAAAATGGGTTTAGTTTGTATTTCGTATGAAAAATTTTTGTGTTGTTGATTATTTTGCCATATCCTAATAATAATAATCCGAAGAAGATTTTTTTAATATAATTTATTTATGTGGTGAATCGTAATTGATCTTTAGAAAACGGTTTTTGATGTATTCCGTATGCGGACGATATTTTTGTGTAGTTGATTTTTTATCATATCCTAATAGATGGGGCTTTTATCGAAGTACGATGAAATGACGCT
This sequence comes from Malaya genurostris, assembly GCF_030247185.1. Taxonomy (NCBI): domain Eukaryota; kingdom Metazoa; phylum Arthropoda; class Insecta; order Diptera; family Culicidae; genus Malaya; species Malaya genurostris. Next base: position 260,404,263 of record NC_080571.1, read on the forward strand.
TGAAATCAAAATAAGACACAATTTTCAATACAATCATTCCTAAGTAATTGAAAGATTGAATTAAGTAAGCTTCATTATTGTGGCCTGATTGGTTTTCAGTACGGTTCCTGATAGTGATAAACCATACACTTTTTTAATCAAATAGACGGTAACTGTATTCAACTACAACCACCAAAAATACTCATATCATATTGCTCAAATGTTTGAAACTGTCTTGATTATTTTAATAAATATTTTATCGAACTGATTTTAATATAGCAATCGATGACCAGTCCTGCTAGTCACAATTTTTTAGAGACAAACTAATATTGATGCAGAAAACATGTGGATTGGTAAAAAAAGGAATCATCTTACTGCTAGATGGATTATACACGTGTTTTTTTAGAACGCACAATTTTTTTATCTGAATCTTCTTGATTCATTTTGTTCAGGTTAGTTTTGGCATGGTATATTTTCTCTGTGTGAATACAAATATGGGTGCATTTTTTTAATTTTTGAAAATGTGGTTAGTGTTCGCTAAACTTTTTGAGTAATGAAAGATGAAAACCTGTTTTGTGGTATACAATTTTTAACACACTTTATACTATATTTCCGGATCCGGTTGTCGGATCCGGAAGAAATTCAGGAATTTCGTACGGAACCACAGGACCTTTCATTTGAACCTAAGTTTGTGAAAATCGGTCGCGCCGTCTATGAGAAAAGTTAGAACACATCATTTTTTTTTGCATATTTTACCCCATAACTCCGGAACCGGAAGTCAGATCCAAATAAAATTCAGGAATTTAGTATGGGACCTAAAGAGCTTTCATTTGAATCTTAGTTTGTGAAAATCGGTTCAAATTGAACTGCCGAGTTTAGCACTAAGCAGTTCAGTTTGAACTGCTCTGCACTGATGAGTAAAAGACGAAACGTAAAAATAATAAATTCTGAATTTTGTTCTGAGTATATTTTTACCTTTATCTATAGAAAGGTAATAGAATTGCTGCAGAATTCTACTTTTAATCGGATCTCCGGAAACTCCTAGTATCATATACCATTCCACTCAGCTCGACGAGATCGGAAAATGTCTGTGTGTATGTGTGTGTGCGCCTTGTTTTTTTATTTTTTCCCCGTACAATTTTCTCGGAGAGGGCAAAATCGATTTAGGTTCGTTTGAAAGCTTTCATTGGGCTGAGATTCAAATTGTAAGCTCAAGTGACTGTCACTTCCGAAGATATTGAGACAGAAAATGAAGTTTGAATGACAAGAGAAAGGCATTATCATACTACTAGGCGGATTAAAACAGGTTTTTCAGTGTCCAATTGATTTTCTACAATTTCTTCTAAGACGTTATTTTTTTGTGAAATTTATAGTTTTCGAGTCGGGCTTGAGTCAAATTAGTTTCTAAATCCGAGCAAAATAAATGAAAGAATGAAATGAAACGTGTATGCACCCTACCGGCAGTTACTATCGAATTTCGCGGGGTCGAGAATCGAACCCAGGCGGGTTGCGTTAAAGGTATCGACTTACCCATCACGTTATGTCCGTCCCTCTTGGGTCAAATTTCGAAAATTGGTGATGTTTTCTTGATTCAAAAATTCGAAGTTCTAGAAAGTCGATTAAAAAAAGACATTTGGCATCAACAAAATTTGGTCGATTTTGGAAATTTCATGTAATTTTTTCCCATGTCGGATATATTGGATAACTTTGACCGCCATGCGGCTCCTTTTTACGCGGTCCGATTTGGCTCAGATTTAACATATAAACTTTTATGAGGCACTGAAGCATTCGGGCACTACCGGTTAGTGAAATTCAAAGATTACCTTTTTGGCACTCTGGTGCAAAGTTACTTTTAGATCAGAGCAGCATTTCTGGACGGTTTGTATTAGTCTTGTTAAGACGTAGAGCCGTCTTGAGCTAGTTTTGAATTTGATCAGTAAGAAACAGATTAGAGAAATCACATGTGAATGCAACTCCAACTAGCCCCTAACTGGAGAAATGGTTTAAACAATTAAACTACCCTGCATATTGAACACATGAAAAGAAAGCATAATTGACTAGAAGAACTAAGCATGCTTCGCTTTACTTGGGGACCACATCATTCAATTATAGTGCTATATCTATGGAAACACAGTCAACAGAAAACAAACACACATCACGTCCCGTCTCAGCGGAAACGTTTTCGCGGTCTTGATTACAAAGTTGCATTCACATGTTATTTTTCCAATCTGTTTTCCCCGTTAGATACTGGTGACTGGTCGGTTCTCCGTAAGCTCTTATGCTAGAAAATAATTAAAAACAATGAGGATTTGATTTTTTTTCGCACTGCGTTTCGGGATACATATGTCGAAGTCACAATCCAACATAACGAAATACAATATATTAATATCTAACTAGAGGAACAGAAGGTAAATTAGATTGTTGATTATGTGTAAGATGTTCTTTTGCACGATGATACCACGAGGAGAAACTGAAAATTGAACTACGTGTCAACTTCAGTTCAGTTGGGCTGATTTCTAAGTTGTCCCTCATATTCAGAGTAATATACCTCACAAAATGATTTCACTGGATAGGAAAAAAAAATCAGCGTTTCCGAATAGTTTAGTTTTAGCGATATTATTTTTCGCAAAATAACATTTTTGCTATTCCATTCATCAATCTTATTCCGATATATTTAGGTAATGCTTATAGTTCATACTCGATTGGTTTATGGTATGGTTATTTAAGATAACAAACCAGATCGTAGAAAAATGGAGAGCAGCAATATAAAATAATTTTAAAAGGTTTTTTTTTTCATCTTCCGTTTAGCACATTATTAATAATATTACTCTCTAGATTGTAAGTAAAGGCATCATTCAATTTATTGGGCAATGTCCTGGAAAAACCGACCGAAGGTTTTCTCATAGAAGGCAGCGAGTCTTATTTCTTCAATGTTGTCATAAAATATGGAGGACGGAATAAATCAATCAAAAACGCCAATTAAGTCAACGACGACTAAGCTCACGAATCGATAGAGATCCGCCGTCGTATCCGCGCCTGACAAGTCTGGCTTTTGGAATTCTGCCTTCTGATGGATTCTAAAGCCTCCAATAAACATCATTTATTGGCGGTCATCTTTTGTAAATATTTTACGATCGACTCGATGGACTGTGGTACCCAACGAATGAGACACAAAGGCATCAATTCGAGTGTCCTAATATCCTGATATACAACAACATAATAGCGGTTCGAATCAGGGATTCACAATTCAAGCATCACCGGTTCCCATTACCACTATCACGATCGTCATTGCAGTTTAGTTCTGTGAGGAGTAAACTTCAACTATGAAGGTTCAAAATTAAATTTTCCCACGCAGGAAAGGTAATCAAATTTCGACTAAAACTTTCCCCTTTTTCCGAGTCCCTACATACACTTGCACTTACGCACGTACTAACCCGAAATGGATATGATCCCTGTTTTTATCACTCCATCACCGGCGGCTTTCGGTTCTACACACCAGCAGTATTCTGTAGCGAGCAGCGCGGTTTCGGTACGCTAGACTAAACTGTCAGAAACATAATACAGAGCAGTCGGAAAAGCTGGAAAAGCCGGTGTAGCCCTTCCTGGCAGGAGTGGAGAACTGAGTTCCGAATGGGAATTGTTTATCAGAAGCCTAAAGCCACAACTACAGAATACGAACGGTGGAATTCAGTACAGTTGTTATTTATTGGCTCTTTACTTCCTAGAACGAGCATTAATTGCTTATTAACCTGAATCGAATAAATTCAGTGGCGCTCCACAGCATCATGAACACGACTATATGAAATTACGATGCGGTACAGATCATGTTGCGTACCAGTGCACAGTGGTCCGGATCCACAATTTAGGGGGACAAAAACATTTGTGGCTTAGCCTTATACTTTAGAGCTATGATGTCTTCAGAACAAATGATCAGTGAAAGATAAGCCATATTTTGAAGCATATGGTATTAGGGTGGTTCTAATTATTAGGGTGATCCAAAAATTACTTTCCGTATGTGTTGAGATAGAGGACTGTATCCTTCGGCAAAATTGTAGGGAAACTTATATCAAGCAACTTTGTTTTAGTTTTACAGCTATTTTAATAGAGCAACTTAGGGTGTTCCTAAAAAATCAGATTTTTTGCTCTAGCTTTCTTAATTTTCACTTCTCGATTTTGGTGTCTTTGAATATTTTTTAGAGTTTGTTGAAATCAATTTTTTCATGATTAGCGCATTCAGGTAGCGTTTTCTGAACCGAAGTTATGAGCAAAATTAGTTCAAAAACAGATCATTTTTAAACTGCTATATCGAACATTGGAGCAAATAAAAAAAAAGGGGTTTCTTTCATTTGATAGAAAATACTTTCGAGCATGTTTATAAAAAAAATGGTGGAGGAGATATTTTTTTAAATTGTGTTAAAACATTGGATTTTTTCATTGAAAAATGCTCTTTCATGTAAGACATTTATTAACTATATATATATTAAAATAAGGTATTGCTGTCTTCTAGCGTGTTAAAATTAGAAATGTTAATTCAGCTGCATAATCGGGAAGATGGTGTACACTCACGTTGGTTGTTACTCTATTCGATAATGCTATTACAGGATCAGACGTTAAAAGAAATCGTTTGAATACATCCTCTAGATTCACTAAACGATTGAATTGCTGCGGATGGAACTGCCTATACTTGCGAATTGATTTATTTCGACTCTCTTGCGCTTCCTTTCTGTATATACCAATAGGAAGTAAAGCATGTTTTATAATTGCAGTCCCATGCACCAGAAGTTTATGCACGGTTGGCGACAGAGCATACCATCCATACAGCTCCACAAAACGAATTCTAGTTTGTTCAGCAAACTACTGGAAAGCAGGTACCGAAATCTTCACATTGCTGTTTATCAAATTTAAGATTATAAAAAACCATTCAAGTATATTTTTATTTAACTCGATGATTTTCCCTACTGTGTTATATTCTTTGAAAAATCTACGGGCCCAGATACCATTCGAGTTGCCGCCTCCAGGTAATGATTCACCAATGTCAGACCCTGTCAGCTTGGAGCGAAATCAATCTTCAGTATAGGAACGCCATCGCACGGCATCACATTCAACATATCATGTCAATTGTGTGGGTGCGCAGTGCTGCTATTTTTGCGCGCAAGAATTTGACATTTCTCTTCTCTACTTCTATGTACGAGATTCGATGCGGACCTACCTGAGGGCACCGTGCTCGCAAAAAAGGATGTTTTCAATGATATATTCTGGAAATGTGAGAGCTGGATATCTTGTTAATATGATGTCTTTGCCAATACGCAACCCTAGCTGCTCTTTTAATGCCGTTAGTATGTTTGTCTCTTGCTCCTTGACATGCTGATTTTGTCGGGATATGCGCCATGTCGGTTTCTCAATGTGCAAACAATAACTCACTTTTGCAAAAGTTCCATAGATCGAATCATTGCGTGGAGAGGCGAAATTCCAAATTGATATTTGTCTGGATCCTTCTCATTTGTTTCTGTTCTTGAAAAATTCAGAGCTTTTCCTGAGCGCCTGCATATTTACCAAGGTTGGTAGTGTGTGCCTGTTATGTCGTTTAACACTTTCGTATCATTCAGGCAAAACACTAGCTTCGTTGATACAAATACCTTCCCCAGTACTGTGGGAGAAAGCTCTGCAATTTCTGCATTTACTTTGTCCACTTCCTGCTGTTAGTTCCGTGTTTTCCTTTTGAAAGATTATTATTTTGGGCAGCAAAGGGAAACAGATGAAGGATAATTGTTGTTCCAGATTATCCAGCCTTCTTGCTCAACAATGAATCGTAAGGGAACCCAACAGATAGCAAATAATGTACAGCAAGGAAGCGCAAGAGAGTCGAAATAAATCAATTCGCAAGTATAGGCAGTTCCATCCGCAGCAATTCAATCGTTTAGTGAATCTAGAGGATGTATTCAAACGATTTCTTTCAACGTCTAATCCTGTAATAGCATTATCGAATAGAGTAACAACCAACGTGAGTGTACTCCATCTTCCCGATTATGGAGCTGAATTAGTTTTAACACGCTAGAAGACAGCAATACCTTATTTTAATATATATAGCTAATAAATGTCTTACATGAAAGAGCATTTTTCAATGAAAAACCCCAATGTTTGAACACAATTTAAAAAAAATTAAAAAATATCTCCTCCACCATTTTTTTATAAACATGCTCGAAAGTATTTTCTATCAAATGAAAGAAACCGATTTTTTTTTCATTTGCTCCAATGTTCGATATAGCAGTTTAAAAATGATCTGTTTTTGAACTAATTTTGCTCATAACTTCGGTTCAGAAAACGCTACCTGAATGGGCTAGTCATGAAAAAATTGGTTTCAACAAACTCTAAAAGATATTCAAAGACACCAAAATCGAGAAGTGAAAATAAAGAAAGCTAGAACAATAAATCTGATATTTTTAGGAACACCCTAAGTTGTTCTATTAAAATAGCTGTAACACTAAAACCGTTAGAGATATCACAACGGTATATTCAACAAAGCTGCTCGATATAAGTTTATCTATAATTTTGCCGAAGGATACAGTCGTCTATCTCCACACATCCGCAAAATAATTTTTGGATCACCTTTATAATAAGAGCCACCCTAATAACATGTACATCAAAGTATGGCTTATCTTTCACTGATCATTTGTTCTGAAGACATCATAGCTCTAAAGTATAAGGCTAAGCCACAAATGTTTTTGTCCCAATAAATTGTGGATCCGGACCACTGTGCAGTGGGATTGAAATATCTCGTGTTCCGCCACTGGGAGGGGTGGGGAGGGGGTTGTTTGGATGTAGGGGCGGCTCCTATAACTTATAACTTATAACTAAAGTGGTACGTAGATATTGTACGAATGCTGTTAAAGTTTTAGTAACACTACAAAAAAAGACGATCGAAATGCATTTAATGAATAATTTGATATTATTTACTAAGTTATACTGCATTCTAAATTTAATACAACTACAGCAACTTAATCTCCACCCAGCGCCGCTCTAACATTTCAATACCACTTTTGTAGAACGATTAATCTTTTGCCTCAAAATAGGCCTCAGTTTCAGATAAAACCGGTCTTACCGGTGAGAATATTTTTTCGTGTCTGCGAACAGCCAGTAGTCGCTGGGAATCAAATCTGGTGAATACGGTGGATGTGTAAGCAATTTGAAGTTCAATTTTTTAAGTTTTGCCATTGTTTTGATTGACTTGTGACACGGTGTGTTGTTTTGATGAAACAAAATTTTATTCTGTGCCATATACGGTCGTTTCTTTGCAATTTCAGCCTTCAAACTATATAATATTCACTGTTAATGGTATACGTTTAAACACAGCTCAAAATCATCAAAACGTTCTCGTTTTTGGTCAACAGTGAGCAAACGAGGCACCCACTTTTTACAGAGCTTTTCCATGGTCAAATGCTCATGCAATATAAAGCCAAAACATCAACTTCACTTTTCGATTATTGAAAACGAGTCTCCATAACATTTTACAGGCCATTGCTTTGGTTGAACGGTATTTTTCCCATCAAGTAGCAGTGTAAAATTTAAACACCAAATTGATTTGAATCCATTGTCCTGAAAATAACAAAAGTAGCGTCACACTTTGCATAATAAATCACAAACTAAGCCATAGAATATCATGAAATTTCAATAGCTGTCTTTTAAAGGATAGTATTTACTAAAAAAATGACTACAATAAAACTAGCGCCATCTATGTGTTAGGCCCGGGATTTTTCAGCCCATGTGTTGTACCGCTGAGTAGACGTAAAGTTACACAATTTATGTAACACTATTAATATTGCACAGGTGTAATATCATTTCTGACATTTTGGGCGTAAACGAATAACGACTTAGTAACGGCAAGCAAGGATGGCTTTTATCGTATCAAAGAATGATCGCTCGCAACTCTTCACACGATTCAATCAGTGCCATCAAAGAGATACGGATATCATCGCAACAACAAAAACCCTGCATGGCTAGAATAACATAGAATAGACACCAGTGCGAGCGAATTTCTCTCGATAACATTGCTGAGAATCAAAGGTTAGCACGCTGCTGTGGGGATTCTCTCTGAAGCAACAAACGGTCACTTATTCTCGTTTCGCGATCCGATTCTGTATGGGCAGTGGATAATTGCGATAGAATCATTTTACTATTGCCGCTTATTCTAACTATGTGCATATAACCTTTGTATAAGTTGTGTCTATGAAAATGTCTGTGAATGCTCCACACAAGGGTTTTGAAATATTACAACCAAGTACGAGAATCATCAAGTTGAATCATCGATTCGATTTTCTGTGATACTTGTCAACTTGCGATTCTCTCTTGGGAACTTCCACACAGCAACGATTATTATCAGACTGTAAATTTTTTTTAAGGGCGGTAAATACTCAAAGTATGAAGTGGAGCGAAGAAATGTAGCAACATTCTCTCACGGTTCATGCATTGAGAGACTCGAGTTCTTGTAGCATCTTCTACCGGATTGAAAATGTTGTATACAATATAGATAGCAATATAGCAGCTTCTGTTAAATTTTCAGCAATCACCAACACTGACTGTCAAGTAGTCGCCGCAGAATGTGAACATTCAGGGGTTTGTTGGTTTGCGCAAGAAGTGCATCTTTGTTTCGATTTCTGCACGTTTCGCCTTCGGTGTAAACGAGTGATGACTTATTACTGCCCGAGACATCAGAAATGATATTTCACCTATGCAATATTAATAGAGTGTTACACAAATAGTTTAAACTCTTCGTCTGCTTAGCGGTTTCAATTGAACTGTTAGGCGAAGATATCAGTTCAATTTACACTGCTTCTTAAGTACTGATAAGTCGAAGGCGAAACGTGAAGAAATCGAAACAAAATATGTGCTTTTTGCACAAAACCAACAAGCCCTTAATGTGCTAAAATAATTAATAATAAATAATAAAACTGTAACTTTATTGATGACTGTGTTATAAATTTCCAAGATCTTCTCATGATTAAATGAACAACTGCAGATATTTTCCCAAATCATATACTTGAGACAAAAATAGAAGCGATTCAAATTTGTTTGAAAATTGTATGGATTTGAATAGATTTTTCATGCAATACTAGAGGATCCTGAACGATTCTTACATTAAGTAAAACGGAAAATGATTTCAGAACTACGGTTAAATTCTGAAAGATTTGATTTTGTTGATGTTTTAAAAGATCTTTGAAAAATTTCTGACAAAATTTGCAAATTATGTGGTTTGAATATGAAGCATTCAGAGTAGGTTTAAGAGTTTCAGAGAATTGTCATAGGACTGGGAACAACCATTCAGAAAAATTTCAAAACATTCCCTCAGGCTCCAGAAGAATTTATGAGACAGAAGGTTATAGAGAATCAATTCAGATATCAGAAGGCTCAGATTTCGCAGGGGAAACTTTGCGGAAGTAATTTTTTAAGAGCTTCCAAAGTAGCTTGGTATGCTATCTTATGTTTGAGTATTTTAAAGAGCTCTGGATGAAAAGTTTAAATGACATTAGAATATTTTGAAAAAATTTAATTTTCAGAAATTAAAAAATATTCAAAAACGTATTATTTTCATGTTCAATTTTGAAATCCTTCAAGTTAATACGAACAGCTTTTTTAACAGTGTCTATGAAACTACAATATTAAAGTATTATTATTCTACCCCTTATGGAAGCTCTTTTCGAATTAATCTTTTCTATTCTAAATTTGAAAGGTTGCAACACATTTCAAATACACTTAGAACATTGAATTGAATTGAATTCGCAATTTTAACTGAACTAAAACTTTTTGGTCGATACAGTTAGAGTATTCCTCAAAATCGACAATAATAATCACAAAGTAGTGGAAACTGGGGGCAAATTGTATATTGTCGAAATCAATAATGTATTGAAGTTGGATTTTGATGTTAATAACAGTTGACGAAAGTTGTGAATTATTCCAAATTACAAATTATAGTACATTTATCGGGATGCATCGGTAATTCTTAAACGGCGTGTACTATAAATACGTCAATTTTGTTCGTTGGCGTTTTTATGGTGGTCTCAGACGGATGATTATGTGCACCATAAAACTGACGAAGTGCTCTATAAACAGTTTTAATTGGGCAATGTTTTAGAAAGTAAATTTCCATTCCATTTGTTCTGGAATTAACCAACTCATGATGATTTGCCAAACAATACTGAGTAGAGACGTCACATTACACTGTCAAAACAACTTTCAGACAATAGAGTAAATCCTATTCTAAAACGTGCTTAATCCACCTAGCAGTGAGATGATACCTTTTTTTTTTATCAAACAGCATGTATTTTTCTCGTGAATATTCTTCGTTGTTTTAAATGAATTGTAATTAATATTTTGGAACTGCAAGACGAATCGAAGATAGAAACCTTAAAACCATTCCTTTTAACCTGAGCGTGTGACAATCAATTAAGCATTCCATGAGATGTTGAAGTGAGTTCCTCTTTAAAGTTTTTGTCATTATTTATGGTACTTCCAGAAACGGTATTAAGAGACCAGCATAACCAAAAATAGTTCGTTTGTCCATGAATTAGTATGACAAATGAATTGAAATAGTTTTGAAGCTTTAAAGAGTTTTCAGTATTGTTATCTTCTATGAAGGTTTGAACTTAAAAAAACTCATCATCCTCTTATTTCAGAATTGGAAGTCTGAATCGGATAAAATTCACTAATTTTCTATGGGACCACAAGTTTACAGTATTTTAAATTTTTGTTTATTAAATTCGTTTTGGCCTTCTTTTAGCTTCTCTATTCCCGATACTTTCGTAAATCGGTGCAGTCAAAGTCAGTTAAATTCGGATTGTTAAACATTTCATTATATTATAAATTTTTGAAAATCAGTGTAGCTATCTTAGAGAAATCGTAATGCGTTTCACATAAAATTTTTGGGTGGTTAAAAAACAAGCAGTTTTTATGGGACCTTAACACCTTTTATTTGAACGTTAGAAAGACGAAATCGGTTCAGCCAAGTCGCTGTTCATAGTCTTTTAGGTCTTCTAGTTGTTCATTAAATAGGTGTTTTTTGTGGATTATATTCTGCTTCTCCTGACAAATTAACCACGTTTCCTCCGACTTAGTTATGACCGGGTTTCGAACCCCGCAGAATGAAACGTGCTATGCTTCCTCCGAATGTGTTTACAAGACGTAATGAACTCGAATGAGTTAGGAAAAATGCTAGTCACTCTAAGCCAGCCAAATTCGGCAGACGAAGGAACGTGAATGTTTTTTTCTGTGATATTGCCGCTTCACAGAAAACTACGCGATGTTTAACGGCAATTAACATGTTTGCTCAATTATCAAACACGCGATGACGACGCTCTACCCCGCTAATTATAGCACCTGTAGTAAATGGAGCAATTTTACGTACGTACGAGATAAGTTGATGTCCCTCAAGAATAACGTTTTTTTTGTTTCGAGAAAATTACTGCTACTTTATATTGTTTCAGAAAAGTTCAAAAGCCTGCAATTAACGCCCGTTCAGAGTGCTGTAATGTTACGGATTAGTGAACATTCCAGCACCACACAGTACGCGCCGACACTTATGGGTCCATATGGGACCATGTTTGCTACAAACTCTTCGCGAAGCCGTTGTCGCCGCCAGCTCAAATATTTGCTTGATTAATTTTATCACTCTATTTATGTCGGTGCGGGGTTAAAACCCCGACAAACGACACCTCGGAAGTGTCTACTATGTGATACGAAACATGCGGTACCCGGTGTTTCCGAGCCCGTTTGTGCCTACCACCGCGGGGGAACCGGTGTCAAGTGCGGAAAATCAGTGTACGATTGCGAGCAAATACTTCAATTAGCGAGTTATTAAAAACGAGTCAACTCCCATTATGCCCATGGAGAATAGCGAGAAAAATGTAATATCTGAAGCGAAATCTTGTTAGCGTGTTAGACATCATCGCGGGGCGAGGACGGAATTGTCGTGAGCGTCACCGGTTCGGTTGGGTTGGGTTGCGGGCCGGGAACTTTTGCTGATGATAAAAGCAGGAAAGGGAATAATTGCCGCATTCTGGTCCCGGCATGGTTGAATATCGCCTAGGAAAGTTTTAAACCCTGCCAGACGGGTTTGGCCGCAGAAGGGGACTGGAAGTATTTTTATTCTTCTACTTCTTCTTCGGGAAAGTTCGGAAATGGCTGAAGTAAGTTAACTGGCTTTGAGAATTCTCGATCCGCTTAATTTCTGTTGAGCTTCGGTAAACGCGACCGGTGCTCTGCAAATACGATAAGAGAAGTGGAAACTGGATAGAAATATAGAAATCACTGGTGAAAATGTAGAACACGTTAGGCTACGCGATTAAGCTAAATTGGCTTTGGCGATGTAGAATCGGTTCTAGTTCTGATTAAAAGGCTGATTCTGTGGCCAAAACAATCGGCAGTAATTTGAAGCAATCAACCAGCAGATTGGTTCAATCCTATCTATTGGGATTTCATTTTCCTCACGGTTTGTCTTCGGTTCATCACTACTCTAGCAGTTCAAATTAAACTGCCATTGCCACCGCTCAGCAATCGTAAAGTTTACACTAGTTAAAGAATATTGCACCGAAGTGCAAAACTTTTCCTGACACGACATTGACCGTAGAGTACATTGAATCGATGTTTGCTGAAAAAACTCAGAGAGCTTGAGTGGATGTACCGTTGCATGAAATGATATAAAAACAACGGAATGAAATCTCATCACACGGCGGTTATCCTTTTCTTTTTAGGGTTAGACATTTTTCGACGGTCACAAACATGCATAAACTTAAACAGACATCTCCCAATCGACCTTGGTAAACCCGAACGGAACTGAACAGAGCGGTTGATTTCGAAAAAAATGTCCTAAAAAGAGACCAAAGTTGACGTGGGCCATCGTCGTTGATGTAGGTTCGAAAATGTCTAGCCATTCTGCAATGGACACCATTTCAGTGAAAACGATGAGTCATGTTTTAAGTATCGGTCATTCATCGAGTACTGAAAGGTGTGTTTTCGTATTATAAAATCGATATCGGGGTCGATCCGGTGCTACATTCCGATTTGACCTTCTGTTTCAACAGACTTCGCTACTGATTCGTAATCAGTGCAGCCATCGCTAAGAAATCGACGTGAGATCCATTTTTGAAATTTTTACCACTTCTTCCGGTGCTTTCAGAACCGGAACCCGGGACCGGTAATACTAAAGTAAGTTTATGTTGCACCAACTTACAAGAAGAATTGTTCAATTAGTTTTAACGAATTTACTTCTTTTTACATCGTTACTTGTTGACTCTAATTAATATTACAGTGGTATTTGAAAAAAAAAAAACATTTAAGGCCATTTTTCGGATTTAAAAAAATCGGAATTTTTTTCCGTAAATTCATTGAATATACTTCTAAAACCAAAAATGTTCATTATTATTCAAAAACGTGCCCAATCCATCTAGCAGTCAGATGGTACCTTTTTTATAAATCCGCATGTGTTTTTGCATGAATATTCTTCGGTGTTTTAGTTCTCATAACATTATTTTAATGACCGTCGTTTTAAGCGTCAATTTGAGATTTTAATCACTCATTACTTTGTAATGTCGAAACTTCAAATCGAATCGAATTTGAATAATAATATGACGAATAAATTGCAATAGTTTTGAGTCCAACTTTAAAGCTTTTCGGGATTGTCATCTTCTATATCGTTTTGAATTTTAAAAATTCGAAAATCGGTGTAGCCGAAGTCAGTTAAATTCACCTGAGAAGCTGTATAGTTTACATTTGATTCAAAATGTTTAAATATCGGTGTAGACATCTTTGCGAAATCGTAGCGCGAATTAAATTGGTGAATACCTTCCGAATCGAAAACCACTAAAACTGAAATAAGTTTATTTTATTATCGACTATCCAACCCTGCAAACCCGATAAACCTGATTAATTTATGTGGAATAGACATTTTTATACTAATCACCCTGTATCTCCGAAACCGGAAGTTGGATCTGACTGAAAAGCAAGATGTTTTATAGAATCTTAAAACTTTTCATTTGAATCTTAGATGATTCTTAGATTTCATTTGAATCTTAGATCGGTTCAGCCATCTACGAGAAAAATGAGTTACACTATTTTAATTTCGTTTCACATACCATCCCGTAGTTCCGGAATCAGAGGTCGGAGCCAAACATAATTCAGGAACCTTTTTTGGGAGCATACGACTTTTCATATGAATCTGAGTTTGTAGAAAACGGTTGAGATGGCCTCTGAGAAAATTGAGTGAAATTATTTGTCTTACACGCGTTTGCTGATCTCGACGAACTGAGTCGTATGGTATATGGAAGTTATGTTCTTCCAGCATATATTGCTGTAAGTAGTTGCAATCAATATAATTATGGAATTGCTTTCAACTCGAAAATGCTGTCATCACCTGGTCTATATATGTCATATTCGAACGATTATGTTGCCAAAAACGAACCGTGCTAAAATCGGACCGAGGCAAAATGTCATGAAAAAGGATACTGTACACAGTCTTTTTGGTATTTAGGGGGAAAAGTCACATGAATATCGATATTTTCGTTAAAAATGGACGGATTTTAACAATCTATGGCTTGTTGGATAGCTATTACGGAGCGGAATCTAAGTCTAAAAACTTATTCTGTTTTCAAGTTCAATTGTGACAGATATTGCCAAAAACCTGAAAATTTTGACATAAAACTTTGTATAACTCAAAAAGTAAACATCCGATCTCAAAACCATTCAATAGCGTTCTGGGTTCACACACACACACACACACACACACACATACACACACACACATATATATATATATACTAGCTGACCCGTCGAACTTCGTTTCGCCCGTTTTTTTTTTAATTTATGTTTTCGGACAGTAGAATTGTCAAACGTTATGCTGTTAATGTATCTTTCCATTATTTTACTGATTACTTGGCTGCGATGAATTCATAAAAAAATTGTGAATATGTTAAAAGCTTTTGTTACGCAAAAATAAAGCGAATGCACCGCGAATCATCTTTTGAGTCAGTGCATCGAATAGCGATTGTTGATCTCTCTCAAACTATGGTTTCGACATATGGTTTTTATTCCATATGTCCATATTCCATATTTTACAAAAATTACTGAGATGACTACTTTAAATTGATTAGAACAAATTTACAAAAGCTGCCCTCGCGACTTGTAGTTCGTCACTTCTCGCTACTCTGGTGATATTATTTAATCGTGTTTGATGAATGTTCGTAGCGTGACAATCACAGGAAAAAATTTCCATTAACAATTTAGCGATAAAACTTTACTTGTACTTTTAATGTATGACTTCTGGTCAGTCAGTAACTATTTAGTAAATTTTTTGGTGTGGGGGAGTGTGGTGGGCAAAAAAAAAATTCAACATATCAGAGACTCGGATGTTTCGCATCGCTAAGTTCGACTCCTCTGGTAGACGGTAAAAGTTTAGATGCGAGAAATCTACTTCTTACTTAAATGAACCTTATTACGTCGATTTTTCCGCACTTTATCTTCAAATCCTTACTCCTCCTTGAATACTATGGTTAGTTTGATATTGTTAAAAAATCGAATGATAAAATGAGTAATTCTTGGACATTCGAAAGTTCAAGTTACCATTCTTTTAAATATTGTATCCATTAACTTTTACATGAACACTGCATTCGTTTAATAGTTTTATCAATAGTCATCTCATTAGTCAACACCACATAATTTTGTTTAGTACCCCACCTACAATTAATGAATGGTGGAGTTCGGCACTGAGAATCTATATCAGAAAGTTTTATATGAAAATAATGTGCAGTTCTTCTGTTATAGAGGAGTGAAGATGAGGAGTGATTATACCAGTATGCAGCTTATCGTTCGAGTCAATGCATAAAATCTCACAACTAATGGTTTTCAATCCACCAGAATTTACCCGACGCGAACGAACTTCAGCATGCTAAATTCAAAGTAAACCTCTATGATTGATCTCATTATTTAAACAGCAGCATCTTATCATTGATTCGTACAAAAATCGTTCTATTTATAAGGTGATTTGTTCAACTTACGCCTTCGATGGCCAACAATAAACAACTAACCGATTATATTGCACACAATGCATCTTCTGCTAAACAGTATCAGAATTTTTGATCATGTTTACGGTATAGCTAGAACACTCATATGCGTTCCATCATTGAATCATTTGGCAATCAATAATGTTGATACCCAATTAAGCACGTGGCTCGAAATGACGAACCACATGAATTCACACAAAACAACTCGTTGCGCGCCAAAAGATTCTTTCAACGATCTAGTATTCCTTTCTTCGACGGCCAAACACTTATGCAACTCGTTATGCGCCAAACACCTATCAATGATCTAGCAATCATTGGCGACTTTTTCAGTGGAAAATTCCATTGTCCATACAAAATAACTTTATTGGTTTTTCCCACTTTTCCGGTAAGTTTTCCTAATTTTTTTGATGTACGAACCCGGTGGGGGTAAAAACTGATCAAACAAAAAAAAAGCATCTCAATCCGTCCATCCGTTCTTACGTGATGCGATTACAAAGAATGATCTCTGCATTTTTATATATAGATATATATATATATATATATATATATATATATATATATATATATATATATATATATATATATATATATATATATATATATATATATATATATATATATATATATATATATATATATATAAAAGGTGATTTTTTTGAGGTTAGGATTTTCATGCATTAGTATTTGCTCAGATTTTTTGAGGTTATGATTTTCATGCATTATTATTTGCTCAGTATGCTCTGACATTTCATCATGAATAGACTTACTAACGAGCAACGCTTGCAAATCAGTGAATGGGCCCTAGAAAAGTTGGCAGAAAATTCGCTTTTTTATCGACAAATTTTGTTCAGCGATGAGGCTCATTTCTGGTTGAATGGCTACGTAAATAAGCAAAATTGCCGCATTTGGAGTGAAGAGCAACCAGAAGCCGTTCAAGAACTGCCCATGCATCCCGAAAAATGCACTGTTTGGTGTGGTTTGTACGCTGGTGGAATCATTGGACCGTATTTTTTCAAAGATGCTGTTGGACGCAACGTTACAGTGAATGGCGATCGCTATCGTTCGATGCTAACAAACTTTTTGTTGCCAAAAATGGAAGAACTGAACTTGGTTGACATGTGGTTTCAACAAGATGGCGCTACATGCCACACAGCTCGCGATTCTATGGCCATTTTGAGGGAAAACTTCGGAGAACAATTCATCTCAAGAAATGGACCGGTAAGTTGGCCACCAAGATCATGCGATTTGACGCCTTTAGACTATTTTTTGTGGGGCTACGTCAAGTCTAAAGTCTACAGAAATAAGCCAGTAACTATTCCAGCTTTGGAAGACAACATTTCCGAAGAAATTCGGGCTATTCCGGCCGAAATGCTCGAAAAAGTTGCCCAAAATTGGACTTTCCGAATGGACCACCTAAGACGCAGCCGCGGTCAACATTTAAATGAAATTATCTTCAAAAAGTAAATGTCATGTACCAATCTAACGTTTAAAATAATGAACCGATGAGATTTTGCAAATTTTATGCGTTTTATTGTTTAAAAAAGTTCTCAAGCTCTTAAAAAATCACCCTGTATATATATATATATATATATATATATATATATATATATATATATATATATATATATATATATATATATATATATATATATATATATATATATATATATATATATATATATATATATATATATATATATATATATATATATATATATATATATATATATATACACACACATATACACACACACAAACACGGACGGACATTTGCTCAGTTCGTCGAGCTGAATCGATTGGGATATAAAGCTAGGGCCTCGAAAATTTTTTTCTAAAGTTTGAGCGAATTCTATACCTATATTTTATATTCATAAAAAAGGTAAAAAAATGATAATAAGATAAATAAAACAAGAGATATTACTCACCCATGTGAAAATTTTTGAAAAGCCACTCCAAGTAAAACGTATTCGCGTCAAAAATAGCCGGGGAAAAATGCACAATTTTCTAACTAGAATCTATCAGACTGTAAAACTTTACTAAACTGATTATATTTAATTTCTGTTAATATATTTCAACAGATAAGTAATTTTAATAGTTCTTTAGATAACATTTGGAGCCATTAGAAGGTGCTGATTTTGTACAATATTCCTCATCGTTGTCCACTTTTCGTCGTTTTTGCTCCAATGTACACATCCAGCAAGAGGATGACTAAATCGCTCTGGTTTGCAGTGAAACTGGCTAAATTGTGGAATTCTCAATGATATTAAACAGTGTTTGGAGCATTTTCTCGAAAAGTCAAATGTGAGCTTTATTAGCACACGTTTGGTTTGCGTTTGCACCGAACTGATGATTTTTATCTCAGGTTTACAAAGAAACAATCTTTATAGTTCCTTTTGTAAATTTACAGCCATTAGAAGGGCTTATTTTGCATTATGTTCCCCATCGTTGTCTACCTTCCGTTGCATTTTATTCCCTTGCAAACGACCAGCACTCAAGACGAGGTGACCCATCAGACGGAATATTTTCGGATGTACACAGATCAACAGGAACAAATAAAAGAGTAGAGGTAGAGGCTTCACTGCTGATATTATTCCGGGTGCGCTGATCATCAAAAACCATACGCTATTTTATTCGCGACGCTTTAGACTTTCCAACAGAACTAAAGTAAAAAAACCTATTTTAATCCACCTAGTGGTGTAATGATACCTTTCTCATCAACGTTTATATGATGAATCGATGTGATTTTCAATTCAATTTTTTTCATCATTGGTTCCGGTACTTTCAAAACCAGAAATCGAGGCCCGATATAGTCGAAGTTGGTAGGAATGAGCATCAACTAACATGGTCAAGAAATTGGAGATCAGTGTTGAATATTTTTCCCATTTCTTGCATCGTTACTCAACAAGACAGTTTGAAATTTTAAGCACTCATCCTTTAATCCTGACACCGGATGTTGGATTCGAATGAAATTCAATAGCAATTTATGTGACCCTAATATCTTCTATTTTAATCAACAAGTTTGTGAAAATCGGCTTATCCGTCTATGAGAAGATCTTTGACACATAGTCAGGAAGATCCAATAATTTCCATTTTGACTCGGGTAATTCGCGGAACGGCGCTTTAACGCGAGTGTAGTTTGTCGGATGCGTCAATTATTTGGTTATATCTCAGGAACCGTAAGTGCCGACCATTTGCCCATAGAATTTGATCAATGACCTAACGAGCCTTAGATAGAGAAAACCGGTTCAGCCATCCTCGAGAAAATTGAGCGAATAGAACAAAAAACAGTGCATAAGCCATGCATTTCAAGGATAATCAATAATCCAGAAGTCGCCATCTTGGAGATTGATGCTGCTTAGAACATCATTTTCCTGCAAATACTATTATTATTATTATATCGTTTATTTATCCCCGGTTTTAACCTAATTCTGGTCGTTCACCGGGTTTGTAACAGTTTGGGGTCGGGATTTGGGGGTGGTTGGGAAGTATAAGGTGAGGGATTTATAGGGAAGGAGGAGTTTTTACATCGAGTCAGTACATTACATGTTATACATTTCATAGATTTGCTAAGCTTAAGGCAAAATATCTATTTTTATCTGTGTTGGTCTGGGTTTGATGAAACAGCTTCGGGCTGCGGGTAACATCCCCGGGGGCAGCACCCCCGGCGGATGGCCGCTTAGGTGCTGGGTCGGTGACGGGTGACTTTTCCGGGTGTCGGGCCGGGTTCCTTGTCCCGGTTCTGTTTTCTGGGGATGGTTGCGGGTGTTGGTCCGGTGGGAGCGGGGTCAAGCGATCGGTGATCCGGGTGGCCGGTTTCGCGCGAGTGGTGATTGGAACTTCGGTGAAGTCGGTGCAGTGTAAGAAGGGGCCGTGGTCGACGTTCCGGGGGGGTTTGCCCCACCCTCGCGGAAGGCCCACGGAGCAGTGTAGTTTCTCGGCTTTGTGTGCGGCAGCGGCCGGGTGGTCCGGGTGGTCCAGGTCGTGGATGCTGAGTTTTCGCCGAGATTCTGAGAGAGAAAGAAGGTGAGGAGAGATGGGGTAGTTGAGAGGGGTTTAGTTGAGAGGGGAAGATACTAAATTTGGTTTAGGAGGCGGGCGTCTTTAAGGAAAAGGATTAGGGTAGTTTCGGAGACGGGATCGTTGGAGAGGGCGTTGCGGATAGAGGAGCTAATGTTGTATTGGGATCTAAGGTTTTGGAATTCGGGACAGTAGGTGAGGATGTGCTCTACCGAGAGCCTGACTCCACAGTGTTGGCAGGAGGGAGGCCTGCCACGAGCGATACAATGGGCATGTGTAAGGCGGGTGTGGCCCACCCTAAGGCGGGACAAGGCTCTCTGTTCCGTCCGGCCTGCAAATACTGATCATTTTCATTCCATAACTTTCCAATAAATTATACATATTCAATAATACATATACACAAGGAAAACTTGTTTTACGTTCAAAATTCCAAATAACGTAATCTATTTTTTCATTGAAACTTCCAAATAACGTAAACTTTTTATGTTGAAAATTCCAAAAAACGTAAGCTATTTTTTACGTCACAATTCGATTTACGAACCCCCGATTATTAGGTAAATGAAGGTTTGGATGTAGTAGCTTTTAAACGAGCCTAAAATAGCTGAGATCGGTTCAGCCATCTCCGAGAAAATTGAATGTATAAAAGTACACATACACATATTCATACACACACACACATACATACACAGCCATGTTCCGACCTCGTCAAGCTGAGTGGAATTGTGTATAACACTAGGAAGCTTCCTGGCTCTGATCGAAAGTCAGTTTTCCCAGTAAATCTATATTCTTTCTTAAGAGAAAGGCAAAAATATTCTGCCGGTCAAATGACCGGTTGTGGTAAGAATCGGTATACGACACGTATTATTAAAAATATATAAATCACAAAAACATATAATATAGAATATTAACTATATATTAATTAGTTAGAAAAAGTCATGAAATGCATTTTCAATGCTAAACATCAAAACTGGTCATTTGACCGGTCATGGTATGTTTAGTGTTAAGCACATAAACTAGATTAAGGTTCTAATCGGTCATTTGGATATGTTTTTAGTTTAGTGCATCCACCATCATCTTTATTTTTATTTTTAGTATGGGAACCTTTAAAAAGTTTCGTTTTTAATGTAATTATGCTCGGTTGTGTCTTGCATACAATCTTATAATAATCATCCTTTATAAAGATTGATTTGACAAAAAAAAATTAATAATCTCTAACTCCATTGATTTTACTGTTTTCACATACAGGGTCATATGCCTAAAGTCCTTCATTCATAACTCGACAGTCTGAGTCCAGATAGGACATTTGTAGTACATATATTACAACTGAATCGCATTTGTGTCACGTGTCTAACACTAGCCGAGTCATTGGTGAAGCGGGATCCCATAACGTAAGCTCACGATCTCCGACAGGAAGCAGGAAGCGTCGGCATGTTTCCCTGGTTCTGCTCTTGCGTTAAACACCTCTACTGTGTCTTTCGCACTTTGCTCACGTTCGGCTTGTTGCTCTAATTAGTTCCGCTGTCATTGTTAGCAGTTGGCCGGTTTATCCCTACCTAGCCTTTCTGAATGATGAACCGCACTGGAGCGGTGCTAATCACAAGAAACTAACTCATTTGGTATTTCAAAACGAATCGCTCCAGTTGGTGCTGCTCCCTGGTGTACTTTTAACATCCGCTGACTGCGCTGTGATTGTTTCCAGCTACCCGAGGGCGAAAACAAACGACCACACCGGCTAATCACATTTCGTACTGCGGAACGCTTAGTTACTGGATCCTGAAAGGATCGCCGAACCAAGCCACCAGACTGACTGCAACTTTGTTCCCACCCAGTCGAGGTGGAACGCTACACGAAATGACTTTTCCCCTTTGAATGGCCCTTGAGCCTTCACTGCAGAGTCCGGACGAGAGACTCCTCCGGATATGTTGGCGTTGGTAGTGACACTGGTTCTGTTCGGTAAGAGTGGTGTGTTTTTGTCGGCCCTAAAGTGGCCCGTTGAAGGAAGGCAACTTGATAGTGCGGGATTAAAAAAAAAAAAGAGATCAAAAGAATTTAGCGGCAACGGTGCCGGCAACAACAACGACGTCAACCGAAGTGCCATGTTAAGGGCCGAAGTGGGCCAATGAAGTGTCTGCTGTTGTACTAAATTCAAATGACGGTCAAGTTGTTGAAAAATGTGCATTTTATTCAAATTACTGGTGCTGTGAGATTTTGCCGTTTTCGGCACCAAAGTGATTCAGAAGGGCTGGGCGCAAGAAAATTGTGCTAGTGGTTTTAGAATGTTGATGGAGAAACGATGCGAACGATGTGAACATTTTCCGCTGCTTTTCCTAGCACCTCAATTATAAAATGGTTAAATTTAAGATTTATAATTATTCAATCACGAGTCACGAATCGTTACACTTTCCAGTATGCCGATTGCGAAGTATCAATTTATGTCGTACGATTATGGTAACAGTTACGGGTAACGATTCTTGAATTCAATACTAATTGAAGAAGACCACAAATGGCGAATCAGAAATCTATGCATATCTTATTTCGAATCCCTTTTCATCAATAGAATTCGTTATCATCTTCACGTTACTGACCGTTCCTAACCAAACTACTTCCAGTGACCTGCTAAACCACAAACCAGCAAAGTCATTACTTTCGGCATCTAATCGTCCCAATCCGAGCGTGATTCAAGTTTATTACTAGCACACAACAGCTCAACAGTTAAACCTCAGATAAGTGCAGCAGTTCACCGCTCCGGTTCCAAGTTTCCTAGTTGTGTACAAGCACTTCGGCATCAGTACAGGCACGCTCTGGCTCTGCCGACTAAAGTATAGACACTTCGACAAACATCCCTGCTGCCGGTGGTTTTCCCCACCCAGCAAGACGTACATCATCACAACCGCAAACAGGCTCCGTAAAGTGGAAAGTGCATCCTGATCCTGTCTAAGAGTGTTACAACACGTGGACTTGAAAGTTTCAGAAACAACAGCCTCTTTGTGTTAGGTGGCAAAGGATCGCCAAGGTGCCAAGTGCGTGCCGAAACATCCAGCCGGGGATAAGAGAATGCCGGGTGTGGTGTTTCTCGTTTGTGTACCGACGGCAAATTATGAACGGGTACTAATTAATGGTAAGAAATACTTTGCAGTTTAATTTGCTTTTAAATGCTGCTACAAGCAACGATGGGTTACTTACTCTGGGGTTCACTCGACGGATAATATAAAGTAAACACATGATAAGTCCTTTACCGGGATAAAATGTTACGTTCACTGACTGTTGTGTTGGTGGAAAGTTTATAATCTACTGCAGTGTGGGATGCGGCCAACTAATTCTGTGCATTTGTGACGCCGGTAAAATTAATTTCTGGCATCTGCAATTTGAAAGTTGCACAATTAAGGTTGCCATACTCACCCGGAGGTGAGAGTGGGCGTGAATGAATTTCCTCCCATATTTCAAATAAACGTTTGAAAAAACGGATACTTTTTTTACGCTGCTGAAGATCTTAGTAACTGAACAAAGTCAGTTTATCACATTGTAAAACCTATTTTTAATGTGTCTCGTAACAGCCTTTGAAGAAGAGATTCTACTATTCATCGATGGTTGAGGGGCAATGGGTTCGTTGTTGGCGTTTTCATCAACCTCTTTCAAACTGGAAACCAATGGCTGATATTATGCAGCTTGAATCGAGATTCTTGGAACTACTGAAAATATTTGAGTGTTGAGAAAAATTCAAAATTTCGATAAAAAAATCACGGATCAGAAAACTCACTGAAGTAAAATTCACTACTGATTTTTTTTTCAAACGCTATTCTCACTGAAACTGATCTAACATGGCAGAAAAACAGTTGTGAAAAGTTCACTAGCGATCATTCTCTGTGATGATATTAAAGAAAATACTTCGTTCGTGGCAAATATCTGATATGATTCTCGAACGGAAGATTTTTGGAAATAAATTTTTGTAGCCGTTTTATCTCAACCATTTGCAGAATACATGATGAATAAATTCGTTGATGAACAAAAACTGAACCTTCCTAGAAATGTGCAGTGCGCGTAAGGTGGTTGATAAGTGGGTTGATAGTGGTGATATGTTCGAAATTTATTCATCAACACCGTGGGTGTAGAGTAATATCATCCAAAAATGCAACATCAAGTGCTGTGATTAATAATAGGTATAGTGATAATGAAAAAAAAAAAACAAGCAATCACAAAGCTATGCAGCAGATTAAAAATATTACAAAATTTAACATAAGTAACACCATTGAAACGCTGCGCCTGCTGTATGTTCGAGATATGCAAAATGTTGTGCTCCTGTTACTTCCATAAATCAAATTCGTGCTAAACAGCGTTTTATTGGGCTTAATAAAGGGTGATTTTTAGGAGGTATAGGATTTGATTAAAAAACACACAAAAAAATGAGAAAATTGATTGAATCTTTATTGGAAACGATAGAACGATCAATATAATTTAATGTTTGAAGATGATTTCATGCAAATGTTGGCCGCGGCTTTACTTTAGATGGCGAATGGCACACTCTCTTCAACATATCGGCCGGTATTTAACGAATAATGTCACCGGCCCATAATCCACACCAAACAGTGGCTTTTTTGGGATGCATTGGTAGCTTTTGCAATGCTTCCGGCTGGTCTTCGCTTCAGATGCGATAATTTTGCTTGTTGACGTATTAATTCAACCAGAAATGAGCTTCGTCGCTGAACACAATTTTTCGATAAAAAAGTGAATCTTCCTCTTACTTTGCCAGCACCCATTCATGATTAAATTATACGTCAAAAGACGATTCATGATTAAATTGTAGATCAAACTGAACAAGTTTGACAATGACACAATACACGATTGACGCGGGATCTATCAAAAACAGTGTTGCCAAAAAGATACCAGCAAAAAAATCATCCCAGCGGTGAAATAAACCAGCTGGAATAACAACAACCTTTCGTGGCAATAGTCACTATTTGGAATATGGAAGAAAATATTGTTGTTCATATTGACCACGCTACGTGCAACGAAAAGTTCTTATTTATCAGTTGCGAATTTATTCAGTAGAGATTCTTTTATTGATGAGATTCTTTTAATAATTAAATCTGGCACGATTTAATTATTAAAAGGTGTCGAACTGAATCGTAGTGGAAATTCAACTTTTTTTGAACTGATTTTCTCACGAGTGACAATGAAATGCACTTTTTCTGATCATAATTTTCCTAACACTGCGGTATTTGTGAACTTACAAGCTCTGCAAGTTAGAAGCATTTATCAAGTAGTTTTATAGGATTTGTAAAAAAATACCAC
The DNA here is from genome assembly GCF_030247185.1 of Malaya genurostris. Taxonomy (NCBI): domain Eukaryota; kingdom Metazoa; phylum Arthropoda; class Insecta; order Diptera; family Culicidae; genus Malaya; species Malaya genurostris. The sequence continues at coordinate 260,429,591 of NC_080571.1, forward strand.
CGTTTGTAATAAAATACTCATGCCATTGAATATTTTCTACTCATCGCGCTTTAGTTCCGAAATCGGAAGTAGGATTCGGATTAAGTGCTCTAGAAATTTTCAAAGAAGTGGTAGATCTTTCATTTAAATCTCAGTTTGTGGAAATAGGTTAAGCCGTTTCCGAGAAAATTGAGACAACATTTTTTTCATGATTTTCACATATTATACTGTAACTACGGAACCGGAGATCTGATTCAAATGAAATTCAATGGCATGCTATGTGACTATAAGACTTTTCATTTGAATCAAAGTTTGTGAAAATCGGCTCCGCCATCTCCGTGAAATGTGAGTAAAGACGGACGGACACAGCAAAGCAAAGCAAAGTCTTGGCATTACATTCCTTTTGTGGAATTTGACCTTTCTGTTTGAACAGACTTCGCAGCCGATTCTTAGTGTACAGAATCATTGCATGGCTAGTACTATGGATCCTACTGACACTAAAAATCCTTCCAGGTCGGGGCTCGAACATACGACAACTGGCTTGTAAGACCAGCGTCCTATGCATTGAACCACCAACCCGGGACAAGACAGAAACAGACATTTGCTCAATTCGTCGAGCTGAATCAAATGGCACATGACATTTGGTCTTCCAGGCCTTTGTTGATAAGTTGGTTTTCACAGTGATTGCATAGTTTTTCTTTATGAGAATGGCAAAAATGGCACTCAATTTTCTCTACCAATTTTCACAAACTGAAATAGAAGGTCTACCAACCCTATAAAATCCCACCGAATTTCATCCGAATGCGACTTCCAGTTCCGGAATTACAGGCTGATAAGTATGAAAATTTAATTTTATAGGGCGGGTTTTTATACATGACACCGAAAAGTCGAGTCAAATAGACGTATAATAGCCGTATAATTCTCCAATTGAAGTGGAAAAGAAGAAGTGGAAAAGAAGGCGATAAATAGATCGAATAATTAATCAGAACAAAAATTGAATTTACCGAGTCATCAGTTAGTGTTTACAGCGATTACAGAACTGTTTTTTAGTTTCAAACAGATCGAGTCAATATTGTTTGCCGAACGGTTTGTAGTCAATTCAATTATCGAACTATCGGTTTGTAGTCAATTCAATCACAGAACATTTAAAGACTATCCCAGAAAGTATGGACGCACTTTGATTTCGCTGTAAATAATTCACAAGTGTTAGATATTCAAATTTCATTCGATTCACTGATAATATTAGACTACAACAACAGAATATTATTCTCAACATTTGCTAATTAGCCATTGTAGACTAGCTGGCGCACCTTCTTGTGAACGTTCCTCATTAAATTCCGTACAGACTTCTTCGAATCATGGGTAGAAGTCGTTTTTGTAAACATTCCTTGATGTATATTTCGCTGTTCATTGAAGCAGTGGTGATGAAGAGTTTCGAAATCTTACCGCAGCTACAAATTGCTTGCCAGACCATAGCTTTCTTACCAAATTTTTCGACTTCAATCGACGTCTCAGTCTGGTTTAACACTTGCCCTTCTCGCACCGTATAATATTGTGGCCCCGGCAAGGATTTGTAATCGAGTTTCACGTAGGTTTCGTCGTCCATGATTATGCAGTTCAAATTTCAAGCAAGAATCGTATTGTGCAGCTTTCGAACCCTCGGCCTGATCGATGCTTCTTGTTTCGGACTACGTTTTGATTGTTTCTGCTTCTTATAGGTTCGAAGATTCAAACGTTCTTTAGCACGAAGAACATTTGACTTCAAAGTGGCCATGTTAAAACAAATTTGGAAAAAAATTAAAGTGTAGTGCACGACCGAGCACAATTACATTAAAAATTAAACAAATCTAAGGTTCCCACAATACATACAAAAAATAAAATGTTGGTGGATGCCCTAAACTGAAAACTTATTCAGGTAACATATTACAAACTTACTCTAGTTTAGGCGCATAGCTTGCGAATGAAAAAATTGACAATAAAATGCTTCCAGAATAATTGATACTATTTTGTTTTTGATACGTTCCCACAAATTTTTATTTTGTAAAGTTTTCGAAAAATATCCTTTAAATTACTAAAATGATCAATTTTAGATAGGAACAATCTCAAGATATAAACCTGGACAAATGAAACGATTTTATAGTGTATAAATTATTTTCGAGAAAAAGAAACTTATTAATTTTAGAAACAGTGAATCGATTCAAGAGAATATTTGATATATTTTCAAAATCAAAATCAACTGCTAATTTGTATTCAATATACTCAAGTGAACACGGCATCAACACACCGCACGCATACAAAAGTGACTATTCAGCGAGCGAATTTATGTAACTTTTAGTTTCGTCATCCACTCACTAGCCAAATACCTTCCTCGTTTACAGCCAGGGGTTGACTGAACAAAAAATGTGTTAGAGGATTTTTTTATTGATTCCGTTTTGTGCGATACTTCATATTGCGCAGATCGGACGAGATAATGATATCATTATGGCAAGCTGTGATTGGCTCATGGAATTATAGGTCAATTAAAACCAATTTTCCCATGGTGTGCTATTGAAATACTTAAACGACGTTGCCTCAAGCTTTGCGCAGTGGCGATATCGTAACCAATGAGGTACAACCGAGGTGCGATTATTGCTAGTTGAAAACTTAAACGACGTTGTTTCATACGTTTAAGTTAAATGTTTGTGGTATCAATTGGTAGTTAAGTTACATAAATCCATCAACAAATGACTGATTCAAAAGCGTTCAAAATTGTGATAGATTAGTTTTACATTTTTTAATTGACACCCGGCCCCGTTACAGTGAAAAGTAAGGCATTGTTAATGCAGAAATCGTTAATCATTTGCCGTTTTCTAATTCAAAGTAGTTAATACCTTTTTCAATGAGGAATGTACTTATTTAAATCAAGCACAAAGCAAAACGGTTCAACATCGTACTTTGGGAAATCAATCGCACTTTAATGTAAGAAACGAGGTCGAAAAATTGAGTCTTCATATTGTTCATGAATTCTTTATAGTGAAGATGGTAAAGTGCATTTTTTTATATAAAAGATATTTTTATTCAGGCCTATTTGCGTACAAGCTTTGCGTGGCTGATTGAGCCGATTTTTTAAATAATTTTTTTTTGAGTTGGATCTCGTTGTCACCCTTTTTCTAGGGGGAGAGGAGTTTCCATTTCCCTCCTGCGAGGATCTTCCACTTCTCTTTTTCGATAGAGAGAATCTCACCGTATTGGGACATAGTTTTGCGAATACATGAATCGGTGACGCTTGAGGGAGGATCATGCACACGCACTTCTACAGCACTATCTTCCATATATACTGGAATGTTGTACTTAATGTTCTCGTGCTCCACATAATGCACATTATTATTGTCTTTTGCGAATTGAATTGCATCCAACTCTTTATAAAACTGGATGTAAACAACATTATTTGTCTTATTGCATTGAAGTAAATGCACACGTTTAATGTCAAGATGCATTTGCTCCTTAAGCAAACCTTCAAGTTCTCGTATCGATGGTCGAATTTTGCACTGCCTGAAGTCAACAACAATTGTATTCTTTCGTGTCGACAGCAGCTTTTGTTCGTTTGGTTCACTCATTTCGAGGTCGTTCTATTGTTCACCACACAATACTGTACTTAGTTTCTTCTGTCCCGAACGTAAGCGGTTTTGTTTTATCGACTGGCTTGGATGAGATGTGAAAACGAACTAAATAAAGTGCATTTGACAACATGCTGTTGAAAATTTTCATTGCCAAATTCATAACCTCAATCATTTTGACCGGAAATGACGACAGTGATGACGCGTGTCATTGAGGAAAAGTTTGTTGAAAAGCAGGCACGAATGGTTGCGATTTAGAAATGACTCCCAACCTTTGTTAGCCGGCGTCTTAAGAGTCGCATGTGATTCGCGAGCCGACCTCTGGCATTGAAAATATCTTCGCATTTTGCATTCGCATTCCTAATGGTCCGTACCAACTAGAAGTGAACGCTGTTTAATCCCAATTAATCGGTAAAAAAAGGGGAAAAAAGTTTATGGACAGTGAGCCATTTTCGATAGGAGATTGTTACTTTTGAAAGAGGAAACTGTATGAAAGTAACGGGCAATCATTTATTTTAAATAACGGGGTTTTCTAGCCGAAATTGGAAATACGGCAAAATAAAATCTGTCAGTAGAATGTTTAAGAGATTATGTGACAGCTGTCGATTATAAGAATACATCATTACAAAAAATATCATCTTTGATGGTGCAATCAAAATAATTACTTGAACGAATATTTTTCCCATAAGTTTATTTAGACAAAGATTAACAACAATTACTCTTTTTGCTTCAATGCCAATGAAGCTGAATAAAATAATATAGCGGTTTTCGAACTTCTTGGGAAGCCGATCGTGTACAAGTAAACAAATTAAAATCGTCTATCTGGAATGTCAATTCTACTCTAGACTGTGCTTTTTCATCTAAACTCTTCTGCACTGCAACAATTACTAAAGTATCCCCCGGGCTGTTATACTTCGCTGAATTATCCTTTATGGACCAAGAAAATTCTCTTCCTATTGTTGACCCAACTCTGCATTAAATCTCAAAGTTATTAGCTTCGATAGTTTTCCACTTTCTTCCGTTTCCGTTTGGATCGGTTGGGATTAGCACGAAACTATCGCGTAGCAAAAAAATTCAACAAGATGATGATGAAACTTTTAATCCAGCTCGTAAAACTTGTTATCCACCAATTCTTTAATTGTCCTTGTATGTATTCTCTAAAACACTTCAAAGGTCGACGGAATCGGCAGGTCACCAATTTTCTATCCACCCAACAACCGATTTGATTTTCGAATCTAGCCGCTGCGTTTGATGATCATTTACAAATTTTCTCTGTCTCTTCATCGGCAGGATTGGATTTCGAAAATGGTCAATCGTTGCCGCCTCCGATTCCACCCCATCAGTCACCGAACGTTATCGCTTCCGGCGGTGGTGGCGGTGGCGGCGGTGGCGTTGGTGCTCACAATCTAAACCTAAACGTACCGGAAAATGCAGTGCAATCGAGTGAGCAGAGCGAAACTGCAAACGCAATTCTACGACTGGAAGTTGAGCTACGGGACAAACACGCAGTGCATCAGAATAATCGGCGGCCGGGTAAACCACGGCCACTGCAGGGAAGAGGACCGCCACCACCACCACCACCGTCGGCCATCAGCAGCCCATTCGCTGGTCAGGGCGGTGCTATCAAACCACGGAACGATAATTGCTTTGTTCCGATGGACAAGGTGAGAATTGGCGTTTATTGCGCTCGACGGTTGCGCTCGGTCCTTTTGCCAGTTGCGATGAGATTTATAAAAAAAAAGATCGCACCTTTTGTGCGCAATGCATCGAATTGATTGAATTAATTGGGGCACGAGTGTCGGTAGGGTTTATTGTATAGAACTGATAACATTTCCTGGTTGAACTATGGTAGCATGCAGAGCAGCATCAATTTTCAATGATTCAATTTAGTTCAAATTCTAATGCAATCTCGTTTAGGATTTTTCGTACCCCACACGTTCATAAAATATAAAGTTAGAAACTATTTGTCGCCATCCGAGCCAAACCGTTTCGAGATCTGAACAACCATTAATTTTCGACTATGTGACGCTCTCTCCGGCAGGTACTTGACGAGCTGCTGAAAAAGCTCGAGATTGAGCACGTACTCTGGCAACTGGATCGGTCCGGTCACTACCATCAGGTACTGTTCCCGTTGGCAGCCGGTGATCCGTGCGAGACAACCCTGCACTGTCTGACCGAGCTGGGCATTGGTTTACGGGCAAACTCCAACGTGAGGTGAGTATGTTTGATGCATTTTTGGCACCGCTTCGGGATTCCTACTTACATCCCATGTGTGTCGCATGATCTACGGTTAGAGCCTTGTTCTGCTCGGGGACCTGAGTTGCGATTGTCAAACCGTAATAGTGCCAGTAAATACTGGCAGCTGGGATGTTTGCATGTTTTATGTAGCGCAAGTGGTAAAGTAATTTTATCAAAATTATTGCGCATGAAGAGTTTATTGCGTTGAAGTATGCAGGTTTTTCGAACTCGGTACTTAGCACTTGTTTTAGCTGCGAAAATCTTTTCCTAACCATAGAATGTCATACATTCGAAAGGAGTAACTGTTCTCTTATTTTAAATTCCTTTTGAAATGGCTTCTTATAAATGTAGGATATAAAAGGATTTTTGCGACTGATGGGTGACTCACATACGAAAGGATTTACTCTTCAAAATCATCTAAGAGATTCTCGATTTACAATAGGGTGATAATAAAAACAAGATCTTCTCTAGGTTTGTAAAGGGACTCAAAAATAAAACTGGCTTTAATCCACCTAGTGGTGTAATGATGCCTTTCTCATATTACTCATAACATCATAAATATTGCTGTGGAGCTCGCAAAAACAACGGTTCATTGAATAGAAATAGGAAGGTTTTTTCGGACTTAATCTAACAAAATCTACAAATCCTGTTTACCACCCTTTAGTTCCGGAACCGGAAGAAGTATTCACAACAAATTTGGGAATTCTGTATGAAACTGTAAGACTTTTACTTTGAACTTATAAGTTTGGGAAAATTGATTTGCCCATCTTGAAGAAAAGTGAGTGGGATCCTTTTTGTAGATTTTAATGACTATTTCCAATGCTTCCGAAACCGGATTCAAATGACCAAAACAGCCGCAGTTGGTTCGATGGCCAGCAACAAATATGACCTACAGATTCACAATCTCATGCTCTACTTCGATTAAACTAATGAAACGAAATCTAACGAACGAAGCGAACCTGCGGTTTTGTTACTTTTGCCTATGAAAATCAAGCTAAACAACATGAATCAACAGCATGAAACTGGATACAGTAGTAGATTTATAATTGACATCACTACACCACCGGCACGACATTACTGTGAAAATTGCATTTGCATCGCGAAGCTTGGAATTCTGATATTTGTATGTTTTTGCCTTTAAAAGTCTATAAAATCACTGTGAAAACCGACTTTTGAACCGAGGCCTGTAGGGCCGAATATTATATACCATTCGACTCAGCTCGACGAACTGAGCAAATGTCTGTGTGTGTATGTATGTATGTATGTGTGTATGTGACAAATAATGTCATTCGATTTTCTCAAAGATTTTCATAAACTCAGATTCAAATGAAAGGTCTTACGGTCCCATAGATCGCTATTGAATTTTATCCCGATCCGACTTCCGGTTCCGGAATTTCAAGGTAATATGCGCAAACATATGAGAAAATGCACATTCAATTTTCTTGGAAATTTCTCAAACGATTTTTACAAATTAAGATGCATATGAAAGATCTTGAAATTCTTAGAAAAGTCTCCGAAAAGTTGATCTCGATCCGAAATCCGGTTCCGGTATTACAATGCGATTAGAAAAAATTTTCAATTTCAAGATTATTTTTTCACAAGCGATGGCGATACGAGGTCCATATTTTTATAAAATTTACTGATAAATTTATCTAGCTTGCAGATCTTGTTAGTTGGTCGATGTATAAATCTACATGCGGCAACTAGTGCACGGTTTGCGCTTCCGAATGCACCGGTAATAGTAAAGAAAGGCTCCAAAAACGGAACTCACTTCGATTTCTCAGCAACGGTTGAACCGATTTTCACAAATCATTATTTAAATTAAAGCTCTCAGTGTCTTTAAAAACACTATGCAATTTCATCTAGATCCGACTTCCTGTTCCGAAATAATAGGGCAATGAGTATCAAAACTTTCAAACTGTCATACTAAATTTTGCAAAATCGGTGCGCATCGGTACGTGTTGGTACGGGAGAAGAAGAAGAAGACGCTCCCACCCAGCACCCAGCTTGCTTTGATCAGTTTTGTATAGCGTGCAGGGTTGTCACATTTAAATCTATATTAACTTGACATAACTGTTTAGAGCAAATTCAGCAGCTGCAAGATTCATATGGGTGGTCTATAATGTAAATGAAACTGAAACAAACGTATCCACAGCAATCCGTATTAATTTTATTTATTCGACCAGTTCTACTGTTAAATTTAAAACTGGTATACATTGCCGTTCTATTTTTTCTATATTTGAAACACAAATAAAACGCTGTTGGGGCTGCCAGTTTATTTTGTTATAATTTCTAGATTCAAATTTTAAAACTGACATAAATTATGCATCTAGAACTAGAACACTCCTGAATATGCCTTTACAAATTGAAAAGGTGATGGTAGTTTACACCAAAGAATTTTTTTTATAAAAGATATTTTTATTCAGGCCTATTTGCGTACAAGATTTACGTGGCCGATTGAATTGAGTTAACAATAGTTGTATTCTTTAGCCTGAAGTCAACAATAATTGTATTCTTTTGTACCGGCGGTAGCTTTTGTTCGTTTGGTTCACTCATTTTCGAGGTCGTTCTATTGTTCACTACACAATACTGTACTTGGTTTCTTTCGTCCCGAACGTAAGCGGTTTTGTTTTATCGACTGACTTGGATGAGATGTGAAAGCGAACTGAAAATAAATTTTTTGATTTTATTCAAGTTTGAAAAAGAAAATCTTGCCGAATTTTCTAGTGATAAAAACATAAGTAATATGAGAAAGGCGTCATTACACCACTGGGTGGATTAAAAAAGGTTTTCAAATAAATTTCACTTCATTGACAATCACAATCGAAGTGAGTTCTATTTTTATAATTTTTCTTCACTACTTTTGTAGCTTCCGGAACAGGAAAAAGGGGGAGGGGGCAGTAGTGACGAATTGAGTTTTTATGCCCACAAACTAACAAGTACCTGTTTTTTACCATCACTCGTGGAAAAATGTTCACGAAGTTGGTAATTTTCCATTTATCACGCTTAAGTTTCGGAAACGGCAGTCGGATCCGGATAAAATATTTCAGAAATTTGTAGGAAACTGTAACACCTTTTATTTGAATCTTAGTTTGTGAAAATCGGCTAAGCCGTTTCCGAGAAAATCGAGTGCAAATTTTTTCTATAATTTTCACATATTACCCTGTAATTCCGGAACCGGAAGTCGAATCCTGATGAAATTTCGAAGTAGCTTTTGAGACAATGTCAGTTTTATTTTAAACTAAGTTTGTAAAAATCGGTTCAGCCATCTTCGAGAAAAGTGAGTTTGGTGAAAATAATGAAAGGCAGAATAGCCATTTTGGTTCTATGCACTATCACATATACGAAGAAAACAATATGGGGATACAATATTTGGATTAGTTTTGAGCATTCTAAATATTATTTCATTGTTTATTTTTCTATCTTCATAAACAGATTTTGATTGAAGGCCCATTAAACTTGAGTTCCGCCCGACAGTTTTAAAATAACTGTGAAATTTGTACCTTTCAGCAAGCTTGTAATTTCAAGTACTAAACTGCCTTTTTATTGTTGATAGGAAAGCATTCTGGATTCATTCAATGTTTATAATGTCGATGGTGACTAAGTTTCATCAAGTTTACTCGAAAACAAATTATTTTCATGTTATGTAATGATATGTTATTTCAGTATGTGATTACAACTTATTCTTAACCGATTTATCAACTGGTGGAAACTGTGTCTTTTTAGTCAGTCACGCAAGTGGTTAGATGTTACAATCACTCAAATTTCTGGTTGCAAACTAGTCACAAAAAGGCTAGCGTAACAAACATTGTAGTACGAAGACAGCAAAACGCAGAACAAAAATCCTCTTCATTTTACCAGAAACGGTTAGTATTGAAAATTTTCGATGGCAAATGAACGTCATTTATGTCAGTTACGTGGCCAATAACGTGGCAATATAAATGTTGTAATTTCATGTATTCTCGGACAGTTCATGTAAATGTAACTAAAAACGTCTAACGCCTCAAAATTTGCTGCTAAAGTGAAGTGGTACTATTTGTTTTTTTTTTTTGAAAGTGCATCCGTAGTATTAGGCTTATCAGCAGCATTCTTGAAAACGGCATCAAAAAAAAAATGTCTTAGTGCCCTGCGTTTCATTACTCGTTGGTGGTGCGTATTTTTGCAAGGTGTCGTTGCTAAACTGCCAGCACGATAAATCAAAAATGACAGTTTAGTTAAAACAAGAATCGATTAGTTGTACCAAATTTTAACCAATCAAATTCATAAAAACAACTAATATTTTAGTTGTTTTACGATCGCTGGCTTTTCCGTGAACAGGGTGCTCTATCTTGTCAGGTCCTATTAAAATATAAAGTAGCTCCGTCATTTTTCAGCCGATTTTGGATAATGAACAATATTGATATAGGGTATACAATGATATTCATTGACTATTTTATCAGAATACCATAGCGATCGAATGACCGCATTCATTAGACACTCAAAAAAGTGGGATTTGTTTGGGCAATTTGCATTATATTAAAAAACAAAACACTTCTATCCTACATCACTACGATTTCAGCACGCTTTTTTTTCGGCGTTAATCAATCCACGACTAAAATTGCACAGGCTGACGCTTCGAGTTGGTTTTTTAAAATCGTCAGAAAAAGGGCGGAGTTTTTCAACATTTCGATAGGCGACCCTCTCTTAGCATTTTCATACCGTTTTCGTTTACTGATCAGAGCAGTTCGAGAGCTGACCTAGAGTCGTCCAAACAACTTTTGATATGTTTGTTTTAGCAACATGACGTCGCTCTAGATCGGACTCCAATCGCGTAGTTTCGCTCTGAAAATTTTCTCGGAGCGCACGTTGCATCAATGCGAGTTTGCCTATTTTTTCTTTTTTTTTTTTGAGTTGTTGTTTAGGGCGTGTTCCACGTGTTCGTTTTACTCGGAGTCAGAGTCACCCGCGTGTAGGTTTAAAAACGAAAACAGTATCAGTTTTTCCATATTTAGCGGCAGACGACTACTGCCGAACTTGTATAACAAAAAGATCGTACTAGAGATGAGCAAAACAGTTCATTTCAAAGAACCGTTCATTGATGCAGAGTTGTATTCAAAGAACTTGTTCTCCAGAGCCGTTCGTTCGTTCTTTTCTTAGTTTGTAAAAGAGAACTTAGTTAAGTAAGGAGCAAAAATAGGTCCCATGAATTTGAACTACTGTTCCCGAAAAAATAACTATTGCTCATTCATTCTTTCACAAGAACTAGTTCTTTTGAACCGTTCGCGAACAAATTGTCCATCTCTAGATATTACGAAAAGATAGTGTTAATGATTAAACTTTTGCTTTAAAATGTTTTGAATGCTTAAGAAAGGAAGGCAGTGTTTTAGTCGGCTGAGGCGGTTTCTACTTTCCTCTATTTATATTTTCCGTATTGGCTTACAAACGCTAAGCTCTAAACAACTCAGCGCCTTCTATGTTTTACTTTATGAACCCTGAAAACGATGATATTAGCATACTATAGCACAGAGCAACGTAGGAATCGGGTATTAATTGCGGAAATAGAAACTTAAATGGTAATCAATTTGAACTGCTCTGCACTGATGAGTCAAAGACGAAACGTAAAAATAATGAAAACGGTTATGTGCCCTAGCACAAAATTTGGCTAACCCCTAAATGACCATACCTGCATCGGCCAGAAATAGTCGAAAACACGTTTTCGTTCGGCACGTCAGAAAAGACATTGCACTTCGTTGCAAAACAAAAAGTGTTCTGTAAGTAGCAGAAACTTTACGTCTGCTTAGCGGTTCAAATTGAACTGCCGAGTTTAGCACTAAGCAGTTCAATTTGAACTGCTCTGCACTGATGAGTCAAAGACGAAACGTAAAAATAATGAATATAATATTATTATGTCAAGCCATTGCTGAGAAAAGTGAGTGGGAATATAGAACCACTATTTCTGGTGCTTTTGGAATCGGAAACTGGGAGCCAGGATAGCCGAAATTGATTTGTTGAGTTGACTATTGATAGAAGCTACTGATTGGATTACTTTTGAGGCCAGATTAAAAGTTGTTTTACGTCTTTTGTTTCGCAGCTTTAAGTGGCGGTATCAAATTTTCAATACACTTTACTCTATAATTCCGGATCCGGAAGTCAGATCCGGATAAAATTTGGAAATTTTGTATGGGACCATGATACCTTTCATTTGAAAGTAAAATTGTTAAAATTATTCACGCCATCGTTGAGAGAAGAGCGGAAGTAACTTGCAATATGATTTTTTTTCACATTACCCAGTAATTGGAGAACCGTAAGTCAGATCAACATAAAATTCAGAAACATCATATCGAACAATTATACCTTTCATTTGAATTTAAGTTTGTGAGAATCGGTTTAGCCATCTCTAGGAAAAGTTAGTTATTTTCATTTTTGTTGTACATATCACCCTGTAATTCCGGAACCGGAAGTCGGATTTGAATAAAATTCAAGAACTTTGTATGACATTTTATTTGAATCTAAGTTCATGAAAATTTGTTCACCCATCTTTATCTAAAATAAGTGTTTCGTTTCGTTAACTTTTCGTCTGCTTAGCAGTTCAAGTTGAACTGTATAAGTTTGCACTAAGCAGTTCAATTTGAACTGCTCTGCACTGACGAGTCCGAGACGAAACGTAAAAAAAGTAATTTACATTTGTTTTCATTTGCGAAACTGATTATGAAGCTATGGATAAAAGTTAATTATTTAATCACTGCAATATTGTTTTATTGTTTTGAATTGGGCAAACTGTTATTTTAAATATTAAGCTATCAAAGAAGAAGTTATCGGAAATCGATTGGGCTCTCATCGATAGACAATATATTATATAAAACAAATGTTTCACATTTTAGGTGATTTTAAAATTGTGAAAAATTTAGGTAGAGAAATCGTCGCATTTATTTTTTATTTTTATTTTATTCTTGATATCAAAACCAACACTTAATTTTGACGCAAATAAACGAGTAGTACCTTTTCAAAAATGAAAAACTAACAGCTTAAACAAATTGCTGATTATTAACCAGATGTCCGATGAGGATTGATGGTTGGATTCTGCTTAGAAGTACCAACTCTAATATCCGGTCTGCTGTCAACTGCCATAGTTCACTAGCTCGAATAGCAATTTGCAAGCAACACGAAAGCAGATCCGCTGACCTGAATAGTGAAAATGGAATAGGGAGGAAGAACTGAATTGAACTAGTTGAGACTAAAATGAATAGCATTTGGTTTATCGTTCAACATTCCTGGTCCATTCCTAGTTTGAAAACTAAGCCGAACAAAAGTTCAGCACTTGTATCAGAGCATGTTTATCTAATTACTACGTATACACATTAAACTTTCTCCTGGCGATGAAATAACTACGCTCTTTCGAAGTGGGAGAGACACACGGGATGAGAAAAAGTTGGAAGCCCCTGCCGTAGAATAATCCTTAGAGCAGTGGAGAATTTATATCTACCAAGTGGCGCTAGCCTTTTGTACATCACGATAACATCGAAATCACGGTTGAGTTACTTCTAGGTGCAAAAAACAAAAAAAAAACAACTGTAAAAGAGAAACTAAGACGATCAAATATAGATAAAATATTGCTAGCACAAAACAGTTACAAAACAATACTTATCTCGTGAGTAGAAAAAAAAACTGGCTGCCATGCGAGGCAAGGTCATGACACGCGTATTATTGTTCCATTCCCGGGCGGTGTAAAAACCACGTTTCCAGACCTATAAACCACGACTATGCATATTTATTTTTTTGTTTTTTTTTTCTTTTTTCAACAGTGTACTACCATGCAGTGTTTGCTACGATGGATCTTCGACGGATGCCGGTGCGAATGAGGATGAATATGGGTTTGTATGATTTTCATTTCATAACCTACTCCTTTTCGAAATCGGGTTTCTTTAATGGATGGAGGCGACGTGGAACGTGATTTATTGCATATGTTTTCCAAAATGATGTTTGTCAAACGAACATAGGGTGACTGTTTCTCAGTTTTTCGAATCATGCGAAAGCCACATTTCGAATTCGAGAAAAAATTTTGTTTACAAGCTTAAAATTGTGTGTTAAGAAATTCTGTTATAGATTCACTTATTCTAATGGAAAAATTGGCTAGTTCTTCGGGATGAATTTATCGGTTCATAGAAATATTATTGAATCTATTTGATACTGAAAAAGTAAAATTTGACTTTGAGAGAGTAATGAGTTTCTTATTGTAAATATCTATTGTTTTTCGATTATAAAGATTTTAACCTTAGGGTCATTTGCCTTTTCGGGCCAGAAAAGCTTTCTGACCCTATGTGCAGAGCTGGGAACCGAACCCAGGCGGGCTCACGCTATACCCTTAATACCTTTTGTTGTATTTAGTGAAGAACATAGTTTTTACACACTAGTTCTGGATTAAAATGAATCGTTATCATAATAAGATAATAATCACAAACACCTCAGATTTAAAGAGAAAGAAAAGTGTGGTAAAGAGGAAAACTCATCATGCGAGCTGGCATTTCTCATGCACGGACGACGAGGTCCGAAAGCAGAAATTTATAACAATAGTTGTAATAAATTAGATAGCAAATTTAACACAGCAAAACTATATCACAGCTAATATTTAGCATCGTTTCAAACCAAAATTGTTGACTGATTTTTTTTTATTAAATGAATAAATTATTTAGTGATCTGATATTTTCTTTTAGTTTTTTGAAATTCTGATCATTATATTTCGATGTAAAGCAACGGAAAAAGTCATTTTTTCAATTAATGAACTTTATCATGAGTCTTTCAAATGAAAATAAAACATCATAACTATTTTGTTATTATATTGTTATCATAAGTTTTAACTTTCAACTGTTTTCATTTGTTAAATATCTCAAAATGACACAAATTTTTATACATATCAACTGTTAATATATTTGTGTTATGAGCATCTGATCGGGCTGCTTATGCACAAAAGGTAAAAATTTAATGCATTTTAACCCCACTGCGCAGGCAGGACATTCAATCCAGGAATATCGAAATGACATCCACCATAAGGATGTCATTTTGGTAGATCCAGGTCTATAATAAAGTCTAGTAGAATCCTAGTTCAGAAACTAGGCTTATAACCCAGAGTTTAGAATCGAGGTCCATAATGCAGGTTCAGAATTAAGAGAATTAAGATTCAAAATTCACGACTGCGCATTCGAGGAAGATTCCGTCAACATTTTGAAACATCAAAAGCACAGTTTTGGTACACTCTGTTTTAATCGAACTCGATCCCGGTTGAGAGTAAAAGTGGACTCTCGATATTGAGAAGTATTTCTTCCCTAATAATACCAATTAAACTAATGGCGTTTTTCATTGAAAAACACTGGTGGCGTGGATTGCTCTGGTTTTGCACTTTCGAGCAGAAATCGCAATGAAACACCGTCAGAATGTTGCATTTCTGCTCGAAAGTGCAAGATTAGGGCAATCAACGCCAACAGTGTTTTTAATGAAAAACGGTATAACTGTCCCCAATTTGGCGCGAATAATTATCTAAACAAGAACAACTCCACGTTGGGGAGATTACACTATACAGGTGTCAATCTTGCAATGTTCTCATTGAAAGCATATTGAAATACTATTATTTTGATTACATTGAATGATTTTTCTTATCAGAGAACTCTCTGGTTAGTAGTAGTGTTAAATGTGCTACTTCGTGCATAGAAATTGAAAGCCAATGCAAAATTTGAACTAAATCAGACCTAGGTCTGTGGTGTCACATTGCGCTCAAAATTGAGATTTTCAATCTTGAAAAATCACACAAGGATGGAAGGGGAGGATTCAGAATCGGGTTTTCAGAGCCAGATGTCTTAGTAATGTGTGAAATTTCGAGATCAGCAGTCCTGAATCAAGTTCATACGTCAGCATACCAACAAGTTTTGCCAACTAAAAGAATTTGTCGGTTAGTTTGATGGGATCTGTAGTTATTTTTGCATCATTCGTGAAAAAATACTCAAAATAGTTTGAAAATTTTATACTTATCGCGCTCTAGTTCCGAACATGGCAGTCAGATCCGGATGAAATGCTCTATAAATTTTTAAATAACTTCAAGACCTTTCGTTTGCATCTTAGTTTATGAACATCATTTGAGCCGTTTCCGGGCAACCTGAGTACACATTTTTTCCGTAATTGTCACATATTGTCATAAAACTTCGGAATCGGAAGTCGGATCCAAACGAAATTCAATAGCAAGCTATGGGACCATAAGACGTTTCAATCTCAGTTGGTGCAAATCGGTTCAGCCATCTCCGAGAGAAGTGAGTGCATATTTTTGTTACATACATACACACATACACACACCAGAAATTTGATCAATTCGTCGAGCTGAATCGAATGGTATGTGACATTCGGCCCTCTTCGGAAAAAAGTCGGTTTTCACACTGATTGCATAGACTTTCCATGTGAGAAAAAAAATTTAGACATCAGTTTCGAAGATTTATTTTGTAAAATACCACTATGACTAATGCTCTATATATGACTAATCCTATATGACTAATGCTCGTATCCGTACTGTATTTAACATTAGCATCTTTTGATGTAAAAAGTCATTAGGATGGTCCATTTTTGAATTTAAATCTGAATTCTAACTTTCCTAAATAATTTTAAAATTTCACTTCACAGCAAAGCTTTAGAAAACTTTATTTTTTCTAAAGAGGCCATCTTCCTACCTCTGATTGTTTTTTTGTCAAAAACTAGTTAACCTTCCAATATAAATATTGAAAAGATACCAAATTGATAAAGACTAATCTCATACGGTCTTTGAAAGGTCATAAAATAAGTAAAGTTTGAAAATATAACAAACATTTGAAAATATAACAAACATATGAAATTCGAATTCTTAATTGACACCCGTGAAAGAAGGCATTTTTAATGCCAAAAATAGAAGACGTTCATAACATTTAAAATGTTAGGTTTTTGCAATAACTTAGATGATTTGGACCTAATGTATTCAAAACTACAATCCACTATTATCTTATGTTTCGTTTTGAATATTTACGATGCCAAAATTGTAATAATGATTTTCAAATCAATCGCCTTTTCGCCGCCAGTGAAAAAATTCAATTTGTTGTGCAAAAAATCTATTATCAAATGATGCTGTCATCTCTATATTATACACTCCTAGGAAAAAATTAGAAATTTACGCTTAGCGTAAATTGAAGTATGTCGTGATTTCTTAGGTGATGACATAATGTGACGTCTATTAACATGTATAGATCATGATTTTTGTATCTGTATCGATCTAAACTTCAGCTATATCAACTGAAGTTTCAAATATGGCTTATTTTTGTATGCTTTTGTATTGTGAATTTAATTGAATTACGACACTCATTTTATGTGCATCTATAAAGACGTAAATTTACACGTTTTTTTCCTTTCTCGTACAGAAAGGCTATCCAATTCCTGTGCAAACCGATTTTTCGATTCAGCGAAATCAAAAATTGCGGAATTGATTTTCTAAAACTCAGATTCAAATGAAAGGTCTAACGGACCCATAGATTTCTTTTCAATTTTATCCCTATCCGACTTTCGGTTCCGGAATTTCAAGGTGCACTAAATAAAATTTAAAAAATTATTCGCACACTTTTCTCCGAAATGGAGAAAGTTCTTATGGTTTCATAGCTTGCTATTGAAATTCATTCTTATCCGATTTCCGGTTCCGGGATTGCAAGGTAATATGTGCAATACAAGCTAGGAAGCAAATAAAAGGTCTTGAAGTTCTTCAAAAAGTCCCTGAAAAGTCGATCCGGATCCGACTTCCGGTTGTGGTAGTAAAGCGCGATAAGGGAAAATTTTTTTAATTCCATTAATATTTTTCACAAATTATGGCGAACCACGGTGCAACCTTTTACAAAACTTTCTGGTAAATTCATCCTGTTTGTAGATCTGATTATTTAGTGGATCTATAAACCTACTTTGGCACTACTAGTTCCCACACGGAGAACCCTTCGATCATAAAATTGCGATATCGCAGTTTTTGATTTTTGCGATAGTTGATTTAACTAATTTCGTTTTGATTCAACCAATATGGTTTTTGATTTGCATATATTCAAGTAGTTGAAAAATATGTTGCTTTGAATGCTGTCAAATGCCGGAGACAGTTGAAAGCAAAACAATAATCGCAATGCGAAATCAACAACTCTTTTAGTTGAAATCTGTTCGCGTCGCTTCAAAATGTTAATGAAAATAACATCGATGGTTAAAGCGTTTGGTGAAATTGTGTTTATTCGATTTGAGAAATTTATGATAAGAAGTGGTGTTGTGATAAAGTTAACCTTGTTCAAGATGAAAAAGATTTGGAGACAAATTAGAAAATGTTAATGAATGATCATCTCGTAATTTTTCAGGTATGCGCAAAAATGTTATGCTTCAAATCATTGCGATCATTGATTTACTTCCAGCAGACTGTTTTACTTCCAGCTGTTTGATACTGATGATGATGTTCATGCATTAGCAATAAAACGCTTTTTGACATGAATTTAATTTATAAAAGTAACAGTAGGGTTCCAAACACACAGAACGCGCTGCGAAATTCCAATTCCCAGCGGTTGATGCACCCAAGCTTATATAAATTGACTAAAATTATCAGTGCATAACTTTAGTTCAACCGTTTGAAGGCATCATCTTTCAATACACATTTTAGGTAAATTTAACACTTTCGCTAATTTACTCGCCCCTCCGGGCACTTATGCTGATTAAAAACGTTTTTCTACATCAATCATTTCCGATCGAATCAGAAGTATTTTTTTAGAATTTAGATCTTTTCTGATCTCGACTTGACATGATCATGATCATACAAAAATCAAAATCACTTAGAGATCAGAACAGTTCTGATTTCGTAATGATAATTTATTTCTTGGTTAAGATCACTTGAAATCAGCAGTGATTGGTGGTTCCCAGCCCTAATAG
Organism: Malaya genurostris; assembly: GCF_030247185.1. Lineage (NCBI taxonomy): Eukaryota > Metazoa > Arthropoda > Insecta > Diptera > Culicidae > Malaya > Malaya genurostris. The sequence goes on from NC_080571.1 coordinate 260,448,328, forward strand.
TACATGTCAATATAAAATACTGTTTATATTTTAACAACGATATTTATTTTATGAATATCAACATACCGAACTTATTTCAAGTAGATCATGACGTGTATCAGTAAGTATATTTTGATTATTTTCGCAAATCAATAACATTGTTCGAGTTGATTCAACTATTTGCAGTGTCTAAAACAAATAAAACCGATTTATTTTTCAACTAACAGAATTTTGTTTCAATAACAACACTAGTTATTTCAACTAAAATATTTGGTGAAATTGAAAGGTATGTGTCCTCACTAATTGACAGCATTTTTTTCAAACAGTTGAATTTGTTGTTTCAACCATCGTTTCTTCTAATCGAAAAACAAAAATGACAGTTTAGTTAAAACAACAATCGATTAGTTGTACTAGGGGCTGGGGTCTACTAGGAGATTGATAGTACCTATTAGCTCTCTCCGGACTGTACCAGCCTAGATGCCGTGTGGAATCCGGCGGAAAAAAATGAACCAAGAATAGATCCACTGGGTTCCTGCTTGCATGTCGTGCAGGAGTTTCTTTTTCCTTTCAGTTATAGGTGTTTTGAATACATAGTAAAAACGTGATTAATCCACCTAGCAGTGAGATGATACCTTTTTTTATCAATACGCATGTGTTTTTGCATGGATATTCTTAGGTGTTTTAGTTCTCATGACATTATTTTAATTATCGTCGTTTCAAACGGCAAATTGAGATTTTATTCACTCATTACCCTGTAATGCCGAAACTGCAAAACATATCGAATTTCAATCTTAGCGTGCGACAATCGATTGAACATTCCATGAGATGTCGAAATAAGTTCCACTTTAGAGTTTTTCGTCATTATTTATGGTACTTCCAGAGCCGGTATTCAGGAATTAGCATAGCCCAAAATGATTCGAATGGGCATAAATTATTACGCCAAACAATTTACATGAAATTTATAAACTCATCATCTGTAATTCCAGAATCGGATAAAATTCACCAATTTTGTATGGGACCTTAAGTCCTGTAATATTTGTTTTTGAAGTTCGATTTGGTCTTTTTTGAGAAAATGATTGAGCTTTGAGAATCGATTCGATACTGGAACCGGAATTCTAAAGTCGGTGTAGCCGAAATCAGTTAAATTCACCTGAGCAGTGTGTAGACATCTTTGAGAAATTGTAGTGCGAATTAAAATTTGGGGGTACATTCCGAATCCAAAAACGAATACCGCTCAAACTGAAATGAATTTATTTGGTAATCGACTATCCAAATCTGCAAACCCGATAAACCTGATTAATTTATGTGAAATGGACATTTTTATACTAATCACCCTGCATTTTCAAAACCAGAAGTCGGATCTGACTAAAAAGTAAGAGGTTTTAAAGGATTTTAAGACCTCTCATTTGAATCATAGATGATTCTTAGATTTCATTTGAATCTTAGATCGGTTCAGCCATCTACGAGAAAAATTAATTGCATTATTTTAATTTCGATTCACATGTCATCCTGTGGTTCCGCAATCAGAAGTCGGATCCAAACGTAATTCAGGAACCTTGTTTGGGAGTATACGACTTTTCATATGAATCTGAGTTTGTAGAAAACGGTTCAATCATCTCCGAGAAAATTGAGTGAAATTATTTGTCACACACGCATTTGCTGATCTCGACGAACTGAGCAAATGTCTGTGTGTGTGTGTATGTATGTGTGTGTGTCTGTATGTGTGTTGTCAACTAAGAGGTCGAGATCTCAGAGATGGCTGGACCGATTTTGATCAAACTAGTCGCAAATGAAAGGTCTCCCCGTCACCCAGAACGCTATTGAATGGTTTTGAGATCGGATGTTTACTTTTTGAGTTATACGAAGTTTTATGTCAAAATTTTCAGTTTTTTGACAGTATCTGTCACATTTGACCTTGAAAACAGAATATGTTTCCAGACTTAGATTTCGCTCGGTAATACCTATCCAACAAGCCATAGATTGTTAAAATCCGTCCATTTTTAACGGAGATATCGATATTTTTGTGTAAGCCTTATTCCAGTAGAAGGAATTTTGAGCGCTGTATGAAAAAGCAATGCTTGGGAGCAACATGAAACACATTTTGTACATGTTGCTCCCTCCGGGCCTCGGAAAATTTTTCGAAAGTTTGAGCGAATTCTATACCTATTTTTTATATATATAAAAAAAGGTAAAAACACTTGATATTAATATTTCAAACAGTAAATTAATATTTTTCTCGGTAGCCGGCTGCCCAGATCAACTAATATAACCAAATAATAATTTCAATAAATAATTAAAATAATAAAGCGGAAATAATAAAGAATCAAGACGCGTGTGAAATCTGTTGACCTTTGTTTGGTGATTTAAAATTATTTTATAATATCTGTTTAGAATATTTCAATGCAATGAATCTACTTTTTTGTTTAAATCCTATTCGCTCGTTTATTTTGTATCACGTAGTTTCATTTATAAAAACCTACTTAATCCACCAAGCAGTGAGATGATACCTTTTTTTATCAATCCACATGTGTTTTTTTTTTGCATGACTAAAAAAACGCGCAAGGTAGATGCATAAACGAGTGACTGCATACTCGACAGCCGGCTGTCCGGAGTTTTTTCAATTTCGGAGATTGACTGTTTCGTGCATTATATTGCCAGCACAAAGTAACACATAAAACGATAATACTTTAAAACATTCTTGGTAGCCGGCTACCCAGAGCAATAAACACATGATAACATTATTAAAACATTTACTAACAAAGTATCCTCTCCTGTGATGCATGTGGGAATGCAGAGGATTCCTCGGTTCTTAGTAGCAACATGCATTGAACTAACAATCCTTTCCCTCCCAAGTAGATCTGCATTCGGACGTGGCCGGCGTCGGTATTGATCAGCATACATGGTTCAATACAGTTTGCACAGTGTGAAACAATGCGTTATTCCCAAACATGTTACTTCAAAAAATCATTTTGCAATCTCAATTGGTCCAGATCAATAACGGAGTAGCAACACACGGGCGGTCTCTAATGCTAATGCTAATGCTAATGCTAACAACAATCGATTAGTTGTACCAAATTTTAACCAATCGGATTCAGAAAACCAGCTAATATTCTGGTTGAAATGGGATCGCGGGTGGTTCCGTGCAGTTTCTGGTTACAAAAAGCACCGATAATATTCAAGAAAAGCGTCAAAAACAGGAACTCGCTTCGATTTCTCAGCAACGGTAAACCGATTTTCATAAATCTTGATTCAAATTAGGGCTCTGATTGTCCTTAAAGATACTGCGCAATTTCATCCAGATCCGATTTCCGTTTCCGAAATTATAGGTCGATGAGTGTCAAAACTTTCAATCCGTCATACAGAATGACGATGCAATACCGGTACGCATCGTTATGTGCTGCTTAGGAAGAAGAAAACACAACCACCTTTGCGAACGAAGCATACAGCGTGCTTTGTTCAATTTCGTTAAGCGTTTACGGAAGAACGAAAACTTACACCGTTTCCAAAACACAACCGAATTCATCGGCACCAATGAGCACGTGTTTCCAATCGTGTAGAAGAAATCTCAACGCTAGTGCTTGCACAAATGTCGATTTCACAGGAAATGTTGATGAAAAAAGCATCATTACACTACTAGCTGGATTAAAACAGTTTTGTTCTATGTAAATAAATGTGTTTTTGTTATTATATTACACATCAATATTCTTGGGAATATTATTCCTTGCTAATCGAATTTCACACAATCTAAGCTCTAGTTAGTTAAACTCTTAATAGTGTTAATTAATCATGAAAAATACTTATTCGCACGTCTCAGTCGTACTGCGTAACGCAGATGCACAGCATAATAAACCCATCAACAAGATGCACGATTCTTGCCACCGACTGTCGTGAGCTCGTTAAGGAAAACTACAAACAACCACACCGGCCACCAGCAGCCGAGCTGAGCACATTTCCACTTTGTGGAAAAAATGCGACAACGAATGAAATGAATATTTCCAGCACGACCCGAGATGCACCTGCACCTCCAGATGCATGTTATTATAATAGAATTTTTTGCCTGCTACCAACCACAGCCTCCCAGTTGCCAGCCGCTGTCGCAGCTGTAGCACAAAATCAACTTCATAAAGCCACGATTTTTGTTCCGTGGTGAATATTATAGAGATTCTTTGCAACTGCGTTCTGTTTGCGGTAATGAGGTTTACCGGGGTGACTTATTGCTTGCACGTTGCTCGGTACCACGGTGTCAGGCATAGGAACAAAAAAAAAACAGACGAGTTCACTAGGTGGAACAAGGCAGCACTGCACCGATGATATATTGTAACGTACACATAAGAGTGTAAAAGACAGTCAGTAGCCAGCCCACTCGCCCACACTGTGGGTCTGCCAGTGAACGCAAACAAAACATACACCGGGGCTTTTGCACCGGTTCGCAAACGGAATAATGAGCAGGAATCTCATTAACTCTCGAGGAAGGTTATTTTCTGATAGCACGTGACATTGAGAGAGAGAGGGAGAGAAAAAAATGTTTGCACAGTTGGATGTTTTCAGGTTTCAAGGTCATTTGTGTCGGCACCAGCAGCTTTTGTAGAATTGGAGCTGAACTAACCTTAACTTTGCTATGAATTCTTGCTTCTGGATTTATTTTCTAGCGCTAGATAGAACTTAATTACCTATTTAACTGTGGGAGTCCGGGGAAATATGTTCGTTGAATCATCTATTTCTTATTGAAAACATTGATATATAACGTACGACTGATACTTCAAAAAACGAGTTTTAAATAAAAATCGCGGTGAGCGATATTCCAGTGCACCATGATGGAAAACTACTAGACGAAAATGATTCAAATGGAAATTTTCCAGCGTTCAGTCATCGGAATCGCAAGTTATATTGATTTCAAGTGGGATGTATTTCTCAGTAAAAGTCAGTCTTACACAGGAAAATGTTTATCCGCTTGCGATTTGAGTGCTAAAATTTGAAAAAAAAACAAAACTACTCTATGCATTTATTCGCTCATTGCCTGTGTATATAAGATATGCGAGTATCATTGCAAGTTTGATATTTGAAGGATCTCTCAGTATTGGAATCTACATGAGGATTATCTCTCGTTAGATCACTTATTAGTTTGTGAGAGCCATTCAAACAAAATAAGCCGAACGGCATTCTGAAACTAGCATTCGACTTATCCACTGACTCTGATTGTGTGTGTGTGTGTGTGTGCTTTTGAATTGCAGGGACGAAAGCGGCGAGCAAAATTCCAAGTGGGAAAACTTTGTAGATTCGATCCGATCGAAGCTTACGGTGAAACAGGTTGTGGACGGAGTTCGAGCCGGCGGTTCGTTATCCTTCGACTATCTACTGCTTATCGTTACGGCCGAGTAAGTACCTGCTCATTATGCATAACGATTTGGTTCTGTTCCATTAGGTTCCATTCACCAGTCGGTCCGGGCCTTCCGGCCGATCCGACACCGGCGTCGGAACCGTGAAATTGCTCTAATTGATTTTCACCTTCCGCGCCGTCATTCCAACGGATGTAAACGATGTAATGAACTTTCAGCTCGCTGGCCGCTCTTGGATTGGTGGAAAACAACGCCCCGAACATCGTTGCCGCCATGTTGGTGTCACCCTTGATGGGTCCGGTTATGTCAATTACCTTCGGAGCGATTATCGCCGATCGGGAGCTGGTGGTAAGTGGCATGCTAGTTAGATTGTTTTAACGAAAAATTCACTTTCATGAAATATTTTAGATTGGCTTGTTCATAAGAAAACCGAGGAGAATGGTTTCCACTGAACTTTGCAGACTTTTCTTTTTGATAACTTTAATCGGTTTCTCGTTTCATAATTAGTTGGATAATTCGTTTTCAACATTCTCGACTAATTGGCACCTTCGGTCATTTTAAATTAGCATCGCATCGATTGCTGTCGTGAATTGAATTCCCTATGAATCATTGAACTGCTTTGATCTTCACTACCACCGAGTTCAACGATGGCTTATCAGTTAACAGTTTCACGGAATAGCGATGATGACCTCATCGACTCACCGTTTCCAACATGTAAAATGTGCACTCTGAAAAGCGCCACCGTTGGGAACATTTTTCTGCATCACGGGAACTATTCCCGAGCCAGAGGATTGAAGTGCAACTTTATGAACTCCAGTCGCGTTTTGTGCAATTGAATGCGACCGCCGCACCACTACCGAAACGAGGCGATAAAAGTTTCCGTAACGCAGCTAGTAAATTAAAATTAAAACCTTTTCGTTTGTTGGCACTTCTCCGAATGCCACAGATTTAGTGTTGAGGGAGATTCCAGTGGTGAATAGCACTGAATAAATGTGATGAATGGAAGTGGTTGTTCTGAGAGCTAAGATATTTTATGCATTTTTGCTCTGCCAATGTTACTTTCGATATAGAATTTGTTTTTTTTGTCATATAAGAAGGAGAAAGTTTTTTTTGTCAATACGCAAATTGGCTCCAAGAGAAAAATTTGAATTAATTAGAATTCTAGACAAGATCTTCTCAGATAACCAAAAGTTCGGATTAACGGGAATCATTTGGCTTATTGGGGTCAGCTAAAGACTGTCCCAGAGAGTATGGACGCACTTTGATTTCGCTGTAAATAATTCACAAGTGTTAGATATTCAAATTCTATTCGATATACAGATAATATTAGACTACAACAACAGAATATCATTCTCAACATTTGCTACTTAGCCATTGTAGACTAGCTGGCGCACTTTCTTACGAACGTTCCTCATTAAATTCCGTACAGACTTCTTGGTGACAAGTTTTGACACTTTTATCAAATCTTTTTCGAACTGTTGAATAGTTTCGGCTGCCGAGACATGTTTCCTAAGATGTGCCTTCGTAAATGCTCCAAATTCCTGAATTGGTCGAAGTTGTGGGAAATTTGGTGGATTCATGTCTTTTGGGACGAAAGTGACATTTTTGGTAGTATACCATTCTACCGTTGATTTCGAGTAGTGGCAAGAAGCAAGATCTCGCCAGAAAACAACAGGATCCTTGTGACTTCGAATCATGGGTAGCAGTCGATTTTATAAACATTCCTTGATGTATATTTCGCTGTTCATTGAAGCAGTGGTGATGAAGGGTTTCGAAAGCTTACCGCAGCTGCAAATTGCTTGCCAGACCATAGCTTACCATTCTTATCAAATTTTTCGACTTCAATCGTTGTCTCGGACTGGTTTAACACTTGCCCTTCTCGCACCGTATAATATTGTGGTCCCGGCAAGGATTTGTAATCGAGTTTCACGTCCAGGATTATGCAGTTCAAATTTTCAGCAAGAATCGTATTGTACAGCTTTCGAAACCTCGGCCTGATCGATGGTTCTTGTTTCGGACTACGTTTTGGTTGTTTCTGCTTCTTATAGGTTCGAAGCTTCAAACGTTCTTTAGCACGAATAATATTTGAATTCGAAGTGCCCACTTTTTTGGCCACATCCCGAACTGAAACCTCCTTCTTTTGCTCGAACGCCTTTAGTATACGTTTATCCAACTGAGAGTTAGCAGGACCTTTTTTTCGACCCGTTTTCGGTTTATCCTCAAAAGTGTTATCCTTGCCGAACCTCCTAATTGCATTTCGCACGGCTTTTTCACTTACTCCTTCCATTTTTGCTATCTTTCTCAGTGACAGTCCGCGTTCTGTGCACCATTTGTACACAATTTTTCGACGTTGTTCTGCTGAAAGTCCACGCATTTCGGAACAAACTAATGAAAACGAATAAACAACTGCACAAGTGGTTAGAGAAGAGTGTAAACAACAGGACGCAGCCATAAAAATTGACAGATTCTGAACCATTGCGAAATGGCAGCGGTTTTTGGTTGCGTCCATACTTTCTGGGACAGTCTTTAGTGTGTCAGATAAAAAAACGATTTCATCATTTTTTCAAATATTATGTTCAAAACATGTATACATGACATGAGAGAATGAATTTGTTCGAAATGTGAATTGGTTTAAAATTTTCAGGCGCTAGAACGTACAGTTAATCGGAGCGTGCTTAACCCGCACAAATTTTGAATGCGTTTTTCTCAAAATGCGATTTTTCATTTGATTGTTTCTGCTGCAGTTTCGACAGCGTGTACAGCACATTTGCAGCTTCAGGATTGCTTCGTTATGGCAAAAAAAGAAAACACGGAACGACAGAAATAAATTTGTTGAAATTCAAAATTTACTTTGCTGATAAAAACTCTTGTTTTTAGAGAATGTGTTTAGTTGTCGAATATCCTGGACACAAATCAGCAAAATTTCAATCTAACATGAAATTCTCATTGCCAACTAATTTTGAGATTAAAATAAAAAAAAATTGACTATCTATTTGTCACCATCACTGCTGAAAGACAGCACAATGAAAACAAAAATGAACACTTTTGAAAAATCATTAATTTTTTTCCTGTATTTTCTTAAAGTAAAACATTTCAAGAATATTCTGAGAAATTTTCAAGCCTATCGGAACCAAACTCATCAAGTTATGGGCCTTTATCTTTGCTTATCTCATACTGCGAGGAAGTAAGAGCTCGGCACACAGGCCCAATACTATTGCTTAGATTGACTAAAAAACTTGACAAAACATTCTTGAAATGTTTCATTACAATAAATTATAGAAGAAAAATTTGATTTTTTTGAAAATATTAGACCCATTAGCAATAAATTGTTTCCATTGATTTTATAGACAAAAAACTTAAAGCGCGTTTCTTTCGAAAGCAGGTTTTTAAAGTCCGTGTCCATCATCATTCAAAAACTACTGCACCAATTTTGTTCGAATTTTGCACACGCTTTCTACATATAAAAAATCAGACCCCAAAGTTTTCCTTTTCGTTGTTTGTTACTTTGGAGAGGTTTTATAGCTTCAAAATGGCGGATTTTTTCGTGAAAAATTGTAGTTTTCACTTTGAACAACCACCAAAAATTAAAAAAACTAAAAAAAAATCAAACAGAAACGTTGGGGTCTAGAAAAACTTCGACTCTAACTATGCTGCTTTGATTTGTTCACTTCTGATCTGCGCTGAGATACAGTGGACACCGCAAATCATGATTTTGAAGAAGCGTCCTCAAAACACCTCTTCAACGACTTATTTATCAATATTTTTCCACGAAAAAATTACAAAATGTTGTTCGAATGATTATTTTTATCCTGCAAAACATTTGGATTTATTTTGTTGAACGATAATTCTAAAAAAAATCGCAAAAATGATGATTTTTTTCACCATCAGATTAAAAGAACAGTCGTAAATGTTGCAGGTATGGAGCACATCTTTGTTAATGTGTTTCGGTGGATCGGTGTTTTTTCTAACATATTCTGTGTAAAGGCTTCCAAAAATGTTCAATGATTTGTTTAAATATATTCAACAAAGATATGAAATGCAACGATTATCCTGTTCTGAAGATTTTACGAAAAAAATCCTCAAAAAGCGTTTTAAAATACGGCTGTCACGCATACTGATACCCTTAAGTGACCTTCAAAATTTATGAATTGCTTTCTAAGCAGCCCGGTTTCAACAATTATCCACACTTGTCAGTTAACTTGGCACAACTGAGCTAACTTCGAAGCAGCTCCTTAAAGGCTAAGGCCAGTTCGTTTTAGGGCGTTTTAGAGGGCTATTTTCACGCTTCAAATCTGATTTTCTCAGAAACGGTGACGAATATAAAAAAAACCTGTTTTAATCCACCTAGTGGTGTAATGATGCCTATCTCATGTATATAATATTGTGGTATTCTATTCAAAAATTTTCTCTTCGATTTTTAAAAGAAACCAAGAGATTGTTTGTGCATAACATACAGAATAAAACAGTGCTTTGATTGCGTAGGTCATCCTAAAGAAAACGAAGTGGGTTCACTATTATATGCACTTCCGGCACCGGAACCCGAGAACCGGTATAATCAAAGTCGGTTCGTACGGCCACCAACTAACATGTCATACAAACTCTACTAGTACGCACTCTAAATTACGATTTAAATGTTTGTTGCATCCGAAAATATGCAGTAATTTTTGGTAGGACATTAGACCTTCCAATTGACCCTAAGATTGGGAATAACGGTTTGGAGTTCAGTTTATAATTTTTTTACGGTTTTTGTTCCGCCAGTTTAGGTGACGGAGTACAATATTGAACACACTTTACCCTATAACTCCGGAACCGGAAGTCAGATCCTTATAAAATTCAGCAATTTCGTATGGGACCGTAAGACCTTTGATTTGCATCTAAGTTTGTGTAAATCGGTCAAAACCATCGCTGAGAAAAGTGAGTGAGATTCATTTTGGTACATATGACCACTATTTCCGGCACTTCCGGAACCGGATACCGGAAACCAGAAAAGCCGGAATCGGTTTGGTTAGTTGCCTACTGATAATGACTATCGATTTGTGTAGTTTTGAGACCAGTTTAGACAATTTTTTACGTTTTTTGTTTCGCCAGTTTAAGTGACGTTGTACAATACGTAACACACTTTACCCTATAACTCCGGAACCGGAAGTCGGATCCGGATGAAATTCAGGAATTCCGTTTGGGACCACGAGACCTTTCATTTGAATCTAAGTTTGTTAAAATCGGTTCAGCCATCTCCGAGAAAACCTAGTGAGATTATTTGACACATACACACACACGGACATTGATCAGCTCGATGAACTGAGTCGAATGGTATATGATACAATTTTCACTAGTCGGTTTTTCAAGTGATTGCATATCCTTTCTATATGAGAAAGGCAAAAAAACAACTAACAATCTCTTAGAAATTTATTTTCGATCATTCTGTGATACTTTCAGAATGATTCATTGTCTTTAGCGGTCGGGAAAGTCTTTTTTCTGAAAGAAGAATTGCATAGCTGAAAGCGGCAACTTTCAACTTGTTCATTGAATATCTCGCTTCCACAATCATGGATCAAAAATCTATCCTGACAATGTCTAGATAATTTAATTTAGATGCGATTAGTGCATAAAAACATATATGTAGTCGCGATATAAATAAAGTGAATGTTATTTTTGTGAAGATAAGTCGATTTCTATGGTGGCACTATTTTAATTCCTCGGTAACGTAACGAAACATGAGGGAGAAATGAAATTGGCTCAAAAAGGCTGCCAAACAAGTGGTAGCTTTCTTGGATTTTTTGTGATGTAGTCAAACTTGTAACCGAAAATATCAAAAATTTTTGGCAAGCCGTCCACATCGAGAGTCATTTTACACATTTGCGAGAGAGCAGGGAGAGAAATGTAATACACACAGCGAGCCACGTGGTTTTACGCGACGTACTGGTCTCAGCCCTTAAGGTGAAATGTGGCGAAATGCGAGCGTCGTTTTCGCCGATTTTCGAATTACAAACAACGCTTAAGTTTTCGAAATTAAATTTATCACAACTAAGTACTACAAGAATTTTCAAATTTTGCATTGCTGAGCCGTAATTGGTTTTTGAAATATATAAACGGATACTGTTCTGTTCCACGGGGATGGTTTTTAGAACTGAAAAATAGTGTTTGTGGCAAAATTTCACAAAAAATCTGAAAATGCAACTCAAAATTAGTTGGTGGTGTGAGAAATGCTTGGTGGGTTCTGTTGCGTTATATCGTGAGCAAAAATACATATCAAACAAAGATACGAATTTATGCAGCATTGGGTTTTGTGTTAAAATTACAACGAGTTGAAAAGGGCATTGTAAGAAATGATTCATTTTTTAAGTAACAGTCGTTTATAATGCATTGATGATACTGAAGCAATAATGCTTTGTTGTGTAATATCATATAATAGGTAATGCTTCAGATTGTAGCAATTCATTATAGCAAAACTAAAAATTCAACCTAGACAGGCTACTGAATGAAATGAATACAACCCAAGTAGTATCATTCATTTACAACATTTAAAAATAAAACACATATATATATATATATATATATATATATATATATATATATATATATATATATATATATATATATATATATATATATATATATATATATATATATATATATCTTGCTGCTAGAACCAAATTCAAATATAGATACGTTTATGGAAAATGTATCATTATCATCAGAACATAATTTATTTGGTACAATTGTTTTCGTTGTCTAGCACAATGCTTGTATATAAAGTGGTTTTATGGAATAATTTTGATAAAAGTCTATAGTGGTAATGTAATGTAAGTATAATTTTTTTCAAAATGTCCTTGTTCAACATATTTAAAAAATTGATTTTATATTCGTTTTCGTCTGATTCGCATAAGCTACGAAAATTTGTGTGTCCATGTTACGAACTCATCGGTAAATAATTTATGACGCACTTCTTATTTCAACAGTGTTTTAATCGATAATGAAATTCGACCGTTCGCTATCATGCGTGTCAAGTGAATACTTTTACGTAAACTTCATCTCATTGGCGGAAAGGGCCAAAACACTAAAACCTCAATTTACGCGAACTTGATTTACGCGAATTTAATTTTCGCGATTTTTATTTGAAATAACACGATTTTTTATTTAATTTACGCGATGATCGCGTGAAAAAAGGTTTTTGCATAACGATGGAAATTTCTATTTATATACATATACAAAACAACCTAACATGCTTCAGGGAATTGAATATTGTGAAATGTACAATAATGAATTGTTTTGTTTTAAAATATCTTAATAAGATCGTGGGTATCCAAGAATTATCTGGAAAGCAAATAGTGTACATAATAACTTTTTTATGACTTTTGAGAGCGGTATGTACTCGTACTATTATTTACAGAAAATTGACATACTGTGACAAATCTGTAGAAGAACTTGCACATTAAAAAACCTCCACGGAAAAGGCCTTGAGGTCTACCAACATAACCGATGGTCCATCCAAAAACTACCTGAAGTTCAGGCCTTAAAATCTACTAGTGTAACAAAGTTCATTATCGAACTTATCGTTCTCGGTCCATATTCGTGATGCCACATGCGATGAATAGGAAAATTGTAATTGATCTAGGCCATCCAAAAACTACATATCTGGAGTTGTAGCTCTACTCGAAAATCATGTGAGTCAATTATAAATACTCTTAGTTCTAGTGTAATCGCAATCATTAACAATAAAAATTGAATTAGGATTGTGTTTTCAACGTGTGTAATATATAAAATTTCTTTACTAATCAACAGAATTTGTTTCACAAGCAATCAAAACTTGTGGTAAGTTGACTGCGCTTAATCACTGTAAATGTTCCTGCTTATTTGTGTCGGTTTTGCTTGTTATGCTTTGTGCGACGATTCGTTCAACTCTAGCGGTTGAGATTTTGAGCGCATTTTTTGGGACTACATTCCACCTACGGAACTTCTTCTGTATTTTTAAGTTTCCAAAAGTTCCACGCGTATTTTTAGGCAGCGAGAAAATTTACGTAAACTTTTTCCTGCACTTTCTACTTGTCAAAAGCTGTACGAATATATATATTCAAGTAGCAAAAAGTGATTTTTCTCAGATACTGTGGAAGTTGGGTATTGTAATGTTTTTGTAAAAACATTAACGTATTGTTTGCGTGCTCTCGTATGCACCGAATTTTATGATTTTACAAATTTTGGGTTCTACAAATACTCGATCCGAATAAGACAACGACTAGCTTAGGTCAGGTCCAGAAAAAAAATTGGCGAGTTTGGATTTTTAATGAAAATTATTTTCGGTTTCGGAATACTAAAGATGGTTGGGTAAGCAATTTTTAAAACTCGAACCCGACCTGTACCTGATCGAAATAAAAAAAAATTGGCTCATACCTGACCCGCACCCGATAATAAACATTTAATTTTTACCCGTACCCGACCCGAACCCGAAAAAAATTCGAGTATTCGAGTACGACTACCCAAAACCCGACCAAATTTTTTAACCTGAACCCGACTCATATCCATGAAAAATGGCAAACCCGACCCGAACCCGAACTAGAGGCTGACTAATACCCGTCGGGTTCGGGTCGGGTTTCGGGTACAAATATCCGAAACCAGAACATCTCTAATGAAACTTATTTCTGTTTTAGACGACACTTTTTGTTTGTTTTAGTATTCCGTTTGTCGCTGTGTAAAACTAACGGTAAAGGTAAAGGTAAAGGTAAAGGTAAAGGTAAAGGTAAAGGTAAAGGTAAAGGTAAAGGTAAAGGTAAAGGTAAAGGTAAAGGTAAAGGTAAAGGTAAAGGTAAAGGTAAAGGTAAAGGTAAAGGTAAAGGTAAAGGTAAAGGTAAAGGTAAAGGTAAAGGTAAAGGTAAAGGTAAAGGTAAAGGTAAAGGTAAAGGTAAAGGTAAAGGTAAAGGTAAAGGTAAAGGTAAAGGTAAAGGTAAAGGTAAAGGTAAAGGTAAAGGTAAAGGTAAAGGTAAAGGTAAAGGTAAAGGTAAAGGTAAAGGTAAAGGTAAAGGTAAAGGTAAAGGTAAAGGTAAAGGTAAAGGTAAAGGTAAAGGTAAAGGTAAAGGTAAAGGTAAAGGTAAAGGTAAAGGTAAAGGTAAAGGTAAAGGTAAAGGTAAAGGTAAAGGTAAAGGTAAAGGTAAAGGTAAAGGTAAAGGTAAAGGTAAAGGTAAAGGTAAAGGTAAAGGTAAAGGTAAAGGTAAAGGTAAAGGTAAAGGTAAAGGTAAAGGTAAAGGTAAAGGTAAAGGTAAAGGTAAAGGTAAAGGTAAAGGTAAAGGTAAAGGTAAAGGTAAAGGTAAAGGTAAAGGTAAAGGTAAAGGTAAAGGTAAAGGTAAAGGTAAAGGTAAAGGTAAAGGTAAAGGTAAAGGTAAAGGTAAAGGTAAAGGTAAAGGTAAAGGTAAAGGTAAAGGTAAAGGTAAAGGTAAAGGTAAAGGTAAAGGTAAAGGTAAAGGTAAAGGTAAAGGTAAAGGTAAAGGTAAAGGTAAAGGTAAAGGTAAAGGTAAAGGTAAAGGTAAAGGTAAAGGTAAAGGTAAAGGTAAAGGTAAAGGTAAAGGTAAAGGTAAAGGTAAAGGTAAAGGTAAAGGTAAAGGTAAAGGTAAAGGTAAAGGTAAAGGTAAAGGTAAAGGTAAAGGTAAAGGTAAAGGTAAAGGTAAAGGTAAAGGTAAAGGTAAAGGTAAAGGTAAAGGTAAAGGTAAAGGTAAAGGTAAAGGTAAAGGTAAAGGTAAAGGTAAAGGTAAAGGTAAAGGTAAAGGTAAAGGTAAAGGTAAAGGTAAAGGTAAAGGTAAAGGTAAAGGTAAAGGTAAAGGTAAAGGTAAAGGTAAAGGTAAAGGTAAAGGTAAAGGTAAAGGTAAAGGTAAAGGTAAAGGTAAAGGTAAAGGTAAAGGTAAAGGTAAAGGTAAAGGTAAAGGTAAAGGTAAAGGTAAAGGTAAAGGTAAAGGTAAAGGTAAAGGTAAAGGTAAAGGTAAAGGTAAAGGTAAAGGTAAAGGTAAAGGTAAAGGTAAAGGTAAAGGTAAAGGTAAAGGTAAAGGTAAAGGTAAAGGTAAAGGTAAAGGTAAAGGTAAAGGTAAAGGTAAAGGTAAAGGTAAAGGTAAAGGTAAAGGTAAAGGTAAAGGTAAAGGTAAAGGTAAAGGTAAAGGTAAAGGTAAAGGTAAAGGTAAAGGTAAAGGTAAAGGTAAAGGTAAAGGTAAAGGTAAAGGTAAAGGTAAAGGTAAAGGTAAAGGTAAAGGTAAAGGTAAAGGTAAAGGTAAAGGTAAAGGTAAAGGTAAAGGTAAAGGTAAAGGTAAAGGTAAAGGTAAAGGTAAAGGTAAAGGTAAAGGTAAAGGTAAAGGTAAAGGTAAAGGTAAAGGTAAAGGTAAAGGTAAAGGTAAAGGTAAAGGTAAAGGTAAAGGTAAAGGTAAAGGTAAAGGTAAAGGTAAAGGTAAAGGTAAAGGTAAAGGTAAAGGTAAAGGTAAAGGTAAAGGTAAAGGTAAAGGTAAAGGTAAAGGTAAAGGTAAAGGTAAAGGTAAAGGTAAAGGTAAAGGTAAAGGTAAAGGTAAAGGTAAAGGTAAAGGTAAAGGTAAAGGTAAAGGTAAAGGTAAAGGTAAAGGTAAAGGTAAAGGTAAAGGTAAAGGTAAAGGTAAAGGTAAAGGTAAAGGTAAAGGTAAAGGTAAAGGTAAAGGTAAAGGTAAAGGTAAAGGTAAAGGTAAAGGTAAAGGTAAAGGTAAAGGTAAAGGTAAAGGTAAAGGTAAAGGTAAAGGTAAAGGTAAAGGTAAAGGTAAAGGTAAAGGTGAAGGTAAAGGTAAAGGTAAAGGTAAAGGTAAAGGTAAAGGTAAAGGTAAAGGTAAAGGTAAAGGTAAAGGTAAAGGTAAAGGTAAAGGTAAAGGTAAAGGTAAAGGTAAAGGTAAAGGTAAAGGTAAAGGTAAAGGTAAAGGTAAAGGTAAAGGTAAAGGTAAAGGTAAAGGTAAAGGTAAAGGTAAAGGTAAAGGTAAAGGTAAAGGTAAAGGTAAAGGTAAAGGTAAAGGTAAAGGTAAAGGTAAAGGTAAAGATAATGGTAAATTTATAGGCAAAGATAGCATTACAATAATGGGTGATTTAGAAAATTCAATTTTGTTTCACTTATAAATATTCCCAGAAATTTTGATTTGGAAAGAAATTTGCAATGGGAAACTCTAAACCAAACTCTTAATCATCAACAGAGCAAAGGAAAACTGCATAATTAAGATTGTTTGTAGAAATGTTTAACGCCTTTCATTAAGGCTAACGAAAAGTTGATTTGACTAGATGCGACAAACGATAACTAGGTCGATTTCGTCCACAAGAATATCAATGTTAGCAAAAAAAATATGGGGCAGTTAGCAAGCGAAAATTAAAGAATATTGATAAAACGAATAAATTTCGATATATGTTCAGTTTAATATATGACAAAATTTCGATGAATGTTGTTATGTTCTTATGATCGCTTTCATTTCGATTTTATTGCAATTTTCCTATGTTTCCTCACTTTACATATCATGGATGGCTCCAAACAACGTTTGATCTTGAGCAGACGAATGGAAACAAAATAAATCGTCTCATTAGCAACAACAGAATGCGAGATAATCATGAAATACACAGTTGCACATCCATTGGTCGTGTTTTACGTTGTTACTTGATTTTTTGAGTCAGCGAGATATTGCTTTGCATCTCTCGAGCAAGTTTCCTGTTACTGCACATTTTAGCTCATTTGGTCAGCAACGAAGCGACCGTAGAGGCGAACTACTTTGGCTTAGCTCATTAATATTTCCATTTGAAGGTCATCTGCAAGTGCTGTGTCATTACTTTCAATCCACAAGTCAGTTTACACTGCTGCAGAGCCATCCCGGGATTTGTTTGATCTTCTACCGAAACCAAGCAACACTGGTGAAAAGTTTGCAAAATTAATCGTAACCAGTAAAGGGGGGAGGGGGGGGAACGAGAAAGGAGCAACAGCCGCGGCAGCCGCTGATGTTTTACGCAAAGCAAAAAGGTTATCCTCATTAATTTTACAAAAACTTTTTGGCGTTGCGGAAAGTTTATATTTGTGGCAACATTTCAGGCGGCAGCCACACCGCGGTGTTTATTGGCTTGGAAAAGCTTGTCCGACCAACCTGTTTTCGAGTTCAATTAGACGGTAAAACATGTTGAGTGGTAAATCATTGTCCCATGATGTTGTGCACCGAGTTCGGTCGGATTTTGTTCTTGTCAATTAGTAGTATTAGTTTGCATTAAAATAGTGACTTGAAACATGTGTCAGCTCTACGATGACGACAAGGTATAAGTGACTGAAATCGTTAGTACTTTCGACTAACTAAAACCTTAAGATGCTGCATTTACCGAACAGACGAAAGTCTCTTCCACTGCTCGGATAGAGTCGAATTAATATCGCTCGATGGAATTCTGATCTGGCTTAGCAAGTTATTAACCGTCACAACACGACATACATTTTTGAAATTGCCAAAAATACCACCCCTGTTTGATGTTGACCCCGGTCTGCTGTGGGATATAGATTTGGTAGACGGTTGCCAAGGGCACTCGGTTTTTCTTTTTCTTTCCAAAAGCTAATGGGATGCCATCCTCCGTTGAGTTTTATGTGACCCATCCAGTCACCGTTTATGCGTCTGATCTGTCATTAAATGCGTATTTTCTTTGTGCTGTTCATTACTTTATTTCCAGAAAGTGGGCTTCATCTCGTTGGGCCTCGGGATGTTCATCTCTATTGTGTTTGGATTCATTTTTGGTTTGATCCTGGGTACGACCGAGATGCCGTGGGGATTCGGCGACTTTCCAACCGAGGAGATGAAAGGACGGTAAGTATCTGGTTGATTTATTGCACGGCACGTTTTAAGGATCATTGATTTTCAATGGTAACACCGGTTGAGATTCACTGGAATCGGCAACTCCCGCGAATCGTGGCTTCCAAGCCCAGCATAGACTAGATGAAATGAGAAAATTCCGAACGTTCCTCTGTGCCGCCAGTAAATTGCGTAATTATTGTATTGTTAAATTTCTTGAGCAAACACCGGCTTACCGGTTAGACCAAGCGATAAGTTGTCAGCATCCATCAGGTTGAGGGATATGAATTAAAATTAATTAAAAGAAAATACGTGAGCTTATGCATATTCAACGGTGGAAGGAAAATATGAAAGTGGCGCCAACAACGCTAACGAAATTGTCCTAGATTATTCCTCTGTCGCTGGTTGTACGTTTTGCATCAGCAAAACTCATTATGCTTTTTATGCATTTGTAATTTTTTCTTCGGAAATCAGCCGGTGTCAAAAAGCTAGCGGAAAGTGACTTAGGTATAATAGAAACTTAACACCATTTAGTTTACAAAGACAAAGGCTTGAACGCGAGAAGCGTTTGAACCAAGCGTATAAAAATGGGAATTGAATAAGGACCACCGTCCTGCACATTCAACAATTGTTCAACATTTAAAGAGTAGGTGCTAAAATTTTAAAAGTAGAAAGTTTTGGTAAAGACATCGACGGATGAATTTTAGGTAACCAAACGATTGTTCTGTACATACTTTCAAGTTTCTTAGAGAGCACTCGTAACTTCTGTGATACTTTCAAGTAGTCAAAAGTTTCAAGCAGTAAAATAAGTTTGACCTTATTGTGAATTCGAAAGTAATTTTTTCGAGATACTGAGTAATTTTTTGATATCTTGAAGTTTTTTGTATAATCGGCCAGTGAATATTTCTGTAAGGCCGACGTTAAAATCTAAGACAGGCTACGATTCAATAAAATTCACAGAGACAAATTAAATGGTTCGTCAATAAAATTAGGAACTACCATATTAAAGTAACCATAATTGAAATGTTGTATTTGTATTACCCTGAGTTCTGAACAAGCTACAGTGAGTTCGAGTATGATTATGTAAGCTTGTAGGCTGTTTGTATATGTGTCAGTGATTGACCGGCTGCGAGAGAAGCTACAGTGAGTTCGAGTATGATTATGTAAGCTTGTAGGCTGTTTGTATATGTGTCAGTGATTGACCGGCTGCGAGAGAGTCAAGCTCTTTAAGGAGCAAGACTCTTTGCAAGCGTATGAGTAATGCCAACAATGTGTGCGTAAAAACAAATGCCGGCGCTTCTTTTCCTGATTTTACTCAATAAATCTTCCATATAGTTGAAAAATAAACCAATCGGTCCATACTGCTTAAAACTGCAATTCAGGAAAAGCGAAAATCTTAGTCTAAAACTCTGCCATTTTCCTTAAAACTGCTCGAGAAAAATTATTTCAGTTTCAGCTTACTTCCCCTGACACATTTGATTAGCAACAAACACATTCCTATATGAATTTCCTCTTGCAGAAATTATTGTGATATAAAGATTTACGTACTTTCTATTAGTAATCCGGCAAAAAAGGAACCTTGAATTTAACACGCGAAAGGCAATGGATATGGAATGTTGTCGTAAAACTATTTATTTTTTCGGCAAACTGCATTTGTAACAGAAAATATTTAGTTTTGTTTATTTTGTGTAGCGCAATCTAATACAAATCCATTGGAGCAGTGTTGCTAACTTTTTTACTAGGGAATTAAGATCTACATTCATAGAATGTAAGCAATTTTCCATCAAACGTTGGTGAAAAATTGATCAAAACTGGTATTTTATCCAAGATGTCAGGTTTAACATTCATTTGAGAATAAATTATTGTGAAAAAAGATTGTTTGAATTTCAATCCTGCAATCCACTTTGATAAACTCGATGCACTGCATATATGAATACACAGATCTATGGCATACGTACCAAATATAATGTATGTAATACACAAATTACTAATATATAATTGAGCCGAATTTACAATTAAAACCTTTTAATGGTAAGAAAGGCCAGTAAGGATAAAAATTACAAGGGTTTGTTCGAACTGTTGACGTAGGACTACTCAACTAATATCAAAATGTTAAGGGATGTTTTTTTTTGCAAAAAATTGCGGTATTCTTCCGTTACAAAAGGTGGAGTGCCGATTGGTTAGTAATTCACGTGTGTTTGTTTGTATATATTGAACTAAAAATTTGAATTCCTATGGGGAAATAAAGAAAAACTATTCAGAAAATGAGAATATATCATTTAATTATTATTTAATCTGGTTTTAATTAATTTTTACCTTTTTTTATATATATTAAAAATAGGTATAGAATAAACTCAAACTTTAAAAAAAATTCCGAGGCCCGGAGGGCCTATTGTCATATTCCAATCGATTCAGTTCGACGAACTGAATAAATATCCGTGTGTGAGTGTGAGTAGGAGTTTTGAGCGCTGTATGACAAAGCAATGCTTGGGAGCAACGTGAAACACGATTTTTTATACTGTTACATACAATTGTTTCTAAGTACCAAAAAGAATGTGTACATCATCCTTTTTCATGACAATTTGCCTCGGATCGATTTTAGCACGGTTCGTTTTTGGCAACATAATCGTTCGAATATGGCACATGTAAACCAGATGATGGCAGCATTTTCGAGTTGAAAGCAATTCCATAATTATATTGATTGCAACTACTTACAGCAATAAATGCTGGAAGAACATAATAGCCATATACCATACGACTCAATTCGTCGAGATCAGCAAATGCGTGTGTGACAAATAATTTCACTCAATTTTCTCGGAGATGGCTAAACCGTTCTCTACAAACTCAGATTCATATGAAAAGTAGTATACTCCCAAACAAGGTTCCTGAATTACGTTTGGATCCGACTTCTGATTGCGGAGCCACAGGATGATTTGGTCGATTACCAAATAAATTTATTTCAGTTTAAGCGGTATTCGATTTTGGATTTGAAATGTACCCCCAAATTTTAATTCGCACTACAATTTCTCAAAGATGTCTACAGACTCCACAGGTGAATTTAACTGATTTCGGCTACACCGATTTTAGAATTCCGGTTCCAGTATCGAATCGTTTCTCAAAGCTCAATCATTTTCTCAAAAAGGCCAAATCGTACTTCAAAAACAAAAATTCAAATGAAAGGACTTAAGGTCCCATACAAAATTGGTGAATTTTATCCGATTCTGAAATTACAGATGATGAGTTTTTAAAATTCATACCGATATAGAAGATGTAAATTGTTTGGCGTATTAATTTATGGTCATTCGAATCATTTTGGGTTATGCTAATTCCTGAATACCGGCTCTGGAAGTACCATAAATAATGACGAAAAACTCTAAAGTGGAACCTACTTCGACATCCCATGGAATGTTCAATCGATTGTCACACGTTAAGATTGAAATTCGATACGATTTGCAGTTTCGACATTACAGGGTAATGAGTGATTAAAATCTCAATTTGCCGTTTAAAGCGACGATAATTAAAATAATGTCATTAGAACTAAAACACCCAAGAATATCCATGCAAAAAACACATGCGGATTGATAAAAAAAGTATCATCTCACTGCTAGGTGGATTAATCACTTTTTTTTAAAATAAAATGCGTACTGAAAGATGTCCTGTTATTCTAAAGTTGATATTTTGTACTTTCTAAATATTTCTACAATATGTTCTGTTTATCGTCAAAATATACAAAGGATGAAATCAAAAAAATAAGAAAATTGATGAAATTTTCATTGGAATTGGTAGAACGATCAACATAATTTAATGTTTGAAGATGATTTCATGCAAATATTGGCCGCTGCTTCTCTCTAGATGGCACATGCACAAGGTCCAATTTTGACACACTCTCTCCAATATATCAACCGGTTTATCAAGAATAAATGCTTCAATATTCTCTTCCAGTTTGTGACCTCACAAGAAATAGTCCACAGACGTTGAATCATACGATGTAGGCGGTCAATTGAAGGGCTCAAAACGTGAGATAAACTGTTCACCGAAGACGGTTCTCAATTTGGTCATTGTTTCGCGTGCCGTGTGCGATGTGGTACTGTCTTGTTGAAACCACATGTCAGGCATGTCCAATTCTTATATTTTTAACAAAGTCACAGTAGCGTTTCGCACAATATCGCCTTTGAAGAAGTACGGCCCGATGATGTAACCGGCCCATAATCCACACCGAATAGTGACTTTTTTGAAATGCATTGGTAGCTCTTGCAATGCAATGTCTTCAATGGTTGGTCTTCACTTAAGATGCGGAAATTTTGCTAATTGATATATCCATTCAATCAGAAATGAGCTTCGACGCTGAACATAATTTTTCGGTAAAAAAGTTGTTTTGTTTGGAAAATGGAATTTTCCGTTGAAAAAGTCGCCTATGCTTGCTAGATCATCGGAAGGTGTTTGGCGCATAACGAGTTGCATAAGTGTTTGGCCGTCGAAGAAAGGAATACTAGATCGTTGAAAGAATCTTTTGGCACGCAACGAGTTGTTTTGTGTGAAGTTTTCACATGCATACTTGATTCATGTGATTCGTCATTCCGAGCCACGTGCTTAATTGGGTATCAACATTATTGCTTGCCAAATGATTTAATGATGGGACGCATATGAGTGTTCTAGCTATATCGTGAACAGGATCAAAAGTTCTGATTTTGTTTTCCAGAAGATGCATTGTGATTAATGTTGGCCATCGTAGGCGTGAGTTGAACAAATCACATTATAGAACGATTTTTGTACGAATTAAAGATAAGATTCTGCTGTTTAAATAATGAGATCAAACAAAGTGGTTTCCCGTGCATTTAGCATGCTGAAGTTCGTTCAATCGCATCGGGTAAATTCTGGTGGATTGAAAACCATTAGTTGTGAGATTTTATGCATTGACTCGAACGATAAGCTGAATACTGGAGCAATCACTCCTCATGTTCACTCCGCTATAACAGCAGAATTGCACGTTATTTTCATACAAAACTTTCTGATATAGATTTTCAGTACCGAACTCCACCATTCGTCCATTTATACAACTATTAAACGAATGCAGTGTTCATGTAAAAGTTAATGGACACAATATTTAAAGGAATGTTAACTTGAACTTTCGAATGTCCAAGAATTACTCATTTTATTTTTCGGTCTTTTAAAAATATCAAACTAACTAGAGATTGTGAGAGGAGATAGAATATGAAAAAAGCCATAGTACACAAGGAAGAGTAAGGATTTGAATAAAAAGTGCGGAGAAGTTCGACGTAACAAGGTTCATTTAAGTGAGCAAAAGGTTTCTCGCATCTAAACTTTTACCTTCTACCAGAGGAGTCGAACTAAGCGATGCAAATCATCCGAGTCACTGATATGTCAGTAATTTACTAAATAATTACTGACTGACCAGAAGTCATAAATCAAAAGTAAAAAAAAAAAGTTTTATCGCTAAATTGTTAACGAAAATTGTTCCTGTGATTGTCACGCCACGAACATTCATCAAACACGACTAAATAAAGCTTGCTTCAGATAGAATTGGAACAAAGACAATTGTCTGTATTTCAGTTATTTATTATTGAATTCAAGATCTTTTTTTATACAAATGTAGCGTTTTCTTTATACCTTTAAGAAAAAATACGAATAAAATTATTCGTCACGTTTTCGAAGGAATTCTCGATTTTTTCCTGTAACACGTCTCATTAGGCGACGCACACCATCTTCGTCCATCGTTTTAGCTATCTCATTCCACCAGGTCGTCATCTGATTGATGTCTTTGACAACCTTTCCCTTTGCCTTGAGTCTCCTCTTCATGATTGCCCAGTATTTCTCAATAGGGCAGAACTGGGAGCAGTTGGGTGGGTTAAGGTTTTTCGGAACAAACTGGACCCCTTTCTCTGCATACCATTCTTGAACGACTTTGCTGTAATGACAGCTTACCAAATCTGATCAAAACATTACAGGACGGTCGTGGGATCGAATGAACGGCAAAATTTTATTTTTTAGACACTCTTTTTGGTATAGTTCCGATGTCATTGTCTTATTTGTAACGACACTTTCGTTTTTTTTGTCCAAGCTGCAAATGCCCTGCCAAATCATAAATTTTCTTGCAAATTTGTCGGCAAAAACAAATTTAAATTTGGTAGGAACATCCCCCCGAGCCGTTGCCAAGTAAAATTTTTGACTTGGGATTTGCCCGAAGTCAGCCTTGACATAGGTTTCATCGTCCATCAGAAGACACCCGTCAAACTTGGTCAGCACCTGGTCATATAGTTTCCGAGCACGAATTTTGACCACTCTATTCTGTTTTATGGTCCGATTTGACTATTTGCTAGCTCGATACGACTTGATTCCTTCCCGGAGTCGAGTTCTCCTCACGGTACTATGGACAGCACCGAATTTCCTGGCCAAATCACGGTCCGACAGATTAGGATTCCTCTTAAGCGTTTTCAAAATCTTATCACGCAGTTTCCGGTCGACAGTTCCACTCCGACGATTGGCTTGAGGCTTCCGAAACGTCGTCAATGTTTCCTTATACCGTTTGATAACGCGCCATACGGTATTTCTGGGCAATTTCAGCTGTTTAACTAGCCTAGATGCAGACCACAATGAATTTTCCAAATAACTGTGCACAATTTTTCCCTTCTTTCGGTTTCCATGTTGATTGTTTACAATGTAGAGTCGATTGCGGAATGTAAGAAAACATACGTGAAGCTGACAAAATTCCCGACGCGTGGGCGCCAAGAACTTTCCAATCCGTCCACTAGGAGCGCCACAATATGAGCAAAAGTTTGTTCCAATTCTAAATGAAGCAAGCTTTAATATCACTATTGGCGAACTACATGTCGCGACTGCAGCTTTTGTGAATTTGCGGAATCAATTTAAAAAAGTTATTACATTTTAAATTGTATCTCATCTTGCTGCTGAATCAAGGAAAATTGGGACAGATATTGCCTAAAAATGTCAAATTTTGGAATGAAACTTTATGTAATTAAGAATGCAAATATTGAATCTGAATGCGTACTAGCTGACGGGATTTTTCATTTGCAACTTTGCAACATTTTGTTATGTATACACATACAGACACAGGCTCAACCATACACAGACGTTTGTTCAATTCGTCGAGCAAAATCGATTGGTATACGATACTCGGTTCTCCAGTTCATGGATTATTTTCATTTTTACAAAGTTTAATCAAACTCTATAGTTTACTTTTATGAATATAAATAACCTGGTTTTATCCACCTAGTGTGATTATGGATATGATTCATTATCTTTTATGTATCAAAACGGGATCAATCAAAATACTATAAGTTAGAAAAGTACGAGAGCCAGTTTTAAATTTTTTTGCAAAATACCATTTTGAAGATTTCGATATCATGGAATTCGGTTCGTTGAACCATCAAAAGCAATGTATGGGTATTACATTATTTTTGTGGAATTTGACCCTTTTATTTCAACAGACTTTGCAACCGATTCTTAGCGTACGGAATCATTGCATGGCTCTACCATTAACTAATTTAATTAAATATTGACAATTTTGAGTGTAATTTAAAAGAATTTCTGTGTTTTTGGTATCTTCATTTTCTATGACGGTTTGAATTATAAAAATTCATTACTCTGTAATTCCAAACCCAGAAGTCGGAACTGGATAAAATTCTGAAATTTTGTATGGGACTATAAGTCCTTTTTTGTTTTTTTTTTTTCCAAAAAACAATGCTTCATATCCCGTGACCAATCCAATTTTAAACAGTTCAAGTGTAGGACATGTTTTCTTGTAATGATATATTCTACAACCGTTAACCGGTGCTCTACAGAAGAAGTGACATGTAGCCAAATAATAATGTTAACCTCACTTCTAGGTGGATTAATGACAACTTTAATTATATCGAAAGAAGGGGACAATTCCAAATGAACCTCTGGAGCGTAAACAAAAGCCACTTTTTGATATGATTCGGACCAATGTGCACTGGAATAGGTCAATTGTGAGATATATTTTCAAAAAATTAAAAATTTTGACATTAAACTTCGTATAACTCGAATAGTAAACTTCCAATTTAAAAAAAATCAATTCATTTGCGACTAGTTTGATCAAAATCGGTCCAGTCATTTCTGAGGTCTCGATATATTTTTTAAAAACACACGGACATTTGCTCTGTTCGTCGAGCTCGGAACATTTGAGTGAAGTATGAGTGAATTCTATATATATTTCTTATATTTATAAAAAAAAGTAACAACATGCATCAAGTAATACTTTTTGTTCCAAGTTTTAAAATCATTGTTGGCCCACGAATTTTTCAATGGATTTAGTTTCTACGATGTTTTATTGCATTATGAATTTTTTTAACAAAAAATAAAAGCAGTAATTTTTTTATGATTTTGCGAATTCTGCCCCATAAGATTGTGAAAATCGTTTCTCTTTTTTTCTTAGACTCGTTAGTGCATAGTAGTTTATTACAGCCATAAACCACATTCACAACACTTATCATGTTTACTTTCTAAGTGCAATAATTAAGATGTTTAAAATAGTGTAAATTCAATATATTATAGCACGATCCTATAACAGCGTTCGAATGCAATTCGCAAAGAATTTAAACTATAAATGAAACAAAGCAAAAAATCCAGAAAAAATATTGGCAAATTTCTGACTGCGTCACTCGCGATACTTTGTATTTAGTGCTCGAACCAATTAGCGAAAACAGCGAAACTTCACCCGTTGGAAACCCGTGCTGTTGACGAGCAACAAAAAACTAAAACCGAATCGTGTAAAACAACCGAATTGGAAAAAATGCAATCAGCAATCGAAACTTTCAATAGTGCTAGAATTTTTTCACATCAGTTAGATTGAACAAAACCGATGAAAAAAAGAACACGACCGTCGCGCTGAAAATTTCGATCCTGTTGGCATCGTCATCAGTGCAATCGGAAGCACACTGAAGAGCGGTATTTCAATTTCATCTCAATAAACATTCGACACCATTATTCAGCAATAAGTATTTTTTTCCGTTTTCTACTATCTGTCTAGCAGCACTTCTTACTTTACTTTTCTTTGTCTTTTTCTTTCAATTTCCTCCTGCCAATCCATTCAACCAGTGGAAATGCTCGGTCGCTGTGGATGGGAATTCTATGGGCCCTCACTTCTGGCAGTGGCGTTGCGGTTGCACTGCTGCAAGGATCGACCGGACCGCTAATCGGAGTGGCCATTTCGGCTTCGTTGCTGCCACCGGTCGTTAACTGTGTAAGTTTCCGAAATAGGTATAGATATAGATATATATTTCCTAAATTATCAAAATTACCGCCGAATACGAATACGTTATCGATTGGTTATGTTTTGCGGTTGAGTCGGGAATATATTACTCCACTATCGCGGGTGGGGTTTCATTTTGGGCCATAAACAAACAAGGCGGCAGAATACAAGCAGTATGTTGTAGCATAAAATATTCAATGCGAATTTATTGTGGCTATACACGTGTTGCCACACGTTAACATTACCTTGTTATATTGAGATTGGTTGAATAAGAAGAACCAAATTTATCTTGAAATAGATTCTACATGAAATTATTGACTTTTATTGCCTTGTTTGGAGTTTTAAGCACAATTCTACACTGCCCATACTTGCATATCAGTCCCATATGGAAAATCGGCATGTCGAGAAAAAAACGATTAAAATTTTATTTCCGATTTTTTTGATTTATTGTTCTACCTAATGCTAAATCATGGTCTTATTACTTGAAATATCGGTAATACACCTTTACTATTCAAATATTGCAACAAATGAAATTATTGAAATTTGCACTAAATGGGACTGATATGCGAGTACTTTGCATATGGGACAGACATGAGTTGTTATTTTTTTCACATTTTACTGAACAAACCCTCAACTTTTATTGCAATTTCGAAGAATATATTGAGAATAGATTTCATTCCTCAAGCTAACTCAAAATTGGTGAAAATCGATATGGGACTGATATGCGAGTATGGGCAGTACAGACATATGCGAATTTTCACCCAAATCGGAATATTTGTAGTTAGATGACTTGTTAACCATTTCAGGAATAGTATTTCTAGATCCTAGCCAACGACACGATCTGCCACTCGTCTCTCAAAACAATGTGGCAAACGAAAAATAATTTGTATACCTTATGATCAAAAAAGAGCCGGAATTTTCATTTTAAAATTCCCGCGCTTGTCCAATCGGTAAACTTCTATTCTCTCAACGTTGGCAACACTTTTATACACATTCTGTCAAATTTTGACGCATATCGTACGATTAGTTTTTGTTTGGCGTCTATACAAAGAAGTTTCGTGTAACGATTTTTATAATGGATGAAAATTTAGAACAACGTGCGTGCATCAAATTTTGTGTTGCAAATGGATTCAAGTGTTCCGAAACGTTGAAAATGTTAGAAAAGGCCTTTGGGGAATCGTGTCTAGGAAAAACACAGGCATACGAGTGGTGTAAACGCTTCAAAGGTGGTCGTACAAGCTTGGATCATGATGAGATCCCTGGCCGCCCAACAACATCTGTTACTGAAGAAAACATTGAATCGGCGAAGCAAATCGTGTTGCAAAATCGTTCTGTACCGATTAGAGAGATTTTTACTGTGTTGTTGGGCATCTCTTATGGATCAGCCGAACACATTTTAACTGATGTTTTGGGTTTGAAACGCGTCGCTTCTCGACTGGTGCCAAAAAAACTGAATTTCATTCAAGAACAGCGTCGTGTTGATGTGGCCAAAGAGATGATTTCCAACGCAGATGATTTCCCCACATTCATCGAATGCATCATAACTGGTGATGAGGTGTGGATCTATGAATATGACGTCGAAACCGCACAACAATCGACCGAATGGCGCTTCGAAGGCGAGCCGTTGTTCTAAATTTTCATCCATTATAAAAATCGCCACACGAAAATTTTTCAACTTCTTTGTATAGACGCCAAACAAAAACTAATCGTACGATATACGTCAAAATTTGACAGAATGTGTATAAAAGTGTTGCCAACGTTGAGAGAATAAAAGTTAACCGATTGGACAAGCGCGAGAATTTTAAAATGGATATTTCGGTTCTTTTTTTATCATAAGGTATAGTACATTGAGGGGTTTTGTTGGTTTGTGCAGAAAACACATATTTTGTTTCAAATTTCTTCGTGTTTCGCCTTCGGCTCGTCAGTACTTAAAGCAATTCAAACTGGACTGCCATCTCGCGCCTAGCAGTTCAATTTAAACTATAAATCTATTTTAAGGATTCATCATGTTTTTGTTGAGCATAGATTTTTGAGAACTTGTCGTGCGTTTCATTTCTCTACACTGGAACTAAGGATCTGATATAATTTGATAATATCGAGATATCGTTTATTTGCTGTGCATTTATGTTTGGGGAAATATAATACGTTAAGCCCGAAATATAGATATGAGTGACATTAGTGATTCATATACTCATTTCTTCTTGGACTTCTGGGCCGCAAACCAGGGGACCGATATGTTAGGTAAGATTTAGTATTAAAGATGGCTAAAACTCAAAGGCAAATCAATACAATTTTGTCAGAGCCGTAGTGAGCGTTTCTGGCGCCCGAGGCAAACTTAAAAATATTTGCCCCGCCAACTTCTTATCAAACACCATGAAGACGACAACACACTTCGTTAATCCTATAGTTCCGGAACCGGAAGTCGGATCCGGACAAAATTCTACTTATGGGAACATAATACATTTCATTTGAATTTAAGTTTGGGAAAATCGAATTAAGGACTATTCACACATTTCAGTTCCGTGACGGTTCAGTGAAAGTGCCTTCAGTGCGCTGTCAGTGTTCTTTTTTTATCGGAACCCTTCCGTTCCGTTTCCGTGCTGTTTCCGTTCCGGCACAGCCAATGCAATGACATATCGACTTCAGTGAAAATAAAAAATATCGGTGACGACGAATTTGTATTTGCCGGACAGACGCTACACTGACGGCGAGCTGCACTGAAAAGGCACGGTGCCTGATAGATGTGAATGCGCGCATAGAAAACGAATGAAATAATATCAGTATCCGTCACAAAGTCACAATACTTTAATGAAGCATAACAAACGTTACAATACAGATACGCGTATTTCGAAATGTTATTTACATCCTTTTTCAGTGTCCCAAAGTAGATTTATATATCCATCAACTAACAAAGTCTGCCAACTATATAAAATTACTGGTAAGTATTGTAAAAATTCGCACCTCGTTTCGCCATCATTTGTGAAAAAATACCTTTGAAAATGAAAATTTTTCACTTATCGCACTGTAATACCGGAACCAAATCCCGGATCTGGATCAATTTTGCGGTGACTTTTTAAAAAATGTCTGGACCTTCCATTTTCATCATAGTTTGTAAAAATTGGTCATACAATTTCTGAGAAAATTAAGTGCGCATTTTCTCATAGATTTGTACATATTGCCTTGTAATTCCGAAACGGGAAGTCGGACCATAAGCCCTTTCATTTGAATCTAAGTTTTCGAAAATTGGTTCAGCCATCTCTGAGAAAATCGAATGACATTTTTTTGTCACATACAGACATACATACACACACATACTTTCACAGACATTTGCTCAGTTCGTTGAACAGATTCGAATGCTATATGGCCTTCGGCTCTCCGGGCCTAGGTTCAAAAGTTGATTTTGACGAGAAAGGAAAAACACGACAAGGGATAGTCCGTTTTGATTTGTTTGGATTGTTGACGTAGGACTACACAACTATTGTCATTATTTGTATCACGGCGAAATATACTTTCGATAGATTCCTTTGGAATTTTAAATTTCCTTGAAAGTACCGTTAGTTTGTTTATGTCTTGTGATATCTTGTGACAAAAATTAGTAGAGACTTTTCGTTTAAAATAAAAATTTATTGTAATATGGGTCAAAATTAAATTATTAAGATATAAATTGGGTGTTCAGCCACAAGTGGTGACTTTTCAGTCCTATTATATAAGAAGTGTATCGAAAATAAGCTATCGACAATTTTTTCTTTCAAATTATGATAAAAAACGATGTTTTATTCAAACTAAAAATTGATCTTCTATTGTACGAGGTTAAACTTGAGTATAATGAAAACCGGATGAAATTTATGTTATTCCGAATTCTCGAACTTTTGATCGAACGCTCTTCATCAAGTTCCGGACAAGTGTTGCATCGCCTTTTTTGGACGCTCGAGCCAAATTTTATTGAAATCCTGCATGTTCTCAGTTGCCTTACCAGTCTTCTTAAAGACCCTCTTCACGATTGCCCAGTAACGTTCGATGGGTCGAAGCTGAGGGCAATTTTGGTAATTGATATTTTTCTCAATGAATTTATACTACTTATTTTTCTCAATGAATTTATACTACTGAATTTTCTACCCTTTTCCGCAAGCCAATTAAGAGTGGTTTTGGCATAGTAAGCCGACGCTAAATCCGGCCAAACCAGTGGAGGTGTACTATGCTTCTTATATAAAGGCAGCAATCCCTTCTGGAGACACTCAGATCGATAGATTTCTGCATTTATAGTTCCGGTAGTGTAAAAATGGTTGACTTCAAACCACAGGAACATATTGCGTGCCATACCAGTACCTTTCTCCACTTGAATCGACCTGTCCGTATCGCTCAAATTTTCCTCAACGACGACAGTAAAGTATTGTGTACCTGAAAGGGGTTTTTGAGTCCTCCTTTACATAAGTCTCATCGTCCATCAAAACGCATGCATCCGGACACTACAAAAGACGCGACTACAATTTCCCGGCCCTTATTGCTGCTCGCTTCTTCTGTTCTACACTTTCTTTCGAGATTTTCTGCTTCTTGTAGGTCTTCAGGTGACTTCGCCTCTTGATACGCTGGATCATTCCGACACTCGTTCCTGCTTTTTTGGCCAAATCACGTATTGACATTGATTTGTTCTTCATGATTAGAGATATCACTTTCTGGTCCAGTTTCGGGTTGGAGGAACCGGATTTTCTGCCTCTTCCTGGTAGCTCATCCAAAGAATAGTGTTCCCCAAACTTATTAATGATGGTTTTTACACTGACATGATGAATTTAAAACCGCTTCGCCAATTTTCGCCTAGTAATACCCTTCTCACTGCGCCATGTGTCCGAAACCTTAATTTTCACTGCCTTCTCAATACGCGACATTTTCAAAACGCAGAATTTCAACCGCACAAACAAGTAAACAAACGAAAGCGTTTTAGAGTGACTAAAACAAGATTCAGAGTGGCGAAATGGTAGCGCGTATGCACGGAATGCATAAGAACGCAGGTTCGAGTCCTGCTTCTGAGCGTATCTTTTTCCAAAAATTCATCTTTTCTGTTAGTTTTTCATTCATTTGGCTTCTCCAATATATGTTTCCGCTCAGTCATTGCAAAACTAAACGAAAGCTGACAGCCAAACGCACAGCATGCTGTGATCTGAGCAATAAAAACCATCACAAATACATGCGTACAACACAAATGTATGTGGATAGCTTTTTTTCGATACACTTCTTACATGATTTGGTTCTTCCATCCCTTAGGGAAATAAGCTAATGAAAAACACTAGTTGAAAATTTTAACCAAGAGTCTCAAGGCAACATCGAGAAGATTTTTAATAAGAATATTAAAAATTCCATCATTACCAGGAGCCTTCATGTTTTTAAGTTTCCTAATGATTGTCTTAATTTCATCAAAATTCGTATCAATAATGTCATTTGGTAATAACACTTGAGTTGAAATAAGATCATATTTCAGTGAGACTTAATTTTCAATATGACTCACAACGTTCAAATTAAAATTGTGGACACTCTCGAACTTCTGAGCAAGTTTTTGAGCTTTTTCGCCATTTGTAGGAAGTATTTGAGGAATTGGTTTCTGAGGTTTCTTAAGAACCTTTGAAAGTTTCCAGAAAGATTTAGAATATGGTTTAATTTGTTCAACTTCTGTAGAGAAATTTTCATTTCGCAAAAGGGTCAATCTATGTTTAATTTCTTTTTGTAAATCTTTAACTATGTTTTTCAAAGCAGGATCACAACGTTCTCGTATTATCGTCGACGAACATTCTTCAACCGAATGAGCAGTTGAAGATTGTCATCGATGATAGAAGAATTTCATTTTAGCTTCGATAATATAATGATTCAAACTATCTATTGCTGTGTCGATGTTCGCAGTATTTTCTAAAATAGTTCCATGATCCACATGATTTTAAATGTGAGCGCAATGATAGTTGAATATAGAACTAATTGGATTAATTATAGCTTCGTTGGAAAGTGTGAATGTTACAGGAAGATGATCTGAGTCAAAGTCAACATGTGTAATCGGTTCACTATAAATGTGACTTTGATCTGTTAGAACCAGATCAATTGCAGAGGGGTTTTTCACGGAAGAGAAACATGTCGGGTTATTGGGATAAAGAACTGTAAAGTAATCAGCCGAGAGTTGATTATGAAGTATTTTTCCATTACGGTTATTTTGCTTACAATTCCACTGGACCCGTTTTGCATTTAAGTCGCCTATTACGAAAAATTTCGGTCAATATCTTGTGAGTTTTTGCAAATCACCTTCAAAGAAACTTAATTGTTCACCGGTGCAATGGAATGGCAAAAATGCTCCAGCGATAAAAATAATTCCATGAATGGTTTCAATTTCGATTCCCAAGCTTTCAATAACTTTTGTATTAAAAAAAGATAAAATTCGATGTTTAATTTGCTGTTGGACAAAAATGGCATTCCATGTTTATGGCGGTATATCATCGGATTTTTGTAACAGTGTGATACTAATCTTAAATTTAACCTAATTTTAATAGTCTTCCCGGTCGCTTCACTTGCCTCACTCGCTTCAGCTCTGCATTTGACAGAAGCAAAAGAAAACATTGTTGAACCCAATTTGTTACTCCGAAACCCCGGAGCTCAGATCCGAAAAAAAGCATCCGATGTAAACGCAGGTTGTATAACCTATCTAGATGTGAAGCACAAAAAGTCAACTCAGGATTATTAGCTCATTCAATTTAAATCACCATGTCAAAAGGGAGACACATGTACCCTACGAAAAAACAATAGCAAAAATACAGTCGTTTACGTGTGCCTCAGCTTGGTCATGGGAGTCCTGCGTGATACTGTTAAAAATACATCGAATGTCAAGTCCGTCCTATCGGTTCTCCCATGTCCGTTTAATTAATCTAACAACAATAGAAACAAATAGTCAACGTCATTCGTCCTGCTCTCGATGTTGGAACCCGACGATGACTAGGATGAAAAAAAAGAACTATGGTAAAACTCCCACAATGATCAAACATTCAGCCAACCGCGCTGTCGAATGGCATCGCTATAATTGCTTTTCAACAAATCAATTTTCTGATGTGGCAGTCACTTGCCGATGGAAGAACTCGTCGTGACGCAACCGTCCGGCCAGACTTCTACAAGCGTGAATGCGAACAAACGGAACACAGAAAACGATGAAAATTAAATCAACCGCACCCGCGTGCATTCTGTCATTGGGCTGCGAAGATGGAGGGGGAGGAGCAAAATGCAACGTGATTGACACTTGTTTGGAATCCAGCCGGCCGACAAGGACAAGCACGCTGGAATTGAATTGGGGCCGAACATGTGTAAAGTGTTGCTAGTCGGATGTGATTGCGGAACCGGCGGTCTGATTTCGTAAAGCGATGCAATATATTACAAGTGGTAATCCGATGAAATCTTGAATCTGGATCGTTGGACAAGTGCGCTGGTGGTCGGGCTCCGTTTGAGTGAGGTTGTATC
This sequence comes from Malaya genurostris, assembly GCF_030247185.1. Taxonomy (NCBI): domain Eukaryota; kingdom Metazoa; phylum Arthropoda; class Insecta; order Diptera; family Culicidae; genus Malaya; species Malaya genurostris. The sequence continues at coordinate 260,483,163 of NC_080571.1, forward strand.
AAATAAATGTTTAGCAATTGATTATTTTGCACACACCCCCATTCGGCGATTTCGGATGCGAAAGCGCAAAAGGACGTTGATTCACGATGAAATGTTAAGATGTTGATGACACTTCTGACAATGGCAGTATTGCACGAAATTGTCGGAAGCCCCAATTTACTGTGACGATCGTAGTTTAATTTGGAGCAAAAAGAGTTTTTCTGACACTTGACAGTTTACGATTTTCATCGGTCAAGAGTATTTTCCTGTTTATCGTTGATGATTCGTGGTGAAACGAATGACTGTTTGCATCTGTCTATCTGTTTCAAGCGAACAAGTAAGGTGTTGTGTTTATTGATTACTAGTCTAAACTCTTTCTCCTACAGGCATAAAACATCCCCTTCTTTGGTGTCAACAGTCTTAAATGATCCAATTATACAATCATACAATGGTACATAAAGACTAACGCTAAGTTCACTTATCCAAGAATAACTTTCAGTTTTTTCAGTATTTTTATTGAATAGACCCACCCAAACCTCCACTTACGAACTCCTAAAACGGGGATTTGCAAATCGAATCAATTCGTAAAAGAAGTTTACGTTAGTTAAATCATTTAAGAAACACGTTTTCGTTCGGCACATCAGAAAAGGCATTGCACTCCGTTGCAAAACCAAAAGGGTTCTGTAAGTAGCAGAAACTCCACGTCTGCTTAGCGGTTCCAATTGAACTGCCGAGTTTAGCACTAAGCAGTTCAATTTGAACTGCTCTGCACTTAATAATAATTAAATAGACAGATTTAGAATTAGATGAATGAAATATTCAAATAATTTTTTTTATTCTGAACGTTAAAACAACAACTTTCTAATAAATTTGTCTTCTATAAATATTTTGTTCTTGGTTGATTATTAAAATGATAAAATGTACAACTTTGTTGTTATATTCTAATGCAGATTTATTTTTAATATTTTAACTCTTATTTCAAACAAAATTATGTAAAGTTTTACGATTGAGTTATTTGGTTTAAATAATACAGTTTGCTATTGATTTGCAAATCACTTCTACCCGGAATGGCAAAAACGGCGTTTCAAACTTCAAGAAATATCAGTCGCCATTTTGGATTTTGGAATGATATCTGCTCATCAAATCTGTTCCGCAAATGTCTTTTTTTGTAATGGTTTAAGGAACTTCGTTTTATAACTTCATCTCATCAAATCCGTTCACAACCCACATTGAAATAGTTTTCAAGGTTATTCGAAAAACCAAAAGTCGCCATATTGGATCTCGGAACGACCTCAAAAAATCGTTTTTCCAGATTGATTTCAAAAATATATTATACGAATACATTTATATTATGCAAAAACTTTCTTTTTACGATGTAGGACCGTAAAAATAGTTTGCGTTATATGGAATATTCAACATGAAAAAGGTGTCTTGGATGCAATGTAATGAATATTTGTGGAACGGTAATGATTAGTACATGCCGGGAAAGAATGTTCTAGGCCGCTTCAATATCCACGATGATGACTTCCGGTTAATCGACGTTTTAAGTCGTTTCAAAATACAAGGCGACTTCTGATTCATCAAAACCAGTAACAAAAAAGATTTTTTTCGGTAAAACATGCTTAGAAACGCTCAAATGAGAAGTCTTATATCTCCCGCTGTATATCTCAGACATTCCTCTTTTCGATTATTATTTGTTCCGGTCGGTGCAGCATGGCCTCCCAAGTAACAATTCGAATGCCTTACGATTCTGATTGTTTTGTTATTCATTTTTCTTTCATTCACTACCTGATTTATGACGACTATAATAAGTCTCTCTTTTGACAAGTAATATCATAAAAGTTTTTAAAGCTTCTATAAAACCCTTTTCCCAGATTAACAACTGGACTAAAAATGAAACAAATTGTACTAGAATAAAACCATGCGTGTTCATTGGATGACAGCTTCACTCAGAGCAAATTCGATGGTTCTAAAGCACATTTATGACACATTTGTTGTGGGCTACTTTATTTGTTAGTTCTTAACTTAAGTGTAATTTGCCGTATTTTCAATGCCGTAACATTTATTGACATCAAATAAACTTCGAAATACTAAAACGTGGAAATATGATGGACTTTTATGATTTATTTTCAGAATGTATGCACAAGTTTTGACGCCACGAAATAGACTTATACCAAACTGACGATGAATCACAAACAATAATTTTCATAAATTATGGACCCGTGTTTATTTCAAGGCGAATTATCATTCTTATTTTTATTCATACATTTACGATAAAAATAGAAGAGCATAAAGTTTTTACGTTCGGAAAAAGCCTTGAATTCGTAAATCAAATTTAATATATTCTTACTGATTGCATTTAAAGCAGACATGACAAACACATATATTCAAATAATATCATCAAAATGACAGTTTGTTTATAGCGGAATTCATTCCATCCGAATAAAAAAATTCAAAATTATCTTGAATTTGGAGATTTAACGCAGGTTCATGCTGATTCTTCACTTTGCTTTATAAACCTTATAAAGAATTGTCCACTTGGCAGGAATATGCTTTTATAGTGGGTTTCTGTTGGCTTTCGGGGAGCAAGATGCAAGAATAAATGATGTAGCATTGATAAGTATTTATTAACATTAAAAATGTTACATGGGCTGGCTGATCCACACATATCAAACTATGAAGAAGCCAAAAAATGAATCGATGCGTTAATTGCGGCTAAACCGGAAAAAACAAATATCCATAAATTTTCACAAATATGGGAAAATGATTTGGCTAGCGATGGACAATACTTTGAATAATGAATTAATAACCATTTTTTATCAATCAAGTTTCAAATTTCGAAGAAAAGCGTCACGACCCTGATAAATAAAAGTGGAAACAAGAAATAAATAAGTTACGCATTTTTTATTTATTTATTCTTCTTTTTCTTTTATTCTTTTCTTTTCTGTCGCTCATCGAATGCGCATATTGTGAAGATTTGTTACGAATATCGATATACTACAAGTCGCCATCTTGAATACTTAAATGAATTCAAACATCGCTATCCTGCAGCTACTCATCAAACCCATTCCGAATATACCATATTATAAGTTTAAGTAACGAATGGACCGGAAATTGCCCTGTTGAAATTTGAAATGATTTCAAGGATAGTTTTCCTTCGTTTACTCATCAAACCCATTCGAAAAATATCAATATTGTGACGATTTGTAACTAACATCGTTATACCGATTATACGATCCAACTGATCGTAAGAAAAGTTTCCGTTATTCGAAATTTGCTACGTCAAAAAAAGAAGTTTGGTTGCACTTCCTAAAAAAAACTCCGTGAATGGACGTTTTGGTGTTCTAGCAAATGGCTCGTATTAATCATAATTTGTTCTGGAGATCCTGTGAAAAAAAAATCTATGCGTTCTTTGAAGATCAATTTCGAATTTAATATTACTTCTAAGTCATTTAGTGACAATTTTCGCTCTAAAACTGTATTGAAGATATTGTAAATCGATCGTTTACTATTAAAGAAAATAACCGAGCACTTGAAGTCATTTATTTAACTTAAACAGCATCATCTATCGAGATATTCAAGTCGGTCAAATGAATCAAAAAGAGGAACGGCCCTAGATGACTACCTTGAGGAACACTAAAACGGACAGCAAATGATGATGACGTGCAGTGTCCAATATTCAACATTATTTCACGGTCAGTTCCGTATGAGTGACTCCAATATAAAAAAACCTGTTTTAATCCACCTAGTGGTGTAATGATGCCTTTCTCATATCAATCATACTATCATATATAATACTAAGGTGTTCTTCAAAATAAATTTCTTCGATTCTGAAAAGAATAACCGAAATCGATTTATTTGACCGTCTACTGATAAAAACTATCAATTGGAAAAGAATTGAGGTCGATTTAGAAAACTTTTTACGGTTTTTCGCTCTATTCAGTGATGGTATAAAATTTTTAACACACTTTACACTATATTTCCGGATCCGGATGAAATTTATGAATTACGTATGGGATCACAGGACCTTTCATTTAAACCTAAGTTTGTGAAAATCGGTCGCGCCATCTATGAGAAAAGTTAGAACACATATTTTCTTTTTTATTGCACATTTTATCCCATAACTCCCGAACCGGTATCTGTGTGTGTATGTGCGTATGTGCGTATGTGTGTATGTAACGTTTTTCTCCACTAGCTTTTCTCGGAGATTCAAATGAAAGGTCTTGTGGTCCCATACAAAATTCCTGAATATTATTTGGATCCGACTTCCGGTTCCGGAATTCTGGGTTAAAATGTGCAAAAAAATGTGAAAATAAGTGCACGTACTTTTTTCAGAGATGGATGAACTGATTTTTACAAACTTAGATTTAAATGAAAGGTCTTGAGGTCCCATAAAAAATTCCTAAATATTAGGATCCGACTTCTGGTTCGGGAGTTATGGGATAAAATGTGCAAAAAAAAAATATGTTCTAACTTTTCTCATAGATGGCGCGACCGATTTTCACAAACTTAGGTTCAAATGAAAGGTTCTGTGGTCCTATACGTAATTCCTGAATTTCATGCGGATCCGACTTCCGGATCCGGAAATATAGGGTAAAGTGTGTTAAAAATTGTATACCATCACTGAAAATGGGGAAAAACCTTAAAAAAATTTCTAAATCGACCTCAAATCTTTTCAAATCGATAGTTTTTATTAGTAGACAGTCAAAAAAACAGATTTCGGTTATTCTTTAAAGAATTGAAGAAAATTATTTTCAAGAATTCCACAGTATTGTATATGATAGTATGATTGATATGAGAAAGGCATCATTACACCACTAGGTGGATTAAAACAGATTTTTATCGAAAAATTATGTTCAGCGACGAAACTCATTTCTGGTTGAATTGATACGTCAATAAACAAAATTACCACATCTAGAATGAAGACCAGCCAGAAGCATTGCAAAAGGTATGAATACATCCCAAAAGTCACTGTTTGGTGTGAATTATGGGTCGGTGGCATTGGATCTTGCGTATGGGCCATCTAAAGCGGAGCCGCGGTCTACATTTGCATGAAATCACCTGCAAACATTAAATTATATTCATCGTTCTATCGAATTCCAATGAAAATTTAATCAATTTCATCAATTTTGAAAATCAATTCCTATAACTCTTAAAAATCACCCTTTATTTTTACCAGTAATCATTCACAATGTGAAATGAGTGGCTGAATGTAACAATCTTACATGTAGAACTTGATTTGGAAAATTCGTCTACATATTTTTGAATGCAAAAACTGGATAAAAATATTGAGTTCAAATTCCGCATACGGATTGTATTGTATTGTAAAAATCTCTTAAAAGCATTTTTATTGCTTTAAACGAAAACATTGAATGTAGAAACCGGATGAACACATTTGGTAAACCAATAGTATATTTTAACTTTTTTTCCTTATCTTACAATCAATATCAATACTTTTGTTCTTGGCAGCCTAATACAATCATCAAACAATTTAACTAACTATTCTTTCCATTCCTAGGCCGAACTATGTTCGAACCTGTCCGGGGTCGGTACTGATGAATGAATGATTTACCAGTACCAGGACTGATCTGACAGAAACTCTTTGTACTATTTCCGCTGATCCCGATCAGTCACGGAGAGCAGCAACCCCATATTTTTGCATTGCAAAACTCGTGTCCGGTTTTTGTACTCAATGTTTTAATCCGGTTTCTGCATTCAAAAATAATTTAATGAGTTTTTAATTTTTTTTTATTCTACCCCTCAAATACCTTTTTGTACCAAATAATGCAGTTTAAAAAATAATTGCCACTTTAATTGGCCCTAATCTAAAACGAAGTCTTTGATTCTAATACTAATACTAATAAAAAAATTCTGAATTAGTCAATGGCGACGTATTGGTTTGATATCTACGCAAGCAGTTAGATTCAATTTAGTTTCAAGCAATTTTATTAAAAATACTATAATTTCACGATTGAATACGATAAGTTCCTTGAAATGACTGTTGAATAAGCATTCTAGTTTTTCCACATTTTGCCTAAATTTGTACTATTTCCACGACATCCGCAGACCACTTTTTAAATAGCATCGAAGAGTGCCCTGCCACTGTTGGCACCAGCAGCAGTTTATGGCAGTGCTGTTCGCGAATTTCGATTAACAGCATCATAAAGTTTAATTAGAATTGTGAAACGGAAACCGACAAAAGTCTGGCAGTTTTGAGAAATAAAAGCTGCTTGCTCAAATTTTAATCTCTCACTCCAGTGGAAGACCGGAAGACGGCTAACGGTGAAAATTCTGCGAAAATAAAACGATTCCGATCGTTTCAAGATGATTACGGAGCCTATGAAATGCCGGCTTATGGTGCAGTATAATATTTCACGCCTTCCGACGGGTTTCGGACTTTAAGCTTTTTACTGTTTTTTTTTTGTTCAAGCGAAGAGGTGATGCTATCATTGCGGAACTAGATGGTTTATTGTTTGCAATGCCAAGTGTCTCGAGCGATTGAATACAAAAATCGGTTAATGGATGATTTCGTTCCATTTTTTTCGTGCAATTTTGTTCGGTGCAAAAATTAAATTAGTGCCAAAGTTCAGACTTAGATTTTTAAACGAAGAGTACTAAAAAGTTAGGAAACCGGTTAACTTTGGACCACAACCGTGGAAATCAGAAGCAACATGAAGAAAATTTCAATTTCTATAATTTCATCCGAAATCCAAACACTTCAACATATTATAATTTCCAAAAAATTCAGATTTCATAGTTTTAATGCTTAACCACTGTTCTAGTTCTGTTAAAATTGAGAAGAGGAGGGCGGATGTTCCCTTGAAACAGATTATATAATGCTGGTCTCTAGTAGAGTGAAAATTAACCGTAAAATCTTTCATTCGAGCTCAAGTTTGTGAAAATCGGTTCTGGCAGTTCTGAGAAAAAGAAGTGAGTTCCGTTATGAAATTTTTGTATATTTGACCTCGTTTCTCCTGAACCAGAAATTAGACCTGGCCAAATTGTATCATAGGCTTTAAGACTATGATAACTTTCATTCATAATTAAACATCTTTCATTTATATTTAACATGGATTAGATCATTGAAATCTGTTGAGCGATCCTTATGAGAAAATCGAGAGAATAGTCTGTATGTTTTGCACAATTTTCCCATTTATTTCAATAGCAGATCATGAGACAATCAGATCTTTCATTTGAATCAAAGTTCAAGCAAGTCAGATGAGTCATCTTTGCGAAATCGGAGTTCGTTTTATTTTAGAATTTTTGGTCAGTACTTTGTGAAGAAAAAGTATCCTACAGCATAATATTCATAAGCATATGAAAAAACACTTCAACAAAAGGTGGATTTGAAATTCGACTTAAAGATACAGCGCAATTATTATTTGAAACGAAAGAATCAAAGTCTAGTTACTATAAATACTATACTATAAATAATAAAAGGAGTTACATAAGGAGTGTATCGAAAATAAGCTATACACATACATTTGTGTTGTACGCATGTATTTGTGATGGTTTTTCATGCTCAGATCACAGCATGCTGTGCGTTTGGCTGTCAGTTTTCGTTTGTTCACTTGTTTGTGCGGTTGAAATTCTGCGTTTTCAAAATATTGCGTATTGAAAAGAAAGTGAAAATTAAGGTTCTAGATACTAGTTGTTTTTCTGATTTTGATTGGTTAAAATTTGGTACAACTAATCGACTGTTGTTTTAACTAATCTGTCATTTTTGATTTATCGTGCTGGCAGCTTAGCAACGACACCCAACAAGTAATGAAATGTTTCAGTTGAGCAATGCCAAACACCCTGAGCGAACAATGAAACGTTTCAATGAGATGTCACTCGTGCAATTGAACAAAGACACAATCCCAGCAAAGTTACTTGTATGCATGAAAGCAAAAAAATGTCTCAGTTGTTTCAACCAATTATTCAGTTATTTGAACTTAAAACGCCAATTGCAATAAATATTTTTTACTGTTAGCCTCTTCAGGGGCAGCTAATCGTTCACTGCTTGAACAACGAAATTTTACCTAATTTACTGCTTATATCTTTATCACTAAACTCACAAAGGATATGGAAATGAACCAAATGATTACAATTCTCAAAAGAAAACTCACCAGAAAAATGGTCACAGGGAATTAGGAAATTTTTTCTTCACTTGCAGAATGGCTCGCTGGTAAACCTAATGCTACAGATACACTTTCAAGAAAATACAAATAGTACCACTTCACTTTAGCAGCAAATTTTTAAGCGTTAAGCGGTTTTAATAACATTGACATGAACTGTCCTAGAATACATTACTCTCAGATGAAATTAAAACATTTATACTGTAGGAATATCTATTTAACACATGGAAAACTTGTTTTACAATTAACTGTTATATTCTTCTGCATACTTTCACTTACATAAAACGACCACTACGTAACTAACATAAATGACGCTCATTTACCATTGAAAATTTTCAATATGAAACGCTTCTGGTGAAATGAAGAGGTTTTTTGTTCTGCCTTTTGCTGTCTTCGTTCTCCGCCAAGTGACAGCATTTGAATACAACAATTTCGGTTACCTGAATGGTTATGTCAAAATCAACAGATATGTTAGTTAAATCAACAACATTTTAGTTGAAACCAGGGCGTGAAACAACAATTGCAATATTGTAATTTTGTGATCTGCGGGTTCTCCGTGTATGTTCCTGTGGTTTGAAGTCAACCATTTTTACACTACCGGAATTATAAATGCAGAAATCTATCGATCTGAGTGTCTTCAGAAGAGATTGCTGCCTTTATATAAGAAGCATAGTACACCTCCACTGTTTTGGCCGGATTTAGCGTCGGCTCACTATGCCAAAACAGGTCCTAACTGGCTTGCGGAAAAGGGTATAAATTTCTTAGAGAAAAATATCAATCCACCAAATTGCTCTCAGCTTCGACCCATCGAATGTTACTGGGCAATCGTGAAGAGGGTTTTCAAGAAGACTGGTAAGGCAGCTGGAACATGCAGGAGTTCAAAAAAATTTGGACTCAAGCGTCCAAAAAATGCGATGCAACACTTGTCCGGAACTTGATGAAGAGAGTTCGATCAAAAGTTCTAAAATTCGTGAAGGAATAACTTAAATTTCATCCGGTTTACATTATGCTCAAGTTTATTCTCGTACAATAAAGGATCAATTTTTAGTTGGAATAAAATACCGTTTTTTTATGATAATTTGAAAAAAAAATTGTGGATAGCTTATTTTCGATACACTCCTTAGTATACGGAATATTCAACTGCACTTTGAATTCAAGTACGAAAAAAAATTCATTAACGTATGAGAAAGTCATCATGGCTCCGATGAGTGAATTAATAACCTTATTCCATTTTCCCGGTCGATCACACAGGGACTATTTTGGGCGCTCGCTTGCATTTGGCTTATCTACGAAGACATCAAAATACCGCACCTGAAGGGCGAAGCGTTCAAAGGAAACTCGAGCTACGAGTTCCTCTACACCAATTACATCCCGACGGAGTTCCTAATTAGCGGTATCGTATCCGGCCTGCTGACAGTGATCAACGTAATTTGCATCTTCATTACGGCCATTATTGTCCTGAAGATAAAGGAAGTGGCTGCCCCTTACACTTCAAGCCCCGATCTGCGAAGGTAGGCTATAAATTTATCGTCACGCTTTGAACTTTGATGGGATTAAATGCGAGCAATGTTTGAACACTGTGCTTTGTGCGTTTCCGGCGCAAATCAGACATCGGAATGACTGTTAAATAGTTGCATCACAATAGTCGCTAGTAGTAGTAATAGTAGTAGAATGCAAACGAAACACAGTGGTCATTAAATTTAGAACAGTTTTTTTAACCCCTAGAGAAATGAAGCGCCAATTTTAACAAAAGAGAATTCGTCCGATCGATGATTAAACTCGACCGACGCTCGTTATCAACGAGCAGAAAAATCATCCATGAATGAACTTCCGGCCAGTTAGCAACGTACTGCACCCGATCCGACGGATGCTAGGGGGAAAAAAAATAATTGTCCGGAATATAACCGATGTCCGTGGGCCGTGCCCGTAGACTAGATATCGTGTTCGCATCTAAATTGATGCAGCTGTAACAAATATTCTCCGAATTTATATCCGTTTGGTAACAATGAAAATTGAGGCATGTTTTTCAATTAAAACCACTCGGTGCCAAACGAACTACATTGCACGAATTGATCCGTAAAGTGGTGGAAACGTTTGTTATCCCGTTTTCCAGAGCATTTTAGCAGGATACATTTAAAAATTTAATGAAACCAGATTAATTTCATTTCATTTTTTATAAATTTTATTTCGTTTTCGGACAACATATTGATCAATGAACCGATTAACAAATCTTATATGTTTATATCGAACAAAATGATTGCTAGTGTTATCTGTCTCCAATGGACAAAATAGATCACAACTGCTCGATTGTTGCAGTGTAGATGTACGCTACATTTATTTATCAATATAGATTTCTCACATCTACAGAGTGGTTCAGATGGCACAGCATTTACACGGGTTGGACAGACAGTTGCAGTCTCGAGTTTTGTATCTAGTTAATATTTCATTCTTTTATTATTATGAACCTGATCTTCGTTGAGTATTAATATAATTTTCCAAAAAAAAAAAAAGTGGGGCAATCTACAAAAGGTTTGGCCGTTTTTATAAATGAATCTCTTTCAATCTCGTCAGTGAATTTGGTCAGAATTTGTAAAACTCCCCTACAAAAAATGACAATGTTTAATTTTTGTTAAAGCTTTGATAATTTGGTTCATTGTGATCATTGAAAAGAAACAATGAAATGAATTTTTTTCTAAAACTTATTTTAAAATTATGTTTAACGTTAATTTTTCAACAAAACCATACTACTGTTGGCAAAAAAGTAAGACTTTGTTCACGATTTCAAAGTTTATTTATTCTTCTAAATCTATTTCGTTACCCTCAAATTACCCTCCCCCCGTTCTTTTCCAATCCTCGAAACAGTTGTTAAAGTCAATTTCAGGAATAGCTCTTCAATTGACTCAAAACGGTTTCCCCGGAGCGGTCGTTTGAGTTTACTGAATATCCAGAAGTCACACGGAGCTGACACAGGCGAATGCGGTGCGACCCATATTTTGGATTTACTGACCCTTTCCGATATTCCAACAATCCCAGTAAGATATCTGACTGTTAATAGGCGATTCTCGAGCACCAATTCCTTGATTTTATAGACGTGTTCACCGTCAGTTGATGTTGATGACCGTCCTGGACGTGGTTCGTCCTCAATGCGTTCTAGACTCTCTTTGAACAACTTGTACCAATCAAAAACTCTTGCTCGCGACATACAATTATCACCGAAGGCCTTTGGCAACATTTTGAACGTTTCGGTACCAGAAATTTGATTCCGCACACAAAATTTAATAAAATTTCTTTGTTGAATAATTTCACTTATTGTACAAATCGACGATTGCATATTTAATACTTTAGAAAGACAGACGTATACTTTTTTTTTTGGTTGGTAAACGACTGGACAATGCGCAATTCAGGCCCCAATGTGGTTCTTAGCCTCTTGTCCAGTAACTCCTATCCCTACCTCCCCGCGGTGCCGGCTGGGGTACGAGCAACCATAGGAAAGATCGGGTAACCAACCCCGGTGGGACCTTGGTCGTATGCTGACAGGGAAGGGGGTCCTCTTTAGAGGATGTCGGAGCGTCTGTACTCCATGTTAGGAGCGGCTTCAAACAGCGTCTGTTCTGGTATCCAGCGGCTGAGTATGAAATGCTGTATCCCATCCAGCTAAATCCAAGGTGGCAACCCCACCAACGGGATCGTCCTAGTGCTAGTTGGGACGTTAAACAGAGCAAGCACGATGATCCTCCGGCGAGACAGGGGGTTGGCGCAGGCCTAATAAGCCGCCCGTAAAACACCTATTACGAATGATACAGGAGAGAATACGACCCGGAACAATCGGCATAGACCCACGCAACGAAAAAAGGACTACGATTGGAAACTTGGAACATGGAACTGCAAGTCGCTAGGTTTCGCAGGCTGCGACAGGATAATATACAACGAACTAAATCCTCGCAGCTTCGACGTCGTAGCGCTGCAGGAGCTTTGTTGGATGGGACAGAAGGTGTGGAAAAGCGGACATCGAGCGGCTACCTTCTACCAAAGCTGTGGCACAACGAACGAGCTGGGAACTGGCTTTATAGTGCTGGGCAAGATGCGTCAGCGAGTGATTGGGTGGCAGCAGATCAACGCTAGGATGTGTAAGTTGAGAATTAAAGGCCGTTTTTTCAATTACAGCATCATCAACGTGCACTGCCCACATGAAGGGAGACCCGAGGACGAGAAAGAAGCGTTCTACGTGTAGCTGGAACAAGCCTATGACGGCTGCCCACGCAGAGACGTAAAAATTGTCATCGGGGACATGAATGCGAAGGTAGGAAGGGAGGCAATGTACCGACCGGTAATCGGGCCGAACAGCCTGCATGCCGCATCGAATAACAACGGCCAACGGTGTGTCAACTTTGCGGCCTCCCTAGGAATGGTAGTCAGAAGCACCTTCTTTCCCCGCAAGGATATCCACAAAGCCACCTGGAGATCACCTGACCAACAGACCGAAAACCAAATCGACCACGTTTTGATCGACGGAAAATTTTTCTCGGACATCAACAATGTTCGCACCTACCGCAGTGCGAATATAGATTCGGACCACTACTTGGTTGCTGTATGCATGCGCTCAAAACTTTCGACGGTGGCTACCCAACGTCGAAACCGAACTTCGCGGTTTAACATCGCGCGGCTCCGGGATACTGGAGTAGCCCAAGATTACGCGCAGCAGTTGGCAGTGCAACTACCAACGGAAGAGCAGCTTGGTGCAGCTACTCTTGAAGATGGCTGGAGAGACATCCGTTCTGCCATAGGTAGCACTGCATCAGCAATGCTAGGTACGGCGGCTCCGAACGTGAGGAACGACTGGTTCGACGACGAATGTGAACAGTTAGTGGCCGAGAAGAATGCAGCTTGGGCGAGCAAGCTGCAACACCGGACGAGAGCAAACGAGGAGCGATACAGACAGGCGCGGAACAGACTAAACTCGGTATCCCGTAGAAAAAAGCGCCAGCAGGAAGACCGAGATCGCGAAGCGATGGAACAGCTGTTCCGTGCTAATGACACAAGGAAGTTCTACGAGCAGGTGAACCGTTCGCGCAGAGGCCATGTGCCACAGGCCGATATGTGCAAGGACACCAACGGGGATCTTCTCACGAACGACTGTGAGGTGATCGAGAGGTGGCGGCAGTATTTCGACGAGCACCTCAATGGCGATGTGGCGGAATACGAAAGTAGCGGCGCGGTAACGAACTTGGGAACGCGTGCGGAGGACGATAGACTGCCGGCCCCAGACCTCCAAGAAGTGGAGGAGGTGGTAAGCCGGTTGAAAAATAATAAGGCCGCTGTCGTTGACCAACTACCAAGCGAGCTACTAAAACACGGTGGTAATGCACTAGTGAAAGCACTGCACTGGGTCGTTACCAAGATCTGGGAGGACGAGATTTTACCGGAGGAATGGATGGAAGGAATCGTGTGTCCCATCTACAAAAAGGGCGATAAGCTGGATTGCTGCAATTACCGCGCGATAACTCTGCTGAACGCCGCCTACAAGGTACTCTCCCAAATCTTATGCCGTCGACTTTCACCGATTGCAAACGAATTCGTGGGACAATATCAGGCAGGATTTATGGGCGAACGCGCTACCACGGACCAAGTGTTTGCCATCCGCCAGGTGTTGCAAAAGTGCCGCGAATACAATGTGCCCACACATCACTTATTCATCGATTTCAAATCAGCCTACGACACAATCGATCGAGAACAGCTATGGAAAATCATGCACGACTACGGATTCCCGGACAAACTGATACGATTGGTCAAGGCTACGATGGATCGAGTGATGTGCGTTGTTCGAGTATCGGGGATAAACTCGAGTCCCTTCGAAACTCGCAGAGGGCTACGGCAAGGTGATGGCCTTTCGTGTCTGCTATTCAACATTGCTTTGGAGGGTGTGATAAGAAGAGCGAGGATAGACACGAGTGGCACGATTTTCAGAAAGTCCGTCCAGCTACTTGGTTTCGCTGATGATATTGATATTATAGCACGCAACTTTGAGAAGATGGAAGATACGTACATCGGACTGAAAGCTGAGGCCAAGCGGATCGGACTAGACATCAATGTGTCAAAGACAAAGTACATGAAAGGCAGGGGCTCGAGAGAAGATAACGTCAGCCACCCATTACGAGTTCTGATTGGTGGTGATGAAATCGAAATGGTCGACGAGTTCGTGTACTTGGGCTCACTGGTGACTGCCGATAATGACACCAGCAGAGAAATTCTGAGACGCATATTGTCAGGAAATCGTGCTTACTTTGGACTGCGCAGGACGCTTCGATCGAGCAAAATTCGCCGTCGTACGAAGTTAACTATCTACAAAACGCTGATTAGACCGGTTATCCTCTACGAGCACGAGTCCTGGACAATGCTTGCGGAGGATCAACGCGCACTAGGTGTTTTTGAACGGAAGGTGTTGCGAACCATCTTCGGCGGAGTGCGGATGGAAGACGGTACGTGGAGAAGGCGAATGAACCATGAACTGCACCAGTTGCTGGGAGGACCAACCCTCGTCCAAACGGCCAAGGTCGGGCGGTTACGGTGGGCCGGGCATGTTGTTAGAATGTCGGAGAACAACCCGGTTAAAATGATCCTCGACAATGATCCGACCGGTATAATAAGAAGAAGAGGCGCACAGCGGGCAAGATGGATCGATCAAATTGAGGACGACCTGCGGACCCTTCGCAGCTACCGAGGCTGGCGGCGAACAGCAATGAACCGAGTTGAATGGAGACGCCTCCTGTATACAGCAGAGACCCGCGTGGTCTACGACTGAAAGAGTAAGTAAGTACGTATACTGAACATTAATATATATTTTGACGTAACTCTTGAATCAGATGTCACTGACAGTCATACCAACCTAGAAAAAAAAATTTCGACGAAGAAGTCCTACTACTTTTTGCCCACAGTAGTACATTCCTTCAACAAATAAACATATTTCAATCAAACTTTCACTGATCACAGATAATGCCACAAACATAAACTAATTGAATAAAAATCATGAAAGAAATTTTATTTCAATAATTATTCGTACCAATTTTTGAAAACAGTTGATTTTTTCCAATGTTCTGAACCTTAAAAAATCTAGAACGAATATCATAATACAATAGAAAATCGTAGAATCTGAATCCGTTGAAAAATTTGTGTTGAAAAGTATGACTCGAGGCATGGTGTTTTCACACACGCTGGGTGTTATGATATGTTTCCATATTTTGCGAAGATCCAGAACATTGAAATATTTGAATTGTTTTCAAAAATTGTATAAAAATTTGTCAAAATCATAACTTGTATACAATAAGTTTAAGTTGGTGGTATTATCTGTGATTTGTGAAAGTTTCATTCAAATATGTGTATATGTTAAGGAATAGTATTGCTTTGTTTAGAAAATGACGAAAAATTTGTTTCTTTTGGAAAACTATTTTAATGATCAATGAGAACTAAATTTGATAAATTGGAAAATAAATGCATGAAATATAAAGTCATTTTTTACCGGGACATTTTGCGAATTTTGATCCAATTGGCTTATTCGATTTGAAGAAAATGGCGAGTGGGTGATGTCACAGACATAACTGTAGGACGTGAATACGAATAACACTGACATGATTCTCTCATACTTCCTAACGTAGACGATCGTTCGTATTAGTTGATTAAGTGAATTTTGCAACTTTTACTGCTTCGTTTCCATAATTGTAACGGTGCATCCTGAACTAAAGTACAATTTATTGACGACAAACATCTTCTATCGTACAATTAAATAATACGGAGCAAATAAGAGTAAGAAAATACAACAAACTCTGTTACAAGGACTGAACACAAAAATAAAGGAACAGAATTCATTTCTTAGATCCAGTTCCAGAATCCAAGTTTGGAATTTAGCATTCAGCTCTGAATTTAGGGATAAAATTCTGTGAAGTCAGAAGGCAGTTCCAAATTCAGGCTTGGAATCTACATCTAACATTTTGTTCCAAAATCCATATCTAAATTTGATATAATTTATTTTGTTCCATAATTCTGAAGTTCGAATCCAAAAATCATAATTTTTGACTCGAATTTTGAACATAAATCAAGGCACTATATTTAATTTCAAAATCTAGTCAGGAAACAAGTTCTAGAATTTAGAAATGCTATTCACCCAAGTAGCAAACATTGTTCTAGCATAGTATTTATTCACTCTTCTCGCAACGATTGTGCGATTCGAAAAGCGCAGTATGTTTGTATGATGTGCAACAAGTTTCTTGTTTGATATGTTTCATGGCAGTAATATTTGTTAAGTAGAAACCGAAAATGAAACTGTTCAAATGAACTTATTGTAGAATCAGTTGAATAAACCGATGTGGAACTTGATCCTTTTAGGTTTTTGATTTGGTTTCACAAGCAGTAATATAAATGATATTCACATTTGTTACAAAAACATGTAAAATCATTTGTCAAACATATCTGACATGAATAACCGTTGTGTAGCAATTGTGAAACATGCCAATTTGAACAAGTGTTAATTGCTACTTGGGCAGCTATTGATTATTCATAGATTTTTTTTTTAATTCTAGTTATAAAATGTTTAAGAATTCAGTTCCAGAGCCCAATCCCAAAGTCAGTTGCCGAATCCAGTATTCAACCAAGTGCTTGAGCGGAAGAAGACTAGTGTTTGTTGTCTGATGAATAGAGAAGATGTTTTGATATATGATACCGGTCGTGAGGCGGCCTAGGATGTTTGATTTACGCTAACCAGACCCAGTCGGGTGGTAAAGTCGTGTCTATCACACTGTTTAGGGTGGCGAAATGGTAACGCGTATGCACGGATTGCATAAGAACGCAGGTTCGATTCCTGTCTCTGAGCGTATCTTTTTTCAAAAAATCATCTTTTCTGTGAGTTTTTCATCCATTTGGCTTCTCCAATATATGTTTCCACTTAGTCAGCGAAAATTGATAAATGGTTTCCAGTTCATATATTCCACTTGCTGTTAGAGAAAGAATCGATAGGAGAGATGAAGAACTATGCAATCCAAAGATGAAATCCACTATTAATGGATACGTTAAAGCTTATAGTAAATAGGACTCTTGTAACTACCCTTATTTAAACTTATTTTGCAATATCTACATTTTAACTATGATTTGCATGGCAATGAACCCCGACAAATCGCACAAATATCTCAAATTTCGTTCGAATACAAATAGTTCATTAATTTGGAAACACATTTTCTAATAATGAAGAAATAGGCCAAATGAAGTTGCTTATTGCAGTTATAAAATATACAATAACTAGCTGACCCGTCGAATTTCTCCCAAAAATTATTTGTTCGAATTTATGTTTTCGGACAGCAGAATTGTCAAACGACTAAGTAGTTAACGTTTATCTCCATTATTTTTCTGATTACTTAACTTACAATCAACGGAATTCGACACACATTCGCGTGATGGCGTGGACTGCTCTGATTTTGCACTTTCGAGCAGAAATGCAGTATTCTGACGGTGTTTTATTGCCATTTCTGATCGAAAGTGCAAAACCAAAGCAATCCACGCCACCAGTGTTTTTCAATGAAAAACGCCATCAAACTTGAATGTTAACCCGACGCAACAGAATAAACTTTGAAGCAGTTCCTTGTACAGATTTTAAGCACCGAGAAAGTTTTCTCAGAACTTGTTATGTATATTCAAGTTGCCAAAAAGTGCCACGCGTACTTTAGAGCTCTAATAAAGTAGATATTGTTTAGGTACCAGGCCCGTGTGCTGGGGGGGGGGGGGGTTTAGGAATTTTAACACTTACGCCCCATCTCCCCCACCCAAAGGAAGATTTATCAGCATTAAGTTTCATGAACAATAGAGTACCTATTATATAAAAGTGTAAATAACTTGACTTTTCCTTCAAATTTGTGCGCCTTCTCCACCCTTGAATCTCCACCCCCCTTGAACCCCCTCCCTCTTGAACGTCTGCCCCCTTCTTTTGAACCCTCTCCTGAAACCCCACACGGAACTTTTGGTTGCTTAGAGAGACGTCGCTTAAATTTTAATTTGATATTTATCTTGCCAATTTGAACATTCCTCTCAAAATATGAAATATAAAATGGTAGTATAAATCCATTATGTGATCATATTGAACATTGATATCTAATGGCCACTTATTATGTGAGCTAAATCGTTAGAAAGTAAGGAAAATCTATTAGTTTGACATTAGCGCTTCTACAGAACAATCTTTTCATTGATTCAATCAAAAAATTTCTGATTCGTTAAACTCGCGCTTACGATGAACCAACGATGACTACGATCTAGTATTCTTTTCTTCGACGTCCAAACACTTATGCAACTCGTTGCGCGCCAAACACAAGTGGAGGACACTTAGAACAAAGTGCCAATCACACATTTACACAATGCGTTGGTGCATTTATCAATATTGGCACTTCCGTTTTAATACAGTTGCACAGTTGCGGCACACAAAGGGCTCAGTTTTGACAAGTAGCTGTTTCATGGGGCACAGCATGGCACACTTAGACTCACAGTATATCACGTGTTTTTTAGAGGCACAATATAGTTTGTGCTAAGCGACTCTCCCCTTGGCCAAACATCAATCGTAGATCTAGCAAGCATTGGAGACTTTTTCAACGGAAAATTCCATTGTCCATACAAAGCAACTTTATGGATTTTTCCCACTTTTCCGGCAAGTTTTCCTAATTTTTTTGATCAAACAAAAAAAGAATCATGTTAATCCATCCATCCGTTCTTACGTGATGCGATTACAAAGAATGATATCTGAATTTATATATATATATATATATATATATATATATATATATATATATATATATATATATATATATATATATATATATATATATATATATATATATATATATATATATATATATATATATATATAGATTAATTTTTCAATAACAATCCGCTTAAAAACGAAACGAAGTAGTACAATTTGTGCGAAATGTACCAAGTTTCTCTGTTCATCTCTGATAGTACTTCCACCGGTATTATTTCAATAACATTGAAACGTATATTTGATTACCAAATATAGTAGACTACGATATTAAAAAAAATCGCTAATCCTAATTGCTCTACAACGATTTGTTTGAGTCTTTTTAAGACGTAGAGCCGTCTAGAACTAGTTTTAAATTTGATCAGGATCTAACGGGGAAGAATGACATGTGAAAACCGCAAAAATATTATCGCAGAGACGGGCTCGAACCCATAGCTAGCTCCCAACCGGTGAAATTGTTTTGCCAATCAAACTACCCTGCATATGAAAACACATGAATAGAAACCTCAATTGACTAGATTAACCAAGCATGCTTTGCTTTACATGGCCACCACAGCATTCGATTATAGTCCTATCTCTATGGTAACACAGTCAACGGAAAACAAACACACACACCGCGTCAAAAGCCTATCCTCGCTGTTCTGCCTTGCCGCCAGCCACCGATTTTGAGATTTTGTTCTCTGTCTATTTTCCTGCCTACGGGGTAGCTCAGCGTCATCATCTATTTGATGATCTCAGCAGTGATCTTATGGCTATAGCCGGCTCGTAAACGACAGCGCTTTCTCCGAAAAAAAAAACTATATTCTATGGTATGAGAATTGAATTTTCCGTACAGAAGTGTTTTATCTCTTTTGCGGATCACTAAGAATTTTATGGTCGACCCTATGCACATTATTGCTTTTGGCTAGGAAACTTTATATTTCACAAATGAAATTGAAAGTTAATTGTTCCGTTTGAATTAATTTCCTACACTTTTTTTACACGGAGAGGGAGTTACTATTTTAGCAAAAAATTAGGAATTTAGGAATCAAGCTGTATAGTTCAAGCAGAACTAATGATTACTGTAAAAACGTTTATTTATAATTTCTAAAAAAATTACTTTTGATATATTTTTTTAAAATTATTGAATGCATCTGTTTCGAATTTTTGTAACTCGGAAATTGTAAACTGTAAAAAAAATTGTGTCTAAGAATAATTACCCAAAATATATGAATTCTACAGATGACATAATTCTACAAGCGATAGAATTCATAACTACTTAATTTTTCAATTTTTTTATTCGAATTCGAGTCATGCAATTTTCCACATAATTTTGCATGCTCTTGATTATAAATTTGTGTGAAATACGACGCTCCACTTATGTGCATCTCAGAAGATGTAGAGTTAGGAGTTTTTTTTCGAATTGTGTGGTTGGTACACTAATAAAATATACACTGGAGAAAGTTGAACACTTTTGCCAGATTTGTAAAGCTTAGCGAAATAATAATGAGATCAAATAAAACCCAAATCATTTATTTTGCTTTCAGTGTATTTGTTTTCCATTTAATATTCCATTTAATGATTCTGAACCATTGCGAAATGGCAGCGGTTTTTGGTTGCGAACATACTATCTGGAACAGTCTTTATTAATCATCTATCTTTTTCCTGAATGAACTACAGCTGCTCATTTATTCAGTCGCAAATCGATAATTTTTTTTTGTAAAACAAATCTACTATACTCGTATAGTGAATCATTTTCATCTCAGATTCCGTTCCATCTGCAGAATGGTATTTACAGCAAACAATATATTCGATAAACATGTCACATTGAGTGTTGGAAAAAAAAAGTTAGGTATAATGAATGTACTAACAAAACACAAGCCAAAGTTACGTCGGAAATGTAGCAGAAGCCAAAAAGTTTCTACGATCAAAAGTCAACAAACGGCTGTAACAATTCATCACCATCCGCTAACCTGATACTTCATTCAAAGCATACCTTTTGTTACAAATTTTTCCTTGGTTGATAATTTACGTCGCATTTAATTTTACCAACTTCGTGGCCGATTATGACAACCCGCGTTGTTTAGGCGTTCCAAGTTCCTGGTAACGTCACCACCACCACCACAACCACCACCACCACCACCAACGCCCGTCTTATTGATGCCGTGACTAATTTGCGCTTAGTTGGTGTACCAGAAAATCAAAAGAAAACTCTTCACACGACGGTTGAGGTTGAGGTTTGAGAAAGAAAACACATTTCAGAGCTGTTTCCATTGCGGGTGAAAGCCGGCAGTTCTGAGTTATGGTTTTCATTTGCTTCCAACGGAAACAAAGTCTAATCTCATTCCAGCGAATTTTCATTCGTCTCTTCTGGTTTGATTCGTTCTTTAAGGTTGCTAATGTAAGTAAATTGGAAAACTTTAGTCATCCGTTTGTCACATCGAAATTACACAAACTACGGAATGAAAGGAATTGGATCCCTAAAGCTCGAGTGGAGCCACAGTGTCATGAAACAGAATGAGCAATATTTTTTTTGTTTCATCTGGTTTTATTCGGAAACTACCGGAGTTTAAGTAAAATCAGAATCGTAAAATATTGATGATGCAAGCAAACCGATTGTTTCAATTTATAAATCAAAGTTGTTTGGAACCAAGTTTCACCAACTGAAGAGGGAAAGATTTTGCCTGGAGTAATGCAGTATTTCCTCGAAACAAACTCCCCTGGATCAGATTAGGACTCTAACAGACATTGGAATGGTCGATAAACTCGTTTGGCTTAATAGTCTTCTTTGAAGCTCGTTAACCGGTACAAAAAGATCCCAACATTATATCAAAGAGTTGGAATACCATTTGCTGCTGCCATACGCAAATACATCCTGTTAAGTTATGAAATCATAAAAACCCTATTCAAATGTCGTCCTTATTCTCCTGACATCGGACCCAAACGGGGGGGAGAAAAACTTCAACCACCCGGGTCAGGTTATAAAAGTGCGCAACTTTTTCTACTTCAATCCTTTTATTGTACTTACCGACGGGAAATCGATTTATTGAAATAATATTTCAACATGAAGCTTTGCTATTTTTTCTTGTACCATCAGTAGTCGCTATACATTTCGTTTTCAATTTCTCACCCGATGCCCCATAGATGACTAACGGGATTCTTCTCTTTCTGTTGAACGAAGCAGAATGAAGTTTTTTTTCAGTCCGCCCCCTCCGTTACGAACGAAACAGTTTAGATTCTTCCGTTGAGGATTCTTTATTCGTAACAGTGGAAACAAACTAACAACTTATCGAACAATTTCCACAAACACTCGAAAGTGAAATTGCGGATCATTTTGTTTTTGGTGCTTAATTCATTTGAGTTCATAACTAGTTTTGAACTACTTCTGCGATAGTACGTAATGAAACTGGATTGTTTCAATGTCGGTATCGATTGGAAGCTTTCATTTCGCACCTTTGTTCCTAGTCTTTTTCAACGAACCAACTTGACTTATATTTAGGGGTAATCAATGTTCCGTTCCGAATTTCTATACACACTTCTAAAAAAAACCCTGTGATTTTACATCTAGTTAGATTCACATAAATAGAGCGTCGTAGTTCATGCAAATTTACGTACAAGAACATTCAATATTGTGTCTTAAGTTCCATGACATTAAATTCACTGAAACGAAAAAAAGAATGAATCCAGATAGCGACCACCGCGACTTGAACCGGGAATCATTGGATCACAAAGTATGTCTGTTAATCGATTGAGCCACAGAAACACACATCTGCTTCGCTGGTTAAGGGGCATTTAATACAAGTTACAGACGAAACCAGTAAAATTCATGCTAATCTAACAAAAGTCATAACAAATGAAATTATTCGTCAACTGTCAAATTAGGTCTTTATGAATTACATCGTATGATCGTATGAGGGACTAAATCACCTGTAATTTTTTTTGTGTGTACTCATGGGACATTAATGCGTGGAATAGTGATATACTGTCCATCAAGTCTTACTTACCATATCTTCGTATATTACTTCAATATTTGCAGGTTTGTTTAGCAAACGCTTAACGTTTAACAGTGAAACACTGAACAATTGAGCAAAACGCATCAATACTGATTCTGGTTTGAAGAGCAAAATTCCTATTAAAACGGAGAACTTATGCATACGAAACTGTCGTTTCTGTTTGAGGAGATCTTGATAATGGCATGGATAACAACGATCATCAAATATCCTCAATATATAATTTTATCTACTCGAATCGATGGTATCAAACAAATTAGTATTTCATAATCATACCAATATCGTTGGGTTCTGAAAATCGTTGATTTCGAGAGAATCATAGTTACGAGCCATACACACATAAGCTTACTCACACGATCACACACTGTCATTTGCCCCCGAAATTCTGTAATTTTTCGTAGCGAAAATTGTAAACCTACTTATAATGTTTAATGGGGAAGAAGAAATTATACATGGATCAATAAGTCCCGAAACTAACAATGGAAACAACTTTTTTTTGCAAAATGTTTTTTTATTCATCAACATAATCACCTTTTAGGGTGATATAATGGTTCCAACGTTTTTCCAATTTTTCAATACCATGTTTATAAAAAAAATTATCTTTCGCTTCAAAATAAGCTTCAGTTTCAGCGATGACCTCCTCATTTGAGCCAAATCTTTTTCCTTGGAGCATTTTTTAAGATCAGCAAAGAGCCAGTAGTCACTAGGGACTAAATCTGGCGAGTATGGGGGGTGGGGAAGCAGATCAAAGCCCAATTCGTTCAATTTCGCCATTGTTTTCATTGACTTGTGGCAGGGTGCATTTTGTTCCATCGAAAGCAATCGCGGCACCCACTTGGAAAAAACCTTTTTCATGCTCAATTTTTCATGAAGGATAGTAAATACACTTCCATATGATATCTGTGTCATCTCAGCAATCTCACGGAGCTTCACTTTACGATCTTTCATTACAATTTTTGTCACTTCACTCACATTTTCCGGTGTAACGGTTTCCACAGGTCTACCCGAGTGTTCCGCGTCATTTGTGTCGGTACGACCACGTTTAAACTCGGCGAACCACCGACAAATCGTTGCTTTTGATGGACAAGAGTCCGGATAACATTTTTCAATCCATTGTTTCGCTTGCACGGTTTTTTTTACCGATTAAAAAACAATGTTTTATCAAAACACGATACTCGGTTTTTTCCATTTTTTAAACAAACAACAAAACGACTTTACTCCAACTTCGATAACTCAGCTGTTTCTGGTCGGATCGACTTAAAATTTTGACCCGTTTCAAGCAAAGGTTAGTGCTCTAGAAAGACGTGGTTACTGGTTTACTACGAGCGTCATCTCTGCTTTAGTCTCGTGACTTATTGATCCATGTGTTATTGGACCATAAGACATTTAATTTGAATCTTCGTTGAAGAAAATCGGTTAAGCGATCTCTGACAAAAACGAGTGCGCTCTTTTTTCATTTGTTTGCACAGTTTACCGAGTTACTTCCGAGCCGGAAGTCTGATCCTGGTAAAATTCAATAGCAACGTATGGGACCAAGAGACCTTTCACTTGAATCTAAGTTTGTAAAAATCGGTTCATCCGTCTCTGAGAAAATCTAGTGCACATTTTTGTTACATATACACATACATACACACACAGACATTTGACATTATCTTTCTTCATGCGGTAGCACCAACAGCAGTAAACAATTTCGTAAGAATCTATCTGCAACAAAGAAGACTTAGTTTCTTATTCAAAGAAAAGCCAAAGTACGGATTGTATGGAATACACAAAACTAGAATTATTTTTATAATAAATTTAATGGAATTTTAACGAACTTCGGTTGTATTTCCATTTAAAAATAGTACACAAATACTTCGACTTTAGAGTTTTCTGTTCCGGATAAAAAATGTATGATTTCGAGTATCTGACAAAAATTCATTTTCATATTCGCATCAAAATGGTATGAACGCAGCTTAACATACTGTTGACAACAATGCCACCACAACAAAAAGCGTTTGCTTCAGGAACCAACATCCGTAGCAGGAAAAACATGGTCAATCGTCATGGAAAAAACATGGTCAATCGTAGAAGTTTCAAATAGCGCACCTCACATGTACGCTGAGTTTGGTTGGTAGCTAAGTGGAATTTTCCTAATTCCTCATATCCTAAACAACGTACACAACTGTGCCTCTATACTATGCCTATCTATCGCAAGGTTTTCCACACCTATTTTCTCTCTTCGTCGTTGATAATTTAAAGCAGAAGAAAGCAAAGATAAACTGCAATTTTAAGATAGTACAATTTCATAATGTTTATCGACATATATGAAACTACTAATACTGCTGTACTGCTAAATTATAAAACCAGTAGAATTCGAACTGCTATGCACTAATTAATCGAATTGTAAACCAACTGTCAACATCCACTTTTGAATTGAACTGCAGAAGAAAAGTGTTTTTTTCCACTCGATTTTTCGATCAACTCTCAGCAAATGCCGAATACGTTGGAGTTTCTCTTTGAAGTGAATGCTGGCAGGACAGGTTTATCGGCCGTTTTCGCACACAAAATGCGGGTTATGAACCAATCCAACGAACGGAAAAGGGGGTGATTCAAAATCACGGCGAGACTGTAAAACCCGGCCAACTACCTGTTGCCGGTTTCTCTCTGTGCTATGATTTGGAATCCTTTTCCCCGGTGTTCACTCACACACAAGGTTATACAAACAAGCTTCTCCGATATCACCGGGGAGGGAATATAGCAGAAGTATTTTATATGCATTTTATTTCATAACATTTTTTTTTTGCGTTCCATTGCAGATTCTGGGAGACGGATATTCGAACCGCTCGGACGGCTAACCGAACAACCATTAGGAGAAAGCGAACTGGCGAGGCGGACCTAATGTCGACGTGAGTATTCTGAGAATGTTTCGTTATCGAAAAGGGAGCAAACATGAATCAATAATGATCTATAAGTGCTTCAAGGCACCCCCTGGTGAGTTGGGAGCATACTTTTGGACCGGGTCATTGGTTTACGTATGAGTTTCAGTCTTCGGTCGGGTCTAGGGCGGTCTCGATAATTGCATCAAGTCCAATGGCGCTTTTTGCACTGAGTATGAATTATGCAGTGTGTTCCGTTCTGCCAAGAAGATGACGGAGAATTTCTAATTATCTCTGCTATAGTTGTTTGATAGTGGGAAAGTAGTGGTGTCAACAATTGCTTCATTTAGAAAAATAAGAACGTCCAGTTCATAAGACCTTCCGTTTCAATTTTCACGAAAAAAACTTGAAATTTACAAATTGATCTTTACTTAACAGTTTGAATCATCTTTACTGTGATCAGTGATCGGAGTATAAAGAAAGGCATATCGTTTAATGAACAGAAGCTACGTAAAATTTTAGTCTGTAGCTACAGAATGCTTGCCTAGCAATGTTCATTATTAAGAACTTCAAACTTACTATTGATTTGCAATCATTTGAAGAGCTCGTCCGATTGAATGGGGCATACAATTGTTCTTTAGAAATTGCTCCAGTAGATACCTGTCCACGCGATATTATTGGATTTCGTGACTACACTATGGAACTAGTCCCTCTGATTCAATAGATTCGCAATTGGCTATTGCGTCGAATGTAGCTTGCCTATGCCGTTTTTGATTGACAAACACTGGTGGCGTGGATTGCTCTGGTTTTGCACTTTCGAGCAGAAATGCAACATTCTGATGGTGTTTCATTGCGACTTCTGCTCGAAAGTGCAGAACCAGAGCAATCCACGCCACCAGTGTTTTTCAATGAAAACGCCATTAGTTTCATTCGTGAATTATTGATTACTGAGCAATTCCAGGAATGAGTAGATGAAAAAGTGACAAAATCAGAATAGACCTTCTCCGATTTGGATGAAACTTTGTACATGGCTTCAGTATGGCAAACCATAAGTTTTGGACCGATTGAGAGGTCAATCCGACTCACGACTGATTTTTAAAAAGGGCGTATGTATTTTTGCATTTCACAAAAATTGCCTTTTTCAAATCGTTGTAACTCGGAAACCGTTAATTGTACAAAAACGGCGTTCAGGAAGAAGTAATAGGGAATCGATAGCGCACTCTAAAAAAATATAAACTGAAAAAAATATCAATAATTACAAAATAATCCAAAAACGTTAAATAAAAAAAGGCATGGTTTTAATTTGTTTTGATAATTTTTATTTTAAAGCTCTTATTAAAACCTACTGATTGATGGCTATCCCATCCGTGCCTTTTGAAAAATGAAGAAGTTACAGCTAAAACAATTTACAGATATATTCGAAATTTCAATTTCTCGTTGAAAGATAATCATTTAAACAGTACAATATTATTCTACAGGTTAAAGGCAATAAATTTGTTCATGATATCCTTTCTTCTAAAAGTAGCTTTTCTTGAGAAACTTGGATATTTAATTATAACACCATTTTTTATATTTCCATGAATTGTTTATTTGCTTGCTATATCTACAATTATTACATGTATTAGGTGTACAAATTTGCTTCCGCCGTTTTTTCCAAAATTTAAAGCTTTATTGCGAAAAAGTGCTTACAGATATATTATTCAAAGTATTGTCCGTCGCTAGCGGCAACTTTCTCCCATCTTTCCGGAAATTTTCAGATCCCGGCTCAAAAAAAGGAGTCCTTTTTTGACGCTATCCATGAAGCAATCCATTCTTCCAACTCTTCGAAGGATTGAAAATGTTGATCTGCCAGGCCGTGTGCTATCGAACGGAATAGGTGGAAGTCAGAAGGGGCGATATCTGGGGAATACAGCGTGTGGGGCAAGACTTCTCATTTCAGCGTTTCCAGGTACTCTTTGACCACTTTTGCGACGTGAGGCAGGCCGAGCATTGTCGTGTTGGAGGATGACTTTGCCATGTCGCTCTTGATACTGTGGCCGCTTTTCTTTTAGTGCGCGACTAAGGCGCATCAGTTGCGTTCGGTAGCGATCTCCTGTGATGGTTTCACCTGGTTTTAAGAGCTCGTAGTAAATTGTTATTCATCTTTGAAGGTTTTTCATCTTCCACCATCATGTTTGTCTTCGACATCGAAATCACCATTTTTAAAACGTTTAAAAGAACTCCCGGCACGTTTTACTCAGAGCAGCATCACCGTAAGTTTCTGAAAGCATTCGATGCGCTTCAGTTGCATTTTATTCGAATTGTAACAGAAAAGTAAAACTTCCCGCAAATGGCGAGACATTTTCGAGCGTGAATAATACGAAAACAAGAACACTTGTCACTGAAACGGCGATGACAATTCGTTAGGCACTGTACACACTCACTTCAAAGGCATTATCATCTATGTATTTAAACCAGCCTCAGCCACCCATCGGAAAACGGCGGAAGCAAAGTTGTACACCTGATACCTGAATAATTCTTAAAGCATCGAGTTTTTCTGTATCATAGAATCTCGGACATCCATTTCGTGGTCCATACTGTGATGTAATTGTTCAGGGAACGTTCTGCAGCTTAGATGCGTTGTTTCGTCTATGACAATGCAAAACACCTTTTGCTCAGATCATTCGCGTGCAAATTCAAATTCGCGTGTTCGCTGCAAATGGCTGTGCTAGGAGCAATTTTCCTTTCTGTATTCTTCGAGTACTATGCTCAATTTTTGAATCTCCATGGCCGAGAATTTTGAAAAAAAATTATCTTTAGTTGCTAGAGGCAGAGCAAAAACAAAATATTACATTCCAATGCTGGTCTGGCTGATAACATGATTAATTCTTCGATGCTACTACTGCTATTGAGCATCCTTTATGATTGGTATCAAATTGTAAGGAACCCAGTGTCTTCGTTTCTACCCAGGTGTCAGCGTCTTCTTTCCCATGGACTATTGTCACCATCGAAATTCTGAGTCTTTCAAACAATGGAATTACTCACGATTTATTGTCTCGCATACAGCAGCACCTTCTGATACTTTCTGGAGCTATCAACTTGTTTTAGAAATAATTTTTTTGGAATGAAAGAAGAAACTAAACACTTCTAGCTATTGACGATTGTGCAGCACCCAATTGGACATTTTCAATTACCCAAAAGTATGTCATGCAAAACTAACATCGCAGTACGCCTAAGCTTGATTTAGGTTGTTTTCAATAAGTCAAAATCGATCAGATCTTGCTGATGGATCCATCACTCAACAAGTCTTGTGACTGACTAAGAAACACATATTTTTTTGCCAAAAATTGATTTTATTCAACAATGTAATCTCCTTCAAAAGCAACACAATCATTCCAAAAAAGTAAAGCCTTGGTATTATATTCCTGTAGTGAAATTTGACCTTCTGTTTCAACAGACTTCGTAGCCAATTCAGAGTGTACAGAACCATTGCATGGCTGGTGCTACGAATGAATTCTTCCAGGTCGGGGTTCGAACATACGACAACTGGTTTGTAAGACCAGTGCCCTATGCATTGAACCGTCAAACCGGGACAATTATTCAAACGCTTCTCTAATTTTACCGATGCCGTGATTGTAGAAGGATTTGTTGTTTGGCTCAAAATCGGTTTGACATTCAGCAAATGCTTTTTCATCTAAGTTGAATGTTTAACCAGCGAGCATTTGTGAACAGTAGTAGCTGGGGATCAAATCTGGACTATACGGTGGATCAGGAAACAATTCCAAGTGTAATTCGTTCAATTTAACAAAAGTTGCCATCGACTTGTGAGTCGATGCATTGTCTTGATAAAAAAGTGTTTTTTTCTTCGACATATGAGGTTGTATTTACTTGATTTTTGCATTTAAACAATCCATCAATGCTATGTACTATTCGCTTTTGATAGTTTCACATTTCTCAAGATAGTCGATGTAGATTATACCATGTGCATCCAAAAATACTCAAGCCAGTTAACTGAAGAAACTTCGTGAATAGATTTCCAGTAGCAGTCCAGTCAGATGATGATCGTTTTGATTTCAAAGTAAACTTATGGATCCATGTTTTATCCATTGTCACTTATCGACGCAAAAAATCTGATTTATTCGCCCTTATTCTGAATAACGACGTATTGATTTTTCGATCGAATGTGGTTCGATCGAATCATAGCTACCTTTGATTTTGCTAGCGTTATGGGGAATACAAATGAAATACGAGGGAAAAAACGATACGACGTTATTCAGAATAAGGGCGATCAGTTACAAACATGGCCAAACGCTGCTCTGAATCATCAACACGTTGTTGTTTTTGATTAACTGTGAGCAGCACTCATTTTGAAAAGAGCTTTCTCATCGTCAAATGTTCATACATAATTGTGAACACATAACCTAATATCTTTAACCCATCCAAAGCCCCACTGTCTGGCAACGGTTTAGAAATAAAAGATGTTTCTATGTGATTTGTTTATACATGCAAATAACTTCAGTTCAGGACTCAGGTAGGTGTTAATACACTCGAATTTCGATGACCCATTTCGTAAACAGAACAAATCAGGTTTCAGGGTCACTGCTCTTTCGACTAGCCCCGCAATGTTTGCATCAAATGGATTCAAACTATGAATCCATTTCTTCCGGTGAAACCATCAACGAGTGAACACATTTTTCTGCATTTCACTGATTCTATTGAAGAAAATCCTACATTCTGTGAAACGCTCGCACTTTGGACTTGACATTCTTCATTAAATTATGCACAGTTACTTTTGTGACTTTCCTAGTGGCAGCTGTCCTGTTTATTTTTAACTCCTCCATGTTTTGGGACACTGTGCCTCCCTTCCGAAAGTGCCGCTTTACAATTGTCCAATACCTTTCAATTGGCCGAAGATTCGGGCAGTTCGGTGGGTTAATGTCCTTTTCCACGAATTTTACATTATTTTTTGACAACCACTGTAGAACGGAGTTGGCGTAGTGGGCTGAAGCAAAATCCTGTCAGAAGAGAGGAGGAGCCTTATGCTTTCTGTACAGTGGCAGCATTCTCTTCTTCAAACATTCTTCCTCGTACACCTTGGCGTTAATTGTGCCCTTCGTGAAGAAAATCGACGACCGCAAACCACAGGTACAAATTGCTTGCCAGACCAACAGCTTCTGCCCAAACTTTTCCATCGCCACCGTGGTGTCAGCGTCGTAAAGATCCTGGTACACCGATTTCGTATAATATTGCGGTCCGGGCAGCGCTCGAGAGTCTTCCTTGGCGTAGGTTTCGTCGTCGATCAGGATGCATCCGTCTTTATTCTGTAGAATCCGGTTATACAGTTTTCGCGCTCTTGTTTTGGCCTGAACTTGCTGTACCAGGGACTTTTTCGGCCCCTCCTGTTTCTTGTACGTTTTCAGGGAGTTCCGAACTTTGATCCGTTGAATCATTCAGATGCTCTTGTTGAACTGCTTGGCTAAATTCCGCGTCGACGTCGATGGGTTTTTCCTGATGTACTCAATCACTTTTAGGTCCCGGCCGGGCTGGCTGGGACCCGTTTTCCTACCGGATCAGGGCAAATTCTTCATGGAAAGGGTCTTACCGAACTTCCCGATAATATTTTTGACACTGGTGTGGTGCACTTTCACCCGTTTTGCAATTTCGTTGTATGTGACACCACTTTCTGAGCACCAAGTGTGCAGAATTTTCTTTCGCGTTTCCGGATCAATTCGACTCACCATTGAAACGATAAACCGTACCGAAACCAATCGATTGCGCAGCTGTTATTGACATGTTAACAAACATGTTACCGCAAAACACGCTGCAAAAAATTAAGCCATTTCAGAATAAACTGTTTGAATGTTGCTAACTACTTATCATAACACTCCTTTAGTTGCTGTGCCATCAATCGGTGTCATCTCCAGTAAAGTGACGCCACCCATAAGTGAAGAAGAAGAAGAATAGGAAGAAGATGTTTCAGTTTGCATTAAATGTTTTATATCTTACCAAATATTCAGTTCTCGGAACCAGTCAATTACACTCTATACATCTGAATATTTTTTAATATACGCTCCTACATAAAACACTAATAATAAGAATGGGGAGATTATTCGTACCCAAATAGGCACTTTACACATGAGACGTATTTCAAGTATGAGATGAATAATACTAATATTGAATTTTTCAAGGAATGTTACTGACGATTTATATCAAAACAAGTGGACTAGAAGTCTGAATAAATTAAAGGCAGTTTAAAATCACATTAAGGGGTTCCAATACACTTCTGCCGTAGCACTTGACCAATGGGAAGTAATTTGTAATATGACACTCGGTACAAAATTACTGTATTTGTTCTTTATTTGTAATGACTAAAAAATAAACAAAGCGTAAGTAGTGAAAAAACAAACCGAATCTATTACACTTATTGAGCAGCCAAAGTGTTCTATTAATCGATCCTTTTAAGAACCAACAAATCGATCCAAAGAATGAATGATATGAATACGGTTAATCCGCGGTTGTGTATCTGATATTAGCGAATCTTTTGACTTGATACACAGATAAAAATATTGTGTTAATTTTCTTCAATTTTCATTCACATGTTTGGAGCAGCAAATTAAAAGTAAAGTTTCAGTTCTTCATTTTTCAATAAACTTTGAAAGCAATACTAAGCGTTTTTTGAAATATTCAGTCTTGTTCATTGAAGAATAAATTCATTCCAATTTAACTTGACATCGGTCATGGTTTTAAATCAGATTTTCGATTCCACTGATGTGTATTTCATAGAACTATTGATTTATGAAGGGTGACTTTTGGATTGAAAAAAAAATTGATTTTAAAAACACAATTCCATGAAAATGTTGGCCGCTGCTCCGCTTTAGATGGGCCATGCGCAAGGTCCAATTTGTGCGTCAATCTTTGCTGGATTATCTTAGTAGACATTAGCCTTAACATGGTCCCACAAGAAATAGTCCAAAAACGTTAAATCACACGATCTAGGCAGCTAATTAAAGGGCCAAAAACGTGAGATAAACTGTTCACCGAAGGCACCGGCTTGTTGAAACCACATGTCAGGCATGTTCAATTCTTCGTCAATCATCACACGGTAGCGCTCGCCATTCCATCCATCGCCGCCTTTGAAGAAATACGGCTCGATGATGCCACCGGCCCATAATCCACACCAAACAGTGACTTTTTTGGGATGCATTGCTCTTGCAATGCTTCTAAATGCGGCATTTTTTGATTAAAAAGTGGATAGTAAAATTCAATAATTTGCAAGCATTGTTCGTTCGTAAGTCGATTCATGATTAAATTATAGACCAAACTGAACCAAAGTTTGACAGTGACACAAGACACAACTCACGCGTGATCTGTCAAAAACAGTGTTGCCAAAAATTTTCCTGCAAAAATCACCTTTTATGTCATGTAAATTCCAAAAAACTTAGGAAGTTATATAAGTATCTAAAAGTTATTTTTTTAGTTATTACTTCTAATGAACTGCCGCAGAAAAATCTTGTGTTAAAGATTGGAGCAGAATTAGAATAACCCAGAATTATAGCAAATTAAAACAAAATTTAAAATAAGAGTTATAAAGCCGACATCAATAAATGACCAGTTAACAAAACTTATGTATTATGTATTCTCCCTCAGTGTGGGAGAATTATAGTCATTACCAAATGCAAAATGCCAAAATTCTAGAACTCCTCTCGATCTCTTTAGAATGGTCTTATTTACAAATGTAACACTTTCTCAAATAATGCCAAGCATATTTCAGTTTATTCACCGCTTGTTCGTAACATTTCGCGGTTCTTTAGTTCCCACGAACTCTTTCACGATCAACTCGAAATTTGTACCGGTATCTTTTCAACTTCATGTACATTATTTGCAGCGAACTAGCTGAAAAAAGCCATTCAATGGTGATAAAATTCACCTAGTTTCAGTTCGGAACACCCACCTAAATTTACCGATCCTTCAGGGCACTGAGCGACAAAGCTTCGCCACATTTCATCCCTAATGAAAGACACTTCACGTTGTCAGCCCTGAATACACATCGTATTCAGGAGGCGCGACACTTACAACCACTCAAACAATAATCAAACTCCCGGCAGCATCCGGGCACAGCTATCCGTTCGATGAGGAAACCGAAACCTAGCAAACCTAGCGGTGCGGACAAATATGAAAAATTGCTTCAGATTGCATCAGACGATGATGATAGAGCGGCGCTCATTACTGGCGCTGACAGGCGAGCAAGCATAGCAGCACACCTTTGCGACACACACCGTCACCGTCGCTTGAAGACCCCTGGGTTATAGCCGTGCCACAGAGCCGTCACCTTCAAGACGAGAGGAAGCAACTGCGGTTGAGGATTTTCCACACTCGTACTCCGTGCCTACAGTAGATACAGTAACACTTTCGGTAGCCTGTATTCTCCGGGACTGGGACGCTTTCAAAATGGCGTGAAGAGTTTCCACTCGATGTCGCACCCCTGTGATACGAGAAACCATACTTTCTCAAACACCAGCCCGGTGAGCAAGGCATTTGCCAGTTGCGGAAGCACATTCCACTTTAAACACAAAGCAATGCAGGCACGGCTTGACTCGGTATCGCGGCTACACCTGATAAGGTAAAGTTGACTTTAGTTAATTCTGCCAATTTGAATAATTCAGAGTGTCAGTAGATGAAGAAGAATGGGTGGTAATCTGTGTGCATAGTGAATAGTCGTGTGAAATGCTCATGGTGAAAACTGTGGGCTCGGATTTCGTGAAAAATTTAGTTGGGTGAACGAAGGGCGTATGTGCATATCACTGCGCAACGGTAGACACTGATAATCCAAGCATATCCAAATCTTCTACATAAATACATCGCGACAAATATTATCAGTTGGAAGAACAATTATTATTATTCTTTCTCATGTCGGAAATTTATAACGTTACGGTGAAAACTGAGCTTTGTGGCGAAGTCCTGAGGGTTTGAGTTTTTCTATACCATTTGCTTCAATCACATCACTAAACAATGATTGCGAAGTTGCTGCAAAAGACGTATTGACTATTGCACTCACCTTCACAGTTACCTAACTAGTAACAATGACAGATACAGTTTTGATATGATAGGACGTACTTAAATTACCTAAGAATCCCCCGATCCAATTACGATCTCATTATATGTACCTTAACAACCGCAATAAACGACTGAACAAAATATTACCTCAAACCCATCTTCTTCGTGTATAATCTAAGAATAAACCCTAACGGTTTCTGGAATCACGTGAACAAACAGAGGAATCAATCAGAACCACCAAACCAGATGTTTCCTTGCTATGGAGAATCATTGTGTTGGCTCCTTGGTCCTGGCCAACACCGAAACGATCGTAACCCACCTTGTAGACTTGCGCTGACGTGTAGTGATGTACGCCGTTACTGCCTAGTCAGCCTCGTACATTTTGGTTATTGGACATCAGAACATCATGGATAAAACTCGTTGATTGTAGATAAATCACAACACAGTTTATTTTGCACTTAACTAATGAACTGACATGCAAATTTATTTGGCTTATACTACTAGTAATTTTTTTTGGACTTAAGCTAACACATAATTAAAATATTATTGAACTGTCTTCCCTTGCTGATGGACTGGCACTGAAATATACCTCCGATCGCCGATCGATGCAGTAGTCGGCTTTCTTGTGCGATGTTTTCCGCTATTTCTCTCTTCGTTGATGATCGTTGATCACAGCCATATCTCCGTCGATCGTGGCGTACTATCACAGGTCCGATTAGTATTCGGTTTACGCTCATGCCGATAAAAATCAAGTTTGTTGTATTGGTTGTATAGGTAGTGGACTGTACTCGATGACGATGCCAGGGTTGTAGTTCAATGCGATCGCACTCCTGAACACATTGGTTTTAATTTTTTTTTTATTTATGACTTCTGGTCAGTCAGTAATTTTTTACTTTTTTCGGTTTTTTAACGATATCAAACTAACTGGAGATTATAAGAGGAGAAAGAATATGAAATCATAGAGCCATAGTACTCAAGGAAGAGCAAGGATGTGAAGAATAAAGTGCGGAAAAGTGAGACGTGACAAGGGTCATTTAAGTAAGCAGAAGGCTTCTCGTATCTAAACTTTTACCTTCTACCAGAGGTCATTGACCTTTGCCTTTACTTTCTGACATATCAGAGACTCGGATAACTCGTATCGCTAAGATGCCTAAGTTCGACTCCTCTGGTAGAAGGTAAAAGTTTAGATACGAGAAGCCTTCTGCTTACTTAAATGACCCTAGTCACGTCTCACTTTTCCGCACTTTATTCTTCACATCCTTGCTCTTCCTTGAGTACTATGGCTCTATGATTTCATATTCTTTCTCCTCTTATAATCTCCAGTTAGTTTGATATCGTTAAAAAACCGAAAAAATTGGTTTTAATTCCTATTAGTAAGCTATTTCAACGACATTTTTGCAATATATTTTCGCATGACACCTTATCCAATGACCAAATATCCAAAGCTATAATCAATGTTTCTCGTTATTCTCCAATTGGCCCACACTGGCCCGTCAATTCAGGAACGTTTCTCGATATCTGGAAAACATCATTCATTTTCCCTGTGTTTGAAAAGAGGAACGGAACTGATCTGATGGGGACCGTGGATAGAAGCCAGGGAAAATAAATGTAAAAGTATTGGTAAAACAATATTTTTTCATATCGTATTAATATTTGTGAGTGAAGAGGGATAAAGTAATTATATTTGTGTGCAGAAAGGAATACAGTGGCAAGAACAAAATGTAAACATTGAAACTCACCTATCAGAACAGAGTTGACTTATCTCATCTCCATGCTCATTCATCATTGGCAATCATTAAGTGACTAAAGGAATATAATGATTGTGTCAAAGAAGATAGTTTACTGTTTGCCTTTAGTACACGAGAAAACATTGTCTAGTTGCACTAGATATTCATAATTTAGATATCACTACATTTTACCTCGTTTATTGTGTATCGATTGTATCGCTTTGATACGAAGAAGTATATTGAAATAAAAAGTACTTCCGGAATTGCTCCCTAATTCAAAAAATAAATCACCGTGTTCGGGTAGGAAGGTAACTTCACCCAGAGAATCACTATCCGAAACAGACTCTATCAATGTATTCCAACTATTTATCTTTTGATTTTCGCGAATGAGCGCTGCTTTCCTTTTCTTCATATCGTGGAATATGAGTAATGCAAAGGTTTTTAAAAAAAAAAAAAATTTAGATCAGAGGATAAGTTTGTCAGTGCAGAACAATCCAATGTTGTTTCATAAAGCTCACTTAGGTCACAGAGCTATGAAAAGCAGTTGAAATCTTGAAGTGAGTGAAAAATAATTGCATTCTCTGAAGAAATTTCTAATGAAGATCCGCAACATTTATTCACAAATCAATCTTCAGAGTTGATAGTTTATCGTAAGCGTATATCAAGACCACGAATAATTATGTCACCAAAATGCAGTAGAAACTCCACGCAACATATTTACCCCTACGCCTAGAAAACATGTGTTTAATACTTACACCTTAACGGGTATTTTTTCAGGAGGTTTATTTATTTTTCAATCGTCCCAATTTACGCTTTATTCCCTTCTTGAGATTATTACAAAAAAAAAATACGGTTATAATGAACGCTTTTCTAGCATGTACCGAACATTTAATAAGGGGCTGTCCATAAAAGACGTCACGCCTTTTTGGCAATTTTTGATTCCTCACCTCCCTTTGTCACAAATTTTCACAGCAGCAAAGACCCCCCACCTCCCCTATGTCACATGTCACGAATTCAAAATAAATAAAATTCATCTCAATACATACTCAATATGTATGACAAAGCATACAAACATGAGGGAAAAATCGATTTATTACATGCTGTCATTAGATTGAACAATATCTCTAAATCTAAAAAACCATCGAAATTATGTTATTAATATTAATTATATAATTTAACAAAAGTGTTTGATTGGAATTGATGAAACATTTAAATCAACTGTTTTCATTCTCCTAGGGGTACACAGATATATTATTTCTTTGGCTAAGGAATAATATTTCCGTAGTGTAGCATACAGGGCTGAGAAAATAAAGTTCAAAACCTCATCAAACCGTGATCACTGCCGAATAAGATCGCTTGAAATCTTTCCCAATTAAGATCACTTCTGATCAGTGATCAGTGATCTTTAAATCACATCGATCAAAATCGGTACGGATCTTCCGTCACACAAAATCGGGAGTGATTTTGAGCTAAAATTGATCTTGATTCACGTAAGTTCAATCATTGGATGATTCGATCAACTTTGATCTTGGTGGAGGAAAATCACATATGATCAAGATAAGACATGACATGATCTACGTCTGAAATAGTTGATCCCACGCTAAGGGGTGTGAAAATTGATTACAACAGCAATGCTACAGAAATTTATAACTAAGGATTACGCGTGTCAATGAGACTTTTGCAAAATCATGGAACATTGTCAATTTTGTATTTTTGGGAAATGCTCTATTAACACTCCATATCAACAGAGTTGGGGAAAATGCCAGTTTCGTTACGTTACGGTTTACGTAGTTTCAACAAATATTCTCATTTGATGCATCCCGTGTTCGATTTCGCAATAAACTGAATACTAGATTAAGAGAAATAAATGCTAGATGGAAATTTCAAGAAAATAATAAGTTTGGATCATAATCACATGGATATTGTTAATTTGACAGCATTCTCTACGCAATAGCAATGCTCCATGCAAAATTAGTTTAGAAAAGTATTTCACACCACATAGTTATTAGAGCGACAAAAGACTTTGTTTTACTTCCAGCTGGTTGATGCTGATGATGATGATGTTTATGATGATGCACTATTTTGATTAAACTCAATAAAACACTTTTTGACATGGAATTGATTTATGGAAGTAACAGGAGCACAGGGTTTGAGCACACAACAGGCGCTGCGTTTGAATTGCCCTTGCAAACTTGCACTCCTCCCGGGTAGATGTGAATTGTAAACGAAAATCAAAATAATAACAAATATTACCATCATATCTTGTTTTGATGTTCCTGTGCTGTCATAGCAATACTTCATATTTTCGTGATATTTAATCGAAGGAATCTCCTTGGTAGATTAGACAAAATCTATTTGGCATCAAGATTTGTTATTATATCTTATTTCGTTATTGATGAGGCATACCAATTTCATTAAGTACAATTGATCCAGTGGTTACTTTTTCGAATGGAATACAATTGAATATACTAAATCAGAATAAGATTAGAGAAATTCTTATGATATACTATTCTCAAAGCTAGAAAATCAAATTACTGAAAAATTCGTCTTCTATAAATGTTTTGCTCTTGCTTTGAAGTTACAATGGTAGAATTTTATATTTTGTTGCTATTATCTCATGCAGATTTTGAAATGATTTTTGATATTTCAACTGTTACTTCAAACTAAATAATGTTACTTTCTACCGTTGCGATGTTTGGTTTTCATCATTGGTTTGCAAATCACTTCTACCCGGGCTGTTGCTTCTGTGTATGATATTCAAGCTAAACAGGGTAAATTAATCAGCTGCATAACATGCTTTATGATTGAACATGTTTTTCTTATCATTATAATTATTGATAATCACAGTATATATGTTAATGTTATTTGCTGGTTTTATTGATATTACTTCGCCAACATGGT
Source organism: Malaya genurostris (assembly GCF_030247185.1). Classification (NCBI taxonomy): domain Eukaryota; kingdom Metazoa; phylum Arthropoda; class Insecta; order Diptera; family Culicidae; genus Malaya; species Malaya genurostris. Next base: position 260,522,556 of record NC_080571.1, read on the forward strand.
ATTGCTGAATGAATTTTAAATACGTCAAGAAGCCTGAAATTTCGATGCGACCGACCAAACAAACTTTTTGAAATTCTTTCATTCTTTGTGTGGTTTATATTCCACATCTGCTATTACCTATCATAAGATTTCCGAAAGTTGAAAAATCCATAGTTCCAAGCGATTTTTGCACCCAAACTTATATACATTGACTAAAATTGTCAGAGAAAAACTTAAATTAAACCGTTTGAAGGCATATTTTTTTACTCATATTAGGCCAATTTATTAATTTCGCTAATTCACTCGCCTCCCGTGCACTTTTGCTGATCACAACAGAAATGATTTCCTGCATAAATTATTTCCGAATTTACAAGAAGAAGCTTTTACATAAACAAATACATGTTTTTCTTTAGAGTGTAAACGTTTATTGTGAAGATTTTTTTCAGGAAATAGGGCAAAGCAGTAATATAATTAGGTGTTTCAGAAATGCGCTCATTCAAAATATTGGACGTCACATTCCAACAACCCTCCCCCTTTTCCCCTGTCACAAAAGGTCACGTTTTGTGAAACACCCCCTCCCCCTTGCGGCGTGACGTCTTTTATGGACAGCCCCTAACTGCTTCAATGTTTTCGATTTCCATCTATATCGTAATGCAGTTAAACCATTTTTTTACAATTCACTGGTCAAATAAGTTTTAGAATTAGTGTTAACTTGTAAGTGAAAATGGTTTATTCGATATATTATTTAAGTTTATGATTTGTATATCATTTGGATGTGAACAATCTTTTGATACAAAGGAGGTTCTATGGCTGTTGGAAACATAGATCACTCCATGAGTTTCAACTCCAACGGGCTTTTCTCTGTTTCCCACAATAAAATAAATTAAAATAAAATAATTAAAATGATGTATTGATCGGGTACTCCTTTAAATTGTGAATCAACTAAACGTTGGTTAAAAGTCACATTAGGATTTGTACCCAATTAAACACATTGGTCAATAAGTCCCCGGTAAGACAGCTTGGCTTGATAAGCATTATCCGGCCTCTGCTCCAAGCAAATCAATCATTATTGACTTCACAATTTCACATGTACACTTGAATATGGAAAAAACTACAAGTATCAGCCCCATGGGGTTGTTCGAGCCATTGATGTGGAACAAGGCCACCAAAATTTCTAATGATCTACAATCAAAAAGTTCAATCAATCCGAACCAAAACCGAACATCATTTGTCTTGATTTGCATTTGTTTTATAGCTGACAAAATTACACCAATATCCAAAATGTATGCAATTATATCTTTGTACATACTTGCGATTTCGATAATTAAGCTTCTCTTCGCCAAGCTTGTGTTCAGGTTTTGTACGCAAGCAGTTTTTTTAGCGTTAAGTTTCTCTACCATTCTACGATTTCGGTTAAAGCTCATTATCAATCGAGTTCATCTAATATAAATTAGAAATTATTCTTAAGCACTCAAAATTTACCCAGGGGTAGTTGTCAATTTCTCATGGGGATACGACATAACATGGAATTTCATCCGAGCTTGCATGACACAAGATCAGAGTATACCAATTAAAGCTTCAAATCGTTTTCTGGAACTTTTTGTTTTGCTGTCTTGCAACAACCTACCTCTAGCATGCTACGCATAGGACTGAAACGTTAGCTTCTATTTATGGATTCGCGTGCTTCCAACAGCCTGCCTTTGCATCAATTGACCAATCAGAGCGATGCTCTCACTTTGATACATCGCTTACTCCATTAAAACCGTCGTCTATGGCAGGGAAATGCGACGTGCCGGCGATTTTTAGCAGACAAAATAGGACACTGCTCGCTATTAATCAAAATTTCAATCATTTATAATTGAAAATACGTGGCTTGATACATTCAAATCGAAACGAAAATATTTCCTATCAAATGATGAAATAATATTAATAATTGATACAAAATAGACTGAGCTGTATGTGTTTAGAACCTGACCACATTTCTACGTGTAGTTTTTCTTGAGTTTCCGATTTGCACCCCTATGTAGAAAATAAAGATGTGTTCCACATCAAAAGAAAGTTGGCAAAAGGAGGTGCCGCGTTTCCTTATAGCAGATAAAAACAACTGTTACAGTCACTATATATTATGAGTTGAAATTCGAATAGCTACTACAGCCATCATATTCGCTTGGTTTACCTCCCAGTGAATATTCTATGTTCTCGGATCTAAAAGGTGAAGCTTGCTGCGAAGAGATTTGCATCGCAAAAACTGAAGCGTTTTTTAAGGCTAAGGAGAACTTGTGGTATAGAAACGTCGGAACGTCGTTAGAACAATCGTATTATTCTTCAAGAAAAGTATATTGATTTACGAAATCGAAATTGAAATATAGTACAGCAGATTTTCCAAAACGCTGCGGCCAGTTTGAAAAATGCAATTAACTTGCAGACTTATTCGTAGGATTACCAACGGCACGGGCCTTAGTGTCAGTAGGTTGAATTCCACAAAAGAAATGTAATACCAAGGCTTTGCTTAACGGCACGGGTCTTACTCAGTAGTGTCCGGTTCAGGGAACGCCCTGGAACTGTTCTACCACTATTCTCACAAACTTGAAAATATAGATCCAAAAGAATTCTCTTGATAATAGAACACGTTATAGAAAAAATTGCTTGTTGAAACATTAAACTAAGAAACCTGGTAAGTGATAGTAGAATAGTAGAAAAACTCGTGTAATTATGGCCTCTTACGACATGGAAGCAGGAGCCCAGACGATATATTCTTGGCTGCTTTGTCGTGAATACGTCTTACTTGGCTATGGATCTCCTTTCCAAAATTCACCCTGTGGAAGACAATCAGATGTGTCTATATATTTGTTGTTTTTTGATCTTTAAATCAATTCGGTACTCAATTTTCAATAAAGAACTTGACGACTCTACAGACGTTTCTTTTCGAGTTCAAAGACTTTTTCAACTCAGCTTGAAGATGGTTGAAATTTTTACCTAGTATCTCATTTGATTTTCGAATGTCGTGGCAAGCAGTCGGAACTGTAATTAGAACCTGAATTTTAAACATAATTTCAGTTGCAGAATTCAGTTCCAGCAAAACTAAGACTCTAGATTTGAATCTAGGATTCTGGAACAGATTTTTGAAACGTTTTTTTTTACTAGATGTTGGAAGTAAATTTAACTCCCTAATTTTGGTGCAGAATTCGAATCCAAGATCAACTTCAGAATACTAGAACAAAATTCAAGGTATACATTTTAGATTTGCACTCCAAATTTTGGAATTGATCTCTGAACCAAAGTTTAATTATTGAATTCATTTTCCGAATTTCTTTCCTGATTTTCTATCAGAATTCAATTTCTCTATTCAGTTTCAGATTTCAGAACTTACATGCTAGAACTAAATTCTAAACTTGGATTCTAGTCAAGAGGAGGACGCTTAGAACAATGTGCCAATCACACATTAACACACTGCGTTGGTGCATTTATCAATATTGGCACTTTCGTTTTTATATAATTGAATAGTTGCGGCACACAAAGGGCTCAGTTTTGACAAGTAACTATTTCATGGGGCACAGAGTGACACCCTTAGGCTCACAGTATATCAAGTGTTTTTTAGAAGCACATTATAGTTTGTGATAAGCGACGGTCCCCTTGATTCTAGTTAAATATGAAGCAAAGCAAAGCCAGCGCCCTATGCATTGAATCGAGAAACAGATACGTCATTTGTAATTTTTATTCTTTTTATAACGCCATTGTGAAACTCGGGAATCAAACAGCAAAAAAGTTCGTTTGTGCATCAACTAGTATAACCTATGAAACAAAACAGTCTCACTGTTTCCGATGTTTCTGGTGTTTCCGGAATCGGAAACCGGAAACCAGAATTTAGCGGAATTGGTTTATTTTGCCTGACAATGAATATCGATTGAAATAGTTTTGACCACGCTTTAGATTTTTTTATCGCCGTTTTGCGCGACGGTATAAAATTTTCATCGCTCTTCACCCAATAATTCCGGAATCGGATTTAGGATCAGGATGAAATTTTGGAGTTTGATATGACCATAAGAATGTTCACTTGAATCTTAGTTTGTAAAAATCGATCACGCCATCTCTGAGGAAAGTGACTAACAGTTTGAAATTGAAATATTTTCACTAATAACCCTGTAATTTCGGAAGTCAGATTTAAAATAAATTCGGGAATTTTGTATGGAACTACAAGACCTTTCATTGTAATTAAAGTTTATTAAAACCGGTTCAGCCGTCTCTGAGAAAATTGAGTGCACAAAAATGTTACATACATACATACATACACAAACATAAAGACATTTTGCGTACTCGATTAACTAAGTCGAATGGTAGTCACTTGGCCTTCTAGGTCCTGGTTCTAAAGTCGACAAAAATAACGTACTCTACACTACACCAGCCATCGAAAAGTAGAAAACACAACCGTTTCGAAAATCAATTATTAAAACCGGAAACGTGATTCAAAAATCAACTGTTAAAAAAGGAAACATTATTTTGTAGGACACTTTGACACAATATGTATGAAATTGTGACACGACTTTTTATTTCTCGTTAAATTTTGGCAAGGCCTTCTGTCTCTCCCGCAATCAACAACATGGGTCAAAAAGTAACTTTCGTATCTCATTTTCGCTTGATGTCAAACCACAAACGAATTTCCAGATCTGACAGTTACGATCCTTTTTCTGGCGCACATTCACGGTCCTTCAGGACCACAATGACAACAATGATGGTAAACTGGTCGTGGTGCTGAACATACTTACAATGTAAACGTCAAACCGTGGGAGCGATTCGTTAAATTATTTGTATATTTCATCTGTCGTATATTTAAATCAACCACAAGAGGACGGTTTAGAACTGATATGTATTTACCAGTAAAATGGATGTTACGATATGTCCTTCCCCAATGGGAAGTAAAGCTGCATATGGCTTGCACTCGGCGTCTTAGAGCTTAGGCAGTGTACCTTCAAAATTAGATTATTAAGAAGAGTTCCTTGAGCACTGAAGAAGCTCAGGATTAAATTTGTTTGGTCTGCTATCAAAGCAGATTTTGACGTTTTGTTATGCACTACGGAAAGTTAAAGCAAATTTCATAAAAAATCAGTACTATTTTGTGACGAATGCATGAAAAAAAGGAACAAACATCATTTTCATGGAACGTTTCTGGAATTGAACGCCTTAGCCTACATTTTTCAGAGAAATGTTTTACTTTTTGTTCATTCAAATGCTCTGTAAATATGATAATGCAAATGGATTATTTTACTAATATTTCGGTCTATGTGTTCGTCTGTGGAATTAATTTTGAAAAATAAGCCGATGAAGGAGTAGGAGAACGCTTCTTAGAAATCATGATTTTTGGTGTCCACTGTATCTCAACGCAGACTAATCAAAAGTCAAAAAATCAAACCAACATAGTTTTAGACGTGTTGGGAAAAAATCAAAATTTCGAAAATCGAGACATTTTTCACAGGTAATTTTTAGACAAAAAAATAATCGATCAGAAAATTCACTGCAGAAAAATTTAGTGCTGATTTTTTGACAAAGCGATTCTCACTGAAACTGATTTCACATGGTAAAAAATCAGTTTTTAAAAGTTCACTAGCGAACATGCTGCTCGATGATATTTGAGAAAACCCTTCTTAATCCACCTAGTGGTGTGAAAATGCCTTTCTCTTTCTTCAAACAGTCTCATGAATTTGAAATTCACTAACACTAATTTGGCTCATTTTTGACACCATTTAATTCAGATTGATTCGAGTAGTTTACAAAAGCATGCTTCAGTGTTTATGTCACATACTCGGCATTATTTCCCTAACCAAGCGCTGGACATTTGCGTTGCCCATTTGATGAGTGATGCTAACCTGAAAAACCCTTCTTAATTCACATAGTGAATTTTTACAGATCTCGAAAAATCACCACCACCATAAAATTATAGAATTGCATGAAACGCCGAGACTTAGTGTCATCTCGAAATATTTTCTGGGACTCAAAACTTCTCTAAGTCATAGAAAGTTGATTTTTTTCAAAAAATTTTTCTTCGAGTTGACACTAAATCTCGACGTTTCATGCAATCCTAAGACCTTTGGCATATACAAAATTTTCGATTTCGGAAATCTCATTTATAATGATTTTTCAAAATCGAAAATTTTCAAACCATAACCGCCGGTGCACCCTTCACACACACATACATTTTCCGATCTCATTGAACTGAGACAATTAGTATATAACATCTTGGGTCTCCAAAGCTCCGTTCGATAGTCGGTTTTTCAGAAATTTTAATACCTTTCTATAAAGAAAGGCAAAAAGGTCGCACATTGAACACATCAGATTTGATTTTCGAACAAAAGATTTTTAGGAAATGATTTTCCATAGCCGTTGTATCTCAACTCTTTTTTTAAATACATGATGAAAAAATTCGCCGATGAACGAAAACTGAACCTTTCTGAAAATGTTCATTGTGCGTAGGGTGGTTGATGAGAGAATCAATAGTGGTAAGGCTTATAAAATTTATTCGGCACTACCGCGGTGGTGAAGTAATTTCATTAATAAAAGCAGAAAGTGCTGTTATTAATCATAGTTAGAAAGACAATAAAAACATTAATAAAAACAATCGCAATCATGCTATGTAACTGATTGAAATATATTAGTCAATTTAGCTTGAATAACGTACGCAGCAGTAACAGGAGCGCAGACTACCGCTAGGCCGATTCAAACGCGCCACTCAAACACTGCGCCTACTGTGTGCTCGAGATATGCAGACAATGCTGCGCTCCTGTTACTTCTAAGTATAAAATTCATGCTGAATGCGTTTTATTGGATTTAATATGAATAGTGCACGAGTGGCACATCAACCAGCTGGAATTAAAACAGCCTTCCGTCGCTATAATCACTGTTTGGAATATGGAAAAAGTATTATTATTTATATTGATCACCCTATGTGTATCGAAAATATCGCAATTATTATTTCTCAGTTGCGGTTCAATTGCGGATTTATTCACTAGAGATCTTTTTATTGATGAAAATATAATAATTGAACCTTGCAAGAATCACATCGGTGTCGAACTGGAGCGTAGTGGAAATTCAGCATCGAAATATCATCGGTGACTCTTCTCTCTTTCGATTTTCTCTTTAGCGATATTTTTGTGGGTGAAAATTCGTCATCAAGTCAAATCACTTGTGAATTTCGAGGTTCAAAGTTTTGTGGATGCTTGTTCCATGAATGAAAATATCGGAAGTGATTTTTGCAGTCACTGAGTTTTTTTTTAGAAAATCTCTTGTGCTGATTTTTTCACGAGTGATACTGAAATGAACTTTTTCTGATCATGATTTTCCCAACACTGGTTATAGGAGATCATAGTATGTTTTTCTAGACCCCAATGTTTCTGTTTGATTTTTTTAAATTTTGCTGGTTGTTTAAAGTTAATTTTTTGTAATTTTTCTCGAAAAAAATCCACCATTTTGTAACCTCAAAGTAACAGAGAACGAAAAAAAAAACGTTGGGGTTTGGTATTTTACATATAAAAAATGCTGCGCAAAATTTGAAAAAAAAAGGTAAAGTAGTTTTCGAATGACGATGGACATAGACTTATGAAACGCTCGGTCGAAAAACGCGTTTTAAGTTTATTCTCTATAAAATCGAAGAAAACAATTTATTTTTCTGGGGAGCGCGCAGGACCTTTGAAAAATCATATTTTTTCTTTGTATTTTTTTTTGTATATTACTTATATATTTGAAGAATGTTTTGTCAAATTTTCCAGTCAATCGAAGCAGAAATATTGGGCCGAGCTCTTGGCTTCTTCGCAGTATGAGAAAAGCAAAGGTAAAGGCCTATAACTTCCAGAGTTTTGTTCCGATAGGCTTATAGAGAAATTTCACAAAATCTTCTTGAAATGTTTTACTATAGGGAAGTCAAAATTGAACAAACGAAAATAAAAAAAAATCGCATATCTAATTCAATCACTATTTTGTTTTTACTAGAGTTATGAAAAGTCATTTTCATTACTTGAAATAGACGAAAATGACCAGAAATAAATGTCACTGTCAGCTCCGCTTGCAAATTATGATAACGAAATCCATGTCCAGTCAACGACATATGCGGAACAATAGTTTCAAAATTGTATTCTTTCTTTCATTTGTCCTTTTAGTCATTTTCGGTTATCAGTAAATATCGCCTACTGTCGCCTAGTGTCAATATTCAATCGAAGCGTTGAGAATCGATAATGACAGAAAACGATTCACAATTATTTTTACCTGTTGATTCATATCTATAGTATTTTGGTTTAGAAAGAGGTTCTAGGATGTAATTACTTCGATTTATCATATTTCAGACAGTCTTTATAACCAAACATAACAGATTTTCAACATATCGATTAAAGAATAAGAACTGAAAATCTACTGATCCTCCCTGCAGGCGTTAGATTGGTTTCGTCTTATCATAGAGGAACTAGTGGTTGGAAATGAAAATATGAGATTGGAACCGAACCAACGCAGTCAATTTTGTGTCAAAAGATATGAACCCACCGGAACTTCGTCCATCGAAAAATTCTGGGCAACAATGAATACGAAACATCCGAAACATTTCCAACATCCCAAAACTATCGAAATAGAACTGGAGTTGATGAGAATTTGAGTGAAAACAACAAAAACAAAAGGAAATCGTTTATGAATCATTTGATAGGTGAAGTGAAAAGGAAAGGACGCGAATTCGGGATGGGAGACGATCGATCACACCATTTAATGAATACGATTATAACCGGCACGCTTTCTTCACACTTCTGGATATCGATTGTGTGAATTGTTCAAGCTTTCCCCTTTTTCACAACAAGAATTTGAAACGATGCACCTACACTAAAGTACGCATTAGTTACGTAAAACATTATGACATACAATTAAATATTACGAAACAATTTGTATAGTTCTTTATAATGAAATAATGAAGGCGTTGGTGTTGGAGAGTGACGAATGGAATTCAAATTTCGATGTATGCCGCTGACTTCCGTCATCTGTTTCCAGGCTAACCTCTTGTCAGTGGATGCAATACTGATATGATCAGTGTAGGTATTCAAACCAATACAAACAAAATCCACTCGAAATAGAATAGAGAAAAATCTGCGAAAATTTTATAATTAGAATCTATTAAACTGTAAACCTTTACTAAACTAGTTATATTCACTTCCGATTTACATATTTCAACAGATAAGTAATTCTAATAGTTCTTGAGATAACATTTGGAGCCATTAGAAGAGCTGATTTAGCATAATGTTTCCCATAGTTGTGTTCTTTTCGTTGTATTTTGCTCCAATGCAAACTACCAGCAGTTGGATAACGCAATCGTTCTTGTTTAGCGCGAAACTGGTTCGGCGAACGTCCCACAGCAAAGCTGCCTCTCTTGGCAAATGAATTCAATACTAAAGCCATTTTTGTAAAGTGTTTTCTTTTCACGTGATTTCGTTTGTAGCTTTTTCACAAATGGTCGGTCCCAACGCCCAAAAAACATGACTACATACAGAATTTTGATGTCGAATTTAGTGTACGAAACTATCAAAATGTTATACGGGACTCACATCTGGCATTCAAAATAGCCAAATTGTGGAATTCTCTATGATATTAAACACTGTTAGGAGCATTTTTCTTGAACGCAAAGCAGTCAAACGCTGACTTTATTCGCAATCGTATGGTGCGAATTTCGCACTGCGAAAAGTGCACAAAGCTAACCAAATGATTCTAGTTGTGCACTAAATTGATAATTTTTATCTCCGATTTGCAAAGAAGCAAGCTTCATAGTTCTTTAGATAACATTTGGAGCCACTAGAAGAGCTGATTTAGTATAATGTTACCCATCGTTGTCCTCTTTTCGTTGTATTTTGCTCCAATGCAAACGACCTGAAGAGAAACTAACCCTGCGAACGTCCCGCAGTTGATTCAATGCTGTGTTAGTTTCAAGCATATTAATCAAAAAAGTAGCAAAAAGGAGGAGGAAATCATCTATCGCTTCTACCGAAAATATAAGTGAAAAAATGGTCGATCAGTGTTTGGTGTTGGGTGAGAATTTCTCAAGTGGGCCATCTGTGAACCTCAGCATCGTGAATTGTAGTGAAATGTTGTTATTTTTTATAGCGGTTTACGTAAAAACATAAAATGTGAAACGACTTTTGATCAACGATTTTTTTTATGTTGCTGTTATGAAAAATTAAAGCTTTCATACAAAATTTCTTTAAAACTTCATAGCTTTCGAACAAATTTTTCAATTTTAATAAATCCAAAACCATTTTGATTACATTAAATTACACTATTGATAAAATTTTTTTTTTGATTTTTTGGAAAGTTTGTTTGGGCCAAGAATTTTGTTTCGAAAATCGATGTTGTATTTTGTGCTAAAGAAAAACGCTAAAGAAAAAGGCGGGTGGGTAATGTCAGAGACATAACTGGATGTCGTGAGTACGAAAACAACTGACATGTTCCTTAACACTTCCGAATATCAATTAGTTGATCAATTGTATGAATTATGCAAGCATTTCCCTTTTCCACATTTTACGCAAAAACAAAGAAGGCTTCACTTGATCCAGATTACTGTGAATTTTACACAGCGAAAAGTGCAAAAATCAAATCAAACAGTTCTAGATTTGCACTAAACTGAGGATGTTTCCTTTCGATTTGCGAACAACAAATCCTAATAGTTCTTTAGAAAACTTTTAGAGCCATTAGAACGGCTGATTTTGTGTAATGCTCTCCACCGTTGCTTTTTCACCAATGTAAATAACTGGCAGCTGTGACGTAATCGTTCTTGTCGGAAGCGAAACTAGCTTTGCAAACGACACAAAATACATCTGCTCGCAGTGGCGATAGAATCCAAACTGATCCAATTTTTGTTAAGAGGTTTCTTTTTATGTGGTTTCGTTTGTAGCTTTTTCACTAATGGGCGGCCCTAACGGCTATAAAAATAGCCGCATGCAGAATTTTAATGTCGATTATTTCATTTTGGATTTGCATTTCATTGAAAGAAACTATTGGGATTCATTCCTGCCTTTCAGAAGGACCAAATTGTGGAACTCACTACGTTATCAACACTGTTCGGAAACTTTTCTTCGAACGATTTGTTGTACAGCAGCAGATATTTTGAACTCTTCCTCAGAACGCGTTCTGATTGGCTGGTGTTGACATGGGTCAAATGAGACAGGTTTTTCAATAGTGTACTATTGAAATACTTCAATGCTTTTGCTATACACGTTTAAGTTGAAAAATTTCGATTCTATTGGTAGTTAGATTATATAAATCCTTTCACAGATCACTGAGCTATGAGCTTTAAAAATACGAGAAAGGCAAACGCGCCATATGAATTATCCTCTTTGATACTCGTTTATACCAAACATTTCGAAAAGTGATCATATTTCTGATGGCGTGTAGCAAAAATTATGTTTTTAGATTCGTTAGATACAACAAGAGATATTCACGATCAAAAACTTATCACTGTCTCAAAGGGTAAATTTAGAAAAGGCACACCATAGTAACGTAAGTCGTATTCACGAAAAAAAAACAAGATTTTTCCAAGGAGTGCCGGTAGGGCCCCTTAAGAAGGTTTTTTTTTCGATGCAAATTGCTGCCGGACGAAAGATGCAGCAAAGATGTTTCGCGAATAAATCACCCATTATCACGTTTGATCAATGAACGGCAAGCGACTGTTGTATGCTTTTAATCCAACTTTTCCGGTTTTCCGAACCAAAATATCAATCGAATATATTTCTTTCAATCAAATTAATCTCTAGCAAGTAAACCGGTTACAACGGGTACCGTCTGGCACACAGTAATGAACCGGCCCATGGAACCGTACACTGCCAGCAAAAGATCTTGAATTGTTCCATCTGTGTGTGTGTGTGTGTGTGTGTGTGTGTGTGTGTGTGTGTGTGAGTGTGTGTGGTCTAGCACAACTGGAACGGTTTATTCGATCGTCCCGCAGGCGCCACCGGAAACCGCATTCAATTTATATTCATATCTTACGGTTTCAGGGTTGCTCTCCCCAGAGGGCATCCTTCCGGTTTGTTCGATTGCTGTGCGGCCGCAATCATCGAACGGAACGAATAAATTCGAACACATCGAGATGTAATTCATCCTCGGCGCTTATCCATATACACATGACACTAATGTCCAAATGTTTGTCATGTTTTGGCTTCGGTTGTGTTGCGAGAAACTTCAAAGAAAGCAGTACCAGTGCGGCCGGGGATGGGCGATATAAGACAGCTCGCAATAATCAAGATTGGTTGATGCTGGGGCGATCTGTTTCATTTGGAATCCGTTCAGAAGTTGCATTAAATAATGAATTTTACCTATCGTGAAAAGTTGAAGTCATCTTTGCTGCTACGCTCGATAAATTTGCTTCAAGGAGTCTTGTTTACGTAAAAACAATTTATTAATATTAAGCGACACTTCACCAAGTGGCGAACCCTAATGTAGTCGTCATTCATACACTGCAGTTGCAGATTGGCAAAATGAAGAGTGGTTTTCGATTGCTTTTGCTTTCGCGTTGGCAGATCCCAAGAATTTTTGTTTCCTCCAATGTTGTTACTCACTGAGACGAAAGTATTTCATCTCATTCAAGAACAATATCGCAGTTGGAAGGAAAACGTTGACCCATGAAATCGAACTAAACCGAACCGAACCGGGGGAGGTGCAGCAAATATGATGAATATAATTTTTTTCTCCTGGGAAGAGTCAAGTCGAAATAATATTTTCGCTTGGATTTGTTCACCAGACTGAATGGATCAACCCGGCATCGGAAAGCACTCGAAAATTTAGAGTGCCATTGTCGAGCAGAGGTTGCAGAAAAATCGACAGCTGTCCGACCGGGCTGAAGATTCATATCGGAAACTTAATAAATATTTGCACTGCTGTTGTTCCGACGCTCCGGGCACTAAGACTCTTGTCGGCAGGACAGCGTGAAGGCCCGCCCTCGTTGGTTGGTTGGCTGCCCGGTTGGTTTCAGTAAAACGCTTTGCCAGATAGTTGCATTAAGTTATCTGGTTGAAAAATATAAGCGCTCGTTACTTTTCTTCATTCAGACTTCACCCGTACGATTTCGTGCATCCTCGGCTTCCCGGGCGTGAAATGCACTGCTGCAAACCGTTACTCCGGTTGTTATCGAGGATAGCAATCCAACAACAGCCGTGGGTGGACTCACTGGAGGTACACCGAGTGGTCGAAAGTTTCGGAACGGTACGACGGCAATGTTCACATTTTATAGTATTATTTTGTACTCATTTTAACTTGAATTCTGATTGGTTAGGGTCGAAAAAGATATTTTTCTGGTTGATCTAGTAACGTGAGTAAACGTTATTATTCCACATCGTATCATAAATAAATGATAAACGGTTCGTTAAGTTAATAAAATTACCCATGAGACCATCTAGTTTGAATGTGTATGTTGAATGAATGTTGGGCAATGGAGCATTATATTTGCATTTTATCACAACGATAGTAAATTGGGGCTTGGTGTTCACATGGGTAAAACAGTTTGTTTAAATATTCATAAAATTTAAATTGTGATAACTTCTTACCACACATTCATGAGACTATCACAGACAGAGTATTGTATTGCCTTCCTCTAAAGAAAGGTAATAAAATTGCTGAAAAAAACGGTTCAACTCAACAACATAATTATTTCTCCATGTCATCGGAAATATGGTCAGCATTTAATGGTAAAATTTGCAGTAGTTTAAGATAACTACAAATAACTCAAATTTGAAATTTTCTCAAATGCTTGGTATGATCAAGCATTAGGATGAAATTCAGTGCTAAAGTGAGGCACGAAAAATTCAACCGCATGAATTGAACAAATCATCACACAAAGCGTATCGTGCAAAACCGATACATAGAAATACGTTAAGGTGAAGTGTGTTAACTTTTTTTCGTTCACTAGTAAAACAGACAAAGTCGAAGTTCAATTTATAACCAAAATGTTCTTATAATTTATTTTTTCGCCTATTGCAAAACTATTCATTGTTACAGATCAAAACATGGTGACAATACTTCACTCAACTGATTCCGTATATGCATCATTTTATAGAAGAACTGAATAATATTCAAAAAAGATCTTTTCTATATGGAATTAGAACTGGCTAAAAATATCTAGTTTTTGAAGAGCATATCATATATATAGTGAATAATATTTTACCATTTCTTATGTTTTTTGAAGAAATTATAGAGACTTTTTGTTCACGCTTGGCGAGAGGATTACCATAACTTATATCAACAACATATATTTTTGAATTACTAAATTCGGGTTGATGATATTCTTTCAAATCTTTATACAATTTGTATTTCGAGACGGGTTTGATTAGTAAGTTATTAAAATTAATCTCATTCTCAACTTAAATTTGGAAATCCTACATGATTAAAAACAATTTGTTGTGAATTTTTCAATTTATTAATGGATTTGAACATTGCGTTTTTGTTTCAATCGGTTTTGTCCCCTACAAAACCCCGTAATTTTTTGCTCTCGAGAGTGACGCATCGAGAGTTTGCAAAATTCACACAGTCAATTAACTACTAGTACGTGCGATTATCCCGGGTTGGTGGTTCAATGCATAAGGCACTGGTCTTACAAACCAGTTGTCGTATGTTCGAGCCCCGACCTGGAAGGATTCGTGGTGTCAGTAGAATCGTAGCACCAGCCATGCAATGGTTTCTGTACACTCTGAATCGGCTGCGAAGTCTGTTAAAATTCCACTACAGGAATGTAATATCAAGGCTTTGCTTTTACGTGCGATTATCGATAGTTAGATGTGTGGAAAAGCATGTCAGTTTTACCCAAGTAACAAATAAAACTTGTTATAATTGACATGTTTCACAGTTGCTTCAGATCGGTTATTCTTGTTAGATATGTTAGAGAATTGATTCAACACGTTTTTGTAAGAGATGAAAAATGCATTCTTTTTTTTTATAAAAGAATTTTTATTCAGGCCAATTTGCGTATATCTAAGTTTTACGTAGCCGATTGACCCATGTTTTTGTTAGACAATATTATTTTTTTTTGTTGGATCTCGTTGTCACTCTTCTTCTAAGGTGAGATGAGCTTCCATTTCCTTCTAGCGAAGATAGAAGGTCAATTCATCCGTTGCTCATATCATCCATTGCTACATCGTTGGAGTTGTGAGTGGTTTCCGTTTCCTTGTTTTTATTGTTGATCGCAGTCTTGGGTTCATTGCTAGTTGCTGTATATGCGCTTTGTACTTTGATTGCAGTTGATAGTTGGTTTGATGGTGAAAGTGTTTTTGAAACATGAACACTACATTCACTAGTTTCCGTTGTTGTGCGGTTGTCCTTGTTTTTCTTTGAAGTGTGCAGGTTGTTCACAAAACTGGCATGTAACCAGCTGATTTTCATACGTAATCAGCGTTTTACACGGATGTATCCCGTCTTGATCACAAATGATGTAAGATGGAATTGCTTTACGTAGTTGCATACGTACCACTTGCACGCCATTCCGGATACCAGGAAAAAAATTCCACCATACTTCCCTTTCGATGGAAAGAACTTCACCGTACTGCGACATACTTTCCCGAACGAACTGATCGCTGGTCTGCGGGGAAAGGTCATTGACGCTTACTTCTATGGCATTGTCCACTATGTACTCAGGGATTTTATATTCAACATTATCATGATCAACACTGTGCACCCCTTTGCCCTTGGCATCTATGAGCTTAAGCAGTGTGCCTTCAAATATGTTACTATTGAATAAAAAAAAACACTGTGCATCCCGTTATTAACCGAAACAAATGCAATTGCATCTCTTTTACCTTTGAACATAATGTACACACAGTTAGACGCCTTGTTGAATTGAATCTCACTTACATCATTAACGTTTAGATGCATTCGTTCCTTAAGCAAGACTTCAATTTCGGTTGCTGGTGGTCTAACTTTGCAGCGCTTGAAATCAATACAAATTGAATTTTCAGTCTTTGTTAAATCGTATTTGCCCATTTCGTACACTCTATTGTTCACTGCACTGTATTGTATTTGTTTCTGTCTTCCATAAATTCAGTACTAGAGCAATGTTTGCTATTTGGGTATTCGCATTCACTTCATCCAGTTATGTCTCTGACATTACCCTCCCGTATTTTTCCAATCAATTTTCTCGGAGATGGCTGAACCGATTTCAACAAATCTAGGCTCGTTCGAAAGCTGCTTTTGGATCGTTGATCAAGTTCGAAGATCAAATTGCTGTGACTTCTGGTTTCGAAAATATAATGGTATAAGTGACGTTAGCGACAAAACGCGTTAATTTTTCATCGGACAATTTTCTCAGAGAGGCTGAGCCGATTTTAACAAAATCGAGGCTCGTTTAACAGCTACTGTTGAATTATGGATCAAGTTCTAACATAAATTGGTTGGCGTTTCCGGTTCTGTTGATATAATAGTATAAGTGACATAAACGACCAACCGCACATGTTTCATAGGCTGAATTTTTTCGAAGATGACTCAACGATTTTTTTAGCTTTAGCTGAATCAAAAGCTAACACTGTCGTTCAAATTTGGAATTGTTGTGACAAACATTTCCGGTTCGAGAGATGTAATCTTATATGTGACGTAACCGACAAAGCCCAGTGTTTTTGAATGCAACAAAATTCTTCGCATATGAATGAATCTAGCCGAGGATAGATGCTTACAAATGTTCTAATGAGATTAAATGGCAAGAGGAAGGTTTTCTTTCAATATTTTGTAGTAGATCTTCCAGTACAAAATCAGGCAGTACTTTCTTTTTCCGCTAGAGACAAAAAGCAGGGATGATTTAATGAAAAACTGCAGAAAATAAGTACACACCAACAAAGTTTGAATTTTACGGGTGACTTAATCCCACATATGATGTGATTCTCTAAGACCTAGTTTGTCAAATGACGGATAATTATTAGTTTATCAAATGACGGATAATTGTAATGACTTAATGTTGAATCTGACTTAAAAAAAAATTAAATTATTCGAAAAAACAATGCGTCTCCATAAAATTATCGTCAGATGGAGACGCATGGTATTTAGTTCGGAAAAGAAACTCATTCATGCTTGACAGGATTTACCTAGCAATAATGTAGGGCAATTTTAAATTGCCCCTCAAGTGCAACTTATGTCCTGAAGCGTAAACAATTGTTTCCCCCTAATTTTGCTTACCGAACCACTGTGTATTGGTAATACGAAGCACTCTTGCGTTCCGGATCAATAAATCAAGTAGACTTTAATCAACATTTTTGCAGTTAATTTGAGATTTAAATTTAAAAAAGATAGAAATTATACAAAAAATAATTTGCTTCCAAATCCCAACGCGGTAGAAATTAATTGTTGATTCAAGACCTTATCGTTCAAACATTGGGTAAACAAAACAACAACAAAATCAATAAAAGTGAGATCTGGTCTGTTTGAGTGCGAAATTGGATCACAGGGAATCAGCGAAAATGTGAACTTAACCGACCGTGCACAGTCAGATCAAATACCAAGTTCTTTTCTAGCGGGAAGTCTTCTGAGTTATGTATCATCACATCCACAATAGTTCAGTTGGCAGAATAATTTTCCCGGATTGGAGAAGGTTGCGGACGAAATCTGTCTCTGAAAGCTTATGATGCAAGTTGTTGGATTTCATTATTTTTATTCAATCAGTCATAGTTTTAGACTGTCTTTTGTTTTTTTCTTATAGAGAAAAGTGCTTCATTAGGCGTGTTTTCTTGTGACATATGTGGACAACACTATGATTTTTTTAGGAGTCCGCTTAAAAGTAACTTTTCGAGTCATTTTTGCCTTTATCATATAGAAAGGTTATGCAATCACTTGAAAAACCGACTAGTGAAAATTGGCCCGGAGGGCCAAGTGTCATATACCATTCGACTCAGTTCATCGAGCTGAGCAATGTCTGTGTGTGTGTGTGTGTGTGTGTGTGTGTGTGTGTATGTGTCAAATAAACTCACTAGGTTTTCTCGGAGATGGCTGAACCGATTTTGACAAACTAGGATTCAAATGAAAGGTCTCGTGGTCCCATACGGAATTCCTGAATTTCATCCGGATCCGACTTCCGGTTCCGAAATTATAGGGTAAAGTGTGTTCAATATTGTACACCGTCACTTAAACCGGCGAAGCAAAAAACGTGAAAATTTTTCTAAACTGGTCTCAAAACTACACAAATCGATAGTCATTATCAGTAGGCAACTAAACAAACCGATTCCGGCTATCCTGGTTCCCGGTATCCGGTTCCGGAAGTACCGGAAATGATGGTCATATATACCAAAATGGTTCTCACTCACTTTTCTAAGCGATGGTTTGACCGATTTCCACAAACTTAGATTCAAGTGAAAGGTCTCCCGGTCCCATACGGAATTCCTAAATTTCATCCGGATCCGACTTCCGGTTCCGGAATTATAGGGTAAAGTGTGTTCAATATTGTACACCGTCTCTTAAACCGGCGAAGCAAAAAACGTGAAAATTTTTCTAAACTGGTCTCAAAACTACACAAATCGATAGTCATTATCAGTAGGCAACTAAACAAACCGATTCCGGCTATCCTGGTTCCCGGTATCCGGTTCCGGAAGTACTGGAAATAGTGGTCATATATACCAAAATGGTTCTCACTCACTTTTCTCAGCGACGGTTTGACCGATTTCCACAAACTTAGATTCAAATAAAAGGTCTTCCGGTCCCATACGGAATTCCTGAATTTCATCCGGATCCGACTTCCGGTTCCGGAATTATAGGGTAAAGTGTGTTCAATATCGTACACCATCACTTAAACCGGCGATGCAAAAAACGTGAAAATTTTTCTAAACTGGTCTCAAAACTACACAAATCGATCGTCATTATCAGTAGGCAACTAAACAAACCGATTCCGGCTATCCTGGTTCCCGGTATCCGGTTCCGGAAGTACCGGAAATAGTGGTCATATATACCAAAATGGATCTCACTCACTTTTCTCAGCGATGGTTTGACCGATTTCCACAAACTTAGATTCAAATAAAAGGTCTTCCGGTCCCATACGGAATTCCTGAATTTCATCCGGATCCGACTTCCGGTTCCGGAATTATAGGGTAAAGTGTGTTCAATATCGTACACCATCACTTAAACCGGCGATGCAAAAAACGTGAAAATTTTTCTAAACTGGTCTCAAAACTACACAAATCGATCGTCATTATCAGTAGGCAACTAAACAAACCGATTCCGGCTATCCTGGTTCCCGGTATCCGGTTCCGGAAGTACCGGAAATAGTGGTCATATATACCAAAATGGATCTCACTCACTTTTCTCAGCGATGGTTTGACCGATTTCCACAAACTTAGATTCAAATGAAAGGTCTTTCGGTCCCATACGGAATTCATGAATTTCATCCGGATCCGACTTCCGGTTCCGGAATTATAGGGTAAAGTGTGTTCAATATTGTACACCGTCACTTAAACCGGCGAAGCAAATAACGTGAAAATTTTTCTAAACTGGTCTCAAAACTACACAAATCGATAGTCATTATCAGTAGGCAACTAAACAAACCGATTCCGGCTATCTTGGTTCCCGGTATCCGGTTCCGGAAGTACCGGAAATAGTGGTCATATATACCAAAATGGATCTCACTCACTTTTCTCAGCGATGGTTTGACCGATTTCCACAAACTTAGATTCAAATGAAAGGTCTTTCGGTCCCATACGGAATTCATGAATTTCATCCGGATCCGACTTCCGGTTCCGGAATTATAGGGTAAAGTGTGTTCAATATTGTACACCGTCACTTAAACCGGCGAAGCAAATAACGTGAAAATTTTTCTAAACTGGTCTCAAAACTACACAAATCGATAGTCATTATCAGTAGGCAACTAAACAAACCGATTCCGGCTATCTTGGTTCCCGGTATCCGGTTCCGGAAGTACCGGAAATAGTGGTCATATATACCAAAATGGTTCTCACTCACTTTTCTCAGCGATGATTTGACCGATTTCCACAAACTTAGATTCAAATGAAAGGTCTTCCGGTCCCATACGGAATTCATGAATTTCATCCGGATCCGACTTCCGGTTCCGGAATTATAGGGTAAAGTGTGTTCAATATTGTACACCGTCACTTAAACCGGCGAAGCAAATAACGTGAAAATTTTTCTAAACTGGTCTCAAAACTACACAAATCGATAGTCATTATCAGTAGGCAACTAAACAAACCGATTCCGGCTATCTTGGTTCCCGGTATCCGGTTCCGGAAGTACCGAAAATAGTGGTCATATATACCAAAATGGTTCTCACTCACTTTTCTCAGCGATGATTTGACCGATTTTCACAAACTTAGATTCAAATGAAAGGTCTTTCGGTCCCATACGGAATTCCTGAATTTCATCCGGATCCGACTTCCGGTTCCGGAATTATAGGGTAAAGTGTGTTCAATATTGTACACCGTCACTTAAACCGGCGAAGCAAAAAACGTGAAAATTTTTCTAAACTGGTCTCAAAACTACACAAATCGATAGTCATTATCAGTAGGCAACTAAACAAACCGATTCCGGCTATCCTGGTTCCCGGTATCCGGTTCCGGAAGTACCGGAAATAGTGGTCATATATACCAAAATGGATCTCACTCACTTTTTTCAGCGATGGTTTGACCAATTTCCACAAACTAATAAGCAAATGAAAAGTCTTCTGGTCCCATACGGAATTCCTGAATTTCATCCGGATCCAACTTCCAAATCCGGAGTTATAGAGTGCGTACTAGAAGAGTTTGTGTGTCATGTTAGTTGGTGGCCGTACGAACCGACTTTGACTATACCGGTTCACGGGTTCCGGTGCCGGAAGTGCATATAATAGTGAACCCGTTTCGTCCTCTTAAGGATGGCTTACCCAATCAAAGCACTGTTTTATTCTGTATGGTATGCATAAACAATCACTTGGTTTCTTTCAAAAATCGAAGAGAAAATTTTTGAATAGAATACCACAATATTATATGTACATGAGAAAGGCATCATTACACCACTAGGTGGATTAAGACAGGTTTTAGTTCTGGTTTTACTTCTTGTGTGAGAGACAAAAACGAAAACATTTCAAATCAAACCGTTTATTTGCGACTCTCAATCGACTACTTTCCCCGGGGAAAATTACGACAAAAATTAAGTTTTAGTGATAAAGATCTGCATGACTGTGTTAATTTTATTTTTTTTATTCAATAATATAATATAATTTTAGGCACACTGCTTAAGCTCTACGATGCCAATGGTATTTTCTAATCTTAATTAACGACTAACTCAAAACTAGAATAGTATCATTAGACTATGTTATCTCGGATTCTCGAAAATCCGGCTTTTAGCTGGCGATCGGCAGTGGTCGATGAATTTAATATTGCATGAGTCTTCCAGACTGTGTTTATTAAATTTATTAGTATTTGGTTTTATGATTGTTAGAAAAACGCGCAAGTCCTCTGACCTAATAATAACTAAGCGATATCTAGATCTGGATTCTGGTCCTGAACACTGGATTAGAATACTGAACTAACGAATAAGGTTTCTGGATCAGAATGCTGAATCTGAACCTGGATTCATGAAAGAGATTCTTTATCCGAATATGGATTCTCAGCTTGAAGCAGAATTCAGTACTTATATTCCGAACATGAATCTGGATTCTAGACCTGGAGTTAGATTGTGAATCTGAACTTCTGACAGAGTTTCCGAAACTAAATTTTGAACCTATTTTGCACTTGGACTGTGAGCCTAGATTGGATTCTGGACCTGAGTTCTCTAGGTTTCCTCACTTTTAAACTTGAACCTAAATTATTGTCACAGATTTTAAACCTAGACCAGGATTCTGAACCAGGACCCTGGATTTGGATATCCGACAAGGTTTCTGGATCTGAATACTGAATCTGGACAAGGTTTTGAATCAGGATTCTGACAGAGATTTTGAATCTGAGGCAGAAATCTACACTTGGATACTGAGCATGGATTTGGATTCTAGACCTGAACCTGATTTCTTGGCTTGAACTCTCGATGAAGGTTTTGTGTCTAAATCTGGAGCTGGATTCAGGATTCCAAACATGATTTTTACTCAAAAAATTTGACAGAGATACTGGGAATGCACCACAGCCGTGAACCTGGAACTTGATCCTGATTTTGGTTCTGAACCTAAAACTAGATTCAGAAACATTACTATGGACTTGGTTTCTGGGCCAAAATTTTGAAGCACCAGGTCTCTGGCTTTGAGTTCTAGTCCTGCATTCTAACCTTGGATCATGATTCTGTATTCTGAACCTGGAACAAAATTCTTCATCTGGATTCTGAATCTGGACCAGGTTTCTGTACATGGATTTTAAGCCAAGATCTGAATTCCAGACCGGGATTCCGTACTATAATTGGAACTCCGAACCTGGACCTAAATTGAGTAACTATTTGATTTGAGAGTATTGATTCTGGACCAAAAGTCTTGACAGAGATTTTTTACCTGAACCTGAATTCTGCATATGGATTCTGGAATTTAATTTTCAACCTCGACTTGGACTTTGGTTCTGATCCAGAACTCTGACCCCGGATCAGCTCCTGACAGAGTTTTTGAACCCGAAACTGAATCTTGAACCTTGACTCTTCACCTAAATTCTAGACTTGAATTCTGGACCTAGTTTTAGAACATGGACCTGGATTCCCGAGTAAACGGATCCGAATTCTAGGCCTGCATTTTGGACCTGGGCTATGGACCTGAACTTCTGACAGGAATACATAGGTTTTTGTGTGTTCTGGATATGAGCTCTGATGCCTTAGCTTAGGGGTTTGAATTCCTGACAAGAAATTTGGATCTGAACCGGGAAGCAGCATTGTGAACTTAAATTCCGAACACGAATCTGAAATTTGTATCTGACTTCAGGATTCTGGAAAAGATTTTGGACTCGAATTCTGAAAATCGCTCTGACCATCTATATTCTGAACCTGGATCTGATACCTTGGTCTTAATAGCACTTTAATTTTTATCTTCTTACTTTCGTTTTCTTTCTCACAAATCTCATAATAATTGAATGATGCACTAATCACATCATTTTAGCAACTGATAGATTGGAATGGAATTGTTTTTCGCAATGATATATTACCCACATGTCTATATAAACTTGTCATGAATACATTTTTCTCAGGGTCTTTCTCAGAAAGATTTTTTATGTATCGAAGCCCACTTGTTACAATTTTGAGTTTACTACCCACTGAAAATGAGCTAATGCCCACTAGTGGGCTGAAGGGACCACTTTGGGAATCACTGGTCCAGATCTATTTTTTTGATTTTTAAACGAAATCATACTAACTAGATATTGTAAGAGGAGAAAGAATATGAAAATTATTAGAGTCATGGTACTCAAGGGAGAGCAAAGATGTGAAGATAAAGTGCGGCAAAGTGAGACGTGACAAGGGTCATTTAAAGTAAGCAGAAGGCTTTTCGCAGCTAAACTTTTACCTTTTACCAGGGGAGTCAAATATAGGCACCTCAGTGTTGCAACTGAGTCTCTGATCTGTCAGAAAGTATTCTTTCAAAGCAGCTATTGGATTTACGAAAAAGTTTCGAAAAATTGAGGGAGTATGTTTTGTTTTTAGGTAATAATCGAAATAAGCTCTTCCCACATTTCAGGTTTCATTTCGTATCAGTGTTTATAATATTTTCGCCTTACGAAGCGTTGGATGCCTCACCAATTTTGCAAAAACTCAAAAATATTTTAATCATCAATCATCGTGACTGAACAGATTTTCAGATTTGTGTCCGGAAGACTACGATCTTCACTGTTTAAACGCAAACCGACGGCCACGGAAAGGCTTTCAAATATATAATATTTTGCCTTGTACTTTCCAGATACGCCGAGCTGGAGAACGACCCGAAGGCCCGTGATCTGGGAACGGCACTGGAGCAGGCTCTGAAGGAAGCCGTCGACGATGATACCTATCGAAAGGTAAAGCGGATGAGCTACTCGAGCAACGCTGCTAGTGGGGTAGGTATCGGGCATTGTTCGTGTTGTTGGATTAAACGACAGTGGGTGTGTGTGTATGTGTGAGTGTTAGGATGAGCAAAGCCTCTCCAAGCACTCGATAATAGAGTTGAATTAAAAGTCCTCGGAAAGCTTCTGACTACTGCAAGGAGTGAAGATTTATAGCGGTGAACAATGAATGGGCGAAATCCAGTGGGCCGGCAAGTGGAATTGGAGAACCTGTAGAGGGTTTGGGCCTGATGTTGGCATTTTATTTGCACTTTCCGACTTGTTTACAGTCCGGATTGGAAAGTCACATGGAGCAAGTAAATAAAAGTTTCGATGCTCGATTCAGATTCTATAGATTTCAGTTTTCCTATACCCTGCCGACGACGCTGCTCAGGCTGTTTTCCGTTGGTTGTTGTTTTTCAGTTAGAAATAAAGCCTAGCCCCGAATCGTTGCATGGGTGCTTTTGGTGACTGTAATCGCAAGTGAACAATTTGTCACATTTTCGGTTCGTCATTGTTTGGAGAAGAAGATGCAAAAAGTTTTGCATTGTTTGCGCCTTCGCATCCCATTTGCTTGAATACAACAAACTGTGATAAGAGCTTCGAACAATAAAGCTCACACAGTTTCATAATTGTTTCCACTCAAACGGAGTGAGGGACGCTTTTTCTCATTTTTCTAATGGAACCAATGACAGTGGAATGGCAGGGAAATAAAAAATGAATTGCCAAGTGCTGCGAATGAATGCAAAAAAAAAGACCAGCAGCCAAAGCGCCAAATGCATAATGTGCTGCATTTATCTGCTTTGTCCCGGTGCCAAGTCAGTTGCAATTGTTGGTGTACGCATGGGAAACGAACGGCAGAAGAAATTGTCCTCGCTGTAAGGAAGATGCGACAGACAACGCTGGTATTCAGTAAACGTCACTCATAGCAGCGATATGTATTATGGATCTTGGCATGGCTGCCGATGCAGGCAAGAAAGAAACGCACACTGCAGTATGGCGTTTTGTGCCAATGTGCATCGCAAACCGCAGTCGGCTGGGGGGATATGTTTTCAAATGGCCATGGCTACTCGAATGATACACGATTAACTTGTTTATGGGTTTTGACAATTCAACTGGGATTTTTCTTAACAAGATTTTGTTTGAGATAAATTAGCATTTAAATTGTAGCAGACTGATGCTAACGTCAATGTACGACCAATCAGCCGAAGTAAACACAAAAATAGGTACGAAAGCTCAACCGTGTAGTATTCGCCCTTATTCTGAATAACGACGTATTGGTTTTTCGATCGAATATGGTTCGGTCGAATCCTAGCTACCTTTGATTTTGCTAGCGTTATTAGGAATACGAATGGAATACGATCGAAAAAACGATACTTCGTTATTCAGAATAAGGGTGATTATTTTCTCCACGTGTTTTCCAATATTGTAAGATCTTGCAATGATGTCGATAAACTGCAGGCCGAAATTTTGGGTTCGACTGTGATTTTAAAAACCCATTTTCGAAACCTTCTCGACGAACCCGTTTCAAATTACCAATACGTCGAGATTTGAGACAACATCGACTAACAGGAGCCAAATATACCGCCATTTTGGAGTTTGAATAACGTAGAATATCACCCTTCCGCTCCGAATGAGGGCTGGCGTTGTTTGTACACTTAGAGAAAGTTACTCAACAACAAACAGACGTTTGCGAAATATCTTGATTCTACAGATCAAAAGCAGATAATTCATGCACAATTCGTCGAAGAGTACTTGTTATAGAGATATTCGTCATTTTAAGCAATCTTAGTTTTATTCTAAGTTCAACACTTGCGGATTACAGTCGCCACAGAAAGCCAGTTTACCTTAATTTTCATCTCGCTGAAAACCGTCTTTCTGGCGATGTTCTAATTTTTTTCAATCAAACCCAAGGTGCGGAACAACTGCGTTGCTTGGGAAAAGCAACAGAAGTTTTCCACGTCACTTCTGCATATTAACTTCCTGGTCGATGTCCCTGGCTAAGATATAAATGTTGTTCTTCAAGCCACAGTAACGAATGGCTTGCTTCACGAGATATTTTTTGCTAACTTTGACTTGTGCTTGACGTTTTTTTAAAAATTGCCCCTAACTTACCTATTCCAGTTTCCGTCCAGGAAAATGTTCAGATTTTGTCTTTACTACGCAATATCAACTTCTTCGGCATCTTCATGTATAGTTAAGGCATTCGTTGTTTTGCTAATTGTGACGATATGGAGCCACCCTATTCTTGAAAGTCGGCGACTGGCTAGTGTTTTAAGTCAATGCACGGTTGTAGAAGACAATCCCAGCTTAGTCATGATATCTCAAATGGAGCGATTGGAATTCCGTTTGAAACAGCTGGCTAATCTTTTTGACGTTTTTTTTGCGACCACCGGCTTTCGATTTCTTTCCAATACAGTCTTCGATGGCTGGCGATAAATTTTCTTCGAACAGTTTTATTATGTTAGTGACAATAAATTTTGTCACCATTTACAATTTTGCCAACACGCGTCGTACCAGTAGATCGGAATCCAATAAGCCTACTTAGTTACACGGCCAAACACGCTTCCTATATACGCTCGCGTTTGTGCATTTGGTCTGGAGTCGGCATGCGGCAAAATAATTAGAAGAATCTAGTATTGGCTAGCTCACGATCCATCACTTTGGATCAACATCAACATGCTGGGTTATTAATTCAGTTGAAAAATCTACATCCAGGATTCAGTTTCAAAATTCAGGTTCGGAATTCAGTTCCAAAATCCAGGTCCAGATTTCAGGTTCAGATTTCAGCTCCAGAATCCAGGTTTAGAATTCAGGTTCGGGATTCAGAATTCAGATTTAGAATTTAAAATTCATGTTTAAAATCCAGCTCCTGAATTTAGTTTCAGAATTTAGGCTCATAATTCAGTTCTGGAACCCGCGTTGATAATTCAACTCTAGAAATTAGTTTTAGAATCCAGGTCCAAAGTTCAGTTCAAGAATACAGGTTCAAGATCCATGTCTTAAATTTATTAACAAAATTCAGGTGAAGAATTCAGATTCAGAACCCAATTTCAGAATTCAAGTCAGGAAATCATATTTAGAATCCAGCTTCAGAATTCAGTTTTAGAATCTAGGTCAAGAATCCATTTTTAGAATCCAGCACCAGAATCTTATTTCAGAAGCCAGGTTCAAAATTCTGGTCCAGAATCTAACTTCGAAATTCTGGTCCGGAATTCGTTTCCAGGATTTAGGTCGAAAATTCAGATACTAAATCCAGCTCCAGAATTCAATTTTAGAACCCAGGTTCAAAATTCAAGTTCCAGCTCCAGATCCAAGCTCAGAATTTAGTTCCAGAATTAAAGTTCAGAATTCATATTCTGAATCCAGTTCCAGAGTTCGGTTTGAGAATTTAAGTCAAGAATTCAGAATCCAGCTCCAGAATTTTGTTTCAGGGTCAAGGCTCAGATTACAGTTCTACAATCCAGACGGAACTTAAGTCCGGAATTCATTTTCAAAATTTAGGTCAAGAATTCAGATTCAAAATCCAGCTCCAGAATCCAAGCTTAGCTATTAGCTAGTAGAATTTAGCTCCAGAATTTCGGTTCAGAATTCAGTTCCAGAATCCAGACTCAGAATTTAGGTCTGAATTTCGAGAATTCGTATTCAGAATTTTGCTCTTATTTCAGAATCCAGGTTCAAAATTCAAGTCCAGAACCCGGCATCGAAATTCAGGTCCGAACTTTATTTCCAGAATTTAGGCTGAAAATTCAGGTACAAAATCCAGCTCCAGAATTCAAGTTTAGATCTCAGGTTTAAAATTCAGCTCCAGAACTCGGCTTCGAAATTCAGGTCCGAAATTCGTTTCCAGAACTTAGGTCCAGAATTCATATTCAGAATCCAGTTCCAGAGTTCAGTTTCAGAATTTAAGTCAAGAATTCATAATCTATCTCCAGAACTTAGTTTCAGAATCCAGGTTCAATATTCAGGTCCAGGTTCAGATTACAGTTCTACAATCCAGACTCGGAATTTAGGTCCGAAAGTCGTTTCCAGAATATAGGTGCAGGATTTATGTTCTGAATCCAGCTTCAAAACTCAATTTTAGAATCCAGGTTCAGAATTCAAATCCAGAACCCGGCTTCGAAATACAGGTCCGGAATTTGTTTCCAGAATTTGGGTCGAGAATTCAGATTAAAAATCCAACTGCAGAATCCAAGCTCAGAATTTAGCCCCAGAATCCAGGTTCAGAATTCAGTTTAAGAATCCAGACTCGGAATTTAGGTCCGGAATTCGTTTCCAGAATTTTGGTCGAGAATTCATATTTAGAAACCAGCTCCAGAATTCAATTTAAGAATCCACGTTCAAAATACAAGTTCAGAACCTGGGTTAGAAATTCAGGTCAAGAAATCATTTCCAGAATTTAGGTCAAGAATTCAGATCCAAAATCCAGCTGCAGAATCCAGGCTCAGAATTCAGTCCCAGAATTCTGGCTCAGAATTCGATTCCAGAATTTAGGTCGAGAATTCAGATTTAAGATCCAGCTCCAGAATTCCGTTTATAATCTTCAGATTCCTGGTTTAAAACTCAGGCCCAGAACCCAGATTAATAATTCAGTTCAAAAATCTAGATTCTGGATTTATAATTTCATAATTCAGGTAAAAATTTAATTCGAAAGTCTGAGTCCAAAGTGCAGTTTTAGAATCCTGCTCCAGAACTCAATTTCAGAATCTAGAATCCAGAATTTCATCATCATGGTTTGAACTTGGAACTGAATTTCAGCTGGTTCGGAATTCAATTCCTAGTTCTGAGCTCAGTTGCATAGTCCAGATTTAGAATTTAGGTCCCGAATTCAGTCCCATACGTGCAGGGTTCAATTTCAGAATTTCCAGCTCCAGAATTCAATTCTAGAATCCAGGTTCATGATTCCCGAATCCAGGAACCCGTATTCGAAGAAAAGTACATCACCATGTAAAAAAATCAAAGTGAGGTTTTTAATCGGCTCTTTTCGGAACCGGAAAATCACCGGAAGGAACTAACTTTGGTAATTTTACTCTGAATACAAAAAAAAATTATTTTACAGATGACTAAATCCCTCGTACGTTGTAATTCATAAAGACCTAATTCATTAAATGACATCAAATGATTTCATTTTTAATGACTTAATGTTAGATTAGCATGAATTTTACTGGTTCGACTGTGATTTTCATTCTACTAGCAGGTGCGACTGTATGGATTTTGATGCACCTTTTACAAAGCAGTGCTTCTGTAGATCAGTCGGTTAACTGACGTGCTTCGTGACCTAACGATTCTCGGTTCAAGTCGCGGCGGTCGCTATCAGTATTCATTTTTTTTGTATTTCAATGAAATTCATTCATGGAACTTTAGACACAATTTTGAATGTTCTTCCACGTAAATTTTCTTGAATTGCGATGCTCCATTTATGTGCATCTTATAAGATGTAAAATCACAGGGATTTTTTGAAGTGTGTGGTTATTATCGCATTATTGATTTAATTCGCGTCGAGCTGCCTTATTTCATCGTGTGTTAGGACAAAGATACTGCATAAGCCTTACATTAGTGTAAGTGCACTGTTACAATGCTGGAAGCGAAACTATCATCAATAATACTTTCAAGCTTAATCAACGTTTCATGCAATTAGAAGACATTTCGACATCATGATTTTTCAAGATCGAAAATTTTCAAACTTAAATCGCCGGACGGCATTACTTATTCATATCCGATTTAGCTCAAATTTCTGTCCATCTTATTTAGTTGAGTTGAAGATTATCTCTGGAGTCCACCGGGATTTTGATTGAAATTCTGTGTCCTTTTCCTAGAAATGTATAAATAATGAGGTTTTGTGCCTAAGGAAGAAAGAGTGACCAATAACGTTTGCATGTAAAAAATGTACAAAACTTGCTGTTTTCATGGGTTAACTCTAACCGTGATGGTAAAAACAGTGAAGCAACTCCATTCAGAAGTGTGCGCATGGTTTCGAATTTCTGGGCGAACCGGAAGCGTAAGATCTACTTCAACAATTTTTTCGCGAAAACTGAGGAGGAATTGATAAACAACAAGAAAAAAGACGCATGTTTTCGTCCGCCATGGCGAATGTTCCGATTAATTGTCAAGAAGGCCGCTCGCAGGGGCGTAGAATTTTTTTTGCAAGTAAGCTTAAATATGGAAGATTTATCAAAAGCAATTATCTGTTTTTGCTTTTTTTTATCACCATCCAAAAATAGTCTATTTTATGCGATGCAAACGTTGATACACCCCCATGAGCTTTTTGTTTCCAATTCATTAGGCTGAATTTAGAAAGCTCTTACCGGTAACTAAAAGTCAACAGAAAACATGAATATATAGTAACAGTAAGAGCTCAGTTTGTTTTTTGTTTGACTTCAACTGTATTCCAATTGCAGAGTTAAGGAAAAGGTATAATGCCCTGTCGAAGCAGCAGTCTCGTTATCCTTTCACTACTGCTACCATTCACTTCTACACTAGTCTGATTGAAACTTGGAGTGGTATTTTTTCTGTAAAACTAATATTCACAACCTGGGGACGGGTATAGCGTGATGGGTAAGTCGATGCCTTTCACGCAGCCCGCCTGGGTTCGATTCCCAACCCCGCACATAGGGTCAGAAAGTTTTTCTGGCCCGAAGAGGCGAATGACATTAATGTTAAAGCCTCTATAATTGAAACAAAAAAAAAAATAATATTCACAACCGACCATCTCGAACTACAGTAAAACAATACGTCAAACAACAAATAGCTAAAGTTCTAACCAGCAGTTTGCTTCGTTCCCACTTGGGATGAGTCGCAGCTCTTCGTCCGACATCATAAATCAAAGGGCTTACATCGCTACTAGCACCAAGCATCAAGCACCAAGCATCCGCACTGAAGGAAAACTAACTTGGCATTTGGCACACGGACAGACTTTTAATGTACTCTCGTTAGGAAGCTGCCTCGGTGCGGAATGACGGTGCAGAAAAATACTTCCGAGTCATCGGAACTGAAGTTCGAGTTTGATTGGCAATTTGCGCAATATCATTTACCCGCGATGAATCGAACAGGTTCACTCTTTACTGAAATGGTGCTGTAACAATCCTAGAGCCTGCCAGAAGGATCAACAAGTTTTTGTCCGGCTAAAGTCTAAACGAATCATTGTGGCATATGTTGAAAGTGAACTCAATGATTTCTGGCATGTTCACAAGGTTTTTTCAGTCAACTACTTTTTACATTCGTTTGGTATGACCACTGTTGAAACTCCTTTCTAATCGCTACATGAAACGACAACCTAACAAAACTATCGACATTATATTTAATTCTACAAAATGAAAATATTATTTTCACTGATCAAAAATTTAACTTAAGAAATAATGCATTAGATGCTGTCCAACGAGGACAAAATTTGAGTATGATTTCTGAGCGGGCAAACTTATTGTCTATTTCGTTTAATTAGAGTAAATTGATAGCTCTGCAAGTAAGGATGAAGCGACGGAATGTTGGACAGATCGTCACTTGTCAATAATTAATTGACTTCCAGATCCCATTCTGTGGACCTGTGTCTCTGTCGAGCTGCTTCGAGGACAATCAAATTAAGCTCCATTTGTCCGACCAATCAAGCGTGGCTTTTACTTTGTTTCTCAATGAAAAATTTCCCCTTTCCTTCCTGACAGATTGCTGAACGGCTGTTTGGCACCGGTGGCGTTGGGTCATCCACACCGAGCGGCATACCAGCGAATCGGGCCAGCGTTCGTAATTCCAAGAACACGGCGGACTTGAAATTGTTGGAAAAGCTGGTAACGTCTCTGCTCGAAGCACAGGATTCGGCCAACCGGCAGCGTTCCACGGAGACAATCGGTGGTGGTTCGGGCTCGGTGATGCAACGTTTGCGGCCCATGTCCCGCTCGTTCCGATTGCCAAGTTCGATCCGGCGCAAGGATCCCGGTGGTTTGTCGCAGACCGGCAACGGTGCTGGGCCGATGCCAACAATCCGAGAGCTGGCTGGCAGTGGTCATCGAACCAACTCGTGGGGTGACCAGAATAGCAACGTCCGACGGGTTTTAAATTCGATTGCCAATGCACCGCAGCGGTTTAGTCAATCGTTGGCCGGCGAGGGACGGGACGACGAGGAACGGAACAACTTAACGCAGAATATTTTGTGAAATTATTGTCAATTGTTGTGTCGGTCAACATTTTGGTTGAGTTCAAATCGATCGATATTCAAACTATTTAATTCGTTGAGTGATTTTTCCATTTATCCCGTATTTTTTGTAGTGCTGAACTACCTAATCCAAGTGCAAGTACAAGATTAGAATGTAGACATTAATAAAAAAATGAATATTGCCCTAAGATTTACTATATTAAACATGTTTTAGGATGAATTCAGAATGTAATATCATGAGATTTTAAATTTTTGTTTAAATTTGTATCATGTTCCATTAAACACTTAAAAAACTCCAGCTAATTGGGATTGCTAAAAAATTTCACGGTAAAAGATATAATCTACAACTTGAAAACGAATTTCGGTTCATTTTCAAAAATCGCTCCTGGACAAGTATTAAACGTACACAAATTCCCACATTCGTACTTACATGTTTCTCCAACAGGTTGACCATATTCTCGTTCAGCTGGCGGTCGCCATTTTCATTGGTTTCAAAATATGATGAGTTTGCCATTCGCACGGTGACACCGTACTTGGATCGACCACGAGCTGTTGAAGGGGGAAAAATAACGATTAGATTGAGGAATAACATAGTGGGAACAAATCTGCTCCAGACAAAGATAACATCTTTCGAAATTTGGGTTAATCAATAGTTCCGCAGTCAATAACGAATTTGTTTAAAGGATAAAAACGAAAAAATACTCCCGAGTTTATGTTTCATGGCATTACTAAAGGGTGATTTTCTTGCAGGTATCTTTTTGGCAACACTGTTTTTGACAGATCACGTGTGTCTTGCGTCATTGTCAAACTTGCTCAGTCTGGTCTATAATTTAACCAAGAATGGGCGCAGGCAAAGCTGGAGGAAGATCCACTTCTGTATCGAAAAATTGTGTTCAACGACGAGGCTCATTTCTGGTTGAATGGATACGTTAAGAAGCGAAATTGTCACATCTGGATTGAAGTCCAGTCAGAAGCATCGTAAGACCTAGCAATTCATCCCAAAAAATTCACTGTTTGGTGTGGATTATGGGATGGTGGCATTATTCGTGAAATACCGGCCAATATGTTGGAGAGAGTGTGCCAAAATTGGACCTTACACACATGCCATCTAAAGCGCGACCAACATTTGTGTGAAGTCATCTTCTTACATTCAATAATATTTATCGTTCTATCGATTCCAATATAGACTTTATAAATTTTCTCCAATTTGTTGTTTTTTTTTGAAAATCAATTCCTATACCTATTGAAAAATCACCCTTTATTTCCAGTAAACAATTGCTTTAGCAAAAATGTAAAATATTGGGAATGTGGGAAATTTCGAACCCCACCTTGATTTTAATTGAAAATTCACCAGAAAAGTTTTGAAAATTGGATAAATGAAGGTTAAACTGAAAGCCATATAGCACGTTTTAAGAAATGCAGAACTCAAAAATTCGAGTTTATTTTAAAGTTAGAAAAGTGATAAAAAATATTCGATCTTCGTAAGCATTCCAAACCACAATTTGAACAAATATAGATCTAAACTGTTTTTTTTTTGACAGTACACCCAAACCTCCGTTTACGTAAACTTTTTTTCACGTTACCTCCTTTTACGTAACTCTTTTACGAACAAAATCCCAAATAACGTAAACTTTTTTTACGAACCTACTTCGTAGGAAGAGGTTTTTGCATACAATGAAAATTATTTCCTGCTCATTTATATTCCATGGAAATTACTACAATATGGGTGTTTTTGGAACTGATTTGATGAATACATGTCAGAAAATGATGTTTGAGGTGATTCAAAAATCCAAGATGGCGACTTCCGGTTTATTGATATTACTCGGAAACCCTTATAATATATAATTTTTGAAATGGGTTTGATGAGTAGATGTCAGAAAACGATGTTTGAGGTGGTTCTGAATTCCAAGATGGCATAGCATAGTTTCAACAGTCTTGATAATCTGATACTGATTTGTCCGGTATTTTAATATTTTTTCTACTAAATCCGGCTATAATTTAGATCTCTCTCAGATATAAGGCTACTGCTCCAAAAATGTAAGCTCTTACTAATGAAATTCGTTCCG
Source organism: Malaya genurostris (assembly GCF_030247185.1). Classification (NCBI taxonomy): domain Eukaryota; kingdom Metazoa; phylum Arthropoda; class Insecta; order Diptera; family Culicidae; genus Malaya; species Malaya genurostris. The sequence continues at coordinate 260,556,671 of NC_080571.1, forward strand.
AAAATATGCATATTATGAAGGTTCGAACCATTCGAGAAATATCGACACCAATTGTAAGGGTTATCAAGGGTTAGCCGCCATTTTGGATTTCAGAACGACCTCAAACATCGTCTTCCTACATCTACTAATCAAACCCGTTTCAAAACTACTCATATTGTAAGGGTTTTCAAGGAATATCAATAAACCGGAAGTCGCCATCTTGGAATTTAGAACCACCTCAAACATCGTTTTGTGACATGTATCAAACCCGTTCCGAAAATACCCTTATTCTGATGGTTTGTCACGAATATCGATGAACCGGAAGTCGCCATCTTGGAAATTGATGCGACCTAGAACATCCTTTTCCTGCAAATACTAATAATTTTTGTTCCATAGTTACCCATTATTTTATACCATCTTTTTGTGAATTTCACATTCATTTTGGCTTCCTCGTCATTGAAAATTAGAATTTACCTATGGTGAATTTAAGTCAAACCAACCAAAATAAATAAATCGTTATAGGGGACGGGTATAGCGAGATGGGTTAGTCTATGCCTTTCATGCAGCTCACCTGGGTTCGATTCCTAACCCCGCACATAGGATCAGGAAGTTTTTCTGGCCCGAAGAGGCGAATGAGATTAAGGTAACGCTTCGCCGTGGTCAGGTCGAAGCGAGACAACTCAATGCTTCCTCTTGCTTTGTCACCGAAATTTCACCCTAAACTAGAATCGTATGTTCTTGGAATTTCCGTTTTATACCCCGTTCTCTCGAAATTTTGTGTAAAGTGCGTTAAACCCCGGGATAGGCAGCGCTACATCAAAGCTAAACCTCTTCAATCGAAATAAAAAAAAATTAAAATAAATCGTTAAAAATAAATGCGGTTTGATTTTCCGTAACAATCTGCTTCTGGCTGGCCATCAAACAGGCTATATTGGGTCTGTCGCTGACGATAACCAGGCAGCGACTGGCACAGTAGAGAAGACACCAAGCGATTATAAATATACTCTCCTACCCAGTGCTTGAGCGGAAAATAGTTATAGAGCGAGAAGACTGGTGTTTGTTGTCTGATGGCCAGAGAAGATGTTTGGATGTTTGGGTACCGGTCGTGAGGCGGCTAGGATTTAGATAATCGTTGTGTCTACCACAGTTCAGGGTGGCGAAAATGGTAAACGCGTATGCACAAAGTGCTTAAGAACGCAGGTTCGAATGCTGCCTCTGAGCGTATCGTTTTCCGTTTTTCTGCAAGTTTCTCATTCATTTGGTTTTTTCAATATATGTTTCCACTCAGTCATTGCAAAACTGAACAATTTTTTGATTGTGTCAATCCGTTTTCATTTTATATTAAAAAAAAATTTATGTTATCGAAGTCAAAGAATTTCAACAACAGAAATTGTGAGCAAATTGTGGGGTGTTTAAATACTTTTTTATGCATTCTTTGCATTTTTCATTCATGGTTGACATGTTGCCGTATGTTTCAAATACAATGAGTAAAGTACAGTTTTTACACGTGGTATTGTAGACACTATGCATTTAAGCAAAAAATAAGCCATACTCCCATCTCTATTTTCACAAGGAGATTACAAATAGCGTGCAAATCTAAAACCGTGCAAAATTCATCCATGTTATTTAAAATAAATCTTGAAAAAAAAAAAACACTTGAAAATTCAAGAAACCGTTCGGAAACATTCGTATTGAAAAAAAAAAACAACAAGGATTTTGTTTGACGTTTTTAAATGAATAAACCTTTTTTTATCCACCTAGTGGTGTAATGATGCCATTCTAATATCAATCATATTTTCATATATAATAACTGAGGTGTTTTATTCAAAATATTTCTCATCGATTCGAAGAGATTGTTTGTGCATTAAAACCTACAGAACGAAGCAGTTCTCTGTTCGGTTAGGTCATCCACGAGAAAATGAAGTGAGTTGCACTAGGTATTTCCGGCACCGGAAAGCGAGAACCGGTATAATCGATGTCGGCTCGTATGGCCATCAACCAACATGATGTACCAAATCTTCTAGTTTTTACTCAAATTTGAATATTTTGTACGATTTTGATATCGTACTTCAAACGACGGTGTCAATTTTTGTTGAATCCGAAAATATGCAGTAATTTTTTATAGGACTTCATTTGAACCTAAGATTGGGAATATCGGTTCTGCAATCTCTGAGAAAATGGAGTAAGATCCATTTTTGAGCATATGCCTATTATCTTCCGTCGTTAATCGAATCGGTTTGTTTGGCTGACTACTGATAATTGCTACCGATGGGAGCAGTTCTGAGGCCAATTTAGAATCTTTTTAACGTGTTTCATTTCGCAGCTTTAAATGAGGGTACAAAATCATTTACACACTTTACCCTAGAATTCCGGAGCCGGAAGTTGGATCCGGATGAAATTCAGGAATTCCATATGGGACCACAAGACCTTTCATTTGATGCTAAGTTTGTGAAAATCAGTCAAACCATCGCTGAGAAGGTGGTGGTGAGCTCACTTCGTTCGCGTCCCTTGTCGCAATTTTTTCAAAAAGTCATTCGTCAGATTGCTAAGGGAGCACGTACCCGCCAATGGAGCACACACATTTTCTTAATAAACTTACTAACAATACTTAATCAATTGGAGCGAGAGCACCAGGAAATCAGGGCATCTGAGAAACTTATGAAATGGTGTCGTACATTATATTATATTATATCATATTATTTTACATTATATTGTATTATATTTTATTATATTTGTTATATCATATCATAATGTATTTTATTGTATTATACTATGTTAATATAAAACATTTCTCACAGGGATGTTATGAGAGGGAGCAAAAGCCGATTGGACAAATTAATGACTGGACGAGGGGTTGTGGATAGCCAGCCCAAGTCACTTGAAGGAAGCTTGTGTCCTTCTGAAAATTTGAAATGAGTCTGACGCTCCCTTCTCAAACGAAACCGGGGACCAGGATAGCCGGAATCCGTTTATTTGGCTGCGTATTGATAAGAGCTTCTGATTAGTGTAATTTTGAGGTCAGTTTATAAATTTTTTTGGAGTTTTTGTTTCGCCGCTTTAAGTGGCGGTATGAAATTTTTAATACACTTTACCGGAAGTCGGATTTTGAACCTGGATAGAAAGTACGGTGTAGGAAACGAGTATTTTTCGAAACCCGGAAAACTTTAGACAGCCAGGAGATCTGTCACCCCATTTACTTACTATTATTTTTTTTCAGTCTTCCCGATGAAAAGAAAATCTTCCCGATACATCGACCGATTGAATCATAAGTAGGTCAAAAAATTAACGTCTTGCGCGAAGACTGGATTGGAATCCGCTTTCAATACAGTATCTTCCAATACTCATAAAAAAAACGAAACTACTGAACTGATTACTTCATGAGCCTGTCTTTAAATTTCAATTTTAAATGATTGTTTCGGATTATGATGTCTCTTTTTAGATATTATCAAATTATTTATTAATTATTAGGGAAAAAATGCAGGGTTGTGTACGAGACACGACCGATCATGATGACATTGAAAATGCAATTTTCAAACTCTCTTCAACAGATGCAAATTTAAAACCCTATTTTAATCCACCTAGTGGTGTAATGAGTCCTTTCTAATATTATCTATATTTAAAAAAAATATCACTAGAAGATTCATTTTGTAAACAGTTATGTCAAGGTAATAAGATTTTTTCTTTATTTTACATCATCGCACTGAATAATCAAACACATTTCACGTTATAGTTCTGGAACCGGAAGTCGGACCCGGATGAAATTAAACAGCAACCTATAAGCCTGTAGTCTCTTTTTTGAGCCTGTTTGTGTTGAACCTGTTTGTGGAAATCGATCAAATCATCTCTGAGAAAATTGAGTGATTCTCGTTTTAAACTTTTTTACCACTATTTCTGGTACTTGAAACTTGGAACCAGTATAACCGAAGTCGATTTTTTTAGTAAGTAACTAATATAGCCTACAGCTTGAATCAGTTTTAGGCCAAATCTAGAAGAATTTGGCCCTTTTTTGCATCGTCGCTTTAAATGACGGTGTGAAATACAATAGCAACCGGTGGGACTACGAGATTTTTTATATTATGAGTGACAATATTTGACACATACACACACATACACATACATTGCTCAGCTCGATGAACTGTGTCGAATGATATAGAACGCTTAGGCATCTGGGCATATTTTCACTAGACAATTTTTCAAGTAATTGCATAAACTTTCTATATGAGAAAGGCAATAAGTGCATTTTTATAGAAAAGTATCGTTATCATGATCTTGTAATAACACTAACAAGTAGGTACAAATTGAGTAAAAGAATAAGAAATATTTTTTCAACCTGAAAAATATAATTTTTCATGTGGCAACCATGCACGCTATACGAAATTGAACAAAGCACGCTGCGAACGGAGCAAAGCCGCACGTACCGACGCGTACCAGTTTTGCATCGTCAATTCGTCATTTTGAGTGACGATTGGAATGTTTTGACACTCATCACCCTATAATTTCGGAACCGAAAGTCGGATCAGAAAGAAATTGCACAGCATATTTAAAGACAATGAGAGCTTTAATTTGAATCAAGATTCGTGAAAATCGGCTCAACCGTTGCTGAGAAACCAAAGCGAGTTCCGTTTTTGGAGCTTTTCTTCACTATTATCGGTGCTTTCGGAAGCGGAAACCGGAGACTAGTAGTCTCAAAGTAGTTTTATATATTCACTAACTAACAAGATCTGTCAACTAGATGAATTTAGCAGTAAATTTTATGAAATGTGCATCGCCATCGTTTGGAAAAAATACTCATGAAATTGAAAGTTTTCTCTAATCGCACTGTAATTCCGGAGCCAGAGGTCGGATCTGAATCAACTTTGTGGGAACTTTGTAAAGAATTTTAAGAAATTTTATTTGCTTCTTAGTTTGTGAAGATCGGTTAAGGAATTTTCGAGAAAATTAAGCGCGAAATTTTTAATAAATTTTTACATATTTTCTTGTAATTCCGGAACCAGAAGTCGGATCCAAATGAAATTCAGAAAAAAAGAATTCTGAAAATCGGTTCAGGCATCTCTGAGAAACGTGTGTGACTATTTTTTTCTTGTTTTTTGGCTTATCACTCTGTAATTCTGGAACCGGAAGTCGGATCCTAATGAAACTCAGGAACTTTGTATGGGACCTTAAGACCTTTCATTTGAATCTAAGTTTGTGAAAATCGGTTCAGCCATCTCTGATAAAATTGAGTGACATTATTTGTCACACAACCTTTTGTGATCTCGACGAACTGAGTCGAATGATAAATGACACTCGGCCCTCCGGGCCTCGGTTTTAAAGTCGGTTTTCACAGCGATTGCATAACCTTTCTATATGAGAAAGGCAAAAATAGTTCAATAATTATGAAACACTACCGAGGATTCTGAAGTTAATGTTAGGATTTCAGGAAGTAAGAACCTTCAGTTACTAATATATCATCGTCAAGTGCATTCAAAATTAACACTTGCTGTGTTAATTTTTATAACCACGGTGATTTCTTACTGGGTCACTCGGTTTGTACGGATATACTGGGAGGCCTGGTTACTGGTTAGTTTGTAAGGGAAATGTAAATACTTTTCTTTGTGACAAATTCATGGAGGCAATGTAAGTTTGCTGGATTTTCGAGGAAGGATGATTTTATGGGTTTTTGTTGAGTGTGAGGCTCTGGGATTGCAATGAAAAGCAACCTTATGATATTCCCTGTTCTATTGATATTTTGTAACGAAAGGCAGCTGCCAAACTTACTTAGTAACACATGGATCAATAAGTCCCAAGACTAAAGCAAAGATGGCGCTCGTAGTAAACTAGTAACCACGTCTTTCTAGAGTACTAACCTTTGCTTGAAACGGGTCAAAATTTTAAGTCGATCCGACCAGAAACAGCTGAGTTATCGAGGTTGGAGTAAAGTCGTTTTGTAGTTTGTTTAAAAAATGGAAAAAATCGAGTTTCGTGTTTTGATAAAACATTGTTTTTTAATGGGTAAAAACACCGGGCAAGCGAAACAATGGATTGAAAAATGTTATCCGGACTCTTGTCCATCAAAAGCAACGATTTGTCGGTGGTTCGCCTAGTTTAAACGTGGTCGTACCGACACAAATGACGCGGAACGCTCGGGTAGACCTGGGGAAGCCGTTACACCGGAAAATGTGAGTGAAGTGACAAAAATTATGATGAAAGATCGTAAAGTGAAGCTCCGTGAGATTGCTGAAATGACACAGATATCATATGGAAGTGTATTTACTATCCTTCATGAAAAATTGAGCATGAAAAAGGTTTTTCCAAGTGGGTGCCGCGATTGCTTTCGATGGAACAAAAATAGCAACGAGTCGATGATTCAGAAAGCAGTTTATCGAAAAAAAAACGTTGAATCATTGTATCACTCTAAAAGGTGTTTATGTTGATGAATATAAAAAAAATTTGCAAAAAAAAATGTTGTTTCCATTGTTAGTCTCGGGACTTATTGATCCATGTGTTATACTTATACTACTTTTGCAATGGTGAGGCGGTTCATATTACTTTTCCCTTGACAACTGTCATCCGAATTTACACACATAATTAACAATGAAATCAGGTTACTGTAATTTTAATCATCTCAGGTATACCAATAAATTTCATTTTCTCAAAGAATATGATGATTTTCACGAAAATTATTCTAGTGATAGGAGTTGCATTTGAGTTTTTCAACAAATGCTGTTGTCCTAAGATTGTGGGTAGAGCCTTAGGTTAGTCTTTGTTCAGCGGTTTGTATTGAATTATTAGGTTGTACGGGCAGTTCATTGTAAACAGCTCTGCACATGTAAAACGAATGGTTAAATATTTATTTCAATTTTCGAAACACAATGACATTAATTTAATTCTTCCCCACCTACACAGAGCTTGTGAACCGAAACTTTTACCTGATGTATATCACCTCCATGAATTTTGGGAATGAAAAAACTAACACTAATTGTTTTATTTCGTTCTCCTCTAACGGAGAAAGCTGTTCCGTTCCATTGGGTTACACTCTGACAGATCAGCAAATAAGTTTTCTTTTGATGGTAAAGTTGTCCATTTGATTCGGTAGATAACTCCACCAGCCACAACAAAGCCGGTACCCTCTTACCTTCATCCTAAGCTTAAACTTTTGCCAGGCTGTCCTTGTGAATTGATGGCAGGGATTGGCTCTGATTCGGACCAAACTGGCAAAAGTTGGCCATTATCAGAAATTCAATAGAACCGGTGTCTTATCAGTTCATTAACTATGAGGCATTTTCGGTTTGGCATGGCACAATTTCAACGAATGACTATTTTTTAGAATGGTTCCGAAGTTCGGAGCTCAATCGATTCTACTACTTCCGAAAGATGCTGCGTGACGATGTGGATCGAGAACCGGATTCCCCGCTTGTTTTGGTCAGATAAGCAGCTTATGTTGGTAGAAATTGTTCGGCAGGTGTCTGCTAGTACGTTTATGCTCAATTTGTAATTGTAAGATGATCTGACCGTACCTAGTATTGAAAGCGGCCGGTAATGCACTGAAAGGAGAAGTGGCTTGGCTTTATTCCGTGTTAGAAATTGGCACTACAAAAAGTATATAGCACAAGGTGTGTTTTCATGTTTTGAAGGTATCAAATAACTAGTCATAGACAACTGCCAGAAATGCAACTTGTCAACTTCAAAAAAGATAACAAACCTGTCCTATATATGTATATATGTTCCGTTGGTAAAAACGGTTTTAGAACATAAACGTTTTTCTGAATGCAACAAAAATCTTCTTAACTATCCAAAAAGCGTTGCTAACAGTATTAAAACTTTTTGATATTCTCTACCATCTCTTTTTGGGTGATGAACGAAAAGCGACTTCTCTCGGTCGATTTAAGGCAAAACTCAATATCGTCACGTTCTACCGAATTCGAGTACAGCAAAAAAAAAAAAGTACCCTTTCGGTCGTACATCGACTCCTATAAATCGCAAAGTGTATGACGCAAAACCGAAAAAACTGCAGCTGACTGCATCAGGTTCGGAATTTATACTCACCGGAAGACGATATGCTTTGATCACATTTGCAAGCGTCCTTGCCGCCGTCCTCGGTGTAGATGCACTGGCGGAAGCAATCCTCGCCGTTATCCAGATGGCAACCTGTGCAGAGAAAACAGTCGAAATGAATAGGTTGGGTGGAAAATTGTTCCGGATAAAATCCAGCTAATAAACTATGCAATGAGGTCGGCGTGAATGATGCCAGACAATTTTATCACAGTGGCGAAGCTTGGTAATCGGAGCCGACCGTAGGAGATCATTCACTGTGGAAACCGGAATATGCTATCAATTTTGTGCACATGAATTTATTTATGGAGTCCCGGGCAGCGATCTATCGTTCGGTACTTTGTTTGCAGTAAGCAAATTTGATACTGCTGCAATCTCGAGCCCGGATCGCAACGGGCTCGCAACGACTCTCTAATTCGAGGCCACTAAAAACGAAAACACCAAACGGAAGTTTCGGTAAACTGATGCTAAAACGGCATCCATCGGATGGTTAGTTTGCAAGCAAAGCTCTAAAAAATCACAGCGGCAAGCACCCGGTGCTTCACAACTAATGTTGCGTATGTATTTTGCAGATCTGAAAAAAAACATCCGGAGCTCTTCTGTACAGAAGGATTGCAGAGTACATGCGCATATCAGAAAAAAAAACAGTTTTCAGAATCCGGTTGCTGTTGTTGAACATTGTTTAACATAATGTTCTATTTTCTATACATTTTGTCTATTCTGTTTGTCATAAAATCAAGTTAATAAAGTTAATCAACACAACGAAAGATCATAATAATTTACTTCTCTTCTAAAGATTATAATAAAAGCATCGCAATTCGCTTGAATTTGAATTTCACAATCAATTTAGCAGGATTTGAAATTGGAACAGCCACAAGATTTATTTTTACGTGTTATTTGATGATAACAGTTCGGCTGAAAAGTTCGTATCGTTTAATAGAACACACATTTTTTTTTGCCAAAATTTTTATTATTCAACATAATTGCCATCAGAGGCGATACAGCGATTATAGCGATCTTCCAACTTTTCGATACCATTTTTGTAGTACGATTTGTCTTTTGTCTCAAAATAGGCCTCAGTTTCAGCGATTATCTCTTCATTGCTTCTAAATTTTTTACCAGCGAGCTTTCTCTTGAGGTCTGAGAACAGGAAAAGGTCACTGGGGGCCAAATCTGGAGAATACGGTGGATGAGGGAGTAATTCGAAGCCCAATTCGTTCAATTTCAGCATGGTTTTCTTCGACTTGTGACACGGTGTATTGTCTTGATTGTGAGCTCACGCGGCACCCATTTTGCACAAAGCTTTCTCATATCCAAATATTCGTGAATAATATGTCCAACACGTTCCTTTGATATCTTTAGGGTGTCAGCTATCTCGATCAACTTCACATTACGGTCATTGAAAATCATTTTGTGGATTTTTTTCACGTTTTCATCGGTAACAGCCTCTTTTGGACGTCCACTGCGTTCATCGTCTTCGGTGCTCATATGACCAGTACGAAATTTTGCAAACCACTTACGAATTGTTGCTTCGCCCGGTTCAGAGTCTGGAAAAAAATAATCAAGCCATTTTTTGGTATCGGCGGCACATTTTTTCATCAAAAAGTAGTGTTTCATCAACACACGAAATTCCTTTTTTTCCATTTTTTTCACAATAACAAAAGTAGCTTCACTCAAAATGCAATATCTCACAAACTAATAATCAGACAGCTGTCAAATTTATACACGTATCTTTTGAAGTTTGGTACTAACTGAAAATGGTATGGATTTAATTCTAGTGGCGCCCTCTCATAGAAACGATACGAACTTTTCAGCCGATCTGTTATAGTGCTGGCATTTCACCAGAGTTATACACACTGGTGTAAGATTCTTATCTACACAAGGGATGCAAGAAGCGAATATCACACAAAAAGGAAAGCGTACTTCTTCTCAGTATCGAATATACAGAATTTGAGTGTGTGCTTGTGGTTAAAGCAGCTGGCGCGAGTGAAATATATTCTCTTCGCCTGAATTGCTCTCACGCGCTCTCGCCTAAATAAACCCAAGTGACCAGTGCACAATAGGAAAAAAATCTATGAAAACCCGCAAAGAATTCGGTAACTCATGAACTAATTGAGATAGGTCAACAAACTAAAGCGTTTCTTATGTAAAAATGTCCAAGGAATTCAATGGAATGGTTTACAATGGCCGCACGAATCGCAATCCTGCTCATTTTACCCCAAATGTACAGCAGTTTTTTGATTTCTTATAACATTCGCTCTGTAACTTGAAAGGAAGTCGAGTGCGGTATTCGGGAATAGCCTACTTCCATGTGAAAAAGTTAGGAAAATCGAATGGAAGAACCTACACTGCCCACACGAAACGTTTTGATGACTATTTTACCAAATTTCCTCCATTTCATGGAATTTTATTGTAAATCGGTCTTAAATCATGGTAAAACTTAATGGAGGTTTACTAAATCTAGCTTATTTTATAGAAAAAAGTCTGTAGAAGCGAATGGAAGAATCTACACTGGCCACACCTAACGTTTTGATGATTATTTTACCGAGATTTAAGGACGATTTACAATAAGATGTCATGAAATAGAGAAATGGGGTAAAATAGTCACCACAACGTTTCGTGCGGCCAGTGTTGGTTCTTCCATTCGGTTCTACAGACTTTTTGTTTACATAATATAAGACAATTTTCGTATGTTTTCAACGTGGTTCGCTTAAGACTTAAGGCTAATTTAGATGAAAATTTCACATATTGGAGGAATTGGGGTGAAATAGCTACCAAAACGTTTCGTGCGGCCAGTATAAGTTCTGGCATTCAATTCTACAGATTTTTTTTTACATAGGATAAGCTAGATTTAGTAAACTTCCAATAAGTTTTACCTTAAAACTCGGACGATTTACAATAAGATATCATGAAATTGAGAAAATGGAGTAAAATAGTCCCCAAAACGTTTCGTGCGGCTAGTATACACTCTTCCATTCGATTCTCTAGACATTTTTACATAAAATCAAGCTTTTTCAGTAGACCGCACTAGATTTATTTTTAAGTTACAGAACAAATACTACAGAAAACCTTAAAACTGCTGGGCATTTAGGGTAAAACGGGCAGGATGGCGATTCTTGCGGCCATTAAAAACCATTTCATTGAATTTCTTGGATTTTTTTTACATAAAAAACACTCTTGTGTGTTGCCTTTTTTCATGGTTCTAGATTTCTTTGCGTGCGTGCCCCATGTTTCTTTTATGCGAGCCTAACACCAGAGTCCTCACCGGCGTGCACACTTGTTTACTGTAAAATGTATCTTATTTGTCCACAAACGAGGGGGTGCCGGAGGATTTAGACTAGAAGAAGGGGGTTTCGAAAATCAATTTTCATCTCCCCCCATCGGCACTTTTTGACGAGCACAAACGCTTTCTACACTACTGCGTGTATTGAGAATGCCATTGCGTGCCAGTGCACAAAGAGAAACACGAAACGCAATATGCGAAGCCACGGTGCTCGTGGCGCTGTTTTATTTTCGGCACTGGTGTTTCAAGCTTCGGCATACACCGAAACCGCGTATTTTCAGTTTCGTTAAACACCGGAGCCAAGTGTTTTCAATTTCGCGAAGGCACCGAAGAGCACCCATGCGTTGGTTATATTGTCAATCAATTGAATTCAATCAGACGTGTATTGATGAAAAAAGAATTAATCATTCAAACGCATTTTTCGTCATACCGTGGCGCTACCGGTGTTTGACAATTACACGACCACCGCTACGGGTGGTTTTTCTACTGCGTTCGGTGTGTGTTTTTCAACACGGGCACGAAGCGTAGCATTCAATACTCCTGGTGGTGTGCTCACGAGTGAAGGTGAGTACCGTGCAGAACGAATCCGTGTTTTTGCCATGCCTGCCACATACACTTGTTTGGTGGATACAACTATGCAATTGCTTTGATTCTTAGTAGCTAATATTCAACAAGTTTTCTTGGGAACTCCGTTGTGATGTTCATGAATCAATTACCGCTATCATCTTTCATTTGTCTATATTTTAAATCAATTCCAATTACGATATTAGAACAATTGCAGGATTCGACTAAATGACTCATTCGGCGAAATGTCAGTTGGCGAATTGACTCTTTCGGAGAAATGGCTTTCGGCGAAATGACATACGGTGAAACGACCCTGATCCTTCAATAATCACCCAAGTTAATAATCTATGTCGAAGTCACAAACAATAAACGCATGAACGTTCCAAAAATTAAGTTCTAGAGCTATTTCATCTCATTTGAAATGGCATTCGGCGAAGTGACTCATTCGACGGAATGTAATTCGGCGAAATGTCATTCGGCGAAATAATCCTTTCGGCGAAATAGCATTCGACGAAATTACCCTTTCGGCTAAATGGCTTTCGGCGAAATGTCATTCGGCGAAATTACATTCGGAGAAATTACATTCGGCGAAACGACCCTGATCCTTCAATCATCACCCAAGTTAGTAGTCTCTGTCAAAGTCACAAACAATAATCGCATGAATGTTTCAAAAATGAAGTACTAGTGCTGTTTAATTTTTTGCGTTTGGGTTTGCTATTGGAACTAGCGTTGTGTTCTTTATGTTGGATAGGATGGAAATTGACATTGGTTTTAAATTTCCGTGGCACTATAACAGAAGAATAGTATATTTCCTAAAAGCAGAATCGATTACGTACCAATCTCTTAATTAATGCGGTGACTGTTTGTACCCTTTGTATAGTTAAACTGATATTCACACTTATTGGGGAATTGATTAATGGCCGTGTTTTCTTCAGATCGCGGAGATTTGGTTTTCATATGAATGATGGTTTTCGTTGAAAATCAATTGTAATATGTTGATAGAAAAGAGACCTGATTCCATATGCAACTTTCTCGAATGAAAGAGTATTATTGTACAGTTCACACTAAATCGAACCGCACTGTGTAAAAGTGAACAAAAGCAAAAGTTAGATCATAATTGCAACTGCTCTAATCTGACAGAACGCTGACGTCTATAAATGATAATACAAGCAGCTGATCAGGTATGCCAGTAAAACAGTAAAATACATTTGTACGGCGTTTCTACAGATTTTTATGAATATTTCATAAAATGGCTGGCTTTTAATAATGTTCTTCACAGATTTTCACAGATTATGATCGAAAATGTGCAGGAATCAGAGCAAATTGTCTCAAATGGCACGCGATCGTTTTGGTAAGCAAACAAAACAGTAAAATACATTTGAACGGCGATTTCCCCAGGAATTTGAATATTTCGAGGGGTTGTTTTCTTTGGGAGTTTGTGATTAATTTCGGAATTCTGTGCATCATATAGAGAAACTATGAACCTGGCATCATAATTAAGATTGAGAACTAACGTTCAGTTCCAAATCTGGAACCCAAGAGTAGATTTCAACAATCCAAGTTAAAAATTCAGGTCAAGAATTCAAGTTCAGAATCCAGGCTTAGAAACCAGATTCAGATTCAGAAGTTTAAGAGTCTATGTCCAGAATTCATTTTTTGAAACAGGTTCGCAATTCAGTTGCATAATTCGAGTCCAGAATTCAGGTCCAATTCCAGGTTACCAACCAAGTTTCAGGTCAAAACATCAGGTGCAGAATCCAGGGTCAGAATCCAGCTCTAGAATACAAGTCCAGAACGCAGGTTAAGAGTTCAGGTGCAGAATTGAAGTCCAGATTCAGAATTTAAGTCCAGAATCCTAGTTCAGACACCAGAAATTAGAAAGAATTTGAGTCCAGATCCAGAATTCAGGTCCTGAATCTAGGTTCAAAATTCAATTCCAGAATTCAGCTTGAGAACCAAATTTCAGGTGAAGAAATCAGAACCCTGGTTCAGAATTCACGTCATGAATCCAGGTCCAGAAACCAGATCAAGAACTTACGTCCAGAACCCAGGATTTGAATCCACCTGTAGAATTCAAGTCAAGAAACCTGTTGCAAATTTCAAGTTCAGAATCCAGTACCTGAAATTAGTTTAAGATGCGGCTCCAGAATTCTAGATTCAGCTCAAAAATTCCTCCGATTTAGAATCAGGACTCAGTTCCTAGGTCCAGAATTCCGGTAAAGATTTTGGATACAGAATCTAGATTTAGTGTCTAGAAACCATATTCAAAATTCAAATCCATGTCCAGAAAGAAGGTTCCTAAACAGGTCCGTAATTGGAGACGTCAGTTCCAAAATCCAGACGAACTAAGGATCAGATCAAGAACTCAGGTACAAGGTGCAGAATCCAGTTTCAGAATTCTGGTGCAGAATGCGGGTCCAGAATTCAAGTCCATATATCTGGTCCCGAGTTCAGGTCAAGAATTACAGAATTTTGTTTCTCACAAATATATCGGAATAAATACTCTTTTTAACTGGTTAGGAAAACATTTAACATTTCAAATAAATAACTTGCAATGCCACAAATATTTTCAAAACCGGTTATGAAATGCTGGAGTTTAATAGCTAAATTAAGGTAAAAAGAGAATTTTTACATATTTAGGAACTTGTTTCATAAAAAATATTTCATAGAAAAATTTACCAAAATCCAATATTATTACAAAGACTTCTTCGCGACATATTTTGTACTAGAGGTGTACCGTTTATTTGCAAATACATTGATATTTATTAATTTATTAATTACATTTCTCAGGTACAATATCTCCAAGTAGTAAATGTAACTTATTGAAATTTCAAGAAGTTCTACAACTGTTTTAGTTGTTTTGTTGTTTATATAAGATATGTTCGGAAAGATTTTGAAATATATTTAAACCGTTTTTGCAAGTAGAACTGTAGAATAACATTAAGTACACTTAGATCTCTTTTTACGCGGGGGATACGTACCGTGTAAAAAATCCGCGTAACTTCGGAAATCCGCGTAAAAAACCGCGTAACTACGGAAATCCGCGCAGAAAAAAACCTAAAAAAAAATTGAAGAAAAAATTTTTGATGCCAAATTTCTTAGATTCTAATAATGCATGAAACGTCCAGATCTGGTGTGATCTCAAAAAAAATTTTTTTTGTGAAAACGACTTTAAGACAGAAAAATTTTGAGACTTCGAATATCGAAATTTTTTTTTAAAACACCGCGTAACTTTGTAAATCCGTGTAACTTCGGAAATCCGAGTAACTTCGGAAATCCGAGTAACTTCGGAAATAAAAAAAAACGCGTAACATCCTAAATCCGTGTAAAAACTGCGTTACCTAAGAAATCCGCGTAAAAAAACCTAAAAGCTAAACAAAAAAAATTGTTGATGCCAAATATCTTGGAAATTCATTAAACGTTCAGATCTGGTTTGATCTAAAAAAATTATGATTTGTGAGAATCGACTTTAAAACATAGAAAAATTTTGAGACTTCCAAAATCGAAAATTTTTTCTGATGCCGAAAAAAAAACCCGCATTACTTCAGAAATCCGCGTAAAAAATGCTGCGTAAAAAGAGACCCCAATGTACATGTACATGTGCAAAATAATCAGGCGGCAAATCACCAACTTTCCCATGTTGCACTAGCAGTTAAGGAGTGTATCGAAAAGTAGTTAGCAACATTGATTATTGAATAAAAAAGCGAAAAAAACATATTTTGATATCAGTTTTCGAAATATGTAGAAAAATTACATTTTTATGCATTTCACTGATTATTTTGAAGAAAATCCTAGTTTCTGTGAAACGCTCGCACTTTGGACTTAACATTCTTCATTAAATTCTGCACAGTTACTTTTGTGACTTTCCTGGTGGCAGCTGTTCAGTTTTTTTTACTCCTGCATGTTTTGGGGCACTATGCCTTCCTTGACCGCTTGACAATTGCCCAATACCTTTCAATTGGCCGAAGATTTGGGCAGTTCGGTGGGTTGACGTCCTTTTCCACGAATTGTACATTATATTTTGACAACCACTGTAGAATGGAGTTGGCGTAGTGGGCTGAAGCCAAATCCGGCCAGAAGAGAGAAGGAGCCTTATGCTTTCTGTACAGTGGCAGCATTCTCTTCTTCAAACATTCTTCCTCGTACACCTTGGCGTTAATTATGCCCTTCGTGAAGAAAATCAACGACCGCAAACCACAGGTACAAATTGCCTATCAGACCAACACCTTCTGCCCAAACTTCTCCATCGCCACCGTGGTGTCAGCGTCGTCCAGGTCCTGGTACATCGATTTCGTATAATATTGCGATCCGGGCAGCGCTCGAGAGTCTTCGTTGGCGTAGGTTTCGTCGTCGATCAGAATGCATCCGTCTTTATTCTGTAGAATCGGGTTATACAGTTTTCGCGCTCTTGTTTTGGCCTGAAATTGCTGTACCAGGGACTTTTTCGCCGCCTTCTGTTTCTTGTACGTTTTCAGGGAGTTCCGAACTTTGATCCGTTGAATCATCCTGATGCTGGTATTAAACTGCTTGGCTAAATCCCGCGTCGACGCCGATGGGTTTTTCCTGATGTACTCAACCACTTTTAAGTCCCGGCCGGGCTGGCTAGGACCCGTTTTCCTACCGGATCGAGGCAAATCCTTCATGGAAAGGGTCTTACCGAACTTCTCGATAGTATTTTTGACACTGGTGTGGTGCACTTTCCCCCGTTTTGCAATTTCGTTGTACGTGACACCACTTTCTGAGCACCAAGTGTGCAGAATTTTCTTTCGCGTTTCCGGATTAATTCGACACATCATTTAAACGATAAACCGTACCGAAACCAATCGATTGTGCAGCTGTTATTGACATGTAAACAACATGTCACCGCAAAACACGCTGCAAAAATTAAGCCATTTCAGAGTAATAACTGTTTGAATGTTGCTAACTACTTATCGATACACTCCTTATAGAAGTTCTGCAGATCGCCATGTAGAAAATAAGTAACTATAACAATTGTCAAACTTATCAAAAATTTTCTAAATGGCTGTCATAGTTGTATCGGACACGCTATATACCGAAATGGTTATAAAGGGTGATTTTTTAAGAGCTTGAGAACTTTTTTAAACAATAAAACGCATAAAATTTGCAAAATCTCATCGGTTCTTTATTTTAAACGTTAGATTGGTACATGACATTTACTTTTTGAACATAATTTCATTTAAATGTTGACCGCGGCTGCGTCTTAGGTGGTCCATTCGGAAAATACGCTTTTTTATCGACAAATTTTGTTCAGCGATGAGGCTCATTTCTGGTTGAATGGCTACGTAAATAAGCAAAATTGCCGCATTTGGAGTGAAGAGCAACCAGAAGCCGTTCAAGAACTGCCCATGCATCCCGAAAAATGCACTGTTTGGTGTGGTTTGTACGCTGGTGGAATCATTGGACCGTATTTTTTCAAAGATGCTGTTGGACGCAACGTTACAGTGAATGGCGATCGCTATCGTTCGATGCTAACAAACTTTTTGTTGCCAAAAATGGAAGAACTGAACTTGGTTGACATGTGGTTTCAACAAGATGGCGCTACATGCCACACAGCTCGCGATTCTATGGCCATTTTGAGGGAAAACTTCGGAGAACAATTCATCTCAAGAAATGGACCGGTAAGTTGGCCACCAAGATCATGCGATTTGACGCCTTTAGACTATTTTTTGTGGGGCTACGTCAAGTCTAAAGTCTACAGAAATAAGCCAGTAACTATTCCAGCTTTGGAAGACAACATTTCCGAAGAAATTCGGGCTATTTCGGCCGAAATGCTCGAAAAAGTTGCCCAAAATTGGACTTTCCGAATGGACCACCTAAGACGCAGCCGCGGTCAACATTTAAATGAAATTATCTTCAAAAAGTAAATGTCATGTACCAATCTAACGTTTAAAATAAAGAACCGATGAGATTTTGCAAATTTTATGCGTTTTATTGTTTAAAAAAGTTCTCAAGCTTATAAAAAATCACCCTTTATAACCCTTGTGGAGAAAAAATTAGTGAAATGATGCTCTCCGAAAGGCAAAAAATGATAAGCCGAATTGAAAACCTCGCAATAAAAAATATACAATTGAACGAAAAGTTAAGTTCATCATAGTTACTCTCATAGGACTTACCAAAATAATACCTACAGTGCGTATAAAAAATATCGGGTTGACTAAGATGAATGACTAAAGCTTGCTTCAGATAGAATTGGAACAAAGACAATTGCCTGTATTTCAGTTATTTATTCTTGATTTCAAGTGCTTTTTTATACAAATGTAGCGTTTTCTTCATACTTTAAGAAAAAATACGAATAAAATTATTCGTCACGGTTTCGAAGGAATTCTCGAATTTTTCCTGTAACACGGCTCATTAGGCGGCGCACACCTTCTTCGTCCATCGTTTTAGCTATCTTTTTCCACCAGGTCGTCATCTGATTGATGTCTTTGACAACCTTTCTTTTTGCCTTGAATCACCTCTTCATGATTGTCTAGTATTTCTCAATCGGGCAGAACTGAGGGCAGTGGGGTGGGTTAAGGTTTTTCGAAACAAACTGGACCATTCTTGAACGACTTTGCTGTAATGACAACTTGCCAAATCTGGCCAAAACATTACGGGATGGTCGTGAAATCGAATGAACGGCAAAATTCGTTTTTGGAGACACTCTTTTTGGTATAGTTCCAATGTCTATGTCTTATTTGTAACGAAAACTTTCGTTTTTTGTCACAGCTGCGAATGCCCTGCCAAATCATAAATTTTCTTGCAAATTTGTCGGCAAAAACAAATTTAAATTTGGCTGGAACATCCCCCCGAGCCGTTGCCAAGTAAAATTTTTGACTTGGGATTTGCCCGAAGTCAGCCTTGACATAAGTTTCATCGTCCATCAGAAGACACCCGTCGAACTCGGTCAGCACCTGGTTTCCGAGCACGAATTTTGACCACACTATTCTGTTTTATGGTCTGATTTGGCAGTTTGCTAACTCGATACGACTTGATTCCTTCCCAGAGTCGAGTTCTCCTCACGGTACTATGGGCAGCACCGAATTTTCTGGACATATCACGGTCCGTCAGATTAGGATTCCTCTTAATCGTCTTCAAAATCTTACCACGCAATTTCCGGTCGACAGTTCCACTCCAACGATTGGCTTGAGGCTTTCGAATCGTCGTCAATGTTTCCTTCTACCGTTTGATAACGCGCCATACGGCATTTCTGAGCAATTTCAGCTGTTTAGCTAGCCTAGATGCAGACCACAATGGATTTTCCAAAAAACTGTGCACAATTTTTTCTCTTCTTTCGGCTTCCATGTTGATTGTTTACAAAGTACAGTCGATTTGCGGAATGTCAAAAATCATAAGTGAAGCTGACAAAATTCCCGACACGTGGGTGCCAAGAATTTCCAAATCCGTCCACCAGGAGCGCCACAATATGAGCAAAAGTTTGTTCCAATTCTAAATGAAGCAAGCTTTAAACTGTATTGTTGTTTAAGTCAACTAGTTTGATAAATGTAAAAGCACAGGGTAGAGATTTTTTTTTAATACTTACATGTTTATGTTTCCTTTTATTTAAAAAAGATAAATCATTACGCTGCGTGAACCGTTTTCTTGTATGTATGTATGTATGTATGTATGTATGTATGTATGTATGTATGTATGTATGTATGTATGTATGTATGTATGTATGTATGTATGTGAGAAGCCACCATCAGTTCAAGGCATTACCAGTGTATGCGGATAGACTTACAGTAGATCCGAATTTGATTATCAGATAGCTTTCATATACACTGAGGTCTTTTTTTATGCGGCCTTTTTTTATGCGGTTTTTTTTAACGCGACTTTTTTTATGCGAATTTTCAGAGTTATGCGGTTTTTTTTATGCGAAGTTTCAGAGTTATGCGGTTTTTTTTTTATGCGAATTTTCAGAGTTATGCCGTTTGCCCTTCTGCGGTCTTTTTTTATGCGAAGTTTCAGAGTTATGCGGTTTTTTTAATGCGAATTTTCAGAGTTATGCGGTTTTTTTTTATGCGAATTTTCAGAGTTATGCGGTTTTTTTTATGCGGTTTTTTTTTATGCGGTACGTAAATTCGCATAAAAAAAGACTTCAGTGTAATTACTGTTAAGAAGGCCAAAATGGGTTTTGAGGACCCGGCGCCTTCCAGCAAGAACATCCAGCCATATAATAAAGAATTTCGCTGTACCAGCTTAAACCCGCCTGATGGTTTGTTTGTTAGAAGGGTGCGTCTTACTCATTTCAGACCTTCAGGGAGAAACACAAAGCTTCCCCACGTGACTCAGTTCGGCAATCCACTCCATCATCGAGTCATTCACTTATAAGATACCCTGATGCACTCCCTGCCTCTCCACGTTTTCGATATAATTGAGCATAATACAATATAATATAATATCATACAATACAATGTAACATAATTTAATATTATACAATACAATATAACATAATATAATATAAAATAATATAATATAACTACAGAGAACAGAGATCCATGTTAGTACAACCTTATTAAAAAGCTGTGTAAAGCATACATGTAAAAATCCGTTAAAAATCACCATTGCACACGACTTTGCACCCATGAATGTCTATTAGATATCTGCTCGCTGTGATGTAACATAATATAAAACAAAATAATATAACATAACATAATGTAATATAATACAATATAATATGATATAACGCAATGCAGTATAACACCATACAACATAATATAACATAACAAAATATAATATTTCTATTTTAATAATAATAATAATAATAATAATAATAATAATAATAATAATAATAATAATAATAATAATAATAATAATAATCATAATAATAACAATATTAGTTTTCAACTAAGAATAATCGCACCTCGGTTGTACCTCATTGGTTACGATATCGCCACTGCGCAAAGCTTATAATAACAATATATAATACAATGTAATATAATTCAATTCAATATATAACAAATAATGCAACTAACAACAGAACCACATGTTGCAAAATACTATGATATATATTGCACTTTAAGATGGGCTTCGACCTACAAGCTATTTCGCACCCTCTCATTCTGCTACTAACGCAGAAGGCGATATCATCCAGTCGACGCCGTTCTATTGACCAAATGCCATCATAGACGCTCGGGGAGCCATGAGATAGGAACTTGTGAACCATTTTCTTTTCCACAAACTGTTACCTTCGATGCCATATTGGAAAACATTGAAGAAAAATAATTTCAAGATTTTTCAGGTTAACTAAAATACCACTATGATTAAAATCGTCTGAAAACGTGTATGAATGTTTGATAGGTTTCTTATAGATATTTTAAAAACCATCTCGATCATAATCATTAAAAAGAATAGATTGTTATTTTAACAGGAATAAAATCATCAAAACACGTACATTCACAGGCGCATGATAATTTCAGGCATGGCGATCTTTGCAACATAAATTAAGGTGTTATGTTTTCAAATATGAATAATATGGAATGATGTGATGCACATATGTTTTACGTGATTTCGACTAATGTATCAAATGATAGGCATTCGAATTGCCAAACAGTGAAAAGCACTGCGACTTTTTTTTCCTGAGTCATTTCAATTTATTGTTAAAGTATTGCGTTTTTGAAGAATGACGACGCTTAAAATAATGTTCGTTACTTGCGTTCATTGCTCCGGTTTATATTTTGTGTTTTAGAATTCACTTAAACGAACTGCGTGAAAAATTCACATGTGAATCGAACATCATAAAAACAATTTCATTAGTATTTTTTCACAAGTGATGGCGAAACGAGGTGCAAATTTGTATAAAACTTACTGGTAAATTCATACAGTCGGCAGATCTTGTCAGTTGGTGGATATATAAACATATTTTGGGACTATTAGTCCCCGGTTTCTGGTTATGAAAGCACTGATCGTAGTAAAGAAAAGCTCCAAAAACGGAACTTACTTCGATTTCTCAGCAATAGTTAAACTGGTGTTCAAAAATCTTGATTCAAATTGAAACTCTAATTGTCTTAAAAGATACAGTGCAATTTAATCCAGATGCAGATTTTGGTTCCGAATTTATAGGGCGGTGAGTGTCAAAACTTTGAAACCGTCATACAAAATGACGATACAAGACCGGTACGCATCGGTACGTGCTGGTACAGAAGAAGAAAACTTCACCGTCTCGCGAACGAAACACATCGCGTACTTTGCTCGGTTTCGTATAGCGTGAACGAAAACGTACAACATTTTCAAAACACAACCGAACTCACCGGCTGTGAGTACATTGACAATAATAACAAAAATAAAAATCGAATCATAGAACATGTTTCATTGTGCTGGCTGAAAAGTATTACTACTTATTCAACTTGAATTTCTTATACAGTAGTAACAGGAGCACAGGTTTTCGTTTGGTTTCATTTTCGTTTAATGAACTCAATCTGAATAGTGCATTAGAGGTGAATCTACCAACTTCAATTCAAACTATAATTTTTCCGCTGAGCTTATTATATGTTGTTCGAAATGTCTAATCGTCATAAAATTTACGACACAGATAAGCACGAAATTTGCTTAGCAGACTTTTTATGTGAGCATGCAATTTGATAGCCGAAAAAGCTTGTGATGGTCTTCGAGTTCCGGCTCTGGAAGAATATTGTCAAAAACTCCATCGGAACTTGCATTGATTCCAATAAAATGATAATGAAAAAAGCGTTAAGCCGGAAAAAAATTTCATAAAAAAAATTTTTTCATTAAAAAAACATTTATAATCATTATTTTGCAATAATGATGCTAACGTTCAGTGCAACCAGGCTTCCCAGCAGTACTGCTTTTCAATGACTTCCGCCACGAGATAGCATGAACTGTCTGAGTGCAAAGTCGAAAGCCCAGTCTACAATATGTGTGAAGCATATGCCGAACTGTAATGGCAACAGCGCCCGCATGCCTAAATGAATGCTGTCGCTGAGACAGTTTCTACTCACCAGTTTGATGAGAGTATTCTATCCGGAGAGTAGTCAAACCGAACGGGCTGTTTGTATCCTGTTTCTTTATGTTCGCTCATTCGCATAAAATGTTACGGGGACAGCCTTTGAAAATCGAAGACATCCTTTGATTTTTAGGGAATTACTGTTACGAAGGGCTGTCGCGAATCGGCTGTCTCATCAATGTCTCTTGAAGCAATAAACCGGCTGTTTCTGGAGACGAGCTGTGGTTCATAGTGCGCTCGCACTATTTCGGCTGCCTCAGTGAAATGGTACTAGTACATACGATTGCGTTGTTGGGATTACCTTTGCAGGAAATTTTAGGGTTTCATTACATTACCATTGTGAAATAAAGAAATTGTTTTAGATTTATATATACTGTCGGCGAAGGCAATGAATTTTAATAACTAACGAATATTAAAAGATAAACACAGAGTTTTGTGTAACGGCTCATATGTCTGAATTACTGAAGTATTCATCCTTAGTGCTTCCTTCTTATTCCTAAAGAAACAGATACACTAGCATTCATTGATAATACTCCGAAAATATCTTCTGCACCCTTATTCTGAATAACGACGTTTTGATTTTTCTGTTTCTCCTAGGATAACTAAACCAATGATTTTTTTAGGATCGGAAATGACAGCCACAATATTATTATTATTATTATTATTATTTGATGAATTGGTGCAACGAATGATTTCGTTGATCCTGAACTAGCTTTACCACTTTCAACTAGTTGGAAAAAGCACAAGATTCGTTCTTGGGCTGCATCCAAACATGCCAGCTACTGGCGCAGCATGCAAACTTGCGCTCAGACAAAAGCATTTCTACCAGATTTAAATCTGAAAATGTCAAAGTGTCTACTGTATTTTTCCAAGCATCATTGCAGTATTCTGGCCAGAGCTCTGACTGGACATTGCAAACTCAATTATCACATGGCTACTATTCAACGTGCTGAGTATTATTATTATTATTATTATTATTATTATTATTATTATTATTATTATTATTATTATAATTATTATTATTATTATTATTATTATTATTATTATTATTATTATTATTATTATTATTATTATTATTATATTTATTTATTCCCTCTTTCAAACTTAATTGTGGTCGTTCACCGGGGAATCACATCTACATTTTTCAATATATCGTTTTTCATTTTTTTTAACATAATTTCTTTTCAGAAAGGAAACTGTTAAATATATGCAATGAACTCGGCTCTCAGAATGTTTCACTATTCATTTACAATATTTAAAGTTCCAAACGTTTAATTTTTTTAAATGCGGACACAAGCTACTTAGACAATTAGACGGTAGAAAATTTTCGACATTCTTAGATTTGTAACTGCGGAAGTCGGATCCGAATTAAATTCAATAGTAACCTATGCAGCCTTTTCATTTCAGCCTGATTTGGGAAAATAGGTGCAGTCATGCCTGAGAAATTGAGTGACGTTGTTTGACACATACAATACACATACATAAACACGGAGGAATTGCTTAACTTATCTTAGTCGAATGTCAACTTTCACTAGTCGAATTTTCAAGTAATTTCAAAACCTTTTATTATGACAAAATCAAAATCTATGTATAGACACTATGGAATTTTTATAATTCCAATGGTAGATATAAGATTCTTCAAAACCAAATTGAGCTTGAATTCATGTTTAAGTAGTTTTTGTTACTTACCATTTTTGGAAATATAAGTGTACTTTATAGGTAATCGTACTCCCCAAATTTCCCAACCAGAACCGGCAATGAAATTCAATACGATGAATCTATTGTGATTTTGAAACCGCAAATGATAAGATTTTAGCTCTAAATTAATCAAAAATAATTTTTTATTCAATTTTTCCCATCGATTTTTTAGTCTTTCCAATTGTACATGTGTGGAATAATATGATGGAGTAGGTCTTGGTTTAATTTTACTATTGAAATGTTCGACAGGTTTTGTACGGACAATTTTGTCCGAGCTGGTGACAATACTAACGCCAGAGCGCTAAACGCTCTTTGAACAGAAACTTGCGTTGCAGGCACAGTCATGAGGGTTAAAGCAATTTCCATATTTCTGGACGGGAGTCTTTTCGATTTTCCCAATGCTTCCAAACGTCGAACATGTGACAGTTTCAACGTGTGTAAAAGTCGCGAACTTCTGGTAGCTATGACCAAAATAATATAATAGTTAATATGCCGTTGCTAGAGATAAGATAATTCAATGCATAACAGGAAGAAAATGAATTCCAGATTATCAGCACATATGTATTTTGGAATATATTCCAGGTTAATAGAAACACTATACTATTCATATATAGAAGATAACTTGATATGTCTGGAAAGCTTGAGACCATATTACTCAAGAAAGACATTACTAAATGACTTAGTGAACTAAAACTTTTTTTCTAAATAAAACGAAATAAACATTCGAATCTGTTACGGGCAATGTGCTGCATTCCACGCTTGGAAACATGTTTTTTGGAAGAACCGGAATTTTTCATTCAGTTTTTGCATTCAAAGCTTTGTTGAGGTACCGTACAACAAAACTTTGAATGCAAAAACTGAATGAAAAATTCCGGTTCTTCCAAAAAACATGTTTCCAAGCAAATGAGTTTCTAAATGATTTTTGCATTGCTAATTCCGACTCCAAATTTTGCACTCAAGGTTTTTATTCGATTGGTGGTTCAATGTACATATAACGAACTTAACGAGCCAGATTTTGTATGTTTCAGTTCTGACTTGGAAAGATTCTTAGTGTCCGTAGTATTGCAGCACTGACCATGCAATAGTCCCGTAGACTTACAAGTCGACTGCAAAGTTGAATGCTATTCAGAATCACGCTAACTAGTATCGAATACAGAATCTTTAATTTGAATATATCTTTTGCTACAAACATTCATTCGCCGTTTACATCTAAAATCTGATTCAATTGACTTATACACTCTTGTATAAGAAACGATCGCACCTTTGATATCCTGAAGGAAGAGATAAAGAGGATGGAAATAATGCTCCACACACATCAGTACGCGCCTATACTATGAATGTTACAGCCGACAAACTGAACGTAAACTGCCTGAAACGAGCACGCCGAACTGTCTCAGATCTTTAATTATGAATATAATTTCTTGAAAACAAACTTTTCTTTCTATAGAATTTCATTGATCGATCGATTCATAGAAGATCGACCAAAATATAAAAATTAACTATTCATTAAAACCAAAGTCCGTTCTTCAATCCGTTTCGTATATTATTAATTATCAATTATATTGTTATCAATGCCCTACCAACGGTGATTGCTATGCGCAATGATAAACCGCTGCGCAAAGCAATCACCAAAGGCAAAACTAAAACCCACATGCTTGCCTCGAATCTTCATAGCAAACCAAGAGCAACAAATTTGAACCGCACCGGCTACTGTCGCAGACCTGGGGTGGCATTATGTATCTCGATTCGACTGAAATTTTATCGAATCGACCACGTTTCGTATTATGGTTCTCGATTCGAAGTCGATCATCGAGCTTCGTTCGACTTCACTCGAAGAAGTATTAGATTATCGAGAAGTTTTGGCATTATGGAACCAAAACAATCGAGCTCGTAAACGACTGAACTCGATAAGAAATGGTCGAAAGCCTTATTACTATCGACTATGAGTTTTCGAATACGTTTCTTTTTTATTTAGGTATTATCGATAACATCTTAGATTTTCATAAACATATTAGTATTGTAAATCTTTATTTTAATGCATTGTTTTGTATATCGTTGTATATATTTTGTGTGTTTGGAATATTATGTACAAGTCGAACTGTTTAGAAAGCATATTAATTGAAAGCTGCGTGGTGTTTACTTAAAATAACAAAAGTAAGTCGAAACTAACCTATGCCCAGTAACTGTAGTTTGTAATAAAATTTCTGAATCCTGTGGACAGAAAACGTCGCCTAAACGGATTGTAGGAAAAAGCTTATTCGCTCGATAACAATGAGCCAATCAGCCATTTTTACCCATATATCTAACTCAAGTAAATTGAAAAATTTGTCCAAACACCTTGAAAGTATTTAGAATATGCCAAAAGCATCACAATCTCGTGCTATTAGCGTGTATTTGACTCTTCAATAGTACCTAAATAGATTATGAAGACTACAAAGAATGGATTGCTCCTGGTATATTAGCTAAAGCAATATCTTCTAATAAATATGATAAAATACTACAAAGAAAGCTGCAAAACCTAAAAGCCTTTGATTAAACTACACATATGGATGACGTAAATTGTATTAGACTTGAAACAATACATGAAAAATGCAGAATTTTTTTTATTATAATTTCAAAAGTTCATCGATAAATTGTGTACTAGAACACGCTTGAAAAAATTCTTTACGTTTTCAAATGGAGTGGAAACGAATCTGCTTCTTGATTTAAATTTCAGAAATGTGTTCATGTTAATTTCGTGCGGCAACTTAAAACCGCAGTATTACAAACAGTTTGCTTCTTTTCAGTACTTGAACTGAATAAATGTAATCGAAAATACTCAAACAATAATTCAGTTTAATTTTTTTTCATGATTGCTATGTATATGGGTTTGTTATGTATGTTATGACCAGAGATGCCAGATATTTTCATAGAAAATCTGTATTGATTCGTATAAAATATCTGTATTTATCTGTATTCGCTAATAAAATGAAATTTCTACAATACAATTATGTCAAAAGGTGTTATTCCAATAGATTATGGTTATAGAGTGGTAGATTAAATTTCATATCTTATATTATATTCATCGACGAAATTTTATAGTTTTTTCCTATCAACAACAATTGAATTATGGTGCCATATACTTGTATAATTTGAAAATGTTCACTTCATAAGTTGAGACGGATTTCCAAAACCCAATATGCAACATCAAGTCAGGTAATACAACTGTCAGTCTGGCAATAGGGTTTCATGATGCCAAGAGTTGTTTAACTTTTAAGTTCAATTTAGTTACAAATTTTAATATAAATGAATTTCAGTGTTCTTCATTAAATATCTGCACAAAAAATATATATTTTAAAAAGTGATTTGTACGTTGATTCCTAAACGTTTATCTCGTCATTGCAATCAAATACTAATAGATAGCTCAAATACTAATAGATAGTTTAATTTTTTTCCTTAATACTTTTGGTGAAATCTGTATAAATCTGTATTAAATTTAAGAAATCTCTACTCTGTATTAAATCTGTATGCGCATGTAAAAATCTGTATAATACAGACAAATCTGTATAAATGGCATCTCTGGTTATGACAGTTCGAGCAGCGTCAGTCGAAATCTAGTACCACATTGTTAGGATCTCGATCACGAGGTCGAAAGCGATACGTAATGCCTCAGTTCAGTCGAATCGACTTCAAAAATAATCGTTTCGAGCAACTCGATTCGAGATTCATAATGTCAGCCCTGGTCAAGGGAGAGTAATATTTTGCTCTCGACAGAAACAACGCAGTGACTGATACCCGAAGTTTACTGTCGCAACAGCGAGAACTTCATGCTTCTTCGGCTGTCGTGGACCATGACAAAATGTCTTGAGATGGAATGAACTGTCGAACGAAGTGAATGACGGCAATGTTGGCTGTACAGAACTATTTGTCTAAGGGCTGTCGTGATGAAACCTATCACAAGGCTGTCATGGAAAGAGTAGCAAGACAGCCTCAATAATAATGTCGCGCGGCGGTACATTTGGGAAGCCTGAGTGCAACAGACAATTTTCTCAAACCTTCCGCCCATTTTATCAAAAGGCGAATGTTGAAACAGGCTTTAATATGGATTTGATTACGAAGTATATCATGACAGCATACAACTGGGCCTAGAGTGCCGGTATGATGTATGGATTTGATTGTATTTTGATGCATGAATTTATTATGGTCTCATACGCAGAAATCAGAATTTATTGTAGCTAGGCAATCCCTTTGTCGGAGGAAAACTTCATCAAGGCTCTCGAACGTCGACCGATACAAATTACCTAATCATCATCGCCCATGAAATACGTCTGTTTCTAGCCATCAACTGGGTAAACCCTTGTTAGAAGGACTAGGTAGTAAACGAAACACCGAAATAATGATGTCCGAGCCAAACGACCTATGCGTAGGGTGGGGGCCACAATACGAACAACTCGATTAAACCGAAAATTGGGAAAAAATTGCTGTGGAAAGAGCTGCCAAACGATGTACATTCGTACGATGCGACGCCGCCATAAACAAACCCGTCGGCAGATTGCCGATAGCCGCGCGTTGGACAGGAAACGAAACAGTACAACATGATTTCCTCTGCTAATAAATTATGAAAGTTTCTTAAATAAAATAACAATAAATCTTGTTAATTTGCCTGATGGAAGCGGACTTACGAAAGTGAGAACATAAAAGCTTTGTTGTACTACTACTACTACTACTACTACTAGGGCCGGAAAAGGGAAACAAACCACCACCGCCACCGTCGTCACTGCTGGCATCCGGTCATCGGCCGGAAGTGGAACACTGCCAGGGTTCCGACGGAGACAACCGAAGAAAATGGCATTCTTTCGGCAAACAGAAAAGATATGAACAAACTTTGTTGCTACGTTTCGGTTTATTCTGTTCGCTGTTGACTCTTCGCTTTGGTTTCGGTTTGAATTGATCGAAATTATTTTATGGAGTGAATGGAGTGTATGTGAATCTATAGATATTTCTGTGCTCAGGAGGACGAGGACCGATCAATTGATAAAGATGCTCCTTTGTAGCAATTTAACGCCTGGAAATGTTATTGACTTCAGTGAAAGTTGTCTAGTTATCGTAAAATTTTTGTTTAATGTGCGAAGGCGCTTCGTTGATTGTTTGATATCTTAATCGATTGCCGTTTTATTTTCGACAGTTCTCGTCTCTGAAATTTTGTTTTGATCTCATGGAAGTTTTTAATTGGATTGGATGAGTAGATGTATTTGTTGTACGCCCAAGCGATATTTTGTTCGTATGATTCTGCTCTGCTGATAAATCAAATTGGTTACGCAACTTGACAGAACAAATACAGTATTTCAAATACCGTTTCTTGCCTTAGTCTTAGACAATTGTCTTTCAGGTCATGTATACTGAGACAACTGGCTGGCAAACAAAAATCCTAATTTACGTGAACTCCGGATTTTACCTATTCGGTCATTTACCGGGAGAAAAGAGGGGAATAATTGTCTTCGTGGGTGAAGTGGCGGGACAGGACTCCTGAGCAGAGCTTAAAATTATCACGCAAAACTCCAATCGAACAGCATCATACACCCAAACCTTCGTTTACGTAAACTTTTTTTACGTTACCTCTTTTTACGTAACTCTTTTTACGAACAAAATCCCAAATAACGTAATCTTTTTTTACGAACCAAATCCCAAATAAAGTAAACGTAAAAAGAGATTTTTGCATACAAGTAAAATCATTTCCATTCCATCATACATTGCATACAAGTAAAATCATTTCACATTCCAAGGAAAATACTACAATATGGATATTTTCGTAACGGGTTTGACGAGTAAATGTCGCAAGACGATGTTTGAAATGGTTCTGAATTCCAAGATGGCGACTTCCGGTATATTGGCATTCCTCAAAACCCCTTACAATATTCCTACATTAACGGGTTTGATGAGTAGATGAAGTAGAAACGATGTTTGAGGTGGTTCTGAATTCTGCTTGAGTTTCTTATATGTAGAATTTCGCTTTATTTAGGGCACTTGTTCAGTAGTTTCAACAGTCTCGATGATCTGATTTGACTGGTATTTTAGTATTTTTCTACTAAAACCGGCTATAATTTAGATCTGCCGCAAATATTATACTACTGCTTTAAAAAAATGTAAATGCCTACTCATGAAAACCATTCCGAAAATATGCATATTGTGAAGGTATTCGAGCAGTTCGAGTAGTATCGACACATATTGTAAGGAGTTTCAAGGAATATCAATAAACCATCTTGGAACTCGAAGTCCCGATTATTACGCAAATGGAGGTTTGGGTGTATTCGTTTTTCCTTGTCTCATTCGTAAATAGCCGCATTCAAAACAAACGAAGCATTTGCGTTTCTCATTGCAAAAAAAAGAGAGTATCAATGTTACCGTTTCCGTGACTGGTTTCTCTATGACAAGACGAAACCAAACTAACGTCTTTAGGGAGAATCCGAAGAATTTCACTTCTCATTCTTTCATCGATATAATGAAAATCTGTGGCGTTTGACTACAAAGAGTGACTAAAATATGATACATCAAAATGACTAAAGTATGATTCCTCCTTGGAAACCAAAACTACAACAGATTCGAGCACCAACAGGTAAAAGTAATTGTGAAATCTTTTTCTATCATTTTCGATTCTCAAGGCCTCGGTTAAATATCGACGTTGCATACTATGAGATTTTCACTGAAAATCGCAAATGACTGAAAGGGCAAATGAAGGAAAGAACACAATCATGACTGTTCCGCTCATGTCATTGACTGGACATGGATCTCGTTCTCATAATTTGCAAGGGTAGCTGAGAGTGACATTTATTCGCTCGCCATTTTCGTATATTTGGAGTCAATGAAAATGACTTTTTTTAGATCTGTTCCTGAGAACTGTGGTGGCTTTGTGTTGACCAATTTGAGCTTGAAAGGAGTTTTGGGCGAGTCGGGTGGAGGTCACGCAGGGTTGACTGATGTGTTGGGCCGCGTAAAAACATCGCCGGGGGACTAAAAAAATATGTACAAGTGCATTAGAAGAATACAAAGAATGACATAGAACTGTGTTTTGTCGATATATGTTTGCAGAAAATATTCAATGTTACAACGAATTTATCGGTTATTACTTGCTCGGAAGATTCTTCTTTAGCAATATTCACATTTGCAAAGGATTTAACTTTAGAAATAGTTACATATAATCCTCGATAAACATTATATTAGGTACTAGGTGAAAATAACCATTTGTTTTTGTTCACTGTCTCTTGAAATTATTACGGAATATTCCTGTATTTTTCGATAATTACTTCAGGGCAGATTTGATGATGATAGTTTTAGTTATTATTCTCTGCAAATACAGTGGGGTCTCGTACATTCGGTTTCACCGGTATTCGTTGTTGCCGGAATCACTATTGCCGGAAAACCGCGATATGCGAGACTAAGAGCATATAGGATTTCGATTGATTGGGGCTGTGAACGATTATCGTGCTTCGGTCGACAGATAGAGCCACACAATCTTCGGCAAACTTGTTGTAGATACTTAGATTAACAATTAAGTGTAGTTCGACAGACCGATTAGTTGCGAACTGCTCCGCCAGGAACACTTTGAAAAATGCATGATATAAATCATTCACATACAACAGACAAAACGATTTGAGCATCAAGTAACTCGCAAATTATAGTATTTTGAAGAATGCGGGAATTCAAAGTTTGCCAATAGGAAATGTTACAACTCGGAATCACTCCATCAGGTGTAGTTAGGGTTCTTGAATGCACATTTTAATTATCAGAATTATGCTCTGATCTAAAAACTAAATGGTATAAAGTGGTTTTGTTTGTTGGAAAGTTGTTAGAAATGTCAGGGTATATATTATGAAAACAATGTTAGTTGAGAACTTGTCCGCCGAATGGCGCTAATAGATTCACAATTTTACGAAAGAAAATTTATGATGTGATATCTCTGAACCCTAATGATATAGAATGTTTATGTTTTCGAAAAGAATGTTCCGAAGTTCAAAACAGACCAAATAGCGTAAACAATAGATGAAAATTCTCCAATTGGTCGCGCTAGTGTGCAATTAAGGGTTGGAAATTCATGTTGACTCATTCAGATGGATTCTTCGAGAAGGTGCTGTAGGGTTTCAATACCTATTAAATGATTGACTAAACAGTTCTTATTGTATCGACAAGGTAGTCTTCAGTAACTGAGAATAAGAATTGTTTACGAGAGTAATGTTATCCATCAGTTTTCAATAAGTTGATGAAGGATAGACACATTGAAAACTGTTTTCCTAGAAGGTTATCCCGAGTTGGCGGTTCAATGCATAGACACATATGTTCGAGTCCCGACATAAAAGAATTCATAGTGTCAGTAGAAACGTAGCACCAGCCATGCAATGGTTCTGTACACTCTGAATCGGCTGCGAAGTCTGTTGAAACAGAAGGTCAAATTTCACTACAGGAATGTAACACCAAGGCTTTGCTTTTTTCCAGAATGACGCTATTAAGCCACTAGAAATCAGAAGAACTTGAAAGAGTGAAAATCGAACTACATACTAAAGTTTTGATTATTTATATTGCTAGATATAATGATAAGTACAAAAAACGTAACATGTATGGTTTTTTTCAATTTTATTTTTTAGCGACCTCCTATTCTTCAACATTTCTTGAAAACAGTAATAAAATGAGTGTAGTATAGAACCGTACTGTCTTCGGGGAGTGTGTTGTGTTCGTTGAGACTGAAAGTGTTATTTTAATTAAAATTAGTTGAGAGCTGTCTCACCAGAAGCGCATTGAAAAACCTATTTTAATCCATCTAGTGGTGTAATGATGCCTTTCACATATCAATCATATTACCATATATAGCGCTGTGGTATTCTTCAAAATATTTTTTTTCGATTCTTGAAAGAATAACTGAAATCGGTTTGTTTGACCGTCTATTGATAAAAACTATCAATAGGAGAAGATTTGCGGTCGATTTAGAATTTTTTTACGGTTTTTCGCCCTTTCCTGTGATGGTATAAAAATTTTAACACATTTTACCCTATATTCCCGAGTCCGGAAGTCTTATGAAATTCAGAGATTCCGTATGGGACCGCAGGATCTTTCGTTTGAACCTTAGTTTGTGAAAATCGGTCGCGCCATCTATGAGAAAAGTTAGAAAACATATTTTCATTTTTTGCACATTTTACCCCAAAACTCCGGAACCGGAAGTCATAATCAAAATAAAATTCAGGAATATAGTATGGGACCACAAGACCTTTCATTTGAATCTAAGCTTGTAAAAATCGGTTCAGCCATCTCATACCGTTTTCGTTTATTGATCAGAGCAGCCCGAAAGCCGACCCAGAGTCGCCCAAACAACGTTTGATATGTTTGTTTTAGCAACCTGAAGTCGCTCTAGATCGGACTCCAATCGCGTAGTTTCGCTCTGAAAAATTTTTCTCGGGTCGCACCACGCATCCAGCCGAGTTTGTTTTTTTTTCTTTTTTTCATGTGAGTTGTTTAGGGCGCGTACCACGTGTTCGTTTTACTCGGAGTCAGAGTCACCCGCGTCTAGGTTCAAAAACGAAAACGGTATCAGTTAGTGCAAGAAAACGTTACACACATACACAGAGACAGACATTTTGCGTACTCGACGAACTGAGTCGAATGGTATATAACACTCGGCCCTCCGGGCCTCGGTTAAAAAATCGGTTTTCACAGTGATTGCATAACCTTTCTATATATGAGAAAGTTGGATTAGGCGTAAAGATTTTGATTATTTGGAAAGGTGGTGATCCTGAACCAGTTTCTGTGTAAAGCATAAATTATGCGCTTAAATTTAAAGATTTGCACTTTTTATCCTTTCGCCGAAATGCCTTAAGCCGTTGAAGAGATTTATTTCCTGATGATGAGTGAGAATATGAAATTTGTGCTTCATTGGGCTTTTCCCATTGTTTCAGTTTCACTCTATCAAGTTCCTCAAATTTAAGATGTTGCTATTCAGCCTAAAATTCCAGTAATTTACTAGCGTCTTCTACAGCCTTGCACCGACTCACCGCACACAGTGCAAAAGCGACTATCCTCGCTGAATGAGTTACCTGCTTTGTTCACGGACAGGCACCGACTGAGCAGATCTTTTTTTAACGATAAATTGTATTTATTTTATTTACTTTCGGATAACAATTATTATTATTACATCTCAAGTGATACAGGTTTCGCATTTCAATCTTCCCTTAATGTTTTATTAGTTACAATTATTCAATTTGTTTTGTTAATCCCTGTAATTCATGTTTAACAATATGGTTGAAGGTTAATTAAGAACAGAATGTGAATGTGACACAGCATATATTTGTAGATTCCGCAATATATTTGTTATGCATGACGCGAAGCCTCCATATGCCGGCCGAAGCAGTACTGCAACAAACGCAAGGTAACAATAAAAACCATTGGCCGTTTTAGAGGAATCAAGAGGATGACATCATTAGAGCATGCTGTGATTGGCATGTGAAAACATATGTCAATTTCAACTGATTTTTAAATTGATTACTTTTGGAATTCTATAACGACATGATTAAGTCAATTGCTTCCGATTGGTAGTTGAATTATATGAATCGATCCACAAATGACTACGTTGTAAGCGTTCAGCATAGAAAGGTTATGCAGTCACTAGGAAAACCGATTTTTGAACCGGGGACGGAGGATTTTTTGCACTAACTTTCTCGGAGATGGTTGAACCGATTTCTGTGAACTTAGATTCAAATTATAGGTTTTGTAATCCCATACAAAGTTTCTGAATTTTATTTTGATTCGACTGCCGGTTCCGGAATTACAGTGTGATTAGTGAAAAATATCCTATTTCATATCATTTCCTAACTTTTCTCAGAGAGGGCGTGACCGATTTTTACAGTCTTAGGTTCAAATAAAAGGTCTTATGATCCTATAGAAATCACCCGAATTTAATACAGATCTGACCGTTACTTAAAGCGGCGAAACAAAATACGTAAAACAGTTTCTAATCTAGCCTGGAAACTACTATAATCGGTAGCTATTATCAGTAGCCAACCGAACAAATCGATTTCGGCTATCCTGGTTTCCGGTTTCTGATTTCGGAATCACCGGAAATAGTGGCTATATATTCAAAAATGGATCTCACTAACTTTTCTCAACGATGGCTTGACCAATTTGCACAAATTTGGGTTGAAATGAAAGGTATTAGGATCTGAGGACACAGGGCCACGTGTTGAGTTTTAAATCGACCACGTGGCTCGCTCAATTCCCTTTGCGCATCGTATTTCTCTTGTACTCTCTCGTATATGAGCAAACTGTACCGGGTTGCCAGCATACATTTTATTATTTTGATGAGAAGTTTTATCACATTAATCTATCGTATGGGTTGGATTACATGATTCCAATGAACAATGACAACTTTCACAAAGATTGAATGTCTGTGTGTTTGGCAGCCTTGTCGACCCAATTTTATTTCGCTCTCCTTTTTCAGAATGCTATCAGGAAACCAAAGCGAAAACAAATGGTGGATGCATTGAAACTGACTTTGTTTCACAGAAAAATACAAGACTTTATTTTTATCGCGATAACATATACGTTTTTATGTACTAACCGCATCTAAACTAAATTATCTAGACTTCGTCACGGTAGATTTATGATACAAGCCTTCAAAGCCGAGATATTCGATGAACAAGTTGAGGTATGCATTTCCAAGCGTTCCAATTTTCAGCAGTTCTTCAGAAAAAAATACAACACGAACGCACAACTCAATGAATCATTCTGAAATTTTCACAGAATATTCTCAACTAAATTTCGAAGACATTGTCAGGTGGGTTTTTCTATATTCTGCACCGTTTCCAAGAAAATTTAATTTGAAACGGGAAAATAGCAAAAAACCTACCACTTTACGGTAGTGTCCTCAGCCCTTAAGGTTATTGAATTCCTTCACGGATCCGACTTCCTGTTCCGAAATTACAGAGTAGAATATTGTTATAATATTTATACCGTCACTAAAAGCGGCGAAATAAAAAAAAACATAAAATAATTTCTAAGCTTGCCTGAAAACTACACCGAAACCTCCATTTACGAACTAAACGGGGGTTCGTAAAAAGAGGTAGTTCGTAAAAAAATGATTACGTTATTTGGGATTTGGTTCGTAAAAAAGGTTTACGTTATTTGGAATTTACTTCGTAAAAAAAAGTTTTGTGTGATTATTGTGGAAACCGCGCATCATATGTTTATTTTCGGAACGGATGTGAAGAGTAAGTGCAAGAAAATGATGTTTGGGCTCGTTTCAAAATCCAAGATGGCGGCTTCCGGTTTATTGAGATTTCCTAAAACCCCTAACAATATGGGTATCTTTGGAACGGAATTGATGAGTAGATGTCGGAAAACTATGTTTGAGGTAGTTTTGAAATTCAAGATGGCGACTTCCGGTTTGTTGATATTCCTTGAAAACCCTTACAATATGGGTATTTTCGGAACGGAATTGATGTTTGAGGTAGTTTTGAAATCCAAGATGGCGACTTTCGGTTTGTTGATATTCCTTGAAAACCCTTACAATATGGGTATTTTCGGAACGGAATTGATGAGTAGATGTCGGAAAACGATGTTTGAGGTAGTTTTGAAATCCAAGATGGCGACTTCCGGTTTGTTGATATTCCTTGAAAACCCTTACAATATGGGTATTTCCGGAACGGAATTGATGAGTAGATGTCGGAAAAGGATGTTTGAGGTAGTTTTGAATTTCAAGATGGCGACATCCGGTTTGTTGATATTCCTTGAAAACCCTTACAATATGGATATTTTCGGAACGGAGTTAATGAGTAGATATCAGAAAACGATGTTTGAGGTAGATCTGAAATCCAAGATGGCGACTTCCGGTTTGTTGATATTCCTTAAAAACCCTGACAATATGGGTATTTTCAGAACGGGATTGCTGAGTAGATGTCAGAAAACAATGTTTGAGGTGGTTCTTAGATCCAAGATGGCAACTTCCGGTTTCTTGATATTCCTTGAAAACCCTTAGAATATGTGTATTTTCATAACGGGATTTATGAGTAGTTGTCAGAAAACGATGTTTGAGGTGATTCTTAAATCCAAATATTTCTTGAAACCCCTTACAATATGGGTACTTTTGGAAAGAGATTTAAAAGTAGACGTCGGAAATTATATTTGAGGAGGTTTTGTAATGCAAAACAGTGACTTCCGGTTTATTAGTATCATTTGAAAGTTTTTGCCATTTTCCTTTAACTTGGTATTCCTTTCAAACACTATACTGTTCCGAAAATATCCATATTGTAAGGGTTTTCAAGGAATAACAACAAATCGGAAGTCGCCATCTTGAATTTCAAAACTACCTCAAACATCGTTTTCCTGCATCTACTCATCAATTCCGTTCCGAAAATATCCATATTGTATGGGTTTTCAAGGAATATCAACAAACCGGAAGTCGCCATCTTGGATTTCAGAACCACTTCAAACATAATTTTCCGACATCTACTCATCAATTCCGTTCCGAAAATACCCATATTGCAAGGGTTCTCAAGGAATATCAATCAACCGGAAGTCGCCATCTTGGATTTAAGAACCACCTAAAATATCGTTTTCCGAAATCTACTCATTAACCACGTTCCGAAAATACCCATATTGTAAGGGTTTTCAAGGAATATCAACAAACCGGAAGTCACCATCTTGAATTTCAAAACAACCTCAAACATCGTTTTCTGACATCCACTCATCAATTCCGTTCCGAAAATACCCATATTGTAAGGGTTTTCAAGGAATATCAACAAACCGGATGTCGCCATCTTGAATTTCAGAACCGCTTCAAACATCATTTTCCGACATCTACTCATCCATCCCGTTCCAAAAATGCCCATATTGCAAGGGTTTTCAGGGAATATCGATAAACCGGAAGTCGACATCTTGGATTTCAGAACCACCTCAAACATCATTTTCCGACATCTACTCATTAACCCCGTTCCGAAAATATCCATATTGCATGGGTTTTGAAGGAATATCAACAAACCGGAAGTCGCCATCTTGGATTTCAGAACCACTTCAAACATCATTTTCCGACATCTAGTCATCAATTCCGTTCCGAAAATATCCATATTGTAAGGGTTTTCGAGGAATATCAATCAACCGGAAGTCGCCATCTTGGATTTCCAAAATACCTCAAACATCATTTTCCGGAATCTACTCTTTAAACCCGTTCCAAAAATACCCATATTGTAGTAGTTTCCATGGAGTCGGATATCGCTTTCGATGAATGACAAAACCTCTTTTTACGAAGTAGGTTCGTAAAAAAAGTTTACGTTATTTGGGATTTGGTTCGTAAAAAAAGATTACGTTATTTGGGATTTGGTTCGTAAAAAGAGGTACGTAAAAAGAGGTAACGTATAAAAAGTGTTCGTAAACGGAGGTTTGGGTGTATTCCAATACGTAGTCATTGTCAGTAGACGGCCAAACAAATTGATGTCGGCTTTTCTGGTTCCCGGTTTTTGATTATTAACGACTGGATATTGTGACTATAGACTCGAAAATGGATCCCAGTCACGTTCCTCGAACCGACTTCGATTATACCGGTACAGATTTCGGTTTGGGAAGTACCTGCAATAGTGGAACTCACTTTGTTTGATGGTTCTACCGATCTGAGAACTGTTTCACTCTGTAGGTTATACTAGCTGATGGACGAACCTTTTTGTTTTTCAAGAACCAAACAAAATCAGGGGGAAGTGTTATAAAGCGCCCCTGCTGGTCAAACGGCCCTCTTCCTTTTTTAAGTATTCAAGACTGTTCTACATAAAAGTTTTATTACTAACAGTAACTTTTCTTTCTGCTATGCTAGTTTGGCAGTTGTCGTTTGCAGTAAATTATGAAAAAACTGAAAATATCATTGAACAGCTTTTCGATGTAAGCTTTTGCTTTGATTAAACAAGCATTTCAACCGTGTAAAACGTCTAATGGTCGGTTGCTACTTAGTTATTAACTTTCAGCAGTGCTAATGTCTGTATTTATAGTATAAAAATCTAAAAAAACAAAGCCATTTATATTATATACGAAATATATATTTATATATGATAATATGAGAGATATGAGAAAGGCACCATTACACCACTAGGTGAATAAAAACAGGTTTTATATAAAACTATCCATAACTATTTCCAAAATTATCATAGAGCTTTTAAGTTCTCAACAATTTTAAGTATTTGTACAAAATCTAACACTTTGTCAAACATAACATTTCTTTAAAATTAATTTGAAAATAGTTAGAATGAGAACTGATTATTTGAAACTTTTTTGTGATACTATCGAATAATGAATTAACGATTATAGTTAGCGGAATGTTTCCTTCGGCAAAGTTATCAGAAATTGCAATGACGACAATTTTGTCGAAGACAAATACCTTCTATCTACCTTCAGTAAAAAGTTATTTTTTTTTTAATTTTCTTTACACACGTGCGGAAACAATGTCGTTTATTTCCATAAGACCGCTTCAGTAACCACAACTTGGCCGAATTCACCAACATGTAAAAGTTTACGATAAGGCCACCAAATAATTGAAGGCATGAAATTGCAGTTTTGAATCACTGTGGGACGTTACAACATGCCATACAGCTCGATTAACAATCGAATTGTTACGACCATTGTTCCAAGGACGAGTCATATCGAAAAACAATGATTTTGACTGGCCCCCGAGATTACCCGATTTGACGCCACCAAACTTTTTTGTGGGCGATTTGAAATCCAAATAATCTATAATCAAAATGAAAATAAATAAAAACGTTTTGCTTTCTAATATAGAAAAACTGTACAATCACTGTGAAAACCGACTTTCGAAGTGAATGTCATATACCATTCGACTCAGCTCGACGAACTGAGCAAATGTCTGTGTATGTGTAGGTGTGTGTATGTGCGTGCGTGTGACATGTATTGTCACTCAGATTTCCCGGAGATGGCTGAACCGATTTTCACAAACTTAGATTTAAATGAACGGTTTTAAGGTGTTGCATAAAGTTCCGGAATTTCATTTGGATCCGACTTCCGGTTCCGGAATTATAGGGTGATATGCATAAAAAATGTGACAATAATTTCACTCACTTTGCTCGGAGATGGAAGGTCTTAAGATGCCATAAGAATATCCCAACTCGGATCAAAACCCTGGGTCCGGAGGTAGAGTACTTAGTATAAAAATATTTATTTCAATAATACTTTGTTCATACACAGGAAAAAAAAATGAAATTTACACGACATTTAATTCAATGGTGCTTTGAAATAGACATCAATTGAATCAAAAATTTGATTGAAAACCATCATCGATGTAAAAGTAAATTAGAATGCCTTGATTTTTCAATCAATTTTTCAACATATTTTAATGCACGCTTAGTTTTGTTTTTAAAGTATATTGAAAAGTAAAGACCCGATGAGTAATTTTATATTCAATTTCCTGCTCCAAATATGTGCATGAAAATAGGTGTAAATATTTTTATCTGTGTACACAGCAAAAAATTTCGAAATTTACAAGTGACGCAAATCTACATATGACACAATTCATAGAACGTAGTCCGTGAAACGACTGAATTTTACAAGAATGATATGAATATACGCCCGTATTTCAAGCAAACGTGTAAATTCACATGTTTTAGCACTTAAAAGTATGTCAGAATGAATTAAATATAAGTTATATTTACTGTAAAATTGAGTTATTTGTGACGCTCGTATATGTCGGTCTCAGAAGACGTAAAATTGCACCATTTTTTTTCCTGGTGTGTAAGCTTAATATTAGCTAGTGTTTTCGTCTAGTTTGCAGACCATGAGAGTATGTAACTAAATAAACCAGACTTTCAGTCCCGTAAATAATTTGCGGAATTTTTTTAAAGTCCGACAACCGGTGCATGTTTTCCAAAATTCAAATCGCCATAGTGAATCGTAAGAATCGATTGTCACTATGCCGATATCCGGCGTTCGGTTCCGGAAGTACCGACAATAATAATTAAATGTAATCAAATGGAGCTCATTTCACATTCTCACATATGATTGAATAGATTTTCACTAACTTAAATTCATATGTAGTAGTATTATGCAACAGAAATCTTCAAAACTATTTTCTTTTTTAAAATGAAGTATTTCGGGGAATTTCTGCTATAATATATAGGATTTGTATATTGATTGAACATCGATCGCGACAGTATTTTAATGAAAACACGAAAACATTTTCATGTTATAAAAGGAGCATGTCATTGTCAACGTAACGACAACTTATTTCAACCATTCCTCAATATGTCCCTAGTCTCAAGACAAATCTGCGCTTTTTGTGACTTGCTTTACTTGGTTATATGGTAGCAACTATCACTCAAATTTCTTGTTGCAAGCTAGTCACAAATAAGCTGCCGCAACAATAATTTGTGCTTGGGGAGGATCATAAATCAACTTCCAAAGTTTCATCAATATAATAATCTTTCTGAATCAAGCACGGAGGAATGAATCTATCCTTGATTTTATAAATGAAATATTTCAGGTGCACGATTTAGAAGTCAACAAAACGGGAGTGACTCAACGTTAATTTCTCATTATTTCAAATCAATTCCAATAAGATATTACGACAGTTGTTCGATTCGGCGAAATTACCCTTTCCGACGATATGAACCTTTCGGCAAAACGATTTTCGGCGAAATTAGTAAAGTTCACCTTCTCCCATGAAAATTATTTTTCCAAGCGACAATTTGCAACGTAAAAATTCCGCTCCACTGCTGTAAATAATGTCATTATCCAACGGCAATCGTTTACCTGAACAAAAAAAAAATTTAAAAAACTAGCGGACCCAATCTTTCGGACAATTTACTTCCGAGTGTCTCAGCACGGTAACACCCGGACAAAATAGAACACAATCACTGTCGCGTTCTAGGAAATGGAGCCGCTCGAGGGATTGCTTCGAGAAGCTTGTTATAATTCTATCATTACGTTTTATGTTTATTGCAGCCACCACCGGATGGTTGCTTTCTGTCGATGAACTTCACACGGCGAAACCGGAGATGGACTGACACAGACGGACCAGCACACAATTGCTATCTTCTGTACGACTGTGATGGAGAGTGGGGGGGCACACACCAAAAAGAAAGCAAGCTTTTAGGATGGCAATTCCGGTGATAAATTTGAGTTCTTATGTGGCGCAATGTCGTCTTCATCGATTGTTGAGGAGGAGTAATATGGTGCCGGCAATGATCGGTCGATACAGAACAGCGATTCGTTTCAATAAAGCGAAACTACATTCCAGAAGATTGTCTTCGTTTGCGAGAGGCGACGTCAATGTTTTTTGGGTTGGTGTGATTGGATGGTGTTTGATGTCCGCAGA
Organism: Malaya genurostris; assembly: GCF_030247185.1. Lineage (NCBI taxonomy): Eukaryota > Metazoa > Arthropoda > Insecta > Diptera > Culicidae > Malaya > Malaya genurostris. Next base: position 260,599,508 of record NC_080571.1, read on the forward strand.
AATATTGTGTTAATATGATTCATATTTTTTGTTGCTAATTTGGTTTCGAAATCGATGTGCATATGTTCGTTCGCTCGCAGTCTCGACTAGTTTTTACGAGCGCCGATGTTTGCTGTGCAAACCAAAAAAAAAACAGAAAACGAACTCAATGATCTATCCGAAACTTTTCCCATACTTGTAAAACTTTTGCACACAATCAGCTTTTATTTTGCAACGCCTTTATGGCTTCCGGGTAGTAAAAAAAATGTTAACTAACAACAATCAACCCATCGGATCGATCGCTTCACCAACAATGATAAAACTCGTAAAAGCTGCAGCAAATTCTGTTATGTTGGAATTCAATAATTTTTTGATCGAATTTCGCTCTGCTAGTTGCCTTCCAACCGCTTCGCCCGAAGCAACTGCCGAGATTGACGCTTTCGCCATGAAGCCATTCAACCATTCTTGTTCCGTGTGTAGGCAAGATGACAGGATGTGGGGAATAGAAAGGACACGAGATGGTTCGGATAAAAGTTACACGCCGGTGCAGAGAGACGGGGGGAACTCGACTTTTTGTGGTACATCCGACGGGGAAGGACCGAACTTGTTGGAAAAGTTGATGAGGGAACGGTTTCGCAAGTACCGAACTGAAAGGATTATGATGAAAAATTTATGACCGCCGGTAGGTAGCTTGCCGGCAACATCATCCCGATCTGTGGTTGGAAATTTGTTATTGCCTTTGCTTCGATCGGAAAGCTATCAACGAATTGCGAGTATACATAGAACGATGTTGACAGTCTACTAGCGAAGATAGTTTCCTTGTACCGGACGGATAGGACGGTATCTTTTCGTTGTTCTTTTACTGTTGGCGGATTTTGTGATCAATTTTATTGCATGATGAACTCGATTCTGGAATGCAGTTGCAGCGATTTTCGATTGATGTAATTATTTCAATTTTATTTTCAACCACCGGATGATAGCTCCATACATTCGGTAAACAGTCAAGGGAAATAAATTCTTCAACTTGTTTTTACTTGGATCGTGGATTTGAAAATGCTGGATTGAACTTTTGATAGTCAAGTCTATGTATAGATATTTCACTAAATACATTTTCATAACACTTTCTTTGAAATTGAGAATTTTTGAAAGAATACTCGAGCAAAGCAAAATCATGGCATTACATTCCTTTTGAGGAATTTGGCCTTTCTATTTCAACAGACTTCGTAGCCGATTTTTGGCGTGCAGAATAATTTCATGGTTAGTATCAGGTGTACAACTTTGCTTCCGCCGTTTTCCGATAGGTGGCTGTACCAGCTGAGGCTGTGTAAAATACATAGATGATAATCCCTTTAACACTCCAAATACCAAGCCTCAAAAAAAGTTGGAACGGTAACTTTGAGCTGTTATAGCTCAGCTGTTTTTCAACGAATCTCAATAAATTTTACACCCTCGAATTTTGTGAAGTTCGTAGATTGATTCCAAAACTTTGTAGCAGACGATTGGTAAAGGAAAACCAATGGAAATTTGATTTTTCCCGTTCCAAGTTTTTTTCACACGCCCAATATGCCCTATTTGCTTCCCAATTTTCGTTCCTTTGGCTTAAACGTCGCATAGAAAATATTGAATACTTCAACTTTACCGAGTCATAACTTTGTTGTTAGTCAACCGATCTTCAAAATTTGTTCACCATTGGAAAGGTAATACTTCCAGAAATAAAATGCACTGAAAAAAAACAACCCTACGTTGGAACGCAATATATATCAGAAATTTTGAAATTTCCGATCTTCTACCGATTTTTTGAGATTTTACGGAAAACCTAAAACAAAAAAACCTAATTTGAGCAGTTATCAATTCCATTTGGGTTGTGCATAAAAATTGTCCAATACAAAAACATAATTATTTTTAGAGTTAAGGTATATTTACCAAAATTTTTAAGATTTTCAGTGAAATCCAAGTTTCAAGTTTTTTGTAAAATTTGTTCATAATGAATTTCCAACTAAAATAATAAAAAAATATATGTTATAAAATTTCAAAATTTTTGATTTGTTTTTTTTTTTGGCAAAATTTTCCCAATAAAAGAAATTCTCTGTATTTTTACCAAATTTCTTGAGATTCTTTGAACGGATATATAATTTTGATCATCAGTACATTGTTTCTGGTAATGATTCCAATATTTTGAATCAAAAAAATGTACATGTTATCGCTTTAATTTTTGAGTTATATACAAACATGTGAAAAAAAATGAAAAATTCATATATATTTATAAATTCATCGAATGTTTAATGTTTTCTTTTGATTGTGCAGGAATGATAGATAGAGCGAAAATTGTAGCTGGTATCACTAGCAATCGAATGATGTATAAAAATATATAGGTCATCGCTTTGAATTTCGAGATATTTACGATCATTGTAAAAAGTCTCATCTTTTCTTAAGTCATCTATCTACAGTTTTCATTATAACTTTGGGTAGACAACCCTGCAAATCAAAGTGAAAATATTGGAATCCGTTTTGATTTCATCTGTTTCAAAGAGACGTAGAATTTGTTTCTATTAATAAAATAAATTTTGTGACAACACGAAAATTTTAAATTATTTCAATGGCTGTACGATAAGAAATAGAACGTAAAATTATATGAATTTCATATACTAACCCATGGCAAAAGAAACCAACTGCAATTTAAAAAAAATTATTGCTTGATTTTTGTTTTACAAGCAATTAAGAACAAAAACATGTATCTTAAATTTTCCGCTATCCTAAACAATATCAATTATAATAGATAGAATATTAAAATTTAAATATCACAAACTTAGAATTATTTCGGAATGTATAGAGTTCGAAAATTTTTTGAATTTTCTATTAGTATACAATTCAGAAAAAGTAGAATTCTGAATTTAGCACAAAAAATCACACGAAATTAAGTAAAACTTGATTTTATCCACCTAGTTGTGTAATGATGCCTTTCTTATATCTCTTTTATTCTCATGTAAAAAATGTTTTCTTCAAACAGTTTTATTTGATTTTTGAAAAACATGAAAGCTAGTGCATGAACTAGTGTAACCTACAAAATGAAACAGTTCTCAAATCGGTTAGGCCATCTTTCTCAGTGAAGTGAGTTCCACTATTTCAGGTTCCACTTATGAAACTGGAATCGCCCCGAATATTGGCTTTGCAGCACCCTTTGCGATTAGCAACAACCAACCAATCTATTTGCAGCTAAAAGTTGTCTTCATCTCGAAAAACAACCTCTTCGTTTGAATGCTTTTTACTGAATGAAACCCTACACCTATGTTATCAGAACTAATTGGCTCAAATGGCATATTCCCCTAGTTATTTGGAGATTTGTGCTTTGCCGTAGCTTCTAATCAACTTCCTGATGGGAAGGGAAGGATAAAATGAACATGGAAGGGAATTGGGAATTGAGTGCGGTGGAAAAACAGCGCACAACATAAAGAAATAAATCGTCCTGCATCCCCGAAAGAACGCTGAACGATCTGCAGGTGCCAAAATGCGGTTGATAAAACCTCCAACCACCGAGAGGCCTTAGAGATTTTACAAAAGCGACACCATTCTGCATTCCCCGAAGAATGCGAATATTTTTCAATGAAAAAACCCAATGTATAAACATAATTTAAAAAATTTTTAAAAACTATCTCCTTCGCCTTATTTTACAAACATGCTCGAAAATATTTTCTGTCAAATACAAGAAACAGATTTTTTTCGTTTGCTCAATGTTAGATATAACAGTTTAAAAATAACCTGTTTTTGAACTAGTTTTGCTCAGAACTTCGGTTCAGAGAACGCTACCTCGATACGCCAGTCATTAAAAAAATGGTTTTAACAAACTCTAAAAGATGTTCAAAGATATCTATTCGAAAAGATAAAAATATAAAAGCTAGAGCAAAAAATCTGATTTTTAGAGAAACATTCTGAGTTGCTCTTTAAAAATAGCTGTAACACTAAAACCGTTGCAGATACTACTATGGTGTCCTCAGCAAAGCTGCTCGATATAAGTTTATCTACAAGAAGCGAAGAATGCAGTCCTCTATCTCAATACATCCGGAAAATAAGTTTTGGATCACCTTAATAATAAGAGCCACCCTAATACCATGTACATCGACATATGGCTTATCTTCACTGATCATTTGTTTTGAAGACATCATAGCTCTAAAGTATAAGGTTAAGCCACAAATGTTTTTGTCCTCCTAAATTGTGGATCCGGACCACTGTGCAATGCAATTTAACTCGGAAATTTTAAAATTTCCGATTTTTTACCTATTTTTTGAGATTCTACGGCAAACCTACAACAAAATCAGAATTTTAGTAGTTATCAATTGCGTTTGGGTTGTGCATAAAAATTGTTTAGATCGTTTGTCCAATACAAAAATATAACTATTTTTAGAGTTTTAGGTTATTTACTAAAATTTTTAATTTTTTTTAGTGAAATCAAAGTTTCAGCTTTTTTTGTAAATTTTGTTTATAATAAATTTTCACCTAAAATAATAAAAAAATATATGTCATAAAATTGAAAAGTTTTGATTTCATGTTGTTTGTCAAAATTTTCCCAATAATAGAAATTCTCTGTATTTGTACCAAATTTCTTGAGATTCTTTGAACGGATATATAATTTTGATCATCAATACATTGTTTCTGGTAATGATTCCAATATTTTGAATCAAAAAAATGTACATGTCATCGCTTCAATTTTTGAGTTATATACAAACATGTGAAAAAAAATGAAAAATTCATATATATTCTTAAATTCATCGATTGTTTAATGTTTTCTTTTGATTGTGCAGGAATGATAGTTGAGCAAAAATTGTAGCTGGTATCACTAGCAATCGAATGATGTATAAAAATATATAGGTCATCGCTTTGAATTTCGAGATATTTACGATCATTGTAAAAAGTCTCATCTTTTCTTAGATCATCTATTTACAATTTTCATCATAACTTTGGGTAGACAACCCTATTTTTAGTTTTTTTTCAGTGCATTTTATTTCTGGAAGTATTACCTTTCCAATGGTGAACATATTTTGAAGATCGGTTGACTAACAACAAAGTTATGACTCGGTAAAGTTAAAGTTTTCAATATCCAATTCGCGATGCAGGTGCCGCATGAATGCAGATAGGGCAAGTTTTGAGCTTGAAAAAAAACTTGGAACGGAAAAATTCTGATTTTCATTAGTTTTTCCTAAAAGATCATCAATAATGATATACCTAAAATAATCTACGAACACAAAATTCGAGGGTGAAAAATTTATCGAAATTGGTCAAGTAACAACTGAGCTATGATAGCTCAAAGTTACCGTTCCAACTTTTTTTGAGGCTTGGTGCTTTGCGTAACTTTTTTAGGCTTGGTATTAGGAGTGTTAAAGAGTGTGTACAGTGTCTAACGAATTGTCATCGCCGTTTCAGTGACAGTTGCTCTTGTTTTCGTATTATTCACGATCGAAAATGTCTGTTTATGTGCTCAATTCTCGCCATTTGCGGGAAGTTTTACTTTTCTGTTACAATTCGAAAAAAAATGCAACTGAAGCGCATCAAATGCTTTCAGAAACTTACGGTGATGCTGCTCTGACTAAAAGAACGTATCGGGAATGGTTTCAACGTTTTAAAAATGGTGATTTCGATGTCGAAGACAAACATAATGGCGGAAGAGAAAAAACCTTCAAAGATGAATAACAATTTACTACGAGCTCTTGAAACCGGGTGAAACCATCACAGGAGATCGCTACCGAACGCAACTGATGCGCCTTAGTCGCGCGCTGAAAGAAAAGCGGCCACAGTATCAAGAGCGACATGGCAAAGTCATCCTACAACACGACAATGCTCGGCCTCACGTCGCAAAAGTGGTCAAAAAGTACCTGGAAACGCTGAAATGGGAAGTCTTACCCCACCCGCTGTATTCCTCAGATGTCGCCCCTTCTGACTTCCACCTATTCCGTTCGGTGGCACAAGGCCTGGCAGATCAACATTTTCAATCCTTCAAAGAGTTGGTAAAATGGATTGCTTCATGGATAGCGTCAAAAAAGGACTCCTTTTCTCGAACCGGGATCCGAAAATTTGCGGAAAGATGGGAGAACGTTGTCGCTAGCTAGACGGACAATACTTTGAATAATACATCTGTAAGCACTTTTTCGCAATAAAGCTTTAAATTTTGGAAAAAAAACGACGGAAGCAAAGTTGTACACCTAATACTATGATCCTACTGACACGAAGAACCCTTTCAGATCGGGGCTGGAACATACGCCAACTGGCCTGACCAGCACACTATGCAATGAGCCGTCAACCCGAACGATTTTGAGCTGTACTGATTCTATTCACTGGGCGCCGTTTCGGTAATATGGTTTCCATATCGTGCAGTTTTTTTGCTATTTTCATTACAAACCTCAAGCACCGAGATGCCTTTTCTGCAATAACGTTGCAAGGACTGAGCGGAAACATATATTGGAGAAGCCAAATGAATGAAAAACCAATAATTATAAATACACTCTTCTACTCAATGCTTGATCGGAGAAATAGGTATAAAGCGAGAAGACTAGTGTTTGATGGACAGAGAAGATGTTTGGATGTAAGGTATCGGTCGGGTGACGGCCAGGAAGTAGACCATGTTCTACTATGTCTGTCTGGCGTTTTAGAGTGACTAAAACAAGATTCAGAGTGGCGAAATGGTAGCGCGTACGCACGGATTGCATAAGAACGCAGGTTCGAGTTCTGTCTCTGAGCGTATCTTTTTCCAAAAATTCATCTTTTCTGTTAATTTTCATTCATTCGGCTTCTCCAATATATGTTTCCACTCAATCATTGCAAAAACTGAACTTAGTTATGGCGGCTTTACGTCATACACCTAAAATTAATACATCGTTTTTATACTGCTTAAAAAACAATTGGTCGCCTGAAATTACACCGAGATCCTTAACACATGTGGTTCTGTTGATCATTGCTTCACCAAGACAGTAGTTGTTGTTTAATAGGAACTTTTTTCTTACATGTGTATGTGATAATTGAGCATTTGTCAATGTTCAAAGTCATTCGCTTTATCTCACACCACTTTGAAAAAAAAAAATTTCAGGGTTGGGTACGAGACACGACCGATCGTGATGACATAAAAACTGAAATCTTAAAACTCGACTATCAACAGATTTAAACTTGAAAAATAGGCAAATAATTGCGAAACACTATCTAGGATCTTAGGAAGTTAGAACCTTCGGTTACTAACACTCCGAATACCAAGTGGGTAAAAAGTTACGCGGACTACCAAGGGTACCATGAAAAGTGGGAACGCTAATTTTGACTGACTCTATCTTTTTACCATTAGAAAGATAAATTCATTCGGAATCAAATCCATTTGAAACGATGGAAAACCGAAAATTCTGTTCAAAGTTATTATAAAAAGTTCCAACTATTGTCTCTTAAAAAAAAGTGGAAACGCCTATTTTGGCTGGCCATATCTCGGCTGTTAGAAGTCCAATTTTGAAAATTTGTTTGTCATGAGACAACTACGTCTATCGCAACATAACTGGAACAGAAAATATTTTAATTACACTTTGTTAATGAAAGTTATGGTCAAAAACGTAATCAAAAGTCCAAATATAAATCATCGAACACTTCGTATTTTCGACATATTTTTAAATTCAAAGCATTTTTATATACCAATAGATTGCATTTGACATCAGCTACATGTTAAAGAAAGAATCAATTTCAACTTTACTGAAAATGTCACAAAAAATGCGATATTTGCACAAAAATTTTAGAATATTAGAGTATTCGAAGAATGCTAAATACAGCTAAGCATTTTTGTAAGCCAAACGATTGAATTTGATACCAGCTATAATGTACGGGAAAAAATAGTTCCAAGTCTACATTGAAGATCATAGATGTTTGTTTTACATTTTCCAATATATTAAATTCGAAAACTTACACTAAAGTGTAGATTTTTTTTAAATTTTGATGTAAATAAAAGCTTTTACTCCTAAAATCTTACACGTTGCTAAGTTCATTGAGTTGGTAAGTTCGCTGTGTGAAATTCACAGTAATCCAGATCAAGTGAAGCCTTCTTTGTTTTTGCGAAAAATGTGAAAAAGGGGAATGCTTGCATAATTCATACAATTGATCAACTAATTGATATTCGGAAGTGTTAAGAAACATGTCAGTTGTTTTCGTATTCACGACATCCAGTTATGTCTCTGACATTACCCACCCGCCTTTTTTATTCGGATAGTCCTCGAACCCACGGAATACAATTCCTTGTGGCCAGATTGGTGAGTCCAAAGCGATATTTTTTAAAACTGGACCCAAACCGACTTTGAAGAAGAAAAATGTCATGTTGCTAGCATCAGTTACTTTAGTCATCAACTTAACCTCATCGGGGTCATGTGACAATTCAAGATTTGCACGAACCATTTTCGATATGTCGTCATTAGTCACATCAGGCGACAAATGAAGCCAGAATTTGCTCGCCGATCTTTCGCAGATAGCAACACAAATAACATTATCTCCTGATTGTTTCGATCCCGACAGACATTCGGGGGCCTTCTGTGTCAAGTGCGGTCCACGAGACCGTTTGTCTGCGCGGCGAGAATCAATGGGCCTTATTCTAGTTCTCGCAGTGATAATACGTGAAGTTTGATTCGATAATTGCTTTATTTCGCTCTGACACTAGAGGTAACTTATCATCAGTCGCTTTTGAAATTGAACGAAGATGCAAATTATCAAACAAAGCGGCGGTATTATCACACATCCAGTACAAATTGTATTTCGACGCGAAGTAAAATATCTCAAAAGACCTTACGAAATAATGGCAATCATTACCAAACCTGAGAACATGAAAGCTCTAAAGAATTTTTAATAATTGTATTAAAAAATTCCGATGAGACCTTGCCAACAAATTTTCAAATGTTTTGTATACTTACTCACAAACTTAAAAAAAACAACAGAAGCATCCAAATTATCCTCATTTTTCATTATGAGCTTTCGTTGTACTGTTATTGACAACAACTAAGAAAGCTCTGATGCTTTCTGATTGATCTAAAACTACTATTAAACCCTTAAAAAATCGTTGGACGAGACATGGGAAGTTGGCTTGATTCCCAATGGATTATTCAACATATGAGATATTGGACAATAAGCTGTTTCAACATTTTTACTAAACATCTCGCTCAGATGAATTTGGAATTGCCTCCTACTGTTCACTAGTTGAATAAAAGAAATTATTATGCAGAAAACTGTGGCTCCTATTTGGGCTAGTAATATTTTTCCTGATTTTGCCCTAAAATTCCTGGAATTTTCACAGTTTTGCCCCTGAAACCACATTCCCGACTTTTTCCCGATTTTACCGGTCACTTGCCACCCTGAATCCTTCCAAGTCGGGCAGGGCCGCATGCATTGACCCGCCAAACCGGGTCGAATACTCAACAGCACATTAATAAAATGATACTTTTGAGCTGGGAATTAGTAACAAATTTAGCATTGACTTTTTACTGTATTTATTCAATTTGTTTCTCTACGATTTGATATAAATACAAAGACAATAATATAAAGGCGGTTGCGTTACCGAGCCGGGAGTAGTTAGTTTAAAAGACGCCAGCAGTGTTAGTTTGATGTTTACCATTTAACATCAACCAAAATATCACACAAAAAGTGTGAAACGTGAAGATGAAGAAGATTTGGAAATGTCACTATTCGCTTCAGATTTCCCACGGTTTAAATGGCATCAACCATCGAAGAATGAAAAACCAAAATGAGCGTTGAAGTCAATTGAATAATAATTGAAGCTCTGAAAGTGACAAAATAAATTCAACTTTCTTTCATTTTCAATTTCCTATCGCACAACGGACGCTGCAATCAAATCGGAACCATGAAAACCACCAGACATGAAAATAAGCTATGGAGATGACTAACAAGGACACTTGGCGCAGGTGAAAAAAAATAAACGATTACCCAGAAAAGTGCAGGAGTCCATTAAAAATAAGTGTTGAAACTGACAGTAATACCGGAAAAATAGAATAATTATTAATCTTTGTCAAGTAGACAATTCTGGAATCCAGAACAAAAAACTGGAGTACCCTGGACATCTTAGAGCTTAAAAGTGTCTTATTAAATATACTGTTGAGGGTGTAATTATACTTTTTTATTGTAGCTAAAATGTGAAATGAATACGAGTTATAGTTTAGATTCTTAAACTCTACCTTGGCTCTCTCCGGAACTGGAGCATGGAACGAGTACAGCCGAAGTATGTTTCAATGGTCATCAACCAACAAGATCTCTATATGAAGACGGTTTTAAGAATTATCTATTTTTATCTTCATTTTCAATAAGATTTGGAAGTTTTTAACACTAACCACACCGGATAAAATTTACGACCACTAATGGGATTTGAATCTAAGGTTTTGACAATCGATTAAACAAATTCTGAAAAATTCAAGTGAGTTCAATTTTAGAGTCTCTGTTCACTATTTCCAGTACTTTCGATATCAGAAATCCTAATTCAATATTGTTTAATAGTTTGCGTTTAGCATGCACCTTAATCTGAAAAGTCAAAACTAAATGAGCATGATGTCCAGTTAGAGACGGGAACTTTTCTATATTTCAGATGTTATTTTTTTCAGATGAAATGAAATATCGCCTATAAAAAATACGACAATCAAAATAACAAACCGGTCAAAGTTCTGTGCATAGTTAGAATTTACCTTATCGTCTTCACATTCAAAAGTTATGAAATGGTGTTCAACTTTGCTGAAATTAAAACGACCTGTTATCGTACACTTTGACCACTGGAATCGGAAGTCATCTCCATTATAAATCTGAGTATAAGTGGTTTCATTTTTATAATCAAGAAATTGTAGTACAAAACTTGGAAATGTTGGCAATGAGATGAATTCGCTCAGCTCTACGTTTACATTTGAAAGCAAATTTCACATACGTTTTTATCAATAGATAAAAATGTATCCTCCATCGAATTTACAGCTTAATTTTTCGTACAGTGCATGTGGAGAAATGTTTTATATATTTGGGATTTTATGATTTAGTATACTGATTTTGGAAAAGCTGACAGCTGACATTTTGTCACCGCCAGAGATGCCAGACTCACAGATTGTCAATTTTCTGCACAGATTTTAGAAACGACTCAGATTTTCACGAATTTTGAAAACCGGCAATGAGCCCCAAAAAGATGAATATTCGACAGAGCTATTGGAAGTATCGAGACCTTTTTTTTTGCTCACCAAAATGATTCCGATCAGCTATTATATAACGGGAAACAGATTTTGCATAGACTGTTACAGGTTTGATCACAGATTTTTGAAAACAATGACCTGGTATCCTTGGTCACCGCAGTGTTACTGTGATGGCCCTCGTGTATCGCAAGAGTCCATATTGATATATAATATATTTACTAGAACTCATTTTTTTATTTATCATTACTAACGAGCAGCAGATGGAGACATAAAAAGAAAACGAATGAAATAGTGAAAAATGAATATTCTGCGAAAAAAGTATCGCACAGAATAAGGACTCGAACCTTCACACTTCTCCTTACCGTGAAGATGCTCTACCAACAAGGTAACTCTTAGGCATGTGTAGAACATGGTCCAGAACGCAACAGAGAAAATAGCGTTGAGCTCTTAAGTTTCAATTGTTTCATTCATTTTCATCTTTCCTCTCCGTCTGTTTTTCGTTAGTGGTCATAAGTATAATAGTAACACATAATCTTGAAACACAGGTAATTGATCGAAAAATAAAAGCAAGTAACATTAAATTGGAATGCTTCGCAAAAAAAACTAATGAAAAAGTGTTACACTGAATAAATAAAACCTGGTAGGAAAAGTATAAGTAGTAGCACAAACAGTTGTAATCATACTCGTAGTTGTAGTCGTAGTCGTAGTCGTAGTCGTAGTCGTAGTCGTAGTCGTAGTCGTAGTCGTAGTCGTAGTCGTAGTCGTAGTCGTAGTCGTAGTCTTAGTCGTAGTCGTAGTCGTAGTCGTAGTCGTAGTCGTAGTCGTAGTCGTAGTCGTAGTCGTAGTCGTAGTCGTAGTCGTAGTCGTAGTCGTAGTCGTAGTCGTAGTCGTAGTCGTAGTCGTAGTCGTAGTCGTAGTCGTAGTCGTAGTCGTAGTCGTAGTCGTAGTCGTAGTCGTAGTCGTAGTCGTAGTCGTAGTCGTAGTCGTAGTCGTAGTCGTAGTCGTAGTCGTAGTCGCCGTCGTAGTCAAAGTCATAGTCATAGTCATATTCATAGTCATAGTCATAGTCGTAGTCGTAGTCGTAGTCGTAGTCGTAGTCGTAGTCGTAGTCGTAGTCGTAGTCGTAGTCGTAGTCGTAGTCGTAGTCGTAGTCGTAGTCGTAGTCGTACTCGTAGTCGTAGTCGTAGTCGTAGTCGTAGTCGTAGTCGTAGTCGTAGTTGTAGTCGTATGTCGTAGTCGTAGTCGTAGTCGTAGTCGTAGTCGTAGTCGTAGTCGTAGTCGTAGTCGTAGTCGTAGTCGTAGTCGTAGTCGTAGTCGTAGTCGTAGTCGTAGTCGTAGTCGTAGTCGTAGTCGTAGTCGTAGTCGTAGTCGTAGTCGTAGTCGTAGTCGTAGTCGTAGTCGTAGTCGTAGTCGTAGTCGTAGTCGTAGTCGTAGTCGTAGTCGTAGTCGTAGTCGTAGTCGTAGTCGTAGTCGTAGTCGTAGTCGTAGTCGTAGTCGTAGTCGTAGTCGTAGTCGTAGTCGTAGTCGTAGTCGTAGTCGTAGTCGTAGTCGTAGTCGTAGTCGTAGTCGTAGTCGTAGTCGTAGTCGTAGTCGTAGTCGTAGTAGTCGTAGTAGTCGTAGTCGCCGTCGTAGTCAAAGTCATAGTCATAGTCATAGTCATATTCATAGTCATAGTAATAGTCATAGTCGTAGTCGTAGTCGTAGTCGTAGTCGTAGTCGTAGTCGTAGTCGTAATCGTAGTCGTAATCGTAGTCGTAGTCGTAGTCGTAGTCGTAGTCGTAGTCGTAGTCGTAGTCGTAGTCGTAGTCGTAGTCGTAGTCGTAGTCGTAGTCGTAGTCGTAGTCGTAGTCGTAGTCGTAGTCGTAGTCGTAGTCGTAGTCGTAGTCGTAGTCGTAGTCGTAGTCGTAGTCGTAGTCGTAGTCGTAGTCGTAGTCGTAGTCGTAGTCGTAGTCGTAGTCGTAGTCGTAGTCGTAGTCGTAGTCGTAGTCGTAGTCGTAGTCGTAGTCGTAGTCGTAGTCGTAGTCGTTTGTCGTAGTCGTAGTCGTAGTCGTAGTCGTAGTCGTAGTCGTAGTCGTAGTCGTAGTCGTAGTCGTAGTCGTAGTCATAGTCGTAGTAGTAGCCGTAATTTCTTCGGTAATGACTAAATATTAAATCTATTAACAATTAAAAGTAAACTTTGTGTCTGTTTCGATGTAAACTTCAGCTAAACTAACTGTGAAGTTAGTTACTAAGTTTGGATAACGAACTAGACCCTCACCTCGGCGAATGACCAAACGGTTAAAGCCGATGCTCTAAATAAACGAATAATAATAATAACGAACTAGACAACAGCGACATAAATACAATTAGTGATCTGAATAGATTAGGTCCAACTGGAGACTAGCTAGGAACGTTGTATGGTGCATAGTTGAGTTACTGCATAGAATTTCATTGGGGAAGGCACTGCTAAACTGACTTTGAAAGATCATTTACAGCAGTTCGTGCTCGCATCTCATCCGACACAGTCGAAAATTGCTAACGGTCGAGACGACAAAAACAAAGACAATGCAGTGTAGTGAATTATAGGGTGTACGAAATGGGCAAAAACGATTTAACAAAGCCTGGAACTTAGTCTACAAGACCAAATTCAATTTGTGTTGATTTCAAGCACTGACCAAGTTAGACCAGCGGCAAACGAAATTGAAGGCCATAGAAATGCCATAGAAGTACGCATGCATGATCTTCCTCCGCGAGCCAGCGATCAGTTCGTACCAAAAAAAAAGTAGAAGTACAGTGATATTCTTTCCATCGAAAGGGAAGTATGGCTAAATGTTTCCACGGTATCCAGAATGGCGTGCGAGTGGTACGTATGCAACTACGTAAAGCAATTTCATCTTATATCATTTGTGTTTAAAGTGGGATAACACCATGTAAAACGCTGATTGCCTATGAAAACCAACTGATTCATTACTACATGTTAGTTTTGTGAACTACGGTCAACCCTGAACTGACACTGCGAAAAAACATCTTCAACCAAAGACAAGGCCAACCGCTCAACAACGGTAACTAGTGAACGCAGTACTCCTGTTTCGAAAACACTTTCACCATCAAATCAACTATCAACTGCAATCAATGTACAAAGCGCATCTACTGCAACGAGCCAAAGACTGCGATCAACAAGGAAAACAAGTAAACGGAAACCATCCACAACTTCGATGATGTGAGCCACGGACAAAGTGACCTTAAATCCTCGCTAGAAAGAAATGGAAGCTCCTTTCCCCCTAGGTTGACAACGAGATCCAATAGTAAATATTAATATTATGTAACAAAAATATGACTCAATCGGCCACGTAAAGCGCGAATTGGCCTGAACAAAAATTTTTATGAAAACAAGATGATTTACCTGCAGAGTGTCTTAAGAGCGTCATTACTGACGGTGAAAAATAATTAAAGTTCACCAAGGGAAGCCTTTTTGCATAGACAAGGATTATGCTTCCATTAATTTTAAATTCGTTCTATGGGTTCGCTCAGAAACTGATGATTTGGCAAAGAATTCGTTACTGCGAATTCAATACCAGCTTTAAATCGTTCACAAATCTAAAAATTCAGAGTGCCTGTTAAAATATAAACTGTTTTAAAAATATTGGGAAAAATTTGACTACACTGATCATTCCAGTATGCGAGAGCTAATGAAAGTACATGCCTCTATCATTTATTGCGTTTTGTTGTAGATTGCATGACAGAATGTTTGGAATTGATACCAACTGTTTTTTCCTCACTATTGCTATAAGTTTTTCATTAATAAAATTGGTTTATATATTTTTATCTCCTAATCGTTTAGAGTACTATCTGAGAAATTGAGACAATTACGCAATAAGCTGGTAAAAAGAAAAAAAATATCGTGGACGGCCTGATTCTAGAGAGTAATCTTTCTCCTCTGATATACATATGTTATGGACCACCAAGCTTAAATATGACGTACAACACTGATTCGGTATAACATCCGCAGAATATGAACTCTTGTTTAAACATCGGGTTAGATCACTGTTATATTGTATTTGTTGAATGTTTAACTTAGACTTAGAATTAGATATGACTCTTATTGCAGGATTCTTATATCTAAATTATTCTTATATAAATATAAAAAGTCTTATATAAATATTCAACAGCTAACATTAGAGAGAATTTACATACATACGACTGCTCTTATATTCCTGGTTTCGCAGCTTGATATATGTATGAGAATGATAACGAAGCTGGACGATAAGCAAATGTTTCTTTCTTCATACTTGCCCCTAAAATAAAATCAATTTACTATCCACCTTAGACTTTCTGAATTACGCTAAACATAATATTGCATCCCAACTTAAAGCAGCAACGTACGAATTAGCAATCGGATCATGTACTTTCGCACTATCTGAGACACCGTTTTGGTGAAAAATACCCAAAGCAACTTCTAACTCAGTGCAGCAAACCAGCAAAGCGAGAGGAAAATAAGGTTGCTAACCCCAATGTGAGGGAAAATTTTGATTTAATTAAAGATAAGAATCAATCTCATTCGCATCGAAAATTATTTCCTACCGCCCTTATCTGCAGATGGGACGATGGAAATCTGGAGAAAATGTAGAAGTATGAGAATTTGACACCATACTGCTTGCCGTAATTGTCTTGCCTTGCCAGGAACGCATGTTTCTAGTTCAGGTTATCGTTGAATCCAAAATTTGGAATACATTCCACAGCTGTTGGTATCACATCACGCATATATTACTTACTGATATTGTGATACAATTTGATACCCAACTTTAAAGTGAAACATTATTGCACTCATTTTTCTTTGTGGTAGCTCTTGCCAAGATGAATCTCGTAGTCAGCTTGCGGCTTATCTAGATCCTCATAAATCAGGTAAAATGATGAAAAATATTAAATTACGATCAGCAATGAAGTAAATCGAAACGAAGCACTAAATTTCCCATCGAAACTCATTACAAAATCAATAGGTTTTAGTCCGACACAGAGGACTAATTGAAAATTAATTTGAAAGATAGTGTCAGCTCATGCCAGTTTTCTCCGCTGGATTATAAATTATTCGTGTCAGAGAAAATGATTTTTTGAGCACAGCCCGATGACAACACCGTCGCCGGGATGCTGGCGGAAAAGCCCACTCCTGATAACGAGTCACGATTATAATGACGATAATGATGATGATGGTGATGATGAGTATAGGATAATGCAATTACCTGTAATTTCGTCGTACTCGCTAATCTCACATTTGTTGCCCTTGAATCCAGGAGGACAGATACAACTGACGGCAGTGTCAGGTAGAAGATATATGAATGGAACGTTTCTTCGGGTTCAGGACCGTGTCGGTCCAAAGCAGTCAACCGGGTCGCTGTTGATGAGATTGTTAATTTTTTATTATAACTCCAACGGGTTAATTTCTCACTCTTGCTATGTCAGAATGACGAATCTTGGGTGAGTATTAATAGGCCAAAGGGAAATATCGAAGAAGTAAGTTCTAATGATATTAGTTGTGATGCAGCTTCAGATGCTTTAGAGTTTGTCGTTTACATTAAACTATAAAGCGAAAATAAAATGAATGACGATTAAAACTGTCAAGCAGCATGAAGAAATCTTGTTTCACCGAAAATGTTTTATGGTACTGAATTCCGTAACTTTAGAGTAATTCAATTGAACATTAGTTTCATAGTTTGCTAATCCGAAGTCAAAGCCAAAATCTTGGCACTACTTTTCCCTTTGTGGAATTTGATCTTTCTGATTCAACAGACTTCGCAGCCGATTCTTAGCGTACAAAATCATTGCATGGTTAGTACAAACAAAGTGCTAAATGACAGCTCATTCACATCAAAATATTATTATTCGGTCTTGTTATATTCGTATGTTGTAACTTTAATGCTTCACAGTGTCCTAAGTCACCAAACTGGAAGCCGTTTTCATTTTTTAGCCAAATATATCACTTTGCATGACCTATCGTTTCCCAATGGTTTTCCTTCATTCTGTTGTAGAAAGTTTTTGAGATGATGTTGTTCCTTGAATACTACCCTTGAACTGCTTCACCACAATGGCAATATGCCAAATCTCGCCAAAACTACATAAAACTCGATTTTTTTTAATGAATGATAAAAGCCGTTTTTGTGTGCACTCGTTGGCGTAAACTTTTTGGTTGATCGTATCTGTATCTAAAAAGATTTTTCTTTTCAATTAGCAACTACAAACAGCCCACCGAACCATGTATTTTCTAGAGAGCTTCAATAACTTTTTGGTTTTGAACTAACCACTCGAATGACAAAGTGTTCTGAGTACGCATACCATTTAAAACACTCAACATTGTGATGCTGATGTTAGATATGACGTATTGAGATATGTGTTGCCATATCTCAAAACTCTTACTTCAGGACTTTCGTTTGTGACCAGGGTCTCATGTTAGTATAGGTCGTCTTGACCCATGTACAGTGGTTCAAAAGCCGAATTTTATGCTCTTAATTGATAACACGTTGAAAATGTCGTTTTCGAGGTACGTCACCTTCAGGAAAGTTGCTGAGAATGAAAGGTGCAATCTTTGGAAAATTTTATTCATGTGATTAATCCCCTTAAAAGTTAGATAAAAATATTATTGTAGCTCAGAGTCAACATAGGCACTAAGTAACTCCGACAAAGTTGTGTAGAAAGTCATTCCAAACAAATTTGTAACAGTTATTATTTCTGTAACTTAAGTAGGATTTGCGATACTAAGTATTTACTGGAAAGGGTCTCATAAAACAATTTTTGTAAGAAAACTTATATATTTTAAATTTCCATGAGTTTTTCATGATATACAAAGTTATTCATCATTAAAAACTACACAATTTTCTCGAATACATTAGCCCCTATCATTTCAGTTTAATGAAGGAGAGCCATTTTTCCTGTTGTTTTGCGCATAATTCTAACTTGTTTAACATCAAAAGGCGCAGAAAGGTGCAGACGAGACCACTAACATATACTACCTTGATCAAAAAGTTCCCGGAATTTATTCAGAAAATTAAAAATATCCATTAAAATCGATATTGTCTCCTTCAAAGTACTCCCCATCGACTGCAACACAATAATGCCAGCGCTTGATTCAATCCTTGAAACAATTCTTTTATTAAGCTTGCTGTATGGCCATTATAGCCATATGCGATTTTTCCATAATCTCATCTCGAGTAATGAAACGCGTTCCACGGAGCGGTTTCATAAGTCGACCAAAAAGGAAACAAAGTCACAGGGAGCCAAATCAGATGAATTCAGTGGTTGCTGAATGGTATTCGTTTCGTTTTTAGCCATATGTTCACGGATAACGATGGCATTGTATGACGGTGTGTTTCCATTTTGACAGATGTAATAATTGTTGATGGTCGTTTTTCTTAGGGTTTAAATTTATTAACGTTTAGAGCACGTTTCGCATAATAATGCTTATTTTGCTTCGCGAAATTTTTCTCTAGGTTAGTATAACCAAAGATAAACTCAAGATGGAATAGTCAATGATATATTTCATATACCATTCAAATTGGACCCCCAATGAAATCGGTTCACCGTCAGTTGCAGTTATTATTAGAAACAAAACAACAAGCGTCGAATCACTACATGCGTCGTAACTATGGCAATGTTTGTTTATGTTGAATTAATCCTAAGTTGCAATATGAAAGAAATAGCGGTATTTTGCTGCATACTGAGTGGATCTTGGAACAGGAAAGCAAGAATCAATTAGAATTATTACTAAGAATCTGTATAATTTGTTAAAGGCTTTGAAGTAAAAGGAAACAAACCAAATATTGTGTGCGATGTGATTACATATGTTTACTTCTTTCCAAACTTGTATTGTTGCTATGGAATTCTACCGTCCTTTTCCAATGTTTATCGACGCTTATTAACGAAAGGTCAACAACATTGCATTATTACTAAATTCACGGGTTCACGATTACTGATCCAAAATTTTTTAATGAACTGCATTGGACATTGTAATCTTGAGTTCATCTTTGGTATAACTGTCAGTGACATCTGTGCCAAGTGTCATGTCAAAATATTCATTGGTGTTTAGTATACGTCTATCTTTCTGAAGTATTAAAGTTGCAATCGGCGATTTTTCCAATGAGTGAAATTATTCAACAAAGAAATTCCATTAAATTTCGTGTGCGGATACAAATTTCTGGTGCCAAAACATTCAGAATGTTGCAAAAGACCTTGGGTGATAATTGTAAGTTTTTGATTGATACACGCTGTTCAAAGAGGGTCGAGAATTCGTCTGCTCGACGTTTCGACCACTGGTAATGGTCTTTTTCAAGGGAAACTGTAAGTTTATTGGTTATAAAAGATATTACAAAAATATTAAAAAACTTTGTGTTAACTCAAGATAGTGATCGTTCCTCGTCTAAAAATCGTATGCCCACGCACGGTTGTTTACATAATAACAAAGCTTCTTTCGTCACTTCTCTAAAACATACAAAAAACATATGTGCGATCATAAAAACCTGTTAATTTACAATCATTAAAATATTTTAGTTAAACTGATTTCTTTCGTTGCACTAATAACGTTTGTTTTAAACATTAGCCTGTTTTACCACTATGCACTACCTAACGTCACTTTCAAAGATGGTGGGTAAATGATGAGATGGTGCTGAATTCAGTGAACTTATTTGCGTGACTGAGCTTGAGCGAGAATGGTGAGATGATAGTTTATCATTCTGTTGTGCTTTTGATCTAGAGATCTTAGAGTGGGTAGTTTTAACTGTGTGGAGTACGCCTGCGTATGTAGTACTTTAACCGTCTATGTCTGTGCGGTGATTGATAGTGTTAGGAGTGTTTACAATATGACACATTTCTAGTATGGGTAAAGAAGTGGATTTGAAACTACGAACTATGATTTTAGTCTGACTTAAATCAAAATTATGTTGGTACCGTATGACATGGTCTACCAGTGCGGTTTTTTCTTTTAATTTTGCTATTTCGCTATCTATGTCTCCAGGTCTGTCTGACATTAGTTTTAAGTATTTGGTTATATTTGATTTATGTTCACTGAGCCGCACTTTTAGTTGATTTGAAGTCATTCCTATGTAACATTTATCGCATGTGTTGCACGGAATGCTGTAGATGACACGTGCCTGTTGGAGTGTAGGAACTGGATCTTTGATCGGTGGTAAATATTTATTTGTTGTATGGATGGTTTTCGGTGCGAGTTTGATGAACGGATAGTCTTTTTTCAAATATGTTGATATTGCTGTTGTGAGTTGATTGATATGTGGTATGGATCTATATATGGTATTTCATTGATCTGTGCTGGAACAGCTGGCTATTGTTGGTTGTGGGGTTATATCGGAGTTAGCAGGAAGGTTTTCAATTAATGAACTGATGATTTGACTATTGTTTTTTGGTGTAGCGATTGCTGAAGATTTTTTGCGAATTTAATTTATCAAACGGTTTATGAGTGATGCGGGATAGTTTTTTTGACGGAGATATTGAAGTATGGTGTGCTTTTGTTGATCCATTGTCTGAGTTGTATCAAGTTTGGTAACTCGTTCAATAAAATTCGTTGCTACGTTCATTTTCATCAGCATCGGGTGGAACGAATGGTAGTTTAGTAGTCGTCCGGATGATATCGGCTTTGAATACCATTTTGTTGATATGGTTTGGTTGTTTTGACGGATTACCAAGGTGTCTAAGAACGGTAGTTTGTTATCACTTTCTTCCTCTAAGGTGAACTGTATGTGGGGATTATAGCTGTTGAACTTTTGTAGTGTATTTTGTACTTCTGATTTTGGTAATGCGAGTATGAAATCATCCACATACTTTTTGAGTATACACAGAAAGAAATAATGGAATTTACACGACATGTAAATCAGTATTGGCATGGAATAGACATGGGTTGAATCGAATATTTCATTGAAACCCATTATCGATGCAAAAATAAATTGAATTGCATTGAATTTTAAATGAATAGAACTGTACCTTTCAATTAACGCTTAGTTTTGTGATTGAATTGTATTGAAACGTAAAGAATTGTGAAGTAATTTTATGTTTAATTGCCTGCTCCAAATATGTGCTTGAAAATAGATGTAAATTCACAAAATATTTTTATCTGTGTAGGTGTGTTGAATGTTAGATTCTTTTTAACTGTGTTTATTCAATTTTCTATAACCAACTCAGCTAGAATGGGTGATAAAGGGCTGCCCATTGCTGTGCCGAAGGTCTGTTGATAGTATTTATCGCGAAAACGGAAGTAACTGCTGTTGATACAGAACTCGACGATCTCCAGAAATAAATCAAGGTTGATATTTGTGTGTTTGCTTATTTGGTCCCATTGCATAATAATGTCATGTATAACTAGATCCTTAAGTATGTTAGTAAAAAGCGATATAACATCGAAAGATACCAATACGTAATCAGGTGGGAGGATGATATTGTTAGTGTACTCAACAAATTCGAAGCTATCGGTGATAGTGTAATTGCTGTGTAGGCTTTGTTTGAGAATGTTCGCTATTATTTTTGACAAATTGTACGTAGGTGCCGTTATGTTGGGTACTACGGGACGGAGTGGTAATTCTGGTTTGTGTGCTTTGGGTTGTCCATAGATTGATGGGTACATTGCTGAAGAAGATGTTTAGCCATTTTTTTGTCTATTAGTTTTAGATTTAACAGTCGTGTGACAAACGAATTGCTTTTTGTTTGGTAGACGGCAGTTGGATCCTTGGATAGTACTTTGTAAGTGGAGCTGTTTAACAATTGTAACATTTTTCTGTCATATTCGTCTGCCCGCATAATTACCATCCGTTTGCCCTTGTCTGACTCCACAACGTAATATTTTTGTGTTCATGTATGAACGTTTTTAAACTTTTGGTGGCACTCTCACAGAAATTTACCAGTGGTGTTTTGTAATGGCATTTATTATTGCGAGTTATATAGTTTTGTATTTGGTTTACTATGGCACAACGATTTTTATCTTTAACCTGTGTTGAGGTGATACAGTTGGCATGGTTTTATGTTTTGTGTAGACAAAGCAAATTTTGGTCCTAGACTGAGCAAGACCTCGACATCATCATCGTGGTACATTGAGAGGGGTTGCATTGAGTATTGACCTTTCATTCAATGTTGGTATGACATATTGTTGCTCGATTGACTTTGTTAGCAGTTTTGTAAGCTTTGCATTGGTGGTTTGTTTCTGTGAACGCATTAGTCTGTTGTACGACAGTGCTTGTGTTTGATCGAAACTTTTTATGAGTTGTTCTCCAGTTTGTCTGGGTACTAACTGTTTTATGCGTTGTTGGTTTTGTTTGTAATCCTTGATCTTGTAAAAAGTATGCTTTATTTCGATGTTTAGCAGTCCTTTTTTGAATCGTTCGATCAACGTTTGTAATTGTCGGATGTACGGACTACTATCTTCTAACAGTGGGTGTACGCATTTTAGTGAGTTGATTATGTGTGGTGGAAAAATTCCATTTTCGCGACATTGTATAAGGCAATTCTTTCGCACGATCATTTTACATAACTTGCTATTAAGCAGTACATACTGTTTTAAAAGCTGTGTTGTGGATAGGCCATAGTGTCTTTGTATTTGCATGAAGAAGCTTGGTTGTATATTCGCCATGATGATTTTTGAAAGATGATTAGTCGACCGTACAAATATTTGCATTAATTATGGTTTCGGCTTTAGCGGTCTGTTAAATAAGAACGGCTGTTATATACTGCCCGACGTTTCGACCACTGGTTATGGTCTTTTTCATGGGAAACTGTAAGTTTGTTAGTTATAAAAGATATTTCAAAAATATTAAAAAACTTTGTGTTAACTCACTATCTTATCGTGCCTCGTCTAAAAATCGTATGCCCACGAACGGTTGTTTACATAATAACAAAGCTTCTTTCGTCACTTTTCTAAAACAAAGTTTTACTATTTGTTACCCACAGTAGTACACCTAGTAAGAACTGGTGAGTTAGTTGAATAATCTTAAGCAAACAGGCATTTACGGTTCATTTTTTTAATGCTCGGTTCTACCAATCAATTAGACCGTTTTTTGATGTGTTCAACATGCAGGGTAGTTTAATTGGCAAAACAATTTCCCCGGATTCGAGCCCCGTTTCTGCGGTAGCTTTTCCGCGGTTTTCATTAAATAGTTCTATCCGCATGTCACTTTTTTCAATCTGTTTTCCTCCTTAAATAATGATTAAATTTATGGAAACTTGTTATAATCCACCTAGTAGCGTGATGGAGCCTTTTGTCATTACCACTAATATTAGAATTTGATGCAAGTTCTGATACAATTTTCACGCTCATTTTTCTACCTATGATTTCGAAACCAGAAGTCCGTTCTGGATAAAATTTCACAGAAATCTATGGGGCCATAAGTTTCGTTTGTGTTCAAGTTTTTGAAAATCTATTTATCAATCTAAGCTAAATCGAAGTGAGCTTCCCGAGTTTCAAGCCATATTTTCCAATTAACTGACAAAATTTTTATCTTGGAAGCCAAGGTTTGTTTGTCATTTTCTTTTAAGTGGCATACTAATGCACAACTCCTTGTAACCTCTTCATTTTGTTTGAAGGAAAAAATATATTGAAGTCGTTTCTTTTTTCATTGATAAAAAGGCGAAAAATAAAAGAACTTTAATTTAAGTTTTATTGTTATAAAATAGTAACTTTCGTTGACAACATACGTAATAAATTACGCAGCAGATTCCGAATTGTATTCAAATAAATTTCTCATTAATTTTTTCGAGCTTATGAACTTGACTGATTTTTAATTAATCATGAATCCACATATTTCGTAGGGTCAAAGATGTTTAGTGGTGGCCCATTAAATTTCCAACCTTATATGGTTGATGACGCAAAAACAAACCGTGCCGGAAGGGTTTTTTACACCCCTTCGGTCCAGTTCAGAGTCGGCACAGTTCAGTACACGTACGCTAATATTATTCCACACGTATTCAATACGTGTATAATTTTACTAATCAAAGTAAAACATATTAACAAGTCGAATCCAAACAATTCGAAAGATCTTTGTTAGGGAAGCTCAGTTTACATAATAACAAAGCTTCTTTCGTCACTTTTCTAAAACAAAGTTTTACTATTTGTTACCCACAGTAGTACACCTAGTAAGAACTGGTGAGTTAGTTGAATAATCTTAAGCAAACAGGCATTTACGGTTCATTTTTTTAATGCTCGGTTCTACCAATCAATTAGACCGTTTTTTGATGTGTTCAACATGCAGGGTAGTTTAATTGGCAAAACAATTTCCCCGGATTCGAGCCCCGTTTCTGCGGTAGCTTTTCCGCGGTTTTCATTAAATAGTTCTATCCGCATGTCACTTTTTTCAATCTGTTTTCCTCCTTAAATAATGATTAAATTTATGGAAACTTGTTATAATCCACCTAGTAGCGTGATGGAGCCTTTTGTCATTACCACTAATATTAGAATTTGATGCAAGTTCTGATACAATTTTCACGCTCATTTTTCTACCTATGATTTCGAAACCGGAAGTCCGTTCTGGATAAAATTTCACAGAAATCTATGGGGCCATAAGTTTCGTTTGTGTTCAAGTTTTTGAAAATCTATTTATCAATCTAAGCTAAATCGAAGTGAGCTTCCCGAGTTTCAAGCCATATTTTCCAATTAACTGACAAAATTTTTATCTTGGAAGCCAAGGTTTGTTTGTCATTTTCTTTTAAGTGGCATACTAATGCACAACTCCTTGTAACCTCTTCATTTTGTTTGAAGGAAAAAATATATTGAAGTCGTTTCTTTTTTCATTGATAAAAAGGCGAAAAATAAAAGAACTTTAATTTAAGTTTTATTGTTATAAAATAGTAACTTTCGTTGACAACATACGTAATAAATTACGCAGCAGATTCCGAATTGTATTCAAATAAATTTCTCATTAATTTTTTCGAGCTTATGAACTTGACTGATTTTTAATTAATCATGAATCCACATATTTCGTAGGGTCAAAGATGTTTAGTGGTGGCCCATTAAATTTCCAACCTTATATGGTTGATGACGCAAAAACAAACCGTGCCGGAAGGGTTTTTTACACCCCTTCGGTCCAGTTCAGAGTCGGCACAGTTCAGTACACGTACGCTAATATTATTCCACACGTATTCAATACGTGTATAATTTTACTAATCAAAGTAAAACATATTAACAAGTCGAATCCAAACAATTCGAAAGATCTTTGTTAGGGAAGCTCAGTTTTCAACCATTGGATTTAAACCCATTGAACCAATGCTTAGAGCAGAAACTGCACAATGGGGTTACCGTTACCCGTAACTGAGGTCTTCTTAACGTGAAGATATGGATCGCACAAAAAAGCACGCAAAAAATAACTGCGCATCTTCGTTAATCCGCGAAAAAAAAATCGCAAATTATCGGAAATCAGTGTAAAAAATAAACCGCGCTACTTCGGAAACTCGCGTAAAAAAATCGCGTCACTTTGGAAATCCTCGTAAAAAAACCGCGTAACTTCGGAAACCCGCGTAAAAAAAATCGCGTAACTTCGGAAATCCGCGTAAAAAAACCACGTAACTTAAGAAATCCGCGTAAAAAAAGCCGCGTAAAAAGAAACCGCATAAAAAACCGCGTAAAAAGATACCCCAGTGTATTCCGATTTGTTGATCTGGTTGGTTGATGACCGGACTCATTTACGGATTGTTAAGTATGGTCAGCTTAAATAGGCTCAAATGAGTCACTGTAATGTTTCGAAATTTATGCCGCGAAATGCGAAAATTTACCAGTGTGAGATTACCATACAAACTGAAAAATTGAATTTTCTCAAACTTTTAGCAACAATGAGGATAACTCTTAACGCTTGCTTGCCTTTCTCGTACCCGCAACAACGGTTTTGAAAATTTAGCTCTAGATTACTGGTTCAGAAATTGAAACTATGACTCTGGAACTGACTTCTAATACTGGATTCTGAAACTAAATTTAGGATACCTGATCTTGAATCTTAAGTCTTGAATTCAGTTCTATAATTTAATTCTAAATTCAGTTTCAAAATTCATTTCCAGAAATTACAAACTACAATATGCAGTTCTTTTATTTAGTTCGGTACTCAAGCTTACTCAGTCCGAAAAAAATTCATGACTTGAATTCGAATGAAATAAAAAAACAAACTATCGATAGCAACAGCGCGACTTGAGCCGAAAAACATTAGATCATAAAACACACATACACACTTAAAAAAAACCTGTGATTTTACATCTTATTAGATGCACATAAATGGAGCGTCGCAGTTCACGCAAATTTACGTCGAAGAACATTTGATATTGTGTTTAAAACTCCATGACATGAAATTCATTGAAATAAAAAAAAAATACTGATAGCAAGCGACGCGACTTGAACCGAGAATCATTGGAACGCAAGTACGTCTGTTAATCGACTAAGCCACAGAAGCATGTATCTGCTTGGTTGATAAAAGGTGCATTTAAATTCATACAGTCGCACCTGCTAGCAGAACGCAAGTTGCAGTCAGAACCAGTAAAATTCAAGCTCATCTAACATTAAGTCATTACAAATAAAATTTTCCGTCATTTGACAAATTAGGTCTTTATGAATCACATCGTATGAGGGATTAAGTCACCTGTAAAATTCAATTTTTTTTTGGAGTCACACTTAGAAATAGTTACATCTTAATAGATGCACATAAAAGGAGCGTCGCGATTCACTTACATTCACAATTCAAAGCATGTAAATATAAGTCATACCATTAACTTCACAGCAAAATTAATTTTTACATGTTAGGAGATGTAATATTTGGTCATCACCGAAGAAATTACGGTATGCTTGAATTTACGTCAAGCGTAAATTTTTTTTTTTTTTAAGTGTAGGTATAGAGCGAGAAAATTAGTGTTTGATGGGCAGAAAAGATGTTTGGATGTATGGTACCGGTCGGGTGATGTAGACCATGTACGATGTACCTTCTACCATGTCTAACTGCGTTTTAGAGCTGTGTCTATAACATGGTTCAGAGTGGCGAAATGGTAGCGCGTATGCACGGAATGCACAAGAGCGCTGCTTCGACTCCTGTCTCTGAGCGTATCTTTTTCCAATAAATCATCTTTTCTGTTAAGTTTTTATTTCATTTGGCTTCTTCAATATATGTTTCCACTCAGTCATTGCAAAACTAAGTTTTGTACAGCTGAACTACCGAATATTCTCATTTGACTCATATACCAGCAATATTCTCATTTTACTGACATTTTTACAACAGTACCTCAAGGTACCGCTGTGATGAAACGTTATTATTAATGAACAAAAAATCACATACCAAGAATTGAACACCTAAGATTGGTAAACTAATTTAAGTGTGTATGTCATCCGGATCTCCGGGCCTTGGCCGATATCCACAGTGATTGCATAACCTTTCCATATGAGAAAGGCAATAACCTTTCCAGTGTTCGGGAACTTTTAGTGGTAGCCTTTGCAAATGTTCGACTTCAAGCACTGTTGGTATTTACCATGCAACAATTAAAGACAGCGGCTAATATTGGAAGATTCCAACTGACTTTACTCGTTAATTATAACTGTCAAGCCGCAAAGGAATGGCAGTAATTGATCTTTTCATTTGAACTTAAGTATGTTTATTTCTAAAGCAAGCTGATATATGGCTTTCGAGTTTTGGTTTGCACCTGTTTTATTTTTTTCGTAAAAAAAGTAACAATGTATTGTGATAAGAATCAGATTCGGTTTGTGATGTTACACCAGGACCTTCGCTTTATTCATCTAAATTCTTTCCGGTATCAAGATCTCCAAATCGGTTTCTCCCGAAATAAATAAAAACCTAGCTATGTTTATCCAGTATTCTGGTTAGGTACGCCCCAGCATCGCATTACACCCGAGTTCCCATTCTCATTGTTCGTCTAAGTGATTAATGGTTTTCTGATGGATGATTTCTCCATCGTTATCCAAACGGTGTTCCTCTTCAGCACACCATTAACACCGCATTTTCAGCTTAACTACGTCCACACCTTTCTGCAAGAACAACTTGCTGCATTCATAGCGGAATTCATTCCAATCGTAATGGGCACAAGGACTTGCTGGAGCTGGAACCGAAAAGTTTTACCGGGGAAATAAATTCTAACTTTCCATAATTCCCGAACCCCCACCCCCTCATCAATAGAAAACCGGTCGATAGTAGGTAAATTGAAAAAAAAAATTAAAATAAATCCACCAATCGGGTTCAGTTGTGAAACTTACTTGCACGTGCCTCCGTTCTCACAGATGTGAGAGTCCTTGCAGAGCGGCCCGTAGCCGCAATCGATGCCACTGAAGCCGGGATAGCAGTCGCAATAGTAGGACCTGGAAGGAAGAATGGAAAGCAAAGAACATGAAATAGAGTACAATTAATTGGTTCCGTATTTTGCCTGCCAATAGGATTTATATGTGTGCATCTTGGGTTACAAAGGGGGTGGCTGCCCTCCCATGCTGTACGGGAAATATATAATCAATCTCTGCCGGTAAGGATTCCTGGCGGAGAAAACGGTTGCCATTAGGATAAATTAAAATGCATATTTCTTCCCGATAATGGAACCGATCTTCGTACCTCTTCGAAGGTACGCAGCATCCCGACTTACAACTAAGGAGACTTAACTGTAGGGCAGCATCTGTGATCGGATTAGTAGGGCCTTGAAATTTGAACATGATCAATATTTGCCATGAATATTTAAGGTGCCCATCATCTTCGTTATCGTTCCGAAGATGTAATCCATCCCACTTGCCGTAAGAGGCTCATGTTTACGATGAACCCGGAGGCATGGCACAAGGCGAGTTATTACTTAGAATATTATTATTAAAATTAGGTGCTCCTTGTGCCGGCCTACTCTCTTGCTTGCTTGTTGGTTTTCGGTGCTTCCGGGTACATTGTGCTATCGCTGCGGGAATGCTCGATTACAAGTTCGTGTGCTACAGCATTTCCCTGTGTCCGTCCGTCCACTTGCCGATCCACGGAAATTGTGCGAGCCAAAATCGGTCGGATCTATTTTTATTAAGTTTCGGGTACAAATTTATTACACCTTTTAGCCACACGACTACATTTGGCTAGAACATTCCCCCCGCTCATGAATACTTCTTATTCATGTTTCGGATGAAAAGAAAAGAACGAAAACAAAGGACGAGATGATTGACGAAAGTATTGCGGAAAACTTTTCTGAACATTTTTCATATTCGTCTGTTCCTTCTGTTTTTTTTTTACCGGAGCAAAGTTCGTCGATTGCGCGCAAAGTAGGTAGCAGAAATGGCGGGTCCTTTTTTGAAACAATGTTTCAAGACATGAAGGATTCAGTCGAGCAGGAATGGAATTTATCGAGCTTGTGGTTTGTGGAAAATTTGGTGCTAACCTTAATTTGCGTCGGGAAAAGAGTTTGAAAGTTAATTGGATATTTCGTCGGATGAGAATGGATCGCATCCAAGCAAGCGTGGATGTTTCGTTCACGCTAGCCCGGAAATGGAGGCGCCGGGTTGTATCGTGAACTGCGAGGAATCAGAATACCGCGGAAATAGGGCTATTGTACCTTTAGTCATCTCATTAGTAGGGTCACCATGTTATTTTACTGATAGCTTGACTTACAACCCATGAATTGTGAAAAATTCGAATGCAATACCTTTGCTTCGGCTCTAAAACGCAATACCGCAGGAAAAGTAGCTCGAAAATTGATGAATGCTTCGACAACAGATCTAACTCTTGCTAATAGTTTTTTTCGGGTGCCGGGCTTGTTTGAAACGGGAAATAACATCGATAGTTTTGAAAGTGTGTGCCGATAGGGTAACTGTTCCTTTCATCCTGAAAATCGAGATACCACACTGTCTATTTTGTAAATTTATCTGTAGCTATATATATAGTGATTGGGTGAGTGCGGTATTTAAGGGCTGAGGACAGTACCGTAAAGTGGTAGGTTTTTTGCTATTTTCCCGTTTCAAATTAAATTTTCTTGGAAACGGAATATAGAAAAAACCCACCCGACAATGTCTTCGAAATTTAGTTGAGAATATTCTGTGAAATTTTCAGAATGATTCATTCACGACCGCTTACGTGTTGTATTTTTTTCTGACTGAAGAACTGCTGAAAATTGGAACGCTCGGAAATGCATGCCGCTACTTGTTCATAGAATATCTCGGCTTTGAAGGCTTGTATCATAAATCTACCGTGACAAAGTCTAGATAATTTAGTTTAGATGCGATTAGTGCATAAAAACATATATGTTATCGCGATAATAATAAAGTCTTCTATTTTTCTGTGAAACAAAGTCAGTTTCAATGCATCCACCATTTTTTTTCGCTTTGGTTTCCTGATAGCATTCTGAAAAATGAGAGAGAAATAAAATTTACTCGACAAGGCTGCCAAACACACAGACATGTAATCTTTTTGAAAGTTGAATATTTTTTCATTGTTCATTGAAATCCATGTAAAGTCCAACCCATACGATAGATTAATGTGATAAAACTTCTCATCAAAATAATAAAATGTATGCTACTAATCAGCATTCAGCGGACTTTATAGGACGGAAGAGGAAGTCTTGTCCAACCTAATTTACGAAGTGCAAATAATAAAACTTGTTTTTGAACTGATTCTATTCGATCTTCCTGTGTGGTTTAGTAAGGTGACCAAACTAAGGTACAGTATTCT
Source organism: Malaya genurostris (assembly GCF_030247185.1). Classification (NCBI taxonomy): domain Eukaryota; kingdom Metazoa; phylum Arthropoda; class Insecta; order Diptera; family Culicidae; genus Malaya; species Malaya genurostris. Next base: position 260,630,277 of record NC_080571.1, read on the forward strand.
AGTACTAACCGAACATAGGTTATGTAGCATTTTAGAATCTAGTATTATTCCTAAGTCCCAAATTCTTTCGCATTTTTTAACTGTTTGACGTCCAAGAGTGAGAAACAAGTCTGGTGTATTTCGTTTTTTACTGAATGTTATTTTACTGCATTTTTTCTCATTTAGTTGAAGAAGACTTTTGTTACACCATGTATAAAAAGAACGAATTTCTTTTTGGTAGACCTTGGCATCCTCACTTTTCTCTATTTCTAAAATAAGTTTTATGTCGTCTGCATATATTAGAATTTTTATTTTTTTTAAGACAAAGGAAATGATGTTAATAAACAAGATAAATAAATGAGGTGCTAAATAAGATCCCTAGGGGAACCCGTAACTGACATGAATGGGGCTCGAATTTTTACCCTTAAATTTCGCAATTTTTTACCCTTAATTTTCACGATTTTTACCCTCAATTTTCACGATTTGTTCGATAAGATTCCAACCATTTAAGAGACCTGGTAAGATTCCCAATTTTTGTAATTTGAACACAAGCATGGATATGTCAACACGATCGAATGCTTGGCTGAAATCTGTGATTTACCTTGTCCATAGCGTTCAGAGTATAGTGGACGAATTCAAGTAAATTAGAAGTAGTGGAACGACCTTTGAAAAATCCACGTTGCATGTGAGTAATTCTATTTTTTATTTGACTAAACAATTTGTCATTAACTATCGCTTCAAAGAGCTTCGGAATGCAAGAAAGAATGGCAATCCTCCGATAGTTGCATATGTCTGTTTTTTCCCATTTTGGAAATTGATATAAGGAAAGAGTTTTTCCACGTATCTAGAAAAACTCCAAACTATAGGAGCTGGGGTCCACTAGGAGATTGATAGTACCTATTAGCTCTCTCCGGACAGTACCAGCCTAGATGCCGTGTGGAATCCGGCGGAAAAAAATGAACCAAGAATAGATCCACTGGGTTTCTGCTTCCATGTCGTAAAAGGCGACAATTGCAGGAGTTTCTTTTCCCTTTTAGTTATCAGATATTTTCAATGTTTCACTTCTGATTACTCTATTTTACTAAATTATCTCTTCATTCAACCTATCAATTTCCGTCTAACTTCGAAAAAATGTTTTATTTGGAATGTTTTCTTCTTCCATGTTATTGATTGTCTGTCAGGATTATAAATTGAATGATAAATGAATAAATAATCTACAACTATTGCGCAAATCCGTTGATATTACAAAGTTAATAACAGAGATAACATATATCGATATATTGAACACGTAGTAAAAAACACTTGATATTAATATATCAAACAATAAATTAATATTTTTCTCGGTAGCCGGCTGCCCAGATCAACCAATATAACCAATTAACAATTTTAATGAGTAATTAAAATAATAAAGCGGAAATAATAAAGATTAATAAATAATAAATAAAGACGCGCGTGAAATCTGTTGACCTTTATTTGGTGATTTAAAATGATTTTATAACAACTGTTTAGAATATGTCAATGCAATGAATCAACTATTTTGTCTAAATCCTATTCTCGCGTTTATTTTGTATCACATAATTTAATTTATGAAAAATAGGGAAGTTTTTATTCTTTACGCGATAGTATTGCATCTTGAGCATCTTGAAACCGGAACATACTAAGTCGCGCGCGAATAATACCAATACTGAAGTTTTTATTAACAATTATCCTTCTTCCGTGACACTTGTGGAGTGCGCAGTAGTATATACCGCCTCTAGTAACAACAAGTGTTGGACTAACATCCCTTCCCATTCCTTAGATGATCTACGTTCGGGCCTGGCCGACGCCGGTACTGATCAATGAATTCTGGGATTACCAGAAGATGTACATTGAAGGATGATTTACCAGTCCCAGGTCGAAACATCTAGAAGCTCCCTGTACAATTTCAGCTAATCCCGATCAGTAACGGAGTAGCAACCAGGGGTGGTCGCTCAAGCTCAAGCTCAAGCTTTAGAAAAACTCCAAACTGAAGCGAATTATTAAAAACTACAAGGATCAGCCCCATGGGGTTGTTTGAGCCGTTGATGTGGAACAAGGCAACCAAAATTTCCAATGATTGACATTTTCAATTAATCGTCACACTTTTGAATCCGCAAATGCACAAGAGTCTGCTTAGATTGATCCTTATTTGGAATCAACACCGAACACGCGAACCCAGAACATAGACTCTATTTATCGTGATTTGTATTTGTTTCGTAGCCGACGAAATTGCATCAATAGCCCAAATGTATACAATTAAATGTTTGTACATGCTTGCGATACGGATATCGATATTTAAGCTTCTCTTCACCAAGCTTGTGTTCAAGATTTGTATGCAAGCAGTTATTTTAATAGCGTTTCTCTACCATTACTACCATTTTGCGATTTCGGTTGAAGCGATAAAATATTTCTCATTATCAATCGAGTTCATCTTATATAAATTAGAAATTAGTCTTATGCACTCAAAATTTACCCTGGGGTAGTTTTCAATTTCTCAGGCGAAACAACATAACATGGGATTTCATCCAATCTTGCACGACACAAGATCAGAGCATACCAATAAAAGCTTCAAATCGTTTATGGCACTTTTTGTCTTGCTGTGTAGCAACAACCTACCTCTAGGAAGCTACGCATAAGACTGAAACGTTAGATATAATTTCGCTTCTATTTGTAGATTCGCGTGCTTCCAACAGCTTTGCTTTTGCTTTGATTGACCAATCAGAGCGCTGCTTTTCCTTTGATATATCGCTTACTCCTTCAAAACCGTCGACTATGGCAGGGAAATCCGGTATGCCGGAGATTATTTGCAGTCAAAATAGGACACTGCTAGCGATTAATCAACATTTCAATGATATAAAATTAAAAATACATCGTTATGAACATTCAAATCAATACGTAGAAATATTTCCAATCAAATGGTGACATAATATTAATAATTGATACAAAATTGACTGAGCTGTAATTGTTCAAAACCTGACCACATTTCTACGAGTATTTTTCTTGAGTTTCTAGTTTGCACCGCTATATAGAAAACAAAAATGTGTTCCACATTAAAAGTCAGAACAAAAGGGTTGCAAGATCTAATGCTAATTTTTCCATAAATGAAGACTGTCCCAGAAAGTATGGACGCAACTAAAAACCGCTTCCATTTAGCAATGGTTCAGAATCTGTCAATTTTTATGGCTGCGTCCTGTTGTTACACTCTTCTCTAACCACTTGTGCAGTTGTTTATTCGTTTTCATTAGTTTGTTTCGAATTGCGTGGACTTTCAGCAGAACAACGTCGAAAAATTGTGTTCAAATGGTGCACAGAACGCGGACTGTCACTGAGAAAGATAGCAAAAATGGAACGAGTAAGTGAAAAAGCCGTGCGAAATGCAATCAGGAAGTTCGGTGAGGATAACACCTTTGAGGATAAACCGAAAACGGGTCGAAAAAAAAGTCCTGCCAACCCTCAGTTGGATAAACGTATACTGAAGGCGTTCGAGCAAAAGAAGGAGGTTTCAGTTCGGGATGAGGCCAAAAAAGTGGCCACTTTGAAGTTAAATGTTCTTCGTGCTAAAGAACGTTTGAATCTTCGAATTTATAAGAAGCAGAAACAACCAAAACGTAGTCCGAAACAAGAAGCATCGATCAGGCTGAGGGTTCGAAAGCTGTACAATACGATTCTTGCTGGAAATTTGAACTGCATAATCATGGACGACGAAACCTACGTGAAACTCGATTACAAATCCTTTACGGGACCACCATATTATACGGTGCGAGAAGGGTAAGTGTTAAACCAGTCCGAGACATCGATTGAAGTCGAAAAATTTGGTAGAAAGCAATTTGTAGCTGCGGTAAGATTTCGAAACCCTTCATCACCACTTCTTCAATGAACAGCGAAATATACATCACGGAATGTTTACAAAAACGACTTCTACCCATGATTCGAAGCCACAAGGTTCCTGTTGTCTTCTGGCGAGATCTTGCTTCTTGCCACTACTCGAAATCAACGGTAGAATGGTATACTACCAAAAATGTCACTTTCGTCCCAAAAGACATGAATCCACCAAATTGCCTACAACTACGATCAACTGAGGAGTTTTGGGCATTAACGAAGGCACATCTTGGGTAACATGTGTCGGCAGCCGAAACCATTCAAAAGTTAGAAAAAGATTGGAAAAAAGTGTCAAAACTTGTCGCCAAGAAATCTGTACGGAATTTAATGAGGAACGTTCGCAAGAAGGTGCGCCAGCTAGTCTACAATGGCTAAGTAGCAAATGTTGAGAATAATATCCTGTTGTTGTACTTTAATAATATCAGTATATCGAATAAAATTTGAATATCTAACACTTGTGAATTATTTACAGCGAAATAAAAGTGTGTCCATACTTTCTGGGACAGTCTTTATGGGTGGAATCCCATCAGGTCCGGCACTTTTAGAGACATCCAGCATTTCGATCTGATTCACATTAATATCTTCAGTAAACTCTGGAAAGAAATTAAAATATTCACGATCACGGTCGTCTTCAGAAAATTTCGTGTAGATTTGTTGAAAAAAATAGCAAAAAGATTACAAATTTCTTGTGAGTTATTACCAATGTTTTCCTGTAGTTATATTCTTGACGGAAAGTTTTCTGATTTCAATTTGTTTTTAATATAACTAAAGAATCTTTTTGGGCATGACTTTTTTTCCTGTTCAGTTTATGAGTTATACTCTTTGAATGCAGTATCAATTGCTAAACTTGGTCCCTTTTGTACTTTAGTATGGACACGAGCTTTCGATTTCTTAGGTTTCTAATATGCTCGTTATGCCAAACAGGATACTTTGAATTATTTCGTCGTCTAATTGTGTGTATGTGTGTGTGTGACAAATATTGTTCCTCACTATTCTCGGAGATGGCTGAACCGATTTTCACAAACTGGGATTCAAATGAAAGATCTACTGATCTCATACAACGTGCTCGGCGAGATCAGAAAATGTCTGCTAACCCGATACACCTGATTATTTATGTGAAATAGATATTTTTAAACTAATAACCCTGTATCTCCGAAACCAGAAGTTAGATCTGACTGAAAAACAAGATGTTTTATAGAATCTTAAAACTTTTCATTTGAACATTAGATGATTCATAAATTTCATTTTAATCTTAGATCGGTTCAGCCACCTACGAGAAAAATGAGTTACACAGTTTTATTTCGTTTCACATATCATCCTGTAGTTCCGGAACCAGAGGTCGGAACCAAACATAATTAAGCAACCTTGTTTGGAAGTATACCAATTCTCATATGAATTTGAGTTTGTAGAAAACGGTTGAGTCATCTCCAAAAAAAAAAAATTAAGTGCAATTATTTGTATCACACTCATTTGCTGATCACGACGAACTGATTCGAATGGTATATGGCTGATATGTTCTTCCAGCATTTATTGTAAGTAGTTTAAATCAATTTAATTATGGAATTGCTTTCAACTCCAAAATTCTGCCATCATCTGGTTCACTGGCATATTCGAACGATTATGTTGCCAAAAACGAACCGTGCTGAAATCGGTCCGAGGCAAAATATCATGCTATACACAGTCTTTTGGGTAATTAGAAACAAATGTATGTATAAAAAATCGTGTTTTATGTTGCTCCCAAGCATTTCTTTGCCAGATAGCGCTCAAAACATTTACTGCTGGAATAGGGGAGAAGTCGCTTACACAAAAATTTTGATATCTCCGTTAAAAATGGACTGATTTTAACAATCTAAAGCTTGTTGGATAGGTATTACCGTGCGGAATCTAAGTTTGAAAATATGTTCTGTTTTCTAGGTCAATTGTGAGAGATACTGTCAAAAAACTGAAAATTTGGACAAAAAACTTCGTATAACTCAAGAAGTAAACGATCTCAAAACCATTCAATAGCGTTCAGGGTGACGGAGAGACCTTTCATTTGCGACTAGTTTGATTAAAATCGGTGCAGCCATCTCTGAGATCTCGACCTCTTAGTTGACAACACACACACACTTGCTCAGTTCATCGAGCTGAATCGATTTGTATGACATTCAGCCCTCCGGGCCTCGGAAAATTTTTCTAAAGTTTGAGCGAATTCTATACCTATTTTATGTATTTATAAAAATAGGTAAAACATCTAAGTGGAACTCGATGGAACTTTTTAGGCCTTTTCAAAGTTAGTTTTAGTTATTGGATTATGGCAATCCCCTTAAAACTAGTTCTCTAATCATAAATTGTTTCGAGTTATTTTTTATGCATACATTGTTTGGAATAATTTTAGAAAATATAAAAGCCCATAATTTTGTAGAAGGTAATGCAAGTAAGTTATACATCATTTTACCTTTTTTAACCTTGTGCCGAAGCGAAATATGCAACATAATGCAGCAAACTTCTGCAATACTTATAGGAAAAAATATTCCTAATCCAATTTATTTTCCAATGAGAATATTTTGAGTACTATTCGAGTGACTCATTTTTCCTATGGCCATGCTGAAACCATGAATGGTTACGGAACGGAGGGCATCACGCGTCTGCTATTTCTGTAACTCACTTTTGCAGTGAGCGTCGCACAATCAACATCTCGTTTCAAAAATCGTATTGCTTCGCGATAACTCAATTTATTTACACGTTTAAACATGGAATCTCTTGGTAAAGGTTTGTACTTTTACAATACTTTATCATATTTTGTTTAGAAAATATTTTTCCATTTTTTAAATATGTGTTGAACTTTTGATAATTTTTCGGATTTTCATTAATTAAACCTAGCTTTGGCCCTAACCTAAAAAAAATTGCATCGAGTTCCACTTAGATTTTATCTTATATTGTTAATTGTCAAAAAGTAAACATAACAAAAATTGCAACAATTTGCTTAAGTTGCGCGTGCGGATAGAAAAATGATATATAATATGCGGGTGGATAGAAATGATTATATATCATGATTGATTAGGGTGTGAAAAGTATTGGGATAAGTTACTCATTCAAATGCTATCTAAAACTTTGTAGTAGATACTTAAAACAAGATAAGAAAAAAAAATTTTTGGTGAAAAAAAAATTATTTTATTGGTGAAATTAAGGTGTAACTTTCAAAAAAATCGTTATATAATCTTGTAAAACTTCTTCGAAGACACATTAGCTCTTAAAAATCAGTGAAAGTCAGTATAGAATTTTGACCGTCTTTTTCCAGTGGACCACAGTGCGACGATGCGAAATTGAGCATAATTATTATTAACTTGACATAACTGTTTTCAAATGGAAAAGGTTATGTTACTTTTGTACCCAAATAAAGTTTCTTATTTTTTAGCTTGAAAATAAAATTCCTGTGCAGTGATATATTTATTATATTTATATTTTATATTTATATTTTATATTTAGGAATATGAGAAAGGCATAATTATAGCACTAGGTGGGTTAAAACAGGTTTTTTAGATACCGAATATGTGAAATAAACGCTGAGACATGCTTTTGTGAACTACTCGAGTAAATTGGTATCAAAAGTGAGCCCAAATTAATGTTAGTTTCGTAACCGGGAATTGGGAACCATTATAGCTCAAATTGGTTATTTTGGTTAGCAAAATAACTAAGTGTGTGAAAACCGTTTCTGATAAATTGAAGTAATTTTCCGCCTTTAAGAACACGATCACTTTTCCGGTACTTCCGGAACTGCGAAACGACAATCCGCTACAACCAAAATAAATGTATTCCATCATCAACTAGCAAGAGGCCACGTAGAGTAGTAGTTAGGGAAGAGTGAAAAATTTCGAACCATTATCTGATATCGATCTATACGAAACATCTGCCATTGGATCATTGCTGCTTCATCTCATAACGACCTGCTCCGCATATGAGTAGAAATTCATATTATGAAATTCCTACTGTTTGCGCACATTAACGTTTGTGGTTTGTCGGAATTATATGCACGAGGAAAATCTGATTCGCGGTGCAACATGAACACACAAATATTTGTACTTAACTCAAATGATTTATTCTGTTCAGTATTATTACAACTGGAATGATGACAATTACTAGGAATTGTCTATCTTGACTAACGTTCACATTTTAACTAGCTGTAGTACTGAGTTGACTGACTCTAGATTCTAGACCGTCGACTGACTAGTTTACTTTCTGAAGAAGAACACACTTGAGGCTTCTGATGGTTCAGTTTATATAGGTTGCCTACATTTTTATATGAACACAATTTAACTGTACAGGAAGTGACCGGCATCTGTAATACCTAACTTAGTATGTGTAGAACGCAATAATGAAAGCTACCCTTAGTTCCGTAACGTTAGCTGCCTGTCGTTATCTCTAAGTCTGTCTGTCATTATTACTAATCGGTTTCTGTTATGTGTACAGTAAAGCTTACTTAAACTGTCTTCTGAGACTTAACCTACTTTGGCGTAAACACCTACTTCAGAGAGAAGAACATAAACCGTATCTGTCACTTAGGAAGGTTTTTCAGAAATATATGTACCGATATGAAAATATAAAATGACAATATCAATTTCAAGAGACTGTTGCCATACTTCATAAAATTGCCAGTGCTTCAGAATTATATAAACATCTATGATGAGGCCATGTCGGCACTAGAACGAAAATTTTAAACAATGAAAATTAGGGAGGTGGAAAGTTTTTGGGTCTGAATTGCTGGGAAATTTAGCGTGACGTTATTTGTTCATGACGCCAAATAAGCCAGCACTTACAATTGACGATAATTGAAAAATCTGAATTGTGAGAAACGAATCTTACAACTCTGATAATAGAGGGGTTTGATAAAAGTATCGATGAAAGGTCGACGAAACTGAATCTTCTTCTCCTTGCACCATCGATTAGTGCACAAAAGAAGTTCTCCTGGTTTGCTCTGAAGTGTATGATATCACTATCGCTATTAATTATATTCAAACTCGAGACATAAAGAGCTTGACGCCTGCACTGTTTTGAACATGCTTGACGTATCGATAATTGGACATAAACCTTGCTCCAGGTCGAGAACACCTCCTGCCTTTGTAGTGAATGTATTTCACACCAGGGTCCAGTATTTTGCATAAATAACTAGTCATATGAAATGTATTGGAGTTTTCTGCTCAGCATATGCGTCAAATGATGAGTGAAAATATAATGAAACAATTTGGACGTGCTTCTCGTATCAAGATCATCTTCATAATTTAATGCACTGGTAGTCATAAAGGAAAGTGCACCTTCCAATCCAGTTGATTTATTAGTGCCCTGCGTCCAGTGTGCCACCACCTTGGGGCCAGGAATGGGGCAGATAACGTCACATCAAGGGCACTCTTGAGGGAACATTTAAAATGTCACTGCAATTTATTGCCCTAGGTTGCGTTGCTGCCGGATAAAGCGTCACTAAGGCCAACTACGGTTCGGATTATATTTTAGTAGTGTCCAAACAAGAGCAGAAGAAAAAAAACTACCCATCATGATTTGTGACAATTTAACTGCTCAAACAATGGCTTTGTGTGGTTTGCATTATGCTCCTTCGGTGGAAAGTTCTGGGCTCAGAGGAGATACTGTTGAACGGAAGACGGAAGCTTTCAATCGAGTGACTTATTTTGTTGCGCATTCGTGGTAAACGAGGGATAGACAGTCAGCAGAGTCCCAGAGGGATTCGAATCACAGATGGAATTCCATTTTTATGTTGCGAATAGCGACAAGCGAAACTGTTCTGCCGTCAGATAGTAAACAATTTGAGTTATCAGTGCGAATAAATCAAAAGCCTAATTGAATTTTATAATTGTTTTGCATGTCTATATAGGAACAACATAGAATTAATGGCAAACCCGAATTTCGATCGAAGCTGAATACCGTTCAGATTGTCGAGATACGAAAACACCGGAACGTGTGTGTGTTCCAAGAAACAATTTTTGTTACGGAAGCTTATTTCTGACTAGTTTGCTACAAGAAATTTGAGCGCAGTTTTGATTAGTGATTAACAACCAATTGGAGATCAGTTAAAAATAAGTTGTAGTTACGTTGCAATTCCACGCTGAAAGTAAACTAGTAAAAACCTAGTCACCAGCTCGTGTTTGCATCTCATCCGAAACACAACAATAGCGTATTTGAAATGAACAAATCAGCGATCATTACATCAAATTCTTTCCATCGAACTGTGGCGGAATTTTTCTCCGGTATCAAGAATGGCGTACGAATGTTTTGTATGCGACTACGTAATACAAGCTTATCCAGCTTACGTCATTTGTGTTCATGGCGGGAGGAATCCTGGTAAAACGTTGGTTACTTGCGAGAATCAGCTGATTACATTTCAGTTAAGTGAATAACCTGCACACTACGTTAAACCATGCATGAAAAAACACCTGTTTTAATCCACCTAGTGGTGTAATGATGCTTTACTTATATTACTCATAACATCACAAATATTACCGAGGAATTCGCAAAAACAACTGTTCATTGAATAGCAATAGGAAAGTTTGTTCGGACCTAACCTAATAAAAATTACAAATTCTTTTTACCCTGTAGTTCCGGAACCGAAAGTAGTATTCAAAACAATGTAGGAATTTCGTTTGAAACTGTAATATTTTTCTTTTGAATCTATGAGTTTGTGAAAATCGATTTGAATCTTGAAGGAAAGTGAGTGAGATCCTTTTTGCAGTTTATGATCATTACTTCCAATACTTTCGAAATTGGATACAGATGACCGGAATAGCCGAAGTTGGTTCGTTCGCCAGCTACAAATTGGAACAGTTTGAAGCTTAGTTAAACCTAGACTTACTATCTCATGCTCTATTTCGATTAAACCAATTAAACGATATCTAACGAAAGAAGCGAACCTGCGTTTCTGTTACTTTTGCATATATAAGTCAAGCTAAACAGCATGAATCAGCAGCTTAAACCATCCCGCATACGCATGGCTGCCAGATGGCTGACTAAACGCTGCAAGCTGGAAAAATATGGCTAGCAGACAGTCTGGTGACCGACTGCCTCACCGCTGCCAGATATACAACTCAAACGATAACACCGTATCCACCAGGATCACATTGTAATCTTTGACATTTTCAGAGAAGGTGAGAAGGTGAAAATGCTCGGCTTACTTAGATACAGGCGACTTTGTTTTGACAAATTGGATTTGACAACCGTTACTGAATCAATTTTGGTAGCCGTCTGGTGGCCATGGCTGCCCAGGTAGCCAAAACGCTATGCGGGATATAATAAGATTACTATTATTATTATTATTATTGTAATTGACATCACTACACAGTGACGTACCGAGGAAAATTGGCGCTAGAGGCAAAATAAGATTTGTCGCTCCTATCGTTGATTTAGTGAGCAAAAAAACTGAACTCCATTTCCGAAAAGATGCCCCTTGAGCGAGGAAAAAAGGTCCCAAGGATTGTTTTACCACACCCCTAAAAACGTTGCGCCCAGGGCGAGTGCCTCCTTCGCTCCCCTCCTAGATACGCCACTGTCACTACATTACCGACACTGCATTACTGCACTACTGACTGTGAAAGTTGCATTTACATCGCAAAGCTTGGTAAAACGAGATGTTTATTTTTTCAAATAAATTTCAATTCATTGACACTCTTTTATTCTTTCGGTTGCATTTGTCATAAGAACGCTAAGATTTTTATCAACCGCAGCACGGTCTATTACCAAAATTAAACACCATATAGCCTATAGCGAACTATAACTCTGATTGGACATTGAAAACTCTATTATCACACGGCAATTATTCAGTGCGCTGATTATGATTCGTGTGACTTGTGACGCAACTATACGTATTTGGGTTTTTGGTTCTCCATACATGGTTGAATCTGTGTATGGGAAGCTGAAATTGAAGCATGTTCCATCATGTTTCACCCAATGTGGTAAGAAATTAAAGTCAGAGGGGTTCCGGGAGTGAATGAATCTTTGTTGTTGTGACCTTCCGCTTTCTCGAGGGAGAGGTGTTCTAATTGCCATCTAGCGAGATCTGAGGAGCAGATGATCCGCTCGCATCGACAATCATTTTGTCATCGTCGTTGTTGATATTTTTGTTGTTACTGCAGCTTTCATTAGTGCTGAAGTTGACTCAAGTATTGTTGGAATCGATGTTAGTGGTTACTTGTTTGCTTTGGTTCACTATGCCTGTATTTGTTATTTTGAAGGATAAGGACTGTTGTTCGATAGTTGCATTGTTACGTAGGTTGTTACTCATGTATTTAGCCTTGACAACACTAAGTGTTGACCGGTGTATTTGACATTTCCATAATAAAGCTCAACATTTAACCATCTTTCAGAACATTTTCTCATTTGAGCGCTATTTGTTTTGTTTACCTCAGCAAAAAATGGAATTGAATCGTAAACATTTTCGTGCAATGATTTATCAAGACATGAGTGCTTCAGTCAACTTAGTACGACTTTTGGCAGTGTAGCACCACCCTATGCGACGGTAAAAACTAGTATAACGAACTCAATCGTGAACGAAATTCGCTTGCCGATGAATTCGAAGAAGGTCGTCCAAAATCATTTGTTTTGCCAGAAAACATCGATGCTGTGAAAAATCTAATAATGGAAGATCGCCGTGTGACGTCCCGTGAAATGGAGGTAGCCTTGGGCATTAGTGTGAAAATCACTCAAAAAAAAAAGACTCGTGTCGATTGATGCAAAGAAATGCTGAAAAAATTCAATTTTTATGCTTCAAATTTGGTGCATGACATCTAAAAAGCAGTCGACTGTATGGGTGTTCCAAGAAGAACCAAATGCAACATAAGAATCGTCCGCCATCGGAAAAATATTAGACCCGTTTTATTTTATTCTATCATTAGGGTGACCATTAAGCGTGGATAAAAAAATCGATTATTTTCGATTTTCTTCAAAAAATAATTTTTTTAAAAATCATAACTATAGTTTTTAGGAAAAATATGAGAATATTGTAAAGTTGAAGTTTTTTGTTTGAAAAAGTCACTTGTAAGGGAGAGTGTTCGGTTACCGGCACCCTTTTCTTTTAAGCTTATAACTTCTGACCAAGTACACATTATGCGGACATATATACATCAGTGGAAAGCTAAAGTTCCAAGCTAACAACTGAATAAGAAACTAAGTTCATTCAATCGATTGAAAAAAAAATTATTATCAATTTAGTAAAGTGATAAATTTTGGCCATTTCAAAAAATGTGTTCAGTTACCGGTACCCCAAGAAATTTCACTAAAAATTCAAAAATATATATGAAGAATGCAGTTATTCAAAAAAAAACAGATTTTTTTCTTTTTGGAAACGTTTCAGACAAAAGTCTTCATTGTCTGATGTGACTTCACCTTGGCTCTCTTGGTCCATGATTTGGATGGTAGCGCCTTTGGTGTTGACTTGGCCGGTCTTCCACGTTTTTTCTTAGCCGGGACATCTGCTGTATGACCAGCTAGATGTTTGACCGAAACTTTGGCTCGCTTTGTCTCGAAAGCAGCCTGCACATCGCTTTTTCACAATTTGTCGAAAAAAATAGGGTACCGGTTATCGAACATTTTGGGGTACCGGTAATCGAAATCGGTAGACATTTTAAAAATGACAAAACAAATCTTTGTTTGCGAAAATTTTGATAGCATCCGGTATTAAATCAAGAAATAGATCGATTTCACCTCGTAAATATTCAATGTACTCACCTTGATGCTCTTCAATTTATGATAAGGAGTGTATCGAAAAGTAGATAGTAACATTGATTATTGAATAACAAAGCGAAAAAAAAACATATTTAGACATCGGTTTTCGATGTATTGTAGAAAAATTACATTTTTATGCATTTCACTGATTATATTGAAGAAAATCCTAGTTTCTGTGAAACGCTCGCACTTTGGACTTGACATTCTTCACTAAATTCTGCACAGTTACTTTTGTGACTTTCCTGGTGGCATCTGTCTAGTTTAATTTGAACTCCTGCATGTTTTGGGCAGTTCGGTGGGTTGATGTCCTTTTCCACGAATTGTACATTATTTTTTGACAACCACTGTAGAACGGAGTTGGCGTAGTGGGCTGAAGCCAAATCCGACCAGAAGAGAGGAGGAGCCTTATGCTTTATGTACAGTGGCAGCATTCTCTTCTTCAAACATTCTTCCTCGTACACCTTGGCGTTAATTGTGCCCTTCGTGAAGAAAATCGTCGACCGCCAACCACAGGTACAAATTGCTTGCCAGACCAACATCGTCTGCCCAAACTTTTCCATAGCCACCGTGGGGTCAGCGTCGTCCAGGTCCTGGTACACCGATTTCGTATAATATTGCGGTCCGGGCAGCGCTCGAGAGTCTTCCTTGGCGTAGGTTTCGTTGTCGATCAGGATGCATCCGTCTTTATTCTGTAGAATCCGGTTATACAGTTTTCGCGCTTTTGTTTTGGCTTCAACTTGCTGTACCAGGGACTTTTTCGGCGCCTTCTGTTTCTTGTACGCTTTCAGGGAGTTCCGAACTTTGGTCCATTGAATCATCCCGATGCTGGTGTTGAACTGCTTGGCCAAATCCCGCGGCGAAGCCGATGAGTTTTTCCTGATGTACTCAACCACTTTTAAGTCCCGGTCGGGCTGGCTGGGACCCGTTTTCCTACCGGATCGGGGCAAATCGTTCATGGAAAGTGTCTTACCGAACTTCTCGATAATATTTTTGACACTGGTGTGGTGCACTTTCCCCCGTTTTGCAATTTCGTTGTACGTGACACCGCTTTCTGAACACCAAGTGTGCAGAATTTTCCTTCGCGTTTCCGGATCAATTCGACTCATCAATGAAACGATAAACCTTACCGAAACCAATCGATTGCGCAGCTGTTATTGACATGTAAACAAACATGTCACCGCAAAACACGCTGCAAAAAATTAAGCCATTTCAGAGTAATAACTGTTTCAATGTTGCTAACTACTTATCGATACACTCCTTACTACAAAGAAAGTCAGGAAAAACTTTTGTGTTGATTTCCACGCAATTAAAATTTGTTTTGAACGCAGCAAAAAGTACAAGCGTCTGTTTGCTTCGGTATTCGGCACAAAAAGAATGTGCTGCTATTGCACACATATGACATTTGTCGAAATGACGCTATCTGCTTTCTGTCAAAAGTTACGGTGGGGTGCCGGCAATCGAACACTGCCGTAACCAAACATCTTCCCTTAAAAATTTTGAACGGTTTTCATGGTTTGCGATCAATGGGCACTATATCGTTTCATTTTTCGTTTTGAAAGCTTAAACATTTTTACATAACATATTTCGAAATAATTTTTGTTATGAAATTCTCAAGTCTTCATTGTTTGTGACCATGCGCCTCCTTTATTTATGGTGATTATAATATGAACACTTTCTTACCTCTTTGAGATTGTAAAACAGGCCCATTGGTCTACCTAACAGTTCGGCTGAAAAGTTCGTATCGTTTAATAGAAACACACATTTTTTTTGCCAAAATTCGTTTTTATTATTCAACATAATTGCCATCAGAGGCGATACAGCGATTATAGCGATCTTCCAACTTTTCGATACCATTTTTGTAGTACGATTTGTCCTTTGCCTCAAAATAGGCCTCAGTTTCAGTGATTACCTCTTCATTGCTTCTAAATTTTTTACCAGCGAGCATTCTCTTGAGGTCTGAGAACAGGAAAAAGTCACTGGGGGCCAAATCTGGAGAATACGGTGGATGAGGGAGCAATTCGAAGCCCAATTCGTTCAATTTCAGCATGGTTTTCAATCATCAATTCGTTGTTGTTTTTGATCGATTGTGAGCTTACTCGGCACCCATTTTGCACAAAGCTTTCTCATATCCAAATATTCGTGAATAATATGTCCAACACGTTCCTTTGATGTCTTTAGGGTGTCAGCTATCTCGATCAACTTCACTTTACGGTCATTGAAAATCATTTTGTGCATTTTTTTCACGTTTTCATCGGTAACAGCCTCTTTTGGACGTCCACTGCGTTCATCGTCTTCGGTGCTCATATGACCAGTACGAAATTTTGCAAACCACTTACGAATTGTTGCTTCGCCCGGTGCAGAGTCTGGATAACACTCATCAAGCCATTTTTTGGTATCGGCGGCACTTTTTTTCATCAAAAAGTAGTGTTTCATCAACACACGAAATTCCTTTTTTTCCATTTTTTTCACAATAACAAAAGTAGCTTCACTCAAAATGCAATATCTCACAAACTAATAATCAGACAACTGTCAAATTTATACACGTATCTTTTGAAGGTTGGTACTAACTGACAATGGTATGGATTTAATTCTAGTGGCGCCCTCTCATAGAAACGATACGAACTTTACAGCCGATCTGTTACCATGAAAACCGTTGAAAGGGTATACAAATGATGTTCTAAAACACAATACTCCAACTGTATAATATTCACATATTTTCCCCAAAAACTTGATATTTCATGACAAAATATCCACAAATTAGCGGAATCGGTCGAGTGGTTCAAAGGTTATAAATTTATGAACAACTTCTTTTTGAACGAAAATAGAAAAAATCACGGAGACTATGAGAACTAAAAATTTTCAAAAAAATTTAACTCAAAAACAAAAAATAACGATGACTTAAGTATCTAGGAAAAAGTTTTCATAATATAGTAGGGGTCGGGGCTGAACCGGATGCTTTTTGGAAATTGGAAAAAATTATCAACAAGAGACTAACCCAATCGAAATTGAATATTTCTGGAACCGCGGGGCTAAACCGGACTCGTTATGGTGCCAAACCAGACTATAAAGCTTCACACAAAAATTGAAAACGAATACAATGGGGTGCCAAATCTCGAGATTTCAATCTTTCGTGAGACTGACGTGTCCATCTCCAGCTAACTGACGTCTATCTGTCACATGAAAGCGCGTTTATAAAGTCAATCTAAGGATCGAAATGATTGGAGGTTTATAAGCTATCCGGTTGAATGTAAATACAGAAACATTCCCAAATGAGGACAAACATACTAAAACATTGATGCGTTTCGTTGAATCAAGGCGTTTTGGGAAATATAAACAAACGACTTATTTGTTAAATTGAAGTTTTTGTGAAAGGCGTGAGATAAAACTTTCAATCACAAATCGGTATAACTCAAATAATCACGTCACATCCAACACAGTTTTAGACTTCTGTGCGTTCCAACAAAATCTAAAAATTAATCATTTCCATAATTGTCAACCAACGCTGAAACGTTTCAGATCCGGCAAACTAGGACACAAAAACAAACTATAAATAGATGGAAACCTTTTCATCAGCTGCCAAAGCACTTTGAACTCAGCCGCTCACTGCTGGAACTACGTCAGTGACTTACCAAGTCAATTGTCACCGTCAGCCAACAACGTCGCCAAAGTCATTACTCTCGTCACCGGGTTTTCCAGCGTCGCGGTCTCCGTGAACCGAGCGTTGATAATGGCACCACCCCCTAAGGGGGCTGGCGATCGTTGAATATAGTTACCGGGTGTACCGAGCCGGAAGTCGAACCGGATGCGGAAGGAAATCGGACTGAAATGCCGGCTGAATGAGCATCCGTCCTGCTTTCTAACGACAAATGAAAATACAAAAAAAAACTACCGCTCAAAGACTCCGACTCCGGGGACTCCCGATGATATGCGGTCAGTCAACCGCTATCCGATGGGAGTGTTGTGGATGATGTTTCATCTCTTCCCCTCCAGCATTGTCGGTTCAACGATAGCCCCAATACGACCCGGACTCGAGTACCTCCGAGAGATAATTTAACGGTCAATTTGCTGGTGACTCAAAGACTAATGGTTCGCGCCAGTGGCATGATTGTTGCTGCATCGTGACGGCGAGTTCTCTATACTGATTGCCGGAGTCTCGTTCATGCAATTAGTTTATTTTATTTTTTGCTATTGTGCATTGATGAGCTGGAAAGTTGCTAATTGTTCGTTCATCAATAACAACCCGAGCCAAGCCGGCTAATGAAGAGGAAATCTGATAGACGACTGAATCCCATCGCATTGCAAAAATGTAGCGGAAGCTGGAAAGTTTTGGATCTGTCGCAATGATATCGCACTGCTTGGAACTGATCCATGAAATGGATTTTTTTTTGACCGGGTTCTGTTTTCGTCTCGTACGTGAACAAAGCTCGTTAATCCGACCCATTAAAACCAAAGCTAGTTCAATTACCCGCTATTGCTCGGAACTAGCTTTTTGCGAGTTGTTCATAGACTGTAAATGCAGATAATTCATGGCTGTCAACGATCGACTGCCTACCGCAGACTTTTCCAGACTTGACTTGTACAAATCGAAACTCTGTTAACTGTCCATTTCAAATGTTTTAATCGTCTTAGTTTCTCATTTGCCCAAGTTTCCTGAAAAAGTCTCAGGTATGGAACGGTATTGCATACCATGTACGATCCCTCGGACTGCAGAAAACGCCATCAATTCCCCACAGTCCTGGTCAACCGCAAGAACATGAAAAACCCTACTCGGAAAACGAAAAAAAAAAGCTGTGTCATAAATATGAATACATGATAACAAGATTTATTTGTAGTCAATAATTGGCTCAAATGGCACGTTCCCTTTGATATTTGGAGATTTGTGCCTTGCCATCAATTTGTTTTTAGCATCATTTTCCCGATATATAAGAAGGAAGGATTGAAAGGAAATGGTAAGGGTTCAACTAGGAGGATGGGAAAAATTGACGACACAAAAACACATAAAAGCAGAAGTAAATTCTGCACCTCTAAGGGATGCCGAACAATCTGCTCACATTTCGTGGAAGCAGAAGTAAATTCTGAACCTCTACGAGGTCCCGAACAGTCTGCTGTTAATAAAACCTCCAACCCCCGAGAGGATTTAGAGATCTTACAAAAGCGACACCATTCTGCACTCCCGGAAGAATGCAGAACGATTCGCAGTATGTACGAGCAGAAGTAGATTCGGCACCCCCTAAAGGATGCCAAACAATCTGCTAAACCCTATTAAAGGTGAATACAGAAGGGATTCATTCATTCCAGGAAGAACGATGAACCCTTCTGACTATAGCTCCTTACCACATTGGGTGAGAAACGAGAGAATTTCCTTCAATTTTAGCTCCGCATACACAGACTCAACCATGTATGGAGAACCAAAAACCCGGATACGTAGCTCCGTCAATGCGGGACAGTTACATATCAGATGATATGAAGTACCATAATCGCATTCACACAAATCACACGAATAATACTTAGCACGTTGAATAGTAGCCATGTGATAATTGAGTTTGCAATGTCCAGTCGGAGCTCTGACCAGAATACTGCAATGATGCTTGGAGAAATGCAGTAGACATTTTGACATTTTCAGATTTAAATCTGGTAGAAATGCTTTTGTCTGAGCGCAAGTTTGCAAGCTGCGCCAGTAGCTGGCATGTTTGGATGCAGCCCAAGAACGAATCTTGTGCTTTATCCAACTAGTTGAAAGTTGTAAAGTTGGTTCAGGACCAACGAAATCATTCGTTGCACCAGCTCTAGCCAACTCATCAGCCCATTCATTTCCAGTAATACCAGAATGGCCGGGTACCCATAAGAAGTAAACAGCATTTGAAATGCTGAGGTCTTCAATTTGAGTTCGACATGCGATCACTAGATTCGACCGTGAGTCATTCGAACTGAGTGCTTTTAAGGCTGCCTGACTGTCGGAACAAAAATAAATTCGTTTACCACAGATCCTCTGCTGAAGTGCCGGTTGTACTCCGCACATAATCGCGTAGATTTCTGCTTGGAACACAGTACAGTATCTACCAAGTGAATGAGACTGCTCCAGCCTCATTTCATGACAGTATACACCAGCACCAGCACGACCATTCAACAGAGAACCGTCCGTATAACAAACTATGTGTTCATCAAATTGTCGTTCCAGACAATTAGACAACCATTCCTCACGAAGAGGATAGCTCACATTGAATGTTTTGAAAGGAAAACTGCACGTGAGAGTTAGGTCACTAGGAGCGAGTAAATACTCATCCCACGTAACCATTTGAGACCACAAGCGAGTGTGGCTGGTAGCATAATCTATCAGAGGACTGGTATTAAGGGGTCGATCTAACAAACTAATCTGTACTGTCAAACTTTTAGGCATTCGAAATAGTTTCTCAAAGTTGCCCTCCGGTATTCCGAAATCCTTCAAAATCGCTTCCCAAGTAGCACATGTTATTACACTTCAATGACTGTAACCTATATGAAACAAATTCATTGAATGACTGTTCTTTACGTTTCGTCTTAGACTCGTCGCCGCAAAGCAGTTCAAATTGAACTGCTTATTGAAAACTTAAACAGTTCAACTTGAACCGCTAAGCAGACGTAAAGTTAATGCTACTTACAAAACACTTATTTATTTAGTACCGAAGTACCACGTCTCTCCTGACGTGCCAAATCAAAACGTTGTTTTCGGCATATACTGGTTGTGTTCAAGTTTGCAACAAGCAGTTCAATTTGAACTGCTCTGCACTGACGAATCTAATGGCGTTTTTCATTGAGAAACACTGGTGGCGTGGATTGCTCTGGTTTTGCACTTTCGAGCAGAAATGGCAATGAAACACCGTCAAAATATTGCATTTCTGCTCGACATAACTTTGGGTAGACAACCCTATTTTTCGTTTGTTCCAGTGAATTTTATTTCTGGAACTAGTACCTTTCCAATGGGGAACCAGTTTGGACACTGGACACTTTTGACTAACGACAAAGTTATGACTCGGTAAAGTTGAAGTTTTCAATATTTTATATGCGACGTTGATGCCAAAGGAAAGAAAATAGGAAAGCAGATGAGGCATTTTGGGCGCGTGAAAAAACCTGGAACGAGAAAAATCAAATTTTCATTGGTTTTCCTTAACCAATTGTCTGCTACACAGTTTTTAAATCAATCTACGAACTTAACAAAATTCGAGAGTTTAAAATGCATTGAGATTCGTTGAAGAAACAGTTGAGCTATGATAGCTCGAAGTTACCGTTCCAACTTTTTTTCAGGCTTGGTGTTTGGAGTGTTAACCTGACTATGGTTACACCGATTTAACAGTTCCATTTCCGAAAGTATCGGGAATAAGGGAGCTCAATCGTTTTCTCAAAGAAGGCCAAAACGAATTTCGTAAACAAAAATTTTAATTAAAAGAGCTATGGTCCCACACATAATTGGTAAATTGTATCCGATTCCGACTTCCGATTCTGGAATTACAGGGCGATGAGTTTTTAAAATTCAAACTGTAATAGAAGATGACGATACCAAAAAATCATCAAAGTTACCCTCAACATTATTTCAATTCATACGTCCCACAGTGGTTCGAATCAATAAAAACGTGGACATAAATCAGTACCTGCCAAACCGTTTTTCAATGCATAGTTGCTTTTAAAAAATTTTTCGCAAATATATACCGCATAATTTGATTCTATCCCTAATTGTTCATGGCCCATAGCCATAGCTTTTTTTCTGAAGAGATAGATTTTTTTTTCTTCTACAAAGTTTTAAAACTATTGAAAATAATTTACTTTTTCAAATATATCAAAAGTCTAGGTCGCGCCGTTCCGAATATACAAACCGTTTTCATGGAAAACTTTACATCGGAGCGAAATATGCAACTTTATGCAGCTGATTTTTACAAAATTTATAGGAAAAGATATGCTCAATACTATAAAACAAAATCTAAGTGGAACTCGATGGAATTTTTTTTAGGCCTTTTCAATATTAGTTATGACAACCCCCTTAAAACTAGTTTTCTAATCATAACTTGTTTCAAGTTAGTTTTTTATGCATACTTTATTTGGAATAATTGTAGAAAATATAAAATCCCATAATTTTGTAGAAGGTGATGCGTAGGTTTATTTTTTTTCTGGAAAAGTTATACATCGTTTTACCTATTTTTACCTAGGAAACCATGTACTGAAGCGAAATATGCAACTTAATGCAAAAAACTTTTACAATACTTATAGGAAAATATATTCCCAATCCAATTTATTTTCCAATGAGAATATCCTGAGTACTATTCGTGTGACTCATTTTCACTATGGCCATGCTGAATCCATGAATGGTTAAAAAATGGAGGGCGTCACGCGTCTGCTATTACTGTAACTCACTTTTGCAGTGAGCGTAGAGATGTGCAATTCGCTCCTGAGCTATTCCAGTGAATCAAATCTTTGAAGTGAGCTTATTGCTCACAGCTCTTTTGAAAAGAACCGCAGCTCACCAGTTCACCGCACTGGTAAGCAGGGATGCCAGGTTCACAGATTAATCTGTGTTTCACAGATTTTCAACCTTTTGCTCGGATTTCAAAAATGGCTCAGATTTTCCCAGATTTCTGAAAATAGTCACAGATTTACACAGATTCTGAAATCGATCATAGATTTATAAAATTGATCGGAGTTTAGCACCAAAAATTACAGAGCGGTAGGAAATAGTGATAGTTTTTGGATGCCACAGCTTTTTGAAAATAAAATGACCTGGCATCCCTGCTGGTAAGGAGAAAACAAGCTACGAGCTCGACTCTTGAAGAGCGAGTTATAAATGAGAAGAAATGTGTACATGAGCTTTTGTTCGTTCTTGCAAATGTGTATCTATCCTTCTTCAACAGATTGAATGAGCCATTGTCAATAAGAAATCTTACCTCTCACTCAGTAGGCTAAGGTACATTCAGGGATGCCACTTTTGCAGATATTCTCAAATATGACATAATAATAATTCGCAGACAAGTTAGTTCGCATATCATTGTTCTTTGTGCATCAATGATTTCGATCATGCATATGAAAGAAAAACGGCGCAAAAAACGGTACTCGAAACAAACCTTCAGTTCAATCTAAATGAGCTGATGAGCTGATACATTGAATCAATTCCCTTTAAAGAGCTGATAGGTTCGTAGCTTCTTCGCACATCTCTAAGTGAGCTCGCACGATCAATATATCGTCTTGCTTCGCGATAACTCAATTTATTTACATGTTTAAAAATGAAATCTCTTCGTAAAGGTTTTTACTTTCACAATACTTTTTCATATTTTGTTTGGAGAACATTTTTCCATTTTTCTAATATGTGTTGAACTTTTGATAGTTTTTCGGATTTTGAATATTTAAAACTAACTTTGAATAGGCCTAAAAAATTGCATTGAGTTCCACTTAGATTTTTCTAATATTTTTAATTGTCAAAAAGTAAACAAAATAATAATCACAACAATTTTGTCAAGTTGCGCGTGCAAGCATGAGCATGTTTATGCGTATTTATGCGCACTTTGTAGTGGATACCTAGGTAATAGAGATATATTCCAGGTAGATAAAACAAAAAAAAACTGTTTTCAAAATAAAGTGAATATATTTAAAAAAATATTATTTTTACATTATTTATATCTTCGGCAAAAATACTTCAAATGTTTTTTTCGCCAAAATGAGATAGAAAAAAAATTTTGTTTGTGAAAAAAAATATTATTTTTCGAAATTGGTACTACCCCCTTAACAAATCTTGAAGTGCCACTTTCAAAAGAAGCGTAATATAATCTTGTAAAACTTCTTCGAAGACACGTTATCTCTTAAAAATCAGTGAAACTCACTCCAGACTTTTGACCGTCTTTTTCCAGTTTTGAACCACTGTGCGTCCTTTCAATTTTTCGCTACACCAACCGTTTTTATCCCTGAATACCGGTTCTGGAAGTACCGTAAATAAAGATCAATGACTCTGAAGCGGAACTCATTTTAACATCTGACGGAATGCCTAATTGATTGTCAGATTAAAAGTACACCGAAACCTCCATTTACGAACTAAATGGGAGTTTGTAAATGGAGGTAGTTCGTAAAAAAAGTTTACGTTATTGGGGATTTGGTTCGTAAAAAAAGTCTACGTTATTTGGAATTTACTTCGTAAAAAAAGTTTTGTGTAATGAATGTGGAAACCCCCAATCACATGGCCATTTTCGGAACGGATGTGATAAGTGGGTGCAAGAAAATAATGTTTGGGGTCGGTTCAAAATCCAAGATGGCGACTTCCGGTTTATCGATATTTCTTAAACATCCTTACAATGTGGGTATTTTCGGAACGGGACTGATGAGTAGATGACGGAAAACGATGTTTGAAGTGGTTTGTAAATCCAAGATGGCGACCTCCGGTTTATCGATATTTCCTGAAAACCCTTACATTGTGGGTATTTTCGGAACAGGATTGATGAGTAGTTGACGGAAAACGATGTTTGAAGTAGTTCGGAAATCCAAGATGGCGACTTCCGGTTTGTCGATATTCCTTAAAAACCCTCACAAAAAGAAGCAAAATTTTTTTTTGAACGATATATAATCATATCGTAATGATCGTCAAAGAATACCGATACAACTGAACTCACCATTTTGATTTTTGAAGCGCTTTCAAACATCGTTTTCCGTCATCTACTCATCAATCCCGGTCCAAAAATACCCATATTGTAGTAATTTCCATGGAGCTGGAAATTGTTTTCATTGGATGCAAAAACCTCTTTTTACGAAGTTGATTCGTAAAAAAAGTTTACGTTATTTGGGATATGGTTCGTAAAAAGAGTTACGTAAAAAGAGGTAACGTAAAAAAAGTGTTCGTAAACGGAGGTTTGGGTGTAATAATTTCATGGTTTCATACAAGTTCTTTTTTCGATCCGCCGTGCAGTTCCGAAATTTCAGGGTAATGAGTGATTGAAATTTCATAGTGTCACTTGAGATGACGGTCATTAACATAATTTCATGAAAACTAAATACACCAAAATACCCCATTTAGATTTTTGGTTTTATTTAATGTTTTGGAATATAGATATATAAGAGGTGTTAACAAATTTTCAATGCAATAATACCAAGATGTAAGGTTTCGTAGTACAAAATATAAAAATATAATGAAAACAAAATCGTCTTTTAATGAATATGCCAATTTCTCATATGGGACTATTATGCAAGTATGACCAGTACATGTAAATATGATATTTCTGAGTTGCTTCGACTGTCATCCAAGCATAATCCAAGGCCAGCTTTGCATTCATCAACAAAGTTCAAATGCAACTTATGCTGCGACCTAGAACTGGACAAAAATAAATAAACAAAGGTCACTTTATTTTCTGTCTCTAGGTCCAGTTCACATTAGAAACAAAGAGGAAAACTAAAGCCACCGCCTGGCCACAAAATGCTGTCACGTTGATAGTCACTGTTCCAGTCGTTTGCCATGCGAACGGAGCTCTGCAGCAGCCCAACCCGTCTACAACGTTAAGTGACAGGGATTTATTCCCGGCGGGTTTCAATGCAGTACGGCTTCTGTACGTATTGCGTTGCGTTTCTCGCTGTAAAATTTTCGGTATGATGGCAGTTCATTTGAAAAACCCGGGAATCCCTTCAACTGAATGTTTGGTTTGGCTAGAAATAATAAAACAAAGAGAAAACCAACAGAGGGTAATAAAAGAAAGTTGTTGTTCTCTGGGATCAGATGCTCCAAAATATCACTAGTCGTGGTGTATTCATAATTGCAACATTAATTATTTTAAATACCCCATGCTATGAGAATGGTTGAAATTTGAAAAGGTGCATAAATCTTTACGATGCCAATACTGCTAGTGCATAATATTTTATTCATACCTAACACTTTTGGCAGGTCTGGATGAAGTTAGCTGATTACAACTCTGCTGGAAACATTTTCAATTCAATTAATTTTTTCTCCATCAAAGTAACAAATTAACTACTAATGAAACTGAACGCAGGCATTAGTAATCCCATCAATTGAAGAAGCAAACTTCGAAATTCTCATGAATGCCAAATTAGCCCGGCAACGGATGGTTGTCCTCAAAACCCCAATGATCCATTTCGAAACATTGAAGATTTTAACACCATCGGATTTGCGAAATGTTACGAGAGTATCGCCATTCCGATCTCATTTCGTGCCAGCTTATGTACATGTTGCACCGGGGAGCAATGCGGAAGTTCGGCGGAAAAAAAAATGTCCGTTCTTTTGCTTTTGCTTTTGCTCGTTGCCTGGCCGGTTCACCGCCGCCTTTTCGGATAACTGCACTCGCAAAGTATGTACTTGTACATTCTGGCAGCCGAAAGCTCCGGTCGGTTTGCGGATGGTTACTGCAGTGCACACCAATGCCAAGGGTGGCAATAACCAACAAAACAGCCCGTAACATGCAATGCTTTTATTTTGAAATGGCATTAGTGGTGTTGTACAAGCGCGAAAGCTCCTATTTAAATATTTAAAGTTTATAGGTCGTTAGTTCCCGAACGAGAATGCGCGCCTCCGAGGGTGACAGTTGCCATACGAGTACTGATGGTATTAGTCCGCTTTTAATCACATAGATTTGGTGTTTTTTTGTTTGAAGGTACCTTCTATCAAGTAATTTAAGAAAAATGAAAGATTGTAAAATTAAAAAAAAATGTAAAATATTTGATAGTCGATTGAATGGAATGTGAACAATTTTCAGCAATAAATGTCAGTAATTGAAAGAACTGAACTTACTGAATTCCACAGAAGTGATTGTAAAAATGAAAACGGTTCACTAGAAACGAATACTGCCAAACTGTAGAAGGGAAACAACATTAGGACAACGCCACCAGAGTGAGTGCGACCCGCGAAGTGATGGAAACTTGCGGAAATCTCGAAGCCGAAGGTCATTCATTAAATTCTTGTGAAAAAATTCGCATGTATGCCAGAGAAAAAAAAAACGATGTGCTGTGTAGCGACCAAGTAACACGTTTACAGCTTTCACGCGGTTAACAAACGAACTGTGATTTCCAGGTTAGATATTATATCTAGCGGTTGTTGATGCAGTCATCAGAGCTATTTTTCAATGCAATACGCTTTGAATTCAACCATTCTGTAATTATCAAAACCGTTCTTATGAACGTTGTGTTGAAAGGGAACTTCAAAAGTATTAGGAGTAGGGTCTCGAATGGTACTCGAATATCCTTCCCATCAATACTGCTAATACTGCGTTGAATATGGCATATGAAACTGTTGATGGTTTTTCGATAGAAAAATAGAATCAAGTCAGCAAATGTTGATCTTCCTAACGGGAAACGTATTTCGAACCAACTCGAGCAAATGTTGGCAGCACCCTTTCAGAATTGAATGAAACTTTTTGTACGAGTACTACATGGAATGAAAAGTCCCGGGCCTCTCACAGAAAAGACGTGAATAGTTTCGAACCGTGTCTATTTTGTTGGGAACAAGCCTCTAGATGGCCCAATACCAAATTTCATTACAATCTATCCACTAGTGTTTGAATAACTGCTGATCGTGTCAGACGAGTTCTAGTTTTCGTATCCTGATAAAACAGGTGAAATTGAGTGACTTGCGGTACTGATTGGTCCACCATCCCCCGTATTCTCCAGATGTGGCCCCCAGCGACTATTATCTATTTCCAAACCTGAAAAGGTTTCTCTAGGGAAAGAAATTTTCATCGAATGCAGAGGTCATTGCCAAAACGGAAGCCTATTTTGATGGCCTTGACAAATCTTTTTTTTTCAAAGAGCTTCAAAATGTTGGATGGGTCGCTCTGGATGAAGATTATATTGAAAAATAAAATAAGGTTTTCACGGTAAAAAATCGACTTTATCTTTGTTAGGTTAGAAGTTTCGTCTCATTCCACGTAGTAGACTTTATCACAAAAATCGACATATTCCAACAAAGATTACTGAAAGATTCGGCAAGAAATTTAGCTGTGAAATAAATAAATTTACGGTAACGAAAAGGAGAAAACTGAAGCATACAGTGAGAATACTACGTAACTTCGTTTCGAATTTATTCCTGCGAATATAGTAAACATATTTTTGTAAAATATTTTCAATGTTCTTCCCACTTGGTTCTAGTTTAAGCAGTCTAATAAAATAACAGGTTATTTCAAAATTACCTGGAATCGGAACAATGACAATGAATCTAGAAAGTACATAAGTCGCATAGCTATTTTTACCTTTTTACCATTTTTTATCCATATAAAAAATAGGTGTAGAATCCGCTCAAACTTTAGACAAATTTTCTGAGGCCCGGAGGGCCGAGTGTCATATACCAATCGATTTAGCTCTACGAACTGAGCAAATGTCCGTGTGTGTATGTGTGTCCAAATCTTAGAGATGGCTGGAACGATTTTGATCAAACTAGTTGCAAATGAAAGGTCCTCCCGTCACCCTTAACGCTATTGAATGGTTTTATTTATTTATTTATTGTAAAATCACCAGACACGATGTGGTCCTAATGATTAATTCTAATACTATGTAAGAATTTGGTCCTGGTTTTATGCCGTGAAAGATTGAAGTCAAACTCAGATGACTCTCGATTGAATGACCGTTGTAAGCCGATAACCGCACCGTTTATCCCGTAGTTAGTGCGGCGTAAAGGAAGTCGAAGAAAAGCGTTGTTGCGGAGAGCTCGAGGACGAACATTGATGTTGATTTCACGCAGCAAAGTGGGGCAGTCGATTCTATCATTCAAAATGTCTGCTATCATTAAAGCACGCGATAGCTCCCGTCTTACTTGCAGTGTGTCTAGACCGATTAGCAATCCGCGACTTTCATAGCTCGGTAGTTGATGAGGATTGGTCCAAGGTAAACGGCGAAGAGCGAATCGAACGAATCTACGTTGAATCGAGTCGATTCTATTAACGCCATTGAGGTAGTGAGGGTTCCAAACAGCTGAACAATATTCCAGAGTAGAGCGAACGAGTGAACAGTATAGGGATTTCAAGCAGTAAACATCCGTAAAATGCTTAGCCGTTCTCATCACGAATCCAAGGCAGCGAGAAGCTTTAGCCACAATGTAGTTGGTGTGTTGCTTGAATGTTAACTGCTCGTCAAGAAAAACGCCGAGCTCCTTGATGCACGTCGATCTACCAATCATGAATCGCTCAATAAAGTATTCGAATTTCAAAGGCACTTTTTTTCTCGTAAACGTTATGATCGAACATTTTTCTGGATTAACGGTCATGTGATTCAATTTGCACCAATCCGAAAAGATTGCCAATTGTCGCTGAAGAAACGTCGCATCATCTATGGTGCGAATAACACGGTAGATCTTAAGGTCATCTGCAAAAGATATGCGCGGTCTTTCCAGAGAAAAATTAACGTCGTTAAAGTAAAGCAAGAAGATCAAAGGGCCGAGATGGCTCCCCTGCGGAATTCCTAATGTTGCAACAAATTCTTCCGAAGCACAATCATCAATTTTAACCACAAGATGACGATTCCTGAGATATGAATGTATCCATGGAAGGACGGTTACCAAGTCGATCCAGTTTTGCTATTGTGATGTCATGGTTAATTTTATCGAACGCGAGGGAAAGATCGGTATAGATTACGTCCGTCTGAAAACCATTTGACATAGCGTTGGTCACGTAAAATGAAAAGGATAATAGATTGGTGGTTGTGGAACCCATTTTGGGAATCATCGATATACTGCTTGCAATGATTGAAAATTGGAGTCAGTATTACTTTTTCGAACAGCTTGGGGATAGCGCTTATACAAGTTATACCACGGTAGTTGTTTATATCTCTTTTGTCTCCTTTCTTGTAGACCGGAAACATGAATGAAGCTTTCCATAAGTTGGGGAATACTCCCGTAGCTAGTGACATATTAAATAAACGGCAATTAACCCGGTTGAACATTTCTTTAAGATGACTGCTGGTATGGCGTCTGGGCCTGCAGAGGTGGAAGCCTTCATACCAACGATTGCCGTTTGTATCGATTCCTCGTCTATATTGATCGAGTGCAAAGCATAATTGGATACAGGAACATTATTCGCGGCGCGTGCTATTTCCTGCGGAGATAGAAAATCGCAAGAGAAAACACTTGCGAACCTTTCCGAGAACAGCTGGCAAATTTCTTGAGTAGACGAACCAACACGATCTCCGAATTGCATTTGTGATGACAAACCGAATTCTTTCCTTTGCTTATTAACATGCTTCCAGAAAGCTCTCGGGTTAGATTTTATTGTACGTTGTATATTATTTAAGTAACGTGCATGGCAACGCTTCGCGGTTTTTTTTGTATATCTAATTTATCTTCACATAACGATTTCGCAGAACATATCCACCATGTTTGGAGTATTGTTTCAGAGCAGCTCTTTTGGAAGTTTTCAAATGTCTTAATTCAACAGTTTGCCACGGCGGATGTCGAGAATTTCGTCTGGACCGTTTTGGTACGAAGTAATCAATCGCATGCATCAAAACATTACAAAAGGTCTGAACAGCGGCGTTGACATCATCATTGTCAAGAATTTCATCCCAGTCGATGTTCGATAGGAAGTCAGTCATGCTAGTATAGTCGGCTCTTTTAAAATTATAGCTGATGATGGCAGGTGCGTCACGGTTGCTGGACAAACGTTTAGTCTCGAGAATAATATGCAGCGGAGGATAATGTCGAACAGATTTGACAAGAGGAAATGTAGCAGCACTGATCCTGGGTGCGACGTCAGATTTGCTGGAAAAGCAGAGGTCGAGCATTCGGCCGTTCTCATTGACGACATTATTTAACTGTCGTAACAAATTAAGATTGTACCCGTCGAGCAGAGTGGTAATCCCAATATGGAATGTTGATAATACGGGGTCAGCAAACGAAAATCCATCGGAAGTAGCACACCAATGTAAGCCGGGAAAGTTGAAATCACCGACAATCATGATTTCGTCAATGGGCAGCGCTTGAGCAGACGAAATTTCGTTCAACGACTCAATGTGTGCATTAATAAGCTGTAAGTCACGAC
The DNA here is from genome assembly GCF_030247185.1 of Malaya genurostris. Lineage (NCBI taxonomy): Eukaryota > Metazoa > Arthropoda > Insecta > Diptera > Culicidae > Malaya > Malaya genurostris. The sequence goes on from NC_080571.1 coordinate 260,660,825, forward strand.
AACGGTCCGGTGGAAGATAAATCGCACAAACGAAAAGTGAGAAATCAAATAGTTTTATGCGCACCCATACCTGCTCGGTTTTGAGATCGGATGTTTACTTTTTAAGTTATACAAAGTTTTATGTCAAAATTTTCAGTTTTTTGACAATATCTGTCACAATTGACCTTAAAAACAGAAAATGTTTTTAGACTTAGATTTCGCACGGTAATAGCTGTCCAACAAGTCATAGATTGTCAAAATTCATTTATTTTTAACAGAGATATGGATATTTTTGTGCACTGTTTACTGTTACATACAATTGTTTCTAATTGCCAAAAACACTGTGTACAGCATTCTTTTTCATGAAATTTTGCCTCAGACCGATTTTAGCACGGTTCGTTTTTGGCAACATAATCGTTCGAATATGCCATATGTAAACCAGATGATGGCAGTTGAAAGCAATTCCATAATTATATTGATTTAAACTTTTAACAGCAATAAATGCTGGAAGAACATAACAGCCATATACCATTCGAATTAGTTCGTCGAGATCAGCAAATGCGTGTGTGACAAAAAATTTCACTCAATTTTTTTCGGAGATGACTCAACCGTTTTCTACAAACTCAGATTCATATGAAAAGTCGTATACAAGGTTCCTGAATTATGTTTGGTTCCGACCTCTGATTCCGGAACTACAGGATGATATGTGAAACTAAATTAAAATAGTGTAACTCATATTTCTCATAGATGGCTGAACCGATCTAAGATTTAAATGAAAAGTCTTAAGATTCTATAAAACATCTTGTTTTTCAGTCAGATCCAACTTGCGGTTTCGGAGATACAGGGTGATTAGTATAAAAATGTCTATTTCACATAAATTAATCAGGTTTATCGGGTTAGCAGATTTGGATAGTCGATAACCAAACAAACTTATTTCATTTTTGGTTGTATTCAGTTTTCGTTTCGGAAGGCACCCAAAAATTTAATTCGCACTACGATTCCTCAAAGATGTCTACATTGATTTTCAAACATTTTGAATCAAATGTAAACTATACAGCTACTCAGGTGAATTTGTCTGACTTCGGCTACACCGAATTTCGAATTTCGGTGCCAGTATCGAATTGTTTCTCAAAGCTCAATCGTTTTCTCAAAAAAGCCAAATCGAATTTCAGAAACAAAAGTTCTAATCAAAATAAATCCAATTTTATCCAATTCTGACTTCCGATTCTGGAATTGTAGGATGATGAATTTTTAAAATTCAAAGCGATATACTATAATGGCCATACGAATCGGTTTGGGTTATGCTGGTTCCTGAATACCAGCTCTGGAAGTACCTTAAATTACCCTAAACTCTAAAGTGGAAATTACTTCGACATATCATGGAATGTTTAATCGATTGTTACACTTTTAGATTCAAATTCGATTCGATTTGCAGTTTCGACATTACAGAGTAATGAGTGATTAAAATCGCAAATTGCTACCTAAAACGACGGACATTAGACTAATGTCATGAAAACTGAATCACTGAAGGATATTCATGCAAAAAACACATGCGGATTGATAAAAAAGGCATCATCTCACTGCTAGGTGGATTAAGCATGTTTTTAAACACAAAAACATCGCATGGTCCTAAATATTGAATCGTTTGTTGGACCAATTTGTCAGTTTTATTCAACTGTAATACTATTCCATTCAACTTCATTTACTGTTACTGTTACTGTGTTTGAAAACAACCAAATTGCGTTTCGCACAAAAAAAAATGAATAAAGTTGCTTTTCGATTCATATTATTTCCGAGCCAAATACGGTTGTACTGGTATTTTTGCATTTTAATAGAGCATTATTTCCCAAACAGATATCAGTAGTCACCGGTTACGAAATGTGGTAATGCGCGTTCACCAACCGAAAACACCGAACCAACAATTGAATTCATGTGAAAATCTTGCACCTGGTAGACGAAACAAATATGGAAAGCATTTTATTTGGCTCGGGTTCTGTTTCTGTGTATTCAAATCTGCAAGCAACAGAATGGTTGAAGATACTTTGATCGAAATAACGCTACGGTAGAAATAATTAACAATTTAAATACTCACGAATAGTCCTGCTTTGCGTAGCAATGGCCCAGGAAGCGGCACTGTAGGGCATTGCACTGGTACGGCTTAACGGAATCGACTTCGTAGGTGATGTTGAACCCGTACACATCCAGCAAGCGATCCAACGCCCTCAGATGCGTCCCGTACAGATTGTCCATGGTGAACCGTATCTCCAGGTACGGACTGTTAAACTTTATCCACGGCACATTGGTAACGTCGTCTTCGCTTAGTTCGAAAACATTCATACTTGGCACTTTATAATCCTCACTGTAGTACATGTACTCGGTGAAACGGAGCCCGCTCAGGACGTACTGTTGGGTAAGATAAACCACGATAGAATTGTTCGCACCGACCACCGCCGATGCGTCGATGATCCAGACGCAGCTGATCGGAACTGGAAAGCGTTCCGGGAAATTCGGCGTTTGAATCGTTCCATGGCTAGCTGTCAGAGTTCCTCCGCACAGCTTGGACGATGCGGAAAGGAATGGCCGCTCGTCCATATCGCTATCAGGGGAGCCAACGGCAGTTCCCAAACCGGACCTGAAACCAGTAACAATCACCAGCATCAGTAGCAACGGCAGCAGTAGCCGGTGGCGGTAGTCTCCAAAGTACCAGGTCAAACCGCTTGTCATCGACAGCTTTCCGGATGTGGCCGGTGGTCGATTCAAGCTCAACATAATACCCCTTCCCCGAGTGCCTCCTGCATGTAGAGTATTAATTTTTAACCACCACTGTCAGCGTCGGTGGTCGGTGGCTTTCCGAGCAATCATCGATGGTGCTGGCCGCTCGTCGTCGATAATCAGTTGGTGGCCTCATTGAACTTGATTTTTTCCCCTTGGTTTCGATGATGTCAATCAGTGCCTCCGGTGGGATACATCAACGGACCGAGCACTGACGATGTTGGACAAACGCACGAAATGGGTAATATTTACATAGCCCAACTCGGCCCTCTGCTGGTGCGGTTCGGTTGTGCGGATGTTTAACTTACTTCACTGTTTATGGATGAGTTAATGATGTCAATTTTAATCGTTGGTTGGTTTGGAATCTGCAATGAACACGAGAAATGGGAAATGGTTTTAAAATTAATGTGTACTGATTGATTGATTTCGAATTCGAGGTCATATTTGCATCGCTGATCCAGAGATAAAGTCAGTAAATTGGAAATATCAATACTGGTTTGCTGTCTAAGTTCAAGAGTGCAATTTCTCTTTTAATGTATAATATACAGGACCGGTGAAGAGGTGGATACGGTGGGCAGTACTACCCACATGAAATTTCGAGTGAAAAACAATGGTAATATTAGTATTATTTATAGCTTGTAGGCAAACGCAGTCCTCAGTATATCGAACGATGAAATAAAACTTTAAATCATCGGCATACGCTAATTTACATCCAGGCCTTAGAACTATTAATATGTTGTTGAAAAACAGAATGAACTGCAACGGACCTAGGTGGCTTTCTTGGGGTACTACAGACGAGTTAGAGAAACTGGAGGATTTAGTTGAGGCAAGATTAACACGTAAAGTTCTGCAAGTCAAGTATGGTCTCGGCCAATTCGTTATACGTTCTGAAATCCCTGGTTTAGACAACTTTGTTAGCAGAATATCATGGTCATTTGTATAGAAAGCAGCTTTAAATCTGTATAAATAACATCCACTTCCGCTCCGTGTTCTAAGTGTTCAAAACAAGTTGGAGAAGATTTGTGGTAACTGATGGTCCGGACATAAATCCATGTTAATCGTTCGAAATATAGCATTTTGCTTTAGCAAGGAGAGCATTACACGGAACGACCGAAATTAGCTTAGTATTACTGTTTTTGAATTAGTTAATTTTAACAACAAAATTTCCAAAATAACTATGAAATTAGTTAAAATTGAAAATTTACTTTGCTGAAAAAAACTTTTAATTTTAGAATATGTGTTTAGTTGGCGAATATCCGGACACAAACCAGCAATAATTCAATCCAACACGAAATTCTCATTGACAACTAATTTTGTTATTAAACTCAGACAATTTGTATCACCATCATTGCTGAAGGACAGCACAAAGAAAACAAAAATAAAATTGGTTTTAGCAACAAGTTTATTAGCCAAAAACTCATGAGAAGTGTCAAAGCAAAACAATACATTCAAAAGCTAAAAAGGATAGTCTTGTTGAAACTGCTTGCAAACTATTTTGATGTTGTTCACATGTGTTGCGATATGTCCATATATAAATTTCTAAACCGATATGTAAGTGACGTAAACTCTTAGTGGAAAGTGTATTCATTCAGAATTTGTGCGCATTTGAAGCGATTGTGCGTAAAAATGTTTTTACGCGGAACAGTGAAGTGAGTTTTGAATGTTGCACTCTAATTGTATATGTCAAATGATGTTTTTTTGTATCTTCCAACCTTCCGGGCTACGCCGTCCGCTGTATTACTTGTATTCGGTTTTCGTTTTCCGAGTGCTCAAAGTTTTCGAATGAAGAAAACAGCGATTTAGAAGAAAAAAAATTTCAAAATGATGTTTATATTTCGTTTATGTCTTTTTCTCCAATACAACATCGTATTTATACCTATCAATATAGAAAAGACAAACGCGACTGAATTTTTTTTTTTCGGTAGTAGTGTGCCATCTAGTCATTACGGTGTTAACATTTTTCCGGTGACAATGCGCCATATAGCTACAAATTGCAGAATCCAATTCAATCATTTATGTTGGTTGAAAACAACGTTTTATTTCTCTAATTCAACTAAGAAATTCGTTGAATGGAAATGGAGGGTGCCTTAGCTAAGAAATGACAGCACGTTTAATTGGTGAATTCAACTAAAAAAATAGCCGTTTCAACAAATATTTTACTATTATTAAGGGAATGAGAATTAAAAAATCTAAATTAGCAAAAGTAACATTTTTTTAGTTGTCTCAAAAAATTACTAACTAAAATCAGAAAATCAACTAATTTTTTCGCTAAAATGCGGTCTTTCCGTGTACTAACAATAATTTCAAAAGTGAATGTTAACATCCATAGCTTAACACATGGGCTGAAAAGACCCGTTCCTAAGAAAAAGAACACGATTTTTTTTATTTAAAATTAACTTTATTCCTCAACGTAATCTCCAACAAGAGCAACGCAATCATTCTAGAGCCGCTCTAACATGTCAATACCACACACTTAAAAAACCCTGTGATTTTACATCTTATTAGATGCACATAAATGGAGCGTCGCAATTCACCCAAACTTACGTCGAAGCACATTTAATATTGTGTCTAAAACTCCATGCATGAAATTCGTTGAAATAGAAAAAAAGAGTACTGATAGCAACCGCCGCGACTTGAACCAAGAATCATTGGATCGCAAGTACGTCTGTTGATCGACTGAGCCACAGAAGCATACATATGCTTGGTTGGTAAAAGGTGCATTTAAATTCATACAGTCGCACCTGCTAGCATAATGCAAGTTACAGTCGAAACCAGTAAAATTCAAGCTATTCTAACATTAAGTCATTACAAATAAAATTTTCCGTCATTTTACAAATTAAGTCTTTATGAATTACACCGTATGAGGAATTAAGTCACCTGTAAAATTCAAATTTTTTTAGAGTGCACTTTTGCAGAACGATTTATCTTTTGCCTCGAAATAGGCCTCATTTTCTGCGGCAACCTCTTCATTTGTGCAAAATTTCGAACAGACGAGCCTTTTTTCAGGTCTGCAAAGCAACTCAAAGTTCAATTCATGTAGCGTTTTCAAGATAAAACAAAATATTTTTATTTGCCATATGCGGTCGTTTCTTCGCAATTTCAGCCTTAAAACGCTCCAATAACGCTATATAATATTCACTATGATTGGTATTTCCTTTATCAAGATAATCGATAAATAACACATGGATCAATAAGTCAATTTTTTTATTCATCAACATAATCAGGGTGATACAATGGTTCCAACGTTTTTCCAATTTTTCAATACCATGCTTATAAAAAAAATTATCTTTCGCTTCAAAATAAGCTTCAGTTTCAGCGATGACCTCCTCATTTGAGCCAAATCTTTTTCCCTGGAGCATTTTTTTAAGATCAGCAAAGAGCCAGTAGTCACGGCGAGTATGGGGGGTGGGGAAGCAGATCAAAGCCCAATTCGTTCAATTTCGCCATTGTTTTCATCGACTTGTGGCAGGGTGCATTGTCATTGTCGAAAGCAATCGCGGCACCCACTGGGAAAAAACCTTTTTCATGCTCAATTTTTCATGAAGGATAGTAAATACACTTCCATATGATATCTGGGTCATCTCAGCAATCTCACGGAGCTTCACTTTACGATCTTTCATTATAATTTTTGTCACTTCACTCACATTTTCCGGTGTAACGGCTTCCACAGGTCTACCCGAGCGTTCCGCGTCATTTGTGTCTGTACGACCACGTTTAAACTCGGCGAACCACCGACAAATCGTTGCTTTTGATGGACAAGAGTCCGGATAACATTTTTCAATCCATTGTTTCGCTTGCACGGTGTTTTTACCCATTAAAAAACAATGTTTTATCAAAACACGAAACTCGGTTTTTTCAATTCTTTAAACAAACAACAAAACGACTTTACTCCAACCTCGATAACTCAGCTGTTTCTGGTCGGATCGACTTAAAATTTTGACCCGTTTCAAGCAAAGGTTAGTACTCTAGAAAGACGTGGTTACTGGTTTACTACGAGCGCCATCTCTGCTTTAGTCTCGGGAATTATTGATCCATGTGTTGTTACACCACGCACCCTAAATATCGATGCCATAACCTTTCCAGCCGATTGTTGTGCTTTCGAACGCTTCGGACGAGGTTCACCAGTTGCTGTCCACTCAGATGACGATTGTTTAGATTCCGGAGTTAGGCGATGAATCCATATTTCTTCCATTGTCACATATCGATGCAAAATTTCCAGCTTAAACATGGCCAAACACATCACGTGACTGCAATAAAACTAGCGTTATCTGTGTATTAGGCCCGGCACTTTTCAGCCCATATGTTAGGTTCGTTTGAATGATTCTTTTCTCAGTCAGTCTACGCGCTTACTTTTGGTTTTATTTTTTTGTCGTGAATACGACTTACTTTGCTATGGGGTGCATTTTCAAAATTTACCCTCTGAGAGAGTGATAAGTTTTTGATCGTGAATATCTCTTGTTGTATCTAACGAATCAACATAATTTTTGCTACACGCCATCGGAAATATGATCACAATTCTATGATAAAATTATCAGTTGTGTGACATAATCTCAAATAATTCAAAATTAAACTTTTCTGAAATGTTTGGTATAAACGAGTGTCAAAGAGGATACTTCATAAGGCGCATTTGCTTCTCTCGTATTTTTAAAGCTCATAGCTTAGTGATCTGTGAAAGGATTTATATAATCTAACTACCAATAGAATCGAAATTTTTCAACTTAAACGTGTATAGCAAAAGCATTGATATATTTCAATAGTACACTATTGAAAAACCTGTCTCATTTGACCCATGTCCACACCAGCCAATCAGAACGCGTTCTGAGGAAGAGAACAAAATATCTGCTGCTGTACAACAAATCGTTCGAGAAAAATGTTCCGAAAAGTGGTGGATATCGTAATGAGTTCCTCAATTTGGTCCTTCTGAATGCTAGAAACGAATCCCTACAGCATATTGATAGTTTCTTTCAATAAATTATGCAAATCCGAAATGAAATAATCGACATTAAAATTCTGTATGCGACTATTTTTATAGCTGTTAGGACCGCCCATTAGTGAAAAAGCTACAAATGAAATCACGTAAAAAAAACCTCTTATCAAAAATTGGATCAGTTTGGATTCTATCGCCACTGTGTCGTTTGCAAAGCTAGTTTAGTCTCCGACAAGAGCGATTACGTCACAGCTGCCAGTCATTTGCATTGATGAAAAAACAACGATGGAGAGCATCACACAAAATCAGCCATTCTAATGGCTCAAAAGTTTTCTAAAGAACTATTAGGATTTGTTGTTCGCAAATCGAAGGTTCAGTGCAAATCTGCAACAGTTTGGTTATATTTGTGCACTTTTCGCTGTGTGAAATTCATAGTAATCGAGATCAAGTGAAGCCTTCTTTGTTTTTGCGAAAAATGCTCCAGAGTTTGATGTCGTAGAGAATGACGCAATTTGACCCTTCTGAATGCTAGAAACGAATCCCTATAGCATATTGATAGTTTCGTTCAATAAATTAGGCCTATTGTATCATTGATCAACCCAGCGAATTAATGTTCTCTTTATTGGAAGATTATAACCGGTTGTAAACGCTACACCTACACCAACCATATCAGTATCGCACCCACGTACAACAGTTCAGCCTGGAATTAGATGACGGAAGTCAGCGACATCCATCGGAGTTCGAATTCAACTCATCACTCTCCATCACAGACGCTTTCATAAAAGGTTCTTTTCAGAGCCACCATTATTTTATTATAAAGAACTATACTGGTTATTTCATAATATTTGTGTTTTAGAATGTTAAATTTTACTAATTTGTACTTTAGTTTAGTTGCATCGTTTTAAATTCTACATACAATTTCATACAATTGATCAACTAATTAATATTCGGAAGTGTTAAGGAACATGTCAGTTGTTTTCGTATTCACGATATCCAAATATGTCTCTGACATAACTCTGACCCGCCTTTTATCCATTGAAACTCTCATTTACGACCTTGTCGCTCTTTCGAATCACTTCATAAACTCGCCTTGAGGATAGATTTGACGTCCTCAAGGAGGTCAACATACGCAGCAGATTCTATGCTGACGGAAACAATCTGTGACGAATCCTTTTAAAAATGCTTTCAATGCTACATGTTTTGAAAGTATGCAATTCGTAAAATATTGGAACCATATTTATTATCAACAATTTCTAACGTTTCATGATTTTAAAATCTTATTTGAATTTGTTGAGCATTTCATTTCATTTTTATTTCGTAGTTCTATTGTATATTTTTCTTCATAATCATCCCCGCACAAAATTCGGCTAATCTATCCTAATAAATGTTTTCTTCAAAGATTACGATTTACATAAATAAAAGTAATGTGTCACTGGAAACCGATATGCCATTTTGTAAAGTTTTGAATACCTTTTCCAATGGTACCACATTTTTGGAAATCGGATGGAAATTGATTCGCGTTACACGTATTACTTTACAAAAACATAAAGGTTATAGCAGGATAAGCATGTGAAATCTGCCCCCAAAGGGAATTCATATTGTTATACCACATTCGAAAGGTCATAGACTGGAAACAATTTTCTCAAAGTTTCAACCCTTTAACTGCCTTTAATTGACGGAGCTAGGGTGGTTCTATTGATTTTTATTTTATTTGATTTTTGAAGAAAGTGCTCCTCCGAAAAATTTGAAAAAAATCAGGTATATTTAAGGTATTATGGGGATGCTTCACAATTTTTTTCAAAATTTTTGAATATGTATTTCTTCCATTAAAAAATACTAGAAAATTTTGGAACATATTTTCTCTCTCTTCCAATTTTTGCACCACCCTGGATTTTTTAGTGATAAATAAAGAATTTTTGGACATGTTGTTGTTCTAGTAGTTTATGCAACTCAAGCGCAGGGCTTAGAAATCAATTTAACGGAAAGAAGGAAATGAGTTTCAACCTTTGCATAATCCATATACGATCATACTTCGAGTACAACCTAGAGAGCTACGAAGCAAGAACTTATTGGTGTGTGGTTCATATATGAATGGTAGTAATATATGAACGTCGCGAGTATCACACATATGAAATTCGGTTACGGCAGTCAAGAACTAGAGCGGGTGTCAGTTTTTTACGTGTTGCTGATTTATGTAATGAAAGAATAATGAATGTAATGAAAGAATAATGAAAGGAAGAATGAAAATTTTATTACAGTGTAAAAAATTATCATAAAGATATGTTATCGAGGGATGTATATAGTTTTCTGGAAAAATGTATGATAAAGATTAAGTTGGAGTTTTGTGTTTGAAAACGTCAATCGAATATCTCAATTATGGTTTTCATGGTTTCTAGACTGAGAGCGCTATATATTTTTATATTTATTCTAAAATTTGAAACAACAACATTAAAAAGCTTGATTCGCTGAATCGATTTCTTTAATTTTTTCGTGTATTGTGTAGAAAACTCCGTACTTTCCAGAAAATATCTGAGAATACATAATTAACTCAGTAAGTGATTTTCACTCTCAGAGGAACGCTTCCAGGTTTTTACAGGTTTAATATGGCCAAATATCATTGAGCTTCGTAATATGCTGGTGTCAATGAGAAAGATTTGGTCGTATTTTTGTTCAAATTGCGAACGGCAAGTTCTAATAAGGTAATATCATCAATCCTTGGATTGGAACGAGAGCAACAAGTATCGAAATATAGTAGCTCTATAATAAAAGCTATTGAGGAGGATGTTCTGCCAAGTAATTTTGGATGTAAAGCTTTATCACGAGATGACCCAATTAAGACACACAGATCACAAAAAAGCTATTCAGGCCCGTAATAAGTCTAATTTTTAAGAGCTTACAAGTGCTATATCGAGTACACTCCAAATTCGACTGGATATTTGGGAATCTAGCGCCGTTGCTGTGAATGCGCTATTGGAAATAGAACTGTTGGTTGCTGTTCACACGAGGTCGCCATTATTCACTACATTTCCTTATGTTCGGTTTTTATCCAGAATTGTGAGACCGGCGGAAATATTGTCAGAAATGCTTAAATCAGAACAGCTACCAACGACTATAAATAAAAGAAGTGACGATGATAAGTCTATAGAATAAACGAAAATAATCAGAGAGAAAATGTGTGCTTTCAAATAGCAATGTATTTTTATTACATTCTTTTTACCATTACGTATTGAAAAGAAAAATACAGTCAATAATTCTAAGAAATTTTTTCGTGACATTTCTTACATGAAACTTCTTAATAATTTCATAAAGACAATTGAAGTTTCAATTCAATAATTGACCTTTTTGAGTCTTAGTTTGCGTCCATTAGTTCATCCAATAGCAAAATTTTATTAAAAATAATGTGCTGATAAAAAAACTCCAAATAAGTTATGAAATCAACAACAAAATGTATAAAAATTTCAGTTTATTTTATAATTTATAGTTAATCGTTTGGGTAAATAATATGATATTTAAAAAATAAGAGGAATATGCTTTATTAAACTCAAATTGTTGTGACTATATTAGTATTATATTAGGATAAGAATTCTATGTAAAAGTGATGCTACAGCGAAGAACAACTTATGTAAATTGCCTTAAGAAATAAACGTATTTATGGAAAAACAATTCTAAGAAATCGATTCCAACCTTCATCAATGGCCACTTCTGTTTGACACCAATACAAAAAAAAAGGCGGGTGGGTAATGTCAGAGACATAACTGGATGTCGTGAGTACGAAAACAACTGACATGTTCCTTAACACTTCCGAATATCAATTAGTTGATCAATTGTATGAATTATGCAAGCATTCCCCTTTTTCACATTTTTCGCAAACACAAAGAAGGCTTCACTTGATCTCGATTACTGTGAATTTCACTCAGCGAAAAGTGCACAAATCTAACCATACTGTTCTTGATTTGCACTAAACTGATGATAATTACCATCGATTTGCGAACAACAAATCCTAATAGTTCTTTAGAAAACTTTTAGAGCCATTAGAACGGCTGATTTTGTGTACTGCTCTCTGCCGTTGCTTTTTCACCAATGCTAATGACTGGTAGCTGTGGCGTAATCGCTCTTGTCGAAAGCGAAACTAGCTGTGCAGACGACACAAAACACATCTGCTCGCAGTGGCGATAGAATCCAAACTGATTCAATTTTTTTTTAAGTTTTTTTTTATGTGATTTCGTTTGTAGCTTTATCACTAATGGGCGGTCCTAACGGCTATAAAAATAGCCGCATACAGAATTTTAATGTCGATTATTTCATTTCGGATTTGCATTTCATTAAAGGAAACTATCAGGGTGCTGTACGGGATTCATTCCTGTTTTTCAGAAGGACCAAATTGTGGAACTCACTACGATATTAAACACTGTTCGGAACATTTTCCTCGAACGATTTGTTGTACAGCAGCAGATATTTTGTTCTCTTCCTCAGAACGCGTTCTGATTGGCTGGTGTTGACATGAGTCAAATGAGACAGGTTTTGCAATAGTGTACTATTGAAATACTTCAATGCTTTTGCTATACACGTTTAAGTTGAAAAATTTCGATTCTATTGGTAGTTAGATTATATAAATCCTTTCACAGATCACTGAGCTATAAGCTTTAAAAATACGAGCAAGGCAAGCGCACCCTATGGATTATCCCCTTTGATACTCGTTTATATCAAACATTTCAGAAAAGTTTAATTTTGAATTATTTGAGATTATGTCACACAACTGATAATTTTATCATAAAATTGTGATCATATTTCCGATGGCGTGTATCAAAAATTATGTTGTTTCGTTAGATACAACAAGAGATATTGACGGTCAAAAACTTATCACTCTCTCAGAGGATAAATTTTGAAAAGGCATCCCATAGTAAAGTAAGTCGTATTCACGACAAAAGAAAAATTCAATTCACTGTTGTTTCAACTCGCTATGTATTTAGTGACAGTGCGGTAAAATTTCATTTTCAATCGAATATTATAAGATGGAAATGAAATCTATGGTCACACATATCCCTAATAATTCATTTGACTTTTGCTGTCATTTTCAAGTGAAGCTCCTGGAATTCATCGTCAGTTGAATAATCGTACCTAGTCATTTGACGTTTTGCTTGCTCAGTTTCGAGTGCGAAGTAGTGTAGCTCCTTTATTGCCTTCGCTCTTGGTAGTAAGCAAGTTCGAACGAATAGAATTATAAATGGAGTAAAGTATTAAAAATGAAAACTGAAGGAGGAAACAATTAATTTATGTGTATTCTGTGATTGATATCTCAGCTATCTGGTTTATTATCTATTATCTTGAACCAATGCGAATGTTTACATGAACCTCATTTGAAGGCCGCTCTCACACTATTGAAAGAGATATTTTGTTACTTGAAGAGATCAACTGACGGTGGTTAAAATGAGCCTCGATTGAAAAGAAACGAGTGATGAACTGAATGCTGCCCGTTCGGGCCGTCAGCAAACATTGTGTGTGTCAGAGAGTGAAGTTTACTGCATTAGAGAGATCGTCAATGTGTTCCACATTCAGTTTCAACTTAATTGAATGAAGTTTTACTGCACTGTTTAGTGAAATGTACAGAGCTGGCAAAAAGGAAACCGCGTTGTACGAGACCCCACAGTGCAAAACGATTTGACCATTTCATGAAACACTATCGAATCATCGAATTGTATACCTTATGATCAAAAAAGAACCGGAATTTTCATTTTAAAATATCCGCGCTTGTCCAATCAGTAAACTTTTATTCTCTCAACACTTTTATACACATTCTGTCAAATTTTGACGCATATCGTACGATTAGGTTTTGTTTTGCGTATAAAAAAAAATAATCATACGATATGCGTCAAAATTTGACAGAATGTGTATAAAAGTGTTGCCAACGTTGAGAGAATAAAAGTTTACCGATTGGACATGCGCGGGAATTTTAAAATGAAAATTCCGGTTCTTATTTGATCATAAGGTACAGTCATCCGCTCTAGTTCTTGACTGCCGTAACCGGATTTCATATGTGGGATACTCGCGACGCTCATATATTATTACCATTCATATATGGACCACATACCAGTAAGTTCTTGCTTCGTAGCTTTCTAGGTTGTACTCGAAGTATGATCGTGTATGGATTATGCAAAGGTTGAAACTCATTTCCTCCTTTTCGTTAATTTGATTTCTAAGCCCTGCGCTTGAGTTGCATAAACTACTAGAACAAAGCACCATGCGTTTCCTTTGCTCAGAATTTGATGGGGACGCATGGTCGACTGTTATATATTTTTTAGAAAAAATCAAATATTTTGTTCGTCCACATTTTTAAAAAATATGAAAACATACCACTTTAACATGTCCAAAAATTCTTTATTTATCACTACAAAATCCAGGGTGGTGCAAAAATTGAAAGAGGGAAAAAATATGTTTCAAAATTTTCTAGTATTTTTAAATGGAAGAAATACATATTCAAAAATTTTGAAAAAAATATTGTAAAACTTCCCCATAATGCCTTAAACATGCATGATTTTTTTTCAAATTTTTCGGAGGAGCAGTTTCTTCAAAAATCAAATAAAATAAAAATCAATAGAACCACCCAAGTGCCGTCAATATGGCAGTTAAAGGCTTGAAACTTTGAGATAATTGTTTCCAGTCTATTACCTTTCGAATGTGGTATAACCATATGAATTCCTGTTGGGGGCAGATTTCACATGCTTATCCTGCTATAGCCTTTATTCACCAGCGCCGAAAAATGAACAAATGTGCTTCCGTACAAACGACAAATCAGAAACGCCTACCCCACAAAATCACTATAGATGTCGCCAACCAGTCCCGGTCTCCCCTATTTTACCGTACACGCAGAGAAATTGAGCATGTTTAAAATAACAAAACAGTTAGTAGTTTTTAAAATTTGATTTATATTCATTTTAAGCTAGAATATGATTGTTACAAACCAATTTCTCCCTTCAACAAAAACAATGATCTCTGTTTGATTTGAATCAAAATTTTGGTCCAACCAAACCAAAACTATATTTGTTCTCGCTGAGTTTATTGTTGAAATAAACTAACAATTTTTTACATGTCAACCAAAGTTGAGTTAATGTTATCGGCAATGTCCTCGTTGACTCAATCCAGCTATACCTTCATATCAAGAAAAAACTTGGTTCAATTTATCTATGATATTATTCGTGTAATAATACAACTAAGTTTACTGTTTAAATGAACCGCGTTAGTTTTATATCATATAAACCAGAACATGTTTTTTCTCGCGCGTATAAACCACTGCGTTTATGTCTCCCGCGTAAGAAGTTTGCCTTTACTGCGGTATGTGAATAATTCGATCGTGTAGCAACGGAATGACGATCAAATGTCTTAAAAATATTCTAAATTAAAAATAATTGTTTTCTAGAAATTATTGAACCAATATATATCGAAATAAAAGTAGTATAAAATATAACCCTTTAAATTAGTTTGAAAGAAATCATTTTATTTTTAAAAACAAACAAAAATGTATAATTTCAACAAAGAAAAGCGTTAGTTGAAATAGCTAAATTTAAGGTAATTTATTTCAACTAAAAATTTTGTGAATTCAAAGCGCAACAATGCCTAACTTTATCTAAAGTTCGTTCATTCATAACTAATTTTTCAAATTGAATTCACTGTGAAATTGTTTGTCAAGAAATTGACAGGAACGCACAAGTGAAATATTCGTTGCTTTTATCAAAATGTCGTTTGAAACAAGCTAACACACTGAGTAAAATTGATTATCATGTTTTGTAGTTTAAAGCAGCAATATTTTCTTTATCAAACCAGATTTTCTTTTGTCACTATTTTAACAAAATAAATCGTTGCGTGAAACCTAAATTTGGTTATATTTAAAAAAAATTTCTCTGCGTGTATTAGAAAAGTTTTTAAACCTACTGAAGTAAGCTTCCACGGAGAACCCTTCGATCATAAAATTGCGATATCGCAGTTTTTGATTTTTGCGATAGTTGATTTAACTAATTTATTTTTGATTCAACCAATATGGTTTTTGATTTGCATATATTCAAGTGGTTGAAAAATGTGTTGTTTTAAATGCTGTCAAATGCCGGAGAGAGTTGAAAGCAAAACAATAATTGCAATGCAAAATCAACAACTTTTTTAGTTGAAATCTGTTCGCGTCGCTTCAAAATGTCAATGAAAACAACATTGATGGTTAAAGCGTTTGGTGAAATTGTGTCCATTCGATTTGAGAAATTTATGATAACAAGTGTTTATTTAACAGCGGTGTTGTGATAAAGTTAACCTTGTTTAAGATGAAAAAGATTTTATAACAAATTAGAAAATGTTAATGAATGATCATCTCGTAATCTTTCAGATATGCGCAAAAATTTTATGCTTCAAATTCGATCATTGATTTAATTCCAGCCGACTGTTTTACTTCCAGCTGTTTGATACCGATGATGATGTTCATGCATTAGCAATAAAACGCTTTTTGACATGAATTTAATTTATAAAAGTAACAGGAGCGAAGGGTTTCAAACACACAGAACGCGCTGCGATTGAATTGCGCGTTTGAATTGTCGTCGCAAAATTCCAATTCCCAACGGTTGATGCACCCAAGCTCATATAAATTGACTAAAATTTTCGCAAATCAATAACATTGTTCGAATTGATTCAACTGTTTGCAATGTCTAAAACAAATAAAACCGATTTATTTTTCAACTAACAGAATTTTGTTTCAATAACAACACCAGTTATTTCAATTAAAATATTTGTTGAAATTGAAAGGTATGTGTCCTCACTAATTGACAGCATTTTTTTTTGCAAACAGTTAAATTAGTTGTTTCAACCATCGTTTCTGCTAATCGAAAAACAAAAATGACAGTTTAGCTAAAACAACAATCGATTAGTTGAACCAAATTTTAACCAATCGAATTCAGAAAATCAACTAATATTCTGGTTGAAATGGGATCGCGAGTGGTTCCGTGTGGTATTTATTAAATTCAAACACATTCAAGTATGGAAAGGGTCTTTCTTAAAACGTGGAAGGTGTATTCTGACTAATTAAAAAAAAACACGTTGCATTTTGAAACTATTTTGCAGTAAAATTGAAGTGCAAATGTGTGACAATTGATTTGAAATAAATGCCAATATTCGAAGTAAATTCGAAATTGTCACAAAATAAAATATATGTACACCAACCAAGACTCGGAACTTCGTTTCGATGTAGAACATGATCTTCTGTTTCAACAGACTTTGCAACCAATTCTCTGCATGCAGGAGAACGCTTTAGTATACAGGACTGTGGCTCCGCACTCCACGTAAGCTAGTTTATGTTATCAATCAAGCAAGCTAGAGCTGTGAGTTCCTCACCCCAAAGCAAAATCAAGCTATCAGTGAAACGTGTATAACCATTTGTTACAGATTTGTTATCTATACTTCTTAATCGAGTAAATACGTCAATATTGAATATTTATATTTAGACACTCATTCGTGCAAACAACTGGCAACCCTTTGGACCAAATCAGGCGGAAATCTCTTCATCCAGCTCGTCGTCTGCTGCATCGAATGGCGCGGACACAATCTGTGCACTGCAGACATACACCCAGACACATTGCTTCATTTTCTACATCAGCACCACTTGGCGTAAAATCCTTATTCGTCGAAAGCTCGTCCATCGTCCCAACAGGGCACCAATCATCATAAATCCAAACAACTGCCAGAGGATAACACACAGAAGCTGTCGGCGTCCTCACCGTGCTTATAAACGATTTTCATATTTCTGGAAATACTCGTCGGTCGCTAGTTATACGATGTATACTGCGTATTACCTTGAGCCCGGCAGCCCGAAGCCATCGCACTTCGCAACAGTACAGTGGCCTTCCTTCATCTTGGGTGCGGCCGCATAACAAACAAGCACCGTCTTCGGATACATTGAAATACATTGACCCGTGCACCCGACCGGCACATTGCCAAGACGAGGAGCTGTCCGTTTTCGGCCCCACTGGGCGGTACGGCATCCGCCTGCTGGCCAAAAGGCCGGATTTTACGCCGGGTGTTGGGGCATTTCGTGCAGAACAATCTGTTTGGTTTTTGCATTTTTTTTGTTCTTGTTGTTGCTTTTATGCCCGTCAGTCTCTCCGGAAGCGGACGAATCTCTTGCCGAGCAGCTTTGTTGTGCATTAGGATGGCCATTGTTGAAATGCTCCGACCAAAAGCGGCACCCGGTTTCTATCAGAGAAAAATGTTGCACTGCCTTCTACGAGTGTGAGTGCCACTGGAAGTAATGGCTTTCGGGAAGCTGCGACGACAGCGACGACGATAATGTCGGATTGGGAGCTGCCTGGAAGGAAGCTTTGTGGACATTCTTCGGTTTCGAAGAGAGTTTAGTTGCGTATCTGATGAAGCTTGTGAAATTTATTGCTTATTGCTAGCCACAGTTGGACTTCCATCGGAACACAATATGAACGAGAGTCAGTCTCTATTGAAATTTGGGCTTGATTTAGTGCAGTGCATGAGTATATATTTGTTGAAAGGAATACCAAAATTCTTGTCTATTGAGAGCACTATATAACACATAGTTTCCGAAGAAAAATTTATTCTTTTCCTCAATCGAAGACCTTCTCAACGACTTATAAAATTAGAAAACTATTTTCGCTTTCAAAACAGTATAAGTCACTGTCGCATTTTTATGCATCTATAACCTAGAATAACAATTCAAACAAAAACTTTGTTTGAATCAAATGAAGCTATTACTTCAGTTTCTTTCTTAGACAGGTTCGCAATAGCAGCTGTGTGAAAACGATAATAACAAGAAATGCCATGAAGAAACAATTATTAAACACAGTGAAAATACAAATCGCCAACTCAGCTTCCGTCAACGTTCACCTCATCACAAACAATTTAACTCGCTTTTGGAAAGGTGAAACAATTAACCCAACAAAGAACCAAAACAAACCGGCTTGCCGTTTGATCCTACCCAGCCTGTGTTTGACGCTGATGATGATGGACGTTCCTTAAAGACACGAGTTCGTGCCCCTTTCCAGTTTTCAGAAGACATTAGAGAAAATGTTCGGTACGGTTATGCAGAATTAATATTCCGATGACTTGTTCGCATTCTCAACAGAGAGAAATTCAATTTGCTGCTTGAAAAGCTCCGTTAATAAGACGGAATTTTGTATTACTTGTGGCTCTGCAATGTTTTGCAATAAAATTATAAGAATCTTAACGATCGATCCTAGTATGTTAAAAAAATGTGAGTAGAAAGTTTTGATAATGCTTGATAAAAAGGTTTTATTTCTAGAGAATGTGATTAGTTGGCAAATATTCTGGACACAAAACATCAAACTTTTAATCCAATACGAAATTTTCACTACCAACTTATTTTGTGGTTGAAATAAATAAAATGACGCTGTCTGACTGTCACCATAACCGCTTAAAGACAGCACAAAGAAAGCAAAAATGAAATAGATTTTATTGATAAGTTTATTAGTCAAAAACTCATGAGAAGTGTCAAAGCAACACAATTCATTAAAAAGATAAAAAGGATAGTCTAGTTGAAACTGCTTGCAAATTGTATTGATGTTTGTTACATGTGTTATGATATAAACAATTTAAATTAAATATAGCGCAAGAAGTCGCTAGCTTATTTATACACGGAACGACCGAAATTAGCTCTCCGCTTAATTTGTATTACTGTTTCTGAATTCGTTGGTTTTAACAACAAAATCTCCAAAATAACTATAAAATTAGTTAAAATTGAGAATTTACTTTGCTGAAAAAAAAAATTTTAGAGAATGTGTTTAGTTGGCGAATATCCTAGACACAAAGCAGCAATACTTCAATCCAACACGAAATTCTCATTGACAACTAATTTTGTTATTAAAATCAGAAAATTTGTTTCTATTTATCTATCACCATCATTACTGAAGGACAGCACAAAGAAAACAAAAATTAAATTGGTTTTAGTAACAAGTTTATTAGTCAAAAACTCATGAGACGTCTCAAAGCAAAACAATCCATTAAAAAGCTAAAAGGGACAGTTTTGTTGAAATTGCTTGCAAATTGGTTAGATGTTTTTCGCATGAGTTACGATATATCCATATAAAAATTTCTAAACCGATATGTAAAAATTACTTAAACTATTAGTGTTTTTATTCAGAGTTTGTGCGCATTCGAAGCGATTGTGAGTAATAATGTTTTTACGCGGAACAGTGAAGTGAGTTTCGAATGTTGCACTCTAATTGTATATGTCAAATGATATTTTTTGTATCTTCCAACCTGCCGGGCGACGCCGTCAGGTGTACTACTTGTATTCGGTTTTCGTTTTCCGAGTACTCGAAGTTTTCAGTGAGTGAGTCGATTTCGCGAAGTCGAATGAAGAAAACAGAGATTTAGAAGTAAAATTTTCAAAAAGAAGTTTATGTTTCGTTTATGTCTTTTTCTCCAATACAACATCGTATTTATACCTGCCTATATAGAAAATACAACTGAGACTGATATTTTTTTCGGTAGTAATGTGCCATCTAGTGGCTAGTAGTCATTACGGTGTTAACGTTTTTCGGTGACAGTGCGCCACATAGCTGCAAATTGCAGAAGCCAATTCAACCATTCATATTGGTTGAAAACAACGTTTTATTTCTCTAATTCAACTAAAAGATTAGTTGAATAGAAATGAAGTGTGCCGTAGCTAAGAAATGACAGCACATTTAATTGGTGAATTCAACTAAAAAACCTGTTTTAATCCACCTAGTGGTGTAATGATGCCTTTCTCATATCAATCATACTGTCATATATAATACTGTGGTATTCTTCAAAATAATTTTCTTCGATTCTTAAAAAAAAAACCGAAATCGGTTTGTTTGACCATCTACTGATAAAAACTATCAATTGGAAAAGGTTTGAGGTCGATTTAGAAATTTTTTTAAGGTTTTCCCCCATTTTAAGTGGTGGTATACAATTTTTAACCCATTTTACCCTATATTTCCGGATCCGGAAGTCGGATCCGCATGAAATTCAGGAATTACGCATGGGACCACAGGACCTTTCATTTGAAAGTTAGAAAGCATATTTTCTTTTTTTTTGCACATTTTACCCCATAACTCCCGAACTGGAAGTCAGATCCAAATAATATTGAGGAATTTTCTATAAGACCTCAAGACCTTTCATTTGAATCTAAGTTTGTAAAAATCGGTTCAGTAATCTCCGAGAAAACTTAGTGCAAAAAAACGTTACATACACACATACGCACCATCACACACATACACACACAGACATTTTGCGTACTCGACGAACTTAGTCGAATGGTATATATAATGGTAAGAGGTAATGATAAGAGCTACCAAATTCAAATTAGCAATATTAAGAATTTTATAATTGTCCTTAAAAATAACTAACTAAAATCTGTAAATCAACTAATTTTTTCGCCAAAATGCTGATTTCGATCTTTGCGTGTGTCAATCGAGAACGAAAAATGAAAGAATGTCGTAACTGATATCCAAAATGGTTTATGTTTGTCACGCATTAAAAGACAGGAAGCAATACCTTCTTGTGTGACTTTCAATCAAGCTGTCTAAATCGCTGGTCGCCTACGATAACCAGCTTACTACATGTCAAAATTGGTATAAAGCTGTTAACTACGATAAGCAATGCAAGAAGAACACTCAGGGACAAGAAAACATCTACATCAATTGGACAATTCACTGTCCATTACACCAGCCCCAAAAAAATCCCAGAACTGAGACAATGCTTGAAAATAATGAAACCATCAGCAATGAAACTAAATTATCCAGACTTTGTTACGATAGTTTAAAAAAAAAGCATTAAAAATCGAGATATTCGATGAACAAGTAGAGGTACGTCATTCCAAGTGTTACAATTTTCAGCAGTTTTTCAGTCAGAAAAAAATACAACACGAGCAATAACCTAAGTGAATTATTTTGAAAGTTTCGCAGAAAATTCTCCACTAAATTTCGAAGACATTGTTAGGTGGGTTTTCGATATTCATCATCGTTTCCAAGAAAATTTTATTTGAAACGAGAAAATAGCAAGACACCTACGTCTTTAACGTACTGTCCTCAGCCCTTCAGCTACGTCTGCTTCCGATGCCTGGCAAATATCAGCAATAAGAGCCACAACAGCGACACCCCCGATTAATCCGCTAGACAGCAATGAGTGCACCTCTCCTCCAAGGAACCGGATTCAAACGTTTTAAAACATATAGTTTTGAAAACAGAATCGGTTCCGTTAAGCTTACCAGTAAACTCATATGGGAAAAAATAATGTATGAAAGGAATATGAACACAAGGATTCACTTAAAATATTATGCAAACAAATGATTTGCAAAAAGTGACTTATCAGCACAAACTGCTTCAGACAAAAATATTGTTGACAAAACCGTTAGCTTAAAAAGCTCTTAGTATCGCTATTGTATTTACTACACGAACCATTTTGTTGCAGATAAACTGCACATTATAACAAAGATTATTGTCAAATGACAACAGAGGAACCCAAAGTTTTGTTATTACATTCCGTTTGTAGAGACCTTTCCATTTCACCAGACCTCGCAGCCAATTCTCAGCGTAGAGAACCATTGTATAGCGGTCCTATCGACACTAACAATCCTTTCAGGTTGGAGCTCAAACAAAAAACAGCGTATGAAATTTAAAGTCTGTCCTAGTGATAAACCACTCACAGCACGATAATGAACGACATCATTTGGATTCGTGTGTCAGCAGCCTGACACTAACGGATACGTAACATCAAAAACAATTTATTTAACCGAGCAAATATAATCTGTCTCGGGTCAAACCAGAAAGAGGTACTCTCATTTCCTGCCGAAGCGAACTGACACCGGAACAGAGGAGAGTCGGTTCCTATGCTATACTTTTACGTAACGAAAGTTAATATCCAGTCGGTAGATCCTGGTGATCCCCAGCAAACCCCAAATAGTGAAACAAGCTTCTAGCTTAGCTTAGCATTCAGCCTCCGGATGGAAATATTCTACACAGATGGATTACACCATTTCCTAGTCGGCTGCTGAGTGCTTTTGTTTTCATCACGGATGGTACAGTACAATAGCCATGGATCGGTCGCGAAACACCACCGTAATGATGTAACAACGCCAGCAGGAGTAATTCGTAGTGGCACAGCAAAAAAAAAATGCGACAGCTCAGTCAATGCAAACATGATGTCAATCTGTAAAACATAAATTATCGAATAAATTATGATGATGGAAACGAACTGAATTGAAAATGATGTGGCAAAAATTAAACTTCCCAATGCTTCCCTAGAGCCTAGTGGCAAATAGGAAGTATAGAAACATTCACGTTTTTTTTTTCTAGTGTGTAGAGCAATGCTCTTCATTAGGCTAGTGAAGCCGCCAATCTTTCAAGCCGTTTTTCCAGCGGAGTTTAGGTTTCACTGTGGAGAATCTGTGACAAGGTAAGAAACATTTGATGGAAAGCTACAACCAACTTTCATATCTTTACTGCAACCTAAATACTTTCATAAAGACTAGACGCTATTGTTTTGTTGTGGAGGGTATCGTTAAGCGCATTTCATGGTAGCATTTATTGTCGGTTTCCAAAGTTTCATCTTCCTGCTGCAAAATGGTTACTAATTTCGGAGTCGATGTTAGTTATGGGAAAGATAAAGGATAAAGTTTTCAGCGTTTTGTGTAAATAGAACTTGAACAATTTTCCCATCAAGATTCTTCCGATTTAATCTAGTAGCACTCTTTCAACCGGGCCTTTCAAACAAGAACGTTAAATCAAACTAATTCAATACTAGGATATCAGTTTCCTCATTTCAGAAAGTATGTCAGGAAATATTTTAATTTCTATTTAATTAATTTCGCAAATCCTCCTGTGAGAGACAGGTACGAAAATTGGACAAAAAAGTAGGCCATCGAATTGATGTGAATCGAATTGAAATAAGAATTAGATATATAAATTTTTGTCAATTGATCAGTGGGGTGATTAAATTAACTAAAAGAAAATCAACTCAGAAACTGTATTCCTGGACTAGTAGTTTGAGTATGTATCAACATACTTCCGTCAGCAAAATAATAGTATCAAATTAGTTCTACAAATGTTCCATACATTGTCCTTTCGAGAAATGAGACACACAAAAACTGGAGCCGGAAATAGATTGCAGGACAATTTTAATTAATTTATTACCAAAATAACTACTTCAATTGAGTTTGAGCAACTGAGGATTAGAGATACTGTGTAATATGGTTATTCCGAACTAGTTGGCCATGATAAATCTATGAACAGAAATTTTCATGATCTCGACAACAATTCCAACAATCTGGTGCAAGTTAGTAATATGCAAATATTTTTATCCACATCATGCCAAGACGCCTATGATATTGGCCCTTCTTTCTCATCCACTTGTGTACCGAATAGCCTGTAAAAAACGGGAAACGAAGCTTAACGAGTTTTGGTTCGAATAAATACATTCTACTCATTTTAACAAACTAATGATTTTCTTGAGAAGTGCTTTGACTTACAAAAAAATTATTTTCGGCTGTAGTTTTTGTGTGTCTCATTACTCGAAAAAAAAGTATGGAACACTTGTAGAACTAATTTGATATGTTACTACAGGGTCCGGCACTCGAAGTGTAACCTATTAAAAAGGCCATAAATTCAGTTTGGAAAATTACTTTTACTTAATTCAAAGTACAAAATGTGTAAAAATAATACAAAATTCAGAATCAATTCACTTTTGCTCGATATGACCACCTTTTGCCTTGACTATGGCCTTGAGACGGTCAAAAAACGAATCGCATGCTGCCGAATGTGACTTGCAGGTATTTAGGCCCACTCGCGGACAATAACTTTTTTCAGCGCCTCGAGACTTGTGTATCTTTTAGTTCGGACTTTGCTCTCCAAAATGGCCCAAAGAGAATAATCCATTGGATTCGCATCTGGTGAATTCGAGAGCCATTGTGTGGACGTGATGAAGTTCGGAACGTTGTTTTTCAGCCATTCTTGATTCACTCGAGCGTTGTGAGACGGTGCCGAGTCCTGCTGAAACGTCCATGGTCTGCCACCGAAATGTTTGTCTGCCCACGGCTTCAAAGCAACCTCCAGAATACTTTCCCGATAATATGTCGCATTTACCTTGACGCCAGGCTCGATGAAAACGATTGGAGAGCGCCCATCTGCGGTTACAGCGGCCCAAACCATTATCTGTTGCGGGTGCTGCCTCCTGGTGGCCAATCGATGACTCAAATTCTCGTATGAACGGTCGGTCAAGTAAACCCTATCGTTTTGAGAGTTTACGAATTGCTCAATTGGAAAAATTTTCTCGTCAGATAATACAATGTTCGGCAATTGACCGCTTTCGGCCAAACGAAGCAACTCCTTCGCTCTCTCAAGTCAAGATTTTTTTTTCGCGTTCACTTTTGGCAAAATGCTTTCTTGCGCTTGTAAACAATACAACTCCGAACTGTCATTTAGCAAATTTCTAGAGAGCTGATGTCCGTGCGTCAGCTGCGCGAGCGGTCTGAAGTTGGTTACACTTCAAGTGCCGGACCCTGTATTATTTTGCTGAAGGAAGTATATTGATACGTTAAGGCGTTTAAGAGTTATGCAATGTTTTTGAGTTTTTTTAAGGTATTTTTAAAACTAATTTAAATAAGTTGAAAAAATAACACCCTTCCAATTTTCTCTTGAATTTTTACTCATAGTATGACCTTTCAGGAACTGCATAGGATACATTTTTATCGATCTGGAACCTAATTAATATTGATATTTGAAGCTTGACTAGTTTTTGATGAAAAAACAATCATAACTTTTTACTGGTAGCTCATATGAAAAAGCTTGGTTGAACAAAATTGTGCGTAATGATTAGTTCAACAACTCTTTTGAGGACAACTTAGCCGTAGAACGTTTCACAAAATAGTTAGAACAAAAAAAGTGATTTTTCAGGAGCCACTCTACTTTTACTCGAAAAAATTGATGCAACTCGATCAAATGAAAAGCTAGAGAGGTACTTTTTTCAACAAAGTTGCTCAGAATAAAATTTCCTTCAACTTTATAGTGCAACAAAATCATTTTTGAGTTCAATTAAGAAAGTTAGATTTCAGATTTCAATCTAAATGAGGACCACCCTAGTAACTTATTTCATCAAAAGCAGCTCCATTTGATTACAAATACTTTTGTGAAGACATCAGCTACAAAAAACTAATATTGATTAGTGAAAATATTTTTGTCACGCTAATTTCCCGTTTCGGACCATAGTGCACTGCACTCAATTACTGAAAACACTCCGTATTTCTATGTGTCGGTTTTGCACGGTGCGTTTAGTGCGATGATTCGTGCAATTCATGCGGTTGAAATTTAGTGCCCATTTTTTGCACGAATTTCACCTTAAGAAGCGGGTAGGGTCCAACACTTTTTTTTCCTTGTATATTCTTATAGTACAACATTTCAAGAGTATTCTGTGAAATTTGCAAGCTCTTCGAAACATAACTCAGCATGTTATAGGCCTATATCTTCGCTTATCTCATTCTGCAAAGAAGTAAGAGTGCGGCTTCAATTGACTTGACATAACATTCTTGAAATGTTTTATAATAACAAAACACAAAAAAAATAAAGACTGTCTTAGAAAGTATGGACGCACTTTGATTTTGCTGTAAATAATTCACAAGTGTTAGATATTCAAATTTTATTGGATATACTGAAAATATTAGACTACAACAACAGAATATTATTCTCAACATTTGCTACTTAGATATTGTAGACTATCTGGCGCACATTCTTGCGAACGTTCCTCATTAAATTCCGTACAGACTTCTTGGTGACAAATTTTGACACTTTTTTCCGATCTTTCTCGAATTGTTGAATGGTTTCGGCTGTCGAGACATGTTTCCTAAGATGTGCCTTCGTTAATGCCCAAAATTCCTCAATTGGTCGAAGTTGTGGGCAATTTGGTGGTCTTTTGAGTCCGAAAGTGACATTTTTGGTAGTATACCATTCTACCGTTGATTTCGAGTAGTGGCAAGAAGCAAGATCTGGCCAGAAGACAAAAATATCCTTCTGGCTTCGATTCATGGGTAGAAGTCGTTTTTGTAAACATTCCTTAATGTATATTTCGCTGTTCATTGCAGCAGTGGTGATGAAGGCTTTCGAAATCTTACCGCAGCTACAAATTGCTTGCCAGATCATAGCTTTCTTGCCAAATTTTTCGACTTCAATCGATGTCTCGGACTGGTTTAACACTTGCCCTTCTCGCACCGTATACTATTGTGGTCCCGGCAAGGATTTGTAATCGAGTTCCACGTAGGTTTCGTCGTCCATGATTATGCAGTTCAAATTTCCAGCAAGAATCGTATTGTACAGCTTTCGAACCCTCAGCCTGATCGATGCTTCTTGTTTCGGACTACGTTTTGGTTGTTTCTGCTTCTTATAGGTTCGAAGATTCAAACGTTCTTTAGCACGAAGAACATTTGACTTCGAAGTGCCCCCACTTCTTTGGCCACATCCCGAACTGAAACCTCCTTCTTTTGCTCGACCGCCTTCAGTATACGTTTATCCAACTGAGGGTTAGCAGGACCTTTTTTCGACCCGTTTTCGGTTTATCATCAAAGGTGTTATCCTTACCGAACTTCCTGATTACATTTCGCACGGCTTTTTCACTTACTCCTTCCATTTTTGCTGTCTTTCTCAGTGACATTTCGCGTTCTGTGCACCATTTGTACACAATTTTTCGACGTTGTTCTGCTGAAAGCTCAAAGTGAAATCTAATAAACAACTGCACAAGTGGTTAGCGAAGAGTGTAAACAACAGGACGCAGCCATAAAAATTGACAGATTCTGAACCATTGCAAAATGGCAGCGGTTTTTGGTTGCGTCCATACTTTCTGGGACAGGCTTTATGATATTTTAAAAATTTTCGTCACCACGGGCTTCTTAAAATAATGAATTGTTTCTTTCGATTTTATAGACAAAAAAAATTAAACGCGTTTTTCTCGAAAGCAGGTTTCGAAAGTCCAGGTGTCCATCGTCATTCAAAAACTACAGTCCCAATTTTTTTCAAATTTTGCACACACTTTCTACTTGTATAATACGAGACCCCAAGGTTTCCCTTTTCGTTGTTTGTTACTTTGGGGAGGTCCTACAGGCACAAATGGAAATTTTTTTGTTGAAAATCGCAGTTTTGACTCTAAACAACCACCAAAAATTAAAATACATTAAAATAAAACTAAACCGAAACTTTGAGATCTAGAAAAGCATCTGCTTTATCTATGCTGCTTTAATTTGTAGACTTCTGATTAGTCTGCGCTGAAATACAGTGGACACCGCAAATCATGATTTACAAGAAGCGTTCGCAAAAATACCTCTTCATCGACTTATTTCTCAATATTATTCCATGAAAAAAATTACAACATGTTTTTTGAATGATGCGGAATGTACCCGTCGCGGTTTTGATCAATTATTCAAAAACTAGACAGATTTTTGAAAAACTAAAAGACGTTTAAGTTTTCACAATTAAATTTATCACACTAAGTATTCTTAGCATTTTCAAATTTCGTTCTTCCGAACCCATATTGGTTTTTGAAATATATAAACGGTTACTGTTCTGTCCCACGGGAATGTTTTAGAACCTAGAAAATGTTTGAAGCAAAAATTCACAAAGAATGTGAAAATGCAACTAAAAATTATAAAACTTTTGCCAAAATGACCGATATTTGAAAAAAAAGTTCAGGTGAATTTCATGAACTTTCCACCATTTCCCGTATTGCTTGCGCGCTGCATTTTCGTATTAGGATTGTGTGAGAAATACACGGTGGGTTCGGTGGCGTTATATAGAGAGTTAAAATCACGTATAAAATAATGACACGATTTTTTCCAAAAATGGGTTTTATGTAGAAATAACAACAAATAGAATACAACAAAATGGGGTTATAAGAAATGGTTCATTTTTTAAGGTAACTAATATTTTTATTGCTAGTAATATCCAACTCTGTTTAACTCAGTGCTTTGATGTCGCTGAATCAATAATGCTTTGTTGTGCAATATCATATAACAGATATTATTGTAGATTGTAGCAAACTGGTTCCGCCAACAACCGTGACACCGAACCAAGGGAGGGGAGCGTGATTAGCGAACCATTACTCCCTTTCATTCCCTGGATAGCGAATGCTTCTCCTCCAACCATTTTTTTCGTATTCTTAAACGGTCATAAAGCGCATATGAGTCGAAATAAAAAATCTTCATGAATAAAAAATATTAAGACATTGTAAACGATTTCGTTTCGGCAGGGTCCCTCAGATAAAAAATAATGTTACTGAAGATTACTTATGCACCTAATTATCGGTGGGCCTTTTACCGGTGTTTTTTTAGGTTATTGTATTGAATTCCTTTACGTTTACTGTCATGTTATTTCGGTAACACATGCCTAAGACCTTCTAAATAATTATATAGCACAATAATTCACAAGACTAGTGATGATGCCATATATTGTGAGACCATTTACATTTCCACTTTAAATGACGACTTTTCACTGCATAGAGTAGCACAGACGATTCGTGTAGAACGGAAAACCACTTCTAAATTTATAGGTTATATTATTAGATGTTCATACAAACTTACTTTGGCTATACTGGTTTCGGATTCAGGTTCCGGAAATAGTGGTCTGAAATTCCAAATCGAAACTCACATAAACTTCTCAGAGATAAATTAACGTTTGAGCATAGATAATAGTACGAGGAAGCCAAATCAGGTGAACGAGAGTGATGCCCAAATTATTGAAACCTAAACCGTTTATTTTTACCATGGTAGTGATGCTCATGTGCTTCATATAAGGCCATTCAACAGCGATTTCGGTCTTCAATCCCAGAAAACCGACATTGTGATCTTCCCGTCCCACGATCTTTCCAAACCCTTCGAGGCACTCGTGCCGCTTCGAAACACTCGTGCTTACTTCAATCTTTTGTCGGATAATCATTTTTTTTCTCTTGCGTAGAATAATGGATTCAGCCAAACATGTACTCGAAGTGCGCTTGCGTTCGTCTTTCTAGCCCTAAATAAGTATGGGCGGGATCCAGCAGCAGGATATCTTTCTCATCTGCAGAATCGTTGTACAGATTTCGGCATTAGGTTCCGTAAGTATCGGTCTAAAATTCCAAATTAGGAACAGATAATAGTCCGAGGAGGCCAAATCAGATGCACAAAGTGGATGGGCAAGTAATTGGAACCCTACACGTTGATTTTAAATATGGTAGCGAAGCTCATGTGCTTCATGTAAGGCCCTTTCAAAACGATTTCGGTCTTCAATCGCTCCATTAATGTACGCTAATACTTGCATTAAGGTAGTCCTCCAAAAGTATACTGTGACAATCCCAGAAAACCGGCATCATGACCTTTCCGACTCATTGAGTCTCCCTTCCAGGCACACGTGCCGCTTTGAAGCACGATTTCAGTCCATTGTTG
The DNA here is from genome assembly GCF_030247185.1 of Malaya genurostris. Taxonomy (NCBI): domain Eukaryota; kingdom Metazoa; phylum Arthropoda; class Insecta; order Diptera; family Culicidae; genus Malaya; species Malaya genurostris. The sequence continues at coordinate 260,690,935 of NC_080571.1, forward strand.
GGTAATCATTTTGTTCTCTGACGTATTATAATGGATCTAGCCAAACATGTACTCGAAGTGCGCTTGCGCTCGTTTTTCAGTCCCAAATAAGTATGTGTGCGATCCAGCGGCAGGATATCTTTCTCTCCTGCACAATTTTGCCCAACAGCTAGCGCACTAAATTAAACCTCGGCCCCAGATTAAACCTCTATTTTCTTTAGTTTTGACACTGTTCGCTTTGTATCAAATTTTTGTTCTGTTTCTGTTTCTGATTTCGGCGGCACACGTATTTAGAATGACAAACTCGTGATAACTCGGAAATTGTAAATTGTAGAAAAATGGTGTACAAGAAGAAGTTATAGGAAACTGATTGGGCACTCTTATAAAATTATACACTGGAAAAAAATTTAAACGGTAAAACCGATTTCCACAATTTTCATGATTCAAATCAAAGCTTTCATTGTCTTGTAAGATACTGTGCAGTTTCAACTAGATCCGACTTCCGGTTCCGAAAGTAGATGGCGATGAGTGTCGAAACTTTATTACTGTCATATAAAATGATGCAAAACCGGTACGCATCGGTACGTGCTGGTACGGAAGAAGAAAACACCACCGCCTAGCATGATGCGTGCATGGTTGTCACATTTAAATCCACATGAACTTAATTGTTTACAAATTGAAAAGGTTATTTTAGTTTATATTCAAAGAAAGTTTTTTATTTCATTCAAGTTTGAAATAAAAAATCTTGAGAAAATCTTCCAGTGAAGTTATTGAAAATATAAGTTTCTGTAATTGAATTGGTCTCTGCATCAGTGCAAAATAAATATTTAGTCATACTGAAAAGGTGTGCAGAGTATCATCCGTGTGTTATTTCTTATACAAATAATTTTGTGGCGCGAAACATTAAAATATTCAAGTGGTCTTTGCTGAGAGTTTGACTCTCAAAAGTTAATGTTTCTGACCAATCAAAGCGCCATCTCCACATCGTTGTTGGCGTTTTCAGATTCAAGTGTTATAGAAATAGCTCGCGATCCGGACACAGAGGAAGACACAGAATACTAGTGAGATCCTTCCTTTGAAGACATTTTATATTGTTATATAAAAAACAGGCTTAGACCCTGTCAGATTGGAGCGAAATCAATCTTCAGTTCAGCAACGCCATTGCACGGCATCACATTCAACATATCATGTCAATTGTATGGATGCGCAATGCTGCTATTTTGGCGCGCACGAATTTGACATTTCTCTTCCCTGCTTCTATGTACGAGATTCGACGTGGACTCCTCTGAGGGCACCATGCTAACAAAAAAAATATTGCCAATAATTTGGTCCGGAAATTTGAGAGCTGGATATCTTGTTAATATGAGGTCTTTGCTACACCGTAAATTATCCGAGAAATATTAAAGTTCACGGAGAACCCGCAGATCACAAAATTACAATATTTCACTTGTTGTTTCATGCCCTGGTTGTTTCAATTGAAATGTTGTTGATCTAACTAACTTATCTGTTGATTTTGTCATAACCATTCAGGTAAACGAAATTGCTGTATTCAAATGCTGTCACTTGGTGGAGAACGAAGAATAGAAAAACGCAGAACAAAAATCCTCTTCATTTCACCAGAAACGTTTCATGTTGAAAAAATTCAACATTTTTCTTCCAGCGAGCCATTCTGCAAGTAGAGGAATTATTTCTTAATGCCCTGTGAACATTTTGCTGGTGAATCTCTTGGGAACTATAATCATCTGTGAATTTATAACTACTTTGACAATATTTTGTTGCTCAAGCAGTGAACGACTAGCTGCCCATCGAAGAGACCGGCAGTAAAAAATATTTATTGCAATTCAAATAACAGAATAATTAAACAACTGAGACATTTTTTGCTTTCATGCATACAGGTAACTTTGTTGGAATTGTGTCATTGATCAGTTGCACGAGTGATACCTCATTGAATCGTTTCATTGTCTGCTTAGGGTGTATGTGCTCAACTCTAACGTTTCAATACTCGTATGTGGTGTCATTGCTTAACTGCCAGCACGACAAATAAAAAATTACACATTTAGTTAAAACTGCAATCGATTAGTTGTACCAAATTTCAACAAATCAAATATAGAAAAACAATTAATAATTTTGTTTTTCTTGCGATCACTAGCTTTTCCGTGTTTAAGTTACTTTCTGAAATATAAAGTATGGAAATTTTACAATCAGTAAGGATAGGCACATAGACGTAGAAATGAAATGCAGAGGCACTGCTCGTTTAGAGCTGATACTTTCAGCAAGAGCTGTCCAATAACAAACTATTGGTTAGTATAGTACAGTAGTAAGAGTATTTATTCAATATCGATAGATGACAAATGAATACTCATTTGTCGTTAAAGATATATCGATCTACAAAAGTTGTTTCTTTCGGTTCAAGTTGAATTCACTCCATAATGCAGGTTCAGTTTTAAATACCGAATATTCTTTACACTAATGGTTCTCGATTTTTGTGGGTCCATTTTTGTGAATAAATCAAGCTTATATTTTAATAGTTACATTTTTATATACTTTTATAACATCTTTCACGACCACTGTGAATCCCCGTTTAACAAATATACTTCATAGTTAAAACCACACTATTTCACTCTTATGACGGGTTCTCGAGCGGTTTCAGGATTACAATTGCTTCATAAAATGCAATCGCTCTAACGCTTGTTCGTTTTGCTTCTACGCTAGAAAGCAAAAGACCCTGTTTCAGGGGCTTCTGGAATAAAAGTGGAATTTGGAACAATGTAATTATACTTACATGAAAAATCCCCCACAAAGTTAGTCAATCCACAAGGTCATGCTCCGAAACGCAGTACAACGCCACTTTTTCTACTTGCACGAGCTAAATATATTCGGCTTCCGCAATGAAAGCCAACAGGAAAGCTTCACGGGAATTTACATTTATTTAGCATCATGTACGAATTGCTCTTAATTTCCGGTTGGAAGGTCCGAATCCACCTACTACTGGTCAGCATAATTGTTAGCACAGCCGGATTCGCTTATTACTGTTTCAATAGCAAGTATCCTGTTCGGAGGAGGAAAAATCGTACCTCACCATCATCACATCCGTTGCTGGGGAGCGGAAGTACGTATAAAACGAAATATGAAATGAAACAACAAGGAACACTTTATGAATAATTAATTCCTGAGCATATTTTCCATCCCATGCCCGCTGGGAAAATCTCCACCACCCGAAACGATTGAAAAAGCAGATAATTTTTCGCCACTTGTTTTCCGGTGGTTGGCCTGGTTTGCTGAAAGGACTGCATGCTCCTGGCAGTGTTTAGGATTGAGAGCCTCAAAAGTTACCCGTCAGTCTCAACTTATCGTTCATCCGAGCAGGATCTCGGGATACTATCCGATGTAATCTACTTCCACCGCTTTCTCTCTCTCTCTCCGAGTTGCCTATTTCCCACAGTTTTTCGCTAAGCGCTTTACGTTGCCTTAGGGAAATGTAGTTCATGCAAATTAAATCAACGCAAATTAAATAATTCACTCATTTTCCGGACGGGTTTGAAGTTGTCACAGTGCTTATTATTTTTTCTGCATTTTTTGTTGCATGCTAAAATCTGGCTTACCCGAAATCAGGACACGTTATTTCTGATACAGCAACGGATGTGATTAGATGTTTAATGTTTGGATTCCTGTGATTTATAGTCGTTCAGTAGCGCTGCTCTCACAGATTAATTAAATTTATTTTGTCTTTAAATTAATAAAACTTATTCTATAAATTATTGCGGTATTCATTTTCACTTTTTCAACTCCAAGTACAAGAGTAAAAATTGCAGTGCGACATAAAAATTTGTAGCAACAACGACGATCGCTTCCTCTGGAAGTGTGAATTTTGCTGCAGGGCTTATTAGCCTGTATAACTTATCCGCTAGAAATTCATAATAACTGCTTTTATGTTGCCCGAGTGAACTGAATGCTGGACCTAAAATGAATCACCTTTAAAATCAAATGGACTCACAACAACCAATTGCAGCTGATCTAAAAAACACAACCGAGACTTGGTTGGCTGTATTAAACAATTACCTAATGAACCAGCAACTGAGCAGCGAAATAATCGTGGGCTCTAGGCCACCAGAAAAAAAAAAGAAAAAGCATTTTTTCTCGTCTTATTCCTTAATTTTTCTAGCACCACTGCTGCTAGTTGTCGTAATATGATTTTGCTTTCTTTTAATATGCCAAAACGGTTGATTTGAGTTATTTCATGTCTTCACGATAGTTACTCAGTTTATTATGAAGATTCTTTTTAAGAGATAAACCATGCTCCGAAACTGTCTGTAATGACACAAATGTCTGCTTAGTGGTGTATGTTGAACTGCTAGGGAGCATAAGATTTCAACTTTGAACTGTTATGCATTAACGAGTCGAAGACGAATAACATAAAGTATAAATCATTAGTTTACCATTCTAACTCTAGCTGGCCCGTGCGCAGGAATCATTCAAAGGGGGGGGGGGGGGGGGGTTCAAGGAAGAGTTCAAAAGAGAGTTCAAAGAGGGGGGGTCAAATGAAGGGGGAACGTTGAAGGGGGGGGGGGGGGGGGGGGGGTGAGTATTAAAGAAATGAAGGGGGGTTCGCATGGTGAGGAGGGGTGAGGGTGGGGTTTGAACCTCCAACCATTCCCCTCCCCCCCTGCCCACGGGCCTGACACAGTGCTTAAATATGAAATATTTTTTGCTTAGACCTTTCAATTCCCTAAAACATTGCAGAAGATACCAAATCGATCGGACGCACCGTTTCTGAAACATGTATTATTGAAAATTTTCAAGAGATTTTTGCTTAGTCCCATCTCAAATGTAAGGCTACACTGAAAGAATTTACCGGCCACTAGCTGAATGATTTTTGCTTCATCCGATCCCCATAACGATTTTCAAATGGTTTTAATAAGTCGGCCATTCAATCTCCCCTCTGTCAAAAACAAATTGATTTGTATAAATATCATTGAAAATTTGTTTGAAGCACATACACTTATAAATTGAATGAATCCAAAATGTAGATGATTTTCGTTTCAAAGTTAATCATCACAGCAGCCATATAGGAAATACTATTCATTTTGTAGTGCGTATGATGTTCGTACATATAATCGCATACCACAAACCGAATGAATTTAATCTACACCAATCGTCGGATGATATTAAGAAGATTTTCATTGAAGTTTTGTATTATTTATAATGCGCATGCTATTAGGATAAATTAAGATTGAAATTATGCAGCTAAAAAAGAAAATAATTTTATATGCAAATGATCTACATTTAAAAGCTCTGATTTTGCTCCAGTTCAATTTTGATACATTTCATACACAGTAAAATCTTTTGGAAATTGTATTTAATGAGTATGAATAAGAAATTTTTGAAATGCCTAAATAGGTTTCACATTTTTCAAAATTAATTAAATGATATATAAGTGTTCCTAACAAAGGTCGAAATGATCAGATTTGATGAAACAATTTTGACAATTAATGTCCCACACATTTTCGTCAACCAAGATGACGGAAAGAATTTCAATTCATACTAAGATTCACAAACATTGGGACAATATGTTAAGAGTATTTGCAAGAGTCTTTTCGGATTAGAATCGAAGGATGCCAAACAAAATTTAATAATAATCGCCATTTGTATTATTGAAAACTTTATACCTGAACGCAAATATTTGTACGTAGTTTTTTTTACACAAAATGTAAAATATTGTACGAATAATTTAGGCAGCTTCAATTTATTTCGTTGAAATAGTTATAAAAATAACAGGTTTACTTCAATGAATTGAACTGGTTGAAGCTGCAATTTGTTTTCCATTAAAAGATTTGAATATTTAACATATATTTCCATTCAATTAAGTATTTTATATCAAAAAAGAATACTGATTATTGAAGATGAAAAAAATTTATTTGAAATAGCAAGAGTAAAATTAAATTTATTCAAACATTAATTTGGTTTACAGGGTCCGGCACTCGAAGTGTAACCAATTCAAAAGGCCATAAATTCAGCTTGGAAAATTACTTTTACTTAATTCAAAGTACAAAATGTGTAAAAATAATACAAAATTCAGAATCAATTCACTTTTGCTCGATATGATCACTTTTTGCCTTGACTTGATGACTTGAGAGAGCGAAGGAGTTGCTTCGTTTAGCCGAAAGCGGTCAATTTCCGAACATTGTATTTTCTGACGAGAAAATTTTTCCCATTGAGCAATTCGTAAACTCTCAAAACGATAGGGTTTACTTGACCGACCGTTCATACGAGAATTTGAGTCATCGATTGGCCACCAGGAGGCAGCACCCGCAACAGATAATGGTTTGGGCCGCCGTAACCGCAGATGGGCGCTCTCCAATCGTTTTCATCGAGCCTGGCGTCAAGGTAAATGCGACATATTATCGGGAAAGTATTCTGGAGGTTGCTTTGAAGCCGTGGGCAGACAAACATTTCGGTGGCAGACCATGGACGTTTCAGCAGGACTCGGCACCGTCTCACAAAGCTCGAGTGAACCAAGAATGGCTGAAAAACAACGTTCCGAACTTCATCCCGTCCACACAATGGCTCTCGAATTCACCAGATGCGAATCCAATGGATTATTCTCTTTGGGCCATTTTGGAGAGCAAAGTCCGAACTAAAAAATACACCAGTCTCGAGGCGCTGAAAAAAGTTATTGTCTGCGAGTGAGCCAAAATACCTGCAAGTCACATTCGGCCAAACGAAGCAACTCCTTCGCTCTCTCAGGGCATCAAGTGAAGGCAAAAGGTGGTCATATCGAGCAAAAGTGAATTGATTCTGAATTTTGTATTATTTTTACACATTTTGTACTTTGAATTAAGTAAAAGTAATTTTCCAAACTGAATTTATGGCCTTTTTAATTGGTTACACTTCGAGTGCCGGACCCTGTATTTTCACATACGTGTTATTATAATTAAAATATATACATATTTTGAACCGATCAGCACTATCACCCGATTCATCAGGTAGGCTATTGCTTCCAATCATTTGGACACTCTTGCAATTTCGATAGTTTTTTAGAGTTTTGATCCGCTTCGCGAGTTGGTCGTATTTTGCTGTTGATAGAACGGTTTATAATAATATTATAAAATCTATGAAAATCCACTTACACTGATTACACCTGGAATTACCGAGTGAGCTATTTTTCTATGAAATAAGTTTCGAACTGAAAAACATGTCCCAACATTGGTCGTATTATTCATCGATAAACTTCTAATGGCGGGCTGTATGCGGCCTCAAAGTAGATTTCTTCGTATTTCGCCCCTGACTGAAATAACAAAAAGACAATTGGTGGAATAGTTAATAATGTCTCAAGAAACTTACCTTCCCACGCCATGGCAGTGAAAATAATAAATTAATAAGTTTTCATATATGCTACTTAACCACCGAAAAAAAAATCAATAAGATTCGTTGTAACAGAATCATTGAAACTTTTCCAGTAAAATTTAATTATTCCGTATGAACTACACTGGTAATAATGGAGATGGTCGAATCAAGTGAAATAAAATTTCAATTCAATGTACTTTACTCATTATTAATGTCCAAGAACATGTAATATCATGTGGTTGGAAAATTCTTTGACATGAAATTCATTAAAACAAAATAAATGATACTGATAGATACAAATAGAATGTCAATTATCCGGTATATGGATTCTAGAAGATTTTGAATTAATTACATCAAGGTGCAATATACAATCTTAGAAAAACAAAATTTCCCGCAATAATTGTTTGTCTAAAGTTGAAATTGCACTATAACCACATGAACTCTAAGACTCTCACTTCAATGAATACTCACCAAAGTACTCTGACACAAGGTTTGCCACAATTCTTAATCACTGATAAATCAATTTCATATCACCACCACAATACGTATCGAAAAAAACTTCTAACAACTCCGGTTAAAATAAACGCATTTGTTTACACTCTGTTATTGGTTTTTCTTACAAGTTATTCAATGTTTGGTATGATTATAGATGACATACTTACAGTTATAAAATTGTCAAGCTCATCTGAAGCTGTCATGCAACATACGGACAAAAATATTTCATAATGTCAAGGAAACGCCCTGATAATCAAAGCTTCATTAAACTTTAGGAAGAAAAAAGTTCGTGTGTGATCGACTGTATGCAAAATTGCAAAATAAAAATATTGCTTGCATGGAATGATTTTTGTAACGGGAATACGATAGAACACATTAATTTCGAATCAAGAGAACATACATACAATTAAAATACAATTCCATATTTTTATGCCATTCATATAAATAGTGGAAGAGTCTACGAAGAAACGTGTATAAAACTCCTTCTTTGTTCAACAAAAAATTATTCGAACTGTTCCATAATTTATTTTTAGGAATAAACTTTTCTGAAAGATTAAAATGACAATTGGTAATATACATTCAGTCTGATTCATGACGATTAACACACAGTTCACTAACATTTCAAAAGTAACTGACAGCTTTCTAACATCTGGATGGATGCCACACATAAAAGAAGTAAAACTCTATGAATATTGATCACATGATTATACAAATTGTTCTATCATTCAATAGTCGGAATTCTCTGTTATTTATCGCATTGAATGAAGTTTCATTCAAAATGCGGCTGGCGTTTTCTTTCAGTGTAGAGTAAAAAGAGCAAATTGATGATGCAAATTGTTTCATTTTGCCATGAATAATGCTCATGCAAAATTTGAGCCAAATCTAAAATAAAAAACAAAATCTATCATTTGCACTGGAATTGCTCAATTTCTCTTTGTGTCAATAATTTTTAATTACAATATAATGCATCACCACAATATGAAACAGTAGTGCGCAAGCTATACAGAAAACGGTTTAGGATTTTAGGAAATTCACTTGAAACTTCTTCAAATTTCGATTATTTTGGCTAAAGTTTTTTTTATCATTCGCATCACATTTTATCACACACAATTTTGGTACCACTCTAGATTTAACATCAAAAATAAATCATTTATGAGTACATTATGCTGTATTTTGTTCAGATTTTCAAAAAATGTGGACGGGTATAATATCAGACTTTAAAAAAATAAATAATTCGAAAAACCATGCGTCTCCATCAAATTATCATCATCTGATGGAGGCGCATGGTATTTAGTTCTAAATTCATATGACACATGCCATTAGATTTAAATACCATGCGTTTCCATCTACAACTTGAGTTCAGGGCTTAAGTAAGAATTTCATTCCTAAAATTATTTACACAAATATTTATTATACGGTTTAAAGTTTTAATTTATGAACTGATAAGTCATTTTACATTTATTTTACATTTATTGTATTCAAATCAAATGAATCAACAAATACAGTGTAGTCAAATTTAATCTCACATTTTTGCTATATTTAGTGAAAATTCTAAAGGACAATTCACTTCTAACCGCGGATAAGAATACAAGAAAAGTAATACGTCACCATAAGAAATTAATCAACGGTTTATAAACCACAGTTGGCTACAGCTGCTTGGAGATCTACCTATCATATGTACAGTTGAAATCGGACAGCTACGATCGGCTGGGCATGTCTTCAGGATAACGGACGGCAAACATTTGAAAATGATTCTAGAATGTGATTCTGAAGACTCAAGAAAATGAGAAGCATAAAGAGCAAGGTGGACCGATCAAATGGAGGGCGACGTACGCAGTATCCGAGTCGTGAATGGCTGACAAAGAGTGGTCATAGTCTGAGCTGTCTGGAGACGACTTTTAGATACAGAATAGACGGGATTGAGCTGATACATGAGAAAAGTACTCCATGAAACACCAGAAAAAAAACCACTGGCTCCACAGGCTGGCACATATGTTCACTGATGCATTCCCTACATCATTGCTTGGTAAATCGAGTCAGGCGTGTGGGCGTGTGGAAATAATATAAAGAATAAAACTCTTTTATCATTATTAGTTACGTCAATACTCATGCCCTAAACTCAAGTTGTAGATGGAAACGCATGGAATTTAGTTCTAAGGGCATGTGATATATGATTTTAGAACTAAATACCATGCGTCTCCATCGGATGATGATAATTTCATGGAGACGCATGCTTTTCCGTACGATTTATTTTTTTAAAGTCTGATATTATACTCGCCCACAATTTTAAAAAATCTGAAAAATACAGCGTAATGTACTGATAAATGATATATTTTTTATGTGAAATCCAGAGTGGTACCAAAATTGTAAGTGCGAGTAAAAAAAATCGAAAATTTTGAATTTTTTTTACATGAAACGCATTTTGAAAAATTCTGAAAAAAATTAAATAGGTTTTTGAAAAAATGAGATAAAATGAAAATCAGAAAACACCACCCTAACTCCACCAATATGGCAGTCAAAGGGTTAAAATTTTGGGAAAATCATCTCCAATATGAACTCTTTCAAACAACGTGTATCATTTTTTTTCTGTTTGGGGGCAGTTTTTACATGCAAACCCGGCTACACCCTTTGAGCTGCCTTTTCAGATTCTTTATGAAATTTGGCTTCAAAACTTCACTATTTCAGTGCTGAAATCATCCGCGTAAATATTCTAAGAATATTTATTTGTGATATATTTAATTGTGAAAATTTAAGTGTTTTTAGTTATTCGACATTTTGTATAGTTTTTAAATAATTAATCTAAAACGCGACACACGCACTCCGGTACATTTCAACTTAGTCTCGGGTTTAGAATTCAGTTTCAGAATTTAGTTCTAGAATGCTAGAGGTTCAAAATTCAAAACTAAGACTCTGGAGCTGAATCCTAATTCTGGATTCTGGAACTAAATTTTTGGAACTGATTTCCTGACTAGATCTTTGAGGTGGGTGTAGTTCCTTGATTTATGTTCGGAATTCGAATCCAGAGCTTTGAATTAAGATTTCACCATCAGAATTCTGGAACTAAATTCAGGATATGAATTTTAGATTTGGATACTGAAACAAATTGTTAGATATGAACTTCGAACTTGAGTTTTGGAACTTCAGTTTCATTCATTCTTGTTCGGAATTCAACTCCAGAATTCAGTTCTAGAACTAAATTCGGAACCTGCATTCTTAAAATGAGTTCAATTTCTGAATTCTAAAACTAAATTCCTGAATTAGGATCATGATTTAGATTCCGAAACTGAATTTTAGTTCCGGATTTTAGTTTCAGTTCATGAGTCCTGGTCCAGAATTTATGTTCTGGTGTAGATAAATAATTTGAAACCAACAAAATTTTCTTAAAGGATTATGCGAAATTTACCACAACTGAGTATGTAAAGTTACAAAAAAAACTGTATTTGTTCCATGTTATTTAATTGTAAAGTTGAATATGTTTGCCGTCAATGGGTTGTACTTTAGTATAGATGAACCGATACAATTCTTAAAGCAAAGCATTAGAAGTTTCAACATTCACACAATCATCTAATATAAACGATTATCGATATTTGGAAATGTGATTGCCATACCAGTTTTATTCGTTTTCACGTCCTCCTGTTATGTCTGTTACATTACCCACCCCCAGTTCTTTGAGAGTAGGACACATAAAGCAAGGGAGGCTAATTCTACGAAGTGAAAGTTCTACAAAGAGCGAGAATTGAGCGATCGCTAGGAAATTTTGAACACATATTTGTGATGCATGTTACTACAAAAATATTTTTTAAAAGCCTTCATCGGAATAACCTAACCCACAGATTTGAGAATACTAGTTGTTAGTGATGATGTCATCAATGAGTATATTTAAAAATAAAAAACAGTAGCTAATAACGCGATGATATTCGGCTTGCCCACACTCCCCAATGAAAATGTGGGGGAGCTTGTGTTAAAAACTTTCAAATGTCTTGGTGTTGGTTGGTCCCGTGATTCCGTTGTTTCGTCATTCCGATTGTATGCGGGTAATAAAAACAGCAGCGCTCCTATTCCAATAAGAGTGGTCTTCAAAGACGAAGCCATTAGAGAAACAGTTCTAGACAAGAAGCAGGAACATGGCCCTCTGATCGCTACTGCTGTCCATCAAGACAAATGGAACTGAAATGAAAGTGGCAGTTCGTGAGGAGCTGTCAACTGCTTCTTTGGAACTGTTAAAAAACATGCGAGAATCTCAAAAATTGTTAAATATAAGGTATGTCTGGCCAGGTCGTGGAGGAGTTATATTAGTAAAAAAGGATGACCATTCTAAATTGGAAAAAAATCGTAATAAAATAGATCTTGATCGTGTTATACATTTTTACCGATCCACACAATTGACGTCTCCTTCCCCAGATCAGGTACCACTCAAGCGTAAAAGAACATAATTTAGCTATTATATTGATGTTACATGTGTTGTTATTTGTTTCTCTTTTAAATAGATAATACGAGTACCAAAAATTTTTTTCACAAAAATATTTATAAGTTCAATAACAACTATACATTAAACGACAAAAAACACTTAAGATTTCATGGTGTGTATCGTCCCCCTAGCTTTGATTTTAACGAATTTTCCGTTTACCTAGAAAGCTTGATGTGTTCAATTCAACCGAAGCATACGTGTTTTATTGTAGGTGATATAAATGTTCCTATAAATCTCATTCATAACAACATTGTGACAAGATATAAGGCTCTGCTAGAATCCTATGACTTTTCATGTACAAATTGTTTTACTACAAGACCAATTAGCGACAATATACTTGACCATATTATTTATAAACTTGACGACGTTAATAGGATTCGAAACGACACAATATTTAATGAACTAAGTGACCACTCTCAAATCTTAACAACTTTCAAAATACTGGCTGATAAAGAACCTATGACGTTAACGGAAAAAATCATAAACTATCGTCAAGTAAATCTAGATTTTTCTGATTTTATTAGTAGTATTGATGTCATTGAGGAAACTGAAACAGTTCTTCAATCTATAGTTTTCGTATATAACTCTCTACTCGAACAACATACAAGAATAATAACTAAAACAGTCACAGTGAAAGGTAATCATTGCCCAGCACACTAGTGAAAATAAAAAGCAATTACCTCAAACGTATTAAGGCAAGCCCCCACGATCAGCATCTCAAACAAATGCTATCACATATCTCTAAAAAGATCGATTCCATGAAAAAGGCGATTAAAAAAAATTATTACGAAAAACTTCTCACTAACGTACCTCATTCGAAATATTGGACAAATCTTAAATCTACGTTAGGACTAACAAAAGAAAAGGATAAGATACGCTTGATCGATAGGGGCTACAAAATTAATGACAACAAGGAAGTTTGTGATATTTTCAACAAATTCTTTTCAAATATCGGTAACGAATTAGCTAAAGCTATTCATGTAAACTCATCTTTTTGCCCAATAAGTAAAGTTCCTCGTATTTGTGATTCTATTTTTCTACGTCCTTCATCTGTAAATGAAGTGATACTGTTAATTCATGGTTTGGATAATAAGAAGAGTAACGGCCCTGATAACGTCTCTGTCGGTGTACTAAAACATAATTCATTTGCATTCGCTAAAATACTCTCTCAGTGCTTTAACGTAATTATTCAGACCGGTTACTACCCTGATTGCCTCAAGGTGGCTAAAGTCATCCCTGTGTTCAAATCGGGTGACCGTTGTGATTGTAGTTATTACCGTCCTATATCTACGTTGTCCGTATTCAACAAAATATTTGAAAAACTTCTAGTCACTAGACTTATCGAATTCCTAAGTAAGAATAATATCCTCTTTAAATTCCAATATGGCTTCAGACAAGGTTCTAGCACACATACCGCTATAATTGAGTTAGTTGACGAAATTATAAGCGAGATCAATAGTAAAAATATAGTTGGTGCATTATTTTTAGACCTTAAAAAAGCTTTTGACACATTAGATCATAGTATACTCTTGGACAAACTCGATTGCTATGGGATCAGGGGTATTGATAATTCAATTATCCGTAGTTACTTGACTAATAGAAAACAATTTGTATCCATCGAAAGTGACAGCTACAACCTTGCTCCAATAAACATTGGTGTTCCACAAGGAAGTAATATTGGACCTATATTGTTTCTTTTATATATTAATGATATAGGTAATTTACATCTTAAAGGAATTTCACGACTATTCGCCGACGACACAGCTCTGTTCTATCCTGACAGTGACATCAATGCTATTATTAACTCAATGGAAAGTGATTTAAGAACTCTTGGTCAATATTTCAATGCGTGCTTGCGGAGAAGGTTATCGGGATATTGATCATGTCGTTTGGACATGCGTGGAGTATCGTGATGTCAGATCTCAACTAATAAATTCTTTGCGTACCCAAGGTAGACTATCCAATGTCCCAGTTCGAGACATTCTTGCTTGTCGTGACCTTTCATACATGAAACTTATTTATCATTTCATAAAGAAAATTGGAGTTTCAATTTAATAAAGGCCCCTTTTAAGACTTAGTTCTGATCCCAGCTGCGTCCATGAGTTCAACCAATAGCTAAATTGATGATACAAACAAACTCGAAACAGTTTATGAAATTATCAGCAAAATATCTGAAAATAACAGCTTATTTTATAATTATAGAAGTTAATCGTTTGGTTCAAATAATATTTCCGAGTAGATAAGAGAATATGTTTTAATAAATTCAAAACGTTGTGACTATGTTAGAATTAAATTAGGACAAGAATATTATGTAAAAGTGATGCTACGGCGAAGAAAAACTTATGTAAACTGCCTTAAGAAATAAACGAAAAAAAAAATATTTCAATGCGCACTTATTATCATTAAATGCCACAAAGACTAAGTATATGATTTTCCGTTCCATAAGGAAAATTATACCAACGCATAACCATCCCCAGCTCGGACACAATATTATTGAAAAAGTTGACTATTTCAAGTATCTGGGCATATATTTCGACCCCACATTAACCTGGGCTCACCACATAAAGTTTGTTGCTAAGCACGTGGCGTCGTACTGCGGTATTTTATGGTGAGTCAAGTCCTTTGTTCCCCAGCGTGTGCTGTTAAATTTTTATTTTGCTTACATCCACTCACAGCTCAACTACTTGGTATCGGTGTGGGGGCGAGCCGCTAGTTCTTATCTGAAGAAACTCCAAACTCTACAAAACAGATGCCTAAAAATTATTTTCAATAAACCCTTACTATTCTCGAGTCTATTGTTATACTCTGACAGAAACCATAATGTTTTACCAATAACATACTTATGTGATGTCCAAACGTTGCTATTCATCCATGATAATTTGTATAACTCCACAGTACACCATAACCTACAGGGTCCGGCACTCGAAGTATAACCAATTAAAAAGGCCATAAATTCAGTTTGGAAAATTACTTTTACTTAATTCAAAGTACAAAATGTGTAAAAACAATACAAAATTCAGAATCAATTCACTTTTGCTCGATATGACCATCTTTTGCCTTGACTTGATGACTTGAGAGAGCGAAGGAGTTGCTTCGTTTGGCCGAAAGCGGTCAATTTCCGAACATTGTATTTTCTGACGAGAAAATTTTTCCAATTGAGCAATTCATAAACCCTCAAAACGATAGGGTTTACTTGACCGACCGTTCATACGAGAATTTGAGTCATCGATTGGCCACCAGGAGGCAGCACCCGCAACAGATAATGGTTTGGGCCGCCGTAACCGCAGATGGGCGCTCTCCAATCGTTTTCATCGAGCCTGGCGTCAAGGTAAATGCGACATATTATCGGGAAAGTATTCTGGAGGTTGCTTTGAAGCCGTGGGAAGACAAACATTTCGGTGGCAGACCATGGACGTTTCAGCAGGACTCGGCACCGTCTCACAAAGCTCGAGTGAACCAAGAATGGCTGAAAAACAACGTTCCGAACTTCATCACGTCCACACAATGGCTCTCGAATTCACCAGATGCGAATCCAATGGATTATTCTCTTTGGGCCATTTTGGAGAGCAAAGTCCGAACTAAAAGATACACCAGTCTCGAGGCGCTGAAAAAAGTTATTGTCCGCGAGTGGGCCAAAATACCTGCAAGTCACATTCGGCCAAACGAAGCAACTCCTTCGCTCTCTCAAGTCATCAAGTCAAGGCAAAAGGTGGTCATATCGAGCAAAAGTGAATTGATTCTGAATTTTGTATTATTTTTACACATTTTGTACTTTGAATTGAGTAAAAGTAATTTTCCAAACTGAATTTATGGCCTTTTAACTTCGAGTGCCGGACCCTGTACAGTTCCCAACTATATCCCATTCTAGAACAACACGCCGTAGTAACAATTTGTTTCGTGTTCGAGCAGCTACAAGCCTTGGTCAAAGACGGATCCTTTTGTTGGTCCAACTAAATATAATGCACTTCCGCCTGATATACGAGGAATAAACAATCGTGCCACATTTGCGCTAGACTACAGTACTAAAGTAGTTTTTTGTTTTATAATGTAATGTATTTATCGTCAACAGTATTTCATATTAATAACAAATTTCTAATTTCCTAATATATTTGTACTTTCTTTCCAACATAGCGTGTTAATTAAATTGTGGATTCCTTAAAAGGAAATCTTTTCCACTGGGACTCCACTTTATGTTAAAAATAAATTGCACATCAAACCATGAATAAATAGAATCTCAGCGGACTTTGTATCAAAATTAAATTTGTATTTCTAGTATTATTATTGCCAGTGTTTATTTGTTTCTTGTTTTCCGCTGAGACTAGTTGCGTCCACGACCAGGGGGCTCCAAATTGAAGCTTTTTGGTGTGGGGGAGTGTGGTGGGCAAAAAAAATCAATTGTTTTGAGCACAATACTTTTCAAGACTCACTAAGTAGTGAACAAAGCTTTGGAATAAATTGTATTAAAATGGAAACAGAAACGGTACTCAATAGTTTCTATTTTACTGCGATGAATCTCAATTCTTTCTACTTACACTAGCACCCCAAAAACGGTAGCAAATCTAGAATCAAATCAACAAACAGATGATTCCAATTAAAATCCAAAAAAAACGAACATTTTTACGTAATCAACAATCGTGACAATCCGACAGAGCAAATCCACCCCGCATACAAATCAATACAATCCCGAAGCCAAAAACATACCTTAGCAATCTAATCCAATTACCGGGCATCGGAGTAATCGACCCGGCAAGTGTGGCGGTAATCGACGAATTGAATTTCCGACCATAGCTTCTCATATTCTATTTATTTTCGTACTCCTCATCGCACCAGCCTCGCAGCGAAAAAAAAATCATTCCACAGAAAAAAAGAAAACCTTTGTGGGAAGATCAGGCGTGGGTGAGTGACTGTTACCGAATGATGCTGAGCAGTTTGCCGTCATTCAGTTTGGCTTTCTGCGGGAAGCGTGCCTCGTCATTTGTGCTCGTATAAAACATGATGAAAGCTCCTTGCCTTAACTTACCTATTAGTTCAATACCCACGCAGGTCGTCGAAGTGCATGAGGAAGTGTACTGATAAAGAATCATGGATTAATTTGATGAACGAGCGTGGTTGCTTTTCGCGTAACGCAGGATATCCGATTTTTGATAGCATATCCTTGTATTTCCCAAGATTACTTATAATTTTTTTTGTTATATATTAGTGTGGGTATTCTTCATGCCGTCTTGAATAAGCTGAAAGTTTTAGCTTGAAGTTGAATCAAAACCAATCATATAATGTATGTCTGAATAGAGTTTGTGATGAGAGTTTCGCGTAAATTTACATCTTTACCTACAGTTAAAGAAGACAGACGATATTCTAAGTAAAATGCGTTTGATTATGGAGATCATACAAAACGTAGAGAGCGGATCAGTGAAATAATACTAATAAAACCTATATTGAATAAAACTTCACTCCTTTGTAATCGGTTTACTCGAAGCAGCATAAAAGCATTCTGCCAGCCTTGGCAAATAAAACCTCGTAATTCGCATCGGTGCCATAAAAACCTTACTCACACGACGCTGTTGACGCGTTCCTGATGCAGGAAAATGACATGACAGCCCCATCCCCTCCGGGTGCACATGGTTGTTTACTTAACTATTGAAGGACGAGAATAGTAGCAGAGAAATTGCAAATCTTGCAATCTCCCGCTAGCGTTCGCTAGTTCGTTCGTCTGCTGCCATAAACAGTGACAAAGTTACATTATTACACCCGCTTCGTAAGCCGGATGAGACAAAGCAGGATGAAAGTAGATCCATGAAGCGAATAAATGCATCCCGAGTGCGACCGAGTAACAAACTGTATGCCTTCGAATGTGGTAATTTGAAATTGTCATACGTCATTTTTCGATCCTTTTGGTTTATTCACATGTTTCACTGAAATTATTCTTGTTATAGTCTAACATTTTCTGACAATAGTCATAACGAAACACCCCAAAAAGGTTTGCAGGGTTGTGTACGAGACTAAACCGATCACGATAACATTCAAAATGCACAAAAGTAACATTCTCTACGTCACACTATCGAACCGCACCGAGTGCAAGCCGGTTCGATATTGAACACTGCCAAACGCGTAGCTGACTATTCATCAAGAGGGTGACGGAGCGACGATTTCACCCATCCTGACTGAGACTGAGCAAAATATGTGATAGAACCAATATTTATTTATTCTGATGATTGCAGAAGTTCATACTGAACATAATGGTGGGGTATTTTTCCAAGCATGACGCGAAGCCTCTCTATCCCGACCGAAGCAGAACTGCTACTGAATGAAATGCGAAGTGTGTAGCAATGTGTACTATGTGAATACTAAATCGACGTTACAATATAAATTATAAGCAATCAAAGTTATGATAAAAATAACTTGTAGTACGTAATGCTAGAGACATAACCGCGAGATTGACGTAGGACTGCTGTCGGTCGACAAGGGGCAAATCACTTTAAAAATGCACATTTATTCTGGAGCATTGTTCTACTAATAAATTATCCATTACAAGAAAAATCTCATTAGATCTTTGTAAAATACTTTGGATTCTGAAAAGAAACGAAGGTTGCCTTTTCTCTAACTTTCAACACAGTTGACAATTATTTACACGAGCAAAATTCCGAACAAATCGGCTGCCTCTCGTTTGGTGAACGACGCACAAAGTAAATCTGCCACATGCTGGTGTGCCCTTTCCTACAGCGCTAACGTTCCGCACCGAGTCGTGGCACTCATGAAGTTGGACGTCGTATGGATTAGTGACGACACTTATTCTGATTGACAATCGATTTTATGGAATCAAATTAATGTATATGAAGAAATCCAATTAACTCTTTGACCGATTCTATGTAGATACACTGAAAATGGTTTGAAACTAAATGATTTGACCGTAATTGTGGATTATAACACTATCATTTATGGCCCTTGAAACTGTCGATTTGTATATGTATATTCTCTCCGTTGTGTTCATAATTCCATGAATTTTCCGCACTTGTTTGAAGCGAAAGCCGCGCTGCGAACAGAGCGAATAATGAATATAATAGATAAACAGTTCAAAAGAGCGGTTCTAACGGTTACAAAAATACCAACGTATAGAATTTTAAGGTTTACTACTTCATTTCGGAATATTATTTTTCAATTTTGGGATTAAATGCATTTTTCTGTTACTGGCACGCAAACGACAAACGGGTGAATGATGTAATCGCGGAATTCATTTCAGGATTTCAAAAGGTGGTATTTTCTACGATATTGATATCCGTATGCTGACTTTATTTGCATTCGTTTGGTGCGAATTTCGCCCAACGAAAAGTGCGCAACCTATCAAATTATTCTAGATTTGCACTAAACTGATTATTTTTATCTTCGATTTGCAAGGAAAGTAAAATTAATAGCTCTTTAAATAACATTTAGAGCCATTAGAACTGCTGATTTTGTATAATGTTCCCCATCCTTGTCCACTTTTCGTTTTCTTTTCCTCCAATGTAAACGACCAAAAGCTATATGACGCAATCGCTCGCAGCCGCAATTATCAAAATGCTGTACGGAATTCATTTCTGGCATTCAGAAGAGCCAAATTGTGGAATTCTCTGCGATATTAAACATTATTCGGAATGTTTTTCTCGAACGAACTTTGCACAACGAAAAATGCTCGAAGCCAACCAAATTATTCTGAATATGCACTAAACTGATAATTTTTGCCTTTGATTTGCAAAGAAAGTAACCCTATCAGTTCTTTAGATAACATTTAGAACCATTAAAATGGCTGATTTTGTATAATGTTCCCCATCGTTGTCCGCCTTTCGTTTTCTTTTACTCCAATGCAAACGACCACCAGCAAGATGACGCAATCACTTTTGTTTGAAGAAAAACTGGCTTTACGGACGATCCGCCACACGTTTGTTTGCACTGCCGATTAATTCCAAACTGAACCAATTTTGATTAAGAGCTTTCTTCTTACGTGATTTCGTTTGTAGCTCATGCTCACAGAAGAACTAGTTGTTGTTTTTCTGCGTTTAGGCTTGAGGAACGGAACCTCAAATTTGCCATTGACTGAAGCACCAGTTGAATAATGCCGGGTGTAGATTATCATAGACTGAAGCTAGCAAACGTGCAACAGGGTCTATTAATAGATTCGGTTGATTTTGATGTTTCGTGTTTCGATCTATTTTTTAACTATTCAAACAATGTTTTCGTAATAAACGTGGATTAACAACAATCTTTCATCTCTTTCTATTTGTTTCATGAAAGAATTAGAGAAAATACTCAAACAGGAAAAAAGTTATTGAGAAATCAAATTTGGAGTAATTTTGTAATACTTAAATGCATCCAGGTGAGCATAGTAAAGTAAGACGTAGTCCTACGTCAAAAGAGTAAAATCACTATGCACGAAAACTAAAATTCTGGACAGAAGAGATTTCATTCGGCAATTAACTTTCTACGGACATTTTTAGAGAGTACAATTTTCAAAACTATAGAACTACAGTATTGAAAGAATAGCAATGATACAAAAATTACAAAAATTTACACGACTTGTAAATCAATAGTAGTATGAATAGAAATCAGTGGAATCGAATATTTGATTGAAAACCATCATCGATACAAAAATTCAATTAATAAGACAGTAGATATGCATTAACGTTTAGTTTTATTTATGAAAATAAATAAATAATAAACTGTAAAGTAACTTGATAAGCAAATTCTTGTTCCAAATGTGTGCATGAAAAAAGTTGTCAAATGTACGATAAGGAGCGGAAACGTAAGACGTTACGGAAGACAAGTGAATAAGGGGAAATGTTTTCGTAACTAGTCTTTCGAATGCTAATAAAAAGGCGGATGGGCAATGTCAGAGACATAACTGGATGTCGTGAATACGAAAAAACTGACACGCTCCCATCACTTTTCAGAATATCAGTTAGTTGATTGTTTGTATGAATTGTGCAAGCTTTCTTCTTTTTCACTAATAGAGTTTGAAGCGATGCACCTACATTAAAGTACAGATTAGTTACATTAAACAGCTACTATTCTGAAACTATATATACTAAACTTGAAACAATTCCTTTATCATTCGCTGTAGTTTATTTTTATTGAAGCTATCAAGTTCGAAGGTATCAGATTCTTCATATTTTATATTCATATGCATATTTTCACACGACCCCATACTAGCATAAAAATGTGTTCAACATCATTACTTTCGCTTTCGCATTGCCGTTCGTAATTGAATGTGTTAGTTCAAATTATTTTAAAATCTTGATTTTATAATAATAAAATTTGATACAATTTTTATAATCACATCTAATCGGGTAGCCAATACAAGAGAGAGCAGCAGTAAAACTCGTTGTCTGAGATTGAAAACTCATTAATTGCGCCTTATTTAATGTACCTGCAATATAAGTCAAATAAAAACTCTCAACTCTTCTCGCCCTAACGTAGAATTGAGCAAGAGAAAAAAGGAGTCTGATTATTGAAATAATCAGTGTGAGATTTGCGCTTTGAGACTTCAACCGGTGAGTGCAAGGTAATATGCTCGTGTTCCGTACTTCCTAATCGGGTTGCCTTCTGGAATTTGTTCTCACTGTTTCGGTAGGCAGTAGAAAATTAATTTTGAAGCAGTTCTTGTGAGTCATCTCAAACTGAAAATTATTATTTATTTACAACAATCGTGTTTCAATCAGTTCCATCGGTTACTTACAGATTTAGTTTCTTTTATCAATTCGAGCAAACGTGCTCGACACTAGATATTTGTGCCTACGCTTGTTGTATGTAAGTGAGATTAAGTGTACAATACAAAAATTAAATCAACTTACAATAAATTCAGTATAATTCAACGTATGTAAATTAATCACAAATCTTCCGCTTTTTTCTCACTGTCGGTCTAACTTCTAACCTTTTACTTCTATCTATCCAATATAACTTGATCTCATCCTTTTCCTGTTTCTATCCACTTACTTTTTCGCTGTCAAATCTTCTACCTTCGATTGAATAACGGTTCGTCCCATTTAGGTATGTCGACGTCGTTCGTCACCAGTGGTTTTAACACTCACATATACCAGAGTGTGAGACAAAACGTAAAGAAAAGAGTAAAATAGTTGCTAGAACATCTCCAGGGTTGAAGAAAATCGCTTCAAATACAGTTTTTCAATTTCTAAAACATCCCAGTACAAAAGAACAGTAACCAATAATAGGATACGCAAACAGATTACAACTTCACAAAGCAAAAATTGAAAAAATTCCAAGCATATTTAGTGGTTGTAAATTCAATAACGAAGAGTTAAGTGTTTTTTGTTTTTCGCAAATCGATCCGTTTTTGAATGATTGGTGGAATTCGTAACGCGCGCATTCCACTGAATTTCACCTTAAGGTCTTAGAACAGAGGGTCGCGTGTTGAGTTTTAAATCGACCACGTGCCTCGCTCAATTCCCTTTTTGCATCGTATTTCTCTTGTACTCTCTCGCATATGAGCAAACTGTACCGGGTTACCAGCATACATGTTATTATTTTGATGAGAAATTTTATCACATAAATCTATCGTATGGGTTGAACATTACATAGATTCCAATGAACAATGAGAAAATATTCAACTTTCACAAATATTGAATGCGAAACAAAAAATGTGTTTATATACAATGAAACGTCTGTGTGTTTGGCAGCCTTGTCGAGCCAATTTTATTTCTCTCTCCTTTTTCAGAATGCTATCAGGAAACCAAAGCGAATTAAATGGCGGATGCATTGAAACTTTGTTTCACATAAAAATACAAGACTTTATTTTTATCGCGATAACATATATGTTTTTATGTACTAATCGCATCTAAACTAAATTATCTAGGCTTTGTCACGGTAGATTTATGATACAAGCCATCAAAGCCGAGATATTCGATGAACAAGTAGAGGTGTGTATTTCCGAGTGTTCCAATTTTCAGCAGTTCTTCAGTCAGAAAAAATACAACACGACCGCTAAACTGAATGAATCATGCTGAAAATTTCACAGAATATTCTCAACTAAATTTCGAAGACATTGTCAGGTGGGTTTTTCTATATTCTGCACCGTTTCCAAGAAAATTTAATTTGAAATGGGAAATTATAAAAAAAAACCTACCACTTTACGGTACTGTCCTCAGCCCTTAAGGGACGGTATACAATTTTTATCACTCTTCACCCTGTAACTCCGGAACCGGAAGTCGGACTCAAATTAAATTCAGAAACTTTATACGGGATAACAAGAGCATTCATATAAATCTGAGCTTGTAAAAATCGGTTCAGTCATCTCTATATTCAGACATTTTGCGTACTTGACGACCTGAGTCGAATGGTATATGACTCGCGGCCTCGGTTCAAAAATCGGTTTTCACAGTGATTGCATAACTTTTCTACATCAGAAAGGCAAAAAGTGATCAAACTGGTGCTCAAGACGAACAAAATATGCTGACCGTACTGTACTACTGAACACTCGGGATAGGATAAAGTAAATAAGGAATATTACCGCGGTGTTAGCAATCGCTAGTAGTGGCAGTGGAGCTTGTCAGTGTAGCTCAGCTTATGAATTTTGCAATCAACAACAACCAACGATAATCATTATTACCGCGTAATCATTGCACTGTTGATCAACGGCGATTGGTGCATAAAATAGCTTATGACTCGATTTCTGCTTAAAGTTTTAAATATTAAGAGCTCCTAAAGGTAGATGATCATAATTACCGATTCCAATGCCACACGAAAAGAAATCCGTTGCCATTTTTTTTATTTTTATTATATGACTACTTTGATTGAAAATTGATTCGATAACAGCTTGTCAATAGACATAGTTGGAAAAATGATGAAAATTGTTAGTAGGGCTTGCCTAACTGCTCGACTGATTAATCTGCTCTGAGATACAGTGGACACCGCAAGTCATGATTTTTAAGAAGCGTCTTTAAAAATACCTCACCTACAAATTATTTCTCAATACACTGAGGTCTTTTTTTATGCGGTTTCTTTTTGCGAATTTTTTATGCGAATTTTCAGAGTTATGCAGTTGGGCGGTTTTTTTAATGCGAATTTTCAGAGTTATGCGGTTTCCCTTCTGCGGTTTTTTTTTATGCGAAGTTTTAGAGTTATGCGGTTTTTTATGCGAATTTTAAGACTTATGCGGTTTTTTTTATGTTTTTTTATGTTGTAGCTTGTTGTTTATATTGAGCCACATGGACTCCATTCACTTTATACCACTCCAAAACATCTTTGGCATAGTGACGAGATGCCAATTCACACCAGAATAGCGAGGGCGTGTCATAGCTATATAGGAATAGTAACAATCGCATTTTCCACGGTATATTTCCTTATTTACCGTCCCAGTAGGAATGAATCATTGTCATGTTCGACCACGGCTGCATATTGCCTGCCAGACCAAACATTTTTTGGGAACCTTTTTCTTCGTCTAGGAATGTTTCGCTACGCCGTTTCTTTGCTTGGCAATATAGCAAAGGTAGTATAGCAAGTCTTCTTTCGATGTCATTTTTATTCTGAATGCTTGTAGTATTACCAACATCAATTTTATAAAATGAACAGACATGTGTTCATTAGTGTGCGAGATATTTCACAGGTTGAAGAAGTACACATTTACAGATATATACGTATTCAGGGGTATCCAGATTTTGTCGTGAACAAGCCCTAGGGTGAAGCTGTCAAAGCTGTCACAATGAATGCAATGCCCTAACAATCCAGTGCATTGAATTGCTTCGCATTCCTCGCTCACTCTGACAGCACCCTTAGGACGCTATATTATATTATATTATATTATATTATATTATATTATATTATATTATATTATATTATATTATATTATATTATATTATATTATATTATATAATATTATATTATATTATATTATGTTATGTTATATCATATTATATTATATAGAGAAGCAGGGAGTGCATCAGGGTATCTTAAAAATGAATGACTGGATGATAAAGTGGATTGCCAACCTGACTCGCGTGGGGGAAGCTTTGTGTTTCTCCCTGAAGGTCTGAAATGAGTAAGACGAACCTTGCTAACAAACAAACCATCAGGCGGGTTTTAGCTGGTATAGCGAAATTCTTTATTATATGGCCGGATGTTCTTGCTGGAATGCACCGGGTCTTCAAACCCCTTTTTTGCCCTCTTAACAGCAGTTATATGAAAGCTATCTGATAGTCAAATTCGGATCTACCCGTAGTTTACCCGCATACACTGGTAATGTCTGGAACTGATGGTGGCTTCACACATACATACATACATACATACATACAAACATACATACATACATACTATTACAATTCGATATTCATCGTCGTAAACTTCGCAGTTTTTCTTTTCTTTAGATTTCCCGCGATAGAACTAATTACGGATTCAACGAACCCTTTTTGTAGCATGTGCCGCGTGTTCAATCACTGTTCCAGTACTTTTGACTTGCATCTATCACGTGCAGTTTTCATGGCACTGTTCTTTAAATTGCTGTCTAATTGCATTCAGTTAGTTTATAATAATATTGAATTAAGTATGAGGAAATGTGTCATTTGGATGATTGTAATCTGAGAAATGAGAAGGTTTAATGCCTGTTGGAGAGCAAGCTCGACAGAAACCTGCTCCAGTGGGCTTTTACCTATTCCTAAATAAACAAATGAATAAATAAACTGATATCATTTTGTGAAACACAATGCATAAACCTAGCAGTAAGATTGAGTCAACATTCTTTTCACCACATCAAAACATGTTGTATGGCGACGCCAAGCAATTAGCCCTCCAAGCAATGCAGTTCCAAACCTATTGGAGTAATTTCTCGATGTTGCTAAAATTGCACGTTTTCCGAACCGTGGCAGCCCAGGAAGCACTAATCCGACAGAATAAAGAACGATACTTCCGACCGATCCTTTCCCCCGTAAGGTCAACGAAAAGAACATCCCGTACATCCGCTATCGGCGGAACCGAACCGAACCGACTGCGGCTATAAAAACCCATCCAAAATGTTTACCCAGGGAAGAAAATTACTCGCCCGCTCACTCGGCTGCACCGTTGTTCCAGCGGATTCCGACCTAAATGGCCGATGGTTGTGCTTTTTTTCTACCACTAATCGCTGTCATGCGGAAGAAGATTCAACAAAGCCGGAGGTCTTTAATTTTGAATGGAAATAAACATCGGGTCCGATGGTTTGCCTGTCGAATTACCTACAGCTGTAGGGTGGTTTATTCCCTTCGTCGTGGCACCCCCGGCCCGACCGTGGATGAATTCTAGACTAAACCGCTTTGATCCCAGAATGGGTCGCCTTCCCCCGCAAATTCCCACAGTCTTCGATCTCCAAGCTCTTGGCTTGACTGTATCGCCTTGTCGAGCAATTTCCGGCACAATCAGACGCGATTTGATGGGCAAAATGTTGTCCATCCTCAATCATGTGAGCTTTGCTTGATGTTTGTTTGCGCTCTTGCTTTGCATTGGTCCTTTCACCGTACCGTTGCTGCGGTACTTTACTACATGTATCCAATGTGGGCTGGGGGGAATGACAAACTTGATTGAAATTGATGGCATTTTACCGGATGTAGCTGTCGGTCTTCTTTCGGGGGAGTTCAGTTGGAAGAAGAAAACTTGGAGTTGTCATGTGATAGTGGATCACTGACTACGACAGACAAGGATATACTATACGTCATAGTCGGGGGTCTTGGTTTAGTGTCACATAAGAAAGTAGCTGCTTTCCTGAGTTAATCGTCGTTTGTTCGCACCAGATCAAGCAAAGTTGGTTATACTTTCTATACAAGTCTCAGAAGAGAAGTGAATTTTTTTTTAATTAAAAAAAAACTTCTTTGCTGGTAGATATTTTTAGCTTTGTTGTCGGATACTCAATTTGGATAGTTTCAATGAAAATCTTGGCAATACAAATCAGCTGATATTTTTTAAATCATTTCAATACTAAGTCAGTCGTTTTATCGTAATATCTAAATTATGCAACGTATAGGTTTCAACTACATTATAATCAAATTGAACTGTTAGGTGGAGATGTCTATACAATTTGAACTGCTTCAAGCACTGATGAGCCGAAGGCGAACGTGAAGGAAGCTGATATGAAATATGTCTTTTTTTGTACTAACTAAAACCACTAATTAAATGTGAATTATAATGTTTTAAATATTGATCAACACAGTGCTTCACTCTAGGAAAACTCGATACCTAATAATAATACAATTAATCAACCATGCGCCTTCACCGTACGAAATAAAGTACGTAGGTGATTAAAAATGTGCCTCCACCATGGAAAATTATGTAGAAATACGTGGTCGATAAATGTTTAAAAATCTGTGGTAGTGGAAAAATTAATTTTTCCGATAGGCTCTAGAATTATAAGGAAATAAGCGCTAATATATTACAACATGTATCTTTCTGATTAATGGAGATATGCAATACGGAATAGTTTGAGATGTTCGAGAATCGCTACATTGTATCCATGATTTAGTGAAGTGAAATGGAACCTAATCAAAGTAGTATATTTATTGGGGTCCAATTTTTATTATTAAAGCGATAGAACCGTTTTGAGCTATGGTTTTTTAACTATTACTTTTTTGTATACTGAACAGTGGCCTAGGAAACTGAACTAGCACGAACCCAATATCTAAGGTTAGGGTGGAATAAAATTACTTTGAGTGACGATCTAGTTTTTCGACGAAGACCAGAAATATGTCAAATTTTGAAAATTAATATTTCAGTCAAACAAACAGTCCTACATTGATTGAAAAACTGTTTTAATCCATCTAATGGTGTAATGATGCCTTTCTCATATTACTCATACCATCAAAATTATTATTCAGTTCGCTTTCACATCTCATCCAAGTCAGTCGATAAAACAAAACCGCTTACATTCGGCACAGAAGAAACCAAGTACAGTATTGTGTAGTGAACAATAGAACGACCTCGAAATGAGTGAACCAAACGAACAAAAGCCGACACGAAAGAATACAATTGTTTTTCACTTCAGGCAGTGCAAAATTCGACCTTCGATACGAGAACTTGAAGGTTGGCTTAAGGAGCAAATGCATCTTGACATTAAACGTGTGCATTTATTTCAATGCAATAAGACAATTAATGTTATTTACATCCAGTTTTATTAAGAGTTGGATGCAATTCAATTCGCAAAAGACAATAACAATGTGCGCTATGTGGAGCACGAGAACATTAAGTACAACATTCCAGTATATATGGAAGATAGAGCTATAGAAGTGCGTGTGTATGATCTTTCCTCAAGCGTCACCGATTTATATATTCGCAAAACTATGTCGGAATACGGAGAGATTCTCTCTATCGAAAAATAAAAGTGGAAGAATTTTTTCCCCGGTATTCTAAATGGCGTACGTTTATTACGCATACACTTGAAGAAGGCTATACCTTCTTATGTGATTTTCGGTCAAGATACAAGAATTCCGTGCAAATCAAAAAATGCAAAATTCTTCGGTATCTTCAATCAGAACATCGCCGCTTCTTACAAACTCAGTGATCCGGCTTCAGTTTACGTCGCAGAATTAGCTGCTATTCAGTACACCCTCGAGATCATTGAAACCTTGCCCAAAGACCATTACTTCATTGTCACGGATAGTCTAAGCTCAATAGAAGCTCTCCGGGCAATGAAGCCAGGAAAGTATCCCCCATATTTCCTGGGGAAAATACGGGAACATTTGGGAGCTTTATCTGAACGGTCTTATTCAATATCGTTAGTCTGGGTCCCTTCGCATTGCTCCATTCCGGGCAATGAAAAGGCAGATTCATTGGCCAAGGCGGGCGCATTAAATGGTGAAATTTACGAAAGACCAATTTGCTTCAACGAATTTTTCAGTATATCTCGTCGAAGGACTCTCGAAAATTGGCAAACTTCATGGAGTAATGGGGAGCTGGGACGATGGTTACACTCCATTATCCCGAAGGTATCGACGAAACCTTGGTTCAGAGGGATGAATGTGGGTCGTGATTTCATTCGTGTTATGTCCCGGCTCATGTCTAATCACCAGATCTTGAATGCACACCTCCGGCGTATCAACCTCCAGTATATATGGAAGATAGAGCTATAGAAGTGCGTGTGTATGATCTTTCCTCAAGCGTCACCGATTTATATATTCGCAAAACTATGTCGGAATACGGAGAGATTCTCTCTATCGAAAAATAAAAGTGGAAGAATTTTTTCCCCGGTATTCTAAATGGCGTACGTTTATTACGCATACACTTGAAGAAGGCTATACCTTCTTATGTGATTTTCGGTCAAGATACAAGAATTCCGTGCAAATCACTTGTTACGTATGACAATCAGATGGCCACATGTCAGTATTGCCAAAAAACTGTTCACTACGGTAAGCCATGTGATAAACGAATCAAAAATCGTCTTAGATGAAATATTTAGGTGAATCAATACAGCTTGTGTTCTTATATCTATGAAACTAATTAAATTTATTGAGCTATATCCGCTGTCTTTACGTAGAAACGTTTGCAAGGCTGTCTTTATTACTGATCTAATTCAATCACGTGTTGACAGTCCTGATCTCCTACTATTGATCAATTTTGACATTCATCGTCGAAGTCTTCGTTCTCATCCATTTATACGAATTTCCCATGCTAGAACCAATTACGGATATAATGAACCCTTTTCCAGTATGTGCCGTTTATTCAATGGATGCTCACAGGAATTTGATTTTCATCTCTCTCGTAATGCGATACAACGATTATTCCATGATTGTTTATTTTTGCAGTTATAATACTAATATTAATTCTTTCCGCTCGACCACCCCTTCGTTCTCTCCACCATCTCCATTGAAAACTAATAAATTCGCTCATTGTAACTAATCCTGTTGTGTCTCCTCTTCTCCGCTATTCATCGTTCTACTTCTATCTTTTCGAACAATTATTAGATCTATGTGTCGGTTCTAATCACGTTTGCTCGCCCTCTTTTTTTATCCGTCTTCCACCATCTTTTTGGACCACTAATTAGATCTACATGCCGAACATATCCCCGTTTCGTTCGCCAACTCTCATTCACCACTCCCTCCTTCTACCTCCCATTTTAAAGCATAATTTCTTTTCTTCTCTAGTTTTAATGCAAAATCACCATCGTTTACCCGATGGGTTTAGTGCCATCTAATTACTATAGAGTTAGTTAGCTAGGGTTAGTTTTAATTGATAGTATTAAGTACATCATGTATCTGTTGGATGGTTGTAATCTGTTGATATAAACGATGATGAGGTTTTATGCCTGCTGGAGTGAGAGATTATTATTTCAGCTCCATTGGGCTTTTCCTGCTCCAAATAAACAAATAAATAATCAAACTAGTTGAATAAAAAAAAATCTAATTTTCGTTAGATGGTGCTCCTAATTTACAGTCAAATTTATTTTTCGGTTTACGCTAGCTCTTGAAATATTATTTTAACAACAACATATTCATACAAAATGTAAAGCTTATGATGTCAATTTTCGGTTCATTATCTTTATGTTGTCAATTCTCTATCAGCCGGTGGGTAAACCAACACAATTATAAAATGAATATGCCTCAGGATCAAGTGAAAATTTTCAGTAGTTCTTGCTTTTAAATGTCTGCTTTATGTCTTATCATTACGAGCTTTAAAAGAAATACATTCCTCAAGTAACGCATTTTCGGACCATGATTAATTTTCATGGGAGAAGAATTTTTGCTCATGCTTTGAGAAGGTAAAATGATCGGTTTCATGATGATTAGAAACATGACAGCAGTAACGGATTGAAATATTCTAACAGCTGGATATTCGATTTCACTAAAAAAGTATGCCCCGATTCTGTTCCGGAACAGAAGATCTCCCACGTCGCGATATCGAATACAAACGAAACACCGTTTTCGATGGTAGAGCTCTCACTTGCGCTTCTGTCATGTAACAATAAGGCCCTGGGGCTAGACAGAATTAAATTCAACTTGTTGAAAAATCTGCCTGACTCTGCCAAAAGGCGCTTGTTGAATATATTCAACAAGTTCCTCGAGGGTAATATTGTCCCTCATGACTGGAGACAAGTGAGAGTTATCGCCATTCAAAAACCTGGGAAACCAGCCTCCGATCACAATTCGTATCGGCCGATTGCTATGCTCTCCTGCATCCGAAAGTTGTTTGAAAAAATGATTCTCTTTCGTTTAGACAATTGGGTCGAGACTAATGGCTTGCTTTCAGATACACAATTTGGTTTCCGCAAAGGCAAAGGAACGAACGATTGTTATGCGTTGCTCACAACAGAAATTCAAATGACATTTGCTCGTAAAGAACAAATGGCATCAGTTTTCATAGACATCAAGGGGGCTTTTGACTCGGTTTCTATAAACATCTTATGTGAGAAGCTGCATCAGCATGGTCTTTCACCGATTTTGAATAACTTTTTGTATAATCTATTGGCTGAGAAACACATGTACTTTGCGCATGGTGATTTGTCGACAATACGATTCAGCTACATGGGTCTTCCTCAGGGCTCATGCTTAAGCCCCCTTTTATACAATTTTTACGTAAGTAATATCGATGAATGTATCAACACATCTTGCACGCTAAGACAACTTGCCGACGACAGCGTTGTGTCTATTATAGGACCCAAAGCTGCCGATCTCCAAGGACCATTGCAAGATACTCTCGACAACTTGTCGACATGGGCTCTTCAAATGGGTATCGAGTTCTCTACGGAGAAAACTGAGCTGGTTGTATTTTCGAGGAAGCGAGAACCAGCACAATTACAGCTTCAACTAGGGGGTGGAACCATAGCTCAGGTCTTCACATTTAAATATCTCGGGGTCTGGTTCGACTCAAAAGGCACCTGGGGATGTCATATTAGGTATCTGAAACAGAAATGCCAGCAGAGAATCAACTTTCTTCGTACAATAACTGGATCATGATGGGGTGCCCATCCAGGAGACCTGATCAGGTTGTACCAAACAACGATATTGTCCGTAATGGAATACGGATGCTTCTGCTTCCGATCCGCGACGAACACCCATTTTATCAAGCTGGAAAGAATTCAGTATCGTTGTTTGCGTATTGCCTTAGGTTGCATGCAGTCGACTCATACGATGAGTCTCGAAGTGCTCGCGGGCGTCTTACAATTGAAAAACCGATTCTGGGATCTTTCATATCGATTGCTAATCCGATGCGATATCTTGAATCCAATGGTGATTGAAAACTTCGAAGGGCTTGTTGAGCTCAATTCTCAGACCCGTTTTATGTCCTTGTATTTTGATTACATGGCTCAGAATATTAATCCATCTTCGTTTGCTTTCATCCGTGCTCATTTGTTGGATACTTTTGATTCTACTGTATTTTTCGACACATCCATGAAGGAAGAGATTCGTGGAATTCCGGATCACGTGCACCCTCAAGTGGCCCCTAATATTTTTTACAATAATTTTAGAGCAGTCGACTGTGAAAAGATGTTTTACACTGACGGATCAAATCTCAACGGGACCACAGGCTTCGGTATCTTCAATCAAAACATCACCGCTTCTTACAAACTCAGTGATCCGGCTTCAGTTTACGTCGCAGAATTAGCTGCTATTCAGTACACCCTCGAGATCATTGAAACCTTGCCCAAAGACCATTACTTCATTGTCACGGATAGTCTAAGCTCAATAGAAGCTCTCCGGGCAATGAAGCCAGGAAAGTATCCCCCATATTTCCTGGGGAAAATACGGGAACATTTGGGAGCTTTATCTGAACGGTCTTATTCAATATCGTTAGTCTGGGTCCCTTCGCATTGCTCCATTCCGGGCAATGAAAAGGCAGATTCATTGGCCAAGGCGGGCGCATTAAATGGTGAAATTTACGAAAGACCAATTTGCTTCAACGAATTTTTCAGTATATCTCGTCGAAGGACTCTCGAAAATTGGCAAACTTCATGGAGTAATGGGGAGCTGGGACGATGGTTACACTCCATTATCCCGAAGGTATCGACGAAACCTTGGTTCAGAGGGATGAATGTGGGTCGTGATTTCATTCGTGTTATGTCCCGGCTCATGTCTAATCACCAGATCTTGAATGCACACCTCCGGCGTATCAACCTCGTGGAGAGCGGTCTCTGCACTTGCGGTAAGGGTTATCACGACATCGAACATATTGTCTGGGCATGTACCGAGTATTGTGGCGCCAGATCGCAGCTAATGGACTCCCTTCGGGCCCGAGGTATATCACCCGGGGTTCCAGTACGAAACGTGTTGGCTCATCGAGACCTTCCCTATATGTCACTCTTATACCAGTTCATAAAAATCATCAACGTACAAGTCTGATCTGTGTTCTCTCAGAAACCTTTATCCCATTCCACGTGTATGTTTAAGCCAATGAAATAAAAGCGAAACGAGTCCTTGCTTTTTTTTGCAAAATGAGCTAGTATTCCTTAGAAAGTCTTCACTTATCCCCCGATTATATTTCAGTTCAACCTCGATCCTAACATCCGCTCGCAACTCCTCATCCAACATATGCTCACCATCTTCTTCGGAACTAACAAGATCTTTGTGCTGACACTAATTTTGTTTTGCTCCCCCTTCTTTCGTCTCTTCACTATCTAATTAGATCTTTTCGCTGAGCTAAGTAATTTCACTTTCTTATCCCTTTTTCCAGCAACATTTATTTCTCCTTGTTTCACTCCTTTCAGTCGATGATCAAGTTACGCGGGCCACCCGCCGGGTTCTCGCTGCCCGGGGGTGTTTCCCACGGACCCACACGAAAGAATACGAAAACCATCGATGCGTACCAACGTCACCAGGATAATTCAGCGTGCAAGTTCCAACCGACCAGACGCTGCCGGGACTACTTCCTTGAAATCTGATCTCGAAATCACATCACGAAATAGAATAAATTACTCTAATTTTAAGTAGTAAAATTAATGCCCTCGGCATCTTATAGCTTAACGCAGTGTGCCTTAATATATATTATTGAATAAAAAAAAAGCAGTAACGGATTTCTTCCCGTGAGTGTAATTATAATGATTCGCTCGTATAGAGTTTAACTTGACACTGCAAGTTTGCTAAACACGAGCTTTCAATGTACTAACGAATCGAAGACGTAACGTAAAGAAACAAATGGGACTTTTTTTTAGTATACTTGATGCCAGATTTTGCCAGACTTATTTTCTACCAGAATGCAGAGATTTACTTAAACATTTGGCAGCTCTGCACGCAATGCAAAAAAGAAAGTATTGATGCGGAACAAATCGGTATACTAGTATGGGTTTTGTTTCGCAGTATGCCGTACGAAATGAAATAATTTCCTTTAACTGCAATAAGTTCATATTTTTGCCTTTCTCATATAGAAAGGTTATGCAATCACTGTGAAAACCGACTTTTGAACCGAGGCCCGGAGGGCCGAGTGTCATATACCATTCGACTCAGTTCGTCGAGTACGCAAAATGTCTGTGTGTGTATGTGTGTGTGTGTGTTTGTGTGTGTGTGTGTGTGTGTGTGTGTGTGTGTGTGTGTGTGTGTGTGTGTGTGTGTGTGTGTATGTGGGTGTGTGTGTGTGTGTATGTGTGTATGTAACGTCTTTTTGCACTAACTTTTCTCTGAGATAGCTGAACCGATTTTCACAAACTTAGATTCAAATGAAAGGTCTTGTGGTCCCATATAAAATTCCTGAATATTATTTGGATCCGACTTCCGGTTCCGGAATTATGGGGTGAAATGTGCAAAAAATTGTGAAAATAAGTGCACTCACTTTTCTCAGAGATGGCTGATCCGATTTTCACAAACTTAGATTCAAATGAAAGGTCTTGAGGTCCCATATAAAATTCCTGAATATTATTTGGATCAGACTTCTGGTTCGAGAGTTATGGGGTTAAATGTGCAAAAAAAAGAAAATATGTGTTTTAACTTTTCTCATAGATGGCGCAACTGATTTTCACAAACTTAGGTTCAAATGAAAGGTCCTGTGGTCCCATGCGTTATTTCGGAATTTCATGCGGATTCGACTTCCGGATCCGGAAATATAGGGTAAAGTGTGTTAAAAATTGTACACCATCACTGAAAATGGGGAAAAACCTTAAAAAAAATTCTAAATTGACCTCAAATCTTTTCAAATTTGATGGTTTTTATCAGTAGACGGTCAAACAAACCGATTTCGGTTATTCTTTTAAGAATCGAAGAAAAATAATTTTGAAGAATACCACAGTATTATATATGATAGTTTGATTGATATGAGAAAGGTATCATTACACCACTAGGTGGAT
The DNA here is from genome assembly GCF_030247185.1 of Malaya genurostris. Lineage (NCBI taxonomy): Eukaryota > Metazoa > Arthropoda > Insecta > Diptera > Culicidae > Malaya > Malaya genurostris. Next base: position 260,726,427 of record NC_080571.1, read on the forward strand.
TAAAACAGGTTTTTTAAAAGGTGTTTTTCTAAATAAATTTCATGTTTCTAGGCATTAAGAAACCATCATATTTAATTTTTCACTCTGATCATGTTGAAATCGAATGCTTTCAATATAAGACTAAAGTGTGTAATTATATGACATAAATCAATGTCATGTTTCAGTTCGGTTTTACATCTCCTCCAAGTCAGTCGATAAATCAAAACCGCTTACGTTGGAAACAGAAGAAACCAAGTACAGTATTGTGTAGTGAACAATAGACCTTGAAAATGAGTGAACCAAACGAACAAAAGCTACCGCCGACACGAAAGAATACAATTGTTGTTGACTTTAGGCAGTGCAAAATTCGACCTTCGATACGTGAACTTGAAGGTTTGCTTAAGGAGCAAATGCAGCTGGACATTAAACGTGTGCATTTACTTCAATGCAATAAGACGAATAATGTTGTTTACATCCAGTTTTATAAAAAGTTGGATGCAATTCAATTCGCAAAAGACAATAACAATGTGCACTATGTGGAGCACGAGAATATTAAGTACAACATTCCGGTATATATGGAAGATAGTGCTATAGAAGTGCGTGTGCATGATCTTCCCTCAAGCGTCACAGATTATTATATTCGCAGAACTATGTCCCAATACGGAGAGATACTCTCTATCGAAGAAGAAAAGTGGAAGAATTTTTTCCCCGGTATTCTAAATGGCGTACGTGTATTACGCATACACTTGAAGAAGCCTATACCTTCTTATGTGATTTTCGGTCAAGATACAAGAATTCCGTGCAAATCACTTGTTACCTATGAAAATCAGATGGCCACATGTCAGTATTGTCAAAAAGCTGTTCACTACGGTAAGCCATGTGATAAACTGGACAAGGAGACAACTACACCAAAGGACAACAGTGCTTCCGTCACACCAACCCAAAGCAATCCCAGTACACCTGTAACAGTCACCAACAACAATGAAGCATCCACTTCAACGAAACCATCCAACGTATCCCCTATAGAACAAAGTGCATTAACTGCAGTGAACAACTTACCATCCAACCAACCAGCAACAGCAAACAATGTACAACAAGGCTCATCTCCAGCAACTAGCAATGAAACCAACAACAATACCATCGATGTGGCAATGGATGACGAGACGAACCACGAACGAAGTGCCCGTCAATCCTCGCAGGAGGGAAATGGAAGCTCCTCTCCCCCTAGAAAAAGGGTGACAACGAGATCCAACTCAAAAAAAAAATATTTAAAAAATCGGCTCAATCGGCCACGTAAAGCTTGTACGCATATAGGCCTGAATAAAACTATCTTTTAAATAATGTCATGTTTCCTAAATAACCTTTATATTCTCTGACAATTCCGCAATTTTAAGTGTCAAGCGTACGAATAAAATGTTTTCAACAAAATGGCTGCAAGAATTTTCGTGATAGTGATCAGATTGAATCTGGCTTTGAACTACAAATTCTTGCAGTCATCATTCTGTTTATGCACGAAAAGAATGTTTATATTAAATGCACACAGTATAGATCATGTAATATAAATCCTATATTTATTAAATTTTCCGTGACTTAGTATCTAACTGATGACATATCAATGACAAACTCTCATGCATCCTTCAAAATCGAATATTTTTCACTAGTTAATAGGTATTTGTCTGACAATCAAGTTTTAAGTGTCTAGCCAATTAAATATGAAGTGTAATGGATTTTTCGTTGCTGAAATTCAAGTGTTCTAGCTATAGATTTCAATATGAAAAATTTAAATGAGATTTGAAGAGATTTACACTTCCACGTCATTCCGGTTATGTCCCTGTCCGTATTCACGTCCATTTGGTTATGCCCCTGACATTAACCAACCGCTTTTTCAATCAAGAACGAGCGCTTCCTTTTTGCTTTACCCACTTTGAATTAATTCACAACAAGTGGCATCTCGCCCTAGCCTCTTCAAAAAAAAAATTTTTTTTTGTTGCCAATGATTCATTTGATAATCATTGATTTTTCCCCGAACAAATACATTGGATTAAGAGGGAACGGTTTGTTACTTCCCGTTCATTTATCCTATTTTGAAGAAAAGTGCGGCATCTCTACCGACTTTATCCTATAGTCTTTAAGATGCTTGTGTCAAACAGACATAGTAAATACGTGATTATTTCAAAGCAGAGGTGGAAATAAGCCCATTTTGCGCAGGAAAATGTGAATCAAGACTTCCGATTGTGAATCAGAAAACCGAACACTGTGAATTAAAAAATTCGGTAACAAAAATTAAAATGGCAATTAGTTTTTAAATGGTGAGAACTGTATATTACACAGAGTAGCAGCAGACCTTATCCATACGCGCTCTATTTATTGCGAGACAAATTTGTTCTCACACTCAGAAGAAAACCATGCGCAGGCGAAGAGCATTAGCCATAGAGATGGGCAAAATAGTTCATTTTGAAGAACCGTTCAGTGTTGCAGAGTTTTATGAAAAGAACTAATTCTCGAGAGCCGTTCGTTCGTTCTCTTGTTTTGTGAAGAAAGAAAGATAACTACTGATCTAATTTTTTTAAGATCAGTTGATCAGTGATCTTTGAATCGCATCGATCAAAATCAATACTGATCGGTGGTGATTTTGAGCTACTATTATCACTGATTCCTGTAGGATCAAATTAATGAACGATTCGATCAGCTTTGAGCATTTTGGAAGAAAATCGCATATACGCAAAATCAGACATGAATACCTCACCAAATAGTGATTATAGCGACAAAAGACTTTGTTTTACTTCCAGCTGGTTGATGCTGATGATGTTGTTCTTGCACTATCTAGATTAAACCCAATGAAACGCTATTTGACATGAATTTGATTTAAAAAGGTGACTGGAGCGCAGCATTTGACGCAGCGTTTCAATGATGAGTCTGAATTGGCGTAGTCAAATCCTGCACTCCTGTTACTTCTGTGTATGATATTCAAGCTAAATAGGGTAATATTAATCAACTCCATAGCACGCTTTGTAACGCTTTGACATGTTTTTCATATAGTTATAATTATTAGTCATCGCAGCATGTATGTTAATATTATTTGCTGTTTTTATTGATGATATTACTCCACCACGACGGTATTACTGAATAAATTTCAAATACATCACGAAACATGGAATTTCGATGCGACCGACGAAATAAACTCACTCAACGAGCTTAAAATTATTGATATCGGATAATACATATCCGAGAATATCGAGCAGAAACCGGTTTTGACGTTAACGTTACTTATACCACTACATCACCGGAACTATAAGTGACAGCCATTTGAACTTCAAACTTGTTTAACGAACACAGAGTAGGGTTAAAACGAACCGAACTTTGTTGAAATGTTGATTCCGAATCAGACAGTAATACTGATAACACTGAAGACATTTACAAATTCTAAGTAAAATCAAAATTTATCTTTCAAAAATCATTCGTTGCAGAATTCATTATAATGTATAAATAAAAAAATATGTGATATGAAATAATAATACTAACTATTTTTATTTACTGTGAATCAAAAACTTTGCTTATTCCCACCCCTGTTTCAAAGTATCACCTCAGGTCATCGTTTTGAGGAACAGAATGAGATTTCTGTCCAGTTTAGGAAAGCCTTGAAATGAATCAGATTTCAATTAGAGATTGCACTGTTTATTTACAATACACATACAAAAGGCAGTTCATGAACCTGTACAACATCCTTAATTGACCGATTCTAGCATACTATACCATAAGTTTTTATTATAATTTACCTATCGTGTACTTTCAACCTTACCATCGTTCTATAAATTCAGAGCAAAATTGAATTAATCTCAAAAGATTGAACGTCAATTCCAGTCTTGTCTTTGTGAGAACTGCGTATTGCATCGTAAATCAACATGCATTCAATCGCCATGATAGGACAAGGCATCACAAAAACTAAGTAACTACTTCTCCTGACATGACTTAACTATAACGTAGTAAAAATTGATGATCACGTATCGCACATCAATGGAGCCGGCCGTCGGGACTTCAGACAGGAAAGGGGGTGAGTAGATCAATCTTGTGCATCATAAGGGAAACCAATCAAACTATCGCTTCCGCTCTTTCCCCCACAGCCTCAAGCTGCTTCAGCTTTTGCTCTAGTCATACCATCTTGGACAGAAAATCTGCTTCCAATACTTATACGGAATGCATCTAGGATGGCCATCATGTTATGGATTATGAAGATGCTATCGACTGTGGCATGAAATGGTTCCGTTCAAAACGAATGTCTTTTATCGGGGAAAGGAAAGTATATTTTGTAAATATGATTTCATAATGAAAATTCATTACGGGGCACAAAAGCAGCAACTTCTTCCCATAAAGGATAGTCATAACTTCATCGGTGTATGTATGAAAAGAAGATGCAGTGATTGAATTTTCTACCGAACAAGCGTGAAATGGCTTCTAACACTTCAACGGGTCAGAGTGGAACGACGATAGTCAATAGCCTAGTTTATTTTCTGTTGAACTTTCCAATAGAATTTAGCAGTTTCGTAATCAATTGTCGATTGAGCCGGCACTCGATCAATCCAGTTCAAATTAATTCCAAACTTTCCGTTCCTGAGTTAGTTGTTTGGAGTTAGCGAAAAATATTGCTTCCGTGTCAACGAATTTAGTGCACTAGAATCCGCCTCCCCATCGACAAACGGCGTTTAGTGGAACAGAGGAAAGCAACCAATTAGGGTTTAATTGGAAAAGTTTCACTGGTAACCAATCAATGGCTGCTGATGGATGTGTCCTGAGCTTGGCGGAAGAGCAAACCACAATGGGATCGATTCGATAGAATGTATTTCTGCAGTGGCTGTATCGTTTCTTGGAGGGCAAAAAACCAACGTGTAGACGACGACGTGTAGATTGAATCGTATTTTTGCACGCGGGGATCTATCTGGGAACCTAATATAATAAGCACGTATTGTTTTCGTGCTGTCATGAAAGCTATGCGCACGACAGATGTACGTGCGGAACCCGTAGCCCAAGGCACGGCGGAGAAACAGTAGCATTTGAGTACATTTTGATCTAGTTCCCTAAGCAGTTGTACGGTACATTAACTCTGGTGTTCTCGATTTTAAAAGAGTTTAAGAGTTTGATTCAATTGAAATTCGGAATCATATGGGTAGTACAAATTAATTCGGTCCACTTTTTCGGGGGCTCAAGAATGTATTTATTTCAATATAAAAATAATTTAATGATTAATCAAAGTATCGTCCATCGCCACTTACTACTTTTTTTATCCAAGTTGGAAGTCATTTTCGATTTCTGCGAAAGTAGTAAACCGATGACTTGCCAGATCGTGCTACATCCGTCGGAACAACCAGTAATTAGAAGGAGTAATGTCAGGAAAATACGGTGGGTGTGACAAAATGTCCCACTTGAGCGTTTCCATATATTTTTTCATGACTTTTGTGACATAAGGCTGAGTGTTATCATGTAGGAAAATAACATCATGCCTTTACTTGCATTCCGGCCGTTCTTCTCGTAATGCACGGCTCAAACGCATCAATTGCAACCCATACCGATTGCCCGTTATAGTGTCGCGTGATTGTAGCAGCTCATAGTACACAACACCGTTTTGGTCCCACCATATGCACAACGTGACTTTCGAACCAAACAAGGTTATTTTAAAAAAAAACTCGAAGCAATTTGAACTGAATAGTGATGACAAGTGTCTAACCTCTTTAAACTAAACTGTTACTATTCTATATTCATAACAGTTAGAGCCATCATTTAAAAACGAATCGAACTAATTTGTAGCCCAAATAATTGAATATAATATAAGATCATTGCCACTGTAGCTAGAAAACGATACTTATTTCAGATATTTTTCAATTGGATCGACTACTTTTAGGCAAATACTATATTAGCAAATCCTCTTTGACATCAATCATCGCTTGACACCATTGAAGCTTGCTTTGTACGAGATTTTGTGAATTGATTCAAATCATATGTTCGGTTATTCATTTGAGCCCAAATGTCTCCGATTAGTTCAGACACGATCAAAATTATATCAAACCATTCGAGACGTTTTGGGGCATGTTTGCATTGAAGTGGTAGTGAACAGTTCCGTACAATTTTTCACCTCTTTGAAATGACTCATCCACTTGCTCACGAACTGTTTCGACTTTTGCATTTATTTTTTAATAGGGACATTTTGAGACATTGAAAATGTGAACATGAAAAATCTGATTCGAAGAGCGAAGAATAAGTGATAAACATTTTGAAAAAATGCTGAGATCGAATTAAAAACGTTGAAAAAATGCTGAGATCGAATTAAAAACAATGGTCAGATGATTAATTTCGACGGAACACGAAGGACAATACTTATACTTACACAGTGTGGCCATTAGGTTTCGATACTGATTCCATAAATAGCTAAATAAACAAGATTTCGACGTCAACATTTAAAAATGGCCTGAAAACAATTGACAGATTCTCTTTATTTACTTTCTCTTTCGAATATATCTGCGTTATTATACAATAGTTCGTTACATATTTGGTACTGAAAAGAACATGGGAATATTGTCTTTCATTCTACACGAATATGACCTTATGAAATGTTGACGTCGATTTCTTGAGTTTTTCAAATTTATTATTGAAGTACTCTCCCTTCGATTTAATACAATTCTTACATCGATTCAATAGTGATTCGAATTCGTTCTCCAGTTCATTTTGTGGAATATCCTCCAATGTTCGTGTCGAAACCGTTTTGATGGTCTCAACATCTCCAAAAAAACTTTTTCTTTTCAATTTCATCTGCAACTTTGGAAACCAGAAAACGTCATACGGTAACAAATCAGATGAATAAGGTGGGTGATCCAAAACACAGACTTGATTTCGGGCCAAAAACTGACGAACAATGATTGATTTGTGACTCGGCGCATTGTCGTGCAACAAGTATGATTTCTCTGGATCGCGATATTAAGTTTTCGATATAACATTACGCCAGTGACCGACTCCTCTGGTAGAAGGTAAAAGTTTAGATACGAGAAGCCTTCTGCTTACTTAAATGACCCTTGTCACGTCTCACTTTTCCGCACTTTATTCTTCACATCCTTGCTCTTCCTTGAGTACTATGGCTCTATGATTTCATATTCTTTCTCCTCTTATAATCTCTAGTTAGTTTGACATCGTTAAAAAACCGAAAAAAGTAAAAATTACTGACTGACCAGAAGTCATAAATAAAAAAGTAAAATATAATTTTTAATTAAGAATTCTCAAAATCGAAGATGACGGCTTTCGGTTTGTGGATATTCTATCGAATCGCTAAATAATTTATATTTTCGTGACGGAGTTGAAAAGAAAGTTATTGAAATTAATGTCATATTATTTCTTAACATAAATTATGATTTTTTGTAAATTTTTTAAATTTAAATGGATTTAAACATTACATTTCAATGTCATCATAATCGGTCTTGTCCCTTACACAGCTCTGTAATTTTTTCTCTCTCGTGTGTTCCGTCTAATATTTGCACTGTTACAATTCTGCAAGTTTGCAAAATTCATCCCATCAATCTACTAGTGCGTGCGATTATGGATATTCAGAGATTTTGAAAAAGCATGTTAGTTTCATACTTATTCGCGTCATCCAGTTATGTCTCTGATATTAGCTATCCGCTTTTTTTTCATTGTCATTGTATGTTGCCTGTACGCGTGTCGGCAAACCATCGGTTTTATATATTTCTACCGAAAATGGAAAAACGAAAAATGTTCCAACCTATTGTCCGCGATATAGAAAGTTTGGTAATCATAAAGCATTATAATACCCTTTCTGCAATAATCATTAAATTTGGTTGAAGGAAGTTTTAATTGTTCACATCTAATCTAATATTAGTACGCTACGAAATGTGTGTGGGTTCGCTAGTTTATGGAAACGAAATGTGTCAATGTGATGGAAAATACGGAACGAGATGTGGAAGTTCTTTGTAATGCATACGGAAATACGAACGGGTATTGAACAAAACTCTCAATATCCGTTGAGAAAGCTACATCATTATAGATTATAAACTGCAATAGTGACATCTCGTGCTTCCGGTCTTGTGCCGATCGTTAGAAAACCGTTATTATTGTTTTCAGTGCTGTCAGCCTAGGTTTCTGCCATCTTCAACTGTAGACTGTTATCAATAACGCACAGAAACTCGGAGCGTGTTCAACGTACGGCACATTTCCGCTTCCGATTGACAGTAGACATACGTAGCGAACGAGGTACGGGTTTCAGTGACACGTTGTTCAATTAATATCCGGAATAGTACTAACGAAAGCACACGTCAAGATGATCTCAGCGATTTGAGTGATGCCTATCGGACTCAACCAAGTTTACTAACGGGAAACGTGCCGTTCTTTGTGTTACACCACCGGCACCAATAACAGCATAATGCTCAGTCAGCACCCAAAAGTAATCGTTTTCAGCACCAGTAAACCACCCGAAATCCCATCGAAGCCGCACAGAGTAGGCAATGCTTCCGGATGAGCCGAAGGAACTATACCGACCGGGGCAGAACGCGTGATTCCTTATTCGAAGCTGCAGATCCGCTCTCCTGTCGTCGTGTCATGACCAATTTTATTTTTAATACATTTTTCATGTCTTGGCACGACCCGAAAATTGAAAGCTGTTTTCATCCGGAATCACCCCTCACGGGACACGGACGGAGTGGAAGAAGTACTGGCACCAACGTGGATCTGAGAGAAAGAAAGAGAGGCATACTCCTGGTGACACCCACCTCTACTCCAACGTGGGAAAAATAAAATCCGTTTTCTTTTCTTCATTCAGCCGGTTCGAGAAAACGAATAAATGGTTGATTGATCGACGAATTTGACTTTCGATTAATGCCACTCGTCAAGTTTTGTGCAAGCAATTTCGAATCATTTCGGAATGTGGCATGTTATGCTTCTAACAAAGCAGGCCTGAGCGAACAAAAAAAAACTGTCAAACTGCATGTGTCTCCTTTCAGATTATCGTACATTGACAATAGATGAACACAAACCGCCACATGGTTGGCTTGTGAATGTTTGTCCACATGTGTAGAGGAATATGAAGTCTGCGTCCGGATTGAACTGAATAAGATATTTGCTACTTCTGCAAACGTTCTATCTTTGATGGTGTGTGTTTGTGTGTATGTGTGTGTTTTCAACGCGCAGATAGTTGACATTATGTTAGCAAAACCCGTGTACAACAACTGGGACAAGGTGGCAGAAAGGTAAATATGGCCACAGTATGTCACTGGGCTATTGCATAGAGGAAACGAAGCGAATCAAGTAGGACGAACTGTTGGCGAACCATGCAGTCCAACCACTAGACCTGCACAAATATTGACTTTCCTTTGGGGCAGCGTTTGATAGAATGATGGTAGCAGCCTACCTTTGTCAAATATGAGCTCGTCACATTATTACTGTCACAATTTGACGGCCGTTCTTCCTTTGGATTTGGAGTTTCTTGACTATCAATATTTTGCTTGAGTGAAATGTTGCAACGAGTTTTGGACTATCTTGTGACAGCAGCAAAAAAAAACCTGTTTTAATTCACCTAGTGGTGTAATGATGCCTTTCTCATATCAATCATACTATCATATATAATACTGTAGTATTCTTCAAAATAATTTTCTTCGATTCTTAAAAGAATAACCGAAATCGGTTAGTTTGACCGTCTACTGATAAAACCTATCAATTTGAAAAGATTTGAGGTCGATTTAGAAAACTTTTTAAGGTTTTTCCCCATTTTCAGTGATAGTATACAATTTTTAACATACTTTACCCTATATTTCCGGATCCGGAAGTCGGATCCGCATGAAATTCAGGAATCACGTATGGGACCACAGGACCTTTCATTTGAACCTAAGCTTGTGAAAATCTGTCGCGCCATCTCCGAGAAAAGTTAGTGCAAAAAAACGTTACATACACACATACGCACATACACACACATACATGCACAAACACATACACACACAGACATTTTGCGTACTCGACGAACTGAGTCGAATGGTATATGACACTCGGCCCTCCGGGCCTCGGTTCAAAAGTCGGTTTTCACAGTGATTGCATAACCTTTCTATATGAATTAGGCAAAAAACAGTAGTTGCGATGTATCAATAAAAATGCCAAACACTGAATGAAATTATCCATTATCAACAACTGGTTCGTTTAATGCTACCAATTGACCTCTTAGTTGGTAAGTTGGTACGTACAAAAAGACATGTAATTTTTGATCCAAAGAGTTTAAAAAGTTCATGAATGGGTGCTTTACGGTACTTTTATTAGAACTTCGAAGTTACATTTCTCCAGTTCGGGCGGAATCTAAATCCTTCCTCTTGATGGTGCCCATCATTCATTAGCTTGGGAACAAAAGCAATCGTGTTAGCAGAACAGCACTCAAGAAAAACTTTAAATTAGTGGCAGCTGGCCAAACCAAGTCAAACGATTTGGAAGAACGACCATACACACTTTTTAAGGTATTCGTCAATGTAAACTTAGAATGTCATCGTGGACGTTTTGACGATTGGTTTCGTTGTCGAACCACAACTGCAAATCGCTTGAATCTTCCTAGCACATCCTTTCGTCCAGTGGTAAGGTAAAACTTTTGACGGGAAGGTGCTTAATAGCCTGTCCGCACTACACCGGGACGACCGGGACGTTTTTTTTCCTCATCGGCGATGACTGAGCTGCCGGCGTGTGCATGTATTGGAATCCCGGACCCGGGATAAAATCCATTTGCTTGCCACCGATATTCCTCACCGAGTTTTTCGCACCATGCCGACAGCCCACACAGAAAGAGAATGAATTGAGAGAGCAAGAGCGAAAGGAAGACCGAAGTGTGCTTGTTTATAGGTAGTTTTGCTGATGGCAATTGAAATGAATCCAAATCGTTTCAATGATATTTCTTAGCTTAATTGATTGATTGATTTAGTTAATCATCAAGAGTCCTTACAATCGAGTAATGTCATTATAATTAGCCATTACATTACATTTTGGGATGGTGATCTTTTAATTGTTGCTACTCATTACATATTGAATTACACTACTGATCCTCGTCTAAGGTCCCCTATTGATTATGTTATCATTGAATTAAATAGAAATGTATCATCACATGTTCATGGTTCATTGTACATCTATTTGAAAAACTAGTTTAAATAAAGTGGGAAAAATCCATGAAGTTGTTTTGTATGGACAATGGAATTCTCCACTGAAAAAGTCGCCAATGATTGCTAGATCATCGATAGGTGTTTGGCGCATAACGAGTTGCATAAGTGTTTGGCCGTCGAAGAAAGGAATACTAGATCGTTGAAAGAATCTTTTGGCGCGCAACGAGTTGTTTTGTATGAAATTTGCACATGCATATTTGATTCATGTGGTTCGTCATTCCGAGCTACGTGCTCAATTGGGTATCAACATTATTGCTTGCCAAATGATTTAATGATGGAACACATATGAGTGTTCTAGCTATACCGTAAACAGATTCAAAACTTCTGATATTGTTTACCAGAAGAAGCGTTGTGTGCAATGTAATCAGTTAGATGATTAATGTTGGCCATATGCGTGAGTTGAACAAATCACATTATAGAACGATTTTTGTACGAATCAATGATATGATTCTCCTGTTTAAATAATGAGATCAAACAAAGAGGTTTGTCTTGCATTTAGCTTGCTGAAGTTCGTTCGCGTCGGATAAATTCTGGTGGATTGAAAATCATTAGTTGTGAGATTTTATGCATTGACTCGAACGATAAGCTGAATATTGATACAATCACTCCTCATGTTCACTCCGCTATAACAGAAGAATTGCACATTATTTTCATATAAAACTTTCTGATATAGATTCTCAGTACCGAACTCTACCATTCGTTAATCGTAGGTAGGGTACTAAACAAAATGATGTGGTGTCGACTAATGAGACGACTATTGATAAAACTATTAAACGAATTCAGTGTCCATGTAAAAGTTAATGGAAACAATATTTAAAGGAATGTTAACTTGAACTTTCGTATGTCCAACAAATACTCATTTTATCTTCATCATCTTTACACACTTTTAAAAAATCAACTATTTTTTCTTTGTATTTTCTGATAGTAAAACATTTCAAGAATATTCTGTGAAATTTTCAAGCCTATCAAAAAAAAATTATGAATTTTACAGGCGACAGAATTCTACAAACGATACAATTTGCAACTACTTGATTTTTCGAATGACGCAATATTCCACTCGCACAAAATTTTACAAGCTCCAAATGTAATATGTACTCGGATACCAAGTGCCACTGTTTGGATTTATATGTATCAATTATTCAACGAACAGATATAAGCTCTGTGGTTCAGTCGAGTAATCGATGTGCTTGTGATCTAATGTTTCTCGGTTCAAGTCGCGCTGCTGCTAACGATCTTTTGTTTATTTTTATTTCGTTCGAATTCGAGCCATGTAATTTTCAAATCACACAATTTTACATGATCTTGAATGAAAATTTGTGTGAAATACGACGCTCCATTTATGTGCATCTTATGAGATGTAAAATCACAAGATTTTTTCAAACTGTGTTTGTTCATCTTATACTGCGAAAAAGTAAAAGCTCGGCACACAGGCTTAAGATTTCTGCTTCGATTGACTTAAAAACTTGACAAAATATTCTTGAAATGTTTCATTATAACAAATTAAAAAGAACAAAAATATGATTTTTTGAAAATGTCAGTCCCTTGAGTAATAAATTGTTTCCATTGATTTTATAGACAAAAAACTTTGAAAGCGTTTTCCTCTAAAACAGGTTTTGAAAGTCCGTGTCCATCGTCATTCAAAAACTACTGCACCATTTTTTTTTTTCAAATTTTGCACGCACTTTCTACATATAAAAAACCAGACCCGTTTGCTTTTGCTTTTCGTTGTTTGGTACTTTGGGGGAGTTTTATAACTACAAAACGGCGGATTTTTTCGTGAAAAAGTCGTAGTTTTCACTTTAAACAACCACCAAAAATTCAAAAAATTAAAAAAAAACAAACAGAGACGTTGGGGTCTAGAAAAACTTCTACTCTAACTACGCTGCTTTGATTTGTTCACTTCTGATTAGTCTGCGCTGAAATACAGTGAACACCGCAAATCATGATTTTTAAGAAGTGTCCTAAAAATACCTCTTCACCGACTTATTTCTCAATATTTTTCCATGAAAAAATTACAAAATGTTGTTTGAATGATGCATTTCATCATGCAAAACATTTGAATTTATTTTGTTAAACAATAATTCTGAAAAAAAAACGCAAAGATGATGATTTTTTTCATAATTTTGACCCTATCCCCCCTTAAGTAAGGAGAAGGTTTTTCGCATCTAAACTTTTACCTTCTACCAGAGGAGTCGAACTGAGCGATGCGAAACATCCGAGTCTCTGATATGTCAAACATTTACTAAATAATTACTGACTGACCAGAAGTCCTAAATTAAAAGTAAAAATAAAGTTTTATCGCTAAATTGTTAATCGAAATTGTCATCAAACACGATTAAATAATATCACCAGACTAGCGAGAACTACAAGTCGCGAGGGCAGCTTTTGTAAATTTGTGGAATCAATTTAAAGTAGTCATCTTAGTTATATTTGCTTCACTTTTTATTCCATATGTCGAAACCATAGTTTGAGAGAGATCTACAATCGCTATTCGATGCACTGATTTAAAAGATGATATGGTGCATTCGCTTAATTTTTGCGTTACAAAAGCTTTTAACATATTTAGAATTTTTTTGATGAATTCATCGCTGCCAAGTAATCAGTAAAGTAATGGAAAGATACATTAACAGCATAAGAGGTTTTACAATTCTACTGTCCGAGAACATAAATTCAAAAAAAAATCGGGCGAGACGAAGTTCGACGGGTCAGCTAGTAAAGCTATAAAGTGATAATGTGACGAAACTTCTTTACAAGCACAGTTACTTGTTGTATCTGAGATGTTTTAATAAAAGTACTTATAGAGACAATGGGTATTTTTAACAATGGAGACGTCTACTAAACATGAGGATATAATTTAACCATATATAATATTTTTAAATTTTTTATGAATAGAAGCTCTAGACTGATACATTGATGAAAGTTGCAATAAGCAGACCAAAATACTAGTATCTGCTTCTGTTACTATTTTGTGACATTTGTGATGAAAAAGTAAATAAATATTATGAATATAGTGGACATAAAAGGATTTTTTCTTTAAAAGCGATTTAGTTCATTCCACCAACCGCTCTAATAAGTTAAGAATTTGGAGTGACGATTGTTTATTGTAAAATTTGTTGCTTTAAATTATTTTTTTGTTCAAGTAGCCGGGTCAGTCCTTTACATGCTCTACATGCGGATTTTCGACTCGATGGGCCCTTCTCTATATACACATAAAATCAATTATGTTTAATGGTTACCTGATAAAATGAACACTATACCACGTTCACAATTTTGTTACCTATCAATTAGGGAATCTGTGTACCTATATATTTATATTTTCAATAACGTTTGAATACCTACCAACAAGTATTTATTGACCGAGTTAGGTGTAATAATAGTAGTTTGAAACAAGTATCAGAAGCGTTAAAATACAATATATTTCATGAGGGACGACTTAAAAACTTATACAGTGACGAGCGTTAAGTGTTAACGTAAAGTGATAAATAATATTTAGTTAGTAGAAAATGGAGAACTTCACTGATGACGAAGTTATGATGATGGCTATTGCATTTGAAGACGAAGAGGAAGATGAGGATCAAACTCCCCCTGCTAAAAAAAAGTAGTGGGTTCATGAAGCTTGGATGAAACGTGAAACGGAGGGAGAATTTGCTACACTTTTCAAAGAGTTAGTAGTCGATGGAAAAAAAATCCACGAATACTTCAGGATGTCACAACACTGCTTTGAATTACTTCTACGCAAACTAGAAATTTATCTAAAAAAGGAAGAAAGTGTTTGTTTTTTCAAGAGATGATTCAAAATGATTCAACTAATCACTTTAATGTTTACGAAAAAGTTTAAATACTTTCAGTGATTACTTGAGGGAACGAAAAATTTTGCCGAATGGGACAAAAGCGCATCTAATTTCCTTTTTTCTTAAGTTCAGAGCTGTTTACTTTCATCGAATATATGAATTTTTCCTTGACTGTAAATATAAATAAGCCTAGTTCCCTCAGACCAAACCTTTCAATAAAAATAAGACTGAGCTACCATCTATTTATTCTATTTAAAATAGTTTTTCAAATAGATGTACAATGAACCATGAACATGTGATGATACATTTCTATTTAATTCAATGATAACATAATCAATAGGGGACCTTAGACGAGGATCAGTAGTGTCATTCAATCTGTAATGAGTACACGGAGAACCCTTCGATCATAAAATTGCGATATCGCAGTTTTTGATTTTTGCGATAGTTGATTTAACTAATTTCTTTTTAATTCAACCAATATGGTTTTTGATTTGCATATATTCAAGTAGTTGAAAAATATGTTGTTTTGAATGCTGTCAAATGCCGGAGATAGTTGAAAGCAAAACAATAATCGCAATGCAAAATCAACAACTTTTTTAGTTGAAATCTGTTCGCGTCGCTTCAAAATGTCAATGAAAACAACATCGATGGTTAAAACGTTTGGTGAAATTGTGTTCATTCAATTTGAGAAATTTATTATAACAAGTGTTTATCTAACAGCGGTGTTGAGATAAAGTTGACTTTGTTTAAGATGAAAAAGATTTGGTGACAAATTAGAAAATGTTGATGAATGATCATCTCGTAATCTTTCAGGTATGCGCAAAAATTTTATGATTCATTGATTTACTTCCAGCAGAGTGTTTTACTTCCAGCTGTTTGATACCGATGATGATGTTCATGCATTAGCAATAAACGCTTTTTGACACGAATTTAATTTATAAAAGTAACAGGAGCGAAGGGTTTCAAACATACAGAACGCGCTGCGATTGAATGCCGCGTTTGAATTGCCGTCGCAAAAATCCAATGCCCAGCGGTTGGTGCACTTCAAGCTCATATAAATTGACTAAAATTATCAGTGCATAACTTTAGTTTAACCGTTTGAAGGCATCATCTTTCAATACTCATATTAGGTAAATTTAATAATTTCGCTAATTTACTCGCCCCTCTGGGCACTTTTGCTGATTAAAAACGTTTTGCTACATCAATCATTTCCGATCGAATCAGAAGTATTTTTTTAGAATTTAGATCTTTACTGATCTCGACTTGACATGATCATGGTCATACAAAAATCAAAATCACTTAGAGATCAGATCAGTTTTGATTTCGTAATGATAATTTATTCCTTTGTTAAGATCACTTGAAATCAGCAGTGATCGGTAGTTTTCCCAGCCCTAATGATATTACATATCAATATAAAATACTGTTTATATTTTAACAACGATATTTATTTCATGAATCTCAACATACCGAACTTATTTCATATAGATCATGACGTGTATCAGTAAGTATATTTTGATTATTTTTGCAAATCAATAACATTGTTCGAGTTGATTCAACTATTTGCAATGTCTAAAACAAATAAAACCGATTTATTTTTCAACTAACAGAATTTTGTTTCAATAACAACACCAGTTATTTCAACTAAAATATTTGTTCAAATTGAAAGGTATGTGTCCTCACTAATTGACAGCATTTTTTTCAACCAATTAAATTAGTTGTTTCAACCATCGTTTCTGCTATTCGAAAAACAAAAATGACAGTTTAGTTAAAACAACAATCGATTAGTAGTACCAAATTTTAACCAATCGAATTCAGAAAATCAACTAATATTCTGGTTGAAATGGGATCGCGGGTGGTTCCGTGTAGCAACAATTAAAAGATCACCATCCCAAAATGTAATGTAATGGCTAATTATAATGACATTACTCGATTGTAAGGACTCTTGATGATTAACTAAATCAATCAATCAATTAAGTTAAGAAATATCATTGAAACGATTTGGATTCATTTCAATTGCCATCAGCAAAACTACCTATCAACAAGCACACTTCGGTCTTCCTTTCGCTCTTGCTCTCTCAATTCACTCTCTTTCTGTGTGGGCTGTCGGCATGGTGCGAAAAACTCGGTGAGGAATATCGGTGGCAAGCAAATAAATTTTATCCCGGGTCCGGGATTCCAATACATGCACACGCCGGCAGCTCAGTCATCGCCGATGAGGAAAAAAACGTCCCGGATAGTCCCGGACGGTCCCGTCCCGGTCGTCCCGGTGTAGTGCGGACAGGCTATAAAGATCAAGCTACGAGTTTGACATATGTTTCGTCCTGCGGTTTATGTGGTATGATTTCAGATGCAACAGTTCGTTGTGAGTGTGAAAAATAATTTCCTGACAGAATATGAAACAACAATCATGATTAACAAAACAGTTTTGGTGAAAGGAAGCTTGTACATACCATTCAAGTGTGCAGAATTTCGGAACTGGAAGTCGGGTCTGGATGAAATTGCATAGCGTCTTTTAAGACACTGAAAGCTTTAATTTGAATCATGATTTGTGAAAATCGGTTTAACCATTGCTGAGAAATCGAAGTGAGTTCCGTTTTTGGAGCTTTCCTTCACTATTACCGGTGCGTTCGAAAGCGGAAACCGGGGACTAGTAGTCCCAAAGTAGTTTTATATATTCACTAACTGACTAGATCTGTCAACTAGATGAATTTAGCAGTAAGTTTTATAAAAATATGCACCTCGTTTCATCATCGAAAATTTTTACTAATCGCACTGTAATTCCGGAACCGGAAATCAGATCTGGATCATCTTCTTGGAGACTTTTTAAACGATTTCAAGACCTTTCATTTGCATCTTAGTTTGTAAAAATCGGAACTTCGGTGACAGAATGGTTTGCAAAATCTTTTACAGAAAAATCTGTGAATATGGTTTCCCTGCTGGGCATACAAGTTCACACAGAGCCAAACATGACAGAAAGAAGAACAAATCTCAGAGCTAAGCTGAGCAATACCTTCTCTTCTTGAATATGTGCAGTAACTCATGGACATGGAAATAAAAACTAACACAGCTACAAGAGATACTTAAAATTTTTAGTTGGATGTATATGTGATGTGTGTAAATACACACAATTTCGAATACATCAATACATCTTTGGTGATGAAAGCAATGCAATCACCACTTTCGACAACACCAATGTACTGTGACATTTCCACGGCTGCAATCCGGCCATTCGTTCCGAAAAATTTCCGAACCATGATCATCAAAAAACTTCACAGTGTATCCCATCCTGGCGTACGCTCGACTACTCGCCTCGTGACAGATCGCTACGTTTGGCCATCCATGAGACGAGACTGCAAACTTTTCGTATCCCATTGCATCGCCTGCCAGAAGTCAAAAGTACATCGTCACAACAAGGCGCCCATTGTACAAATATCTACACCGGACGAAAGATTTTCTCACATACACATGGATTTAATTGGACCACTACCAATATCGGAAGGCAATGCGTATTGTCTAACAATGATCGACAAATTCACACGTTGGCCAGAAGTGATTCCTATCCACAACATGACAGCAGCCACAGTCGCGCATGCATTCGTTAGCAGTTGGATTGCGCGCTTCGGAGTTCCAACAAGGATTACCACCGATCTCGGAAGACAGTTCGAGTCAGAACTTTTCCGAGAATTAACCAGATTATTGGGAATAACTCACCTGAAGACTACGCCATACCATCCCCAAGCAAACGGGCAAATCGAACGAACTCATCGACAACTCAAGGCCGCGATTATGTGCCACCAGAACAACAAATGGACAGAATCGTTGCCGCTCGTACTCCTCGGAATGAGGACTGCCCTCAAGGAAGACCTTAAAGCCTCAGCCGCTGAAGCAACCTATGGAACAACCATTCGACTACCCGGAGAATTTTTCACCGAAACGAAAAACAAGCTAACTACACCAGATTTCATCACCAACCTAAAAAACAGAATGTCAAAACTACGACCTACTCCGACAAGCAACCATTCGAAGACAACACCTTTCATCCAAAAGGAACTAAGCACCTGTAGCCATGTATTTGTGAAAAACGGATCAATCAAACCACCTTTAACTCAGCCTTATGATGGGCCATTCCGAGTACTACGCAGAAAAAAGAAAGTGTTCATCATCGACATCCGTGGAAAGAAATCCCCAATATCCGTCGACAGACTGAAAGCTGCCTTCATCGAAGCCGATGAATTAGCACCAAAACAGCCTAACATACAGGATAACAACGAAGCATCTCCCTACCGAACAAGGTCTGGTCGGCACGTAAAAATCCCTCAGCGTTATTGGAATGACTAAGGGGGGAGTACTGTGGCGAACTCGCTTGGTAACCCTAACCTCACCATTGTATATAGAACACGTACATAGTAACCGATCAACCGATCGCTATGTGCTACCACCAATACCACACAACAGTGAAGCCAATCGGCTGTTAATTTGTACATATGTAAAGTAGTAATAAAACGACCACCAAAGAGACTACACCGTTTTATCCGCTTATGCGTAATCCGAAAGGATCCCCAAAGTGCAAAGTTCTCGAATTAGGAGGGCTACATTTTGACTAGGGCAATGCGATATGAAAATATCGCAGCTCAAGGTGAATTTGTGCTGTGCACAAATTTTTTTAATGATTTTCTATTAGGTTTTGATCTGCTTTCATTGAATAAATAGAGAATCTATAAAATAATTGAATACGGAAAAAGATGCAGTTAATAACTTCAATTTGACAGATTGTGCAGTGCACGAGGTGCACATGAGGACGAGACGCCACTAGTTTCATCATAAACGAAAGTGTACATCGTCTACTTTGATCGAACTCCCTCGTTATTTCATTTCAATAATTTTTACAAATTGAAACCATAGCAATGTGCATTATAACTGATATGTAACCTAAAAAGTGTAAGAGGCGGAGCTAGTGCGACTAATCGAAGGTTACCAAACAAGCTCTCGGTAACAAATATTTGATTTGATCCAGTTAACATTATTCACATTGAAACGAAAAAATATACCTTTGTGTTAAGTTACAGTTTATTGATTTTATACCCATTCAACTTTAATGAAAACCGGTGCTCGGATGATTAATACTAATATGAAGAATTCAAGCCCAGTTTGAACCCATAACCAGTGATGGACCAGCACACGAGCCAGCTCTCATACAGTCCATGTGCTGTATCTTTTAAAAAACACGCATACGAAGTCTGAAGCATACGCTCGTGTGCTGTGTTGCTACTAGATCGGGAGTCGTATGCTTCGAAGAACCAGCTCGCGATGCTGGCTCATCTGCTGGCTCATGAGCTGGAATGGGGAGCTAGCTCGTGAGCTGGCTCATGTGCTAGCTCATGTGCGGACTTGAGTGTCGTTTTTTTTTCTTTATTTGGTAATATAATATAATTTTAAGCACGCAGTGTCCGCTCTTGTATTGCCTCTTGTCAGTAGGTGGACTACACAAATAGCACACGCTCATGAGTCTGGTTTGAAAAGCACAGCACACGAGCTTAATAGGCATACACTGCAAGTATAGAGCAGCTCGTGTGCTGAGCTCGGATCTACTATGCAATCTATGTACTATTCGATATTTATGGTTATGTTGATTATTGGGTTATGTTATTTTTTTTTTTTTATTCAATATTATAATATAATTTTAAGGCACACTGCTTAAGCTCTAAGATGCCAAGGATATTTACTAATCTTAATTACGACTATATTAAAACTAGAATAGTATCATTATGTAATGCCGGTGAATTGGATATTGCATGAGGGTCTTCCATATGGCGTTTGCAAATATCCATGTTGGCCGCATCCTTCGGTCCGTGTGGGTCCGCGGAAAACACCCCCAGGCTACGAAGGCCTGGCGGGTGGCCCGCATGCTGGTTTTCGACTGGAGCGGTCTTCCCTGGACGATGATGGTGATGTTACGGAAGAGATGAAGAAAAAAAAAAGTAAATATTGTGGAAACGGGGTAAAACAGGGGATGTGGGGACAAAATGTCTGAAAACGATAGAGATCTAATTAGTTGCCATCGAGATGGTGAAGAGACAGGGAAGGGGGAACGAAAAAGTTAGTGACAAAAAAAAAGATCTTGTTAGTTCCAATGAAGATGGTGGACAGGGACGGGGATCGAGAGAATCGGGCGGATGTTAGTGTCGAACCTGTAGGTGGAGTTTATACTTTCTGAACGAGGATAAACACATTACACTTGTATATCAATGTGTTTAAGGTACTGGTATATGAGAAGCATATATGAACTATCCCGACTCGCCAACACATCCCGAACCGGAACCTCAGGCGGTCTACCTCGGGCCCTAAGGGATTCCAGTAGCTTCGACCTGGCGTCACGATACTCTACGCACGACCACACGACATGCTCGATGTCCTGATAACCGTCGCCACAGGTGCAGAGACCGCTCTCCGCAAGCCCAACACGCCGGAGATGTGCGTTGAAGGTGTAGTGATTTGACATGAGCCGCGACATAACACGAATGAAATCGCGACTCACGTTCATCCCCCTGAACCAAGGTTTCGTCGATACCCTAGGGATAATGGAATGCAGCCATCGTCCCAGTTCGCCATTGCTCCATGAAGTTTGCCAACTTTCGAGAGTTTTCTGACGAGAGATACTGAAAAATTCATTGAAGCAGATTGGTCTTTCATAAATATCACCTTCCAATGCGCCCACTTTAGCCAATGAGTCTGCCTTTTCATTGCCCGGAATGGAACAATGCGAAGGGACCCAGACTAACGATATTAAATAAGACCGTTCAGATAAAGTTCTCAAATGTTCCCGTATTATTTATTTATTTATTTATTATAGAAAATATTTGGGGCCACTTGAGGGCGCACGTGATCCGGAATTCCATGAATTTCTTCTCTCATGGATGTGTCGAAAAACACAGTAGAATCAGAAGTATCCAAGAAATGAGCACGGTTGGAAACAAACGAAGAAGGATTAATATTCTGAGCCATGTAATCAAAATACAAGGACATAAAACGGGTCTGAGAATTGAGCTCGACAAGCCTTTCGAAGTTTTCAATCACCATCGGATTCAAGATATCGCATCGGATAAGCAATCGATATGAGAGATCCCAGAATCGATTTTTCAGCGGTAATACGCCCGCGAGCACTTCGAGACTCATCGTATGAGTCGACTGCATGCAACCTAAGGCAATACGCAAACAACGATACTGAATTCTTTCCAGTTTAATGAAATTGGTGTTCGCGGCGGATCGGAAGCAGAAGCATCCATATTCCATTACGGACAATATCGTTGTTTGGTAAAGCCTGATCAGGTCTCCTGGGTGGGCACCCCACCAAGTTCCGGTTATTGTGCGAAGAAAATTGATTCTCTGCTGGCATTTTTGTTTCAGATACCTAATGTGACATCCCCAGGTGCCTTTGGAATCGAACCAGACCCCGAGATATTTAAATGTGAAGACCTGAGCTATGGTTCCACCCCCTAGTTGAAGCTGTAGTTGTGCTGGTTCTCGCTTCCTTGAAAATACAACCAGCTCAGTTTTCTCCGTAGAGAACTCGATATCCATTTGAAGAGCCCATGTCGACAAGTTGTCGAGGGTATCTTGCAATGGTCCTTGGAGATCGGCAGCTTTGGGTCCTATAATAGACACAACGCTGTCGTCGGCAAGTTGTCTTAGCGTGCAAGATGTGTTGATACATTCATCAATGTTGTTTACGTAAAAGTTGTATAAAAGGGGGCTTAAGCATGAGCGCTGAGGAAGACCCATGTAACTGAATCGTAATGTCGACAAATCACCATGCGCGAAATACATGTATTTCTCGGACAACAGATTATACAAAAAGTTATTCAAAATTGGTGAAAGACCTTGCTGATGCAGCTTCTCAGATAGGATGTTTATGGAAACTGAATCAAAAGCCCCCTTGATGTCTAGGAAAACTGAAGCCATTTGTTCTTTACGAGCAAATGCCATTTGAATTTCGGTTGAGAGCAACGCAAGACAATCGTTCGTTCCTTTGCCCCTGCGGAAGCCGAATTGTGTATCTGAAAGTAAGCCATTAGTCTCGACCCAATTGTCTAGACGAAACAGAATCATTTTTTCGAACAATTTCCGGATACAGGAAAGCATAGCAATCGGCCGATACGAATTGTGATCGGAGGCTGGTTTCCCTGGTTTTTGAATGGCGATAACTCTTACTTGTCTCCAGTCATGTGGGACAATATTATCCTCAAGAAGCCTATTGAATAAATTCAATAAGCGCCTTTTGGCAGAGTCAGGCAAATTTCTCAACAAGTTGAATTTGATTTTGTCTAACCCCGGAGCTTTATTGTTACACGATAAAAGCGCAAGTGAGAACTCGACCATCGAAAAAGGTGTTTCGTTTCTGTTAGATGAGGCGACGCGCATGATCGTCTGTTCCGGAGCAGAGTGAGGACATACTTTTTTAGCGAAATCGAATATCCAGCGGTTAGAATATTCCTCGCTTTCGTTCGTGGTGTTTTTGTTGCGCATTCGTCGGGCTGTGTTCCAAAGAGTACTCATTGATGTTTCTCTCGATAATCCGTCTACGAATCGACGCCAATAACCGCTTTTCTTCGCTTTAATCAAGCTTTTCATCTTAGCGTCTAATGCCGCGTAGTTTCTAAAATTATCAGGTGTTCCGATTTTCCTAAACTCGATAAATGATGAAGTTCTCTCCGCGTTTAATTCCGAGCACTCTTTGTCCCACCACGGGTTGGGAGGACGGATGTTAGTTTTCGCGCCGGGTACACGTTTCGTCTGAGCTTGAATCGCGGTGTCGAGAATCAAGCCAGCCAAAAACGTGTACTCTTCCTCCGGAGGAAGTTCTTGTGTTGTTTCTAGTTTCTCAGATATCGAATTTGTGTAGCATTTCCAATCAATATTTCGTGTGAGGTCATACGAAACATTGATTGTCTCCGATGGTCTTAATCCATAGGCGATTGAAATCACGATAGGCAGATGATCGCTACCGTGGGGATCAGGGATCACCTTCCACGTGCAGTCCAACCGTAGCGATGTCGAGCAAAGGGATAACTCCAGCGCACTTGGTCTTGCTGGTGGTGCAGGAATTCGTGTCATTTCTCCCGTATTCAAGATTGTCATATTGAAGTTGTCGCAGATATCAAGGATCATAGCTGATCTGTTATCGTCGTGAAGACAACCCCATCCCGTACCATGAGAGTTAAAGTCTCCTAAAACCAACTTCGGTGCGGGAAGGAGCTCAATGATATCACTGAGCCGCTGATGCCCAACCGAGGCTCTTGGTGGAATATATATGGAAGCAATGCAAAGGTCCTTGCCTTTGATTGTAACATGACATGCGACAACTTCAATACCTGGTATCGATGGGAGGTTAATGCGATAGAAAGAATAGCACTTTTTGATCCCTAAAAGTACTCCTCCATAGGGATCATCTCGATCCAGACGAATAATGTTGAAATCGTGGAAGTTTAAGGGTATTTCAGAAGTTAGCCAAGTTTCGCACAATGCAAATGCGTCACATTTCAGATTATTTACTAGAAATTTGAAAGGATCTATTTTTGGGATGATACTTCTACAATTCCACTGTATAACAGTGATTGTATCCGTGACCTCGGTGGGTGACTTAGCCATCGAAGGATACGATCGCTGAAAGAAGGGGCCATTTTGCAGTCAACTGCTTCAAGAATGTTTTAACTGTAGGAATAAAAGCCATTATCAGGCTTTTAAGAGGTTCAGAAATATTGAAAGTAGACATGATCCAGTCCACAATATCAGAGAATTTAACAAACCCAGTATTTGGTAAATTCTCTGACTGATCTTTAGGGACTTTCGGGGGTTTTGAAGTCCCAGGAAGTGATGGAAATTCTTGCTCGGAATTTAATTTTCCAAGGCCTGGAGCTTTTTTCTCTGGTTTTTTGCCATCACTACCAGTTGTTGTAATTTTTCGAGACCCATCAGAGGACATCTTCGAACCCTTACTAGGGAGCTTTTGAGAGGATTTATTTCTTCTCTTTCTAATTGATGAGCTATGAGGGACAGCCGAAGATGTACCTTCGAGGGGGTCATCATATTCGCTCTCGTCAGTTGACAAGTAAGCGTAAGGATTTTCGGTAGGTGGCGTAGCACATTTCAACATTTCCGCAAATGAGCGTTTGGAATGTTGCTTGAGTGAACGCTTCATTTTATCCTTACGCAATTTATACACGGGACAATCAGAGAGGTCATGCGGCCCCTCCTTACAGTAGAGACACTTTTCATTGTCTCCACTGCAGGAGTTATCCGCATGACTCCCTCCACACTTTATACACCGGGATTTATTGCAACAATGGGATGCTGTATGTCCCAATTGTTTGCAATTGGTGCAGTTCATGACCCGCGGTACATAAAGACGAACAGGTAAACGAACTCGGTCCAGGAGGACGTAATTAGGCAAAGCCGAGCCAGCGAAAGTCACCCGATACGAGTCTGATGGGATATAGGACTTAGTCCCATCCTCAGCGGTCGATACTGAACGCAATTGCTTGCAGTCCAGTATCTTAACGTTCTTGAGTAGGGGGTTTTTAAATCCGCCTGCCCCATGCTTAAGAATGTCCTCGCAAGTCAGACTCGGATCGGTGATCACGCCGTCTATCTCGACTTCGCGAGCTGGTACGTATACGCGATACTCCCGCGTGAAATTCTCACTTTGAACGATCTCATTAGCCTGTTTTGCACTGGCTAACAAGACCCTAAGCTTGTCCGGGCGTACTTTTTCAATTTTTTGTACAGTATTGTATCGCGAGGACAGGTCATTAGAAAGTTTTAGAAGGTTCAATTTTTTACCATTCGCTTTGGTCCGGATGTAAACCGCATACAGTCCGGCCGAGAGTGCAAGCCCATCGGGATAGCTTCTAATGCGCGATTTATTGCCATCTGAAGCATCCATCTGATCATCAAGGGGAAGGTCAGGCAATTTGATATCGCCTGTCATGTCACGGACTTGTGTCCGTGCGGTCAGATTCGGGGTGCAATTGAATTGGTATTAAACAACAGAGAAAATAAAGTTTTACTTAGCTTAAGCTCCAAAACGGTGAACGGCTGCCAATACCCAGTCCGAGGCAATTAGTAAATATTCCTTCCAGTAGAGTGCAAAAAACCTCTTTCAGGAAAAAGCACTTTTTTTTGTCTCTCACTACACTGTCCAATGAAACGTTTCTCTTTTTATCACTATATATATTTATCACTGTTTCTAATGTACACGATATATACGCAGCGCCCAGCGCTGGCGCTGGCTAACGGTACCGCACGCAGTGCTGCTTCACACAAGCTCACAGTCGGCCTTGAGAACGGATTAATTCGAATTATCACTGATGCAAACAATAGAATACGGAATGACCTTGATAACGGAATAAAACAATTCACCACGCGATTGGAGAAAGCCGAATTTACGTCCGATCGATCCGATAGTCACGGCACGAATGGGTTATGTTATGTTATATGTTGCTGAAAATTCGATACCAATGATAAAGCTATACGAAGATTTATGTCAAAATTTGAGTTTTTTTACAATATCAGTCACAATTGATTTTGTAATCAAAATAAAATATGTTTCAAGACTTAGATTCCGTTCGGTAATAGCTATCGCTATCTAACAAGTAATGGAATGTTATAATCCGTTTATTTTTAACAAAGATATCGATATTTTTGTATCAATGACTTTTCTTCCAATTCCAGTAGTTGGAATTTGAAGCGCAATACGATAAAACGATCTTTCGAGCAAAGTTTAACGCGATTTTTAATACTATTGTATGCAATTATTTCTAATCACCAACAAAACTGTGTACAGCGTTTTTGGCACCATAATTGTTCGTGTATGACATATGTATTAAAAACTGTGACTGTGTTTTCAAATTCCAAACAATTTCATATTTCTATTTTTCTACACCCATGTAACATTCGACCCAGTTCGTCGAGATCACTAAATTTGTGTGACAAATAATTACAAATTTTCTCAAAGAGTGCTTAACCGGTGGTCTCTCTAAATTTAGATTCATATTAATGGTTCTATGAAAATAATGTTTCTCTCTTTTCTCGTAGATCACTGAATTGATTTCCTCCATCTAAGATTCCAATGAAAGGTTTTAGGATTCAATAAAAACTTCCTGTTTTTTAATCAGATCTAACTCCCAATTCACGAGATACAGGTTTGTAGACTATCGATACGAGGTTTGTAGACTTTGAAAGTCGATGCAAAAATAAACTTATTTCAGTTTGACCGGTATTCGGTTTTCGATCCCGGAAGGTACCCAAACGTTTTATTCGGAACGCACTGAGATTTCTCAATGATGGCTACACTTTTTTTTCTAAAATTTCGAATCAAATGAAATGGATTACAATCTCTTAGATGTATTTAACTGACTCCCTGAATACCGGTTTTGGAAATACCGTAAACAATGACCAAAAACTCTAAATTGAAACTCACTTCGACATCTCATGGAATGCTTAACCGATTGTCACTCGTTTAGATTCAAAGAAAAAAAATTAAGATTTCATAGAATTTTTCTTTTCGATTTGATTCGATTTGCAGTACCGAAATTATAGGGTAATGAGTGATTGAAATATCGAACTATCACGGGTCTAAACGATGAAAAAAATCATAATTTTTGCGATTTTTTTCATGATAAAATGGATCATTCGAACAACATTTTGTAGTTTTTTCGTGGAAAAATATTGAGAAATAAGTTGGTGAAGAGGTATTTTCGAGAACGCTTCTTAAAGATCATGATTTGCGGTGTCCACTGTATCTCAGCGCAGACTAATCAGAAGTGAACAAATGAACGCAGCATAGTTAGAGTAGAAGTTTTTCTAGACCTCAACGTTTCTGTTTGTTTTTTTTTTTTCATTTTTTTAAATATTTGGTGGTTGCTCAAAGTGAAAACTACGATTTTTCACGAAAAAATCCGCCATTTTGTAGTTGTTAAACCTTCCCAATGAATCAAACAACGAAAAGAAAACGTTGGAGTCTGGTTTTTATATGTAGAAAGTGTGTGCAAAATTTGAAAAAAAATGGTGCAATAGTTTTTGAATGACGATGGACACGGACTTTCAAAACCTGCTTTCGAGAAAAACACATTTAAAGTTTTTTGTCTATAAAATCAATGGAAACAATTTATTACTTCAGGGAGCCTGTGTGGGTACAAACGAATTCATAGCATGCCATGACCAATTGGGTTGGGTATGACTACAACAGGTCAATCGTATTATAAATATATTATTATCACGAACAACCACACAGGTAAGAAGTGCTCCGTTCTGGGTGATTCCGTTTTTCGATTAATAGTTGTAAAATTCACAATGGCGATCCTGCCAGGAGGCGCAATTGAAATAGCAAAGTTATTCAGAACCATCTCGCATGGAAACGGAATCACCCAAAACGAAACAAAATCTATTCAGATATTGGTACTATTTGGCACGCAGTTTTTCATTTTAAATTGATTACGCAATGTTGAAAATGACTGAAATAAGCGGATCACTATGGTCGCGCATTATAAGCGGACCAGGAAGGTCGCGCAATAAAATACTTAGATAAAATGATTACGATTTTCATTGAAAAAGGCGTACAGAGCGGATCAGGAAGGTCGCGCAAATATTTAAATGTAAATGAGCGGACCGGAAACGTCGCGCACAAGGAGAGCAGGCAACGTGGCCGTACAAATGGAAAAATTGAGCGGATTTCAATAATCGCGCATCATAAAGCTTACATTTTCTAACATTTTCAAACAATCCTATTTTGTCTTTTATAATTTATTATAATGAAATATTTCAATAATGTTTTGTCAAGTTTTGAAGTCAATCGAAGTAGAAATGTTGGGCCTGTGCGCCGAACTCTTACTTTATAGCAGTATGAGATAAAGGCCCATAACATTCTGAGTTTTGTTCCGATTGGCTTGAAAATTTCACAGAATATTCTTTTTTTTATTTGAAAAATATTTTATTCAGGCCTATTTGTACTGGGGTTGCTTGGGGTTGGTGTAAAGGAAGCACCAGTTGTCTCCTTGTCCGGTTTATCACATGGCTTTCCGTAGTGAACAGCTTTTTGGCAATATTGACATGTGGCCATCTGATTGTCATAGGTAACAAGTGATTTGCACGGTATTCTTGTATCCTGACCGAATGTCACATAAGAAGGTATAGGTCTCCTCAAGCGCATGCGTAACAAACGTACGCCATTTAGAATACCGAGGAAAAAATTCTTCCACTTTTATTTTTCGGTAGAGAGAATCTCTCCGTATTGGGAAATAGTTGCGCGAATATAAGGATCGGGGACGCATGAGGGTAGATCATGCACACGAACTTTATAGCACTATTTTCTATATATACTGGAATGCTGTACTTGATATTTTCATGCTCCACATAGTGCACATTATTATTGTTTTTAGCGAATTGAATTGCATCCAACTCTTTATAGAACTGGATATAAACAACATCATTGGTTTTATTGCATTGAAGTAAATGCACACGTTTAATGTCAAGGTGCATTTGCTCCTTAAGCAAACCATCAAGTTCTCGTATCGAAGGTCGAATTTTGCACTGTCTGAAGTCAACAATAATTGTATTCTTTCGTACCGGCGGTAGCTTTTGTTCGTTTGGTTCACTCATTTCGAGGTCGTTCTATTGTTCACTACACAATACTGTACTTGATTTCTTCTGTCCCGAACGTAAGCGGTTTTGGTTTATCGACTGACTTGGTTGAGATGTACGAGCGAAGTGCAGAATATTCTTGAGTTGTTTTACTTTAAGAAAATATAAAGAAAAAAAAAATAATTTTTCAAAAGTGTTAGACCCTACCCGCCCCTCAAGTCAGATGCTAACTATTACAATAGTTTTGTGATAAGTAATGACGATTAAGGACCGCAAAATGGAAATTAATGTGAACACGACCTGGGAATAGTCATCGAAAAAAAATCCAATTTGACACGATTAGATTAGCAAAAGCTGAAAAAATGACTCGGGATGCTTAAAATATGGGGTGAAAAAAAAAATTTTATAAGAACCATGTGGATTGGGACTGTGATTACTTTTTCTTGAAATTGCAACAGGCAGTGTTTTGAAGTTTCAACTTTCTATTATTGTTTCTAAACAATTTAACGATTGAGTTAATTCTTTATGTCCAAATATTAAGGGAATTCTTCTTTAATTAAAGTGCGTATTACAATCATATTCAAACTTACCAACATTCACATGTCAAGCAGGTTGTTGGATGAGTAGATTCTGAAATGATAAAAAATATTGAACTATATTAATATTTGACTTGTTTGTACAGCATTGGTTGATTGTGTTACCCGAGTATAGTGTGAGATCGAAAAGAAAACTCAATTTGATGTTGTGCTGTTCGTATATATCGATTACTAAATTTGCTATCGTTTTGGTCGTTTTAACGGTTAAAAGATCAAAATCGAAAGCAAAAAAAAAATGCTGTGTGACATCAAACCGAAAACTAGTTTTGCTCTTAGTGAAAGCACATTGAAAACTTAATATGATGTAGATTTTCTCGAAATGACACGTCACGAACATAAGCTAAAAATAGAACAGCCATAACAGGTCCGGGATAGTATACATTTAGGCGATATTACTCGCAAGCAAGAAAAAAGATTTTATGCAATCTTTAGTGTCGCAAGCAAGAAAAAAAGATTCTATGCAATCTCCACACACTACCGCGGAGAGAATCGGTTTCGAACTTAGGTGATTTGGAACGCAAACTTTTTGCGAATACTATGGACTGTAACTCCTAGCTATAAGGAGACGGAAAATGTTCGGTTATATGACAAGCAGTGTTGTTTCACAAACTTGTATGCAGATAGTTCTGTCAATGCACACTCGTTGCGTCGCTTCCATCCCGCATCCTTCGTGAATAGCAGTGTCGTTATTAGAGCACAGTAGAAAAATGTTCTCTTTGTCCTTCTCATATCCAAAGCTGTAGCATTCAAACATTATAACATTAAATTGAGTTATCTACTTGATCGCACACAACTCGCACATGTAATCACTTTGAAATACGAATTTAGAGGCTCTGAAGACCGAACGTTTTACAGTGAAGTCTTCTACAACACAGAGAACGTGAATTAGGAATCCGGCAAAGAGGTAGGTATCCCAGATCATTTGGTTTTTTCGACTAATTGGGACAATGAACGATTACCTCGCTTATGACCACAGATAGAACCAGAATCTCTTCAGTCTTAGCTCTTGTGTAGACTTATAGTTTACGATCATTTGATGCAGAATTAGTCTTGTGACTCGAAATTATGAAGATTTAGTTAGACGGTTTCTTTGGAACTGTGTATTAAAGATCCGAGATCTATTAGATGATCGATAAAATACTCCTCATAGTACCTAGCGTTAGTGAGTATACGAAGTTCTAACACAGACTAACAGACAGGACACTCAAATTAGATTCTTTAACCATATAAACGGTCATTTCGAATATTCCTTTAGTTGGGACAGTACTCGCATATGTCATGATGGCGCCACGTTAGCTTATCAAATACATCCGTCTGTCATCTAGACTGTGTTTATTTTTTTCATTTACCAACCGAGTTGCCATTCATACAGAATTACCTGTAATGTATTGATTTGTATACCTCCATGCGAATTTCATGCAGGATACAGATTGATTACATATTGCCAAAACTATATAGAGAATTGTGCCTACTTCTCATCCTACAACGCAATACAAAATCGAACCCGTTTTGTTACAATATTTACTTGCTTCTGGTCTTAATTTCGGATGAAAATTACCAACACAATCAAAAATAGTCTAGATGAACAACGTTGAGTAAAATAAATGTTTACTTTCCAACATCGCTAAAAACGTTAAATATATTATCAACGTACTCCAATAATTTATTGTGACGATTCATTATCAAATATTTTGATGAAATCAGGCAACCCTGTAAGCAGCTGATCGGTGTTGACAAACGAGGGGAAACCAACTAGTAAAAAATCTTTTACGTAACACAAGGGGTGTACCGATAGTAAATAGTTCGCGCAGTACAATATAGGTGGAACTAGTGCATCACGAAAAATGATTTTTATAACAATTTACTCATACTGTCATGTATGTTAGTCTGTGGTTCTAAGCATTTATAACTAGGAATGAGAATTGTTTTGAAGAGTGTCTTCGACACAGTTTGTGGACTACTTAGGAATATACAAAATAAACATATATTTTCTTGGTGGCTCTAGGTAGCTCTAGGTTCTGATATCTGAGACATTCAATGTTCGATGTTCGAACTTCGTAAACAATGATTTTTTTTTAATATTTCGCGACGTCGTATGATTACAAATATCGAAATATATTTTTTTAACTGAACGCAAAAATTGTCACAGGATCGGATACTTAACGTATTTAGAAGGAGATGGATGACGTCAAATATGTTTCTCATATCAAATTCTGAAATAAGCTCCTTCTACGGCAGACGATCAGCGAGATGGGAATGCCAAAGCCACTATTCAGATTGACCTGTTTCAGACAAACGTGGTACCGATGATCGCCAATTTAACTAATGCCTCCCAGACGTGTGGTTTGATACCAATATTGTCGTGGTTAAAAAGAAGGAACATTATTTGCGTAAAAGTTGAAAAAATGATGAAAAAAATCGTTTCTTCGCGGTTATGGTTGCGGTCAACTGCCGGATCTCGGCAGAATGTCAAGCATTTTTTAAAAGGCAATATAGGATTGAAGGAATAATTCTTCCATTGAAACTTAACTTTTTATTTTTGTGTTGCAATTTGCAATTTGTTCAATTTCAATGGATTCACTAAGTTGTTGATTTTAATATTTTCATTTTTTGAGTTTCACGAAACTTTTGCCTTTAAACAGCAAAATGATAACAAAATGTGATATTAATTGAAAATTTGATGAGTCTATATCATATTAGGATTTCAATCTGTTGTTGCTATCATAATCAGATTTCAATTTGTTCAAATTTTGATGTTAGACTTTACTCGGGTATGCTTCCAGATTAAAAAATTTCGTTGCTTTAATATATTTTTTTAGTCATACAAGGTAAGTTCATAGTAATGGGAAGGACACTTTATGTTGATTAGCTACAAAATGTTTATTTCACTCTTAGTCGGGAAATTTTTAGGGTTAATATTATTCCTGGACATATTATCGTTTACGATTGACGCTCTGCATTAGAACCAGGTCAGTCATTCCCGACACGTTTTCCTTATTTTCTCCACATCATTATCTTTGTCTTTTTCGCCCTTCGGAATTTGGAGGGATCATATCATTCTGCACCAAATCCACTTGATTAGCCGCCTCTGCACGATTTTGAAGTAGTGGCATGAAGCTAAATCGTGACATATTAATGTTTTTTGCCGTGATTCTGGTACAAGTCAAGAAACGCCGTCGTATGAAGCGTTGTAGTGCGGCGAACGACCCATACGTGGTTAACGCCGCTAATAATCGACAACTACAACAACATCGAAGCGTTTTTTCCAATCGATGAGCTTCAGTTGCGCGTTTAATAAATTGAGAGAATTCCAGCAAGTTGTGATTGTTCGATCTAAAAACAAACATTTTCCAATGAGAACTAGTTAATAATGCAATCAAATGCCCACAAATGTTTTTATACGATAACGTTGGCAGATTTTGGGGATGTGACATTTTTTATAGATTCATGTCGATCTGCTCTTGTTCTCAGAAACATCTGTTGAAACACGATGGAGTGGACAGCAAAGTTGTATACCTAGTAAATGCAATAGCCATAAGCATTCGAAGAGTGACTACTTTTTGGTAGGATTGGTTTTTCGTATATTCAATTCGTACCTCCCTCCATCTGTGGAAACATAACCAACTTACGGCTCCACTTCACTCCACTCTTTGTTTCTGAATAAGCTGAACTTTGCTTCCACATCAAAATCAAATAAAAAGCCCTGCCTCTTGTCGTAGGGAAAATAATTCAGAATCAAATTATCCTTGCCGAAAAGCTTGAACCATTGGAAAGAGAGCAATCTCGTTTCTCCTACAGGAAGCCAGTGCCAACGGACAGGGCTTCGGTCGAAACGAGACACAAATAAATATTCACACGCGCGAACTTTCCTGTCCCGTTACCAGCCCATCCCAGCCTCCAGGCTTGGCTGGTTGGAAAGCCGATTTACGTCAGTTGTGCGGATGAGTTTCTGTTCCCAACAATATTTACCAAACGTCACTATGCTTTCTACCCAGCAGCAGACACCCTTTCCATACTGTAATCTCGTTACATCTTGAAATATGAAAAAATCGCGCTTTTTCGGCCCTACGTCGCACCCCACCGGGATATCAAGCCGTGGACTACCGAACGCGTCCTCGAGTGAACAGACTTTCACAGCCGCAGCAGTGCGCAGTAGTAGCCCCCCGTTCCGTGCAGGATGAGAACATAATATTATTTTCCCATATTGTTGGGCTGAAGTCAGGCGTGACAGTTTCTTATTTAGCTCTGGTGGGAGCATGTTTCTACTTGAATTTTGCCCTCCAACCGATCCCATATTATTATTAAATTCCATTTCATTTGATGCTCCCAAGGATTTCGCGACTACGATTATGGTTATTATTATTATTTCATTTGAATAATCAATTTTTTATTCTCCTTGAAAAATCCTGGCGTCCGTTCACTGGCTCGTTACGACTTCGCTGCCACTCATCGCTTGACGGACGGACGGACGAACGGACTGACAGAATCGTTGCTTTGGCGCTTTGCCTCAGTAAAAAGAAAAATTTGAAAAGTTTTTAATTATTTGCTACCACTTGTAACTTGGATAATGTAATTAGTAATACCCGAATGAAATGATGGTTACCAGTTTGCCTATTACGCGAAGCGTGAAGCTTTTCGCAGATGGCAACAGAGGGTGGTTTATTGAGCTTCGAGAAGCGAGTGCAGCTTTGTCGAGTTTTTCTGTGTAACTTTAATTGTTGGAACGATAAACAGAATGGTGGTGGTATGCAGAAGTTTGTTGAACGTACAGTGTAATAGTCAACAAATAAAAATACGTTAATGAAATTCTGTTACGGCAAAATCCAATTGCCATGCAATAACTTTAAGCCAAGTCGAAGTGCAAACCAATCAGTTAGTAATGTCTCTAACACTTATTGATTGCTCAATACTTTTAAAGGTTACACAATTCAAGTTGTCATAAGTTTCTAAAACACAGTATTTCCGAATGTATCATATTTCTCATCAGTTTTCATTGCAAATATGTACAAATGTGTGTCAATTATTGCTACCGCAAGATTTAGAAATTTTCTCTTCAATTGTGAAAATGGCTCGCCTATTGTGAAAATTCGGACTACACGCATGTCAAGTTGGCTAAATTGTTGAATGTGACCAACCAACCAATGTTACAATCGTGTACCGATAGAAGACTGGTTGAGAAGAAAAAATAATGAAAATATTAGTACTATTTATCTAACCCCGGTTTCAACCTACATAATGGTCGTTCACTGGGGTAAAGTGTCGAAAAAAGTGAACAGCTGTTTCAAGCGGAACCACAACCTTTTCGTCTAAAAAGTTGCAATCAATCTATGAATATTGTCGGTTATAAAGCTTTCCGGACAAGCATTCTATCAATCAACTGGAGAAAAAAGGAAGCAGAGATTTTTTTAAACACAGTCGACGTTCACAAAAAAATATCACATGTGGCTGGTCATCTGTTTCTACGGTTTGAAGAGCGACATTTACATCACGGCTCGGACCATCAACTAGGAAATGTATGAGCCTATGTGTCTGTTGACTTCCGTCCAGCAATACAATGTTACATTATATTTGGGCCTTGCAGTGGAATGTCGCGAACATAGTTTAGGTGATGCCCAGAAAAGCAAAAAGTTATGAAATTTACACGTCGTTCCCAGAAGACTTAAATTTACATGATTTTTTTCTAGATGTGTGGAACATCATAAAGCGAAACCTCGAAAAGGCGCGTAGTCAACAAGATGTAGAGAAAAGTCACCATGAAGGAACCATGGAAGGAGTCAAACGATAGGCCAGTCAATTCACATTCTCTAAAAAAATCATCATGATTTCAACGACTATCTAATTCTTCATCAGTAGCTTCTCAATGTATCCTAGACCGTATGATTGATAATTATAAATTCATAGACAATTGACAATTACAGCAATTATACCGTAATTCTATTGCTTTTTGAAACTAACTGCTATATGTTTGAGGTTTGGCCTACAACTTATTCAAAGTAACGAATGTAATGCTTCGTAACGCCTTTAACTTACAAAAAAGTAACGCGAGTAACACTTCGTACCGCCTGTAATTCACAAAAAAGTAACGCACGTAACGCCTACAACTCACGAAAAACTAACGCATTTTGCGTTTCGTAACGCCTGTAACTTACAAAAGTAACGCTTTGTAACACCTGTAACTTACAAAAGGTAACGCTTCGTAAAGCCTGAAACTTACAAAAAGCAACGCTTGTAACGCATTGTAACGCTTGTAATTCACAAATAAGTAACACTTACAACGCTTCGTAACGCCTATAACTCACAACAAAGTCACACATTTAACGCTTCGTAAAGTCTGCAATTTACAAAAAAGCAACGCGTGTAACGCTTCGTAACGTTTATAACTTACTAAAAAGTAACTCATGTAACGCTTCGTTATGTCTACAACTCACAAAGAAGTTACACATGTAATGCTTCGTAAAGCCTGTAGCGCTTCGTAATGTCCACAGCTTACAAAAAAGTAACGCTTGTAACACTTCGTAACGTCTACAACTTACAGAAAAGTACTGCATGTAACGCCTTTAACTTACAAAAAAGCTACGCATGTAGCGGTTTGTATTGCCTATAACTTACCAAAAAGCAGAAATCTGATCTGACATCATTGCAAATGTCAAGGACAAGGATATTTAAAAAGACATATCTCGCCTTCAGACGAGTAATTCAACATACCGTGGCTCTTTTGAAGTAGTTTAATATGTAGGTTGTCTCATCTGCGCCTTTCTGCGCCCTTTGACGATAGACAAGTTGGAATTTTGTTAAAAAAAACGTGTTTAATCCACCTAGCAGTGAGATGATCCCTTTTTTTATCAATCCGCAAGTGTTTTTTGCAAGGATATTCTTCGGTGTTTCGGTTTTCTTGACATTATTTTAATCATCGTCGTTTTAAACGGCAAATTGAGATTCTAATCACTTATTACCCTGTGACGTCGAAACTGCAAATCGTATCGAATTTCAATCTTAACGTGTGACAATCGATTGAACATTCCATGAAATGTCGAAGTAAGTTCCACTTTAGAGTTTTTCGTCATAATTTATGGTACTTCCAGAGCCGGTATTCAGGAACAGTGTTGCGAAAATATCAAATAATCAAATCTCACCGCTGCAGAAAATCATGCGCGATTTTCGACAGCGATTATCACTATCTACAATATCAATGATAATTGTGATCACTCGAAGTGAGTATGGAAAATATCACACCCCGTCCAATATCACCATAGTGATGTTTCGTAAACTCACACATGATTATAAATTATCATCATTGAAAATCATTCTCACAATTATCAGCCATGCAAAGATTTTCACTATCACATGGTTATATTCAATGAGGTGAGTGAAGTTTTGAAAATCAATTTCAACCAAATCTTATCATGCAGTATGATTATTTTTGGAATGGGTGGTGTCGAATCTCGATGTCTGAAGTAATTTGAAATTGTTGATAGTGAAATTCGGTTCGTAAAAATTCATCTAAACCCATGGCAATATGGATATTTTTGAAACGGGTATGATGAGTAGATGTTAAATATCGATGTCTGGAGTCATTTTGAAATCCAAGATGGCGGCTCTCGGATCATGAAAATTCATCTGAAACCATGCAATATGGGTATTTTTGGAACGGGTACGATGAGTAGATGTTGAATATTGGTGTCTGAAGTGATTTTGAAATCCAAGATGGCGGCTTTCGGTTCATGAAAATTCATCTGAAACCATACAATATGGGTATTTTTGGAACGGGTACGATGAGTAGATGTTGAATATTGGTGTCTGAAGTGATTTTGAAATCCAAGATGGCGGCTTTCGGTTCATGAAAATTCATCTGAAACCATGCAATATGGGTATTTTTGGAACGGGTACGATGAGTAGATGTTGAATATGGGTGTCTGGAGTCTTTTGAAATCCAACATGGTGGCTCTCGGTTCATGAAAATTCAACTAAACCCATGCAATATGGGTATTTTTGGAACGGGTATGATGAGTAGATGTTGAATATGGGTGTCTGGAGTCATTTTGAAATCCAACATGGTGGCTCTCGGTTCATGAAAATTCAACTAAACCCATGCAATATGGGTATTTTTGGAACGGGTATGATGAGTAGATGTTGAATATTGATGTCTGGAGTCATTTTGAAATCCAAGATGGCGGCTTTCGGCTCATGAAAATTCATCTAAACCCATGCAATATGGGTATTTTTGGAACGGGTATGATGAGTAGATGTTGAATATTGATGTCTGGAGTCATTTTGAAATCCAAGATGGCGGCTTTCGGTTCATGAAAATTCATCTAAACCCATGCAATATGGGTATTTTTGGAACGGGTATGATGAGTAGATGTTGAATATGGGTGTCTGGAGTCATTTTGAAATCCAACATGGTGGCTCTCGGTTCATGAAAATTCAACTAAACCCATGCAATATGGGTATTTTTGGAACGGGTATGATGAGTAGATGTTGAATATTGATGTCTGGAGTCATTTTGAAATCCAAGATGGCGGCTTTCGGTTCATGAAAATTCATCTAAACCCATGCAATATGGGTATTTTTGGAACGGGTATGATGAGTAGATGTTAAATATCGATGTCTGGAGTCATTTTGAAA
The DNA here is from genome assembly GCF_030247185.1 of Malaya genurostris. Taxonomy (NCBI): domain Eukaryota; kingdom Metazoa; phylum Arthropoda; class Insecta; order Diptera; family Culicidae; genus Malaya; species Malaya genurostris. The sequence goes on from NC_080571.1 coordinate 260,765,229, forward strand.
TCCAAGATGGCGGCTCTCGGATCATAAAAATTCATCTGAAACCATGCAATATGGGTATTTTTGGAACGGGTACGATGAGTAGATGTTGAATATTGGTGTCTGAAGTGATTTTGAAATCCAAGATGGCGGCTTTCGGTTCATGAAAATTCATCTAAACCCATGCAATATGGGTATTTTTGGAACGGGTATGATGAGTAGATGTTGAATATTGATGTCTGGAGTCATTTTGAAATCCAAGATCAGCAATAAAAATATACTACGAAAGTAAGAAAATTGTTTGAAGTGATAGATTAAACATAGCAAATCTTCGAAAATATGTATAATTGGATTGTGTTAGTTTTCAATCGCCAATCATTTGGTTGACAGCAACCAATTTGATGTCAACAATTCGACTACCAGAATGCTCAACAAACGAGTTCCTTACTTTTCCCAAGCTTTAGAACAGTAGTATTGGTTCAAGTGCAATATTTGCAGAACTGTCGATGATAAATTTTTGATAGTGATTCTTAAATAAATGTCTGCTTTCGCACAATGAATTCAAATCTACAATACCGTCTCGAAGTGTTGCACTAATTTTTCAAAGAAAATTGTCCGTTTTTATCCGAAATTTGAAAAATATTACCTCTATAAACAAACGGTAAGTAATGTCGGAAACATTACTGCAAAATCGACGTTAATGCGCAATAGCCTGCACAGTTGTCTTCTAGTAGACCTACAAGCTTATGAAATTAGAATTTAGAGATGCAGATTATAGCGACAAAATTACAAGGTTGTGTAGCAGATACTACCAATCACGGTGACGTTTAATATTTTCAATTCACACTTAATGCCATTTAATATATAGTAAATGGTTAATTGATGAGTGTTACTTGCCGCTAGATGACACTCAACTCCCGAAAAAGTTAAAACTCCGTGGTTTTCACTTCAGTTTTGGTGGGTAAAACACGGTGATAGATTGCATTCACGAGAATAAAATACCAACACCAAAAAAGAACTTCCATGCACTGTCCACCCTTCTGGCATCAGTTGTAGTTTCTTTCCTCTTTCAAATTCATCATTTCTCCGTTTTTAACAACAAAAATATTGAATGCAACACTGGAACCTGCAGAAAAATCCGACCGAAACACAGCGAAACAACGCAGAGCAACAAAGAAATACAATCGCACGCGACGAGCGTTCTACACAAACTAAGTTCAAATTTTTCGAAAAATTTTCATAAACTAGAAGTTCACATTTTGGATATCAAAATGACTCCAGACATCGATAATCGACACCTACTCATCATACCCGTTCCAAAAATACCCATATTGCATGGGTTTAGTTGAATTTTCATGAACCGAGAACCACCATGTTGGATTTCAAAATCACTTCAGACACCAATATTCAACATCTACTCATCATACCCGTTCCAAAAATACCCATATTGCATGGTTTCAGATGAATTTTCATGAACCAAGAGCCGCCATCTTCTATTTCAAAATGACTTCAGACACCAATATTCAACATCTACTCATCATATCCGTTCCAAAAATACCCATATTGCATGGGTTTAGTTGAATTTTCATGAACCGAGAACCACCATGTTGGATTTCAAAATCACTTCAGACACCAATATTCAACATCTACTCATCATACCCGTTCCAAAAATACCCATATTGCATGGTTTCAGATGAATTTTCATGAACCAAGAGCCGCCATCTTCTATTTCAAAATGACTTCAGATACCAATATTCAACATCTACTCATCATATCCGTTCCAAAAATACCCATATTGCATGGGTTTAGTTGAATTTTCATGGACCGAGAGCCACCATGTTGGATTTCAAAATGACTCCAGACATCAATATTCAACACCTACTCATCATACCCGTTCCAAAAATACCCATATTGCATGGGTTTAGTTGAATTTTCATGAACCGAGAGCCACCATGTTGGATTTCAAAATGACTCCAGACATCAATATTCAACACCTACTCATCATACCCGTTCCAAAAATACCCATATTGCATGGGTTTAGTTGAATTTTCATGAACCGAGAGCCGCCATCTTGGATTTCAAAATGACTCCAGACATCAATATTCAACATCTACTCATCATACCCGTTCCAAAAATACCCATATTGCATGGGTTTAGTTGAATTTTCATGAACCGAGAGCCGCCATGTTGGATTTCAAAATGACTCCAGACATCAATATTCAACATCTACTCATCATACCCGTTCCAAAAATACCCATATTGCATGGGTTTAGATGAATTTTCATGAACCGAAAGCCGCCATCTTGGATTTCAAAATGACTCCAGACATCAATATTCAACATCTACTCATCATACCCGTTCCAAAAATACCCATATTGCATGGGTTTAGTTGAATTTTCATGAACCGAGAGCCGCCATGTTGGATTTCAAAATGACTCCAGACATCAATATTCAACATCTACTCATCATACCCGTTCCAAAAATACCCATATTGCATGGGTTTAGATGAATTTTCATGAACCGAAAGCCGCCATCTTGGATTTCAAAATGACTCCAGACATCAATATTCAACATCTACTCATCATACCCGTTCCAAAAATACCCATATTGCATGGGTTTAGTTGAATTTTCATGAACCGAGAGCCGCCATGTTGGATTTCAAAATGACTCCAGACATCAATATTCAACACCTACTCATCATACCCGTTCTAAAAACACCCATATTGCATGGGTTTAGTTGAATTTTCATGAACCGAGAGCCGCCATGTTGGATTTCAAAATGACTCCAGACATCAATATTCAACACCTACTCATCATACCCGTTCCAAAAATACCCATATTGCATGGGTTTAGTTGAATTTTCATGAACCGAGAGCCGCCATGTTGGATTTCAAAATGACTCCAGACATCAATATTCAACACCTACTCATCATACCCGTTCCAAAAATACCCATATTGCATGGGTTTTGATAAAATTTTACGAACCGAAATTCACTATCATCAATTTCAAATAACTTCAGACAATGATTTTCGACACCACCCGTTCCAAAAATAATCATACTGCATGTTAAGATTTGGTTGAAATTGATTTTCAATACCACACTCACCTCACGGAATATCACCATGTGGTAGTGAAAATCGCGCATGGGTGATAATCGTGATAATGCTTTTGAATGATAATCATGTGTGAGTTTACGAAACATCGCTAAAGTGAGATTGAACGGGTGATGATTTCCCCCATACTCAGCGGTGATATTTGATGTTTTGAAAATTTCGCACACCGATATTAAGTGATAATCGTTTTCTAATATCATTCTCAGAATATCAAATGATTTTCTTCATGATGTTCGGCGATGATTTTGTAAGTGATAATCACCAACAATTATTATCGGCGATAATAACTGATTTTTGATATTTTGAGAATGATAATGCCAACACTGTTCAGGAACTACCATAACCCAAAATGATTCGAATGGCCATAAATTAATACGTCAAACAATTTACATCTTCTATATCGGTATGAATTTTAAAAACTCATCATCTGTAATTCCAGAATCGGATAAAATTCACCAATTTTGTATGGGACCTTAAGTCCTTTAATTTGAATTTTTGTTTTTGAAGTTCGATTTGGCCTTTTTGAAAAAGTGATTGAGCTTTGAGAAATATTTCGATACTGGAACCGGAATTCTAAAATCGGTTTAGCCGAAATCAGTTGAATTCACCTGAGGAGAATGTAGACATCTTTGATACTAGAGCGAATTAAAATTTGGGGGTACATTCCGAATCCAAAAACGAATACCGCTTAAACTGAAATAAATTTATTTCGTAAACGACTATCCAAATCAGTAAACCCGATCAACCTGATTAATTTATGTGAAATGGACATTTTTATACTTATCACCCTGTATCTCCTAAACCAGACTAAAAAATAAAATGTTTTATAGGATTTTAGGACCTCTCATTTGAATCATAGATGACTCTTAGATTTCATTTGAATCTTAGATCGGTTCAGCCATCTACGAGAAAAATGTATTGCATTATTTTAATTTCGTTTCATATATAATCCTGTGGTTTCGCAATCAGGAGTCGGATCGAAACATAATTCAGGAGCCTTGTTTGGGAGAATACGACTTTTCATATGAATCTGAGTTTGTAGAAAACGGTTGAGTCATCTCCGAGAAAATTGAGTGAAATTATTTATCACACACGCATTTGCTGATCTCGATGAACTGATTCGAATGGTATATGGCTGTTATGATCTTCCAGCATTTATTGCTGTAATTAGTTTAAATCAAAATAATTATGGAATTACTTTGAACTTGAAAATGCTGCCATCGCCTAGCTTACATGCCATACTCGAACGATTATGTTACCAAAAACGAACCGTGCTAAAATCGGTCCGAGGCAAAATATCATGCTGTGCAAAGTCTTTTGGGTACTTAGAAACAATTGTATGTAACAGTATAAAAAATCGTGTTTTACGTTGCTCCCAAGCATTGCTTTGTCATACAGCGCTCAAAACTCCTACTGCTGGAATAGGGGGAAAAGTCGCTTATACAAATGTCGATATCTCCGTTGAAAATGGACGGATTTCAACAATCTATGGCTTGTTGGATAGCTATTACCGTGTGGAATCTAAGTATAGAAACATATTCTGTTTTCAAGGTCAAGTTTGACAGATACTGTCGAAAAACTAAAAATTTTGACATAAAACTTCGTATAACTCAAAAGGTAAACATCCTATCTCAAAACCATTCAATAGCGTTCTGGGTGACGGGAAGACCTTTCATTTGCGACTAGTTTGATCAAAATCGGTCCAGCCATCTCTGAGATCTCGACCTCTTAGTTGACAACACACATACACACACACACACACACACACACACACACGGACATTTGTTCAGTTCGCCGAGCTGAATCGATTGGTATATGACATTCGGCCCTCCGGGCCTCGGAAAAGTTTTCTAAAGTTTGAACGAATTCTATACCTATTTTTATATATAACAGGTGATTTTTTAAGAGCTTGAGAACTTTTTTAAACAATAAAACGCATAAAATTTGCAAAATCTCATCGGTTCTTTATTTTAAACGTTAGATTGGTACATGACATTTACTTTTTGAAGATAATTTCATTTAAATGTTGACCGCGGCTGCGTCTTAGGTGGTCCATTCGGAAAATCCGCTTTTTTATCGACAAATTTTGTTCAGCGATGAGGCTCATTTCTGGTTGAATGGCTACGTAAATAAGCAAAATTGCCGCATTTGGAGTGAAGAGCAACCAGAAGCCGTTCAAGAACTGCCCATGCATCCCGAAAAATGCACTGTTTGGTGTGGTTTGTACGCTGGTGGAATCATTGGACCGTATTTTTTCAAAGATGCTGTTGGACGCAACGTTACAGTGAATGGCGATCGCTATCGTTCGATGCTAACAAACTTTTTGTTGCCAAAAATGGAAGAACTGAACTTGGTTGACATGTGGTTTCAACAAGATGGCGCTACATGCCACACAGCTCGCGATTCTATGGCCATTTTGAGGGAAAACTTCGGAGAACAATTCATCTCAAGAAATGGACCGGTAAGTTGGCCACCAAGATCATGCGATTTGACGCCTTTAGACTATTTTTTGTGGGGCTACGTCAAGTCTAAAGTCTACAGAAATAAGCCAGTAACTATTCCAGCTTTGGAAGACAACATTTCCGAAGAAATTCGGGCTATTCCGGCCGAAATGCTCGAAAAAGTTGCCCAAAATTGGACTTTCCGAATGGACCACCTAAGACGCAGCCGCGGTCAACATTTAAATGAAATTATCTTCAAAAAGTAAATGTCATGTACCAATCTAACGTTTAAAATAAAGAACCGATGAGATTTTGCAAATTTTATGCGTTTTATTGTTTAAAAAAGTTCTCAAGCTCTTAAAAAATCACCCTGTATAAAATAGGTAAAACATGAAAAATGGCTCTATTTAATTAAACTGAAATGATAGTTGTGTAGTTTTTAATTATAAAAAACTTTGTAAAACGTGAAACATTCATATAAATTGAAAATATATGTGTTTTCGTACAAAACCTGGTATTTGGACACCCTTTTCAGAAAATACATTATATCATGGACTACACTCAAGTTACGGGAATAGTACCTGCAGCAAACTTGTTTGAAATAACTTTCTGCACAACTTTGTCGAAGTAACTTAGCCCCTATGTTGGCCCTGAACAAAAATGATATTTTGATCTCACTTTTAGGGGGATTAAGCACATAAATAAAATTTGCCAAAAGATGACGTCTATCATTCTGAGCAACTTTGATGAAGATACTGTGCTTCAAAAACCACGTTTTTAATGAGTTATCAATTAAGAGCGTGGAATTGGGCTTTTGAACCACTGTGCTACGGTTAGAACAGTTTATGTCGCGTTTGGGGCCCGTCAATTGGTTGCTTAGATCATGTGATTTAAAGCCTCTGGACTATTTCTTTGTATTATTTGTTTGGCGTCGTCAATATGACTTAACTTACTATACTATAGAGTGCCTTTTCAAAATTATCTGACAGTCATCGTGAATATTTATTGTTGTATCTAATGTATCAACATAATTTTAACATTTATAAGTTGTGTAACTTAATCACAAATGATTCGAAATTAAATTTTTTTTTATAATGTTTGGTATCAACGAATATCAAAGAGGAAAACTCACGAACTCATGAAAAATCATCGGAGATAAAAATCATCAGCTTAGTGCATGTTTCGTCCACTGTTTCATACGAACGCATTGTGAGCAAATGCGACACCCATTTGGAAAAGATGCCTAGATTTTCGTGTGCTAACCATCTCAGAACATCTAATCTAAAGAACTTTGATTTTGCGTTCGTACATTACGATTAATAAAATTCGCTTATTTTTTCCGGTTGACTGTTTCATTTGGCCACGCTCAAAATCAGAACTCCACAAACTTTTATTTTTAATGTATCCGACTGAGGGAAATACTTCTCAAGCTAGTGTTTGGCTTGCGCTGATTTTTCCCTTTAATAAGCAATGTTTTGTCAATACACGGATTTCGTTATTTTTTACTATTAAATGCATACAACGGTTTAAGTTTAACACGAATCTGTCTCTTTATTTTAAAATACGCTTATTTATAGTCTATGCTCTCCTAACTTAGCTAGTTGGGTTTTACAGTATGGATTGCTAAAAATCCGGGGGGAGGAGTTAGAACGCGCAGCGTAAGTCTGATTTAACCAATGACATGTCTCGGTCATTGTATTGTATTTGAGTACGAGAGAGAGTGAGTAATGTTTCTAGGCAAGTGTGTGAGTGTGATACAGAAGAGGGGAGGTTGAGAGTAGTCAGGTTTAACTCTCGTGAGTGTCGGTTCGAGTCAGTGTGCTTTCCTGGGTTACTGTTATTCTAGGTCATGCCATATGGCACTGTCTGAGAGAGGTGTAGAGGTGGAGAAGCGGGGAAATGACATAACTGCTTTGTTTTTGAGTGATATTTGATACTTAAGTTTCCTTGTTTGTATTTATCGTATGCATGCGGTGTTTTTCGCTGGGCTGAAATAAGTGCTGACAATTTAATCGCCTTATGTAGGTGAAGTTTATATTTCAAGTGGGTTTTTGGGTTTCATGGCTTGGTGTCGAGTGGAAATTTGTCGAGTACGTGTTCTATGGGAATTTGTCAAGTGCGTGTGGTCTGAAGTGTGGGAAAGATTTACTTTTGAATATTTTACATGGTCTGAGATGTGTGAAAGATTTAATGTTACATGCTCATATTACATCATCCCCCTTTTGAAAGAATGATGTAACGAAGGGAAATCATTCTGTAGTGCTTTATGGAATTAGTTTACTGTTGCGTTCGAACTCCCTAACAATTTTAATGTATATTACAGGGTTTTCTAATAGCTAAAATAACCGAATTTTATAGTTTTTCTCAGAGAAGCTGAGTAAAACTTCACTTACATCCACGGCAATTATTTTTTGATTTTTCTCTTTCTTTTTTTTTGTTTTACGTGGTGTTAAGCTCGGTATCTGAATCTTAATTCTAAAAGTTTGATGTTACAATTTTGTATTTTATGCTTTGATGAGTCTATTTTTGTGAACAATGGTTTTTTCTTTTGACTGTAAATTTTGTATTTCACAATTTGAATCTTGAAGTTGTGTAACTTTAAATGGACCAATATAAAATGGATCTAGCTTGCGTCTATTTTCGTTTTGTAGATATACTATGTCGTTCAATTGTATTTCTATCGGATTACACAGGTGATCTGTTGTCGATTTTCTGAATTCTTTTTGGTGTATTAAATGTTTGTTTGCTATTTCGTGTGATTTGTGTAGTCGGTATTGTAATTCTTTATTGTACATGTCGAAATTATATATTGGTTCAATTTTGTCTGAATAAATTTCTTGTGGTAGTCTGGCTTTTACGCCGAAAACTAGTTCGTAGGGTGTATACCCATGATCTGAGTGTGGTGTTGTGTTATATGAAAATGCATAGTATTGTAACCAATCATCCCAGTCAGATTGATGTTCGTTGATAAAAGATCGCAGAAACTCTTTGAGGCATCTGTGATTTCTTTCCAAAGAACCAATTGTCTGAGGATGATAAGCTGTCGAAAAGGTTTGTTTAATTTTTAACAATTTACAAATTTGTTCTAGAACCTCGTTTTTATATTCGGTTCCTCTGTCGGTTTTTAACTCAAGAAATTTACCGTAAGTTAAAATGAAATTTTCTACTAACGCTTTAGCTACGATGTTAGCTTCTTTGGTTGGAATAGGTATATATACAACGTATTTGGTTAATTCATACTGTATGCTTACAGCGTATCTATTATTATGGATTGTTTTGGGTAATGGTCCAACAGTATCGATTGCCACTACTTCAAATGGTTTGTTAGGTGTATTAGTAATTTGTAGTTTTTCTTTGGTATGTTTAATAATTTTGTTCTTTTTGCAAATTTCACAGGCCTTGATGAAATTAGCAATTGAACTTTTCATAAATTTCCATGTGTATATTTCTCTTAATTTGAGGTACAATCTGTTTTGTCCGATGTGTCCTTCTGTTGGTAATTCATGGTGATTCTTTAATATTGTTTGTATTTCCTGAGGTTTACTAATAAACTTCGGTGGTTTGTAGATAATAATTTGTAATGTTTTAATTGTTTTTAGGACGAGACCTTTAAACATTTCCATAGGTACCATTTCAAATATTTTATCATTGCAAGAGATTGCTACTCTGCTAACTTTTAATTTTCTCATTTCTTCATCATATTTGGAGATTGCAAACACGAGTGTTTGTCTGATATCTCTTATTTCTGTAATTACACGATGCATCGGTTTTTGTTTTTGTATCCCTTGATATGTATCAATTATAATGTGGTTGTTTTCGAAAAAACACCTCATTTTCAATAAGTTTCTTACTTCGCTAGGAGTTTCCGTTGAATAAACAGAGAGTTGATCAGGCTCACTGTTGATGCAAGGATTATTACTTAGATTATTCTTATAGTTAGTATTTTTTGTATTATTTAATTTGTCTTGTTCTTTTTTCTTTTTTATTAGTTCTTGTTTTTTTTGACATTGACCTTGTATTAACCATCAAAATACTATTTGCCTTTAATTCATCGGAAGACATTATTATGCGTGATAACGCATCGGCTGCAACGTTACTTTTACCTTGGATATATTCTATATTAAATTCAAATTCCTCTAAATCTAGCCTCATTCTAGTTAATTTGGAGGTTGGGTTTTTCATATTAAATAGAAATACTAACGGTCTGTGATCCGTTCGTATAGTAAATTTACGTCCATATAGATAGGACTTAAAGTAATTAATTGACCAATGTATCGCTGTCAATTCTTTCAAAATCACTGATTTATTTTTTTCTCCGGGTGTAAAGCTTTTGCTGGCGAATGCTATTGGTAAGTCATTGCCATTAATTATTTGTGATAAAACTGCACCACATCCAACGTCTGAGGCGTCTGTGGTTAAAATAAATTGTTCATTAAAATCTGGGTATTGTAGAAGTTTTGGTGACAATAAGAAGGATTTTAAGGTTACAAAAGCATGCTGACATTCTAATGTCCATGAAAATTTCTGGTTTTTCTTTAGTAGCTGATTTAATGGGTAGGCTATGGTTGCGAAATTTGGGACGAATTTTCTGTAATAGTTGCAAAAGGCAACGAATCTTCGTACGTCGTCGCTACTTGTTGGCGTAGGATAATTTTTTATTGCTTCGTATTTATTACTATCCGGTAGTATTCCTTTGTCTGTAATTTTGTGACCTAAATATGTTACTTCTGTATTAAAAAATTTACACTTATTGAGGTTTAATTTGAGATTGTACTTCCTAATGCGTTCAAAAACTTTCTCTAAGTTCTGAAGGTGGTGTTGAATTGAGCATCCAACTACTATAATATCATCTATATATACAAAAGCATGTTCAGGTGTTAATCCTGACATTGCGATTGTCATCATTCTTTGAAAACTGTTTGGACTGATATTTAAACCAAACGGTAATCTTTTAAATTGAAAGTGACCGGATTGGGTTGAAAATGCTGTAAATTTCCTGGAGTTTACTTCTAAGGGTATTTGATGGAATCCTGACATTAAATCCAGAGTTGTAAAATATTTTGCTCTACCAAGCTGATCTAGGATAGCATCAATTCTTGGCAGTGGGAATTTATCGGCTAATATTTTTTTGTTAAGTTGCCGGAAATCAACTACTAATCTCCATTTTGTATTATTGTTTTCTGATCTTTTCGGGACTAGTAAAATTGGATTGTTATATGGTGATATGGATGGTTCGATAATATCATCTCTCAACATTTTGTTTACTTGTGTTGCAATTTCGTTGCTTTGTGAGTGAATCGTTTTATAGTTGGGAATGTATACTGGGACTCTATCGCTCAGTTCGATATTTTGTGAATAAAAATTGTTTGACGAAACTGGTTCGTCTGGTAAGCAAAATATATCAGAATAATTTGAAATTAATTTTTCCAGGCTGTTTTTAGCGTATATGGGTACATTGCTTAAATCGAGTTCAGTTAAGACTTTATTTTTTCTAGTGTTATTTTTGTACATGTTGTTTTTCAAAATTGTGTACTTACTTAAAGGTTCTAAAATTGGCTTGAATTCTGATTGGCTGACGTTTATAGGTTTGTCAGTAGTATTCATAAATTTTACGAATTGGTTTTGTGGTGAAATAATTGCGCTTGCGCAAAATAACCCTTGTTTAATTTCCTGTGAGTGTAGTACCATGTCCTCACTGATATTTAAATTTTGCATTATTCTGATAACTTCGCATCTTCCTGGTATAATGTAATTTTTATCGCTTGTATCTTGAATCGGTATCGCTATTGGAATATTGTTAATTGTAAAGTTTAATATCCAACATTCATAATCTATTAGGCATTTATGAGCCGATAGAAAATCTCTACCCAAGATGCCATCTGTAGAAATAGGAAAATTTGGGCTTACTAGGTGGAATCTATGTTTAATAGAAACTTCGTTGTTAAATATTAATTCTGTTTCTGTCGATGCGATGGTTTCTATCTCGCCATCGGTAATTCCGGTAAGTTTAATTTTATTATTTATATTGATTGGTTGTTGTGGAGATATTTTGTTTGCTTTAAATACTGATATATCTGCACCTGAATCTATAATAAATGTGCATATTGAATTTGTCATTCTTATACCTACTTTGATAAAATTAGCGGCGTGTATATTCATGGTATACAAGGTCTTTCTCAAAAATTTTGGTTTGTTGGGTATTGGTTAATATTTTGTACTTGTTCGTACTGACGTGGTATTATATTTAATGTTTCATTTTGAGAGGTATTTTCCATCTGTTCCTCGTTGGTTAATAATATTCTGTTATTTCCGTTCCTTCGGAAATTTTCGTGGTATTGACCATCTCTGCGGGGTCTTCCACGGTAATTGGTTGTATTCCGCATATTACCTTCATGCCGGAATTCTTGATTATTTGCATTATGGTTGAAATTATTATTAAAATTATTATGGTTATAATTATTTCTATTATTATAAAATAATTGTTTTTGTGGATACCTATTGTATTGCACTGGATATCTGGGTGCATTATATTGTCTTGCCCCTCTATTAAAATTATTCACACGTTGTTGGTGCTGTTGAACAAAACGTGTGTGCATTATTTGGGAGTGGGTTATTTCATCTGTACCCAATTCTTGTGCTTTCTGGTTTGCTTCTCTTATGTTGCTGAAATTACCAGCTTTGAGAATTATTTTTAATTCGGTGTTGTTACACCCTTTTATTAGAGCGTTTACCCCTATCTTAGTGCTCATTGATTTTGCCACTGGTAGTGGGATTTTTTGCTCGACATAGGTATTTTCGAGTTTTGTGCAGAGGGTTTCAATTTCATCGCAAAAACTGTTTATTGAGTTTTTCTGTTTTAAGGTGTTTATTTTCGCTATGATACTTTCGGGAGTGGTCGTGATTTTACACCTTTCCTCGACTAGTTGTATCAAATTATCGATTGTGTTGACTGTTTCAGGGATGCCTTGTCTGGCTTTTCCGGACAGTCTGGTTTTTAGAAATTTTATTGCCATGGCCATGTGGTCTGGCAGAACTAATTCATTCAGCAATCTAGCTGAGTCGATAAATGTGTATAAGTTCTCAGGAGAACCATCGTAAGGTTGTATAAGAGCCGTCGCCTGACGTAAGTCGAACGGGGTTGTTGTTTGGGTCATTGTGTCGTTTTTGGTTGCTTTAATACATGCGAGTTTAAATTTTATTATTTCGCAAATTTCGTCAGTCCACAGTCTCGTATTTTTTACTAAGTTGTGGAAAGTCTTGTCGTCGATAATTTCTTGTTCTTTTGTAAAAAAATTTTTCAAGGTCTATTTTTAATTCTTGGCATCTATTCAATTTTTCGTCGAGTAATTTTTCTGATAGTTTCGTGTTTATAGACTTTTTTACGTAAATGTGGAGTTTTTCTAGCTCCTTATAATTTTGCATTTCATTTTTGCTTGGATATATATAACATTTATATAAAAATTTATCGCATTTTAAGTGGACATTATATTATTTTTATCGTTATTTTTTTTTTGTTAAAAGAAAAAATCATTCCTTTCGCAATTATAAGATATAGTGTGTAGTCTTCTAGACATGAATATACATGCATAACCACATTTGTGTTTTTCAGGAATCGCCTGTTTGCGTTTTTCCTCAGCACGAATTTTAATTTCATTTAATTTGTCCTTGACCGTTAAAGGCCATTTGTCGTTATAAGAATTTTCCATTGTCGACTAAAAAAAATGTTTGTATACGTAATTTAAATTTAAATGTTGGTCAATTGTATTTGTCGTGCGGCCTTGATTGCTATTTTTTTTGTGAATTGTTTATGTAATTCCAATATTCCTTTTCATAACAGATATCCAACTATTATTATAACCAGGGCGCAAAGCGCGATGCCTTCGATTTCTCTCTGCTGTGGGACTAATGTATTGTTGATGGTTTCGTCTGACGAAAACCAACCCATCTTGAACTTTATTCACAAATGTTATTTGTCTTAATTCAATATTTCCCTAGCTAGTTGTCCCTAATTCTTAATTTAAGCACAGTACCTTGGGTTTACTTCCATTTCGTCCTCACGTTGTAGGTACTCGTGTGTGAGCGTTGTCGTCGTCTCCTTGTGCTGTAGCGGGTCCTTCCTTGGTGACACACGGTTTTTGTTTTATTTCTGTTTGCACACAGAATTTCTCAGGTAGTTCATAGTTAACGTCGCACGATGTTTTCCGGTTATTCACTGCTATCAAAAGAGCACCAATTACCGAAAGTCGAACTAACTAACGATAATAACGATCGTCATTTGCATTTTTTTTTTTGCATCACTAAACACTCGTTTATCAGTTATTGAATTCTGTTTGTTGCTAGCCACTAAAGCCAAATTGCACACTTCGCCAAATCACCAATAATTGGAACTTGTTGCCATCACTGTGGAATGCCAGGAACACTTTTTACAGGCATGCAACTATTTCATAAGTTAATTTCTTTGAAGCAGTAGTAACTTCCTTGGAGAAAAATAGGCACTTTTGCACTGTTCCGTATTTTGAATCCTGATCATTGTTAGAGTTTATTTCTTCGAAATTTTTTTTTTTTTTGGCCTTATCACTTGCACATATAAAACAGTCAATAGTACTTCAACTGAAACCGAACTGTTTCACAAGTTTAACTTCCGAGATTCGTTACGAAAACTCTGTCACTTTGCACAACGGTCGCCATTTACTATTAAATGCATACAACGGTTTAAGTTTAACACGAATCTGTCTCTTTATTTTAAAATACGCTTATTTATAGTCTATGCTCTCCTAACTTAGCTAGTTGGGTTTTACAGTATGGATTGCTAAAAATCCGGGGGGAGGAGTTAGAACGCGCAGCGTAAGTCTGATTTAACCAATGACATGTCTCGGTCATTGTATTGTATTTGAGTACGAGAGAGTGAGTAATGTTTCTAGGCAAGTGTGTGAGTGTGATACAGAAGAGGGGAGGTTGAGAGTAGTCAGGTTTAACTCTCGTGAGTGTCGGTTCGAGTCAGTGTGCTTTCCTGGGTTACTGTTATTCTAGGTCATGCCATATGGCACTGTCTGAGAGAGGTGTAGAGGTGGAGAAGCGGGGAAATGACATAACTGCTTTGTTTTTGAGTGATATTTGATACTTAAGTTTCCTTGTTTGTATTTATCGTATGCATGCGGTGTTTTTCGCTGGGCTAAAATAAGTGCTGACAATTTAATCGCCTTATGTAGGTGAAGTTTATATTTCAAGTGGGTTTCTGGGTTTCATGGCTTGGTGTCGAGTGGAAATTTGTCGAGTACGTGTTCTATGGGAATTTGTCAAGTGCGTGTGGTCTGAAGTGTGGGAAAGATTTACTTTTGAATATTTTACATGGTCTGAGATGTGTGAAAGATTTAATGTTACATTCTCATATTACAATTTCCATTTTCTATAAATGAATTTGTAACATCGCTTATATGTAACGTCACTTACATTCAGTGTTTGTGATGCTATTGATGTGAAAATTTGACACATGTTCTCTGAAAGTTGGTACTTTCGAAAAATGAGATTAGTTCGACATCACAAACGTCATCTCTGGGTCAGTCCCGGGACTTATTGATCAATGCGTTATGTACATCAGCGGCTGGACTGTTAATGGATTTGATTTATGCGCCGTTCGACTCGTGCCACATTTTGACCGAAGATAGGTTGTTTCTTTGTATTCAAGAAAATGCTGAATGACCTGGAACCAAAATTCTCAAAGAAATAATTTCGAAATTTCGCAGATACGAACAAGTTAAAACGGATCACATAACACTGCTGCCTTTGTATTGAAAACAAATGTTGGCATTGATTTTGAAACTAGCTGGGTAGTCCAACGTTACATGCAATGTTTTATATAAACAAAATATTTAAAAAAAACGATCTTGCACTTTTATGGGATAAATATAATTTCCGTTAGAATAAGGGAATACACTGAAACCTTAATTTACGCGCAGAGCCGGGGGTGTGTAAATTAAATTTCGCGTAAATTAAATGAAACATCACGTTATTTCAAATTTTTCGCGTAAAAAAAGGTTTTTAAAATTTTATTTGACAATAATCGTATAAATAAAATGAACAATCCTACTACGTCCGATGCTTTAACGTCTGATGGCCAAGATCCAAGAACTACTTGGAGTATTGTCCTTAGGGACTACACTGTTTCACAGCAAGAACTACAACGACGAATGCCTTTTTTGTTTGTAGTTCAAACTTTTAGAGCTACACATTACTTACTTGTCTATTTATAGCTGTTCCAGGTAGGTTCTCAGCCGTCCAAGAACTTCAGTGAAAACAGATCTTAAGATCTATAAGAGCATTCAGCAGTCTATGTATAGTTTTTCAATGATGCTCATAGTCGTAAAGCTAGATACTGCTTACTTGTGTATTTTTAACATTTCTAGGAACATTCTCAGCCGCCCAAGAACTTCAGTGAAAATAGATCTTAAGATCTATATGAGCATTCAGCAGACCGAGAACGATAAGTTTGATAATACACTTTGTTACACAGGTATATCTCAAGACCTAAACCCCAGGAAGTTTTCGGATAGATCATCGGTTACGTTGGTAGACCTTGAGGCCTTTTCCGAGGAGGTTTTAAATGAGCAAGTTCTTCTGCAGATCTTATCACAGTATGTAAATTTTCTGAAAATAGTACTACGAATACATACCGCACTCAATAGTTATATAAGAGCGATTATATAAAGTATTGGTTTTCCAGATAATTCTTGGATGCCCACGCTCTTATTTAGATTATTTGAAATTAAACAATTCATTGATGTACATTTCACAATAATTTGAAATTTTCATCATTATACAAAAACCGTTTTTTTCGCCATCATCGCGTAAATTAAATTAACAATCGCGATGTTTCAAATAAAACGCGTGATAAAAATCGCGTAAATTGCGGTTTTAGTGTACTTTAAAATAGTGGGTCGTTTCCCCCGGTATGAAAAATTACCCACCGGAGTTTTACATGTTTCACCGGCCCTGACCATATCTACGTCAACATTTTGTTTCCTCAATTTAGAAAGTATCTAAGCAGTCAATACTGGGTAATAAACTAAATTGTTACCATACACTGTCAAACGATGGGTGGGCCAAGCGGAAATTCCGAAGATCAAAGAATTTCATTTGAGTCAGCACATGCCAAACCTCAAATAATCTGCCGCTGAAACGGCTTATCAGTTAATCGCTGACAATTTTGTGCCGTTTTCCTTTTGTCGATTGTACCGCCATCCCTGCTAGAACAAACTTCCAGCAACACATCAAAGACAAGAAACATCTTGTCCTAGATACAAAGCAGAGCGCTTTCTACCAACGATCTAGCCGTTCCAGTCGTCATCAACCGTTTCCTTGGAGGATCCGAGACCACGACAGTACCACGTCAGCGACTGAAGATTTCCGCTAGCATCTGTAGCGGTAGCGCAACCTGCAAAATTCATTGCATTCAAATTGACTTCTTATCGCGCCTTCCGGTTCTCTACCGGAGTGTACGTAAGTATGGGCTCTCTACCACAGCCAGCCAACACCAACCGCCAACCGCCGACAGACGGGGTGAGTGGCACTTGACAGTACGAACAACGCGACTGACACACGTTGGCGGAGGCTGCCACTTGAACCGCAGAAAGCACACACTTATTTGCATATGCATATCGTTGTCACTTGACGATGACGGCACCTCTAATACAGACTTTTTCCGGAGCCACCGCATGTCAGCTATACCGGGAAGGGGGTGGGTGAATAGTTTTTCCTACCACGAACCATGGCCACTGGAATAACGTGGACGTCTGGAGGGTAAGCGGACTGAAAAAAATGGACGGATTCGTGGAGGATTTTCTCTGGATCTTATCGCGTTGGTAGATTGCAAAAACCGGAAAGATATCAAACATGATGCTGCTCTTGCATACGAGATTAAGAACTTTTACCTCACCCTTCTCAAGGAGTAGTGAGAAGCTGATGCGCGTCAAGCGAAATGCGATTTCCGTTCTGGTTCCTGACGAATGGAAATGACATTAAGAACAGAATAACACAATTTTTCAAGCTGCAAGCTACTGAAACTAGTGAGTCAAATGCGATGGAAATAAGCAATAGCTCTTTACATTGATTTTGTCGAGGCCATATTTTATGCTTGACCTACCGTACAGTAGTTATCTGTCAGCGATAAATTGAATAAGACCTGACAAAGCAGAATGTTCCGTAAAATCGAATAATACGAACATGATTATATCGTCGGCAGACGTACGATAAATCTCATCTATTTCCGCCACTGTGCCACTGCTGCCTTAGAAGACCGTATCGATCCAGTGCACTAAAAGTCATACATCGAAGTTACAAATCATGGGCATCTGCTGGGAGGTGTTCGAAGCATATTTGTTCAGTTTGTTAATGCTGCAGACGTCGGAAAATCACAATGATTGATGATATTGCATAATTTGTTGCTTTGTTCCAATGAGACTTTCTGCTGCTACTCGGGAGGAGAACGTCCTTCATTAGCTCCATTCAGTTTGAAGTCAATTTCGTTTCATTGGAAACGCGATGATTGGTGGTTTTCGTTCGACCTTGATGACAGAATCGGGGGATTTATTGTGGTGGAACAGTTGAAAACCTGTCTAATCGGGTTACTGTTACAAAGAGGATGACGAGGAAGTGGCTGAACAGGAAATACAAACGTCCCTCGGATCAATTATTCTAAGCCCATACACTTCTCTAGATCACAGTGCTAAAATTCTAAAAAGAATCATACAAAGGCTTTGTCTGACTCCTGCTGACCCCCAGGGAATGGTAAGATTGCGATTCGTGGATTTGAAATCCCTCAGGTTCGGATGACTGTCAGTCTGGAACTGACGCTGTTTTTTTTGTTCAACTAAACGATAATTTTTTGCGAAGACATAACCGGATGGTGTGAATACGAATAAAAGAATTATTCGATGCTAAACACAACAGGTCCTGGAACTGGATCTGATGCTACCGTATTTTTGGATCAGGACCTGGAACTGGAACTGGAAAGTGCAGATTCGGTTCTAGTTCCAGGTTCAGGATTAGGATTTCGAACTCCTAGGTCGAGGATCAAAATCAGTAAGTCCACAACCAGGATCGAGACCTGGACAGTAATATGGTAAGTCTAGGTTGTGTTGCAGATCCAAGAACCCAAGTTCAAGTTCCAATCCATAAACGGTGTTCGCGCCTGCTCCTGAAATCAGAATTGGTAATGAATTCTGGAACATAATTTCAACTAAATTCTGGTAATGAAGTTTGGAACTGAATTCCAAACCTGAAATCCAGGAGCCAGGATATAAATTTAGGACTTGGGTTCTGACGCGGGATTTTAGAAGTGAATCCTGCAACTGAAATAAGGAGCTGAAATTTTAAACTGAGTTGTAGAACTGCATATTCCACAAAATTAATTTCCAGATCTGGATTCTGGGATTAAATTCTGAACATAAATTTTAGAGTTGAACTTTAACACTGAATTCTGGGCTTGGATTTTGACATTGAATTATGATTTTGGATTCTAGATCTGAATTTCGAAACAGAATTTTGGACTTGAATTTGATAACTGTACCTCTATAACTGAGTACTGGACCTGAGTTCTGAAACTAAATCCGTGTTCTGGACCGCGGGAATGATCAAAACTGTCGACGGGCTAGAAGAAGATAATACAATTTTGGAGCTAAACTCTTGAACTGAATTCTGGAACTTAATTCTTAAACAGAAATTTGAAACTGAATTCGGTTACTGTAATTCTGTATTTGAATACAGGAACTGGATTCAGCAACCGAATCTTAGATTCTGAAACGTGGGAATGTTCAAAATTATCGTCCGAGCATTAGAAAACCTAGCTCGTAGAGCGTTTCTCTATTTGAAGTCCATTGATTCCCAAAGTTTTACAAACCTTTCATTTTGTGTTATTTATGGTTATCTCATACTACTGATAATTGAATTATAAATTGTTGATCGAATCGGCATGAAGCAAAAATGATGCGATTACGTTGAGAACTATGAAAGATATTCATTATAAAATACTTGTCACTCTTCCACAACGTTAATTTTGGAAAGGTGCCCCATATTAAAGAAAGACGTCAAAAGTGCTGAGAAAAAAGAACGAAATTTTTTAATTAGAATATATCAGATTGTAATCCTTCACCAAATTTATTATATCAGGGATCAGAACAAATTGGCTCAAATGGCACGTTCCCCTTGATATTTGGAGATTTGTGCCTTGCCATCAATTTGTTTTTAGCATCATTTTCCCGATATATAAGAGGGAAGGATTGAAAGGAAATGGTAAGGGTTGGACTAGGAGGATGGGAAAAATTGACGACACAAAAACACATAAAAGCAGAAGTAAATTCTGAACCACTACGAGGTCCCGAACAGTCTGCTGTTAATAAAACCTCCAACCCCCGAGAGGATTTAGAGATCTTCCAAAAGCGACACCATTCTGCACTCCCGGAAGAATGCAGAACGATTCGCAGTATGTACGAGCAGAAGTAAATTCGGTACCCCCCAAAGGATGCCAAACAATCTGCTAAACCCTATTTAAGGTGAATACAGAAAGGATTCATTCACTCCAGGAAGAACGATGAACCCTTCTGACTATAGCTCCTTACCACATTGGGTGAGAAACGAGAGAATATCCTTCAATTTTAGCTCCGCATACACAGACTCAACCATGTATGGAGAACCAAAAACCCGGATACGTAGCTGCGTCAATGCGGGACAGTTACATATCAGATGATATGAAGTACCATAATCGCATTCACACAAATCACACGAATAATACTCAGCACGTTGAATAGTAGCCATGTGATAATTGAGTTCGCAATGTCCAGTCAGAGCTCTGACCAGAATACTGCAATGATGCTTGGAGAAATGCAGTAGACACTTTGACATTTTCAGATTTAAATCTGGTAGAAATGCTTTTGTCTGAGCGCAAGTTTGCAAGCTGCGCCAGTAGCAGGCATGTTTGAATGCAGTCCAAGAACGAATCTTGTGCTTTATCCAACTAGTTGAAAGTGGTAAAGCTGGTTCAGGACCAACGAAATCATTCGTTGCACCAGCTCTAGCCAACTCATCAGCCCATTCATTTCCAGTAATACCAGAATGGCCGGGTACCAATAAGAAGTAAACAGTATTTGAAATGCTGAGGTCTTCAATTTGAGTTCGACATGCGATCACTAGATTCGATCGTGAGTCATTCGAAATGAGTACTTTTAAGGCTGCCTGACTGTCGGAACAAAAATAAATTCGTTTATCACAGATCCTCTGCTGAAGTGCCGATTGTACTCCACACAGAATTGCGTAGATTTCTGCTTGGAACACAGTACAGTATCTACCAAGTGTATGAGACTGTTCCAGCCTCATTTCACGTCAGTAGACACCAGCACCAGCACGACCATTCAACAGAGAACCGTCCGTATAACAAACTATGTGTTCATCAAGTTGTCGTTCCAGACAACCAGACAACCATTCCTCACGAAGAGGATAGCTCACATTGAATGTTTTGAAAGGAAAGCTGCATGTGAGAGTTAGGTCACTAGCAGCGAGTAAATACTCATCCCACGTAACCATTTGAGACCACAAGCGAGTGTGGCTGGTAGCATAATCTAATGGGTTACTGTTCCAAAGCCCTGTAACCCTAAGACGGTATGTACAAGATAATGCTTCTTGTTTTAGGAACACATGTAGTGGTTTAATGCACAGTAGCGCCTCTAGAGCAGCAGTAGGAGTTGTCGTGAATACTCCTTTCATCGCCATTAGGACCATCCTTTGGAGATGATTTAGCTTTGACTGAACTGTCGCGACTTCTCCTTTCTGCCACCATACAAGACATCCATATGCTAAAATTGGTCTAACAATAGTTGTGTAGATCCAATGAATATATCTGGGCAATGTTGCAAATATTCTTCGTGTAACTAATTCATTCACGCATCCTTGCTGTGATTATACTGCCTTCGAATATGCCAGTCTCGAACAACGTTGAACTATTCACTGCTCGAAAGAGAGAAGGGTGCAAAAGGAATAAGCAATAATCGTAGAGAACCCGAATATACTAATCCATTCTTCGCTGCTGGTATACATCGTGCATGTTCGTTTTATACATTCGTTTGTCATTCGTTCATTTATTTTATTCTTCGAATTGGTTCGAATAGCGTCACGGCGAAGATCGTTGGTTTCCATTCTTCGCGAAGCATTTTTCATCTAATAAATTCATCATATCTCGTTCAATAGCAGTAATGGGAGAATGCTGGAATATGGTTCATCACATACACATAAGACTATGGTAATAGTGCGGGGGGAAACATCTTAATTAGCATGTTTCAAAGACAACACGAACGATCATCGCGAATTAGGTTTGGCGATGATCGCTGTATGAATATTCGTTCGATATTCGCGTTAAGTCGTTCGGGGGTATGCCCAATGCGAATAACAACTGCAAGGAATAGATATTCGTGCAAGTAACGAAGCAGCGTCGGCTTCGTTCGCGCCCGAATATACGGACAAGTCCGAATACCAGAACGATTATCGAACAAAGGCGAAGGAAAGCGAGCGATGATCATAGACATTCGTTGTATTTTTGATATTCGAGCAACATTGTATCTGGGTTTGAGTCCCCATGATTTTCCAAAAGCTCGTCTGCATTGGCCGAAAGCCATGCAAGCTCTTTTAATTCTGAAGTCAATGTGAGCAGACCAATTCAGTTTTGAGTCAAGAATAACCCCGACGTATTTAACTTGTTCGACCACAGTCACCTCTGAACCAAAGAACTGCAACGGACGAGCTCCTGTGATTATCCTACGATGAGTGAAAAGCACCATTGATGTTTTGCCCGGATTTACAGATAATCCAACCTGACAACACCATTGTTCAACAGATCGCAGGGCTTGTTGCATTAAATCAAAGAGAGTGTTAATGCTTATACCGGTCATCAATATATGATAATCGTCGGCAAAACCATAAGTCGGAAATCCAAGGTTGTTAAGTTTCCTTAACAAACCATCAGCGACTAGGTTCCATAAAAGTGGGGATAGTACACCACCTTGAGGACATCCACGGACACTCAGTTTTCTAATCTCTGCTTGCCGAAGCGATGAACAAAGAAGTCGATTGCTAAGCATTGCGTGTATCCAAATTGTTATACTTGAAGGTATGCCACGACCACGGGCTGCTTCCAGAAAGACCCGTTATCAAAGGCACCTTCAATATCTAGGAAAACTCCCAAGCAAGATTGCTTTTGTGAGAAAGCTTTTTCAATGTTGTACACAACAACATGTAACAGGGTTGTAGTGGACTTTCCACGCTGGTAAGCATGTTGCATTCCATGTAGCGGATGCACGCCCAGACTAACATTCCTGATATAGTGATCGACTATGCGTTCCACTGTTTTAAGAAGAAATGAGCTTAGACTGATAGGCCTGAAACTCTTCGCTTCCTCATAAGTGTCGCGACCGCCTTTGGGAATAAATTTGACAATTATTTCCTGCCAAGCTCTTGGAATGTATCCTGTCGCAAGACTAAAAGTAAGTATTTTCTTCAAAACATGTTTGAAATGTTCATACCCTTTCTGCAGTAACACTGGGAAAACTCCATCCTTTCCAGGAGACTTGTACGGAGCAAAACTCTCAACTGCCCATTTGACCGATTCAATCGTCACGACGCTTCGAGCAAGGGCCCAAGAATCGTAACTACCTGAAAAAGTCTCGGGAAGAGCTGTCGGTGATGGATCCATACATCCTGGAAAGTGAGTGTTGAAAAGATAGTGAAGTACATCACCTTCTTCAGACAAGTGTTCACCATCTGAAGTTCTTAAGAAACTGACATTAAAGTCCTTAGACTTCGAAAGTAACTTATTGAATCTGCTAGCCTCGTTGAGACTAGAGACATTTGTGCAGAGGCTTTTCCAACCACTTCGCTCAGACGATCGAAGAGCATTTTTGTAAGCCCTTCGAGCCGACACGAATGCCTCCGACCCATCTCTGCGTCGGTGGTTCCAAGCTCTTCTGCATAGTTTCCTTAGTCTAGCAAGTTCAGCATTCCACCAAGGAGTTCCTCTAGTAGCTCGCACAATCCGAAGTGGACAAGCCTCTTCATATGCTGCAACTATGAGTGAATTTGTCTCGTCGACAACATTTTCCAAATGAATTGGAGTTTCAATTGTTGGTTGGTACCCGTAGAATCTAGTCGCCAAGCCCTCTTCATAGAGGTCCCAGTTTGTAGATTTGGCATTACGATATGTGATAATATCAAATTTAACGTTTGAATGATCAAAGAAGATGTACTTATGATCAGACAACGAAGGTTCGAGCTCATCCTTAACCAAATTTATTATAAAGGATAAAGAATTTTATTTTTACGTGATTTCAGCTTTTTCACAAATGGGTGGTCGCAGCGGCCACAAAGATTACACACCAACTTTTGATGTCGATTACTTCATTTCGGATTTGCATATTTCAGTGGAAGGCACTATCAAAACGCAACTCGGGATTCATTTCTGGCATTCAGAAGGACCAATTCTCTACGATATTTAACACTGTTCGGAGCATTTTCTCAAACGCGAAGCAGTCGAATGCTGGCTTTATTCGCCTTAGGTTTTTTTTTGCAAATTTTGCAGTGTGAAAAGTGTACAAAGCAAATTAAATTATTCTACATTTGCACTAAACTGATGATTTTTATCTCCGATGATATTTCATGAGTTCATGAGTTTTCCTCTTTGATATTCGTTGATACCAAACATTATGAAAAACTTTAATTTCGAATCATTTGTGATTAAGTTACATAACTTATAAATGTTAAAATTATGTTGATACATTAGATACAACAATAAATATTCACGATGACTGTCAGATAATTTTGAAAAGGCACTCTATAGTATAGTAAGTTAAGTCATATTGACGACGCAAAACAAATAATACAAAGAAATAGTCCAGAGGCTTTTAATCACATGATCTAAGCAACCAATTGACGGGCCCCAAACGCGACATAAACTGTTCTAACCGTAGCAATAGTGAAGAAAACAT
Organism: Malaya genurostris; assembly: GCF_030247185.1. NCBI lineage: Eukaryota > Metazoa > Arthropoda > Insecta > Diptera > Culicidae > Malaya > Malaya genurostris. The sequence continues at coordinate 260,789,779 of NC_080571.1, forward strand.
AAACGTAGTCGTACAAACGTACAAAAGATTTTGAGTGATTTTATTTATGTGAAAATATAGAAGCTGAGACGAGACAAGTATCTTAGTACCTTAGCTATCAATTTTGACCAAAGGAGTCGAGCTTAAACATCTACTGGAAAAATTCCGATAAACCTCTTCTAAGTTCCAAAAGACTTTGTACAGCATCCCTTTTCATGACATTTGTCTCGGATCGATTTTGGCAACATAATTGTTCAAATATGACATATATAGACCAGATGATGGCAGAATTCTCGATTTGAAAGCAATTCTATAATTATATTGTTTTAAATTACTTACAGCAATAAATGCTAGAAGTACATAATACCCATATACCATTCGAATCTGTTCGTCGAGATCAGTTTATGCGTGTGTGACAAATCAGTTTTCTCGGAGATGGCTCAATCGTTTTTTACAAATTCTGATTCATATGTAATGTCTTATTATCCCAAACAAGGTTCCTGAAGTTCATTTGGATTCGACTTCTGGTTCCGGAACTAAAATACTGTAGCCATTTTTTCTCGTAGATGGCTGAACCGATCTCAGATTCAAATGAAAGGTCATAAGGTCTTAAAAAACATCTTACTGTTAAGTCAGATCCGACTTTCGGTTTAGGAGATACAGGGTGATTGGTATAAAAATGTCCATTTCACATAAATTAATCAGGTTTATCAGGTTTACAAATTTAAACTTATTTCAGTTTTAGCGATAATCAGGTTTCGATTCGGAAGGTATTTTAGACAGCAAACTTGATTTCAAGAATCACGTCGATTACGTAATTTCAAAGGCTTCCAAACTCTTAGGTTTCATCTTTCGAATTGCTAAGTTTTCGTAACATGCATTGCTTAGAAGCTCTTCCAAGCTGCGTAGATCGCTGCTGACTTATCGACTACGGGTATAAAGAGCCTTTTTATAGTATGTGTCGTTTATTTAATAGTTGCTCTGATGATTTTGATTTTCATCTATCCCGAAATGCAATAAAGCGATTATTCCGTGATTCCTCATCTATCTAGTTGTAGAGCTAGGGCAATTTTACAAGCAAATACTATAACACATGGATCAATAAGTCCCGAGACTAAAGCAGAGATGGCGCTCGTAGTAAACCAGTAACCACGTCTTTCTAGAGTACTAACCTTTGCTTGAAACGGGTCAAAATTTTAAGTCGATCCGACCAGAAACAGCTGAGTTATCGAGGTTCGAGTAAAGTCGTTTTGTAGTTTGTTTAAAAAATGGAAAAACCGAGTTTCGTGTTTTGATAAAACGTTGTTTTTTAATGGGTAAAAACACCGTGCAAGCGAAACAATGGATTAAAAAAATGATATTTGGACTCTTGTCCATCAAAAGCAGCGATTTGTCGGTGGTTCGCCGAGTTTAAACGTGGTCGTACCGACACAAATGACGCGGAACGCTCTGGTAGACCTGTGGAAGCCGTTACACCGGAAAATGTGAGTGAAGTGACAAAAATTATAATGGAAGATCGTAAAGTGAAGCTCCGTGAGATTGCTGAGATGACACAGATATCATATGGAAGTGTATTTACTATCCTTCATGAAAAATTGAGCATGAAAAAGGTTTTTTCCAAGTGGGTGCCGCGATTGCTTTCGATGGAACAAAAACAGCAACGAGTCGATGATTCAGAAAGCAGTTTATCGCTATTTACTCGCAACAAAAAAGATTTCTTGCGTCGTTACGTGACCATGGACGAAACATGAATACATAACTACACTCCAGAGTCGAAGCGGCAGTCATCTGAGTGGCGCAGCTGTGCGAAGCATCCGAAAACGCAGCAGTCAGCTGGCAAAGTCATGGCATCAGTTTTTGGGATACGCATGGCGTGATTTTCATTGACTACCTCGAAAAAGGTAAATCGATCAACAGTGATTATTATATTGACTTACTGATGCGTTTGAAGGAGGAAATCGCAAAAAAACGACCGCACATGCAGAGAAAAAAATCCTTTTTCATCAAGACACCCTGCCACAAGTCGATGAAAACAATGGCGAAATTGAACGAATTGGGCTTTGATCTGCTTCCCCACACCCCATAATCGCCAGATTTAGCCCCGTAGTGACTACTGGCTCTTTGCTGATCTTAAAAAAATGCTCCAGGGAAAAAAATGCTCAAATGAGGAGGCCAAATGCTCAAATGAGGAGGTCATCGCTGAAACTGTAGCTTATTTTGAAGCGAAAGATAAATTTTTTTATAAACATGGTATTGAAAAATTGGAAAGACGTTGGAACCATTGTATCACCCTAAAAGGTGATTATGTTGATGAATAAAAAAAAATTTTGCAAAAAAAATGTTGTTTCCATTGTTAGTCTCGGGACTTATTGATCCATGTGTTACGACTACTGGTAATGTAATTCTCCAGTCGTCCTTTCTTCTTTTTTTATCTTCCACCATTTCATTTTTTATCACTAATTACATTCCGATTCTAACCCCGTCGTTTTTTTCTGTCTTCCACCATCGTTTTGATAACTAATTAGATCTACATGCTGATTCTAAGCCCGTCGTTCGTTTACGCTCGTTTAGCATCCCCTCCACCAACCCTTGTGTTACGAAACCACAGGGCTGATTCGTGCCGCGGTGGTGAAGTTCAACACCGATCACTGCTGTCAACGGAAGAGAGCATAAATGTCAATCGAACACGTCAGGCAACATGACCGCGTGCCAAACTGTCGCCTACAGCATAAAACAGTACGTGAACTAACAGTGCAGTCTCAGTACAAATTTATTCCTGATTATTTAAAATAACTAAGTGCTAAGAGTGTAAATCTAGGTGTTTGAATTTATTGAATTTAACGAGGTAACTGAAACATTACATGCAATTGTTAATGAATTTAAAGAAACTGATGGAAATAATTATAAATACTTAGGCTAATAGTACGGCTCGATTACATGGGCATGACAGTAATATTGGGTATGCGAATACCGTACAAGCAAATTTAAACCTATTAGCTATACAAGCTACTACGTACAGTTTGCGCTATTTGTTTCGGATAGAAAAGGAAGAAGAAAACGAAAATGTAAGTTAAAATTAGTTTATGGAACTGAATTGATAGAAACAAAATATATTACAGCTTTGAAGCTGCGATTTAGCTGCTATCAAGATTGTGGTTTTTCCCCATCCGAACACCTTGTATACCATTTACATATCCACTGTTCTCCTCTCTCTCTCTCTCTATCACCTTTTTAGTAAGAGCACTATTACAGACCTGTTATGCTTGGTGTCATCAACTTGTTATAGTGCTATAAATTTAGTTTTAACTGTTAGTTTAATTTGTAATGTTAAGCATAAATGTATCTGTTGGATCATTGTAATCTGTTGATACAAATAATAAGGTGGTTTCATCCCTGCTGGAGAGATAGATTGCCAAATTTCTTCTCCACCGGGTTTTTCCCTGGTTGATTCGAAAGCATTCATATAGTACAATATTCAAACCGAATCGATGAACTGGTGATCCCCATCCAGAGTTAGAAACCGATTGCAAAAACCGTTTTCTGAAACAAATATACTTTTTAAATGACATGTAATCATATCGTAATGGTCATCCGATCCGAAAATACCCATATTGTAATAGCTTTCAAGGATTATAAATAAACCGAAAGTTAAAAATTTTAGAACCTCCTCAAACATTGTTTTCCGACATCAACTCATCAAACCCCTTCCAAAAATACTCATATTCTAAGGATTTTTAACGAATATCAATTACCCGAAAGACGCCATCTTGGAATTCAGAACCACCTCAAACGTCGTTTTCTGACATGTACTCTACTAACCAGTTCAGAAAATATCTATTTTGTAAAGGTTTTAAAGAATATCAGTAAACCGAAAGTCGCCATCTTGGATTTCCAAAATACCTCAAACATCATTTCCCGGAATGTACTCTTTAAACTCGTTCCAAAAATACCCAATTTTTTTCGAGGCTCAAGCATTCCACTTCGAAGTTTCTAAGGCGCAATGTAATCTATCACATTCAGTGTACAGAATGCGATAACTTAACGACACAGCAACTGAAACAGCGGTTGTCTGGACACCGTTTTTCGATACAGCGGTACCAAAAATTCGTCTCGTCGGGCACCGATCAGAGTGAGAGCAAAGCGGATGAATATAAAAAGACAGCGTTAATGGTGCATATGATTGAATCTGAACACAGTTTTGACTTGGACAGTGCAAAGATTCTAGATCAAGATAATAGGATCAATGCACTGCAAATTTTAGAAATGTGTCATATTTTCACAGATGGTTCCACCATTAACTTTAGAACCGATACACATAATTTAAATGCATCATACTCTGGTTTGTTGTACTCTCTGTCATATTAACAACAGTATCTTTCTTTTTCTACGTGTACATCTCCTCATTTTCGCTGTCTATTGCTGCTCAACTATCTCTTTCTGATTTTTGCTCTATTATCAGCCATGACTGAGAAATATTTCAATGTTTAATCTGGTTTGATGTGCGGGGGAAGTGACTGTGTAAGTTAAAACAAGCATACAAATTCAAATCGTAGTTCGTTCAAAATTAATGTTTTTACACCGTTTGTGCTTTTAGTGTAGAGTAGCCGTTCCCGTTTTTGATCATTTTCAATGTTTCAATCCACTTGACGAAAAATATTTGTTGTCGTTTGTGAGTAAACAATTTGTTATGAAATTGTATAATGTGATAACTGTGACTAATCATGTATGTTAACCTTATAGTTGCCCTGAATATGAAGGGATATTCCTTCGAAACGTCGGCTTTTAACGCAAAATAAATATTTTGTAAAGCAACACTTCACCAAAAAGCCATCTTTCAATAAATTCCAAATAGTAGTTCCCATGGAATATAAATGAGCTAGATTTTTTTTCATTGTATGCAAAAACCTCCTTTTACGAAGTAGGTTCGTAAAAAAAGTTTACGTTATTTTGGATTTGCTTCGTAAAAAGAGTTACGTAAAAAAGAGTAACATAAAAAAAGTGTTCGTAAACGGAGGTTTGAGTGTATTGTTTTCAGTGCTCATAAAAATCATTTTAATTGACTCAAAATAGACGAAAATGACGTGAAATAATTATGACGATAACTCTACTGCAGTGAACTTCACACACACTCTAACACACACCCTTCGCCGTCGCATCGAATGTGCATCATCCCGTCTTTCATTCGTTTCTCTTTCTGCCGAAGCTCAGTTTAACCACCGTTATTTTATATCTTGAAGCAACAAAATATCTCTTACAATTGAATAAGAGAGCGTCTTTCAAGTGAGGTTTATTCAAACCTTTGAATTGGTTCAAGATAATGGATGAAAGTAAACCAGTCTTGATAACTGAAATATCAATTACAAAAAAATCATAAATTAATTGTTCCATGTTTCATTTTTTATTTTTGATATTTCGAAATACATCTCAACAGTTGAAATTATCGATTATAGCTTGATGGTTATAATTGAAAACTCAAATGAAACCCGCCACCCTCTATTTGTCATTATGGTCGGAGAGAATTTTGTGTTATCGAGGTGATGTTTATGCCTATTCATTCGCACTTGCTCACTACCCACAGTGAAGACAAGGAAGACAATGAAACAGGTAGACTACTTGGCACTATAAACTGATCAAGCGAAACTTCAAGTGACTAGGTATGGTTATTCAATTGACGATGAATTCTGGGAGCTTCGGCCACAAAAGTAAATTGAATGACAATTGAAAAGGTGACAGTCAAAGGCCAAAAATTTTATTTTCGAAAAATAATATTCGATTGAAATGAAGTATTACTGCACTGCTGCTCAGTGTCGATATTCAATCGAAACTTCGAGAATTGATAATGATTAGAAAACGGTTCACAAAAATTTTTTTATAAACATTTTTTATTCTGGCCAATTTGCGTACAAGCTTTACTTGACCGAATGAGCCATGTTTTTATTAGATAAAATAATTTTTTATAGTTGGATCTCGCTGTCACCCTTTTTCTAGGGGGAGAGGAGCTTCCATTTTTATCTTGCGATGATTGACGTGGCTCGTCTCATCCTCCATTGCCGCATCGGTGGTATCATTGTTGGTTTCCGTTTTTGCTTCGTTTTCCTTGTAATTCGCAGTCTTGGGTTCACAAGATTCCAATTTCGGTTGCTGCTGGTCTAACTTTGCAGCGCTTGAAATCAATACAAATTGATTTTGGTCTTGTAGGCCAAGTTTCAGGCTTTGTTAAATCGTATTTGCCCATTTCGTACAGTCTATTGTTCACTACACTGTATTGTCTTTGTTTCTATCGTCTGGACTGTAAGCAATTTTCGACTGTGTCGAATGAGATGCGAGCACGAACTGAGAACATGAACAATTATTGATATTCGAAAGTGTGAAAGAAGTATGTCAGTTATTCGTATTCACGTTCTCCAGTTATGTCTCTGACATTACCTACCCGACTTTTTTATCACCGTGATTTAAAATAAATATTTTCGCAGAACATTTGTGTTTTGTTAAGTTCTTATATTTATTACATATTATACAACAGAGCGTTATTAAGAAAGCTCATTCTAAATTTAAGGCATGTTAATAGCTTGCAATACATTTCATTGTACAAATGTTATCAAGTCAGCATGAACACTTGCTACCATTCTGTTCGAAAAGCAGCATACTCATAATCGATAATCAACTTTTTCCAGAAATCTTGGGTAGTTCTTAAAGCAGAAATGTGTATAAGCGCCATCGGTTTGTACGCCTGAAAACATATAACTAAGAAAACTTTGAAAGTCGTAACTAAATATGTCTCTCAATGAATCTGAACTAATTTTGAGAAATGTTCCGTAATGACAAATCTTCATTGTCTTCGCTCATCGAGATGGAAAACCTACATTTTCGTTTTATTCGAATCGTTTTCATTAGCTAGTATACGCCAGTATTCATAACTTCGCCATAAACTCAGTTTCATCGATTTTCTTCATTTCTACGTTTCTAGCCGAAACCTGCCAAGATAATCTCCGCTTTTATTGTGATCATAAAACTTCTCATAAAGTAAGTCGATGGAAAATGTGTCAGAATTTTCGTTACTGCAGTGAAAGGCAATCAGTTGCGAAAGCTGTTTGGCACGTTCCGATTATCAGCGAAAGGGCAGTCTATTAGTGCCGATGGAAAAGGTGACCTAAAATACCAACCAAATCCTTGTTCCTTGGAATGAAAAGACAAAAACAAAAATCGATCAATTGACTGGCATGTTTGCCAGTGTTCTCATATCCGAAACAAAATCCAGAACAATTTTTTCAACATCGAATGCCCTGAAGTGATTTCCTTCGCGGTTGGGGTTGCACGAAGAGAGGCCTTTCGAACAGCAACTTTGTTTCGGTAGCAGAAGAATGGATGGTGGAATTTTATATTGAGTGCTAAATTGAAGTAACACAGAGATCTGAAAGAGCCGGTGGGCGGTGGAAATCCAGCACAAGTTAATCATTCTCATACATGCGCGTACTCGATGAAAGCGAACAAGATCAAAGAGTTCTATTAAATTGAGTCATATTGGAAAACGTATCTTTTTTCCTTGAGGGTTATTAAAAAAGATATTGACTGAATATGGTATTTGGATTTTTGCTTTAAGTGTTGTAATTAAGTGCAGCGAAATTTGACTCAAACAAGTACTACTTCGACCTTTTACTCTTTCTTCCTGTTTACCCCAATGAATTGATAATTGCTTTATCACACGCACAAGAACAGCCACACAAACACGAATAATTTGAAAAAAGGTAAAAAATTATACTAAGATGTTATTCGCTCCCCGTTTGTCTCGAACGATATCGTATCTAGGCGACTCATAAAATGACAAATAAACTAAACGCTTGAATCAATCATACCCCAAACAAAGTGTCTATTTCACAATTCATCGAGATACCGAGTAAACGTTTCCTCTGTAGAATGCCCTAAACAATCATCCATCATAACAGTCATTTCCTTCCGAATCCGGTTTTCCCCAATCAGTGGTTAGCACCCTTTTGTCGGTTCGTCCACCGAAACCTGTCTCCGGATCTTTTTGTTAGCCTGTCTGCCCATCTTCGAAATTACTTCTGCCGTGTTGTTTTCCGGATGACCAAGCTAAGCTCTGCCACAGCAAATAACCCTGCGGTGTCCGACGGCCCGGAGCTTACCGTCCCGGAACAAAACGTTCTCTAATGATAGACAAACGAGTCCTCCGCTGTCCAAATTGAGTCGTCAATGTGGGACCTTTTCCGCCGGTGACTGATACCATTGATGCGATTATTATTATTATTATTAGTAGTAGGAGTAGCAGCACTAGATCCATAAAAACAGCCCTACGTGTTTTGTTGTGCCTTCGAGCAGACAACGAACCGGTGAAAAGCGAGTGTGGTTTCACGCTTTCAACAAGGACGATTTCCACCGGATGGACTTTTCTATAAAACTGTTTGGAAGGGTTCGCAAGTAAATGTGGTCGGCTTTTATCGAAATCTCAGTTGCTGTGCGGTGGGGTGACAGTTATAAGGGAGTTTTTTCAGTTTTATAAACATTCGGTTAGAAACAGGAATGATTCGTTGTGAAAATTTTGCAGTGTTGGTTTCATAACAGATGCATTTCGCCCAAAATCGTATTAGAAGTTCTCTGCACTCATATATTTCAATTTTTCTCAGTATCTTTTCATGGGAATCGAAATCAGTTAGGGTCAAAAGTGATTAGCAACATCCCTGCTTACCAGTGCGGTGAACTGGTGAGCTGCGGTTCTTTTAAAAAGAGCTATCAGCTCACTTTAAAGATTCGATTCACTGGAATAGCTCAGGAGCGAATTGCACATCTCTACGCTCACTGCAAAAGTGAGTTACAGAAATAGAGGACGCGTGACGACCTCCGTTTCTTAACCATTCATGGTTTCAGCATGGCCATAGTGAAAATGAGTTACACGAATAGTACTCAGACTATTCTCATTGGAAAATAAATTGGATTAGGAATATATTTTCCTATAAGTATTGAAAAAGTTTGCTGCATTAAGTTGCATATTTCGCTTCAGTACAAGATTTCCTAGGTAAAAATTGGTAAAATGATGTAAAACTTTTCCAGAACAGAATAAACTATGCATTACCTTCTACAAAATTATGGGATTTTATATTGTCTACAATTATTCCAAATTATTTGCAAATTTTGTCCAAGAAATATATACATCATATGCCGAGACAGATCGTAAACGTGACTACTTTTCCTTCATACCGGAGCTTTCTAATGACATCTGTGTCAATCAATTATCAAAGCAAGAAATATTCACTGTACTTGAAAACCTCAACGTAGCAAAGTCACCTGGACCTGACGGAATAGCACCAATGTTTTTGAAACAATTGAACTCACAACGCCATTACATCATCTTTTCAACTTATCTCTGAGAACAGGAATATTTTCCGAAAAATAGAAATCCTCCTCCTTAGTTCCGGTCTTTCAATCAAGTTCAAAATCAGACATACGTAATTATCGAGAGATTGCTACTATCTTGTGCATTCCAAAATTGTTTAAAAAAAATTATCAATAAAAAAATCAACAAATCAACAAGTCAAAAATTACATAACCCCAAAAAACATGGCTTTTTCAAAGGTCATTCTACTTCAACAAATCTCTTGGAATTCATTACATTCACTTCGGAAGCTATGGACAATGGAAACCATGTAGAAACTCTTTATACTGACTTCAGTAAAGCTTTCGACAGAATTGACATACCATTATTACTATTCAAAATTAAAAAATATGGCATTGAACAAAAACTTTTGGAATGGCTTGAATCATATCTCACAAAACGTAAACAAATTTTCCGCTATAAAAACACGTACTCCAAATCAATAAATGTCACTTCAGGTGTTCCCCAAGGTTCTCATTTGGGCCCTCTTATTTTTATGTACGTAAACGACATTTTCAATTATAAAAAAAATCATGCAAAAAATAATTCTGTTAATCAAATGATGCGCTTTTATAAAGAAAACGGTCCAAAAATCGCCAAAACTATGTCTAGGAAACAAATAAAAGAAAAATTGAAACCAAATCTTAGAAATAATGTATAGCATATAGAAAACCGTCCCAGGTTGGCGGTTCAATGCATAGGGCACTAATCTTACAAACCAGTAGTCGTATGTTCGAGTCCCTGGAAGGAGTCGTAGTGTCAGTAGAACCGTAGCACCAGCAATGCAATGGTTCTGTACACTCTGAATCGGCTGCGAAGACTGTTGAAAAAACAGAAGGTCAAATTCCACTACAGGAATGTAATACCAAGGCTTTGCTTATACAAAAACCATTGTCACTTTTTTTTGTCTGTACTCTATATTTGTTTGACGAATAAATAAATAAAAAAAAAGATATCAAACAAAATATATGCGCAAAATCTCATTCATTTCAATATTACTATAGTGACGTTGATTAAACTCACACATGATTATGAATGGTTGTTTTCACGATTGGAAGCCATGCAGTGATTTTCACTAAAACATGATGATATTTGGATGTCGGAAGTTCAATACGCAATAACAATAAGCTGTGCAAATACAACGAACAATACATTTTGAATACTGATCATAGGAACAAAAGACTGTTTTAATTTCAAGCTTGATTTACTCTCGTGCACTATTGCGATTAAACCCTATTGTACGCTATTTATCATGATATTTAGAAACAACAGAAGCGCAAAAATAAAGCTGCGTAGCGTTTGAGCGTTTATTTGTGTATTCGCTGTATTTGTAGACTTCGCCCTTCGCTCCTCTTAATGCTGTTTATGAAATTCATTTCAATAGTGTGCTATTTTTTGAACTTCTGCGTGACACATGCTTTGTGATGGGATTTTTACAATCGCAATTATTGTCATTATAAATTTTATCGATCACAGCATGCATGAAAATAGTACTTGCTGTTTTTACTACCTACGTTCCGTATCGGTGCTATTTTTACTCACCACTGCTCAATGTGTTTCATATATACATTTTCCAGCATACAGAAAATACATTCAATCATATTCAAGTAAGATCGGAAATCCGCATATTTTTGGAAATTCGCATAAAAGCCGCATAACGTCGGATTTTTTGGAAATCCGCATAAAAATCGTATAACTTCAGTAATCCGCATAAAAAATCGCACAACTTCGGAAATCCGCATAAAATATTTAAAACTTCGGAAATCCACACAAAAAAACGTGCTTAATCCATCTAGCAGTGAGATGATACCTTTTTTTATCAATCCGCATGTGTTTTTTGCATGAATATTCTTCGGTGTTTTAGTTCTTATGTCATATTTTAATGACCGTCGTTCTAAGCGCAATTTAATATTTTAATCACTCATTACTCTGTGATGTCGAAACTGCAAATCAGATCGAAATTGAATCTAAATGTGTGGCAATCGATTGAACATTCCATGAGATGTCGTAGTAAGTTCCACTTTAGAGTCTACCGTTATTTACGGTACTACCAGAACCGGAACCAGCATAGTCGAAAACGATTCGTATGGCCATAAATTAATATGACGAAAAAATTGAAATAGTTTCAAGTTCAACTTTGAAGCCATTTTGGATTTTCATCTTCTCTATCGCTATGAATTTTAAAAACTCATCTCCGCTAAAACTAAAATAAGTTTATTTGGTTATCGACTATATAAATCTACATACCCGATATACCTGATTAATTTATGTGAAATGGACATTTTAATACTTATAACCCTGTATCCCTTAAGTCGGAAGTTAGATCTGACTTCTATAGGATCTTAAGACCTTTCATTTTAATCTTTTATGGTTCCTAGATTTCATTTGAATCTTACATCGGTTTAGCCATCTACGCGAAAAAGGAGTAACACTATTTCAATTTCGTTTCACATGTGGGTAACACGTAGTTCCGGAACCAGAATTCATATCCAAACGTAATTCAGGAATCTTGTTTGGGAGGATACGACTTTTCATATGAATCTGAGTTTGTAGAACACGGTTGAGTAATCTCCGAGAAAATTGAGTGAAATTATTTATCACACATGCATTTGCTGATCTCGACGAACTGATTCGAATGGTATATATGTGTTATGTTCTTCCAGCATTTATTTCTATAAGTAGTTTAAATCAAAATAATTATGGAATTGCTTTCAACTCGAAAAAGCTGTCATCATCTGGTTTATATATGTCACATTCGAATGATTATGTTGCCAAAAACGAACCGTGCTAAAATCGGTCCGAGGCAAAATTTCATGAAAAAGTATAATGTACACAGTCTTTTTGGTCATTAGAAACAATTGTATAAAAAATCGTGTTTCACGTTGGTCCCAGACATTACTTTGTCATTCAGCGCTCAAAACTCTTACTACTGGAATATGGTGAAAAGTCGCTTACACAATAATATCGATATCTTCGTTAAAAATGGATGGATTTTGACAATCTATGGATTGTTGGATAGCTATCACCGTGCAAAATCTAAGTCTAAAATAGTATTCTGTTTACAAGGTCAATTGTGACAGATATTGTCAAAAAACTGAAAATTTTGACATAAAACTTCGTATAAGTAAAAAAATAAATATTCGATTTAAAAACCATTCAATAGCGTTCAGGGTGACGGGGAGACCTTTTATTTGCGACTAGTTTGATCAAAATCGGTCCAGTTTGAGCGAATTCTATACCTATTTTTTATATCTATGAAAAAGAGGTGAAAACCGCAAAACTTCGGAAATCTGCATGAAAAAGACGAATAACTTCAAAAATTTCCATAAAACGCGTAACTACAGAAATCCGCATATTTTCAGAAAACTGTATATTTGCATAAAAACCGCATAACTTCGGAAATCCCCATTAAAAAACGGCATTACTTCTGATATTCAAACAATTTCAGAAATTATTATAAAAATGGAAATATAGCCGAATATTTGCATAAATCCGCATGAACAATATCGCATAGCTTCGTAAATCCTCGCTCAATAAAAGACCTCAGTGTATACTTTATTAATTATCTCATCAAATAGAACGAATATTGGCAGTACTTTAATGGGTGACATTCATAACATTGCTTAAATATTTCGGAAACAAAATCAAAATTCATTTTTACACAGGAAACAATAAGTGTTGAAAATTTAAAGTGAGACACTTCTATGTTTTGGATGAAATTTTATCTATAGATATGGAATAATGCTCCTTTTTAAGATAAGAGGAAGGAAAGACATAAGAAAATTATTCCAACAGAAACTGTTTCTTGTCATTACTGATTTTTTGAGAAGGCTTATCAAAATCTCAAATTACGAAAAAAGGTTTTTGTTTTTCAACAGTGGTTTTTCGACCCAAAATCTGGAAATACTTCAGAAATGCGTGAAATATTTCGCAGACTGATGAACGCATGCCGGTTCATTGTGTAAAATCAATTTCTGGTGATATTAAAAGCTTTTTAAATCAAAGATGGCGTCGAAAGAAAAGCAAGTGCGAAAAGCAATTGTGTGTTTCCTGCCAGCATCCATCCAGAACGTTGTTAAATCTTTCGATGTATGTTCGACTACACCAGGAAGGCTGGAAGCGGGACAAAAACGAATCTCAGGAACCAACAGAAGGATGAAAAGGTGCAGAAGAACCAGATCTTTCAGTTCGTAGGGTAAAGTGTTGTAATATGCCCCCCTTAAGAAAGCATTGAGATATTTCCAAGTGTATTGATATATTTTCCTCGAGAATATAAGTATTTCATTGCAATACGGATGAGGAACATAATTTTCAATGACTTCAGTAGAAAAGATGAGAATTGATTGATATAAACACATTTTCCAAAACGGTCACATTCTTAGTTTTTTCGCTCGCCTCAGACATAATGCCCCAGCAGCCGTAAAATATGTCTCACAACAGTGTCAGTGGCATGACACACAACAAAAGACATTTTATCCCACAACAATGATGCATTATGCTTCTTGAAATGTTCATAAAGTTACTGTTTTGAGATAATCAGTATGTCATAGAAATGGCGGATAAAACACCTATTTAGTCGAAGCAAAACTTTACATCGAAAAGCTGCCAAATGAAATTTTTAGTTTTTTCATACTTTCCTGTAAACGACAACCACCAAACTTGCATAGCAGAAAGATCCTACGAAAAGATAGTGTTAGTGATAAAACTTTGGTTCAGAAAAGTCTTCAATGCTTAAGAAAGGAAAGGGGGCATTTTGGCTAGCAGGGGCGCTTTAAAATACTTTCTCCTATTGTGTAGTCGTTGAAGGTGAAAGCTGTACCGCACCGTAATAATAAACAGAATGTGATGGCAAAAACCTAGGCTCGCAAGTTGTGTTGCGAGTATTTGACGAAGATTTTCTGCGTTATAATGGAGGATGGAACTTACGTGCTGGAAGACTTTGAGCAGCTTCCCGGAATGTTTCAGCGGAACTGCGTAGATGAGCATATCAGGACGAGAAAAAAGAACAAGTTTCTCAAAAAATATTTGGTTTGGTAGACAACATGCAGCTGTGGACGAGCAAGCCAAAGCTCCATCACAATCGGCACGGTGAACAAAGAAATCTACCGTGGAGAAGGTCTCCAGAAACAATTGTTACAATTCTCACGCAGCCATGACGCTCCCTCGCTATTATGACGTGATTTGGCATCTTGCCTCTACGCCAAAGATGATTTGGAAGGTGAATCCACCTAATTGCGACCTATCTACCTATCGGCTCTCGTTTAGTTGGTCCAAGTTTTGTTACGAACAAGCCTTATGAAACAAACATGGTAGACGGCCATTCCACCGAAAACTGTTTCACTAAAAGCAATTTAGCCTCAAAATCTGTTTTACCGGAAGAGTCATTCCGCCGCCTAAAGAGTTATTTTATCCAAAGAAATATTTAGTTCAAACGGTTTGTGAAATCAAAAAAAATCGCACTGAGGTTAAAAGCCGCTTAAGTTTTATGTACGATATAGCGAATAGCTAAGAAAACAATTCTTGGTCGCAATTACGGAAATATTGTTACAACACAACTAGGTATTCTAGTTAAGATAATAAATCAAAAATATTTACTTTTCATATGGATCCGAATACAGGGCAACGTCTGTTAAAAGATTTTAATCCTTCATTTAGAGTTATGTTTCAAAAAACACGGAGAAATCCTCCTTAATTTGGTTCAAACTGTTTATGAAACTGAAAAGGTAATGCTAGCTTACGCCCAAATAAACTTTCTTGTTTTTGTACTAGATTTATCTAAATTTTTTTTCGATGAGTCCCTCTGTAATATATATGAAAATGAGAGTAAAATGAAATAGGCATCATGACAGCACTAGAAGGTCACCTTTTCTGTTGCCAATTTTCTCTAATTCTGATTTTCGCTTGCATAACTCCTCAACACTTAAAAATGAATTCCTATTCCGGCCATCATTTTTATCTAAATAAAACTGATAAACGTCATTTCAAACAAGAAATCTAATCGAAGATTGTTCTAAATTTCTCAACTAATTCCATCCGCAAATTATAATCCACCTCAATTTTTTTTCGTAAGGAAACTGTTCTAATCTACTGAATGACGCAAGAAGCAAGAAAAGCAGGCTGAATACAGGATGTTGTAGCGAAAAACTGAAACAATTCAACCATTTCCAACGAGTTTAAAGCGTTCTTCTTTAAAATGAAATTCAAGGCGTGATTCCTCCGTAAAATCCCAAAGGGTATTTATTCCCCGCACTGAGTTGGCCGGTGGCCGTGACTAGCATTTTGGCAGTCCAGCTTCCGTTGCTAGCTTTCTGCTTTTGACACAAATGAGAAATCACGGAAATTGATTGAGAGCCCGCTGACGCAAATAGGCTTCTCGAAATGTCTCTTGACGACGTGGACAGCTGAGGAGAAGAAAAAAATAGGTCATTTTTTCACTGTCTCCCTTGAATACCATTCAACATCGATACGTTTTTTTTGCTTTCATTTTATTAATTGGTACTGAGTACACGAACGACAACGGACTGCCTTCGGGGTATGATTTTGCATTTGGCATTTTCATTCAATAAATAGACTTCTTTTTCTGGAGCTCCCAATGTTAGGCATCTAAATAAGTTGAATTAATAAGTGAAGTGAATTGAATAAAACCGTCATCAAGCAGTAGTCATTTTCAATATTCTTAATGTTTTCTTTCCCTACTGAGCAAGTCAAGCTGATTATATGCCATTAAATGACATAAACATATATTATATTATGCATGTAACTTCACACGCAAACGTTACGCTATTCAAGTTGTAATCACGTCACTCCAGGCAACAATACAACACGAAAACTTTCCTCGGCGATGCAGACAGTTAGCTGAAATATGCTTTCCGATTTATTTATTCTGTCTTTTCATACTCAGATGGGATAGAACTTTTTGTTCGCTCGAAGCAAAAAAAACACAAATCAAAATCTGCAAAGTTCTTCTTATTCACATTGTTTGTTATTCTTTACGATGTGGGCTGTGGCACTAAAATGGAAAGAAATTTTTTTTAGCATATCCCTGGAATTCTAAACGAAATAATTTCATCTCTGTAAACGTTCACAGCCATTACGAGTTTGGCTTGTCGTCTGTCATCTAACGCGAGCAACATTTTTCAATCGGCCTTCGCCAGCCCATAATAACCTATTGTCGCATACCTGCCCAGGACTTCGACCCCGCGTTGGTCCGGGGACATCCGCGTGACATGGATCCTCACCCATTCTGTCGTGGCGCCTGGGGTCAACATTCGTCGGTACATTATTCTTCAATTTTTATTCAAATGTGTCAGCTTGTACTGTCATTGATAAGAGATTAGCCTGCCAGCATATGTAGCATTTCGTACGAGCAGCCGAAACGTGACGTGACATCCCTACTGCAGTAATGGAACGAAATTATCAGCCGTGATTTGATGGTCATAGAACGCAATATAAGTGCGAAATTGGCATTAATAAAACGCACAATAAATCAGAATTCCAAAATTAGCATTAGCATTAGAGACCGCCCGTGTAGATTTACACGGGCAAAATTCCGATTCAAGAAATGAGCAAAACGAGTCATGATTTGGGAAAAATAGTATATTTTCATGTTATGATAATACACCATGATTAAAAGTTCTCGGATCATGATCCATTTGGACTGATTTCGTTGAAATTTAGCGTAACGCATTTGACGTTGTTGGGTATAACTTTAGGCGTTTTTCTGCTACGATGGTAATCTTTACAACATAAATTCAGGCGTTATTTTTTAAAAATATGAAGATTTTAAATATAAATTAAATGGCATGGTGTAAAAGTGTGTGGCGTATTGTTTATACGATTTCAACTAATGTCTCAAATAATGTACATTTGAATAGCAAAACAGTGAAAAGCACAACGAATTTCTTTTAATCTGAAGCATCAACAATTTAAATATGTTTTTGAACAACCACGATACCTAAAATAAAGTGTTTACTTTCGTTCATTGCTCCAGATTTGATTTTTTGTTTCAGAATTTGGAAAACATAAACGAACTGCATGAAAATACACGTGTGAATCAAATCTCTTAAAAAGATACTCTATGTTGAATTCATGCAAATACCGCGGATCGATTTTCCCTTTTTTGTTTTAAAAAAATCGTTTTGTTCGAAATATTTAGATGAGTGTTCTTATATCTATGAAACAAATTAATCAAACTGGTTGAACAAAAAAAAATCTAATTTTCGTTAGATGGTGCTCCTAATTTACAGTCGAAATTATTTTTCGGTTTAAGTTATCTCTCGGAATAATATTTTAACAACAACAGTCACATCGAATATGTAAGAATACATTCGGATATATTCATACAAAATGAAAAACTTTTAATGTCAATTTTCGGTTCATTATCTTTATGTTGTCAATTCTCTGTCAGCCGGTGGGTAAACCAACATAATTATGAAATGAATATACCTCAGGATCAAGTAAAAATTTTCAGTAGTTCATGATTTTCAATGTCTGCTTTTTGTCTTACCATTAATCTGTTACAATCCATCACGTCACTTGAGGCAGAGGGTTCAAAGTGATATACGGATA
Organism: Malaya genurostris; assembly: GCF_030247185.1. Taxonomy (NCBI): domain Eukaryota; kingdom Metazoa; phylum Arthropoda; class Insecta; order Diptera; family Culicidae; genus Malaya; species Malaya genurostris. The sequence goes on from NC_080571.1 coordinate 260,807,714, forward strand.
GAAAATTGGAGTTACGAGCTTTAAAAGAAATACATTCCTCAAGTAACGCATTTTCGGACCATGATTAATTTTCATGGGAGAAGATTTTTGCTCACGGTTTCATGAGAAGTTAAAATGATTAGTCATGATTAGAAAATCATGAAGATTTTCTAATCATGACCACAGTAACGGATTTCTTTCCGTGTACCTTATTATGGATTAAAACTAATTTTATTTTCAAACAATCTTTGAAGGAAATTTTGTTGTCACAAGAAAACTAGGAATACTTTTACCAAGGCTTTCCAATAGTCTGAAAAACTTATAAGTCTAGAAAAGGATTACCTCGATTATTTACGTTTCGTTTACTTCATCAAAAACACGATTACTGTTGTATTACTCGATAACTGGAAAAATCATCTCATTATACTAGATTACTTGTGATTAGTTCGTATTTATTGAAATACTAGTTGAATTAACCGGCGTTGCTCGGAAATGTTTCGTAAAATCAAGGCCGTAAAAGAAAAATCTAGAAATTGTTCTGACCATTGAAATACTCTAAGTGTAGAGAAATTTAGACGACATTCAGATTGAACAATACTCCGTACATGTCCAGATTGCTCACGGCTAATGTCCGATCTAAGATCTCAAAATAATCATAATTCTCACGGCAATCTCGTCAAATCGGGTTTTTATGTTTTTTAATGAGTTCACTTTAGCTCTCCTCCATAACTACCTTTATGACCGCCTCTGAGTAGTGTAGACAGTATCTGTGCTCATCAAAAAGTATTGATTCCCATCTTTGGTACATGTGCCAAATTTAGTGGCGATTCGTTTAGTTGTTTCGTAGTTATGCAGAAACCTGCAGACACTCGCTTCCATAGGCAGATAAAGATTATTTTCCCTTAGTTTTATGAATTCCCCTGCCAAATGGAACCTGATATTTTGAAATAATTAAAAAAAATTGCTTCAAACTCCACCCTTTCGATAACCTATGCAAGGAATATCTAAGCTCGTCGGAAAGTTAAATAATACTCTTATAACAATCTCTGAATTGTAAAAAAGTTCTTGTACCAAGATTGGTGATGATTTACTAAGTTGTTAGGAACTTTGCCGAGATACAAACAATTTGACTACCAAAATCTTTATTAGTGACACTTGTTATCCTTTCACGGGTATGAATAACCTTACGACCATATCTAAACTGTTTTAAATATCTGTGCCTGCGAAAAATGCGATTTTCACAAAATTCGAAATATTTTGAAACAAATTCCCCCTGCTCGCAAACCCTTATCATACCGCCCGCTTGTTCTTAGGATAATCTCAAGTGCGAATGATATCTGTACTTGGCGTAAAAGTATCGTTTATCGGAAAATTTTTTAAAAGACACTCATTATATTCACCCCACAAAAATACCCTTAAGAGCACAATTGAGTTTTTCAAAATTTATGCATGATCTTCAGAAAGTATCGACTCGTTTCAAATTAGATAAATACCCCCCCCCCTTCCCCCCCATGTTTAGCGCACCTGGTGCACACTCTTTCCCCTGAAAAATCAGAGGAACTTACTACACCAACACCCTTTTTAATCATAAAAAGTATCTTCAAAAATATCGATTCTCCTGAAATTAGATAAATTTGTCATTGCAAGGCCAACCGAAGCAGCCATTTCAATGAAATTATATTCCACAATGAACCGGAAGGTATATATATATATATATATATATATATATATATATATATATATATATATATATATATATATATATATATATATATATATATATATATATATATATATATATATATATATATATATATATATGTGTGTGTGTGTGTATGTGTGTGTGTGTGTGTGTGTGTTGCTAATGTTCTCTGGTATGCGTGGGCCGATCTTTAAAAAGATTTTTTTTTTGTTCGAAAATTAGACTATAGTACATAACGAAAATCCTTCGGGAAAGTAGAGAAAACCTAGAAAATTGGTTCGTTTAGAATTGGAAATTTTCCACTCAATGCATGCTAGATCTCCGATGATTGTTTGGCGCGCATCGAGATATGCAATGCTGCTGCCCGCTGGAGAGCAAAATATAAATACTAGATTATTAATAAAACCGTTTGGCGCCAAACGAGCTGATTTGTGCAAAACTTTCACTGAGCCTACTTGATTCACGTGTTTCTTTATTTCGAATCATATGTTCAATTAGGTAAGGATGCCAAATGAACAGCATACAGGTTTCCATTTTCCGATATATAAATTTGGGTTCAATACCGTGGAGTCAAATTATAAAACGACTATAAGAAAAGAAAGTGATTAACGTTTTTTTTATGATTCGTTGTTTTTCTAAAATTCCAGAAATGTGAATTGTATCTTCTTGATAGATATAATTATTGCTTTCACAATGCACTGAGACAACAGGATCAGCACACCTCAGCTGCCACTTCAAATTAAGACCGTTAACTCAAACACCAAAACTGTTCGGCTTTCTACTTTTTGGAACGATTCCATTCGATGTTTTTTTCGGCTTAAATTTTTCATAAGCAATTCCCGTGCTATACCTTTGAAGGATTTTTTGGACGGGATTTTGTGTAAATTTTTCTCTCAACGACCACCAAATTTCGTCAATTGTTTCAAATTTCAAGTTCGGTTATTTATTTGAGTCCAAACGTCTTCAATTGGCCCAAACGCCAATCTGAATTATATCAAACCAGAGTATTCAGAAATATCAAATTATTTGCATTTGAGTAATTATGAACAGTTTCGTCCAATATACTCGAACCATCCCGCTTGCTCTCTGTTTTTAACTTACATCGATTGAACCGAAATTTGGGAACTCATCGACATGTTTTACCTATTCGAATGATTCACTCTCTTGCTCATAAACCGTCAAACTGATTTTGATTGTATTTTGCTTGAATCATTTGGGACTTTTAAGGGCAGGAAAAAACTGCTTTAAAGTGGGAAGTGTACGTGGGTACCTGAATTGGGAAAAAATGTTGAGATGGAAACAAAAACAATTGTTAGATGATTTATTTTTACGGAACACTCTACCATTCTACTTCACTAATCTCGAGCAATCATGAGGGTCGTTCGATAATTCAAATTTAAGAGTATTCGAAATAATTTCCATCCAAAGATAATTTTTAAGCTGTGAGATAATCACAGGTGCAGCTACAGGCATAGAAATAAAAGGAACAAATACAGAAGCTAAGTTCAGGAAAAAATAAAGAAGGTACAGGAACAAGTGCAGAAAGTACAAAACCAAGTACAGAAATGAGGGAAACAAGTATAGGAAGTACTGGCACAATTGAGTGCAGAAAAAGGTACAGAATGTGCAGATGGTACAGATATAAGTACAGAAGTTACAGGATCAATACAGAAAATACTGAAACAAACACACAAATTACAGAAACAAGCACACAAAGTACAAAATAAAGTGCAGACAATAGAGGAACAAGTATAGAAAAAAGTTGAAAGTTCAAAAGTTAATCGCAAATGCTGTCGAGACAACAATTTTGAATGGCAAATTATAAAAAGAAAAAGTTTTCATTTCACGCATTCCAATGATGCCCACTGCTATGCCATTTCAATTTGAACGTCATTTTCTCATCCGTTTAACTTTTCTATTACCGTCAATAATCGTTATGAGTCTGTAGCGTGAATTTAGAGTTTTTTTTCGGATGGTAAATTGTACGCTGCCTGTTTGCGTTTCGCAAACCATCGGTTTTATATATTTTGTCCTGTTATCCGCGATTTAAAAAGGTTGGGGCCACTATCATATAGCATTATAATGATATTTTTCTTCAATAATTATTAAAATTGATAAGTAGTTTTGATTTTTTACATCTAATCTAATATTATTGCGCTACGAAGAGTGCAGGGGTCCGCTAGTATATATATAGTTATTTCAAATGGCTGTTGTCCTACAAAAAGTGTAGTATGAATGATTTTCGCAAAAATAAGTCATTGATTTTAAAAAATTTAAGTCGATTTGATATTTTTTTCATTTTCAATTTGAATGAAATTATGTCACAAGATAGGTGATTATGTTCTCAACCTGCAGTCAAAATTCAAGTTGTGCACTTTAAAAAAAAAGTAAAAAACTTTTCCGTGTCCATACTGATTTTTTTCAAGTATAATTTTATCGAAAACTAAACCAATGAGTCATAATTATCTTAGAATTCCATGAAACTCAGTTCGTAGTGCAATTGATATTGACCTGAAAATATATTGTTTACAGTAGTATTCAATAGCGCAGGAAATTATCGAATTAATTAGATTCAATTGGAATAGTAATCCAAATAAGAAACCAATTTGATATCACAAAAACATTCAGGTTTCTAAAACTTCCCAACCTAAAAGCATCCTAACCTAATGAAGGCGTAGTCCGATTTCCCGACTAATGCCTTTGCAGGTGGTAGAATGAATTCCGTTTATTTGCCATTATCAACACACACACACCAAAGCAGTGCGCCATTCTAAACAACACCGGTTATACTAAATACCACTCCAAAGCATAATAACGTTTAATTTTTGTGCGCTCCGGTTTCGGTTCGTTTGGTAAGTTGGGTATTGTTCACAAACTCGACATTCATTTCTTGGTAGGGAACTTGTGTCTAAGACAGACTTCGACAACAGCATCGTTATTGGAAAAATAGTATCAATATATCAAAAATGCTAAACAAAGCAAGAATTAATCATCTCAATTGCGTATATAAATATTCCTGTCATAAAAACCCCGAGAGGATTTTTATGATGACAGAAACATTCTTGGTCTCACCTCATTGTTTAGAATACTTACCAAAGCCAGCGTATCTTACAACATCCGGGAACATACACTAAGACTCCAGAGGTTCATCTTACCCGCCGTTCCCCCACACCAGCCTGTAAACCAAGCAAGGAGAAGCAACCATCCAATTAAATGATATTTCCAAGCCACAATGGGGCGGCTTATGTTTGTGAAACTTTTCAACAAATATTCACTGGAGGCGTAGTACTGATCGTAATTCGTACTTTTTTGTAAGTCGGTCGGAGAGAATTAATTCAAAGTACATCCCCTAACATGGGTACACCGGTTTTAACATGGAATCACCTTATTTCACCATTTATTTTTTGGTAGAGTCTTAAGATCCAGATAAATTTCAGTAATTTCACAGCAATGCACTTTTCATCGTGCAATAATTTGAAATGGATAGTTTTCTCCCGGTTTTCATCATTGAATTATCACAGTAACACTACTCCTCATCGTCTATTGAAGCATTTTGTATCCACTTAATTCTTTATTCTCATTACCATTCTACTCAAGCGTAATAGTCCTGTCACAGACCTTAATGGAAAGACATTGTTCGTCAAAAATTTTTCCTCGTTTTGAGAGATGCTACCAACAGGGCACTCAAATAATACAATTAACAGAATTATATCAAATTTGAGATACACTTTCTTAAGTTTATGCGCAATTATTCAGCACCTTTGAGATAATTTGCCCAGTAACAATTTATATTATCGTTTGAAATTGGCCTGCTTCCTCGAACAAAGAAGTTGAGTAATTTGATTTCGCTTGCAAAATGATGATTACCAAACAAAACACAATAAAATTCCTATTGGTTTAATATCCTAGAAAAGATTAATTGTTCGCCTCGAAAAACATCGAAATAATTCATAAGCATTCATTCCCACACAAATCCCATTCATCTCGAAGTCACCCCTTTCTCAGAACGTTCATCAGTGCTATTAAAATTTAGCTTCATGCTAATCAACTACACCCGTTTCGGGAAAATTGCACTACAGTAGGAAGAAAAAACGAGCCTGCCACCGCAAAACCGGGTCGAAAATAAACAGCAAATTGATCAAATGCGGCGCTTAATGTAAGCAAACCCCTTTTTCACGGCTCCTTCGTGGCAAAGTGATTAATAGGATGGATTCGAATTTATTTCATTGCCCCCAATAAAAATGATTTCTGCTCTTGGAGCGCGTCGGCAAAAAACGGTTCGGCAGTTTGCCACCACGTCAACGGAAAGCGTCATCAGTCAGTCGCCTACTCAAGTAGCGATTGCCCCCGTCGGGGGAATTTCGGCTGGAGAACATTCATCTTGTGTCGTTCGATCCATGGGCCCGTGAATGCCGTGGTACGACGAGGGTGATGCATACCGAGCATTTTTCACCTCCCGCCAGCTCACCAGAAGCCACCGGTATTTGCAACCCGTAAACGGTGGGATATTGTGTGGAAATCAGAATAAATATCATTACGGCCTATGATGACGACTGAAAATTTGTCGAGTAGAGCAAAATCTTCCAGTCGTTCTTGAAATCACTCAAGTTGGGAAATTTTCGTTTGGGTGAAAAACCGTTGGCGCGAAAATTGAGTTGTCCAACTCAAATATTTGAAGGTTTATTCGATGAACTGCAGAAGTTTTTTTTTCTATTGGTTATCAATTTTGGAACGTAATTGAATTCCAATTTCACAAGTGCACCCACGTCAAGGTTTGACTTGAAGACCCTTGACCTTTCGATAATTATGGGACTGGGTTGATTATTACTTTTGGACGAGGACTTTTAATGACTAATGTAGTGATCAGTTTTTATGCTGATCTATACTGGCTCACTCTCACTAATAAACATATTCGCGATGTTTCAATAAACTGTGCTGTAGACGTACCTTGGCGTCATCAGTACTTATTGGTTTTCAGACGACTAACAATCAAATTAGTCATAGCATTGACGACAATCGCGAAGGCTGGAAACGATTTTCACCGAACATAGATTTTCTTTGGCATTTACATACGACGCATATTCGAAATGTAATGCCCGCTTCGCAAAAAAAAAAACAAACAGTTAAATCATATGGAAAAGGTTTGATAAGCACATTTAGTTACCTGCAAATCTGCTTCAATTTTCACTTCCAAGTATTTTTCGTACCGCTACACTAGCATTTTTGACGTGAATCGTCTTACTTTCCTATGGGGCGCCATTTCAAATCAGTTCAGACCAAAATCCAGGAACGTAATAAAATTCTAGAGTTCCAATTCTGGAATTCGATTTCAAAATCCAGATTCTTTTTTTCATTTCCAGAATCCAGATCTAAAGTTCAGTTCCTCATCCAAAATCGAGGGCCACAAACGAGTTCCAGATTTATGGATTTTGGAACCGAAATCTGAAATTGAATCTTGATTCTAGACTTGAACTGTGTAACTTAATCTCGGATATAAGTTCTGGACTTGGATCTGGAATTTGGAACAGTATTCTGGAACTGAAATTTAGGTTCAGACCAGAAGTCCTGTCCATATTTCAGAATAAGAATTCATGTTCATAATTAGGAACCTGAAGTACTGGAACTGCAGATCGAAATCCAGAACTAGAATTCAGATATAAATCATTTATATTTCCGAGATTCTGTTCTAAACTGCATTCCCGAAATCAGGTTCAGAGTTGAGCTCCACGATACCGGTCGAGAATTGGGATTTAAAAGGATGTAACCGTGTTTGCATATAAAAACTGCCCCCCAACAGAAAAAATTGATAAACGCGGGTTCATATTGGAGCTGATTTTACCAAAATTTTAACTTTTTAACTGCCTGTTGGTGGAGTTAGGGTGGTTCTTCTGATTTTCATATTATTTAAATTTTTCAAAAAAATCTTTAGCAAAAAAGTCTGGAATATTTTAAGAATTATGGGAAACCTTTCTGATTTTTATTAGAATTACCCAAAACGTATTTAATGTGAAAAAATATGTTCAAATATTTTTTTCTGATTTATTTTAATCGCACTTTTTGTACCACTCTAGATTTTACATCAAAAATAAATTATTTGTGAAATGAGGACGGGTAAAGTATTAGATTTTTAAAAAATAAATCATTCCAAAACCATGCGTTCAAATTGTCCAAATCATCCGATGGAGACGCTTGGTATTTAGTTCTAAAATCATATATCACATGGCCTTAGAACTAAATACCATGCGTTTCCATCTACAACTTGAGTTCAGGGCTTAAGAAAGAATTTTCATAAGGAAGTACCAGTGAGAGAAACACGAATCAGAACTAATGAGTTTACAAATATTTAGGTTTAAATATACGGATCCACCTATCATATGTACAGCTGAAATTGGACAGCTACGATCGGCAGGGCATGTCATCAGGATAACGAACGGCAGCCATTTAAAAATGGTTCTTGAATATGATTCGATAGGCTTAAGAAAAAGAGAAGCATATCGAGCAAGATGGATCGATCAAATGGAGGCAAAGAGTGGTCATAGTCTGTGCTGTATGGAGACGACTTCTACATGCATAATAAACGGGTTTGAGCTGATACGTGATACGTGTACTCCACAAAACACCAGAAAAAGATCACTAAATGCAAGTAAATTCGATGAACTATATTTGCGAAAGCATCTGAAATTTAATTTTTATACATAGCTCATGTTCTCAGTCATTATTAGTTAATACATATTTCGATCAAAGCAAAAAAACAATCCGATTTTCCGAAACTGTTTATTAAAGGGGTCCTCTTCAGGAAATAGCAAAAAAAAACTGAAAATATTAAGTTTAAAAGAACATGTTGTTTGTATAGAAAATCGACGATTCGAATTAATACGTTTTTTTTGGGTAGCTAACCTCGAAACCTCCAGACTATTTCGCAAGATGTTGAAGTTAGAAACGAATTACAACCGTTCGTTGGCACACATGTTCACTAATGCATTCCCTACATCATTGCTTAGTAAATCGACCCAGGCGTGCGGGCGTGTGTAAATAACGTAAGGAATAAAATTCTTCTATCATTATTAATTACGTCAATACTCAAGCCCTGAACTCAAGTTGTAGATGGAAACGCATGGTAATTAGTTCTAAGGGCATGTGATATATGATTTTAGAACTAAATACCATGCGTCTTTGATGATAGTTTGATTTTGACCCTTAATCTGTTTCTTTTTCTTTACGTTTCGTAAGTGCATAACACTTATACTTAACCCCTCAATGATCAATTTCATATGTTTTTATACTGGGTCTACCATTCCGAACTTCGCTGTGAACATTGGTTTATCCGTTTACTTGAAGATTCTTTTGCATACGAGACATTCCAACGTCGAACCACTGGTGGTGGGAGCAATGATTTTCGCGGATATAGTGCGTGCAAATAGGCAAATGACTACTGAATCAATACAACACCTCAAATAGCTATTTCACATATAGAAAAGCACAAGGATTACAACTTATTAGTTATGAAATATAAGCGTACGGCTCTCACTTTTGGAACATATTTTTCAAACTTTGTTGTAAATATCGGTAAAAGTTTAGATACGAGAAAACTTCTGCTTATTTAAATGACCCTTGTCACGTCTCACTTCTCCGTACTTTATCTTCACACCCTTGCTTTTCCTTGAGTACAATGGCTCTATTATTTCATATCCTTTCTCCTCTCACAATCTCTAGTTAGTTTGATATTGTTAAAAAATTCAAAAAGTAGAAATTACTGACGGATCAGAAGTCATAAATAAAAATAAATAAAAAAGGAATTATAACAACCTCGAAGTGATTCTCAATCGATGTGAAAAAATTTAGACGTACTGAACAACAACTGCAATAATTTTCTGTTTTCGAGAAATATTACAGATAAATCACACGTTATTACATCGAAACAACGTATTAAGTACATTACATCACCTCAACTGAATTTTGATGTAATTTTACAAAGGTGTCGGTGTCGTTCTAAAGGTTGTAATATTACACGATAAGATGAATAATTTCCTATCGGAGTCGTTTTGCTGTATTCAGTCAAGCTGATGTAATCTATTCAATACTTTGTTTCGATGTAATGACGTATGATTTATTTGCAATATTCTTGAGAACAGAAAACTATTGCATTTGATTTTCAGTACGTCTAAATTTTTCTCACATCGCTCAATGGGAAAAAACAGGAAACCCGCAAAGAAATCGGGAACCATGGAAAAAGGCAACAAACAAGAGTGTTTCTTATGTAAAAAAATCCAAGAAATTCAATGGAATGGTTTTAATGGCCGCAAGAATTGCCATCCTGCTCATTTTACCCCAAATTCCCAGCAGTTTTTTGGTTTTCTGTAGTATTTGTTCTATAACTTGAAAAGAAATCGAGTTCGGTCTACTGAAATAGCTTGATTTTATGTAAAAATGTCTTGAGAATCGAATGGAAGAGTGTACACTGGCCGTACAAAACGTTTTGGTGGCTATTTTATCCCATTTCCTCCATTTCATGATATCTTATTGTAAATCGTAATTAAATCTCGGTAAAACTTATTGGAAGTTTACTAAATCTAGCTTATCTTAAAAAAAAGTCTGTAGAATCGAATGCCAGAACTTATACTGGCCGCACGAAACGTTTTGGTGCCTGTTTTACCCCAATTCCTCCAATATGTGAAATTTTCATCTAAATCACCCTTAAGTCTTAAGCGAACCACGTTGAAGCATACGAAAACTATCTTATATTATGTAAAAAAGTCTGAAGAATCGAATGAAAAAACCTAACGTTTTGATGACTATTTTACCCCATTTCCTCCATTTTTGTGGTATTTTATTGTAAATCGGTCTTAAATCATGGTAAAACTTTTTGGAAGTTTACTAAATCTGGCTTATCTTATAGAAAAAAAGTTTGTAGTACCGGATGGAAGAACCTACACTGGCCGCACGAAACGTTCTGGTGACTATTTTTCCCCATTTCTCCATTTCATGATATCTTACTGTAAATCGTCCTTAAATCTCGGTAAAATAGTCATCAAAACATTTCGTGCGGCCAGTGTAGGTTCTTCCATTCGATTCTGCAGACATTTTTACATAAAAGTAGGCTATTCCAGAATACCGCACTAGATTTCTTTTCAAAATACAGAGCGAATGTTATAGGAAACCCCAAAACTGCTGTACATTTGGGATAAAACGAGCAGGATTACAGAATTCTTTGTGTGTTTTCATAGATTTTTTTCCCACTGTGCGTCGATTGATAATCACATCGAGGTTGTCAAAATTCTTTTTTTGCTGTGTACCCGAGTCCTGCACTCCCCATATATAGAACTCAGGCGTCTGGTTTCCGTTTACCCGAGTAGAGTGTGAGATTAAAAAGAAAACTCAATTTGATGTTGTGCTGTTCGTATATATCGATTACTTAATTTGCTATCGTTTTGGTCGTTTTAACGGTTAAAAGATCAAAATTTAAAGCAAAAAAAATGCTGTGTGACATCAAACTGGAAACTTGTTTTGCTCTCAGTGAAAGCACATTAAAAACATAATATGATATAGATTTTCTCGAAATGACACGTCACGAGCATAATCTAAAAATAGAACAGCCAAAAAAGGTCCTGGATAGTATACATTTAGGCGATATTACTCGCAAGCAAGAAAAAAGATTTTATGCAATCTCCATATTAGTCGCAAGCAAGGAAAAAGATTTCCCATGCAATCTCCACACTACCGCGGAGAGAATCCGGTTTCGAACTTAGGTGTTTTGGAATGCGAACTTTTTACGATTGCTATGGACTGTAAGTGCTAGCTATCTGGAGATGGAAAATGTTCGGTTATATGGCAAGCAGTGTTGTTTCACAAAGTTGTATACAGGTAGTTTCTGTCAATGCACACTCGTTGCGTCGCTTCCATCCCGCGTCCACCGTGAATAGCAGTGTGGCTATTTGAGTACAGTATAAAAATGTTTTCTTTGTCCTGCTAATATCCAAAGCTGTGGCATTCAAACATATCATCAAATTGAGTTATCTACTTGATCGCACATAACTCGCACATGTAATCACTTTGAAATACGAATTTAGAGCCTCTGAAGACCGAACGTTTTACAGTGAAGTCTTTTACAACACAGGGAACGTGAATTAGGAATCCGGCATTAAGGTATCCCAGATCATATGTTTTTTCGACTAATTTGGACAATGAACGATTATCTCGCTTCTGACCACAGATAGAACCAGAATCTCTTCAGTTCTTGTATAGACTTATAATTTACGATCATTTGATGCAGAATTAGTCCTGTGACTCAAAATTATGAAGATTTAGTTATACGGTTTCTTTAGAAAAGTGTATTAAAGTTCCAAGATCTATTAGATGATTGACAAAATACTTCTCATAGTATCTAGCGTTAGTGAGAATATGAAGTTCTAAGCATTTATAACTAGGAATAAGAATTGTTTTGAAGAGGTTCTTCGACACAGTTTATGGACTACTTAAGAATATACAAATTAAACATATATTTTCTTGGTGGCTCCTCTAAGCCACTAAAGTATTATTAAGAATTAGCTCTAGGTTCTGAAATCTGAGACATTCAATGTTCGATGTTCGAACTTCGTAAACAATGAATTTTTCCATACTGTTGGATATAAAATTATGGATGTTTTCAGAACGGGTTTGGCGAGTAGATTATTTTCGCCATCCTGGTCCCCGATTTCTGGATGCACTGAAAATAATGGTCTAAGAACTTTGGAATGAACTTCGCAAATATCGAAACATTTTTTTTAAACTGAACGCAAAAATTGTTACAGGATCGGATACTTAACGTATCTATAAGGAAATAGATGACGTCAAATATATTTCTCATATCAAATTCAGAAATAAGCTCCTTCTACGGCAGACGATCAGCGAGATGGGCATGCCAAAGCCACTATTCAGATTGACCTGCTTCCAGACAAACGTGGTACAGATGATCGCCAATTTATCTAATGCCTCCAGAGATGGCATTTCACCAGAGTTATACACGCTAGAGTCAGATTTTTGCCACACCGAGGATGAAAAAAACGAAGCACCGCACAAAGAGGAAAGCGCACTTCTTCTCAGTGTCGAATAGACAGCATTTGAGTGTGTGCTTGTGGTTAAAGCAGCTGGCGCGAGGGAAACACATTCTCTTCGCATGAATCGCTCACACGCGCTCTCGTCTAAATACACCCAAGTGACCACTGGCGCGTGATTGTGAGCGAACACTTCTGTGAACTTCAATTAATAGAGAGTAGATCTGGCCTTGCTATGAAAAATTTGCAAGGAAAACCGAAAATTTTACGATAAATTGTTTTATTTTGCTGATTTTGCGTGTCCACGCTTCATCTACGAAAACCATACAGCAGAGTGCTCACCGGCGTGTACACCTCTGTGAAAGTATCTGCATCCTCCTCAGAGAATTCATTAGCTAATGCTCTAGCACTTTGGTGCGATTCAGTGGAAGAGGTAAAAGGAAATAAACAAACGCACTCATGAGTCATGATGCGTGCACACTTACACAACAGTGGTGTATAAATGTGAAAGAGAAGAGCTCTCGTTGAAGTTGTCAGTGCGAGGGGAGAAATTTTGCTTGCTCTTCGTCACACAGAGGAGATAGACATCTCTGAATGCCTCCCAGACGTGTGGTTTGACACCAATATTCTCGTGGTCAAAAAGAAAGAGTATTATTTGCGTAAAAGTTGAAAAAATGTCGAAAAAAATCGCGGTTATGGTTGCGGTCAACTGCAGGATCTCGGCAGGATGTCGAAGCATTTTTGTAAAAGGCAACGAAGGATTAAAGGAATAATTCTTCCTTTGAAACTTAACTTTGTATTTTTGTGCTGCCATTTGAAATTTGCTCAATTTCAATGGATTCACTAAGTTGTTGATATTATTTTTTTTCATTCTTTGAGTTTCACAAAACTTTTGCCTTTAAACTGCAAAATGATAACACAATGTGATATTAATTGAAAATTTGATGAGTCGATATCATATTAGGATTTCAATCTGATGTAGATATCATAATCAAATATCAATTTGTTCTAATTTTGATGTTAGACTTTACTCGGGTAATGGCTGCACTCTATGAAAAGTAGATGTTTTAGTTCAGTCAATGTATATGTTATCTAAGAACAAAAGTTTCAAAGCCGAACTACGAATTATCCCCGAAGAGTTTTTTGAAGTGCATAAACTTTGATGCGTGTTTTCTCGGAATTGCCCATTCACACGATAAAACCAAATCTAATCAATCAACACGAATCTCTTTTCCTTTTTCAAAATATTGCACAGAGAAGTGCCTCTAAAACACATGAAATCTTTTTTCTAAAATATTCTATATATTCACATATTCGACAACATTCTCGAAACACAGTGGCGTACCTAAGATAATTTTCTCCAGGTGAAAAAAAAAGATGAACCACCAACGATTGAAAACGATCATTGATTTCTTTCTGAAAACAGTGCGACTAGAAAAAACGCATTTTTCTTCTTATACCATTATATCTCCGGAACCGACGTTGACAGTCAAATGATCCGATCTCGTCAAGCTGAGTCGATTAGTATATAACATTAGAGGGCTCCGAGGTTCCGATCGAAAGTCGGGATTTCCAGCAGTTCTATTATCTTTCTAAAAATAAAGGCAAAGCCCTGTTGTACTTTTAAGTAGGTTTGTAAGTTTATATATTGCTAAATATTTCGGACAATGTCGTGAACGGGAAGATGAGTCTCGAAAGATGCTCTATATGTCCACCATTTTTTATTTTTTGGATGTATAAAACTAATTTTTTTATCCTTATATGTACATCTACAGATACTCCAGACTTTTCCTGCCATTTTCTGTATCTGTACAGCAAAATAAAGAAAGTGTAAAATATGTAAGTGCACTTTTTGTAGAGTGTGAACAATATACGTTAAACTATGTATACCTACAATTTTATTTATTTTACACAACGGATCAACGCAATTTGAGTGTATGTGTGGATTTTAAACGATAGACCCTTTAGCGTAACACGTATTGGTAAAATATGGCTCTTTTGTTGTTTTCCCAAAACTAATGCCGTTTTTGTTTTTAGCGCTGCTCAGGTGCAGTGTAGCACCGATTATACTCACTTCAGTTTGCGTGTAATCAAAGCATCCTTTTCTACCTAACACCGGTGTAGTGACACCTTTGAAAACGAAAACGCTATAAAAGTAAAACTTATTTACCGCGGCTTAATTTATTGTTTTACTTCTTTTATCCGTCTGTTTGAATCACGAAATGGTAAAGTTTCTGTATTTGAACATTTTGTCATCATGTAAAATTGCTGGCTCTGTTGATGAAGTTTCATTCTAAAAGTTTTGTTTGTGCCAAGCCCCAATATTGTTATCAAATTAGTAATGCGCCATCGCCTCGGCGTAGTTTAGCGCGCCGCTTGCAACTTAATTTCGTAATAGAATTTGGCTGCAGCTTTGCCCGTTTTTTTAACCAACTAGCTTCCGTCAGCATCTTGAAAACAATCAAAGCAGGCGCACGATGCAAAGCATAAGTTTGTTCCGCTCATGCAACGCCCTGCACATTTTGGAAAGTGCAATGCTCAACACACCCCGAAACCATTCTCGAAAGTAAACAATTGCCAGCGTTCCACGTTCTCGCTGTCGGTTTGGAAATCGCATTGAGTGACGGCGCAGTGCATTCAGTTCCTCGTGTCCCACAGTCAGGAAACATTTCCGCCGGATGTGTAATTGTGTACGAGTGTGTGTTTGGAAATTGTGTTGCACGTTTACCAACCAAAGTTGGCTGCTTGTTGCCTGTCTACCATCTTCCGTGCAAAATAGCGAGCAGCCACCAACGCCGAAGCTATTCAAAACGTGCGCAAAGATGAAACTTTTAGTGTACCGAGGGTGCATTTCAATTTGAATTTATTGTACATTTTCGCCCCGGTAAGACTGCAAACAGCACATCCACGGATGCTACCAGGATAGCTACTGTAAGTAGCAAATGTAGACTTTGCGAAGCCAAGTCAGGAATCTTCTGAGAAACATTGATGGATATTAACTAGAGATTGCGAACTTTGGTCTAGCGGATAAAACTAATGAATCTGAGCTTTCATTATTCCATCGCGAGGTGAATTTATTATTTCTCATATATTCGTTATACTACTACATTTGTTTAGGGAACGAACATATCGCGATGGGTAGGACAATTGCCTTTCTGGTTGAGATATTCAAACTGAAACAAAAAAAATTGTTTTAATGCATCTAGTGGTGTAACGATGCTTTACTAATAGCAATTTACATAAGAACTCGAATCACCTCGATGTAAGCATCATTTGAGAATGTTCTTATTTTATTAGATTTTTTGAGTTTCAGTAGCAAATTTTGTACACCAATAGAAATAGCTGTAGCTGTTCAGTTTCAAGAAATTAACTACTTTTTACAGTGTTACGATAATAAATACGCACACTTTTCATTCAGTAATTCCCTAAGTTTGTGAATATCGCTAGAGTCATCTCCGAGAAAATCACAGCACATTTTTTCACATACACAAAAATGATAAATTATCAATTTCATGACATATTTATGTTGTGCTTAAACGCCCAAGTAGCAATTAAAAATTGTTAAAATTGGCATGTTTCACAATTGCTATAGAACGGTTATTCATGTTAAATATGTTTGACAAATGATTTTACATGTTTTTGTAACAAATGTGAAAATCATTCATATTACTGTTGTGAAACCAAATCAAAAACTTAAAAGGATTGAGTTCCACGTCGGTTTATTTAACTACTTCTTCAATAAGTTCATTTCAGCAGTTTCATTTACGGTTTCTCTTTAACAAATATTACTGATATGAAACATATCAAACAAGAAACTTGTTGCACATCATACAAAAGCAAACTGCGCTTTTTCAATCGCACAATCGTTACGAGAATACAATGCTAAAACAATGTTTGCTACTTGGGCGAATCAAGAAATCCGATTCACTTGAAATGCCTCGTGCATGCATGCTGGAAAGTGGCCCTACATGCACAACTCTTGTATGAGCTAACAAGTCTATATATTTGTGCCGTCACAGTTACACAATATGAAACGGACAGGAGGATGGGAGCGGGTCATTTCGCCGAATGTCGTTTCGCCGAAAGGGTCATTTTGCCGAAAGGGTTATTTTGAATACATCATATATATATATATATATATATATATATATATATATATATATATATATATATATATATATATATATATATATATATATATATATATATATATATATATATGTATATATATATATATATATATATATATATATATATATATATATATATATATATATATATATATATATATATATATATATATATATATATATATATATATATATATATATATATATATATATATATATATATTGTTTTTGTGTTATTATATCTTCTGGAAAATTGATGTGGCGCAGTCACATAACTGAAGCCAAGATGGTACATTTGCCTGGTAGATACACCTATGCAAAAAACGTTAATTAACAAGTTTTTTTTTTGAAAACTCCGTTCTGAGATTCATGAATCAAACATTATACAATAGTACAAGGATCAATCCTTATTCTAGAAGTACAATTGTAGGTCAACAAAACGAACATTAACGCTATCATCTTTCATTTATCTTTACTTTCAATCAATTCTAATTACGATATTAAGACAATTTTAGAATTTGGCGAAATGATCCTTTTGGCGAAATGGTATTTGGAGAAGGGGTCCATTCGGCGGAATGTCATCCGGCGAAATGACCCTTTCGGCAAAATTGCTTTCGGCGAACTGGCTTTCGTCGAAATGACCCTGACCCATATTGGCCGCATAATCAGTAACCGCCTAGTAGATAATTCAAAGGGATGTAACCATCCAAGTTTCCTGAATATTGTGGTAAGAAGCGGTATCGTTCGGAAAAGAATGAATCTGTACTATAGCCGACAAACGTAGTGGATAGTTCGACGATGTCAGAATGCGCTTGATCTCAATTTTGCAATCATCTAACCTTAAGCGTATTTTATTGATAATCTGAGTTCTTTAAATGTCATGTTTAAATATAACAAAAACTCTTATTCAAGGAGGAGGGTCACTAAGTGAAGATTTTTTGTTGTTTTTTCTGTAGAATTTATTTTTATATTTTTATGACTGTTTTTCATTGGGAACTTAAAACTGGAAAAATGTCGACAAATTATTTCTTCTTCATTTTTTAATTGACACTAATCCAGGTACCTTCAAACGTGAACTGAATATTATTAAAAAAATTGGAGATACTTTTTTTAATGATTTTTGATTAATTTTTCAACGCCTGAGAAAACATTCGACCTGTTGTCATAAATAACGTAACCGACATAACGCGTTGTTTTTCACTGCTCAATTATTTTAGAGATGGCTAAGCTGATTTTCACAGACTAGGACTCATTTTAAAGATACTTTTAGGCCATTGATCGAGTTCGAAAATCAAATGGCGGTGACTTTTGGCGCAAGTGACGTAACCGACAAAACGCACTTTATTTATTACCGCTCAATTTTCTCGAAGATGGTTAAACCAACTTCAACAAACTTAGACTCGTTTTAATGCAACTATGTGTTCATTAAACCGATGGCAGAAGTTCAAATGGCTGTCACTTACAGTTCCCGTGATAAAACGGTATAAGTGACGTAAACGTCAAAACTCATTACCGCTAAATTTTCTCGGATATGGTTCATCTGATAACAATAATTTTAGGCTCGTTCGAGACTTAAATTTGGCTCTGGGTCGATTTAAGAAATCATATGACTGTCATAACAATTTTCGGTGATATAATCGTACAAGTGATGTAATCGTCAAATAATTTTTTTCTATTCGCATAATTATTCCAAATAGTGACCACTGATACCGATCAAATGCATTATTGCTGTTACATTTGACTTTCGAAATGTTACCGAATGTATGACATAAATGCTGAAATATGTTTTTCTGAACTACTCGAATCAATCTGAATAAATTGCTGTCAAAAACGAACCCAAAATAGTGCCAGGAATTATATTTACAAAAAGGCAAATAAACATTTTAGTGGAACTGTTACGTCGAAAGAGAAAGGCATTTTTACACCACTAGGTGTAAAATTGATAAAAGGTTTTTATATTTTTTTTATTCGCATTTCATCTTCAACTCCACAATGGACAACTGTTCCAATGGAACTGCTATGCCACTCAGCAGTTCAACTTACACCGCTAAGCAGACGCAAAGTACCACTCTACTTTCAGCTTCACAATACGACTTGCGCCGAAGAGTAATGTGTATCGTGACGTTCGGTGCAATTCGTATTGTGACGCTCAAAATGTAGGGTGTTGCTATCAAACATTGGTTTCAACTTCATGCATTATTTCTTCATCGTACACTAAGAAAACCTACACTCCTATCATTCTAAAAATGTGTGTGTAGCATCATTTCTACTATTTTATTTTGTCACTTGCTTCTCAGTTACGAAACTGACACCCGTGCAAAAAAAAAAAAACAACGAGCAAAATTTAGCTCGCATATCGCTGAAAACCGAACTACTCGCACTCTAAATTGATGTGAATTATTGAATGTGATCAATCCAACTGTCCTTAACGTATTAGAAGTGCTCGAAGAACGTTTACCAACAGTCAGCAATCGAAAGCTGGAGGTCGCAAAAACGTCGAAAATTGTCAGTCAAACTGGAAATGTCATCTTCATCCGTACATCGTTCTAAATCATGAGCTGGACAGTTGACTTACAGGAACGTGGTAATTCCAAATCTTGATAGTAAGTAAATCAAGTCAGCCAGATTGCGGAAGCTGTACTCGAAGATATTGACGATGTGTGACTGCGTGCGACAGGATAATGATATATTTGATACAGATTACTGTTCAGAATATTACGCTGCAACTGAAAGAGAGATTTTTAAACACATTAAGCTTTCGATCTTCGCAAATAAATATCTCGAGTGACAAGCCATCTAATCCTGTGGCTGGAAATGAGACATTTACATTCCGGTTGGGACTTAAAAGCTGGCTATTTATTCGCCTGGAAAAATATTTTCTGCCTATCCTCAAGCCATTGCCTAATTCTTTTTTGGCTATAGATTTGGCATCTTGCCATAACGGAAATAAACACTGCGGAGTAGTATGATATCGACATATTTGTAGTCAGTAAAGTAAAGTCGGTAAGCCTCTATCTTTGGCGCTTCCAAAAGAAAAATCAGTTAAACACAATCTTCAAACACCACGTCGGGGAAAATATACTGAAAAATCGATTAACGCATAGTGCTTTGAGGTCAACCATTAACTATGCGGTGGGAGCTAAATACGGTAAAAAGTCGGTATCGTTTGTCAAAAAGTTGTTTCAACGATTCAAATAATCAAAAATCGTCAATGACCTTCAAAATCATTGTTCGGTGCAAAAAGACCAAAAAGAACGAAGATGTTTTCGCGTAATCCTGGCTTGTATTTAAAACAAGGAAATTTAAGCAAAAAAGTCTCGAGTATCTATGCACAAACAATGGTGGAGTACCATTAAAAAACCATTCTTGTCTGAACGTCACGTGGTTAAACGGCTCACCTGGGGAGACGGGAAAAAATCATTTGGACACTTGATTGCCATTTGCAGTCGCCTGATGCAAATCCTATCGAAAACTAAGTGGTTGAACTTTTAATTAAACTGAAAGCTTACCTTAGAATATATTTAATGTATATATAAGTCACAAACTGTTGTTAAATAAACTATTTCAAAATTATGCTGGATGCCCTTGTTTAACAGACTGTACAAGGAAAAATCCCTCCCTGAAAGTCTTAATATTTCAATTATGATGAAATTCCATAATTCATTCGCCTGTTCTCAGTTTCCGCATTCCACTGAAAATGCCAAAAATAAACACAAAACATAATTTGCGTTGAAATATTTCGCCCTGGCCAGCAAACTGGATGATTGTTATATTGCACGTGGATGGCCTCAAGCGATTTGTCAAACTGGCAGAGGAAATTATCAACACCAACAAAACTGCGCTCCCATGGTGGTTGGTGGTCCAAAAATGTTCAACCCGTTAGACGGGACAGTGAACTCCCGGCGCTGGTAATTCCACACAGGACAATAGGTAAACGAACCAAAGCAAAACTTTACTCCAGTCAGACAGGATCGAATAAAGTGTCCCGTTCGCAGCTGGAACCTTTGCCGAGCTGATGGAACTTTCGTCGACCTTCAGCAATGGAGAGCATCGGATCCCGGAACAATATCCTACTGTAGTGGCAAGTTTTAAAGCAACTATTTTCCAATTCAATTTATATCATCATTGGGTGAAAGGTGGAAAACGCATGTACATTTGGGTTTGGGCTGCTGCCATTGCGGGAACTCTTTTAACGATTCCTTTCGGTTTTTGTTACCGGGATGATTTTTTTGATAGGTTGGTTGTACCGACCGGAAAGTTTTCCTACACAATTCCACGTTCTGAAAGGTCTGTGCTTTTTGAGCAAGAAAAACCGAAACTTATACGGTGTGTGATGCTTGGTTTCCTAAGTGTTTCAAACAACATCGAATGGGTCCGGAGATCACACACCACATGTCACAGTGCAAGAAATGATGAATGACGTGGTTTGCTTTTCTTGTCATATTTGATGTTAAACGGGAACAGTTGGCATACACACACAGGAAAAACTAAAATTGCTCATGACTCAGCATGTCACATTTCCAGATGTGATGGCAAAAAATTACATGTCTTCAAATGTAAAACCAATGTCTGTTTTTATGTTGCCAAATTTACTGTGAAAAAAAGCAAAATCTTTCAAAACGTGACATTTCTCGATACAAAATGACGCTTAAATAAAATACACAGCATAACAACGAATATTGTAACATTGTTGCTTAATTATTTCAACTCAAAATTAAAGTGATTTTATTATTGTACTGGTAAGAAAGTCATGTCAAATTTTTTCAACTGATAACGTTCGTAGTTCCTTACCAGTGTTTTAACTCGAATTTTCTGAATCAACAACTAGAGGGCGCTCAATGGCTGAGAGTTTGAGCTCCTTTCAGTAATAATCTAGATATTATTAGAGAATATCCTGTTCACTAAACGAAAAAATCTGTACGATCAATTACTGGAACATGATAGTTGATGATGAAAATATCAAATCTCCGATGGTCTCGGTTTGGTGGAAAAACAAGATTGTCGTCCAGTTTGACGATCAAACGGTCAATTCGGAATTGCACTTTGTCTTCCGTTAACTAAGTACGAAAACTATCCGAAAACTAATGAACAGTAATGGTGTCATTTTACATCATGACAACACTCGGTCACATTCACTTTTAAGTTCACATAAAGCTCAGTTTTAGTGCCACTCGAACTTTCTCATTACGCAAAATTACATGCGAAACTGGTTCTCTTTTATCAGTTGCTAAGAGATGAATAATTACTTGACAAGATGTTTCAATTAACCTAGTGAAATTATTCCTGCGATTTCCTATTCAGAAAATTTTGAGTACTTTTGCGCTGCTAAAACCGTAAACCTGGAACCGAAATAATCAGAATGAGTTTGTTCGATCTTCAATTAGAGATATCTACTGATTTTAATAGTGTCGGTTTCACATTGTTAACATTCACTCTGTGATTTCGGAACGCATAGTAGGAATAACTCAATAATAGTAATAATGACTGAGAGGAAACATATATTGGAGAAACCAAATGAATGTAACACTAACAGAAAAGATGATTTTTTGGAAAAATATACGCTCAGAGACAGGACTCGAACCTGCGTTATTATGCATTCCGTGCATACACGCTACCATTTTGCCACTCTGAACCTTGTTGTAAACACTTTAAAACGCAGTCAGGCATGGTTGAACGTAGGTACATCAAACATGGTCTACATCTTGGCCGTCCATACCATACATCCAAACATCTTCTCTGGCCATCAAACACTAGTCTTCTCGCTTTATACCTATTTTCCGCTTAAGCACTGAGTAGGAGAGTATATTTATAATCGCTTAAAACCTTCTTCACTGGTGACTACGTTTTAGAGAGTCTGTAACAAGGTTCAGAGTTGCGAAATGGAAGCGCGTATACACGGAATGATAAATAACACATGGATCAATAAGTCCCGAGACTAACAATGGAAACAACATTTTTTTTTTGCAAAATTTTTTTTTATTCATCAACATAATCACCTTTTAGGGTGATACAATGGTTCCAACGTTTTTCCAATTTTTCAATACCATGTTTATGAAAAAAATTATCTTTCGCTTCAAAATAAGCTTCAGTTTCAGCGATGACCTCCTCATAAGAGCCAAATCTTTTTCCCTGGAGCATTTTTATAAGGTCAGCAAAGAGCCAGTAGTCACTGGGGGCTAAATCTGGCGAGTCTCGGGGGTGGGGAAGCAGATCAAAGCCCAATTCGTTCAATTTCGCCATTGTTTTCATCGACTTGTGGCAGGGTGCATTTTGTTCCATCGAAAGCAATAGCGGCACCCACTTGGAAAAAACCTTTTTCATGCTCAATTTTTCATGAAGGATAGTAAATACACTTCCATATGATATCTGTGTCATCTAAGCAATCTCACGGAGCTTCACTTTACGATCTTTCATTATAATTTTTGTCACTTCACTCACATTTTCCGGTGTAACGGCTTCCACAGGTCTACCAGAGTGTTCCGCGTCATTTGTGTCGGTGCGACCACGATTAAACTCGGCGAACCACCGACAAATCGTTGCTTTTGATGGACAAGAGTCTGGATAACATTTTTCAATCCATTGTTTCGCTTGCACGGTGTTTTTACCCATTAAAAACAATGTTTTATCAAAACACGAAACTCGGTTTTTGCCATTTTTTAAACAAACTACAAAACGACTTTACTTCAACCTCGATAACTAAGCTGTTTCTGGTCGGATCGACTTAAAATTTTGACCCGTTTCAAGCAAAGGTTAGTACTCTAGAAAGACGTGGTTACTGGTTTACTACGAGCGCCATCTCTGCTTTAGTCTCGGGACTTATTGATCCATGTGTTAAAATCAACTAGACTATGACTAGACTATGAATCGGTCCAACCATCTATTAGAAATCAATACAAGTTCCGTTTCGAAATCTTTTGATCACTCTTCCGAGGGCTTCCAAACCGGAAATTGGATACCGGGATAGCTAAAATGAACCTATTTGACCGTCAACTAAAAAGAAAACAGTAAACAATTTGTGTTTACAGGAATTTGGCAAAATGACCCCTCCGATCAGATGACATGCGGCAAAATAACCTGTTCGGCGAAATGGCATCCGACGGAACGATTCTCGGCGAAATGATCCTGACTCGTTTGATTCTGCTTTTAAAAATGTGATAAAAAGTGCCAGAATTGGCACAAGTAGCTCGATCTTCCGAAGGTTTGTTGGCTTCGCTGGTGACATTAATTTTAAAGTAAGTAATTTTACGGTGATGATGGAAACATACATTGGGCTGGAAATCGATTTTAAGCGGGCTGGACTGAAGGCTGCAGAAAGGTTACACAATCACTGTGAAAACCGACTTTTGAACCAAATCCCGGAAGACCGATTGTCATACTTTTTGTGTGTATGTTATGTAAACATCATTAAAAACAATCGCAAAACATGTTATGCGATAATTGAACAAATTTTCCCATTTAGCTTGAATATCATACGAAGAAGTAGCAGGATCGCTATCGCTACACCAATTCAAATGCACTATTCAAACGTTGCACCTGCTGTGTGTTTGAGACAAGCACAATGCTCCTCTTCCTTCTATAAATCAAGTTAATTCTAAATAGCATTTCATTGCAACTAGCCGGAATGAAAACAGTATTTCGTCAACGATTTTGTTTTAGGCTTTGTTAAGACGTAAAGCCGTCTTGAGCTAGTTTTAATATGATCAGTATCTAACGGGGAAACAGTTTTCATATGCAGGGTAGTTTAATTGGTAATATAATTTCCCCGGTTAGGAGTTAGCTACGGGTTCGAGTCCCGTCTCTGCGGTAACATTTTCGCCTTTTTTATTACATCATTGTGTTCACATGTCGGTTTTCCAATCTGTTTCCCCGTTAGATACTGATCATAGTATTTCGTCGCTACGATCACTATTTGGAATGTGGAAAAATATATTGTTGTTCATTATTTCTCAGTTGAATTTATTCAGTAGAAATTTTTTTATTGATAAAAATATAATAACTTAATCTTGCACGAATCACTTCGGTGTCGAAGTGAAGCATAGTGAAAATTCAGTATCGAAAAATCATCGCAGACTAAGTTTCGTTGACACAAAAAATCACTTGTGAATTTCAACGGTCAATGTTTTGTGAATGCTTGTTTCCTAAATGAAAATCTCGGATGTTTTAAGTCACAGAGTTTTTTGTTGAAAACCTCATGAACTGATTTATTCACGAGAGATAATGAAATGAAATTTTTCGGATCATGATTTTCTCTACACTGATGATGAGTGTTTGAAATATCAAGCCGTTGTATAGAGTGACGATGTAAAATAGCGAAAAATTCAAGGTTGAAGGTGCCATTTCCGTAGTTTCAGTGCACGGTTTACCGTAGTGAGCAGGTTGTTCAGAAAATTGACATGCAATCATCTGATTCTTGTAGGTAACCAGCGATTTGCAAGGATGACTTTCGACCTGACCACGAATTACGTAAGATGGAGTTGCCTTATGTAGTCGCATACGTTACACTCGCACGCCATTCCGGATACCGAGGAAAGAATCGTGTCTAGGCAAAACACAGGCATACGAGTGGTATAAACGCCTCAAAGGTGGTCGTACAAGCTTGGATCATGATGAGATCCCTGGCCGCCCAACAACATCTGTTACTGAAGAAAACATTGAATCGGTGAAGTAAATCGTGTTGCAAAATCGTTCTGTACCGATTAGAGAGATTGCTGTGTTGTTGGGCATCTCTTATGGATCAGCCGAACACATTTTAACTGATGTTTTGGGTTTGAAACGCGTCGCTTCTCGGCTGGTGCCAAAAAAGCTGAATTTCATTCAAAAACAGCGTCGTGTTGATGTGGCCAAAGAGATGATTTCCAACGCAGATAGTCACCCTAGTCATCGAATGCATCATAACTGGTGATGAGGTGTGGATCTATGAATATGACGTCGAAACCGCACAACAATCGACCGAATGGCGCTTCGAAGGCGAGCCGTTGTTCTAAATTTTCATCCATTATAAAAATCGCCACACGAAAATTTTTCAACTTGTTTGTATAGACGTCAAACAAAAACTAATCGTACTATATACGTAAAAATTTGACAGAATGTGTATAAAAGTGTTGCCAACGTTGAGAGAATAAAAGTTTACCGATTGGACAAGCGCCGGAATTTTAAAATAAAAATTTTGGTTATTTTTTGATCATAAGGTACAATAACCGAATTTGTTATTTTGTTACTATTTTCTCATGCAGACTTGGTCATGGGTTTTGACTATTATTTTAAACTAAATAATGTTGATTTCTACCATTGAGCTGTTCGGTTTTAATAATAAAATTCGCTATTGGTTTGCCAATTATTTCTACCCGGGATAACATACAAGACGAGGTGCGGTACAGGAGACCAGTCGAGGTGCCACATCATCATCTACGTGTCCCAGTATTTGGTATCCAAAAGGATCGCCGTATTGCAACAGTCTCCTTGTTCTCCCGATCGGACACCCTGTGACTGTTTTTGTTCCCTAGAACAAAATCGGTGGCCTATGTTACGAAGCATGGAAATCGCGCTGGAATTATTGTATAGTTGCCAAAAGAGACAACTTCGAAGGGTATATTGTAGATGGGAAATAATTTTAAAATATACGGTTTTTTTGAAATCATTCTCATTACATAATTGTCACACCTCGTAAAGCGCGGTTCAGATTGATTTGTGATTTTCTCTATTAAATATTTACTCGAAAACAGTTGAATGAAAACTTGTTACTGTTATACCCAAACCTCCAGTTACTTGATAATTGGAGGTTCGTAAATCGAATCATGACTTAAAAAAAGTTAACGTTAGTTGCAATTTTCAAAGTAAAAACCTGTTTTAATCCACCTAGTGGTGTAATGATGCCTTTTACATATAATATTATGCACTTCCGGCACCGGAACTCGAGAACCGGTATAATCAAAGTCGGTTCGTACGGCACCAACTAACATGACATACAAACTCTACTAGTACGCACTCTAAATTACGATTTAAATGTTTGTTGCATCCGAAAATATGCAGTAATTTTTGGTAGGCCATAAGACCTTTCAATTGACCCTAATATTGGGAATAACGGTTTAGAGTCCAGTTTATAACATTTTTTACGGTTTTCGTTCCGCCGGTTTAAGTGACGGTGTACAAAATTGAACACACTTTACTCTACAACTCCGGAACCGGAAGTCGGATCCGGATGAAATTCAGGAATCCCTTATGGGACCGGAAGACCTTTCATTTGAATCTAAGTTCATGGAAATCGGTCAAACCATCGCTGAGAAAAGTGAGTGAGATCCATTTTGGTATATATGACCACTATTTCCGGTACTTCCGAAACCGGATACCGGGAACCAGGATAACCGGAATCGATTTGTTCAGTTGCCTACTGATAATGACTATCGATTTGTGTAGTTTTGAGACCAGTTTAGATTTTTTTCAACATATTTTGTTTCGCCGGTTTAAGTGACGGTGTACAATATTGAACACACTTTACCGTATAATTCCAGAACCGGAAGTTGGATCTGGATGAAATTCAGGAATTCCGTATGGGACCACGAGACCTTTTATTTGAATCTAAGTTTGTCAAAATCGGTTTAGCCATCTCCGAGAAAACCTAGTGAGATTATTTGACACATACACACACTTACACCCTTACACACACACACACACACACACACACACACACACACACACACACACTTACGCACATACACTTACACACTCACACACACACACTCACACACACACACACACACACACACACACACACACACACACACACACACACACACACACACACACACACACACACACACACACACACACACACACACACACACACACACACACACACACACACACACACACACACACACGGTTATTTGTTCAGTTCGTCGAGCTGAATCGATTGGTATATGACAAAAAACGGAAATTTTTTCTAAACTTTGAGCGAAGTCTATACCTATTATATATATCATCTCACTGCTATGTGGATTAAGCACGTTTTTACCTTTTTTATATATATAAAAAATAGGTATAAAATTCGCTCAAAATTTAGAAAATTTTTCCGAGGCCCGGAGGGCCGAATGACATTTACCAATCGATTCAGCTCGACGAACTGAGCAAATGTCTGTGTGTGTGTGTGTGTGTGTGTGTGTGTGTGTGTGTGTGTATGTGTGTGTGTCTGTATGTGTGTTGTCAACTAAGAGGTCGAGATCTCAGAGATGGCTGGACCGATTTTGATCAAACTAGTCGCAAATGAAAGGTCTCCCCGTCACGAAAAACGCTATTGAGTGGTTTTGAGATCGGATGTTTACTTTTTGAGTTATACGAAGTTTTATGTCAAAATTTTCAGTTTTTTGACAGTATCTGTCACAATTGACCTTGAAAACAGAATATGTCTTCAGACTTAGATTCCGCATGGTAATACCTATCCAACAAGTCATAGATTGTTAAAATCCGTCCATTTTTAACGGAGATATCGAAATTTTTGTGTAAACGACCTTTCCTCCTATCCCAGCTGTAGAAGTTTTGAGCGCTGTATGAAAAAGCAATGCTTGGGAGCAACGGAAAACACGATTTTTTATACTGTTACATACAATTGTTTCTAAGTACCAAAAAGACTGTGCACAGCATCCTTTTTCATGACATTTAACCTCGGACCGATTTTAGCACGGCTCGTTTTTGGCAACATAATCATTCGAATATGACATATATAAACCAGATGATGGCAGAATTTTTTTTAAATTATATTGTTTTAAACTACTTACAGCAATAAATGCTGGAAGAACATAACATCCATATACCATTCGAATCAGTTCGTCGAGATCAAATAATTTCACTCAATTTTCTCGAAAAATTTCTTTTCTACAAACTCAGATTCGTATGAAAAGTCGTATGCTCCCAAACAAAGTTCCTGAATTATGTTTGGTTCCGACCTCTGGTTCCGGAACTACAGGATGATATGTGAAACAAATTAAAACTGTGTAACTCATTTTTCTCGTAGATGGCTGAACCGATCTAAGATATAAATGAAATCTAAGAATCATCTAAGATTCAAATGAAAAGTTTCCAGATTCTATAAAACATCTTGCTCTTCAGTCAGATTCATCTTCCGGTTTCGGGGATACAGGGTGATTGGTATAAAAATGTCTTTTTCACATAAATTAATCAGGTTTATCGGGTTAGCAGATTTGGATAGTCGATAACCAAATAAACTTTTTTCAGTGGTATTCAGTTTCCGATTCAGAAGGCACCTAAAAATTTAATTCGTGCTATGATTTCTCAAAGATGTCTTCACTGATTTTCAAACATTTTGAAATAAATGTAAACTATACAGCTACTCAGGTGAATTTATCTGACTTCGGCCATACCGTTATCGAAATTCCGGTTCCGATATAGAATCGTTTCTCAAAGCTCAATCGTTTTTTTTTAAATAAAGCCTAATCGAATTTCAGAAACAAAAATTCAAATTAAAATAAACTTATAGTCCCATACAAAATTAATTAATTTTATCCAATTTTGACTGAATTTTATCCGATTTTTGAATTACATGATTGTGAATTTTTAAAATTCAAAGCGATATAGAAGATGACAATTCCGAAATGCTTCAAAGTTGGACTCAAAACTGTTGCAATTTATTCGTCATATGGCCATACGAATCGGTTTGGATTATGCTGGTTCCTGAATACCGGCTCTGGAAGTATCTTAAATTACCATAAACTCTAAAGTGAAACTTACTTCGACATATCATGAATTGTATAATCGATTGCCGCACTTTTAGATTCAAATTCGATCCAATTTGCAGTTTCGACATTACAGAGTAATGAGTGATTAAAATCTCAAATTGTCGCTTAAAACGACGGTCGTTAAAATAATGTCATGAAAACTTAAACACTGAAGAATATTCATGCAAAAAACACATGCGGATTGATAAAAAAAGGTATCATCTCACTGCTAGGTGGATAAAACACGTTTTTTTTCTTAGAAGCATCTGCTGTATGAGCAGCTAGATGTTTGTCTCGAAAACAGCCTGCACATCACTAACAATTTTTCACGATTTGTCGAAAAAAATGGGGTGCCGGTAATCGAAATCGGTTGACATTTTGAAAATGACAAAACAAATCTTTGGCTGCGAAAATTTTGATAGTATCCGGTATTAAATCACGAAATAGATCGACTTCACCTCACAAATATTCAACCCTCTTGATGCTCTTCAATTTAATAAACTATTGAAAAAGTCAAAAAAAAAGTTTTGTGTTGATATTCACGCAATTAAAGGTTGTTTTGAACGCAGCAAAAAGTACAAGCGTCTGTTTGCTTCAGGAATCATCACAAAAAGAACGTGCTGCAATTACACACACATGACATTTGTCGGAATGACGCTATCTGCTTTCTGCAAAAGTTACGGTGGGGTGCCGGCAACCGAACACCTTCCCCTACTTAGGAACTCGAATTTAGTGTACGACCCCGTCAAGTAGATGGTAAAATTCAATTCTTTCTTCTGATCATGCTTATATGAGCCTGCTTAGGCTAGGTTTTCCGTTCTAGATTTATATGTTATCTAATCTAGAATACTTATCCATCTGTTCAGTTCATATCTTTTGCTTGTCGAAAAGAACCAATCAGAATCGATATAGAAAACTTGTTGCGTCCAGCAACATTACATGCAATCAAAACTTACCATCTCAGCCTTAACCAAGCCGAATGAAGCTCAAAGAAACATTTAGCAGAAAATGTACAAAACCGAATCAACGAGAATTCAACCAAATCACCGCAGATAAATCGGAATTGCTATTGCTGTTGCGTGATTCTAGAATAACATTCACCTCCATAAACCTTCATCACTCGCAGTCATTCCGTTCGGACCCGTCGGAATGCTTTTGCGTACGGTTTCTTATGCATCCTGGGAGACTCCCTCGTAATAACATCGAACGGAAAATCTTTCACGTTAGCTGGGTACGTATGAAATGGGAACCGGTTCCATCCATTCATTCAATGTATTATTGAGCTGTTCGCTGACCGGACCAAGATTACTTCGATAATGTCTCGGGAGATATCCTAGCGAAAGCACCACAGCAGAGCAGAGCACTGGTGACCGGGCGGAACATGATTGCACATTAGACTCCTTCTTCCGCAGATTGTGCGGCTTGAACGGAACGTTGGATACTCTCAAAAGTCATAAAGAAGGATAAGCCGATGCTGCCGGTGAAATGGCCAGCTCCAGGAATTATTTATCACTCAGAAATAATGGTAATGATTTTATTGCTTCATGTCGAATTTGTTAGCCTCGCTTGGGCTTCCTCGGAGTAGGCACGTTCAGAAACGTTGGATAGAGCATACGGTAGTTGTTTTAGTAGACCAGCGTGATAATCGTAGATTACCCAGTGATGACGTTCAACATATAGCCTCGATACCATACCACTGTGAAAGTAGACTTCAAATGGAAAACGGCTTCAACACATGATTTTACCATCCCTTCAGTGATATACCGCCACACTGAGGTTGGTTTCATTTAGTTGAATAAATGTGGGGCCGATAGATGAGACCGCCAATTTCTTTCCGCTCGCAGGTAACCGTCGAAGCGGATTTCAATACCTGATTCAATTAATTATATCAAATTGAATTGAAAATAAACCATTAAACGGTTTTTGTTTTTTAAACACTTCGTTCTACTCACCCAGCTGCAAGGTATTTAATTCGATTCACACCCTTCACCCGAACAGCCGTAGCGGAAGGCATCAAATTTCATTACGACGCTCGCATGAAAAATTAATGCCACTGGATGAATACAGACTAAATGTATTTTAATTATTTCGCATCTTCCTCCACTGCCACCCAGTTAAACTTCCATCTCTCGCCGATCCAAGCTTTCTTTCCCACTCGAGGCGGCACCGGAAAAGGGTAGATTAATCGTAATTTGAATTTTTAACGATGAACCCGGTCCCGGTCTAAGATGATGCTAGCAAATTTCGGAGATCATCAATTGAGTTTTCAATCGGCGATTAATTTAAGCCGGTTTGTTCGGCGTTCGTAAATCGAAACGGAGTGCCGTTGTAAGCGTTTCAGGATATTTTTTTCACGGTTGACTTGATATGAATGATTGGAAAAACTGTTACGATTTCTATTATCTTTTTTTTGTACTCAGCATTCGCAGGATTGTGCATTTTATTATGCGATAAGTGCGCGGTACCCGTATTTCGATTCCCATTGAAAGCATTGCCATTCAGACGCAAATTCGTAAATGCGGGTTATGAATGGCCTTTTGAAATATTTGGTCCCACAGATTAACAAAACGAATCAGCGATTTCAAAGAGAACATTTATTAACCTTAAATTTATTCATTGGTTGGATTGAACATTCGTCCGAATTCGTGCAAATAGCAACATTACCGATTTCATTATTAATAATTCTCGTATCCGACTCATTAGTGCGTTGGAAGTTTACATTGAACTGTTAGAGCGATTTAGCACCATTAAGCAGATATAAAGTATGCTCTACTTTTAGTCGCGCATTCAAACAACCTGGATCCATTATTATATACCAAAGAACAGACTGATTATCCGACAATGGACTTTAGTCGGCATGAAATAGCCTATGGAAGCTAAGTGGGACGTAGAGGTCATGAAGTTGGTTCTCTAGAATTGTCATGGTAAACTTTACGTGTGCTATCTCGAAAAAGAAAAAAAAAACATTATCGACAGAGAGTATAAGTGTGGATTATTGGAGCAATTGAAGACCGAATCATTTTTCAAGACAATGCACCGGTACACAAAAGCATCACGTAATGTTTCATTTTGTAGTTTTTGACCACTATTTCCGGAACCTGAAACCGGGAACTGCCAAAGTAAATTATATGACCACCAAAATGTTAGGAAGACTCTTTTTGTTCTTCACGAGTCAATACAAGGGAGCCACTTAGGACCTTTCATTCTCATGCTATTTGTGAATGATCTGTGCAGTGAATTGTCGCTATTTAAAGTAATGAATGCCGCTATAGAAATATATTTGTTACAGTTACTTTCATCACTCAACATATTCTGCAAAATGGACGAGTATTTATTCAGGGGCTCTTCGCTTTCGATTCACTATCTAATAACAACGATTGCCCCAGTCTAAAATAGCAGAAATTTTTTTTTTCATATTCTGGGTTGATCATTGTGGATATCGGAATTTCTTCAAAGCTAAATTTATCGCAAACAGTAGGGCCATAACAATCCCATAGATGGCTGTTATCTCCGTTTCAATAGTGTATATCATCGTTTGAACTAAAAATATAATTAAGCTCAGAACTAATTGGCTCAAGTGGCACATTCCCCTAGAAACTGTTCTTACATTTGTGAAAGTTGTTCTAGTTATCTCTGGAATATCCTTGTGAGCAGTCACGTACCTAGAGGGGGGGGGGGGGCGAGGGGCCCGGGCCCCTCCCGAAATCAAAAACTGACAAATAATTATTTAGAAGGTCTAAGACATGTGTTGCAAAGAAATGTAACACAATAACAGTTTCAGTGGAAAAGTTTAAAGTGTCTGTTAAAAACACCCGTAAAAGGCACACCGAGAATTAGATACATAAGCAATCTTCAGTAACATTATTTTTTATCTTTGGGCCCCTCCCGAAACGAAATCCTGGGTACGGGCTTGCTTGTGAGAAGGTTCTTTAAAATACATCCAAGTAATATTTAGATTTTTTTTAAGAAAATCGAATAAACGAGAGACCAAGATGAATGTAGAGCTGACAACCCTATGCAATTCGGAAAAGTCACCACAGCTAACGGCTTCATCCAATCAAGCCCAAGAAAAAAAAATATCAAAGCCACTCTCACTTTCTATCGCAAATTTTGCCACCACTCGCCCAGCAATCCATTCATTGTCACAAGCTCAACGTAAATAATATTCCAGAACAGGACACGGTATGGACTACGACTAGGACTACGGTATGATTGGCATCCAGTAAATATGCCCTACTGGGAGCAGTTGGGCTCGCAAACGTTATTCGATTTACGTGCGATATCTCGAGCTTTTCAGGAGCTACAATATCCTGCACCTGATCCGGCTTAGCACTGGTGCGGAGCGTGCGATCAAGAGCATTAATAAATTCTCGCATTAAATCGATACGTGGTACAGCAAATTCACATCCGGTTGGGAAAACGGGTGCCGGTCCTGGACCAGCAAACGGCAACTGCTTGCCACTGGTGCTTGCAGGAGGGCACGCACCATCGCATCGGCGGGGAAGCAAAGTCCCCGCCTACTCAAGGTCAATTACACGCAAATATAATTTCTCTAGCTTCGCTCGAAATCCATTAAAACAGGATATGTATGTACATTACTATATATCGGGGCCCGCAAAGCCTTTGTTGGTTTGAAGTTCACTTTTGCATGACAACGCTCTGCAGCAGACAGAGAAAATGTGGTCTCCGCCATTAAGCTAAGCCTTTTAGGTATGTGTTCATTGTCTGAACGGTGGCGTGGTTTGATGATTACTTTCTCGGGATGTGAACGGTACTTTTTTTTCAAAATGATTGAGTTGCGAAAGATGATATACGAGTATGGATCACAATCAAGAAACTCGCTAAAGTCATCGGTTACGTTGAGGTTTTGGATGCCAAAAGTCTTAGAAGTGCATGAAATGTAAAGTTTTTTTCAATTTTGGGAATCTCAAAATTGTCCTCTATCCCAGAAAATCGATTGAAATTTTTTTTTTCGAAATACCATTAAGGGCTGAGGACAGTACCGTAAAGTGGTAGTTTTTTTGCTATTTTCCCGTTTCAAATTAAATTTTCTTAAAAACGGTTCAGAATATAGAAAAACCCACCTGACAATGTCTTCGAAATTTAGTTGAGAATATTCTGTGAAATTTTCAGAATGATTCATTGAGTTTAGCGGTCGTGTTGTATTTTTTTCTGACTGAAGAACTGCTGAAAATTGGAACGCTCGGAAATGCATACCTCTACTTGTTCATCGAATATCTCGGCTTTGAAGGCTTGTACCATAAATCTACCGTGACAAAGTCTAGATAATTTAGTTTAGATGCGATTAGTACATAAAAACATATATGTTATCACGATAAAAATAAAGTCTTTTATTTTTCTGTGAAACAAAGTCAGTTTCAATGCATCCGCCATTTTTTTCGCTTTGGATCAAACTTCTCATCAAAATAATAAAATGTATGCTGGCAACCCGGTACAGTTTACTCATATACGAGGGAGTACAAGAGAAATACGATGCGCAAAAGGAATTGAGCGAGCCACGTGGTCGATTTAAAACTTAACACGTGACCCTCTGTCCTCAGACCTTAAATCTTGATGTTCCATGCAATTCTAAGACTTTTGGCATCAAAAAAAAATTTCGATTTCGGAAATTTCATGCTGACTTTTCAAGATTGATTTTTGACCGTCGGGCGGCACTCCTTATCCATATCCGATTTAGCTCAAATTTTGCATAGGAACTTTTTTGATGTGGTTAAAATATTGGCACCTTAATGAATGTGCTTCAAATACTATAAAAATGAAAACAAAAACGGCTACTACTAGATTGGAGGAAACCAGAACTTTTTACCTACATACTATACTAAATTTTAGTTTTCTATTTCCACGTCAATAGCTTGAATGCAAAAGGGTCTCTTCCTTATAGTTTTTCTATCTTTTTTCAAAGCAGTTCTCTTTACTTTGCGGTACTGTAAAGTCACGATTTATTAATTTTTAGTTGGTTTGACGTAAAGTCGCCATAATTAAGCTCAGTTCAGTGAGCGGAAACATATATTGGAGAAGCCAAATGAATGAGAAACTCACAGAAAAGATGACTTTTTGGAAAAAAGATACGCTTCAATACAGGACTCGAACCTGCGTTTTTATGCAATCCGTGCTTACGCGTTACCGTTTCGCCACCCTAACCACGTGGTAGACACGGTTATCCAAATATATCCAAACATATTCTCTGTTCATCAAACAACAAAACATTGGTCTTCTCGCTCTATACCTATTCTTCCACTTAAGAACTGGGTAGGAGAGTATAATTATAATCACTTGCTGGCTACTTTATTGTGCCAGTCGCTGGCTGGCTATATTCAAGCAAAAAAGGTTGTGTTATATAATTCAGTTGAGACCAGTGTTGGTGATTGCCGAAAATTTGACAGAAGTTGCTATATTGTTATCTATATTGCACAGATAAAAATATTTTGTGAATTTACATATATACTCATGCACATATTTGGAGCAGGCAATTCAATGGAAATTTACATTACAAAACGAAGCGGTTTGTAAATATACAGTCTTGTTCAATAAAAAACTAAATGAATTTTAATGTAATTTCACATCAATTATGGTTTTAAATCAAATTTTCGTTTCAACTGATGTCTATTTCATAGTATTATAGATTTACATTTCGTGTAAGTTTCATCTTTTCTTTCTGTGTGTATACAACATTTTCATCCGGTAGAAGATGCTACAAGAACTCGAGTCTCTCAATGCATGAACCGTGAGAGAATTTTGGAACAGTCCTTCGCTCCACTTCATACTCTGAGTATTTCATAGCCCTTAAAAAAATTACAGTCTGATAATGATCGTTGCTGTGTGGAATTTCCCAAGAGAGAATCGCAAGTTGACAATTATCGCAGATTGGACTAGGAGGATGGGAAAAATTGACGACACAAAAACACATAAAAGCAGAAGTAAATTCTGCACCCCTAAGGGATGCCGAACAATCTGCTGAGGATCACATTTAGTGGAAGCAGAAGTAAATTCTGAACCTCTACGAGGTCCCGAACAGTCTGCTGTTAATAAAACCTCCAACCCACGAGAGGATTTAGAGATCTTACAAAAGCGACACCATTCTGAACTCCCGGAAGAATGCAGAACGATTCGCAGTATGTACGAGCAGAAGTAAATTCGGCACCCCCTAAAGAATGCCAAACAATCTGCTAAACCCTATTTAAGGTGAATACAGAAGGGATTCATTCACTCCAGGAAGAACGATGAACCCTTCTGCCTATAGCTCCTTACCACATTGGGTGAGAAACGAGAGAATATCCTTCAATTTTAGCTCCGCATACACAGACTCAACCATGTATGGAGAACCAAAAACCCGGATACGTAGCTGCGTCAATGCGGGACAGTTACATATCAGATGATATGAAGTACCATAATCGCATTCACACAAATCACACGAATAATACTCAGCACGTTGAATAGTAGCCATGTGATAATTGAGTTTGCAATGTCCAGTCAGAGCTCTGACCAGAATACTGCAATGTTGCTTGGAGAAATGCAGTAGACACTTTGACATTTTCAGATTTAAATCTGGTAGAAATGCTTTTGTCTGAGCGCAAGTTTGCAAGCTGCGCCAGTAGCTGGCATGTTTGGATGCAGCCCAAGAACGAATCTTGTGATTTATCCAACTAGTTGAAAGTGGTAAAGCTGGTTCAGGACCAACGAAATCATTCGTTGCACCAGCTCTAGCCAACTCATCAGCCCATTCATTTCCAGTAATACCAGAATGGCCGGGTACCCATAAGAAGTAAACAGCATTTGAAATGCTGAGGTCTTCAATTTGAGTTCGACATGCGATCACTAGATTCGACCGTGAGTCATTCGAACTGAGTGCTTTTAAGGCTGCCTGACTGTCGGAACAAAAATAAATTCGTTTACCACAGATCCTCTGCTGAAGTGCCGATTGTACTCCACACAGAATCGCGTAGATTTCTGCTTGGAACACAGTACAGTATCTACCAAGTGAATGAGACTGCTCCAGCCTCATTTCACGACAGTAGACACCAGCACCAGCACGACCATTCAACAGAGAACCGTCCGTATAACAAACTATGTGTTCATCAAGTTGTCGTTCCAGACAACCAGACAACCATTCCTCACGAAGAGGATAGCTCACATGGAATGTTTTGAAAGGAAAACTGCATGTGAGAGTTAGGTCACTAGGAGCGAGTAAATACTCATCCCATGTAACCATTTGAGACCACAAGCGAGTGTGGCTGGTAGCATAATCTAATGGGTTACTGTTCCAAAGCCCTGTAACCTTAAGACGGTATGCACAAGATAATGCTTCGTGTTTTAGGAACACATGTAGTGGTTTAATGCACAGTAGCGCCTCTAGAGCAGCAGTAGGAGTTGTCGTGAATGCTCCTGTCATCGCCATTAGGACCATCCTTTGGAGATGATTTAGCTTTGACTGAACTGTCGCGACTTCTCCTTTCTGCCACCATACAAGACAACCATATGCTAAAATTGGTCTAACAATAGTTGTGTAGATCCAATGAATATATCTGGGTTTGAGTCCCCATGATTTTCCAAAAGCTCGTCTGCATTGGCCGAAAGCCATACAAGCTCTCTTAATCCTGAAGTCAATGTGAGCAGACCAATTCAGTTTTGAGTTAAGAATAACCCCGACGTATTTAACTTGATCGACCACAGTGACCTCTGAACCGAAGAACTGTAACGGACGAGCTCCTGTGATTATCCTACGATGAGTGAAAAGCACCATTGATGTTTTGCCCGGATTTACAGCCAATCCAACCTGACAACACCATTGTTCAACAGATCGCAGGGCTTGCTGCATTAAATCAAAGAGAGTGTTAATGCTTATACCGGTCATCAATATATGATAATCGTCGGCAAAACCATAGGTCGGAAATCTAAGGTTATTAAGTTTCCTTAACAAACCATCAGCGACTAGGTTCCATAAAAGTGGGGATAGTACACCACCTTGAGGACACCCACAGACACTCAGCTTTTTAATCTTGCTTGCCGAAGCGATGAATAAAGAAGTCGATTGCTAAGCATTGCGTGTATCCAATTTGTGATACTTGAAGGTATGCCATGACCACGGGCTGCTTCCAGAATTGAATTGAAAGACACGTTATCAAAGGCACCTTCAATATCTAGGAAAACTCCCAAGCAAGATTGCTTTTGTGAGAAAGCTTTTTCAATGTTGTACACAATATCATGTAACAGGGTTGTAGTGGACTTTCCACGCTGGTAAGCATGTTGCATTCCATGTAGCGGTTGCACGCCCAGACTAACATTCCTGATATAGTGATCGACTATGCGTTCCACTGTTTTAAGAAGAAATGAGCTAAGACTGATAGGCCTGAAACTCTTCGCTTCCTCATAAGTGTCGCGACCGCCTTTGGGAATAAATTTGACAATTATTTCCTGCCAGGCTCTTGGAATATATCCAGTCGCAAGACTAAAAGTAAGTATTTTCTTCAAAACATGTTTGAAATGTTCATACCCTTTCTGCAGTAACACTGGGAAAACTCCATCCTTTCCAGGAGATTTGTACGGAGCAAAACTCTCAACTGCCCATTTGACCGATTCAATCGTCACAACGCTTCGAGCAAGGGCCCAAGAATCGTAACTACCTGAAAAAGTCTCGGGAAGAGCTGTCGGTGATGGATCCATACATCCTGGAAAGTGAGTGTTAAAAAGGCAGTGAAGTACATCACTTTCATCAGACAAGTGTTCACCATCTGAAGTTCTTAAGAAACTGACATTAAAGTCCTTAGACTTCGAAAGTAACTTATTTAATCTGCTAGCCTCGTTGAGACTAGAGACATTTGTGCAGAGGCTTTTCCAACCACTTCGCTCAGACGATCGAAGAGCATTTTTGTAAGCCCTTCGAGCCAACACGAATGCCTCCGACCCATCTCTGCGTCGGTGGTTCCAAGCTCTTCTGCATAGTTTCCTTAGTCTAGCAAGTTCAGCATTCCACCAAGGAGTTCCTCTAGTAGCTCGCACAATCCGAAGTGGACAAGCCTCTTCATATGCTGCAACTATGAGTGAATTTGTCTCGTCGACAACATTTTCCAAATCAATTGGGGTTTCAATTGTTGGTTGGTACCCGTAAAATCTAGTCGCCAAGCCCTCTTCATAGAGGTCCCAGTTTGTAGATTTGGGATTACGATATGTGACAATATCAAATTTAACGTTTGAATGATCAAAGAATATGTACTTATGATCAGACAACGAAGGTTCGAGCTCATCGGAGACGAGCCAATTCACCAACTCATGCGCAATTCTATCAGAGCAGAGAGTTACGTCCAAAACCTCCTCTCTTCCAGATCTCGCAAAAGTTGGGCGGTTTCCTGCATTGACTATGTGCAGGTTTGTACTGCTCACGAATTCCATCATATCAGAGCCTCTCGAATTTATATCTGTGCTGCCCCAAATGATATGGTGAGCATTTATGTCACTGCCGATTACAAGCGGTATATCACTCTTGCAGCAGTATGATACAACCTTTTTGAAGTCATCGCTTGGCGAAGGTTGGTTATGCGGTAAATATGCCGAACAATAGACATATTTCCTGTCTATGCCATCAATAGTCATACTAACTGTGACAGCACAAATATCCCGAGTTGTGAGCTCCGATATGAGAGAAACATCGAGAGCACTATTTGCAAGTATGCATGCTCGAGGCATTTCACGTGGATTTGTCATACCGATCTTGTTGAAGGCAACAAAGACTGGGTTTAACAATTTTCCAACGTAGAAGTTTCCCTTTTGGAAATATGGTTCTTGAACCAAAGCTATAGAAGCTTTACCTTCTTGAAGAAGTCTGGATAGATTCATAGTTGCTGTACGTTTATGCTGAAGATTGATTTGTGCCACTCTAACCATTATAAATTAGAGTAACGAACATTCCACCTCCAGCACCAACCGTACAACAACTACAAGAAACCAAATATATTGGCTTATAATCGCCTATAGCGAACCATGTAAGGATTTTTTTAAATGTTATTAACATTTAAATCCCACGAGTTGCGAAGAAAGAAGTCGTCCACTGTGCCAGAGCTTCGCTTAACACAGTAAGGGAACACCCCAAGATATTCCGTTCACGACTGCATTGTTTAACCTCCTGTAGCCATTCAGCCATCGGCACGGAAATACACCTTGGCTTAGGAGTTCCTATTTTTGTGGCCTTTTACGACATGGAACAGGAAACCAGTGGATCAATTCTTGGTAAAAAAATAATTCCGCCGGATGCCACACGGCTTACCTGTTTGGTGGACTTATACCACCGGTACAGGTGGACCGTAGCGTTATTCTTAGCCAGTTGGGAAACCGCTACCGACACTACACGGCTATCTAGGCTGCTCAGAGAGGGAAGTTGACATTGATGGTCAACTTCCATGGATGGCCGAGCAGCCGATCATAGACACAACTTATATAAAGGTTATATGCACATAGAGTTAGAATAAGCGGCAATAGTAAAATTATTCTATCGCAATTATAAACTACCTGTATAGAATCGGATCGCGAAACGAGAATGAGCGACCGTTTGTTGCTTCAGAGAGGATCCCCACAGCAGCGTGCTAACCTTTGATTCTCAGAAATTCGCTCTCGCACTGGTGTCGATTCCATGTCAAATGAGCAATGCCGGGTTTTTGCTGTTGCGATGATATCCGATTCTCTTTGATGGCACTGATTGAATCGTGTGAAGAGTTGCCAGTGAGCGTTCTTTGATACGATAAAAGCCATCCTTGGTTGAGACCAATTCGAGCATATTGATGTAATGCTCGTGGTCTGATGGATGAGAAATCAGAAGATCCATCTTTTCCTCCAGGCAAAAATTTACCGGTTCCTAATAAACATAGAATGAAGTTGTACATTGAAACTTCTGCGGGTCCACGGATAGTCTATCTTCGGCACAAATTGAAGCCATTAAATTAATTCCAGATATCCAGAGATTTGACATTAGGATTTTCCGTTACCAAAGAGAGAGACTGTTGTATATGAATTATTTACTCTCCAACGTGATGTGTACATTCCTTCGAGAGACGTTGAAATAGATGGTGTTACCACCGAAGTGGATCTTTTGGTTGATGAGTTGCTTGAGCATGGAGTTGGTCGTTTTAAAAACTCTATGCTTGAAGGAGTAAGGATACTCGAGTGTCAGCCATTGTACTCAGTATCTGCCTTGCCTAGGTATGTCCACATCGATAGAGTTGGCCTTCCTGTCCAGTTTTTCATATCAAATGTTATGAATTTCACGAACTGCAAACAATTCGGTTACACCGAAAATGTAAAAGTTATGAGAATGAAACATGAATGTCCATCATAAGGAGTGCATCGAAAATAAGCTATCCACATACATTTGTGTTGCACGCATGTATTTGTGATGGTTTTTTATGCTCATATCACAGCATGCTGTGCGTTTGGCTGTCAACTTTCGTTTGTTTACTTGTTTGTGTGGTTGAAATTCTGCGTTTTCAAAATGTCGCGCATTGAAAAGTAAGTGAAAATTAAGGTTCTGGACACATGACTTAGTGAGAAGGATATTACTATGTGAAAATTAGCGAAGCTGTTTGGAATTCATCATGCCAGTGCTAAAACCATCATTAATAAGTTTGGGGAACATTATTCTTTGGATGAGCTACCAGGAAGAGGCAGAAATCCCGGTTCTTCCAACCCGAAACTGCACCAGAAAGTGTTATCTCTAATCATGAAGAACAAATCAATGTCAATACGTGATTTGGCCAAAAAAGCAGGAACGAATGTCGGAATGATTCAGCGTATCAAGAGGCGAAATCATCTGAAGACCTACAAAAAGTAGAAAATCTCGAAACAAAGTGTAGAACAGAAGAAGCGAGTAACAACAAGGGCCCGTAAATTGTATTCGCGTCTTTTGCAGTGTCCAGATGCATGCGTTTTGATGGACGATGAGACTTATGTAAAGCAGGACTCAAAAACCCTTCCAGTTCCACAATACCTTACTGTCGTCGTTAGGAGGGATGTGAGCGATGCGGACAGGTCGATTCAAGTGAAGAAATTCGGTCGAAAGGTACTGGTATGGCAAGCAATATGTTCCTGTGGTTTGAAGTCAACCATTTTTTACACTGTCGGAACTATAAATGCAGAAATCTATCGATCTGAGTGTCTCCAGAAGAGGTTGCTGCCTTTATATAATAAGCATAGTACACCTTCACTGCTTTGGCCGGATTTAGCGTCGGCTCACTATGCCAAAACCACTCTCAATTGGTTTGCGGAAAAGGGTATAAATTTCGTAAAGAAAAATATCAATCCACCAAATTGCCCTCAGCTTCGACCCATCGAACGTTACTGGGTAATCGTGAAGAGGGTCTTTAAGAAGCCTGGCAAGGCAGCTGGGAACATGCAGGAGTTCAAATAAAGGTGGGCTCAAGCGTCCAAAAAATGCGATGCAACACTTGTCCGGAACTTGATGAAGAGCGTTCGATCAAAAGTCCGAAAATTCGTGAAGGAATAACTTAAATTTCATCCGGTTTTCATTAAGCTCAAGTTTAACGTACAATAAAGGATCAATTTATAGTTTGAATAAAATATAGCTTTTTTCAGGTCGTCAAATGGTGAGATAACTAAGTCCTCACAAGTTCCTATCTCATGCCTCCCCGAGCGTCTATGATGACATTTGGTCAATAGAACGGCGTCAACTGGGTGCTATCGCCTTCTGCGTTAGTAGCAGAATGAGAGGGTGCGAAAAGGCTTGTAGTTTGAAGCACATCCTAAAGTGCAATTTTTTTCATAGTATATTGCAGCAGGTGGTTCTGTTGTTTGTTGCATGATTTGTTATATATTGAATTGATTTATATTACATTGTATTATATATTGTTGTTATTATTATTATTATTATTATTATTATTATTATTATTATTATTATTATTATTATTATTATATAAAATGAAATATTATATTTTCTGCAGTACTGCGACGAAAAAAGAGCATAACTTACACTGCGACATCAACTGTTATACATTGTATCAGCATATTATTTCATATATTATCTTCTGTTATGTTGTATAGTATTATACTGCATTGCATTATAACATATTATATCATATTATATTATATTATATTATATTATATTATATTATATTATATTATATTATATTATATTATATTATATTATATTATATTATATTATATTATATTAT
The DNA here is from genome assembly GCF_030247185.1 of Malaya genurostris. NCBI lineage: Eukaryota > Metazoa > Arthropoda > Insecta > Diptera > Culicidae > Malaya > Malaya genurostris. The sequence continues at coordinate 260,851,475 of NC_080571.1, forward strand.
ATTATATTATATTATATTATATTATATTATATTATATTATATTATATTATATTATATTATATTATATTATATTATATTATATTATATTATATTATATTAAATTATATTATATTATACTGTGTTATATTATTTTATATTAAGTTATATCACAGAGAAATGATATCTCACAGACATTCATACGTGCAAAGCCGTGTGCAACGGTGATTTTTAACGGATTTTCACTTGTATGCTTTACACAGCTTTTTAAAGAAGTTTGTACTAGCTTAACTGTCTGTTCTCTGTAGTTATGTTATATTATAGAATATTATATTATATTTTAGTATACTGTATTGCATTATATTTTGTTATATTAATTTATATTATATTATGTTATATTATATTATATTATATTGTACTATGCTCAAGTATATCGACAACGGGGAGGGGCAGGGAGTGCATCAGGGTATCTTACAAGTGAATGAATGGATGATGGAGTGGATTGAAAACCTGAGTCACGCGGGGGAAGCTTTGTGTTTCTCCCTGAAGGTCTGAAATGAGTAAGACGCACCCTTCTAACAAACAAACCATCAGGCGGGTTTAAGCTGGTACAACGAAATTCTTTATTATATGGCCGGATGTTCTTGCTGGAAGGCGCCAGGTCCTCAAAACCCATTTTGGCCTTCTTAACAGCAATTATATGAAAGCTATGTGATAATCAAATTCGGATCTACTGTAAGTCTACCCGCATACACTGGTAATGCCTTGAACTGATGGTGACTTCACACATACATACATACATACATACATGAATAAAATATAGCTTTTTTCATAATTTGAAAGAAAAATTTTTGGATAGCTAATTTTCGATGCACTCTATATTTCCTTGTTTTTGGATTTGGAAGTTTATTTGATGTCAATAAATGCTAGGGCATAGAAAAACGAAATGGCTGTCATTAAGTTTTTCTTAATTCAAAATACGCTTAACCCTTTCACGACCATAAGATGTGAAGGGCGAAATATGTCAGTACAAGACAATATTTTGGCTATTGGGAGTATAATTTACAGAATATCACCAGAAAAACATAGCAGGGTGCATAAGTTTCGTATAATTTCATGGAAAATATTTTTTCCTATGATTCTTAGAAATAAATAGAAGAAGAGTTGAGCTTTAATGATCAGAATAGTAAAATATAAAGTTAGTTATGGCATTCTACGAAACGATTTCATGTACTTGTGGACGTTGCATATAACACATTTATTATGTGTTCTATTTTCTATACGTCATTTTGCACAAACTTTTTTAGTGCAATAAAGTATGATAGTTCTTTTTATTTATTCGTTCAGAAACACATTTATCGCCTTGGAAATAAGTTTTCTTTAACATTCAGTAAAAAAGCATCGATTTAACAGTAATTCAAGAATCTATACTGATTTTTATAGAAGGGAAACATATTTCCCTTGTGCGTTAAGGGGTTAACCTAAGTAGTAATAAATCAAATAGCCCACAACAAATGTGTCATTACTGTATTTTAGAACCAACAAATTTGCTCTGAAACTGTCAGCCAAAGAACATACACACACACAAAACTCGACTTATGAAAGAATTGAACTGACATAATAACACTTTCACTAGCAGCGATGGTGCTAGATATATTAAGGATTGAGCCATTGTTCGGACCTTGTGTCGGTTTTCCATTAATAATTTTTTTTTACAAATGTCGGAATATTTTGCTGTATTTCTTCCTCGTTAAATTTCCTACGAAAATATTTGATCTACTGATTTTTAGTGTTTATAGGTTGATCTCCAGCCGAATTTTTTTGCAATCACTTACTAAATCCATACTAACTTTAAACCACGGGCGCGAAAATATAGTTTCACCGATCGAGCTAAAATTTTTCATTGTTCTTACGAAACCTAAAAGAAACATGAACAGTTTGGTGTGAGCGGGAAAATAAACCTTTTCATCTTTTTCCCATACAACCTCCCTCCCTATAGTACACATAAATGCAACATAAGACTAAGTACATCATAATTTATTTTCACGCCAGCGTTATTACGATAGCTCGACAGAAAAGCTTTTAATATACTCCAGTGATTTTAAAGAACATGTGTTTTATCTTCAAAACCACACACACATACATACGAAATCAATGGAAAAACTCGATTTATGTAAAACTGATGGTCGAACTAACGGATTCTCAGGATTAGCTCTTGATCAAAAGCACAGAATCGTCAACCCTCGGAACCCAACCCCGAACACGCCACTGTTTCAGAACGAAGCAATCGCTGGGCACCCAGCAAACTTCGACAACCCATCTTTCGGCTCTTACCAGGGTTGACATAGTTCGAGATTTATTGGAAACACTGAGATAAAATTAATCTTCCCGGAACAAAAATTTATTAGCGCTAAGAATTATACCGAAACACTAAAATCACTCAAATGGCGATAGACATCTCGAAGCAATTATCGCCGCCATCCCTGTGTCACCATTTCGGGCACCGTACGGAGCTTCCGGAGCTGCCACGATTTCGTTTATATACTGGGTAACGCCTTGCCTCGAATGGAGTGCCGGAACGTTCGGAATAGGAAAGACTGTGCAGCAAAATCTTTAATGGATTCCAAAAGCCAACAGCATGTGGCCAGACAACGACCGTCGAGTTGTCTGATCAGCGAACACGACAAGCTCTCGCATTTTAATGCTCCATACACAGATCCATACATAGAAGGGTACATGGTTAAGTAACAATCCATCGAACCGTTGAAACCCTTGCAGTCATGTTCTACATGCCACCAGCCGGAAGAAGGTTGTACGCGAGATGTGAGCCATCTTCTTAACTTTCTGCCTTGGCTTCCACTGTAGAAGAGACCCGTTCCGCAAGTTGCCACAAAACAGTTTGCCGGAAAGACGTTTCTGCTGCTGTAACTATTTCACATTCATAATGTATGCCCTGCGAAATATTGTTCGGCTGGCGAATAGGCGTATGATATGACTTCGGCATGACATGGGTGCGAGCGGGCCTCTGGTGCCTTAGCATGCCAGGAGAAAAAGACGTTTGTCGGAATTTACGGGCACTACGGTGGTGTTTTTGCTAAGCGCACTGTAGCGCTAGTGATAAGTCCCTCTCGTGACGGAACCGAACCGAAAGAATGGAGGCATCTTTCTCTCTCGCTCTTTCTCTCTTCAGCTGTAGACTGCGGTGAATGTCAGCTTTTTGACAATCAAGCACAGCTTCTACACTAACTTGACTCGTCGCAAGTGATTTATGATCTCTTGTTTTTTGAGGTTAGAATAAATCAGGCAATGATCGCATTATTTATGAAATATTCAGAGACTGTACATTCCTAGCTCTTGAGTGAAGTAGAAAAACAATATTTTCAATGGCAGGCTTTTTAAAAGATTGTTGCTTGTTTGTTTTCATTCTAAAAAGAAATATTCGACGACAATCATTTATGTCCCTGTTGACCCAAAATACATGCTCTCTGTGTGTGTAGGACAAATTTCCAATGCAGCACTGTTTTCAGATTTTTAAACACCTATTTTCTGATTTATAAGTGGGTCATTGTGAGGCTGTCCATAAAAGACGTCACGCCGCAAGGGGGAGGGGGGTGTATCATAAAACGTGACCTTTTGTGACAGGGGGGAGGGGGGGAGGTTTTTGGAATGTGACGTACAATATTTTCAATGAGCGCATTTTTGAAATACTTAATTATATTTGTTTTGCCCTATTTCCTGAAAAAATCTCCACAATAAACGTTTACATTCTATAGTAAAACGTGTATTTGTTGATGTAAAAGCTTTTTCTTGGAAATTCGGAAATGAGTGATGCAGGAAATCATTTCTGTTGTGATCAGCAAAAGTGCACGGAGGAGCGAGTAAATTAGCGATATTAATAAATTTGGCCAAATATGAGTAAAAAAGAAAAAGATACCTTCAAACGGTTTAACTTAAGTTATGCACTGACAATTTTTTCAGTAATTTGATTTTCTAGCATTGATAATAGTATATTATAAGAATTCCTCTTATCTGATTCTGATGCAGTTTATTCAATTGTACTCCATTTGAAAAAGGGCGGGAGATCAACGATTTCAGACGTAGATCATGTCATGTCCTATCTTGATCATATGTGATTTTCCTCCACCAACATCAAAGCTTATCGAATCATCCAATGATTGAACTTACATAAATCAAGAATCATTTTAGCTCAAAATCACTACCCATTGTGTGACGGAAGATCAGTACCGATATTGATCGATGTGATTTAAATTTCACTGATCAACTGATAATAAAAGGATTCTCCGGCAGTGATCTCGTTTTGATGAGGTTTTGGTCTTTATTTTCTCAGCCCTGTATGCTACACTAAGGAAATATTATTCTTTACCTAAAACAATAATATATCTATATCGATTTTTCCCTCATATTTATATGGTTTGTCATACATATTGAATGTGTTGAGATGAATTTTATTTATTTTGAATTCGTGACATGTGACATAGGGGGAGTGGGGGGTCTTTGCTTCTGTGACAATTTGTGACAAAGGGGGGAGGGGGAGTAAAAAATCGTCAAAAAAGTGTGACGTCTTTTATGGACAGCCCCTGTGTCGATACCTCACTAGTTGAATTCGATAAGAATAAATGGAAATATAACGGAACTCTCTGATACGAAAGAAGTCTATTTCTTTGCTTTTAATTCAACGACCAAGCGGATTGAAACAGGGCTCCTAGCAGTCGATTCTGATGATGTTTTGACAGAGAATTTTTCAGGAAGCTCTCTCTCTTTTTCCTGTCGTGAAAGTTTTGTTGCAATACATTAAGATTTAAAGCAATTGTGACCGATGGAAGCCGAAACAACTAAATCAATTTTGGACACTCATAGTGAAAATTCAACATGATAAGGGTGGATGTATTTTTGCAAACACTTTCTTCCAATCGAAGTAACTCGGAAACTCTAAATTGTACACGTGGGCCCTAGCATTAGTAACAATTGGTTTAAGGGCTGACGCCTTTTTGTTTTAGAGTGTTTTAGAGGACTATTTTCACGCTTCAAATCTAATTTTCTCAGAAACGGTGACGAATATCTAAAAACCCAACTGACAATCTCTTAAAAAAATAGTTTAGATTATTCTGTAAAAATTTCAGAATGATTCATTGACTTTAGCGGTCGAGAAAGTCTTTTTTCTGAAGAAAGAATCACATAGCGGAAAACGCCGTCTTTCAACTTGCTCATTGAATATCTCGCCTTCAAAAGCATGGATCAAAAATCTATCCTGACAATGTCTAGATCATTTAATTTACATGCGATTAGTGCATGTTATTTTTGTGAAGTTTAATCGATTTCTATAGCGGTTCAATTTTTTCTGCTCCAGTTTTCTGGTAACGTAACGAAACATGAGGGAGAAATTAAATGGGCTTAGCAAGGTTGCCAAACAAGCGGTAGCTTTATTCAATTTAATGTGATGAAGTCAAACTTGTAACCGAAAATATCGAAACTTTTCTGGTCACCCGGCCCATCCAGAGTCATTTTGCACATATGCGAGAGAACATGGAGAGAAATGTAATACGCAGAGCGAGGCACGTGATTATACGCGACCAACTGGCCCTCAGCCCATAAGGTCATTTAACATGCCGTCCACTCAGTTGAGCCTCAGTAGTCGGTGAGTGCAAAAGTATCGATTTTTTCGTCAAAAGCCAAATTTTCTAGCACCAGAATTTTTGGTTTGTACAATATATTCCCAGGGACAAATTATACACGGTGAGTGTTTTCAACTAATTCAGATGCGCTGAATCTTATGGTACTAGTAGTTTTTTTTCGTTAAAATAATTTTTCTTTGTGTTATGATATCGCAAAAACGAAACGAAGCGTTGGGGTAAAAATGATCACCAAAAGCTCTACACTATTTTCGAGTGCGTACCAATAAAATAGTCCAAAAATTCCCATATCTCGGGATGATAACAAAAACGATATTACCGACGACGGCGACGTGTGTACGTTTCTAAAGCACATTCGACATCGGCAGGGTAAAAGAAGGGCGAATATTCAGAACCATCGAAGAATTTGGACAAATGCTGCGTTTATTGAGACAAATTACTCAATAATCAGCGTTACATAGTTTGCATTGAATGCTCCTACAAAGCTCACCCAGACTGTGCGCTCAAGTGACAGTATTTTCACAGGCGTGAATTTCTTACCTGAGCCAGACATTGAATCGGATTATGAGTAGAACGCTCTTTCATTCATTTAAGTAATGATCTTAACTCAAAACATATTAGTATTTTGTTTCACATATTGTTCCATCATTTTTAATAACAGATCGGCTGAAAAGTTCGTATCGTTTCTATGAGAGGGCGCCACTAGAATTAAATCCATACCATTTTCAGTTAGTACTAACCTTCAAAAGATACGTGTATAAATTTGACAGCTGTCTGATTATTAGTTTGTGAGATATTGCGTTTTGAGTAAAGCTACTTTTGTTATTGTGAAAAAAATGGAAAAAAAGGAATTTCGTGTGTTGATGAAACACTGCTTTTTGATGAAAAAAAGTGCCGCCGATACCAAAAAATGGCTTGATGAGTGTTATCCAGACTCTGTACCGGGCGAAGCAACAATTCGTAAGTGGTTTGCAAAATTTTACTGGTCATATGAGCACCGAAGACGATGAATGCAGTGGACGTCCAAAAGAGGCTGTTACCGATGAAAACGTGAAAAAAATCCACAAAATGATTTTCAATGACCGTAAAGTGAAGTTGATCGAGATAGCTGACACCCTAAAGATATCAAAGGAACGTGTTGGAAATATTATTCACGAATATTTGGATATGAGAAAGCTTTGTGCAAATTGGGTGCCGCGTGAGATCACAATCGATCAAAAACAACAACGAATTGATGATTCTGAGCAGTGTTTGGAGCTGTTATATCGAAATAAAACCGATTTTTTTCGTCGATTTATAACAATGGACGAAACATGGTTCCATCACTTCACTCCGGAGTCCAATCGACAGTCAGCTGAGTGGACTGCACGCGATGAACCGAACCCAAAGCGTGGAAAGACTCAACAATCGGTCGGTAAGGTTATGGCGTCTGTATTTTGGGATTCGCATGGTATAATATCTATCGACTACCTTGAAAAGGGAAAAACCATCAACAGTGACTATTATATAGCGTTATTCGAACGCCCTCGAAGGACGAAATTTAAAAAAAAAACGGCCTCATTTGAAGAAGAAAAAAGTTTTGTTTCATCAAGACAATGCACCGTGTCACAAGTCGATGAAAACCATGCTGAAATTGAACGATTTGGGCTTCGAATTGCTCCCTCATCCACCGTATTCTCCAGATTTGGCTCCCAGTGACTTTTTCCTGTTCTCAGACCTCAAGAGAATGCTCGCTGGTAAAAAATTTAGAAGCAATGAAGAGGTAATCGCTGAAACTGAGGCCTATTTTGAGGCAAAGGACAAATCGTACTACAAAAATGGTATCGAAAAGTTGGAAGATCGCTATAATCGCTGTATCGCCTCTGATGCAATTATGTTGAATAATAAAAACGAATTTTGGCAAAAAAATGTGTGTTTCTATTAAATGATACGAACTTTTCAGCCGAACTGTTATATCTACGAGAACTTTTATTTTTTTTATTGCTGGATCTAATTGTCATTTTTTTGTCGTGAATGTCGTGAACTTACTTTTCTATGGGGCGCCTTTTCTAAATTTATCCTCTGAGAGAGTGATAAGTTTTTGATCGTGAATATCTCTTGTTGCATCTAACGAATCAACATAATTTTTGCTACATGCTACCGGAAATATGATCACAATTTTATGATAAAATTTTCAGTTGTGTGACATAATCTCAATCAATTCAAAATTAAACTTTTCTTAAATGTTTGGTATAAACGAGTATCAAAGAGGATAATTCATAAGGCGCGTTTGATCTGAGAAAGGATTTAAAAAATCTAACTAGCAATAAAATCGAAATTTTTCAACTTGAACTTGTATAGTAACAGCATTGAAGTAATTCAATAGTACACTATTGAAAAACCTGTCTCATTTGACCCATGTCAACACCAGCCAATCAGAACGCGTTGTGAGGAAGAGAACAAAATATCTGCTGCTGTACAACAAATCGTTCAAGAAAAATGTTCCGAACAGTGCATAATATCGTAGTGAGTTCTACAATTTGGTCCTTCTGAAAGGCAGCATTGAATCCCGTACAGCATCCTGATAGTTTCTTTCAATGAAATGCAAATCCAAAATGAAATAATCGACATTAAAATTCTGTATGCGGCTATTTTTATAGCCGTTAGGACCGCCCATTAGTGAAAATGCTACAAACGAAATCACGTAAAAAGAAACCTCTTAACAAAAATTGGATCAGTTTGGATCAGATTCAAAATCAGCCGTTCTAATAGCTCTAAAAGTTTTCTAAAGATCTATTAGGATTTGTTGCTTGCAAATCGAAGGTAAATATCCTCAGTTTAGTGCAAATCTAGAACTGTTTGATTAGATTTGTGTACTTTTCACTGTGTGATATTCACAGTAATCGAGATCAAGTGAAGCCTTCTTTGTTTTTGCGAAAAATGTAAAAAAGGGGAATGCTTGCATAATTCACACAATTGATCAACTAATTGATATTCGGAAGAGTTAAGCAACATGTCAGTTGTTTTCGTATTCACAACATCCAGTTATGTCTCTTACTTTACCCACCCGTCTTTTTTTCTTGGCGGAGAAGCGTTTGCATGGCTCTCCAACGAATGAAGGGAGTCCAGTGGCTCGCTATTCACGCTTCCGTCCATTGGTTCGGTGTCACTTTTTTTCTGGCGAAATCGTCGTTACTACTTTGTCCAAGCGTTGGGTGTGTTGTTAGTTGTAGTTGGGATACCTTGTCCTGTTGTTGATGTCTGTCTCCGATGTGCTGGAGTTTTTGGGGTTAGTGTTGAGGGAGCGCTGTTGTCCTTTTGTGCAGATGTCTTCTTGTTCAGTTTTGCACATGGGTTACTATAGCGAACGGCTTTTTGGCAATAATGATATGTGACCATCTGATTGTCATAGGTAACAAGTGATTTTCACGGAATTCTTGTATCTTGGTAGAAATTCACAAAAGAAGGTATAGCCTTCTTCAAGCGCATGCGTAACAAACGTACACCATTTAGAATACATGGGAAAAAGTTCTTCCATTTCTCTTTTTCGATGGAAAAAATCATTCCGTACTGAGACATAGTTTTGCGAATATAAGGACGCTTGAGGGAAGATCATGCACACGCACTTCTACAGCACTATCTTTCATATATACTGGAATGTTGTACTTAATGTTCTCGTGCTCTACATAGTGCACATTGTTATTGTCTTTAGCGAATTGAATTACATCCAACTCTTTAGAAAACTGGATGTAAACAACATTATTTGTCTTGTTGCAAAATGCACACGTTTGATATCAAGGTGCATTTGCTCCTTAAGCAAGCATTGAAGTTCTCGTATCGAAGGTCGAATTTTGCACTACCTGAAGTCAACAATAAATGTATTCTTTCGTACCGGCGGTAGCTTTTGTTCGTTTGGCTCACTCATTTCGAGATCGTTCTATTGTTCACTACACAATACTGTACTTGGTTTCTTCCGTCCCCAACGTAAGCGGTTTTGTTTTATCGACTGACTTGGATAAGATGTGAAAGCGAACTCAAATTATATTTTTCATGTGCGAAACTATTGTAGAATATTAGAAAACCAAGAAAAAATAATTGACACACAATATTTGGTCATGTCTGATTGTTTCAAAATGTGACAGGCCATTTTACCCCACCCATTTTGAGATTCTCGATTTCGAGGTTGGTGCACTCCGAGACAGATTGCGCTCGTATAAGTAAAGATATGTACGTCAAACCAAATGCGTTTTGTAACTGAAGGTTGTATATAACATTCCGAGTGACAATATTATTTTACGCGATATTTTTTACATAAGAGCAGAAGTGACCGTTTCCGACCCGATCTCCCCCAGTGAAATGAATTTGCTCACAAAGACCTTTCTCCTAGAAGTAGCCGTTTTCGATAGGTTTAGACACGAAGGTAAAAAAACTCGTTTTTTTATTTGCGCCGTCTAATCAAGACCACACGGTTAAAAATACTTACATCTACTTTCATGCACATATTTGGAGCAGGAAATTTACTCCTTAGTTACTCCTTAGATCTTTACTTTTCAATTTACACAATTCGAAAAAAGTTCTTGATTAACATCCTATAAGATGCACATAAACGGAGCGTCTTATTTCATACAAATTCATATTTAAGAACATGTAAAATTGTGTGATTTGAATATCACATGGCTTGAATTCGAACTAAATAAAAAACAAAATATCAACAGCAACAGCGCGACTTGAACCGAGAAACATTCGATCAAGAAGCACATTGGTTAATCGACTGAACCACAGACGAATAATTAATACATATAAATCCATACCTGGTAGCCGAGTGTAAATTACACTCGGAGCGTGTGAAATTCTGTGTAAGTAGAATTTTGCGTCATTTGAAAAATTAAGTAGTTTTAAATTGTATCGTTTGTAGAATTATATCACCTGTTAAAATCATATTTTTTTCGGTGTACTTTAAAAGCAAAACTAAGTGTAAATTAAAATATGTCGCATAATTAATTGAAAATCGAGACATTCTAATTTAGTTTTACATCGATGATGGTTTTCAATCAAATTTTTGATTCAATTCTATTTCAATTGTCTATTTCAGAGTATTATTGAAATACACGTTGTGTTAATTGCAATTTTTTTCCTGTCAAGAGCGAAAATCAAAGGAAATAAATTCCATTTAATTACACTATATTAAACAATCTTTACTTTATTTTAGAAGCTTGAAGAAGGTTGAAGGTCATTATTAATTAAGAACGGCTGTTTTCTATTGGAAACTGTTCGACGCTTCGACCACTGCACGGTGGCCCGAAACGGGAAATTAGCGAAACAAAAATATTATCGCTATTAAATATTATGTTTTGTAGTTTGAATTAATTTTAATGAGTAACAAAATAACACCCTCTCGGATTCCTCTTCAAACTTTCTTTATTTTATGATCTTTCAGAAACCGTATAAGATTAGTTATTACCGATCTGGTATCTGTTGAATATTTATATTAGACCTTTTTTAATCCACCTAGTGGTGTAATGATGCCTTTCTCATATAACTTATGTTTTCAATCAAATCATCCTGTCAAGATATTTTTTTCAAACTTGAACTTTCTTTGGTATAAACTACCATCACCTTTCCAATTTGTAAACAGTTTTGTCAGGTTAATATAGATTTAAATGTGGCAACCCTGCACGCTATACAGAATTCAACAATGTACGCTGTGTGCTAGGCGGGTGTGTATTCTTCTTCTTCCGTACCAGCACGTACCGATTTCGCATCATTTTGTATGACAGTTTGAAAGTTTTGATACTCTCTGCCCTATAATTTCGGAACCGGAAATCGGATCTGGATGGAATTGCACAGTATATTTTAAGATAATGAGAGCTTTAATTTGAGAGATGATTTCTGAACATCGGTTTAACCGTTGCTGAGAAATCGAAGTGAGTTCCGGTTTTGGAGCTTTTCTTCACCATTATCGGTGCTTTCGGAAGCGGAAACCGGGGACTAGTAGTCCCAAAATAGGTTTATACACCCACTAATTAACAAGATGTGCCAACTAGATAAATTTTGCAATAAGTTTTATAAAAATGTGCACCTAGTTTCGCTATCGCTTGTGAAAAACTACTCATGAAATTGAAAGTTTTCGTCGTGAAAGTCAGATCTTGATCAACTTTTCGGGGACATTTTGAAGAATTTTACGATCTTTCATTGGCATCTTAGTTTGTAAAACTCGGTTGAGAAATTTCCGAGAAATTCGAATGCGTATTTTCTATAGATTTGCACATATTACTTTGTAATTCCGGAGTTGGACAAAGATGAAATTCAGTAGCGAGCTATGGGACCATAAGACCTTTTGTTTGAATCTAAGTTTGTGAAAATCGGTTCAGTGATATTTGAGAAAATCGAGTGACATTATCTGTCACATACACCCGTACACAGACATTTGCTCATTTCGTCGAGCTGAGTCGAATGGTATATGACATTCGGCCCTCCGGGCCTCGGTTCAAAAGTCAGTATTCACAGTGATTGTATAGCCTTTCTATATGAGAAAGGCAAAACAATCATAACTTCTGAATGGTAGCTAATATTGGAACCTTAGTTGAACAAAATTGTTCACAAAAAGGTGATTTTTTAAGAGCCGCCCTACATTTACTCCGAAAAATTTATGTAACTCGATCAAATAAAGATGGCTTTATCAACAAAGTGGCTCAAAATAAAATTTCTTACAATTTCACTGTGGAATGCAATAATTTTTTAATTCAATTAAGAAAATTAGACTACAGAGTTTAGTCCAAACATGGACCACCCTAAAAATCTTTTACATCAAAGGATGCGCCAGTTGAATACAAACCATTTTTGTGAAGACACCTACTACAAAAAAATAATGAAAATTTATTAGCGAAAATATTTTTGTCTCACTAATTTCCAATTTCGAATTTGGTTATGACATTTTTCCAGGGAAACTTTAAGTTTATTAGTTGTAAAGGATTTAAAAAAATATTTGTTATGCAGTGGGTGTTTGTTTCTGTTGAATTTGTGAATGCTGTGGTGACCCCAGACTTTTTTCGTTTTTTGTTACTTTGGAGAGATTTTAACAGCTACAAAATGGCGGATTTTTTCGTGAAAAATCGCATTCTTGACTTTAAACAACCACCAAAAATTTAAAAAATAAAACAAATAAAACAAAAAAGTTGGGGTCTAGAAAAACATCTACTATAACTATGGTACTTTGATTTGTTGACTTCTGATTAGTCTGCGCTGAGATACAGTGGACACCGCAAATCATGATTTCAAAGTAGTGTCATCAAAAATACTCCTTCATCGATTGGAGCCATATACATCTAACATTTTTTTGAACAAGCGGTTATTTCGACCTTAATGTCAATTCTGATTTGACAGAAACTTAGTTTTATCCTTCCGCTGAACGGAAATGTTTGTGTGGAGTTGAAACCACGAGACCATCCGTTATCGCTTCGCCAACTAGGCTTGCGATCAGCTTGAAGAAGACTCCGATTTTTGCCAAAAAATCATCTTCTCGGATGAGGCACATTTTCATCTCGGCGGGTATGTTAATAAGCAAAATTGTCGCATCTGGCGGACGGAAAATCCGCACGTTATCATGGAAAAGCCGATGCATCCTCAGAGAGTGACGGTTTGGTGCGGATTTTGGTCTGGCGGCATCATTGGTCCATTTTTCTTCGAAAATAAGGCAGGAGCCACCGCCACGGTCAATAGCGAGCGCTACCGCGTCATGATTAGCGATTGGTTCTTCCCGTTACATGAAGAGGAAGACTTGGACACCATTTGGTTCCGACAAGACGGCGATCCGTGCCAACACTACGATCGATCTTCTGTGCACAGTCTTCGAAGATCGAATTATCAGTCGAAATTCGGATGTCGTTTGGCCACCTCGGAGCTGTGATTTGAGGCCGTTAGACTATTATCTTTGGGGTGCTGTCAAAGATAAGTGTTATGTGGACAAGCTAGAGACAATTCAAGTCTTGAAGGACAACATTCGTGCAGCCATAGTTGAAATAAAGCTGCATACAATCGAAAATGTACTAAAAAACTGGACCGACCGTATGGCGTACTGCAAGGCCAGCCGAGGCAGCCATTTGAATGAAATTATATTCCACAATTAACCGGAAGGATTGTACTTTAATATGAGAAAAGAAGTTTTGAAATCGGATGAACCGTTTGTGTTTTATTGCATGTTTAAAAAAAAGTTACATGGTGGACCCTGTATTGGAGAAGCCAAATGAATGAGAAACTCACTAGAAAAACTATGTTTTGGAAAAAGATATGCTCTGAGACAACCTGCGTTCTTATGCATTCCGTGCATACGCGTTACTATTTCGCCACCCTAAGCCTTATGATAGACACAACTCAAGCACACGACTGGGTATGATAAAGCGTACATCGAAATGTGTCTATGTGGTCTATATCCTAGCCGCCTCACGATCGGTATCCAATATCCAAACATCTTCTCTGTTCATCAGACAACAAACACTAGTCTTCAACTCCTTCACCGGCTTATTTCTCACTGTGTTTCGATTGATGTTTTGTATTTTGGAAAACATTTGAATTTATTTAGTTGAACAATAGCTCAAAGCAAAATTTGCAAAACTAGTGGTTTTTTTCAACAGTTTGACCCAAACACACCGTAGGTCCGCTGATTTTTTCTCACGCTCTATTTTTAAATATATTGTATATTTTCTGCCCTAGATTCGTTTTCACACACGGAAAACCCTCCAATCAAAAAATTACGACCTCGCAATTTATGATTTTTGCAGTTGTTATTTTAACTGATTCAACCAATTTGGTATTTGATTTACACAAATTGAAGTAGTTGAAAAATATGTTGTTTTTAATGCTGTCTAATGTCAAAAACAGTACAAAGCAAAACAAAAATCGCAATGAAAAATCAATTATTACTTTAGTTGAAATTCAAACGCGTTTCTTAAATATTTTCATGCAAACGAAATTCGCTTATTATACGTTTGTAAAACTCGTGAAGAGTAGCTTTTAAATGATAGTAAATTAATGTTTATCATAACACTAGTTGTCAGAATATTAATGAGATGATAAATTATCTACATCTTTACTGCTCTAGTGTTAGAAGAAGTAACGATTGATATAAAGTAGTGATATGCACAGAACTGATAGCCGTTAGAGATATTGCAATTAACAAAACGTGTTTAACCAAAACTAGAACCCAGTGAATTGTATGCGTTTGAATTTTAGTCTTAAAACCAACTTCATTCTCCATCGTATTGTATGAACAAAGTGATTAAATTGAAAAAGTTTAATATTCATTCATATAATCTGTTGAAACTGTAAGTTGCAATGGCTCAAAAAACAGAAATCAATGCGTTCGGTTCGACTTTTTGTTCGTAAGTAATATAGTGGTCACAATTAGAAAGTTTCGTTGACACCGGCACTAATAAAAGACAGTATATTAAAAACAAAAATAAAAATGGTTTCAATGAATAATTCATTTAATATAAAGCAAGGGCTGAGAAAGGTTATATCTTACCATACCGAATTTTTATTTAAAAACTCAGAGCGTATATCAATAAGGAATATTTTATTATCATTCAAAATCAATAGTTTGGCTTAAGTTGAAATAACTAATCGTAATATCTAAAACAACTAAAACCGATTTGTTTTTCAACTCACATAACTGTTAAATCAAAAACAAGGTCGGTTGTTGTAACTAAAATCTTTATTGAAATTGAAAGGTATGTGTCTTGACTAACTGACACCCTCTTTTTTTTTCAACCAAACTTTTGTTATTTCAACCATCGTTTCTGTTGATCGAAAAACAAAAATGACAGTTTAGAAAAAACAACAATCGATTAGTTGTACCAAATTTTAACCAATAAAATTCAGAAAAACAACTAATATTTCGGTTGTTTCACGATCGCGAGGGGTTCCGTGCAGTCAGTGTTTCCTTTTAAGTGTTCAACACTCGATAAACTGTTTTTCCATCACAGCTTGATTGGGATCGAACCGTTACGGATTTTTCCAAGTGTTTGTAAACATAATTTTTAGCTTTCTTTCGAGTTCCTTTAGACGATATTGCTAAACGCAAAAGACTGCTTTATTCAAACTTGCATCAGTTTTTTCTATACAGCAGTGTAAACAAACCACTGTCAAAAAATAGCTACTAGCTGCACGCGAGGAGCCTGTCAATATACTTTCAGTCATCTGTTACAACCTATTTTCAGACAACATATTTGTACAATTTTTAGTTTCTGAATCATAACAATTTGTAGAAAGTGTTTGTAAAAGTACTCTACCCTTTTTGAAAATTAGCTTTGATACCTTCATGCAAAACAAATGGTCTGCCATACTGCAAACCTGGGCAATGTTTCACCCATTTCTGAGTATGTGAAGTCTGATGAGTTTCATTTCTGGAATTTCTCAATCGTTAGATTTTCCTTTATATTTACCTCCACATTATCTTGAATGTCCTTCACTAACATGATGATGATGATGTTGTGATATTAAATACAACGACTCCATCGAACCTCAACGAATAACGAAATCGGACCTCAACGTCAGCTCCGCGATCAAACATTAAAAATGCAAAAATATGCTAATATAAATTAAACACGACAGCCACATTTTCATTTTATTGCACATGGGACTAATGCGATGGAAGTCAACCATGCGTGGAAGCTCAAATATTAATTCCTGCTAGGAGCAGACCGATTCGATGCATTATCCTCGCTCTCGGGTATGACTGTTTAACATCCGCAATCCACAAATAATTATTGATGAAACCATGAGCAAATAACGCAAATACAGTGAGTCCTGCCACCCGATAAATTATCATCGAAACCGGTATCGGGTACCGCTACGGTTTTTTCTTTTTGACTTCCAGCTGATCCGGGCACGAGGTCCATTATGTTGAGAGCATTATTATCATTCCAATCAATTTTCCTCGGGGTCATCCGTGGTATACAAATTGCTGCAGTATTGACAACTCTTGGCACGTACTGTGGCGAAAAGTCAAAAATCACCGCCCTCCCGAAAAGCCCCAGTCGATAACAAACCGAACAAAAGAGCAACACTTACCAGTATCCATTCAAGTGCGAACAGAAGAAACCTTCCGGCAAAAACTGTAACTATGTGCGGCGACAATTGGATTCTCTATCGCCGCCCGGCTTTAGTAAAAACGTGATTAAACCATCGCCGGTTCGGGTTACGGAGACACTTCACTTTTCCCTCCCCCACAGAACACTCATCACCTAATCCGGTGGCTTTTTATGTTACCGTTCTCAGCCACTTGATCCGTGCACCTAAATCACGTCAGAAGAGAATGCCCGCAGAGATAAACTTCTTGACAGCGAACAGAAGCACGTCTCTCCCGGTGGTGGCTTTTCTTCAACCTTCGAAACCGCAACTGGAAGGAGGAAATGTAGCGTAGTTCCTCGCCGATTGGGATTGTTCTGTAAAAAGTGAAGGCTTTCAGCTAGATTCCCTGTTGCTGCTGGCGAACAGAACAACTTAGACGGGCTGCCACCGGGAGAATCCTGGGAGATTTCCTCGAAGGTAGAAAAGAGCACATTCCAAATAAATCCACCGTTGATAAACGACCCGTATCGTGACCCTGTCGGGCTGCTGCTACACGGGCTGCTTATGGACTCTTGTTTTCTCCCGAATCAGTTCGTGTTAGTTTCCTTTGTTGTTGTTGCTCCCTTTTGTTTTCCTGAGAGCTCACGTCTCTTTCACTGATAGTACGGATCGGAACAAAACGATTAGTATATTGATTTCATTCTGACCCACAAAGTCTGCATGTCTGCGAGATTCAATTAGCAGGATTTGGCCAACGATGATTTTGGCTGACCTTTTTTTTTCCCGGCGTTTTTACGGTAAACTTTTGCGAACTTTGAATCCCTTATTCAGTAGCTTTACGCGCTGTTTCTGAATGGATTCGCTTTTAGCTGATCGTGGTTTGCTTTGTGCCTCGGGGATGATTTTGATGATGAGCTAATTCACTTTTTTCCCGTTCGCCCTTGCTTCGATGGTGACTCAGCGTTATGAAAAGTAATCTAAGGAAGGAGAAAAACATGATGGTTTAACGATAGTTGAACGTTGGAAGCTGAAAAAAAAACAGGATTTTGCTTTCATGGGTTCAACATAATGGCTTTTCAGAGGAATTGATAGAAGAAATAGTCTGCATTATGCTTGAAAAACGTGCTGTTTTTGTGAATGGAAAACTAGGTGAGGTTCAACCAGAGAGTAAACAGTCGGACACATAGGAAACTTGAACTTGAAATAATTTTTAATTTGAGATATTTTTCGAATGATTTTGCGAAGATAACGGATCATATGCAAGTTACTAAACTGTAAATTTGCTTACCTAAAATTCCGATTACAGATTGTCATTGGCACAACCTATACCGGGGATACCACGTTTAGCATAAAGTAGTTTGGCATAACGTCAAAACTCATTCCCGCTCAATATGGATATGGATTAACCAATATCAATAATTTTAGATTCGTTCAAGAGCAAAATTGACTGAAATTATATGGCTGACATTTAAAGTTTCGTAGATATAACCGTACAAGTGACTTATTCGACAAAATAATTTTATAACATACACACAAACATATACACACAGATATTTTTTCTATTCGACGAACTGAGTCGGAACCGAATTCCAGAGTATAGCCAAAATTCTTAAAAAAAACTTTATTTGGAATTTACTTCGTAAAAATGTTTACGTGATCTCAATCACGGTTTAGTGACATCTACTCAACAAATCCTTCCCGCCGCCGTCTTGTATTCTAAATCGAGCTGGAACATTGTTTCTGGTTTTTCGTCGAGTCAGTATCAAAAATACAAGATACGAATATGGTCATAGCACACTTTTTCGTATTATGCTAAAACCTCTTTTCGAATTTGTAAAAAAAAATAAAGTTATTTGCAATTTACTTCGCAAAAACAGATTACATTATTTGGGATTTTATTCGTTACAAGAGTTACGTGAATCGAGCCTCCCATGAAAATCTCTGGTCACCTACGGTACTCAGATGGCAACAGTCCAATCGAATGTGTGAGCCAAATCGAAAAGTTCTATCTCATTTTCTATTAAATGTTCACGTTTCTTAGTTAGACTAGCTCTTGAAGTCATGAATTTTATTGATTTGAAGTGAAACACATCCTTGTTTTCTATATAGGGATGACATTTAGAAATTCAAAGAGGTATCCATGTATGCAAATGTTCTGCTTTCGATCACTTATACCTCAAAGAAATGTTTATCGATTAGTAATATAATTACGCCTAATGTTAGGCAATACTTCTACGCGTCGATTTGCATAAATAAATATAAATTAGTATTTTTAATTAAAGGTCAACGAAATTTTCGATAATGGTATGCATTACCTTATTTCGATTGCATCTATTATGCTCTATTGGATAACAGGCTTTTAACAACGGAGACAATGGTTTTGAAAGAGTAAACACCATGTATCAGGTATGTATGTATGAAGGTAGTATTAAGATTATATTCGAAAAACAACATTTGGTGTGAGCGAACGTTCTTTTTTTTTTGATTGATTTGTATGACGTCTGTTAAGCACATTTTATATTGGGAGTACAAATTAGTGTGGTCCGTTTTCATAATATGGATCTGGCTGTTTTGAACAGTAACCGATGTCGATAAGTTAAGTTAAGTTCATATTGCTTCGAGTTTTATTAAAAACCTTTTTCTTTATTGTGTTAATTATAAGAAGTTTTGTGTTAACTAAGGGGCATTTGCGGGAAGTTTTAGTTTTTTTTGTTTTTAATGGAAGAAAAGTGCTGCTGAAAAGCATCGAATGCTTGTGAATGTTTATGGTGATAATGCTCCAACTGATAAATAATGTAGGCAATAGTTTCCATGTTTCAAGAATGGCGATTTCAGCGTTGAAGATAAGAAGCCTCGATCAGGGCAACCAAAAATATTCCAAGACAAATAGGTGGAGACATTACTTTATGAAGATCCGAGTCAAACGCAAAAGGAGCTTACAGAATCATTGGAAGTGACTTAACAAGCAGTTTCTGTACGAATGAAATCCATGGGAATGATTCAAATGTAAGGCAGTTGGGTACCCTGTGTAACTGAAATCGAGAGACAAGGGGCCGTATCAATAAAACATAGCATGCTTGAATTTCGGTAGTAAATGCTACATGTTGATCACGTTCTTGTCAAAAGCAGAGACTTTACTACACAACAACTTTCGAACATGCACAAACAAACTGTTGTGTTTACTACCATTTTTAGGTAGGTAGCTTCAGAAGTTGCTACTCGTGTGTTTGCTGATAGAGTGAAGTAGAAAGATTAAACAAAGTGGCATTTTTGCAGCAGTAAGTACGTTTGTTGCTTTGTGCATACTTATTCCAGCTTTTCCGGCTGTGTGGCAATACGGCAAGCAGTATTGTCATTCATGTGCTATTTGACTGATGGTATGTCAAAAGGTTTACAAACTGACGCTTTTTACACCGATCTCTCTTCTGCCTTTGATATAACAAACCACAATACAACAATTGCTAAACGTTCTTCGATGGCTGCAATCATATCTTATGGATCATCGTTTAGCAGTGAAAACCGTCAATCACGTTTCCAATGAGTTTATCGCTTCGTCCGGAATTCTGCAGAGTAGCCATCTCGGACTTCAACGACGTCAACTTTACTCTAGAGGGTCTTCGTCCATCGTTTACCGATGACGTTAACATCTACTATTACATTCGAAGCCCAGAAGATGCAGGTTTTCTACAACGACAGTTGTTGAGCTTTGCCGAATTGTATAAAGTAAACCGTATGAAATTGAATCCTGACAAGTGCTCTCGACCATTACGTTCTTGAAAAAGAAAGAGCTATTTCATTATAATTACTTTTCCGGAAGGATTCTTGATTGTCAGAACGATGTGTGTTAAAGACCTTGGTGTCTTGCTCGATGAGGAACTGACATTCAAGCAACACATCAGCTATCGTTTCTAAAGCTTCTCGCAACTTAGGATTTGTAATGAGGATGGCTAAACATTTTACAGACGTGTACTGTTTAAAATCTCTGTATTGCTCGCTTGTTCGTTCATCCCTGGAATACTGTTCTGTCGTTTGGAATCCTCACTACATAAACGGAGCTCATAGAATCGAATCGATACAACACAGATTCATTCGCTTCGCTCTACGGCGCTTATCGTGGAACAATCCTCACCAACTACCAAGCTACGAAAGTCGCGGGTTACTAATCGGTCTCGATACACTACAAGTTCGTCGAGATGTTGCACGTGCTGTATTGATAGCAGATGTTTTGACCGATAGGATTGACTGCCCTGCTTTGCTCCGCGAAATTAATATCAACGTCCGACCCCGTGCTCTTCGCAACAGTGCATTTCTTTGACTTCCTTTACGACGAACTAACTACGGTGCTAACAATGCTATTATTGGCTTGCAGAAATCATTCAATCATGTTTCATTAGAATTCGACTTCAATCTATCACGCAGTAGGATAATTGAAAATTTGTTGTGTATTACTAGAAATTATCATTAGGACCATATTGTGTCTGTTGATTATACCTGAATAAATAAATAAATAAATAAATAAGATTCTTCTGCATGACAACGCTTGGCATCATGTCACGAAAGTCGTGACAAAATCTGTGGAAACGCTCAAGTGGGAAATTTTACCGCATCCGCCGTATTCTCCTGGTATTAGTCCTTCTGATTACTGGTTGTTTCGAAGGAGACAGCACGATCTGGCAGGTCATCGGTTTACTTCTTTGGCAGAAATCAAAAATTGGCTTCAAACTTGGATCACCTCAAAAGACGAGATATTTTGTCGAAATGGAATTCGAAAATTGCCTGTTAGGTGGCGATAGACGATACTTTAATCAAACTTTGAATTATTTTTATTTTGCACAACAATGTATGAAAAATGGGGGCTACATTAATTGAATGAAGGACAAATAATGATAATAAACATCATTTTTGAAACTATCTTTCAACAAAATAAATTCAAACGTTTTGCACAATAAAAACATCTTTCTCACAAAATTTTGTGATTTTTCGTGAAAAAATATTGAGAAATAAGTTGGTGAAGAGGTATTTTTGAGAACACTTCTTAAAATTCGTGATTTGCGGTGTCCACTGTATCTCAACGCAGACTAATCAGATGTCAATAAATCGGAGCAGTATAGATAGAGTAGATGTTTTTCCAGACCCCAACGTTCCTGTTTGATGTAGAAAGTGTGTGCCAAATTTGAACAAAAATTGGTGCAGTAGTTTTTGAGTGACTTTCAAAACCTGCTTTCGAGAACAACGCGTTTAAAGTTTTTTTGTCTATAAAATCTAAGGAAAGAATTTATTACTCTAGAGAAGACCCCAACGTTCTTGTTTGATGTAGAAAGTGTGTGCAAAATTTGAACAAAAATTGGTGCAGTAGTTTTTGTGTGACTTTCAAAACCTGCTTTCGAGAACAACGCTTTAAAAGTTTTTTTGTCTATAAAATCTAAGGAAAGAATTTATTACTCTAGAGAACCCGTAGGCTTAAACATTGTCAAAAAACTTTTTTTTATATATATTTTGTTATAATGAAATATTTCACGAATGTTTTGTCAAGTTTTTAAGTTAATCGAAGCAGAAATCTTGAGCCTGTGCGCCGAGCTCTTACTTCTTCGCAGTATGAGATAAGCAACGATAAAGGCCCATAACTTGCTGAAATTTGTTACAACATCCTTGGAAATTTCACAGAACATTCTTGAAATGTTTTACTATAAGAAAATATTAAGAAAAAAATATATGATTTTCAAAAAGTGTTGAACCATACCTGCTCCTTAAATAATACGCTTTTGTTAAATTTACTCTAATAATTAAATCCAAATGATTTCGGATATTTGTTCACTTATATACCAGATAAACTTATTTTGTATAGCATCTCCACGGTAAGGAGTAGGTTGTAGGTAGGGTTCGAACCTCAGGACGATGCTTTTTCGAAATTTATCTTTTGTTTTGGTTTGCTTCTTGTTGGCAGTAATGCAAAGTGAAAACATTTTCTCATTCCACCTAGTAGAGTTAAAGCCTGTTCACACTCTACCGGAACGACCGGGACGGGACCAGGTATAGTGCGAACAGGCATTTAAACGCGAGTAAAATTTTCGGAATCGGTTCAGGCATTTTAGGGGACATAAAGTATAATGAAAAAAAAAAACTGTGGCTTGTTTCCGACAAAAATCGATGCAATATTCAATTGAATCGATTCGCTCTCTGTATTAGTTAGTAAGTTAGTATATAAGTTCCTTTTCCCCATTACACAATACAAGTAGAATTAGAATTTTCCCTACACAAAAATCTCAGAATTGCGGAAGCAAATAATGTCCTCATGGTAATAACCAAATCATATATATAATAGGGCTGAAAAGTCACCACTTGTGGCTGAACACCCAATTTAAATCTTAATAATTTAATTTTAACTCATATTCCAATAAATAGTAATTTAAAAAAAAAACTGTGGCTTGTCGGTTACGTCACTTACAAGATGATATCTTCCAATGCGGAAATGATCGTCGAAACCCAAACTTGATCACTGACTGCATAGTAAATTTCAAATAATCTCCATGCTATCGAAATCCGTTGAGCCTTTTTCGAGAAAATTTTACGTATTGAAAAAGTGTGGTAAATCGGATACGACACTTATACGATTATATGTTGGAATTAGATGCTCGACTTTTTTCGTCACTTTTTTCTGCACACAACGCACACGAATAAAAGATCTTTTTGAATTTACATCTTTTTCCATGCACATAAAAGGTGATTTTTTAATTGAGGTATAGGATTTGATTTTCAAGAACTGCACAAAAAATTTGAGAAAATCGATGAAATCTTTATAGGTATCGATGGAATGATGACTATAATTTAATGTTTGAAGATGATTTCATGCAAATGCAAATTCCGATCGACAAGGTCCAATTCTGGCACACTCTCTCCAACATATCGGTTAGTATTTCACGAATAATGCCACCGGCCCATAATCCACACTAAACAGTGTTTTTTTGGGATGCATTGGTAACTCTTGCAATGCTTCTGGCTGGTCTTCACTCCAGATGCGGCAACCACAAATGAGCTTCCCCACTGAACACATTTTTTGTATAAAAAAGTGGATCTTCCTTCAACTTTGATTAAATTATGGATCAAACGACGATTCTAGATCAAACTAAACAAGTTTGACAATGACACAAGACACGATTCATGTGTGATCTGTCAAAAACAGTGTTGCCAAAAATATACCAGCAAAAAAGTCACCTTTTATTTGCAGCGAGAAAGACTACAACATGAGTAAGCATGAGAAAACTGCACCCAAATGTAATTCATATCCTTATATCGTGTTTGAAGAAGCTTGGACTGAAAACAGTTTTCTAGAATTTTCAACCTTCTAACTGCCATATTGACGGAGCTTGAGTGATTCTATTGACTTTCATTTAACAATTCTAAATTTACAAACGTGGGAACCACAAGTTTGGAGTTTTTCTTAAAAAAATATTACTATTCAACCTTGCCGTCTCCATTAAAATTGTATTATTTGGAGTCAATGGAAACACATTTCCAATTTAACAGGAACGACTATCACGTCTATTGTAAACTTATGGTTAGATCAATGTTAGTCGAAAATATTAGCTTTATGTTGAGAACTCTGCTTACAGAATTCCCATCAAATGATCGTCTGAAATCATTCGTTTATCCCAGCGTAAATTGACGTTATAATCGTAAAATTGGCATTAAAAAACGCACAATAATCTTCGGAAGTTTTCGCACCTCACGTATGAGACTACCAGCGAAACCGGAATGAAGATTTCATTCCGAAAATCGTTGACAAATTTACGGAAATCTTGTTTACTGTTTGCTTCTTGGTATCGCTCAATCCCATCGGAGGTCATATGGTAGAAAGAGAAAAACAGGGAAATATCAACTTGTAACTTCCGCTCTGCCCAGGATCTCTGGCAGCGAACGATGATGGTGATGAAGGAAAAAAAGCATTCCGTGCTTGACAGCGGACGAATAATATTTCGCCTCGCTTCATTTGCCGGCACTGTTGATTTACAATTCATGGAAGCAAACAGTCCGACCCGGCCAACCCCGGACCCTCTCGCAAGGAAGTATTTCAAAGTAGGGCATATATTTCCAACATTTGCTCAATATAAAGACTGATTTGCAAGAGAAATAGCTTCTGATGTTGGAATATATTAAGCCTCGGTGCTGGAAAGAAAATTGTGACGGCTGTGCAGATGAAGCCGGTAGACAAAAAAAAAGAAGCTCAAAACGGAAAGTAACAAATTGCTTGTTATCATCGGTTTGCTACAGCCCATAGGTCACACACATTCCACCGGATAATCGCATAACTATGTGAAAAGTCGTCGAAGCTCCAGGGACCTTGGAGGTAGGTAACGGGAAAAGTTTCCGTAGGCTGAAATAACGTACAACTTTTCATGCCACTTTTGCTCACATATTCATCATCAACCTTCGCATGGCATCCGGGTCTCCGGTTTTCCGTCGTGTTTTGTAACTTTCACCGCAAATCTCCGGTATCGTGTAGTGAGCGGAAGAAAAAGAAAACCCCTAGTGTCCTACTATTGAGAAATTGTATTTCGCTAGCTATTTCGGGTTTTATAAATTTCGGCTGTTAAAATATTTATCGGCCCAACCTCAGCTTTTCGGTTTGTTCAGCTAGTGTGTACATAATGTCGGTGTGCGTGTATGAGCTCGGGTGCGGTTTTATTTTTTTTTGCCATGCTGGGTTGAACAAATCAACCAGACAGCTTGCTTTCTGGTTTTGTGCTGAATTGTTGATAGATGTTTTTGTTATAATACCAGAGAAAAAAAATAAACGAAAGCATTGATTGCTTTTCTTTTGTTTTTAGAAACAATAATGAGCTCCGAGCGGAAAAAAATACAAATTAAAGCTTTATGAATACAAATCTTCAACTTCGAAAAACAAAAATTCAACGAACCTCATGCAGACTAAAATTGAACAAGCCTTACCAACACAGTGAAACGACTATGATTTTTAATAAATACTAAATAAAACCTGTGCAAAATCCATATCGAAACAATTCAAATTCAAGAATGTTTTAAAACAAGTTCTACAACCTGCAATGAATTTAGTTGGAAAACTATCCAGGGCAGGTGAAACATATTAAGCCCCGGTGGGTGATTTTTCGTACCGAAGGGAATGACCCATTATTCCGAAGCATTCCTTAATTCTAATGGAAATGACATTTATCCCTTAAAAAAGCAAGTTTCGTTTCGATATAACTTTGCATGAAACGCGTAAATTCGAAGTTTGAAGCGTTTTTGGTGTTTTGCCTTGAAACAAAATTGCGCATTTAAAGGTCGTATACGAACAAAAACTATTGTGGGGCTGCTCAAGTTGTTGACCTAGGACTATACAACTAGTTTTAAAATCACTGCCAATATTTGTTTTGAATATTAAGGCAGCAGTCTTTTTGTTCCGTATAAACTTATTTATGTCTGAGAATTTTATAAATTATTTCCTTAAGAATTTATGCTACCGTTCAGTTCGTTGGGGTTGATGATGGAAGGTGCTGAACTCAGTCATCCAGTATTCCATGATTCCATGAGATGGATGTGCTTTTACGATCTTACGCAAAAATCTGTGCATGAAAAAGGTCTTTTCCAAAAGAGTGCCGCGCTCACTCACAATAGAACAAAAGCCACAACGCATCAACGATCAAGAGAGCTGTTCTGCCCTGTTTAGTTGCATTTAAAAAGATGTCTTGCGTTGGTATGGAACAGTGGACGAAACATGGATCGAAACATTTCTCTGGAGTTTCAGTCTGAAAACGCAACAGGTAGCTGAGATAATCATCGGTATATCGAAAATCAGTTGAAAAATGGTT
The DNA here is from genome assembly GCF_030247185.1 of Malaya genurostris. Lineage (NCBI taxonomy): Eukaryota > Metazoa > Arthropoda > Insecta > Diptera > Culicidae > Malaya > Malaya genurostris. The sequence goes on from NC_080571.1 coordinate 260,877,972, forward strand.
AAGATGTAGATGTTCAAAACCTAACCACTGCTTGTGGGGTTTAATTGTCTGTATTTTGAATTCGCTACCCGACAAGGTTCATTGGAGCAAGTGGAAATCATAACTGAAACAGAAACATAACTGAAAGTGACAACTTCTGGTAACATTTCTGTTTTCCGGCTCGGAGAGATAATGGTAAAAGACCTTTTTCAGTACTTACATACAAGATACTCGAGTGATTTACATTAATGAGATGCTTAAGCTCGACTCTAATAATTCCATTGTTTCTCGCTTGAAACTTCAAATGGGTAACTACCCACCTTTGGAATTTTCAAGTGGGTAGTACTACCCACCGTACCTAACTGTTTCACCGGCCCTGAATCTGTCTCTTTCAAAGGTGAAACAGTGTTCATTCCACGCATTCCAATGATCATCACTTATATGTCATTTGAGTTCAAACGTCAAGTCCCCATCCGTTCATAAATTATGCAGGCGTTCTAATATAGACAACAATATTGTGAATGAAATTTATAAAATTTCGGTGCTAAACAAAAAGTGTTCTGCAAAAACCAGAAACTTTACGTCTGCTTAGCGGTTAAATTTGAGCTGCCAAATTTTGCATTAGGCAGTTCAATTTGAACTGCTATGCATGGATGAGCTTAAGACGAAACTAAATTGAACCATTGACAATTAAAACACAAAAAGATGTGAAAGGTCAGTGATATGCAGCTCTAGACAAACTGGCGTTTTGGGAATAGGAAATATAGTATTATTCAATCACAATAAGGAAACCTGTTTCAATCCACCTAGTGGACTCATGTCGCCTTTTTCATTAGTGCATTTATATTAGTGCTGTTCTAAATAATAGCAGGGGAAAAACTAGCATACGTATTTTCTCTCGAGAATTTTTTACCAATATTCATTGCATGAGGCTAGTAAAGACTGTCTCAGAAAGTATGGACGAACTTTGATTTCGCTGTAAATTATCCACAAGTGGTAGATATTCAAATTTTATTCGATATACTGATACTATTAGACTACAACAACAGAATATTATTCTCAACATTTGCTACTTAGCCATTGTAGACTAGCTGGTGTACCTTCTCGCGAACGTTCCTCATTAAATTCCGTACAAACTACTTGGCGACAAGTTTTGACACTTTTTTCAATCTTTTTCGAACTGTTGAATGGTTTCGGCTGCCAAGACATGTTTCCTAAGATGTGCCTTTGTTAATGCCCAAAATTCCTCAATTGGTCGAAGGATTGTGGGCATTTGGTGGATTCATGTCTTTTGGGACGAAAGTGACATATGGTAGTATACCATTCTACCGTTGATTTCGAGTAGTGGCAAGAAGCAAGATCTGGCCAGAAGACAACAGGATCCTTGTGGTTTCGAATCATGGTTAGCAATCGATTTTGTAAACATTCCTTTATGTATATTTCGTTGTTCATTGAAGCAGTGGTGATGAAGGGTTTCGAAAGCTTACCGCAGCTGCAAATTGCTTGCCAGACCATAGCTTACCATTCTTATCAAATTTTTCGACTTCAATCGTTGTCTCGGACTGGTTTAACACTTGCCCTTCTCGCACCGTATAATATTGTGATCCCGACAAGGATTTGTAATCGAGTTTCACGTAGGTTTCGTCGTCCATGATTATGCAGTTCAAATTTCCAGCAAGAATCGTATTGTACAGCTTTCGAGCCCTCGGCCTGATCGATGCTTCTTGTTTCGGACTACGTTTTGGTTATTTATGCTTCTTATAAATTCGAAGATTCAAACGTTCTTTAGCACGAAGAACATTTAACTTCAAAGTGGCCACTTTTTTGGCCACATCCCGAACTGAAACTTGATTCTTTTGCTCGAACGCCTTCAGTATACGTTTATCCAACTGAGGGTTAGCAGGACCTTTTTGTCGACCAGTTTTCGGTTTACCCTCAAAGGTGTTATCCTCACCGAACTTCCTGATTGCATTTCGCACGGCTTTTTCACTTACTCCTTCCATTTTTGCTATCTTTCTTAGTGACAGTCCGCGTTCTGTGCACCATTTGTACATTTTTTCGGCGTTGTTCTGCTGAAAGTTCACGCATTTCGAAACAGACTAATGAAAACGAATAAACAATTGCACAAGTGGTTAGAGAAGAGTGTAAACAACAGGATGCAGCCATAAAAATTGACAGATTCTGAACCATTGCGAAATTGCAGCGGTTTTTGGTTGCGTCCATACTTTCTGGGACAGTCTTTACTTTTATAAAACAATGTATAAAGTTTGTAAAAAAAGAAGAAAATCAATAAATTATAAATGTTTTTAAATAGAGTATTCGAAAAAATAGTACCATGAAATGAAAAAAAGCCTTTCTCATATTACATATATTTTCAAAAACATCACCAGAAAAATAATTATTTTTTTCAAAACTTCATAAAATCAAAGACTTTTTTTGATCATAAACTACCATAACCTCAGTTTTTGCAATGACTGAGCGGAAACATATATTGGAGAAGCAAAAACTAACAGAAAAGATGAATTTTTGGAAAAAGATACGCTCAGAGACAGGACTTGAACCTGCGTTCTTATGCATTCCGTGCATACGCGCTACCATTTCGCCACTCTGAATCTTGTTTTAGTCAAATTGAACTTAGTTATGGCGGCTTTACGTCAAACATCTAAAATAATAAATCGTACCATAACCTTTTTAATTTGTAAACAGTTATATCAAGTTATTATAAACTTAAAAACGTGATTAATCCACCTAGCAGTGAGATGATACCTTTTTTTATCAATCCGCATGTGTTTTTTGCATGAATATTCTTCGGTGTTTAAGTTTTCATCACATTGTTTTAATGACCGTCGTTTTAAGCGACAATTTGAGATTGTAATCACTCATTACTCTGTAATGTCGAAACTGCAAATACAATCGAATTTAAATCTAGAAGTGTGATAATCGATTAAACATGCCATGATATGTAAGTTCCATTTTAGAGTTTACGGTAATTTAAGGTACTTCCAGAGCTGGTATTCAGGAACCAGAATAACCCAAACCGATTCGTATGGCCATATGACAAATAAATTACAGTTTTGAGTACAACTTTGAAGCTTAATTGGATAAAATTCATTAATTTTTATATGTATGTATAAAACTAATTAATTTTGTATCTAAGTTTAATTCAATTTGAATTTTTGTTTCTGAAATTTGATTAGGCTTTTTTGAGAAAACGATTGAGCTTTGAGAAACGATTTTATACTGGAACCGGAATTCTAAAATCGGTATGGTCGAAGTCAGATAAATTCACCTGAATAGCTGTATAGTTTACATTTGTTTCAAAATATTTGAAAATCAGTGAAGACATCTTTGAGAAATCATAGCACGAATTAAATTTTTAGGTGCCTTCTGAATCGACAACTGAATACCACTAAAACTGAAAAAAAAAGTTAATTTTTTTTTATCGACTATCCAAATCTGCTAACCCGATAAACCTGATTAATTTATGTGGAATAGACATTTTTATACTAATCACCCTGTATCCCCGAAACCGGAAGTTGGATCTGACTGACGAGCAAGATGTTTTAAAGAATCTTGAAACTTTTCATTTGCATCTTAGATGATTCTTAGATTTCATTTGAATCTTAGATCGGTTCAGTCATCTACGAGAAGAATGAGTTACAAAATTTTGATTTCGTTTCATATATCATCCTGTAGTTCCGGAACCAGAGGTCGGAACCAAACATAATTCAGGAACTTTGTTTGGGAGCATACGAATTTTCGTATGAATCTGAATTTGTAGTAAAGAAATTTTCAGAGAAAATTGAGTGAAATTATTTGTCACACACGCATTTGCTGATCTCGACGAACTGATTCGAATGGTATATGGATGTTATGTTCTTCCAGCATTTATTGCTGTAAGTAGTTTAAAACAATATAATTAAAAAAAAATCTGCCATCATCTGGTTTATATATGTCATATTCGAACGATTATGTTGCCAAAAACGAGCCGTGCTAAAATCGGTCCGAGGCAAATTGTCATGAAAAAGGATGCTGTACACAGTCTTTTTGGTACTTAGAAACAATTGTATGTAACAGAATAAAAAATCGTATTTTCCGTTGCTCCCAAGCATTGCTTTGTCATACAGCGCTCAAAACTCCTACTGCTGGAATAAGGGGAAAAGTCGTTTACACAAAAATTTCGATATCTCCGTTAAAAATGGATGGATTTTAACAATCTATGGCTTGTTGAATAGGTATTATCGTGCGGAATCTAAGTCTGAAAACATATTCTGTTTTCAAGGTCAATTGTGACAGATACTGTCAAAAAACTGAAAATTTTGACATAAAACTTCGAATAACTCAAAAAGTAAACATCCGATCTCAAAACCATTCAATAGCGTTTTGGGTGACGGAGAGTCCTTTCATTTGCGATTAGTTTGATCAAAATCGGTCCAGCCATCTCTGAGATCTCGACCTCTTAGTTGACAACACACATACAGACACACACACACACACACACACACAGACAGACATTTGCTCAGTTCGTCGAGCTGAATCGATTGGTATATGTCATTCGGCCCTCCGGGCCTCGGAAAAATTTTCGAAAGTTTGAGCGAATTCTATACCTATTTTTCATATATATAAAAAAAGGTAAAACATGGCAACCCTGAACGCTAAACAAAATTACGTGTTTTCTGCTTCCGTACCAGCACGTATCGATGCATACCGGGTTTGCATCGTCATTTTGAATGACGATTTGTATGATTTGACACTCATCGCCCTATAATTGCGGAACCGGAAGTCGGATCTGGATGAAATTACAGAGTATCTTTCAAGACAATGGGAGACAATTTAATTTGAATCATGATTTGTGAAAATCGGTTTAACGGTTGCTGAGAAATCGAGGTGAGCTCCGTTTTTGGAGCATTTCTTTACTATTATCGCTGCTTCCGGATCCGGAAAACGGGGACTAGTAGTCTCTTTATATATCCACTTACAAACAAAGTCTGCCAACCAGATGAAATTACCAGTATGTCTTATAAAAATTTGCACTCATGAAAATGAAAATTTTTCACTTACCGCGCTGCACTACCGGAACCAAAAGTCGGATCTGAATAAATATTCGGGAATTATTTGAAAAATTTCAAAATCTTTTATTTGCATCTTAGTTTGAAAAAATTGGTAAAGAAATTTCCGAAGAAATTGAGTGCGCATTTTCTTATAGATTTGCACATCTGACCTTGTAATTCCGGAACCGGAAGTCGGAGTCGAATGGTATGTGAAACACGGCACTCTGTTCAAAAATAGGTTTTCAAAGTGATTGTATGGCCTTTCTATATGAGAGAGGCAAAAAATTAAAAGTTATCTTATAACGCAAAAATAAATCTACTAGAAGTGATCTACTTTCGTTAGAAATTTATATTTAAGCCTTAATTTTGGGTCACAGCTGTACCTCGGCAAGGTATGGAGTTCAATAACTCCACCGACGTTTCGTGGTAGATATTTCAGGCTAAGTACGGCGAACAACAACCTTAGTTGTCTCGTATTGGTCGGCATAGCTACAAATTTTCCAAGCTGATGTCAAATCCATACATTTGACAGTAGTTAGGGTTGAAATTGAATTGGGTTTCGCTTGAACAAGGAGTGTATCGATAAGTAGTTAGCAACATTCAAACAGTTATTACTCTGAAATGGCTTAATTTTTTGCAGCGTGTTTTGCGGTGACATGTTTGTTTAGATGTCAATAACAGCTGCGCAATCGATTGGTTTCTGTACGGTTTATCGTTTCAATGATGTGTCGAATTAATCCGGAAACGCGAAAGAAAATTCTGCACACTTGGTGCTCAGAAAGTGGTGTCACGTACAACGAAATTGCAAAACGGGGGAAAGTGCACCACACCAGTGTCAAAAATATTATCGAGAAGTTCGGTAAGACCCTTTCCATGAAGGATTTGCCCCGATCCGGTAGGAAAGTACATCAGGAAAAACCCATCGGCGTCGACATGGGATTTGGCCAAGCAGTTCAACACCCGGATCGGGATGATCAACGGATTCAACTCCCTGAAACCGTACAAGAAACAGAAGGTACCGAAAAAGTCCTTGGTACAGCAAGTTCAGGCCAAAACAAGAGCGCGAAAACTGTATAACCGGATTCTACAGAATAAAGACAGATGCATCCTGATCGACGACGAAACCTACGCTAAGGAAGACTCTCTTGCGCTGCCCGGACCGCAATATTATACGAAATCGGTGTACCAGGACCTGGACGACACTGACACCACGGTGGCGATGGAAAAGTATGGGCAGAAGGTGTTGGTCTGGCAAGCAATTTGTACCTGTGGTTTGCGGTCGTCGATTTTCTTCACGAAGGGCACAATTAACGCCAAGGTGTACGAGGAAGAATGTTTGAAGAAGAGAATGCTGCCACTGTACAGAAAGCATAAGGCTGCTGCTCTCTTCTGGCCGGATTTGGCTTCAGCCCACTACGCCAACTCCGTTCCACAGTGGTTGTCAAAAAATAATGTACAATTCGTGGAAAAGGACATCAACCCACCGAACTGCCCGGATCTTTGGCCAATTGAAAGGTATTGGGCAATTGTCAAGTGGCACTTTCGGAAGGAAGGTACAGTGTCACAAAACATGCAGGAGTTAAAAAAACTGGACAGCTGCCACCAGTAAAGTCATAAAAGTAACTGTGCAGAATTTAATGGAGAATGTCAAGTCCAAAGTGCGAGCGTTTCACAGAAACTAGGATTTTCTTCAATAATCAGTGAAATGCATGAAAATGTAATTTTTCTACAATATATCGAAAACTGATGTCAAAATATGTTTTTTTTTTCTCGCTTTTTTATTCAGTAATCAATGTTGCTAACTTCTTTTCCATACACTCCTTAAAAAAACCCTCAGAATAATTACTACACGGAAAAGCTAGCGATCTCAAAACAACTAAAATATTAATTGTTTTTCTGGAGTTGAATGGTTAACATTGTGACAACTAATCGATTGTTGTTTTAACTAAACTTGTATTTTTTTTGTTTCAATTATAGAGGCTTTAACATTAATGTCATTCGCCTCTTCGGGCCAGAAAAACTTTCTGACCCTATGTGCGGGGTTGGGAATCGAACCCAGGCGGGAGGCGTGAAAGGCATCGATTTACCCATCACGCTATACTCGTCCCCATAACTTGCATTTTTGATTTATCGTGCAGGCAGTTTAGCAATGACACCCAGCAAAGACACTCACCACAAACGAGTAATGAAACGTTACAGTTGAGCAATGACATACACCCTAAGTGAAAAATGAAACGTTTCAATGAGGTGTCACTCGTGCGACTGAGCAATGACACAATCCCAGCAAAGATACCTGTATGCAAGAAAGCAAAAAAGATAGCTCAGTTGTTTTAACTAATTATTCAGTTATTTGAACTCAAGACGTCTATTGCAATACAAAAAAATTACTGTTAGTCTCTTCGGGGAGTTCAATTTGAACTGCTAATGAGCTTATGAGCCGGAAGCGAAACGAGAAGTAAACTGAAAATAAATATGAGCTTTTTGCTCGAACTGGTTACTTTCTTACCAAAAACCCTCTGAATGTTCATGAACAGTCAATTTAAACCGAATTCTGTCCTAGGTGTGATTTGCCAATAAAAAGTTAACGAAAAGCTCACGGACTATCAGAGAGTCCCATCAAAAATAAATCCAGTGCTCAAACAATCCCATCATAACAGCGTCAATCATGTTCGTTTCATTTCAAATCATTCGCTTTTCTAGCCCAGAATAGAATCCATTTGACTTGGGGCGTGATAATTGGATGTGAATTTTCCGGTGGCGGCCTCTGGTCCCAGCTGCTAGATGAACTTCTCTGCAGTCACTGATCCGTGCAGTGGAATACGCCCACCGTTTTATTAACAACTTTCCGAGAAGAGTTATCCAACGCGAGTGGTCCAATCGGATACAGTGGGGCCTTTTTCATTGCCGGTTCGCTGGTTGCGTGAACGGATCCCCGGATAACGATTCACCGCAGCAGATCTAATCCGGGACATATTTAATAAACTTTTTAATAAGACTTTGCGAAGCGAGTACCAGATGGTATTCACAGAAGAACCCGGCGGCGTTTTCACTTGTATTTCCGCTGGCGCGAACAGAAGTGTAACGATTCGGGCTGTTTGAGCTACGAGTTTGGCGATCCTAATCCATTCGACGGTTTGTTTTCAAGAGCTCCGGGCACATTGTTGCAATTCAGTTTGAATATTGCGGTGAGTTATTATTTTATCAAGTCGGAAAGCAACTTAGTACTATAATTTAGATTCAAAGTTCATCAGTACTGAGGGAAGTGCAACTTTCAATGTTTTCTTGTTAGTCATGAGTTTATGGAGATCATCAAAATGCTACGAAAGTTTTGTATTAAATTTTTCTTCGAAAACTATTTTGATATCTGGTCCTCAGCACCTAATTTCACAAATAATATAATTTTATGCTTTGGGAACACGTGCAATTGCGACAATTTAACAAACAAAAAATACAGAGCATCGGTTAGAGTTACAAAAGGCCAAACTCTTTTGGAAAACTTCCTTCAACAATCAGGAAACTAATATCGGGCGACACATGCTATATCACCATTTGCAAATGACGACAATGCTGACTGACGCAATCGAATACATATAGCTCTAACCCCTCGCACCACTCGCCGAATCCAATCGAAAGTTTCAAAGCACGCATTCAATCAGGAAGCCGCACAATCACCGCCAGGGCCATGTTCGGATCGATAGCGGAATGATGGCAAGGAGACTGGTTGAAGTGCCGTGGAACTGCGAAAGAAAAACGACCATCGGATGAACTTTTCACCATTGGTAGCCAAAGTTGCTCTTCATAAAAATCTTTCTGCTGACTTTAGTTTTCTTCCATGGTAAGCTTCGGAAAGCTCGTGGTCTAGCCAGACAAGGTTAAATTTGCTGCTACCTGGAAACTGAAGTGGGAAGTAAGATTAGCGATCCAGGCTGTACTTTGGAAATTAAAGATTCCGGTCTTATCTATCGTTTTTCCTTCTCTTTTTTTTGTTTCTCTAGCACCCGGGATTAGCTGCGTAATCGCTCATTGGTGAATTGATCTTTTGAAAGATAGGTGGTAGGGAAGGGGAGGGGATTTTTTCTTGATGTATTTTTTATACCGGAGATTTTAGTCCAAACAACCCAAATCGTGCCAATGCGACCATCCTTCCCGGGGAGAGGCGATAAAATTTATGGTCACGTCCTACATTATATATTACGACACTCGAACGGTCGGTCGGACGGACGCCTTGGTTGTAGTGGATTTTTTTTTCTCTCTCTCTCTCATTTTATCTCGGCCCATCTTCGACTTCATTTGAATAGAAGATTTGAGAGATTGAGGGTAAATTTGTGCTTCATTTGTCGTCTGCCTTAGAGTGCCAGAAAGCAGATGATGTGGGCTAATGTTCTATGATTAGCGAAGATTACTTAGTCTATTCGTTTTTGGAAAGCAAACCGATGACAGCAAGCTTGGACCTAATCGATGCCGGAGCAAAACGTTCGACGGGGATGCGGTTACTCTGGCAATTGTCCGTATCGACGGATGGGTGGAGTCGATTCGTTAGATTGCTGGCAGAAAATCAATAAAAATAAATTAACCGTCTCTCGGTCCAAAGGACCAGACACCAACGGCGATGGGAAAATTTCCAGGCAAACTTTTTAATCCGATGAGTTCCCCTTTTCAAGAGAATAACCCGTAATGAGATGAGCTGAATGTTCTGGTTGGTTCCAGCATTGGACGGTGAAAGTGAATTGAATTATAGTTATAGAGAGTTTAAGGATTCCACGATAATCAATTACGCGGCTCTTGTTAGCTGCAGACAAGCTTCTGGACGAAGCACCAACCCACTCGAAAAAAGATCGATCCATCAGTCGGTGCTGGGTTACGGAATCGAGTGATATATATTACTCAAAACTACTTTGCTGAATTGTCAATTGTTGTTTGTGATATTCTAAGGATAAACATCCTTTAATAACTTTCAATAACTCTCTTCTACCGCCGTTCCGATCATCTAGTGCCTTCAATAAACAAACATGTTGAAATCTTTCCCGAGAAAAAAATAATCATTGAATTTTCAAATGACTTCTTATGAAATAATGATTAAACCTATAAACTCACATTTCAACTAGCTGCATTTGATGAAGAGCTTTTTTTTCGGCTACTTTCACTGACACCGGAAAACAGATGGAGGGAAAAGATAGATGAATGAAATAGCGAAACTATGAAAATTTGCGAAAAAGAATCGCCTAGAGGAAGTGTTCGAATCTACAAGCTTCTCCTTGCCGTGGAGATGCTCAACCAAACAGCTTTGGTAAAAAGCGACCCGATAAATAGTGCCACAAACACAGCCACAAAGTTCACTATAATAATAATAATAATAATAATAATAATAATAATAATAATAATAATAATAATAATAATAATAATAATAATAATAATAATAATAATAAAAATAATAATAATAATAATAATAATAATAATAATAATAATAATAATAATAATAATAATAATAATAATAATAATAATAATAATAATAATAATAAAGACTGTCCCTGAAAGTATGGACGCACTTTGATTTCGCTGTAAATAATTCACAAATGTTAGATATTCAAATTTTATTCGATATACTGATAATATTAGACTACAACAACAGAATATTATTCTCAACATTACAGACTTCTTGGCGACAAGTTTTGACTTTTTTCCAATCTTTTTCGAACTGTTGAATGGTTTCGGCTGCCGAGACATGTTTCCTAAGATGTGCCTTCATTAATGCCCAAAATTTCTCAATTGGTCGAAGTTGTGGGTAATTTGGTGAATTGTCTCAATTCAACCGTTGATTTCGAGTAGTGGCAAGAAGCAAGATCTCGCCAAAAGACAACAGGATTCTTGTGGCTTCGAATCATGGGCAGAAGTCATTTTTTTAAACATTCCTTGATGTATATTTCGCTGTTCATTGAAGCAGTGGTGATGAAAGATTTCGAAATCTTACCGCAGCTACAAATTGCTTGCCAGACCATAGCTTTCTTACCAGATTTTTCGACTTCAATCGATGTCTCGGACTGGTTTAACACTTACCCTTCTCGCACCGTTGTTGTCCCGGCAAGGATTTGTAATCGAGTTTCACGTAGGTTTCGTCGTCCATGATTATGCAGTTCAAATTTCCAGCAAGAATCGTATTGTACAGCTTTCGAACTCTCGGTCTGATCGATGCTTCTTGTTTCGGACTACGCTTTGGTTGTATCTGCTTCTTATAGGTTCGAAGATTCAAACCTTCTTTAGCACCAAGAACATTTGACTTCGAAGTGCCCACTTTTTTTACCACATCCCGAACTGAAACCTCATTCTTTTGCTCGAACGCCTTTAGTATACGTTTATCCAACTGAGGGTTAGCAGGACCTTTTTTTCACCCCGTTTACGGTTTATCCTCAAATTTGTTATCCTCACCGAACTTTCTGATTGCATTTCGTACGGCTTTTTCACTTACTCCTTCCATTTTTGCTGTCTTTCTCAGTGACATTTCGCGTTCTGTGCACCATTTGTACACAATTTTTCGACGTTGTTCTGCTGAAAGCTCAAAGTGAAATCTAATAAACAACTGCACAAGTGGTTAGCGAAGAGTGTAAACAACAGGACGCAGCCATAAAAATTTACAGATTCTCAACCATTGCGAAATGGCAGCGGTTTTTGGTTGCGTCCATACTTTCTGGGACAGTCTTTAATAATATGAATAACAATATTAATAATAATAATCAATAAGTAAACATTAAGACGAAGCTGATTCTGCTACCAAAACCAATGGTATTAACTACAAACAAACAGAAAATTTGCTTAAAAAGCGATTGTTTGTTGACTTTAAGATAAATACTGAGATACAGCTAAACAAAAGTAATAGCGCAGTGTACATCCAAATTGCCCTGAGAGCGAGACAATTAAACTCACAGCTAACCACAACATAAAAACAAAAAGTACAGCATACCGAAGGATACTGCAGTACGCGAATAACATTGTGTCAGATGTGGAGTCGAAATTAATTCGAAACAGATTTTCGTATTGCGGAGAGATTTTTTCCATTGAAAGGGAAAGAGGGATGAATTTTTTCCAGTATTCTGAATGGTGCGGGAGTTGTAGGTATGCGTTTGGCACAACCAATCCCCTCCTATGTGACCTTCGACCACAAAGGAAAGAGGTCATGTAGTTTGCTAATCACATACAAAAACCAGTAAGACACGTGTCAATACTGTCAGCTAATCGCTCACTATGGTAAATCTTGTGAGAAACTTATAAAAAATTGTATGTTTCCACTGATAGGTGGGTAAATACGTTTCTTTTTCTTCGAGTGACAGTATAGTTCTAACAAGTGCATACACATTGAACTTGTTTTGTCTCACATATTTACGACTGCTGTGCACTTCAAGTTCAACTGCCAAGTTGTACTAGCAGTTCAATTCGAGTTGGTACACACTGAATATTTGAAGACGGTAAGTAAAAATGAAAGATATTTCAAATAATTTGGTTGAGCAACACCAAATATACTATATATCAATATGAATCACTCTTGCGATTCACGAGGGACATCACCGTAAAGTGCAGCGGCAAAAAAGGTTACTAATACACTACAAATTTTTTAATGCACATATGACAGTTTTCCCAATCAGTACACTGAACCAAACAACTCCAAATATATGGAATATTAGAGTCGCAATCTGATACTAACTCGAATGAGAACATTTTGTTTTTATAAAAATCTCTTTTTATATGAATATGTGTGAAATGTGCACGCAGAACTAAACAAATTAATCTTAATGTTAGTTCAAGAATTTAAAAAAAATTGTAGTTTAATAAATGAATAAATAATTCAAAACAAATCAATTTAGTATATGAATAAACCGTAATTTGCTTCAACGAGAGCTATCAATTGAAGTAAAAGTAACAAGTATAACTTGTTTTTTTTTTCTTACTATATTGCACTTATCATACTTTTCGCAGGTCGCTTAGTATAATCACTTTTAATTCTTAGACAATTTATAAAAATGACAATTTTCTTTTACATTCTAACTTTCCCTGAGAGAAAAGATAATGTGCAGCTAATTTAAATTCAATGTATTGATCGCAATGAAAAAAAATATTGCAATCAAAGTAACTTGTAATACACCGTTCATTTCATTTTAATTTTGTTTTTTTTTTTATCAGAAGCGATCTGCCAAACATTGCCTTCACAGCCTATAGGTTGCGCCTTTTCAGCACTATTCATAACATTCATGAGCAGAGTTAAATACTACTACATAACTCTTGAAAGTGACGATGATTGGTCTAAAAGGGTGTAATTCTACATTATTTATAGGCTATATTTACTTTCGTCAGAAAAAAACACATTCTAATATGAAAATGTTCACACCTCTATGTGGACATCATGCTCAATTATTTTTAACATTTCACTTTGTGGTGCACGCTAAACGCAAACTATTAAACATGACTGAACCAATAGCCTTTTCCTTCACGAGATGGTGTTACTGTGATGTCCTTTTCAATTTATATTGAATTCGTTAAAGTGATCCATATTGATATATAATATATTCGTCAACACACTTAGAACAAATCGTGTAAATTCACATCTTTAAAGATGCACATAAAATGAGTGTCGTGAATCACTAAAATTTAAAATTCAAAGCATGTGATGATAACTAATTAACAGACATCAATTTTAACATCGGACACATTCTTTGAAACTGAATTGTAGAAACGGAATAAAAAGGTAAGCAAATCAGAATAAAAGCGGAAGAAGGCAAACGAAGAAAAACGAAGAGGCTCAAAAACAAAAACAAATAAAGCATAGAAGAGAAACAAATGAAAGAACAAGATAAACAACAACAAAAAAAGAATAACAAGAAAAACGGCATTAAGCATTGAAAAACATCCCGTCAATCTCCAGTTCGCAGTTAGGCATAGGCGTGATATTTTTTTTTTGTTTCGATTATAGAGGTTTTAACCTTAAGGTCATTCGCCTCTTCGGACCAGAAAAATTTTCTGACCATTTGTGCGGGAATGTGAATCGAACCCAAGTGGGCTGCGTGAAAGGGCATCGACTTACCCATCACGCTATACCCGTCCCCTATAGGCGTGATATTGTTATTAAACATGAGTTGCATGAAGTACAAATGAAGTTCAAACTATGAATATTAAATTATTGTGCCAGTACTGTAATTGTCTTCAAGCATGAATAATGCATTCAATTTTGTTCTTTCAGGCTTCTATACGACTAAATCTCTAACTTTCGTTACAACCACGCTACCATCAACAATTACATGAATGATATGTTCAGTGGCTTACAATGTAGTTAAATGTTTTCTTCAAAAAAATGTGTGAAAAGTGTTTTAGTAAAACATGTGTAAAAAGTGTTTTAATAAAAAAAATAGTCCGATGTCTCTTAGAGGGATCCATTTCAGGCCACCTTACCATCATACGCTTATTTCAGGTTCAGTTTGCATATCGCATATAAAAATCGAGCTACTGCATATACTCTGGAAATGTCGCTTGTTTCAGTAGACAACATAAATACAGAATGCTCGGTTCCCAGTCGCCCGGGTCAGTGTATGACTAAAGCATGAGCATTTGCAATTCATCATACAATGCTGTGTGGCTTGCAGGGGGGGAAATATTCATCTGATAAACCAAGGTAGAACACTTTCCTATTGATTACAAAAGCTAAAACCAAGGAATAGAATATTATTGCAAAATTATAGCGAAGTAAAAATTCGGTCCTTGAGCAGATTATAACCAACGACTGATAATCTAACTAATTTTGTGACAACAGCTGAGATAAACATAGTAACAGTAACCGTAAAATATTTCGTCGTTGAATATGTTTAGGCAACAATGTTGGGTCTCATAGCAGACTAGGTTTGATTTAATTTAATGTGCAATATTCAACAGCTTAAAAATTTTATGAATGTCAACAAGAACAGTTGGCATAGAATTATTCACAATCGGAAAGTTTGCTTCCTTGCCCTGTTTCCCTTTTGAACAAAGCATGCCTCGGGCAGTGAAGGTTGTTGGCAACATTATAAACCAAGTCAACCGAAGTCAGTGTTTGTCGCAAATCACGCACTGCCGTACGTCATGTGTGTCATTCAAGGAAAGCTGGAAGTCCTTTCTTTTTTTAAAAAAAAAGGCCACTCGAGCCTTCGTTCATCAGTTAAGCACAGTAAAAGCCTTTCGCTTTTCAATTTTCGCTCTCAAGCGTCCAATTTCCGTATCGGAGTTCACACACACACACACATACGCACACGCACAAAGGTCTGCTCTTTTACCGTGACCGATAAAAATGATACCCAAATTTTCATGCCGAGCGACTTAACCCGTTACTGTTTAGGATCTAACCCGTACGATGCGACCATTAAAGGGAAAAACTGATTTTAATGTGCTCACATGACGGCACGTTCGGTTGGATGAAAATTCGTGTGCTCGGAATGTGTAAGTGTGCGTAGGTATGATAATCTCCGGAGAAGCAATGTTCACCGCCAAACAGAGAAGACATATGAGAAAATAAATCTTCGAACAAACTCGAACAAAAAGAAGGACTGTCCGGGATGAGGCGTTTATCCGCCCTTTCACCCTGTGAATGGAGTTTTTTGTCAATGACAGCGTCAAGATGGGACGGTTCTACGTTTCTGAACGACTTAACTGCATAAGAAAAGAATTTATTAGAGATATGTAGAGGTGGAGTAGTACAAAGCTTTTGCTGTGTGTAAGTTACGGACGTTTATACAAATTACGAACAATAAACCATAATGCTTCCGGTTGACCGAACTGGACATAGCAAATGGTTAAATTCCAGTGAAATACTAGGAAAAAAACCAGTTTCAAACTTAACAAACAAACTGTATACCCGTCTCCAAATGATTCAGCATCTGCTAATCTTTAAGCTTAATGTCTCCTCCTAGTCTGATGATTGTATTGTTCGAACAACCCCAAAAGCCGGAGGACAACACTATGTCTTTCAGTGAGTTACGATGAAATCCTTCGCGCTGTGACGGCTCAAGAATACATCTTAGCAACCCAAAAAAAAAAATGTCCCAGCTGGTGAAAGCAGCTGCTTTCCGAAACAAATTGTCACTTTCCGTCAAATCAGCACGAATATTTCCCGTGCGCGTCCGTCATCTGGAGTCCGATTTTTTTTTGCAAAAGAGTTTTCTTCGCACATGTAACCAAGGCGGACAATTCCGCCTCGAATAGAGAAGGGTTTTCGAGCATTTCTCAGAAAATACTTTCGTGCTCTTTCTCGTGGTTGTTTTTTGTCCATTTTCCCTTGCATCGGTCCTGCCAAATGATGAGTCGGTAAAACACAAACACGCAAGAAGCCTAGCAGTGTCTTATAAATCTGATCAGGCGTCGAGCTAAAAAGTGGCCAGCCTCCGTTTTTTTTTTTTGCAGCCAAAGCAACCAACGACAGTCGAAAGAAGGCGCCAGAAGAAACTTTAGTTTTATGTAGCAATAAAAGCCTCTGCAAATGCCGATTGCGTTATGAATGGACGACGGGTTCGGTACACAGTGGTATGTGTTTTGCTGTGGGCTCTTGGGGTGCTTTTCCGGTGTCGGTACAGCGCAAAGATAAATGTTTTTCTCACGACACCGATGGACGCCAAAAAGTTATTCGTCTAACGAGAACATTAACGGCGGTACTATTGAATATTTAATACGATAAACCGACACACTCGTATCTGGATCAGTGCTATAAAACATGTGCTCTTTCTCTGTCGGACTTTTTTGTACTAGCGATTTTATTATACTGGGTAGACGTTTCAAATGATACATTTTGTCTATTACGGTACTGATAAACTGCGTTGCGTTGAAAATCACAGTATTATCTCCGGATCGCAAACTTATGACTGTCATGTTTCTGATTTTGTAGTCTCTTTTGAACTAGTTTTCATAATGACGTTAGGAAACGAGCGATATCTATAATATTTAGGAATATCTCCATTCACTTTAGAATAATTACTGCCGTTTCGTTGGTTCAAAACAAGGAACATTAATCACTTTTTTTTTCTATTTTGAATCATTTTACAGAATTTCAGAATGCATTGGCTTAAAGGATAAGATGAAAATTTATGCATTCGTTTTAAATTCTTGCGTTGCAGCGAAATTCTCGAAATCGGCGCTGATTCATCATTCTTTACATATCCCGATTTTAATGAAACTTTGCACACGTCTTTAATACGGCAAACCATTTACCTTTCACGGATGGAGGGAGCAATTCATCTCAAGACTGAGTTTCAAACGAGCGGATGAAATTTCGCTTGAACTTTTTTCCAAATCGTTGTATACCGGATACTGCCGATTGTACAAAAATGGCGTCTAAAGGAAATGTTGCAGGAAATCGATTCGATACTGAATTAGAAAATTTACCGAAACAATAAAGATTCAAACTGTTTCATCCAACAGAAAACTTGATATTTTACCTGCTTAATCGTGCTTAATCCACCTAGCAGTGAGATAATACCTTAGAAAAATTTTCCGAGGCCCGAAGGGCTGAATGTCATATACCAATCGATTCAGCTCGACGAACTGAGCAAATGTCCGTGTGTGTATGTGTGTGTGTTGTCAACTAAGAGGTCGAGATCTCAGAGATGGCTGGACCGATTTTGATCAAACTAGTCACAAATGAAAGGTCTCCCCGTCACCCTGAACGCTATTGAATGGTTTTGAGATCGAATGTTTACTTTTTGAGTTATATGAAGTTTCATGTCAAAATTTTTTTGACGGTATTTGTCACAATTGATTTTGAAAACAGAATATATTTTCAGACTTAGATTCCGCACGGTAATACCTATCCAACAAGCCATAGATTGTTAAAATCCGTCCATTTTTAACGGAGATATTTTTGTGTAAGCGACTATTTCCCCTATTTCAAAAGTAGAAGTTTTGAGCGCTGTCTGGCAAAGAAATGCTTGGGAGCAACATAAAACACGATTTTTTATACTGTTACATACATTTGTTTCTAAGTACCCAAAAGACTGTGTGCAGCATGATATTTTGCCTCGGACCGATTTTAGCACGGTTCGTTTTGGCAACATAATCGTTCGAATATGCCATATGTAAACCAGATGACGGTAGAATTTTCGAGTTGATAACAATTCCATAATTATATTGATTTAAACTACTCACAGCAATAAATGCTGGCAGAACATAACACCCATATACCATTCGAATCAGTTCGAAGAGATCAGCAAATGCGTGTGTGACAAATAATTTCACTCAATTTTTTTCGGAGATGACTCAACCGTTTTCTACAAACTCATATGAAAAGTCGTATACTCCCAAACAAAATTCCAGAATTATGTTTGGTTCCGACCTCTGGTTCCGGTTCAAAATTAAAACTGTGTAACTCACTTTTCTCGTAGATGGCTCGATCTTAGATTCAAATGAAATCTAAGAATCATCTAAGATTCAAATGAAAAGTTTTAAGATTCTATAAAACATCTTGTTTTTCAGTCAGATCCAACTTCTGGTTTCGGAGATACAGGCTGATTAGTATAAAAATGTCTATTTCACATAAATTAATCAGGTTTATAGGGTTAGCAGATTTGGATAGTCGATAACCAAATAAACTTATTTCATTTTTGGTTGGATTCAGTTTTCGTTTCGGAAGGCACCCAAAAATTTAATTCGCACTACGATTCCTCAAAGATGTCTACATTGATTTCCAAACATTTTGAAACAAATGTAAACTGTACAGCTACTCAAATGAATTTGTCTGACTTCGGCTACACCGAATTTCGAATTCCGGTTCCAGTATCGAATCGTTTCTCAAAGCTCAATCGTTTTCTCAAAAAAAGCCAAATCGAATTTCAGAAACAAAAGTTCAAATAGAATAAATCCAATTCTATCTAATTCTGATTTCCGATTCTGGAATTGTAGGATGATGAATTTTTAAAATTCAAAGCGATATAGAAGATGAAAATCCCGAAAAGCGTTAAAGTTGGACTCAAAAATATTGCAATTTATTCGTCATATGGCCATTAGAAACGGTTTGGGTTATGCTGGTTCCTGAATACCGGCTCTGGAAGTACCTTAAATTACCCTAAACTCTAAAGTGGAAATTAGTTCGACATATCCGATTTGTAGTTTCGACATTACAGAGTAATGAGTGATTAAAATTTCAAATTGCCACTGAAAACGACGGACATTAAAATAAAGTCATGAATACTGAAACACCGAAGAATATTCATGCAAAAAACACATGCGGATTGATGAGAAAAAGGTATTATCTCACTGCTAGGTGGATTGATACTTCCTGCTAATATCAAGCAACAAGCAATAGGGTGATAATTTTCTCCCAAATTGAGTTTCATTGGAATCAACCCTGACAGATAGTAGTTAGATTAGCAATAAAAATTAGATGCTTCATTCATTCTAGACTGCGGAATTGATTCGTTCAGTTAGACAAGAATCCTGGTTCAGCGTTCATTTCTAAAGTCCAGTTTCAAAATTCAAGACCAGTTTTTGGAATCGAATCCAAGAACTTGATTCGAAGACTGGATTACGGAAGCGGAGTCTGGAGTTGATATTATGATCTTGATTCTAGACCAGGATTCTTAAATCTTTCTTAATGTAAATTTCGGAAATGCAATCTGGACTAAGATCTGAATTTTGAAACTGCATTCTGGAACTGAAATTTTGGTTCAGACCAGAATTCTGTTTCATTATTTAGTTATATTTTCATTTACTTCCGAATTCCAGAATTTCAGAATTCAGTTTCGGATGGCAATGCAAATCTAGAATTTGGTTCCAAAACTCAGTTCCACAATTCTAGAAGTGTAATTGAGTTCAGAGTGTATTTTTATAATGAATTTCAGAGCTGAATTCTGAATCCGAATTTGAAAATTAAATCCAGGACCGGAATTCTGTAGCAAAAAAACAGTTACAAATCAGAAGCCAGGTCCAGAGTTCAGCGCTTCAGAATTCAGCGTCAAACAAGAATCCTTGTCTTGAATTTAATTTCAAAACTCAGTCCCAGAGCACAGGTTCAGTGATCAGTTCAACAATCCAGATCCAGAACTCAGTTGTAGAATTCCTGAGTTCAGGTTCATAATTCGGTTCCAGAATCTAGCATCAAAGTTTAGTAACTGAATTCAGGTTCAGAATTGAGGTTCAGAATTTAGTTCTAGCATTCGGCTCCAAAATTCCAGAATTCCTGGTCCAGAACCATTTATTTTCCTCGTCTCATGACATTACTCACCCACCCTTTTTAATAGGGCAGGCTACCCAGTCGGACCAGAAAGAATCTGCCGAGCCTGATGCTGGTCCCTGAATGTCGGTTCCGGAAGTACCGTAAATAACAACCAAAAACTCTAAAGTGGAACTCACACCGACATTTCACGGAATGCTTAATCGATTGTCACACGATTATTATATTCAAAGATTTAACTTTATGGTTTCATACAATTTCTCTTTTGTATCTGACTTGGAGTTCTGATATCATAGGATAATGCCATTGAATTTTCAAACTGTCATTTAAAACGACGGTCATTAAAATAATTTCATGGAAACTAAAAACACCGAAGAGTATTCATGCAAAAAAACATATGCGGATTGATTAAAAAAAGGTATTACCTCACTGCTAAGTGGATTGGGCACGTTTTCATGGTATTAATAGATAAATGAAAATAAAAACAAAATTGTTGTTGAATTTTTAGTCTTTCTAAAGTAAACACTTAAAGTCAAGCCTGATTTCACTACAGCGACTGCAGTGCTCCTACAGAAAATCTTAATAAAAAACCTTAACTGGATAGATTCAAAAATCATTCTTTTTAGCATATTTCTATTGCCAACGATCGCTAACGGACTACAACGTGTTTGAAGTCACAAAGATGTGACATGTTCTCACGAGCCCCAATTCAAAAAATTCGATGCTCCAAACTGAGCCCACTCCCATAAATATTGCGCAGTGCATTGACCTCTATCTAATCCGAATACACCAGATAATTATATCTTATCTTGAACGCGAAAAATTCACTCTTGCAGAAACCCTATTTTGATTCTAACAATAATAAAACGAATACCACTTGTTTACCTACCAGCGTGATGAGTTCGTTACTGCCAGCCGATATCGGCGCTCCGCCCTGTCACTCTGAAACATCAACACACCCGCCAATGACCTGTGCGACGAGCCACTAGACTGACACCGTACGGAGTACACACACATATTTCAACCAACACATCCGGAGCTACTTTCGATCGTAAATACCGCACTTGAATCCGATTCACTGCTTCTCAGTTGTAACAATTTAGCTATTTGATATCATCACGCCAACCGAGAATGCCCGTCGTCTCTGCTTTGCAAGTACGGATTCACCGTGACGCTATTCTTAGAATATTTTACGACTGTTGTTGTCATCAATTCCCACGCTTTGTCACCAAAACCCAATCACTGCGCGCTACTAGAAGCAAATTTCTTCACTTAACGCGCCAGACACTCCACAGCATCCCAAGAAGTGTCGTATGATGCTATATTTATAAACAGACGACAAATCCGCTGGAAACTCCAACCACTGAGCTTGTCTAGGAATAAAACGAAACTTGTTAATGCACTATATATATAAACCACATTTACTAACCCCTCGGATTGCCTATCGCGGCGCACTGTTTTGTATGGAATTTATTCACCCATTATTTATTCATATAACGATTCTTCTTTTTGCAATAGACCCAAAGCTTCTTAGTTGTTTCTAAGTGAATTCACGCTCACACCGTCGTGGCGAGGTTTCACCGTGACAACCACACAACAATTTTTATCTTTGATCCACCCAATTTGAAGTGCGTGAGAATCCTATTTCCTTCCCACTTCGCATCGCAGTTTGCCGGGAGGTCCTCGCGAGCACTCGAATTTAATTGTTTCACTTTGTTACGCAGTTGTTTCACAAACTTTTCGGTGGAATGTTGTGCGCACCCACTCCATTAGCACTAATTTAATAACAATTGCCGTGTCGTTTGTCGTGAAAAGTGAAATTTTCCCTCCCTGCTTTGAACCGAACCTGGCGAAACACAGCGGTCAAAGACGATCAGCTGTTAATCCTGCTGTGGAACTACCGCATCGCCTGAAGCTTCCAATGACGAAACGGACCACTTGTTTGCCCGCTTGCCGTGCAGTTCAACGTAGATCTCGGAATGCAACCGAACAGCGAACCGAAATCCAAATCAGTGATTTTTACGATTTTTATTTCAAAGATGTACTTTGTTTCCAGTGTCTGTCTGACGAAACTGAACGTTCGCGAAACTTGACCCCGCACGTGCAAGTTCAAAACCGTCCGAACGGAACCACCGACGAGATGAGACTGAATATAAATTTCCTGCTGGCAGCATCGGTCGGTCCTGCGTTGTTGTACCCACTGGGTAGCCCCGTTATCACACAAGGATCACCCATTGAACATCCCTATGCTCGGAAGCCGGACGGTGCTGTGGGTTCGAGTCACATTCCCAGCTTCCCACCGAAGAAAATCTTATCATCACTCTCGCTGACTACTGTGTACTGGTAGGTACATACTGCAGTAAAGAAAGCTCTCGCGCTCTTGGTCCGGAAAGAGAAAGAGAGCGAGAGAGAACGTTGACGGTCTGCGAGAGAACCGATTCACGTGGACTTCGATTCAGCTCCGTACCGACTGCCGATTCGATTGAGGAAGGTACGGGAGGTCCAATTTTGCTACCAGTCAGTCAGTATCAATTGCCGTTTGGTCGTTAGTATCGAATTGCAATCGCACGTTTGACAGCTCAGCGGAATTTTTCGATTTTGTACTTGGAAAATTTGTGTAAATAATTAGAATTGTACGCGCGGTGAGCTGACAGAGTCGGGTGAAATAAATGACCAATTTTGTTTACTACTGCTATTCACAGGTTGTCGCTGATGTTAATTAGGTATCCAAATGCGGTACGAGTTCATGGCACGGTGGAACTATAATTGAAGGTTTTGGTTATAAATAGCCAATTTGTTCTCGAATTTGTACACTGACAAGTCGAAGACGAAGCGTAAAGAAATGCGCTATGGCGCTCGCTTGCTTCCTCCGGCGCCAAAAAAAATAATTATGGGGGCGTGAATGACAATGAGTTCATCTAATTAAGCCACTCTCCTATTTGTGTCAAAATTTATGTAGACCAACAGGTGCAAAAGATTTGTAGTTTTATACTCGATATTTCATAAATATGAGACATTTTTTCTATTCGACAATCTCGAACGGAGACAAAAAAAACTAGATTTTAATTTAAAAAAATATCGCAATTCATCTTTCTTAGAGTTGATACTCTATAGAACTCAAACAAAATTGAATTAATTATTCATCAAGTAAACTAGCTCAAGAGAAGAACGCCAACGGCCATAGACGCCACAACTTTAGTAATTATGTTGATCTGCTGTTTCTTTCCATGCCAATCAAAATGAATTTTGTGATGGTGATCTGTTTTGGGAGTTTTCATATCGTTGGAAACAGAGTGGCTACGAAATTGTTACTTGAACTCCACGCCTCACGGATCAATGAAGTATCGAAACAACTTCTGTTTCATTCAGGGGTTAGCCAAATTTTGTGCTAGGGCACAAACCCGTTTTTATTATTTTTACGTTTCGTCTTTGACTCATCAGTGCAGAGCAGTTAAAATTGAACTGTTTAGTGCTAAACTCTGCAGTTCACTTTGAACCGCTAAGCAGACGTAAAGTTTCTGCTACTTAACATACAGAACACCTTTTTGTTTTGCAACGGAGTGCAATGTCTTTTCTGACATGCCGAACGAAAACGTGTTTTTGACTATTTCTGCACTGATGAGTCAAAGACGAAACGTAAAAATAATAAAAACGGTTATGTGCCCTAGCACAAAATTTGGCTAACCCCTAAATGAACAAACCTGCATCGGCCAGAAATATTGATATTGAAGCTGTTGAAGGTACTTTCTTCTAAATCGTATTGCGATGTGGATGGTTGTGGTTTCGTTGTTGACTGCCCTTTCTTTATAAGCCCGCCTACGACAGCGATCACAAATGCTTAACGTGGTGTTCTATTTAACCTTGCACTTTTGAGCTTCGAATTTTTCAATTATGGTTTCTGTTAGTTGGAAAAATTTTCCGGAACACAAAAAACTAGGAAAAGATTTATAACAATTTGGGAAAACAAGATTGTAGTATTGTAACTGTTTTGAAAGAGCAAGTAAGCAATTCGCCGGTACGTACGTTGGTTGTAAACATTAGGTAGTCAACTGGCACATCTCTTTGATTCTACATATGTTTATTCGTTTTGACGTAGTTACGTTAGTTCTACTGTTTAAATGATTATCTTTCAATGAGAACTTGAAATTTCGAATATATCTGTAAATTGTTTTAGCTGTAACTTCTTCATTTTTCAAATGGTACGGATGGGATAGCCATCAATCTGTAGGTTTTAATAACAGCTTTAAAATAAAATTATCAAAAAAATTAAAACCCTGATATTGTTTTATTTAACTTTTTCGGATTATTTTGAAATTATTGAGAAAAAAATTTTTTCAGTGTACATTTTTTTAGAGTGCCCAATCGATTCCCTACAAATTCTTCCTGAACGCCATTTTTGTACAACTAATGGTTTCCAAGTTACAACGATTTGAAAAAGGCATTTTTTGTGAAATGCAAAAATACATTAGCCCTTTTTTAAAATCAGTCGTGATTCGGATTGACCTCTCCATCGGTTCAAAACTTATGGTTTGCCATGCTGAAGCCATGTGCAAAGTTTCATCCAAATCGGAGAAGGTCGATTCTGATTTTGTCACTTTTTCATCTACTCATCCCTGGAATTGCTCAACAGTCAAAACCTAGGATAAGCAGATGGTTGTTTTATTGTATCGTCATATTCTAAATTTATGACTTATTTATTGCTACACACAAAGACCGAAATCAGCTTTTTGGCGAAAAAATTAGTTGATTTGCTGATTTTAGTTAGTTATTTTTTAGGACAACTAAAAAATTCTTATATTTGCTAATTCAGATTTGTTATTTTTGAACCCCTTAATAATGCTAAAAAGTTGGTTGAATTTGCTAATTTTTCAGTTGATTTTGCAACATTTACATGCTGTCATTTCTTAGCAAAGACACGCTCCACTTTCATTCAACTAATATTTTTAGCAAAATCAGCAAAACTATGGTTGATTTTAACAAATAATTATTGTTGATTTCAGTAAAAAATGTTGTTGAATTAAGTGATATTGTTGTTAATTTCAATGAAAATTGACAGTTAATAATAACAATAAACCTTCTTGAGTTAAGTAAAATATATACTGATTCCAACTAATACGAACTGTTAATTTTAGCTACAGCCAAAACGAGTCCAATTAATTAATTTATTTTAATTGGAATTGTCAGTTGATTTGATCAATAAACTTTCTTGAGTTTAATAAATTTATTTCTGTTTATAATGTGAATAATTGATTTTGCACTATAAACTAATAGCTGCTTTCCTAAGTTTGTAAAAGGCCTCTTAACAAAAGAAACAATACATATGGGTACGGTCCTGATTATAACTCATTTTATCTAATTTGTTGAATTCTTAAGCACTGTAAAAATGATTTGCTTCTCCAAAGTAACATTTTGGTTGTTCATTGTAAACTCTCACTTATAATCACGAAGCGTAATTTCAAACGATCTGCTTTGGTTAGGCACTGAATGTAATGAATGGCCAATGAAAATGTTTTACCATTTCGGATAGTAGCTCTTTGATTCATGTGTCCTACTCTATTGTTGTAGATGCTGCTTGTAACATCACGGTAAATTTTCCAAATGACCGTACAGGGAAGTGTCAGTTTCGATTTGTTTACTTTATTTTCTGATTATTGAGCGACTAAACGAGTATATTTTCGTTTATTTACATGTACTAAGCGGAAACCAAAGCATTCAGATGTCGTCTCATACAAAAAGTTCAGAGATAGAAGTCGGAATGGCAAAGCAAGCATAGAATATGCAATAAACATGTACTTTCTGCACTGGTCACAGAAATGATTGTTAGTTAATCTTTTAATAATTCACTGATAACTGAAAGCACTCCACAAATAAACTTAAACCTTGCAACTTTACAGCAGTTTTACATATCGGTCAGTTAGAAATTTCAAAATCTATATATATATATATATATATATATATATATATATATATATATATATATATATATATATATATATATATATATATATATATATATATATATATATATATATATATATATATATATATATATATATATATATATATATATATATATATATATATATATATATATAAAAATGGATGTAAGTTTGTATGTTTGTAACGCGATAACTTAGGAAATACTGAACGAATTGCCACCAAACTTGGCACAGGTACTTTTTGTATTTCAGAGATGGTTTAGGCTGTATATTTATATGGGAGGGAGCGTAGCAAGTGTCATAAACAAGGGGGGGTCATGAAAAAATTCGTAAAACTTGACAAGAATCGATACGTTCTGAAAACCGTAGAACAATTTTGCATACCTTATATATGCCTATATGGGGGGTGGATGTAGCAAGTGCCTTTAAATAGGGGGGTGTAATGTTTAAAACGGCATAATTCCAAAACTACTGAACGGATTGCCACCAAACTTGGCACAGATACTTCTTGCTCTTCTGAGATGGTCATAAGGATATTTTAATGAGGCAGGGAGCGTAGTAAGTGTTTTTAACAGGGGGAGGTCATGAAAAAATTTGTCTAATTTGACGAGAATAGATACTATTTGAAGACCATAGAAACATTCTGCATATATTAGATATGATTATATGAGGGGTGGATGGTGCAAGTGCCTTTAAAAAGGGGGGTTTGATGTTTGTAATGGCATAACTCCGGAATCACTGAAAGGATTGCTATCAAACTTGGTACATGTACTTCTTGCTCTTCAGAGATGGTCATAAGCGTATTTTTATGGGGGGAGAGAGCGTAGCAAGTGTCATAACCAAGGAGGAGTCATGAAAAAATTCATGTAACTTGATGAAAACCGATATTTGTTGAAGATCTTAGAAACATTTTGCATACCGTAGATATAATTTAATGGGGGATGGATGCAGCAGATGCCTTTAAAAAGGGGGGTGTAATGTTTGTAATGGCATAACTTCAAAACTACTTAACGGATTGTTATCAAACCTGGTACATGTACTTCTTGCTCTTCAGAGATGGTTATAAGAATATTTCCATGGGGGGAGGGAGTGTGGGAAGTGTCCTTAACAAAGGTGGTCATTAAAAATATTATCTAATTTGACGAGAATCGGTACTTTTTGAAGACATTTTTTGCACAACTTAGATAAGATTATATGGATATTCTGTGGGGAGAGGGTGTAGTAAGTGCCTCTAAAACAGGAGTGTTATGTTTGCAACGGCATAACTCCGGAACTATTGCACAAATTGCTATAAAATTTGGTACAGTTATTTCTTGCTCTTCAGAAATAGTCATAAAGGTGTTTTTATAGGGGAGGAAGCGTAGCAAGTATCATTAACAGGAGGGGCCACGAAAAAAAAAAAATTTGACAAGAATCTATTATTTTTGAAGATCATGCAAACATTTTCTATACCTTAGATATGATAGATATAGGGAGTGGATGTAGCAAGTGCATTTAAAAAGGGGGATGTAACGGCATAACTCCGACACTACTGAACGGATTGCTATCACACTTGGCATAGCTGGTTTTTGCTCTTCAGAGATAGTTGTAAGGGTATTTTTATGGGGGAGAGAGCGTAGCAACTATCCTTAACAGGGGTCATGAAAAAAATTATTTAATTTGACGAGAATCGATACTTTTTGAAGACCATAGTTTCTTTTTATGCAACTTAGGGTATTCGTGTTGAGTGGATGTAGTACATCCCTCTAAAAAGGAGATGTAAAGTTTGTAACGGCGCAACTCCGGAACTACTGAACGGACTGCTATCAAATTTGGCACAAAGAAGCTCTTCAGAAATGATCATTAGGACATTTTCAGGGGGGAGAGTGTGTAGGAAGTGTCCTTAACATGGGGGGAGAGGGTCAATGACGAAATTTGAAGAGAATCGACATTAAGACTTGAAGGAGGGGTTTTTGAAAATAAATTTTAATCTCCCATTTTTTATAAAACAAGAGAGGGGCAAGAATTTCAAGGTCGTATTTTTCTTTAAATAATAACAAAAGATCAGGTTTCATTTTGCCGGGGAATTCAAAGAACTAGGGATAATAATCTTTATCTGCCTATGAACGAGAGTGTATTCAAGTCTCAGCATAACTACAAAACAACTAAATCGATATTTTTTGAAAAGCAGATACTTTCTACACTACTCAGGGTAATCATGAAGGAGATCTGTAGTAAGTTCACTGACAAAACGTAAGTTAAATAAAAATAGATTATAAGGTTATTTAGAGGGTGAGAGAGTGGAGTAAGTGCCCCGAACATGGAAAGTGAAAGGGAAAATTGATCGGGTTTTACGAAAAATTGGTACAGTATATTTCTAGCAACTAAGTGAGGTTCACACAAAAATATTAACAAGAGTGAGGGGGAATAAGTATTCTCAACATTGATCTGAATTGACGAAATCATACAACCAATGTGCATTTTATTATGTAAATTGAAAAAACTGTCGACTCAAGGTAATGGAAATAAGTTTACAACAACATTTGTATTGACTGAATCGTTATTCCATAAGTTTTCCTCCCCGATGAACGGCCAAAATGGTTAAAGCCTTGATAAAATAAATTATATAAAAATGTTATTCTATAGTACGAATGTATTTATGATGTTAAACAACCTTTCGTTATAAAATAATCATTATCAGATGGAATATTTTAAACAATTCATGATGTCATAAAATTTTTATAAAGAGGAGGGAGTAGCAAGTGATTATATCCATGGAAGCCAAAGGCATTGTAGATCGATTGTGACGAGGAAGTACGGAAGTACGTTACAAGCACATATAGATATGAAACTCGGAGGTTACTAAGAAGGTATTAATAGAGAGAGAAAGGTGTTTTAAATGTTCCTAACAAAAGGGTTCAAATATAAAACTGACCCAATTTGTCGAGAATACCATGAAAATTATGATTATTGTGAGATCTGAGATGGGACCCTGATCATTCGCAATCTGAACATGAACGGAGTATTGTTCAATCGAGTTGCCGTCTAAGCTATGTTTCACTACAAGAGTATTTCACTAAGCAGGACAACTTCGAGAATTTTTTTCGGCCTTCCCTTCACGAAACATTTCCGAGCAACGCCGGGTAATTCAGCTAGTTTATATATAAAATATATCAAAACAATTTCAACAAGACTATCCTGTTTTGTTTTTCAACGAATTGTGTTGCTTCGACACTTCTCATGAGTTTTTGACTAATAAACTTGTTAATAAAACCAATTGCATTTTTGTTTTCTTTGTGCTGTCTTCCTGCAGTGATGATGACAGCCAAACAGCATCAAACTATTTGATTTTAACAACAAAATTAGTTGACAACGAGAATTTCGTATGGGATTGAAATGTTGCTGGTTTGTGTCCAGGATTTTCGCCATCTAAATATATTCGCTAAAAACAAGAACTTTTTTCAGCAAATTAAATTCTGAATATTAACCAATTTATTAGTTATTTTGGCAGTTTTGATGTTAAAATCAACTAATTCAAAAACAGTAAAACGAATTAGGCGCAAAGCTAATTTCGGTCGTTCATACATATTTAATATACAATAATTGAAATCAAATTAATTTCATTTGATTTCTTTACATTTCTTCAAATTGAAAATAATCGATTTCATTTGATTTCTTCACATGTTATACTTCGGTCGCCGCCATAATTCGACTTACAGTATCATGAAAAATGCAATTCTTTCAAATTCGACATAAATGTATTACTCTTGTTTGTTCATCTTTTCTAAAATAAATTGGTATAGAATTCACTCAACCTAAAGATCAGTTTTCCGAAGTGTGGAAAAGTATGACGAAATCTATGCCAAGGAAGACTCTCGAGCGCTGCCCGGAGCTGGACGACGCTGACACCACGGTGGCGATGGAAAAGTTTGAGCAGAAGGTGTTGGTCTGGCAAGCAATTTGTACCTGTGGTTTGCGGTCGTCGACTTTCTTCACGAAGGGCACAATCAACGCCAAGGTGTACGGTGTAGAATGTTTGCAGAAGAGAATGCTGCCACTGTACAGAAAGCATAAGGCTCCTGCTCTCTTCTGGCCGGATTTGGCTTCAGCCCACTACGCCAACTCCGTTCTACAGTGGTTGTCAAAAAATAATGTACAATTCGTGGAAAAGGACATCAACCCACCGAACTGCTCGGATCTTCGGCCAATTAGAAGGTATTGGGCAATTGTCAAGGGGCACTTTCGGAAGGAAGGTACAGTGTCCAAAAACATGCAGGAGTTCAAAAAACTGGACAGCTGCCACCAGAAAATTCACAAAAGTAACTGTGCAGAATTTAATAAAGAATGCCAAGTCCAAAGTGCGAGCGTTTCACAAAAACTAGGATTTTCTTCAATATAATCAGTGAAATGCATAAAAAGGTAAATTTTCTATAATATATCTAAAACTGATATCAAAATATATTTTTTTTGGCTTTTTTATTCAATAATCAATGTTGCTAACTACTTTTCGATGCACTCCTTAAACCTGTATTAATGCAATTGTTATTTGTAAGCATTGTAGTCAACCTTTTTAATAATTAATATTTATTTATATAGTTTATTTAATTCCAATTCTATGCTAAACATTTAATTCATTCTCAACCTGATTGTATGTTAAAAATTTTGTTCGTCACTTTTCAGAGTACAGTAAATATAATGTTCAAAAAGAACACCCTAAAGTTAATTCAATAGCTATTGACGCGAAGATTTATCCAAGAATTTCCTCCATTCCAAAGAGGTAAATAAACAGATGCCGTAGCTTATGTGACACATATTGTGAAAAAAATCGATTCGGCTGTGAATGACGAAGTTTAGAATAAAAGATTTCATTCATATATGAATGAACTGCATTTGATCGCCATCCGATAGAATACCGCATAAATATTGAATAGCAAAAAAAACATACGAGTGATGCGAGCAAACCACCACCGGATCACGATAGTCATCGATTTCTATTATTCACTTTTTCATATGATGCCAACATCGCGATGCATCGGTATCTTGTATTTAAATACTTGCAGGAGAGGAACGCTTCTGTTGTGTTCCAGCTACTATAAATGCATCCCTGTTCCGAGGTATGAAACATAGGCTAACATAGTTGAAATTTGACAAAAAAATAAACAAACGAAACCGTTGTCACTATTTCCGTTTAGTATTAGAAGTCACGTAATCGGTACGAAACAATTGAATCGAATAACGGAAACATAATAAACCGCAAACATGAAAATGGATGCACATAATTGAACGTAATTGGAATCAAATGGTTCGGTGATTTCAAGTGTAATGACAAGACACTTAAAAAGTCAAGTGTCAACTCAAAGCAAATGTTTAATAATTGCAGTTCAAAGACTCAAATCACACGTGCTGGTGGAACAACACACGCTCCACTGGCATAATTAATTTGATTAATTTTATTTTCTCGACAGATGAGTTCCAGGGTGAGGTGACATACGCTTTAAATAATTTGCATGACACGCTGACATGAGTAGAAAGTGTTACACAACGGGACGAGAGCTGGGAAACTTAAATCGACTGTTGTTTCAGCCATAAACAATATCGTAAATTCTAACATTTTTGCTTTAAACTACTTATTCTTGAGTAGAGATTTCGAAGTTCAGCAATGAATTTTGGATGTTCAATAGAAACAGAATCCTTGATAGCAAATTGATGAGAAATCTACTTAACATTGCCGATTTTACGAATAAAACAAAAATTATATCTTTTAGCATCAGTCGGTGTTGAACAGTCGTTCGCACCGCACGCGTATAGCTCTTGGCTCCTGGAATTTTTTTCTGGCTACCTAGAGTTTCCTTGATTCAAGGCTTCAGTCTTTTTCAAGACTACTTGAATCACTAACTAAGTGACTAAGTGATACAAAGAGTGATATTAGAGTGACTAAGTGATACAAAGAGTGATATTAGAGTGACTTAGAAATTAATCAGCCTTTTTTAAGGCTAGCTAGGAGTCTAATCGAAGACTAATTTAGCCTAGTTAATTTAATTTAAAATTTCAAAAATGCCTGCGTCCAACCGGAAAGGCAACAAGCCTAAGGCTAAAAGTAATTCAATACGGAATAAATCACAAACCGTTATTCAACATTTTTCTAATAACATTCACGATATTATAGAATCTGAATGTAAAAATAAAAGACAACGGACGGATTTCCCTTCCGCTGATCCTATGCCGTCTAACAATATTTACGAAATTCTTCCTGAATCCGATTGTAGCGACATAGAAGAAAATTCTTCAAAAATTCCCAAAATGGACGCTTGTCGTTCTGGGAAGAAACATCAATCTATGCCACCAGTGACGGTGATGATTTCCGACTTCAAAGCATTCCGTACTGAGCTTTCTACTTTTCTCCCGGAAGTAAAAGTCTCATTTCAAATCGGACGAAGAGGAGAATGTCGAGTCTTGGTGGATGGATTGGAAGATTACGAACGTCTTATTCGATATTTGTCCGAAAAACTTCATAAATTTTATTCATATGATATAAAATCAGACAGACCCTTCAAGGCTGTCTTGAAAGGATTATCAAATGATCAAAATATTGATGAAATTAAAAATGAACTAAAAGAATTGCTTGGTTTTGCCCCTTCCCAAGTAATACTTATGAAAAAAAGAGCGAATGGTACTTCTAAACCACGCTCTGGAATTTCCCATGAACTTTACCTAATACACTTCAATCGAAGTGATGTAAACAATTTGAAAACTTTAGAAAAAGTACGTTTCATTTCCCACATTAAAATTAATTGGGAACATTATAAACGGCATAATCGTATTGCAAACTTAACGCAATGTCGTCGTTGCCAAGGCTTCGGTCATGGAACCAAAAATTGTCATATGGATATACGGTGTTTGAATTTTGGTAAATCACATTCGAAAGACGTTTGTCCAATGAATGAAACCACTGATAAATTTTCATGTTCCAATTGCAATGGAAATCATAAATTCAATTATTTGAAATGTCCTGTCAGGGAAAAAATTTTAAACGCTCGTTCGCTTAGACAACAAGTCAAATCAACGACCTTAAATTTACAGAACATACCTGAAAATCAAAAAACCGTTACAAATGCCACGCCTAATTCTTCTAAGGCACTGATTTCTTCGAATTTGAAACAAAAAACAGGTACGCCTGCCAATTCGTCTTCTAACGAAAACAATTTATTGACAGGTAGATCTACCTCGTCATCATCTTCTTCTAATGTCAGTTATGCTGGTATATTAGGTAGAAAACTACCTACTATTTCTTCTAATGTAAATAATTCTAACGAAAACAATTTATTAATAGGTAGACCGGCCAAATCACCTTCTTCTAATGGCAGTCTACCTACCAATATTCCTTCAATGCCATTCGCTTCTTTAAATGAAGTCGATTTAGGCGATATAACTGAAAATAAAATGATCTACCTACAAGATCAACTTTTTCAAATGATCATCCAAATGAATTCGACTTCATCTCTTTTTGAAGCATTTCAAATCGGATGGCAATTTGCAAATAATATTATAATGAATTTAAAATTTAACAGTGATTTTAAATAATTATTTGAATATTTTAAATTGGAATGCTCGATCTTTGAAATCGAGTGAAGATGAATTTTATAATTTTCTCGAAGTTCACAAAATCCATATTGCCATTGTGACAGAAACTTTTCTTGAACCAAATGTAAAATAGAAAAGTAATCCACATTATATGGTTCATCGATTTGACAGGTTTACTGGAATGGGTGGTGGAGTTGCCATTTTTGTCCAACGGCAAATTAAACATCGAATTTTACCTTCTTTCAATACTAAAGTTATTGAAAGCTTGGGAATCGAAGTTGAAACCATTCATGGAATTTATTTCATCGCTGGAGCATATTTTCCATTCCAATGCACCGGCGAACAATAAAATTTCTTTAAAGGCGATTTGCAAAAACTTACAAGATATCGATCGAAATTTTTCGTAATAGGGGACTTAAATGCTAAGCATGTCCAGTGTAATTGTAGGCAAAATAACAGTAATGGTAAAATACTTCATAATCAACTCTCAGCTGGTTACTTCACAGTTCTTCATCCTAGTAATCCGACTTGTTTCTCTTCAGTGAAAAACCCGTCTACAATTGATCTGGTTCTAACAGATCAAAGTTACATTTGTAGTGAACCGATTACACATGCTGACTTTGACTCAGATCATCTTCCTGTAACATTCAGACTTACCAACGAAGCTATAATTAATCCAATTAGTTCTATTTTCAACTATCATAGAGCTAATTGGTTGGATTACAGATCTCACATTGAAAATCATGTGGATCATGAAACTATTTTAGAAAATTCTGCGGACATCGACAAAGCAATTGATAATTTGAATCATTATATTATCGAAGCTAGAAATCTTTCAGTTCCCAAAGCTCAAACTAAATTAAATTCTCCTATCATCGATGACAATCTTCAACTGCTCATTCGTTTGAAGAATGTTCGTCGACGACAATATCAACGTTCTCGTGATCCTGCTATGAAAAATATAGTTAAGGATTTACAAAAAGAAATTAAACATAGATTTACTCTTTTGCGAAATGAAAATTTTGCTAAAGAAGTTGAACAAATTAAACCATATTCTAAACCTTTCTGGAAACTTTCTAAGGTTCTTAAGAAACCTCAGAAACCAATTCCTGCTCTCAAGGAAGGAAATCAAATACTTCTTACAAATGGCGAAAAAGCTCAAAAACTTGCTCAGAATTTCGAGAGTGTCCACAATTTTAATTTGAACGTTATGAGTCCTATTGAAAATGAAGTCTCACTGAAATATGATCATATTTCAACCCAAGTGTTATCACACCGCACACGATGACATTATTGAGACGAATTTTGATGAAATTAAATCAATTATTAGGAAACTCAAAAACATGAAGGCTCCTGATAATGATGGAATTTTTAATATTCTTATTAAAAATCTTCCCGATGTTGCCTTGAGACTCCTGGTTAAAATTTTCAACAAGTGTTTTTCATTAGCTTACTTCCCAAAAAGATGGAAAAACGCTAAAGTAATTCCTATCCTGAAACCTGATAAAAACCCAGCAGAAACATCAAGTTATCGACCAATTAGCTTACTTTCTTCTATCAGTAAACTTTTTGAAGAAATTATCTTGTTGAGAATGATGACTCATATAAATGAGAATTCAATTTTTTTACCAGAGCAGTTTGGATTTCGTCATGAACATTCAACTACTCATCAATTTGTCAGAGTAACGAACTTGATAAAAGCAAATAAATCTTCTGGGTTATCCACTGGAGTTGCTCTTCTAGACATAGAAAAAGCATTCGACAGTGTTTGGCACAAAGGTTTAATAGCAAAAATGTCTGATTTCCAGTTTCCTATTTATTTGATCAAAATGATTCAAAATTATTCAACTGATCGTACTCTTCAGGTTAGCTATCAGAATTGAAAATCTGAATTGCTACCCGTACGAGCCGGTGTTCCGCAGGGTTCGAGTGTAGCTCCAATCTTGTATAATATTTTCACTTCTGATCTTCCAAACCTACCCGTTGGTTGTCAGAAATCACTATTCTGTGACGACACAAGTCTGTTAGCCACGGGTAGAAATCTAAGAGTGATCTGCAGTCGCCTACAAAGAAGTTTAAATATTTTCAGTGATTATCTGTCAAAATGGAAAATTAAACCAAATGCAGCAAAAACGCAATTAATTATCTTTCCTCATAAGCCAAGAGCTTTATTTCTTAAACCAAACAATAATCACATTCTCAAATTGAATGGCTTGGAATTGACATGGTCTGATCAAGCTAAATACTTAGGTTTAACGTATGACAAAAAACTCACTTTCAAGGATCACATTGAAGGAATCCAGGCAAAGTGTAATAAATATATTAAATGTTTATATCCTCTTATAAACAGAAATTCTAAGCTCTGTCTAAAAAACAAATTGTTAATTTATAAACAAATTTTCAGACCAGCCATGCTTTATGCGGTACCAATTTGGTCAAGCTGTTGTTCCACCAGGAAGAAAACGCTTCAAAGGATTCAGAATAAAATTCTGAAAATGATTTTGAAGCGTCCTCCCTGGTTTAGTACAAATGAGTTACACAGACTCACAAATATAGAACCATTAGATGTAATGTCACATAATATTATAAGCAAATTCCGACAAAAATCGATGCAATCTTCAATTGAATCGATTCGCTCTCTGTATTAGTTAGTAAGTTAGTATATAAGTTCCTTTTCCCCATTACACAATACAAGTAGGTTTAGAATTTTCCCTACACAAAAATCTCAGAATTGCGGAAGCAAATAATGTCCTCATGGTAATAACCAAATCATATATATAATAGGGCTGAAAAGTCACCACTTGTGGCTGAACACCCAAATTGAATCTTAATAATTTAATTTTAACTCATATTCCAATAAATAATTATTAAAAAAAAAATATCTTTTAGCACTGGATCCCATTGCGTTAGATGAACCCCCATTACTATTCATTCAGCTGAAAGGGGACAGTGGTTCATTATTCACGCGCTCATCCAATTTTCGATTCAACGTCACAGATGTTGTTGGAAACATCGAGGAAAGGTTTTCAAGTTTTATTTTATCAGATGTTGTGTTCGTTGTTAGCAGTAGTAGGCGTATTTTTTAACATTGGTTGCAGATGGTGGTTTGGCTTTGGATGAGCTATGTCTCTCACTCTATTAAGGCTTAGTGTATTGAAAATGTCATTGGTAATATTAGTACAGGCTCTTTTATTTCGGTATGTAAACGCTGAATAACATCCACATTTACCAACCGAGCAATTGCATCGATTCAGTACAATTTTTCCCATGGATCGCTTCACACCGAAACAACGCCCTGAAATAGTGACACTTTACATCAAAAACAATCGTTCCATTGTGTTAACTCAACGTGCAAATCAAAAAAAAAAATCTTAGCAAAAAGGCACCCTCTGTCAATACTATTGGTTTAACCCCTCCGGACTTCATTTTATGGGGTTATCTGAAAAGCAAGGTTTACGTCAACCAGCCTCAAACTCAATAGTTCGAGCTCAAGGCAAACATTCGTGCTGAAATCGACAGAAAAAAGGAGTCATTTTGAATTGCTAATAAAGGTGGCCACTTAATTGTTATTGTTTTCAAAAACTAGTCCAAACTGAATCAAAATACATCACTTATAGAAATCAATTGTTTTTTCTCAAAGTACATACCGACATAAAAGATGGAGCACCCTGCACTTGACCTATTGATGGCCGTATATTGACTATTAGAAGATTACATCCAGTGTTGGTGATTGCCGAAAATTTGATAGAAACTGCTATATTGATATCTATATTGTATACAACATTTTCAATCCGGTAGAAGATGCTACAAGAACTCGAGTCTCTCAATGCATGAACCGCGAGAGAATTTTGCTGCATTTATTCACTCCAGAGTATGAAACTCAGAGTATTTCACGCCCTCAAAAAAATTTACAGTCTGGTTATGATCGTTGCTGTGTGGAATTTCTTAAGAGAGAATCGCAAGTTGACAATTATCGCAGAAAATCGAGTCGATGATTCAACTTGATGATTCTCATACTAGGTTGCAATATTTCAAAACCCTTGTGTGGAGCATTCACATACATTTCCATAGACACAACTTATATAAAGGTTATATGCACATAGTTAGAATAAGTGGCAATAGTAAAATGATTCTATCGCAATTATCAACTGACTGTACAGAATCGGATCGCGAAACGAGAATAAGCGACCGTTCGTTGCTTCAGAGGGGATCCCCACAGCAGCGTGCTAACCTTTGATTCTCAGAAATGTCATCGAGAGAAATTCGCTCTCGCACTGGTGTCGATTCTATGTTAAATGAGCCATGCCGGGTTTTTGTTGTTGCGATGATTTCCGTCTCTCTTTGATGACACTGATTCAATCGTCGAAGAGTTGCCAGTGAACGTTCTTTGATACGATAAAAGCCATCCTTGATTACAGCGTATTTCGGCGGTCAAGAAGATTTACACTGATGATAAAATAAATTCAAGCTTTCCAATCTTTGGATGGTTTTGTTGTTTTCGAGAATAAAATCGTTCTTAGGGGCTGTCCATAGAAGACGTCACGCTTTTTTGACGATTTTTGACTCCCCATCCCCCCTTTGTCACAAATTGTCACATAACCAAAGACCCCCCACCCCCTCTATGTCACATGTCACGAATTCAAAATAAATAAAATTCGTCTCAATATGTATGACAAACCATACAAATATGAGGGAAAAATAGATTTATTACATACAGCATTAGATTAAAAAATATCCCTAAAACTACAAAATCAATTATATAAATTAACAAAAGTATTTGATCGGAATTGATGAAACATTTAAATCATCTGTTTTATTCCTCCTAGGGGTACACAGATATATTTTTGTTTTAGGTAAAGAATAATATTTCCTTAGAATAGCATACTGGGCTGAAAAAATAAAGACCAAAACCTCATCAAAACGAGATCATTGCCGGAGAATCTTTTGAAGATCTCCCTCCCTTTTTCAAATGGAGTACAATTGAATAAACTGCATCAGAATCATATAAGAGAAATTCTTATGATATACTATTATCAGTGATAGAAAATCAAACTACTGAAAAAATTGTCAGTGCATAACTTAAGTTAAACCGTTTGAAGGCATCTTTTTCTTTTTTACTCATATTAGGCAAAATTTATTAATTTCGCTAATTTAATCGCTCCTCCGTGCACTTTTGCTGATCACAACAGAAATGATTTCCTGCATCATTCATTTCCGAATTTACAAGAAGAAGCTTTTACATCAACAAATACACGTTTTCCTGTAGAATGTAAACGTTTATTGTGAAGATTTTTCCAGGAAATAGGGCAAAGCAGTAATATAATTAGGTAATTCAAAAATGCGCTCATTCAAAATATTGGATGTCACATTCCAAAATCCTCCCCCCCCTCCCTTCCCCCTGTCACAAAATGTCACGTTTTATTAAACATCCCCCTCCCCCTTGCGGCGTGACGTCTTTTATGGACAGCCCCTTACTGCATATCTCTATTTCTTTGTTTTCCAATACAGGTGTTGCCACAAACTTGCTGCATCAGCTCTATTCATTGATTTTTTATTTTTGTTGAAACTTCATAAAGATAAGTATGACAAATATTCCGTTACGTACAAAATGATTTGTTTCGAACTGCTTCAAAATTGCAAACGTTTCCAAAAGGCGAACGAGGTGAGACTGAATCCAGGATTATTCTGATTTTTTTTAGAGTAATCCAATAATCGATGGTTTACATTATGAATCCAAAAGTAATTCCAAGTAATCTGGGTAATCGTATTTTATTTTAGAATAATCCAAGGAATCAGTAAAAATCTTAACTGTTCGATTTTCACAAAAAAGTATTTTTTTAGATGGTACCAGTACTAACCGTTTTATGATTTTTTAATACTTCTGGTAAGAATTTTGTTCCATAGTTCTACACATTTTTATGCGACTTTTCAAATTTACGCGCTTTATTATTTAACCTTTATATTTATTTATTTATTTATATTGTCAAGCAAATGTTCGCTTACATTCTACTCATTATTTCTACGCCAAAGCTGAGATTTGATTTGACTATTTGACATAATAAGATCAATATGTTCGCAATATGAATTGAAGTGGCGCATTATTCGATTGACTAGACTGTATTTTGCATAATTTGTTCTTGTGTGTCTGGTTCGTAATTGACGTCTGGGTAAATAAA
Source organism: Malaya genurostris (assembly GCF_030247185.1). NCBI lineage: Eukaryota > Metazoa > Arthropoda > Insecta > Diptera > Culicidae > Malaya > Malaya genurostris. Next base: position 260,917,843 of record NC_080571.1, read on the forward strand.
ATTACGATAATAATGAAGCTGATTGAATGCGTTGCGAAATGATATGGCTGATAAAATGAAGCATTGCAAGTAGCGGAGTTCTTTTAATGTGTTTGCAAATTTATGAGCATGCAGCGTGCTTTATATGATGGTGGAGTAAATGCTGTCCAGCATAAATTAAGAAGTGCATATGAAAGAAATTGTTTTTCGATCTATTAAAAGCGATTTTCAAGAATAATATTAAATAGATTCCATACTAGTCTGCAATATTCCAAAATGAGTCTGAAATATGTATTGAATAATAATTTGATTGTACATGGGTCCACGAAGTTATGACTGAAGTGTTTAATAAAGCCCATCATACAATTTCTATTATTTAATATGGTATTGTAGTGTTAAAAAAAAGCTTGGAGTCTAAGGGTGAAGCCAGAGAGAAAGCGACAAGCAACGCGAAGCGAATCTTGACAGGTCACACAGAGTCGCGCGGCAGAGCTCCGTAAATTCAAGTTAAGCAGAAAAATGACAAGTAATTCAGAGTGAACTCGATTCGTTGCGAAGCGACTGCTGACCGATCGCATCGCACTCACTCTGACATACATATCACTTTTCTGCTAAACTTGAATGGACGGAGCTCTGCCGCGCGACTCCGTGCGATGTGTCAAGTTCCGCATCGCTTCGCTTCGCGTCGCTTGTCGCTTTCTCTCTGTCTTCACCCTAAGCCTACGCTTAAATCTCGCACAATTTTACATTTTTCTGACAGTTAATTTCCTAGATGTATGTCTATAGATATAATTTTAATTTTTCCTACTGGAAGATATTGAGTTACATATTTTTACATTGAATTGGAGTACACTTTTGCAGCACCAAATGTGGAATTGATTGATTTTGTTCTGGAATATTACAGCGTCGTTGATATTTTTAATTTACATGAAGAATTTCATGTCGTCTGCATACCTAAGCACATTTAGATTTTTGAGTATGAAAAAAGTGTCGTTTGTATGTAAAATGAGAAGAAGAGGCCCTATGTGAGAGCCCTGCGGTACGCCAGATGTTACATTAATTGATTCAGAGTTTATGTTTCGTAAGCAGACTACTCGTACACGATTAGTAAAGTATGATTTGAGCCATTTCTGAAACCTATGTTCTATGCCATATTTTTGTAGTTTGTAGCATTGCTAAAGTCGACGAAAAGAGTTTCGACGTATTTGCTAGCGTCCATTTCGTTCAGAGTGAATGTCACAAATTCGACGAGATTTGTTATAGTTGAGCGACCTTTAAAAATGCCATGATGTTTGTTTGTTATAACATTTTTCAGAACTGAACTTTGGTGAAAAAAATAAAATTTAAAAAAAAATTAAAATCCAAGAGATCATTCTTTGTAATCACATCACGTAAGAACGGATGGACGGATTTATATGATTCTTCTATAGTTTGATCAGTTCCTATTCCCACCGGGTTCGTACATCAAAGAAATTAAGAAAATTCACCGGAAAAGTGGGAAAAATCAATAAAGTTGTTTTGTATGGAAAATGGAATTTCCCGCTAAAAAGTCGCCTATGCTTGCTAGATCATCGATAGGTATTTGGCCATAGCGAGTTGCATAAGTATTTGACCGTCGAAGGGATAAATACTAGATCGCTGAAAATATTGTTTGGCGCGCAACGATTTGTTTTGTGTGGAGATTTCACATGCATACTTGATCCACATGATTCATCATTTCGAACCTCGTTCTTAATTGGATATCAAAATTATTGCTTACTAACGTCGTTTTCGCTTGAGAAAACCGAAACTGACCCAGGGTAGTTTCATCAAACAAACAGTTTTCACGAAACTGTGTTGATTTCGCACTTAGCAACGGGGGTTTGAAACTAGGTTCGAAACTGGCTTCAAACAAACGATTTGACAGCAGTTAGAGTGGAAACTGGGTTAAGTTTGGCATCGAGCGAAAACGACAAAGATTATTGGAGTGTTCTAGAAATACCGCTGTAGGCAGAAGAAAAATATCGTTCACCAGCTGTTGAATTGAGTGTAATGAAGTCAAATGAATAATATTGGACATCATGGGTGTGAGTTTAACAAATCTGAAATTTTTTGAGTGAATCGATGGAAAGATTGTGCTGTAGAAGTACTAAGGTCGAACTAAGAAATTTTCCTTGAATTTATCTTTCGGAGATTTCGATTACACTAAGCGCACAGTAGCAATTAGATATCAATGTTGAAAATGATTGTGAATTGAGACAGCCATTTTATATTTAATATTCTGTGAAGAATGTTCACATTGGTATGATGAATATCAAATTGAAATTTAAGCGTCGTCTCTCCCAGTAACCAAAAGTTCCACAGTTCCTGAAAATATCCACTTTATTAGAGTTCTAAAATACGCGTGGAACTTTTTGGCACCTTGAAATAGCAGAACTTTCTCACTGCTTAAATGCTTCGTATGCTGCGTAAGCCAAATCTTTTAATGTGGAACACATTTTTGTTTTCTATATAGGGGTGCAAACTAGAAACTCAAGAAAAATACACGTAGAAATGTGGTCAGGTTTTGAACAATTACAGCTCAGTCAATTTTGTATCAATTATTAATATTATGTCACCATTTGATTGGAAATATTTCTACGTATTGATTTGAATGTAAAAAGCCATGTATTTTTAATTGTATATCATTTAAATGTTGATGAATAGCTAGCAGTGTCCTATTTTGTCTGCAAAAAATCGCCGGCACACCGGATTTCCCTGCCATAGTCGACGGTTTTGAAGAAGTAAACGATATATCAAAGAGAAAGCATCGCTGTGATTGGTCAATCGAATCAAAAGCGAAGCTGTTTGAAGCACGCGAATCTATAAATAGAAGCAAAATTATAGCTAACGTTTCAGTCCTACGCGTAGTATGCTAGAGGTAGGTTGTTGCTAGACAGCAAAACAAAAAGTGCCATAAAACGATTTGAAGCTTTAACTGGTATGCTCTGATCGGATGAAATTCCATGTTATGTCGTTTTGTCTGAGAAAATGACAACTACCCCAGGGTAAATTTTGAGTGCATAAGACTAATTTATAATTTATATAAGATGAACTCGATTGATGATGAGATAAAGTTTATCGCTTCAACCAAAATCGCAGAAGGATAGTAATGGTAGAGAAACGCTATAAAAATAACTCCTTGCGTACAAAACTTGAACACAAGCTTGACGAAAAGAAGCTTAAATATCGATATCCGTATCGCAAGCATGTACAAACATATAATTGCATACATTTGGGCTATTGATGTAATTTCGTCGGCTACAAAACAAATACAAATCACGACTATTAGGTTGTTCGCAACGCTGTTTTATTTCATTTGGACTGATCTACTTTAGATCTACAACTGAAACATGTCAATCACGACGCGGAGATTTAGTTCTATTTTTGGAGAACAAATTTAAAACAGATTTAAAACTGCTCGACGAAATTGTTTTAAATTAATGAATATTTGAAACACGAATAGAACACTGTTTTATTTTATTTTTTTCGTGAGCGTCTGTTACGAAATCTGAGAGACGAGATGTCAAAGCGTCGAAGGACATTTCATAAGCGTTAAATGTTTTACACTGAATAATACAGTTTCATTTAGAAGCACTCCAGCTCACTATGATCTGTAAAAATATTCATATCGTTTTCGAAATCATTAATTTATGTCGTTTTCGTTTTTAATGTCGTTTTCGTTTTTAAATTGCACTACACCGGTGTAGCGAAAGCTGCACTTAAACCGTTCGTTTTTACCAATTGCACTACACCAGTGCTACACTTTTTCTGCACCGATACCACTGGTGTAGCACTCATCAAAAGTTTGGTGTAGCTCTGTGCAATGGAATCGTTAATTGTAGTCAATGGTTACTGTTTATGTTTTCGTCATTTTTGTTCGTTTATTCATGCCTCAGTGTAGCACTGCACCGGTGTAGTGCAAATTAAAAACAAAAACGCCATAAGTTGCACTACACCGGTGTAGCGAAAGCTGCACTGAAACCGTTCGTTTTTGCCAATTGCACTACACCAGTGCTACACTTTTTCTGCACCGATACCACTGGTGTAGCACTCATCAAAAGTTTGGTGTAGCTCTGTGCAATGGAATCGTTTATTGTAGTCAATGGTTACTGTTTATGTTTTCGTCAGTTTTGTTCGTTTATGCATGCCTCAGTGTAGCACTGCACCGGTGTAGTGCAAATTAAAAACGAAAACGCCATTAGTTTATTTGTTCCTGATTTGAAACAGTGAAGTGAATAGACACAACACCAATACATTTACAGAAATGTATAGAACAGATTTCAAATCTTTCCGTTGAGATCGTCAAGCTCGACTTTTATTTTGACAGTTTTAAATTATAAAACCGCGATCACCGCGTTGCAAATAGCCTTAGAGTCTATATTCTGGGTTCGCGTGTTCGGTGTTGGTTCCTAATAAAGATCAATCCAAGCAGACTCTCGTGCATTTGCGGATTCAAAAGTTTGACGATTAATTGAAAATATCGATCATTAGAAAATTTGGTTGCCTTGTTCCACATCAATGGCTCGAACAACCCCAGGGGCTGATCCTTGTAGTTTTTTTACGAACTTTTGATTACTTGGGCGAAATACAAATCGTAAATATGTACTACTCTACCGAATGCACAACTCTAGAAGACAACATTGTGTTTAGTTTATCAAAACAATTTTTCATCGATCACAGAGAAATTTTTCATCGATCACCGGAAACAAGAATCACATCTAGAAGAGAAAACGTGGCACCTTTCATCCTTTATGTCGAAGCCATTAGAGAGGGATCTCTGTTCAGTGCATTGACTCAAAGGATAGGATGACAATCTGTGCATTCGCTCAATTTTTACTTAACAGAAGTATTTCGCATTTCCACATTAATTTTAGGTGATTTTTCTTTTTGAGCTAAAACGAATGTGTGTCGAGTTCCGTTGATTGTAGGTTAAGTAATCAGAAAAATAATGGAAAGAAACGTTAACCACTTGCAGAAAACATAAATTCGAACAGAAAATTTTTGGGCGAGACGAATTTCGACGGGTCGGCTAGTATTGGTATAAGAAAAGAAGATTTCCATGTTGTAGGAAAAGTACTTTATTATTTATGAAGTGATAAGATAAAAAGTAGGTGTAGTGGTAGTGTGAGTTTTTTCAAGAATATTGATGGTATACCGTCCGATCCAGGCCCTTTTAAGGCGTCTACTTTTATTTCCATGCTGTCGAGATGTCATGTTCTGATAGATAGTTTACAAAAATGGAGTTGGAAAATGCAGGTATGGAAGAACAGTATTTACAGTCACGGTCAGTTTCTAAATACGATGTATAAAAAACCGCGTGACTTTGGAAATCTGTGTAAAAAACCGCATGTTTCATGCATTTCTAAGACAGAACAAAGAAAATCGCGTAGCTTCGGAGATCCTCGTAAAAAACCGCATAACTTCGGAAATCCGCATAAAAAAGCCGCATAAAAAACCGCATAAAAACCCGCGTAAAAAAGACCTCAGTGTACTTCATGGAAAAAATTCTGCAATGACCTCAGCATTCGACGAAAACTTTTTTCCCTGGAGAAATCTTCTCAGGTTCGGAAATAGATAATAGTCACTGGGGGCCACGTCTGGAGAATACGTAGAATGGTGGACCAAATCGTACCTCATATCATTTTATTACACCGTTGCTTTTATGCATGGTGCGTCTTTTCCATAGCTTGATGAAAATTAGAACTCGTCTGACACGATCAGCTGCTATTCAAACACTTGTGGATAGATTGGTAGATGAATGTTTCGTCACCTGTGTAGATGCTATACACAAAATTTGAATTCGAATCATAACTCTCAATGAATTTTCACAGCTGAAGATTCTTCTACGCGACAAAATCCTATTACAGCGCAAACTTCACAAGTGGTGGAAGAAACGATCACAGCAGACATTGTTTACTGTACGCATATATAGCCAGGTAGCCACACCTGAAATTGCCTGCTCACTCTGTCCATTAAAAATCAGGAATAATAAAATTATCAAAGGTAAATCACTGTACTTTGTGGAAAAATATCAATACAAAAAGTTGCACTTTCTTCTCGATTCCTTTCATCAAACGCTGCACACCTCCGGAGTCAACATCCTTGGCACATTTTTTCCACATTTCAGTCATCTGAATCGCGTCCCGTGCCGCTTTTCTTAAGCTTCCGCATTTTTCCGGGTACAGCTACGAGTCCATCGTCTTATTCTTCACGAAAACTTTGGTCTTTGCTCCGCAGCTGCATATCCCTTGCCAAATCATCAGTTTTTATTTTGCAAATTTGTCCATTAAGGTCTGAGGACACAGGGCAACGTGTTGAGTTTTAAATCGACCACGTGGCTCGCTCAATTCCCTTTGCGCATCGTATTTCTCTTGTACTCTCTCGTATATGAGCAAACTGTACCGGGTTGCCAGCATACATTTTATTATTTTGATGGGAATTTTTCTCACATTAATCTATCGTATGGGTTGGACATTACATGATTCCAATGAACAATGAAAAAATATTCAACTTTCACAAATATTGAATGTCTGTGTGTTTGGCAGCCTTGTCGACCCAATTTTATTTCTCTCTTCTTTTTCAGAATGCTATCAGGAAACCAAAGCGAAAAAAATGGTGGATGCATTGAAACTGACTTTGTTTCACAGAAAACATACAAGACTTTATTTTGATCGCGATAACATATATGTTTTTATGTACTAATCGCATCTAAACTAAATTATCTACACTTTGTCACGGTAGATTTATGATACAAGCCTTCAAAGCCGAGATATTCGATGAACAAGTAGAGGTATGCATTTCCGAGCGTTCCAATTTTCAGCAGTTCTTCAGTCAGAAAAAAATACAACACGACTGCTCAACTCAATGAATCATTCTGAAAATTTCACTGAATATTCTAAGCTAAATTTCGAAGACATTGTCAGGTGGGTTTTTCTATATTCTGCACCGTTTGCAAGATTATTTAATTTGAAACATGAAAATAGCAAAAAACCTACCAATTTACGGTAGTGTCCTCAGCCCTCAAAGCAAACCTAAACTTCGTTGGAGCTTCTTCTCGTGTCGTCGCCATGGAAAATTTTTGGCCATGAAGCTGTCCGAGACCCATTTTGACGTAGGTTTCATCGTCGATGAACGGGTATCCTTGGTTTTTTGTCAAAACCTGCTGGTATAATTTCCGAGCTCGAGTTTCGGTGACGAAACTTTGCTTCAACGTTCTATTTGGTTGCTTGCTGGTTCTATAAGAACGGTATACTGCTGGCCAACGAATACCTCAAACGACGCTGAATGGAGCAGCAGTGTAATTTTATGCGATTTCATTACCTGATAGTCCAGGGTTTGCTCTGACGGTTCTCAATACCTCATGGTTCAGCTTGCGGTCATATGTCCTACTGCGAAGCTTACCTTGAGGCAATCGATCCACGCTCTTTCGCTCCTTCAAACGTTTAAGCACATCATGCACGGTTTCATTTGGCGATTTTCAACATTCTTGCGATTTTTATTGCAGACCACGTTGGATTATTAAAGTGGGTGTGCAGAATTTTTTCTCTCCTCTCGGCTTCCATCTGGAATAACTTTTGACTCACTGCATGAAACATCGTGAAATTTATGTGGTATAATTGGCTGCAATACAATAAGTGATTTTGGATAATATGTGAACAGAACTTTAATGCACTTACAGCAAAAGCTTAAACGTTCTCCGACATGTTGATTTAGGAATATTAGCGAATGGCCTTTATTTTTCAAATATGTCTCTTACATTTATTTAGAATAATGTTAAAAAACCAACTCCACAACATTGCAAAACATAAAGAAAGCTTTACGAAATGATATTTTTCGCTGAAGTGAAACTCTGTTCTGATTAGAACTAAATGTAAAATTATTCTCAAACCGGTGAAATCGAAATCTAAACCTAAGATATTGGAATAACTGTCAACAGTTGCCATTGGGGTTGATAACCGAAAACTTCCGGCTTGTCGAAATTAATTGAAAATTTTAAATTTCGGTTATAATTCAATACAGTTAAATACAGTTCGCACAAAATACACAAAACCGTCCACTCAAATCAGCAGATTTTGAGAATCAATCATGAAACGTCATTTAATCAAATCTGCTGTCGTAAAAGAATGATTTCATTTTGCCTTGCCTGGCGACAAAACTCACAGCTGGTACAACTGTTTAGCTGTTTTGCGAGTGCAAATGTTCATTGACTAAAGCAGTCTGCTTAAAACCGATTCTCTCCGCTCTCGACCTACATCAGAGAATGTCACCAGCTGAGATATTCCAATCACTCTGGATCTGTTATCAGTGCGCTCTCCATTCATCGTGCTGACATACCGACCGTTAGCACCAACCTACACATCTACCAAAGCCAGCCCGAGGAGTCCGTCTTCGCTATAGTGTCTATCAAGTGGAGAGCCGTTCGTGCCGAAGTCTGCCGTTCTCCCTGACCACGCATGCGTCCTTCCACTGCCCACAATTCACCGTATGCTCCCGGTATATCAAACCAGCATTGCGAGTCAGTGCATATTTCAGGATCTACTAGTCCAACTCGGAAATTTACTCATTATTATCACCTCTAGCACGGAACCTATATAGATAGGAACACCCGGAAAATTCTTCCCGTGCATTCTTTTCCCCGTACCGTCTTTCCACAGGTCAGACAGATACAGATGCCGTACGTTCCGCACAAGTCACGCTGTCTGGCTGTGGGCTACCATTCTCGCACACAGCACACGGATACCAGTTTTTGGCGTTCCGTGCATGCCGTGCCACTTTATTGGACTATTTGTTTTAAAAGCTTCGCTGCTGTTTCTGCTGTTTTTGTTATTGTTGACGAGTAGCACAACATTTTCGATCCGGTTTTCCCAGTTCGTGTGCATCTTGAACATCTTGGCTCAGGTTGATTCGTCGTCGTTGCTAGATGCGACCGATAGTTTGGTGACTATCTGACTATTTTGTTTAACCGCTTAATAGACACGTGCCAACTTAACCCCTTGGAACCATAACCTATGCCACCCTGTAGTACATTGTTCCTGTTTGGTAGATAATGCTGATATCAGATGGGTTGCAGTAAGACCAAACAAAGTCAGGATACTAAATTCCGCTACAGAGTTTGACCTTCTTATTTGACAGACTTCTTTACGATGCTACTGACAATTAGAAATCTTCCTTGACAGAACTAGAAAAAGTACAAAAAATATTTGAAATTAACACAAATACTTTTGGTTTCATTTAAAGGGTGTTACGATCAAAAATTTGTCCAACGAGTGTTGAGCAAATCGGTCAATTAAAAACAAACAAAGCATGTTTCTATTTCAAGAATTAAGAAAACATTATTCAATCAAGCTTTCTTTACAGCGAATGCGAACTACATGGCTATTTGTTTTGCACAGCCTCCTTGGTTCACGCACCGCAAAACGCCAGTTTACTTTGAACTGCATCGCACTGACAACTGTCTTCTTGTCGCGTCTTCTTGAAGTTCCGCTTGTCGATGCTCCAATATTTTTCTACTAGCTGAATGACCCGGCGTTGCTCGGAAATATTTCGGCAAGAAAAGGCCGAACAAAATTCCCGAAGTTGTCCTACTTAGTGTAACACACTTCCCATGTTTGGGGCACTTGCTGGACTCCCTCTTCCTTAAAATAACCTTTTAATCTACATTGACATAAAAGTAGTATCTGTATTTGTCAAGATTATTAAAATTAACAATAGCAGTACTACTTAATTCAAATTAACGATAGCAATACTATCTAGCACAATCTTGACATTCTTGCCTTTCTCTTATTTTATAACAAATTCAAGATGAAAATTGATTTTCAAGATCCCCTTCTCCTAGTCTGAATCCGCCCCCCTATCTTGTTTGACGACAAATAAGAAAATGTTACAATAAGCCTTCGCCATGAATATCTAAGCTTGTCGTGACCACCTCTGAATAGTAAAAAGTACCTGTGTCAAGTTTGACGATAATTTACTGAGTTGTTATTGAACATTGCAAACCCCCCCTTACTCTCCCCATCTTAAAATACCCAACCGAGTTACGTGTGGTGAGTTTGAGTTGTTTTGGAGTTACGTTCGATTATATTAACAATTTGAACTTTGCTCCTCCTTTGGATAAGACCCTTACTTTATCCACCCGCTTCTTCTCTTCTTAAAAATGCTCTTAGGATTATCTGAACCGCAAATAATATCTGTACTCAGCAAGAAGTATCGTTTTATGGAAAATTTTATAAACTTCACATTAAACTTCCTATTTTAGAGGCACTCATTATATCCACCCCCCACAAATATCCCTAACACCATATTTGAGTTTTTCAAAATGTATGTATGGTTTTAAAAAGTATAAATTCTCTTAAAATAAGATAAACCTCGACATGGCCTCCTCAAATTAAGAACGCTTGCTACACACTCTCTCCTCTGAGAATGTCCTAATGATCATCTCTGAAGTACCTATGCCAAGTTTGATTGCAATACGTTCAGTAGTTCTGGAGTTATGCCGTTAAAAACATTACACCCCCCTTTTTCAAGGTACATCCAAACCCCATATAATCATGCCTACGGAATGCAAAATGTTTCTATGGTTTTCAAAAAGTATCGATTCTCGTCAAATTAGACACATTTTTTCATGAACCCCCCCCCCCCCCTGTTAAGGACACTTGCTACGCTCCCTCCCCCACAAAAATACCTTTATGATCATCTCTTAAGAGCAATAAGTATCTGCACCAAGTTTGATAGCCATCCGTTAATTAGTTCCGGAGTTATTACATTACAAACATTACACCCCCCTTTTTAAAAGCACTTGCTACATCCACCACCCATATAATCATATCTAATATATGCAAACTGTTTCTATGGTCTAAAAAAAGTATCGATTCTCGTCAAATTAAACAAAAATTTTTATGACCCCCCCCTGTAAAGGACACTTACTACGCTCCCTCTCCAGTTAAAATGCCCTTACAACCTTCTCAGAAGAGCAAGAAGTATCTGTGCCAAGTTTGATGGCAATCCGTTCAATAGTTTCGGAATTGTGCCGTTTCAAACATTACACCCCCCTTTTTAAAGCCACTTGCTACATCCACCCTCGTAAAGTCATATCTAATGTATGAAAAATGTTTCTATGGTCTTCAAAACGTATCGATTCTTGTCAAGTTGTATGAATTTTTTCATGACCCCCTCCTGTTAATTACACTTGCTACGCTCCCTCCCCTATAAAGATACTCCCTAAAGCATCTCTGAAGTGCGAGTAGTACCTGTGTCAAGTTTGGTGGCAATCCATTCAGTAGATCCGAAGTTATGGCGTTGCAAACATACAAACTTACATCCATTTATATATATATATATATATATATATATATATATATATATATATATATATATATATAAATATATATATATATATATATATATATATATATATATATATATATATATATATATATATATATATATATATATATATATATATATATATATCTATATATATATATATATATATATATATATATATATATATATATATATATATGTATAGATTAACACTCCAAATACCAAGCCTCAAAAAAAGTTGGAACGGTAACTTTGAGCTGTCATAGCTCAGCTGTTTTTCAACGAATCTCAATAAATTTTACACCCTCGAATTTTGTGAAGTTCGTAGATTGATTCCAAAACTTTGTAGCAGACGGAAAAAACCAATGAAAATTTGATTTTTCCCGTTCCAAGTTTTTTTCACGCGCCTAATATGCCCTATCTGCTTTCAAATTTTCTTTCCTTTGGCATAATCGTCGCATAGAAAATATTGACTACTTCAACTTTACCGAGTCATAACTTTGTTGTTAGTCAATCGATCTTCAAAATTTGTTCACCATTGGAAAGGTACTGCTTCCACAAATAAAATGCACTGAAAAAAACTAAAAATAGGGTTGTCTACCCAAAGTTATAATGAAAACTGTAGATAGATGACCTAAGAAAAGATGAGACTTTTTACAATGATCGGAAATATCTCGAAATTCAAAGCGATGACCTATATATTTATATACATCTTTCGATTGCTAGTGATACCAGCTACAATTTTCGCTCAACTACCATTCCTACACAATCAGAAGAAAACATTGAGAAATCGATCAATTTATAAATATATATGAATTTTTCATTTTTTTCACATGTTTGTATATAACTTAAAAATTAAAGCGATGACATGTACATTTTTTTGATTCAAAATATTGAAATCATTACCAGAAACAATGTTTTGATGATCAAAGTTATATATTCGTTCAAAAAATCTCAAGAAATTTGGTACAAATACAGAGAATTTCTATTATTGTTAAAATTTTGCCAAAAAAAATCAAAACTTTGAAATTTTATGACATATATTTTTTATTATCTTAGTTTGAAATTTATTATGAACAAAATTTACAAAAAAACTGAAACTTGGATTTCACTATACCCAAACTCTAAAAATAATAATGTTTTTGTATTGGACAGAAGATCTAAACAATTTTTATGCACAACCCAAACGGAATTGATAACTACTAAAATTAATTTTTTTTTGTTTTAGGTTTCTTGTAAAATCTCAAAAAATCGGTAGAAGATCGGAAATTTCAAAATTTCTGATATATATTGCGTTCCAACGTTTCTGCAAATCAAAGTGAAAATATTGGAATCCGTTTTGATATCATCTGTTTCAAAGAGACGTAGAATTTGTTTTTATTAATAAAATAAATTTTGTGACAACACGAAAATTTTAAATTATTTCAATGGCTTTATACAAAAAGAAATAGAACGTAAATTTATATGAATTCCATATACTAACCCATGGCCAAAGAAACAAACTACAATTTAAAAAAAAATTATTGCATGATTTTTGTTTTACAGGCAATTAAGAACAAAAACATATATCTTAAACTTTCCGCTATCCTAAACGACATCAATTATAGTCGATAGAATATTAGAATTCAAATATCACAAACTTAGAATTATTTCGGAATGTATAGAATTCGAAAATTATTTGAATTTTCTATTAGTAAACAATTCAGAAAAAGTAGAATTCTGAATTTAGCACAAAAAATTATACGAAATTAAGTAAAACTTGTTTTTATCCACCTAGTTGTGTAATGATGCCTTTCTCATATCTCTCTTATTCTCATATAAAAAATGTATTCTTCAAACAGTTTTGTTTGATTTTTGAAAAACATGAAAGCAGTGCATGAACTAGTGTAACCTACAAATTGAAACAGTTCTCAAATCGGTTAGGTCATCTTTCTCAGTGAAGTGAGTTCCACTATTTCAGGAACTTATGAAACTGGAATCGCCCCGAATATTGGCTTTGCAGCAGCCTTTGCGATTAGCACCAACCAACCAATCTATTTGCAGCTTACAGTTGTCTTCGTCTCGAAAAACAAAGTCTTCGTTTGAATGCTTTTTACTGAATGAAACTCTGCACCTATGTTATCAGAACTAATTGGCTCAAGTGGCATGTTCCCCTAGTTATTTGGAGATTCGTGCCTTGCGTAGCTTCTCATCAACTTCCTGATGGGAAGGGAAGGATAAAAGAAACATGGAAGTTAATTGAGAATTGGATGAGGTGGGAAAACAGCACAAAACATAAAGAAATAAGTCGTCCTGCATCCCCGAAAGGATGCTGAACGATTTGCAGGTGCCAAAATGCACGGTTGATAAAACCTCCAACCACCGAGAGGCGTTAGAGATTTTACAAAAGCGACACCATTCTGCATTCCCCGAAGAATGCAGAACGATTTCTTCCCGAATATGCACTTGAATTAATTTGACACTTTAGAAGACAAAAACACCTTATATAGCTAATGAATGACTGATACGAATATTTTTCAATGAAAAAATCCAATGTATGAACATAATTTAAAATTTTTATAAAATATCTCCTCCGCCTTTTTTTTATATACATGCTCGGAAATATTTTCTTTCAAATACAAGAAACGGATTTTTTTTCGTTTTCCTCAATGTTAGATATAGCAGTTTAAAAATAAGCTGTTTTTGAACTAGTTTTGCTCATAACTTCGGTTCAGAAAACGCTACCTGAACACGCCAGTCATTAAAAAATTGGTTTTAACAAACTCTAAAAGATGTTCAAAGATACCTATACGAAAAAAGAAAAATATAAATGCTAGAGCAAAAAATCTGATTTTTTGAGGAACACCCTAAGTTGCTCTTTAAAAATAGCTGTAACACTAAAACCGTTGCAGATACTACTATGGTGTCCTCAGCAAAGCTGCTCGATATAAGTTTATCTACAATTTTTCCGAAAAATGCAGTCCTCTATCTCAATACATCCGGAAAATAAGTTTTGGATCACCTTAATAATAAGAGCCACCCTGATACCATGTACATTGACATATGTCTTATCTTCACTGATCATTTGTTTTGAAGACATCATAGCTCTAAAGTATAAGGTTAAGCCACAAATGTTTTTGTCCCCCTAAATTGTGAATCCGGACCACTGTGCAATGCAATTTAACTCGGAAATTTTAAAATTTCCGATATTTTACCTATTTTTTTTAGATTCTACGGCAAACCTACAACAAAATCAGAATTTTAGTAGTTATCAAATGCGTTTGGGTTGTGCATAAAAATGTTTAGATCGTTTGTCCAATACAAAAATATTTTAAGAATTTTAGGTTATTTACTAAAAAAATTTAAAATATTCAGAGAAATCCAAGTTTCAGTTTTTTTTGTAAATTTTGTTCATAATAAATTTCCAACTAAAATAATAAAACAATATATGTCACAAAATTTCAAAGTTTTGATTTCATGTTGTTTGGCAAAATTTTCCCAATAACATAAATTCTCTGTATTTGTACCAAATTTCTTGAGATTCTTTGAATCGATATATAATTTTGATCATCAGTACATTGTTTCTGGTAATGATTTCAATATTTTGAATTAAAAAAATGTACATGTCATCGCTTTAATTTTTGAGTTATATACAAACATGTGAAAAAAAAATGAAAAATTCATATATATTTATAAATTGATCGATTTCTCAATGTTTTCTTCTGATTGTGTAGGAATGGTATATTAGCGAAAATTGTAGCTGGTATCACTAGCAATCGAATGATGTATAAAAATATATAGGTCCTCGCTTTGAATTTCGAGATATTTACGATCATTGTAAAAAGTCTCATCTTTTCTTAGGTCATCTATCTACAGTTTTCATTATAACCTTGGGTAGACAACCCTATTTTTCGGTTTTTTCAGTGCATTTTATTTCTGGAAGTATTACCTTTCCAATGGTGAACAAATTTTGAAGATCGATTGACTAACAACAAAGTTATGACTCGGTAAAGTTGAAGTTCTCAATATCCGATTCGCGATGCAGGTGCCGCATGAATGCAGATAGGGCACGTTTTGAGCTCGAAAAAAAACTTGGAACGGGAAAAATCTGATTTTCATTAGTTTTTCCTAAAAGATTGCCAATAATGATATACTTAAAATAATCTACAAACTTCACAAAATTCGAGGGTGAAAAATTTATCGAAATTGGTCAAGTAACAACTGAGCTATGACAGCTCAAAATTACCGTTCCAACTTTTTTTGAGGCTTGGTGCCTCGCGTAACTTTTTTAGGCTTGGTATTAGGAGTGTTAAACGGAACCGTGGCGTGTTGGGAGAGTTCTTGTTCTTGTTCGTGGCATATCCTTCATAAACCCTTTTTCGCAAAGGCAAGATTATAAACCAAAACGACAAATTAATTTTCCTTTGGGAAAAGGTAACAAACGCAAGCATTGTATTCCATGGTCGCATTGTAAAATGTCAATTCACGGGGGAAAAAATCCAGAAATGCATTGCAGGTTATCTGACTCTGATTTGGATAAAGCTTCAGACACGCCTCCAATATGACAAACAAAAGATTCCACTCATTAAGGTGAAATGTAGCGTCATAAACTGCGCGCAAAATGTCATCCGGTTCAGTTGAACGAACCGTCGCACAAAGCATAACAAGAAAAACCGACACATAGAAACCAGAACTTTTTTCAGTGATTGAGCGCAGTGGGCTTACCTCTCGTTATGTTGCCCTGTAAGCAAGACTACACGTAATGGATTTTTGAATTTTTCACACTTAGAATATATGCCAATTCAATTCAATGATTACTCTTACACTAGAGCTATGAATCATGAGTAAATATGAATGACTAACATGAGATTATATGTATATATATATATATATATATATATATATATATATATATATATATATATATATATATATATATATATATATATATATATATATATATATATATATATATATATATATATATATATATATATATATATATATATATATATATATATATATATATATATATATATATATATATATATATCTATATATATATATATATATATATATATATATATATATATATATCTATATATATATATATATATATATATATATATATATATATATATATATATATATATATACATATATATGTATTGACCAACTTGCTAACCATGTATATGCCTGTTGTTTTTCAATGTTTATCACATTGTTTGTATAACGATAATACTTGGTTTGTATTTCATTCAGTAGCTTGTCAATGATGAAGTTATAGTTTTGCTATAAAAATTGCTACAATCTAAAATAATACCTGTTATACGATATCACACAGCCAGGCTTTATTGCTTCAGCGACATCAATGCATTGAACTCAACAGAATTGGACAATTTCTTACAATACCCATTTTATTGTATTCAACTCGTTTTTATTTCAACACAAAACCCAATACTGCATAAATTCGCGTCATTATTTGATATGTAATGTTTGTTCACGATATAATGCCACCGTGCCCACCTTGCATTTCTCACACCACCTCAATACGAAACAGCAACGCGCAAGCAATAAAAAATGCAGAAGTTTATGTACACTTTTTCAAATTTCGGTTGTTTTAGCTAATATTTCATAACATTGAGTTGCATTTTCAGATTCTTTGTGAAATTCTGCCACAAATACTACTTTTCAGTTCTAAAATCATCCCCGTGGAACGGAACAGTTACCGTTTATACATTTCAAAAACCAATTACGGCTTGGCAAAGCAAAATTTCAAAATTCTTAGAATATTTAGTTATGAAAAATTTGATTTTAAAAACTTAAGTGTTTTTGGTTTTCCGAAAATCGGTCTAGTTTTTGAATAATTGATCAAAAACGCGATTTTCGCATTCCGTTACATTTCACCTTAATTATGGAGACAGGCATAGTCGATATGGGGTCAGAAAGCTTTGCTGGTCCAAAGAAGCGAATTAACTTTAAAGTTAGAACCTCTATAATTGAAACATAAAAACGCAAGAATATTATTTTGCTAATCATGAACAAAAAATTAACCGGAGGAAACGTTTCGACTAATTCAATTGCTCTGCTTTAACAAGTTTAAGATTAAGAAGGTTAACTTTTTCTTAGACACTTTTTCATAAATTGTATGCTACATCCGCTCGTTTTTGAAAATCAGACATGAGTTCAATTGACCTCGTTATCCGTGCAAAACACATGGTTTACCATACTACAGAATTTCATTCAAATAGGAATATGCAAAGTCTGATGACTTGTGATATACCTCTAGAATTGTTCTGCCTGGAAATGTACACTATTATTAAATTCTCGGTGTAATTTTAGGAACGAGTTTGATCTATACGCATCGTCTCCGTAGTGCCTCCGACACTGCTTCAGTTAGCAACTAATTGAAAATCAATCGATTCTAAAGGGTGATTTTTTAAGAGCTTGAGAACTTTTTTAAACAATAAAACGCATAAAATTTGCAAAATCTCATCGGTTCTTTATTTTAAACGTTAGATTGGTACATGACATTTACTTTTTGAAGATAATTTCATTTAAATGTTGACCGCGGCTGCGTCTTAGGTGGTCCATTCGGAAAATCCGCTTTTTTATCGACAAATTTTGTTCAGCGATGAGGCTCATTTCTGGTTGAATGGCTACGTAAATAAGCAAAATTGCCGCATTTGGAGTGAAGAGCAACCAGAAGCCGTTCAAGAACTGCCCATGCATCCCGAAAAATGCACTGTTTGGTGTGGTTTGTACGCTGGTGGAATCATTGGACCGTATTTTTTCAAAGATGCTGTTGGACGCAACGTTACAGTGAATGGCGATCGCTATCGTTCGATGCTAACAAACTTTTTGTTGCCAAAAATGGAAGAACTGAACTTGGTTGACATGTGGTTTCAACAAGATGGCGCTACATGCCACACAGCTCGCGATTCTATGGCCATTTTGAGGGAAAACTTCGGAGAACAATTCATCTCAAGAAATGGACCGGTAAGTTGGCCACCAAGATCATGCGATTTGACGCCTTTAGACTATTTTTTGTGGGGCTACGTCAAGTCTAAAGTCTACAGAAATAAGCCAGTAACTATTCCAGCTTTGGAAGACAACATTTCCGAAGAAATTCGGGCTATTCCGGCCGAAATGCTCGAAAAAGTTGCCCAAAATTGGACTTTCCGAATGGACCACCTAAGACGCAGCCGCGGTCAACATTTAAATGAAATTATCTTCAAAAAGTAAATGTCATGTACCAATCTAACGTTTAAAATAAAGAACCGATGAGATTTTGCAAATTTTATGCGTTTTATTGTTTAAAAAAGTTCTCAAGCTCTTAAAAAATCACCCTTTATCTGGTTGGCCTAATCAAATGAGATCCACAAATAGTCGGAATAGTGTGTCCCCTTGTTTAGGCGAGCTCTAATTAGATCCGGCTGATGGTTGCGAATGCTAATGCGCTCGGAGTCATGCTTTTATGAAACAAGAATAGCCCGGGTCGGATATTGTTGCTACAGTACTAACCTGCAATTCGCCAGTGGAGATGCCAGCCCAGTGGATTGCATGGCATTTCTTTATGAGGAAAACAACAGAAGGAACAAAATCGTGCATTATTCATTCATTTTACGAATCTCGATCCTAAAGACAGAGGATGGATTTCATTGCTATTATTTTTGGAGGAGTGAATTTCTGTGTTAGCTTTTTTGACGTCGTGAAATACTCATTACTATTTAGTGTAAAGTGAGGGGCCATTTAACAGATCGTTCTGTTGGAATCGATTTAAGTTTTCGATTCATTATTTCAGATGATGCTTTACAAGATGAACATTGTTTATGTCCGGAAGTTGAATTATTATTTACGTTTGTTGGATCTGAGTAGTCGGTACTGCACGGATATTCTTGTCTTTGGTTCAAAATGACAAAATTGGTAGTTCTAAGATAGTGACCTGATCTTCAGAACAATAACCAGGCAATACCAGGACTTTGCTTTGTAAGAGATTCACTACATTACAACCTGAATTAATGCTTGATATATCATATTTTTAACCTATCACAAACTACATTTGGTATGAACAAACGACCTTATTGTAAAAATGCCGATTTCAAGGTTTGGAATAGATGTCGTTTTCCTTACTCCGATTCATTTCAAGGGTGTTTATTCATAGATGAACATCTGAAAAGCTGTAATTTTCTTTAGAATTGCTCATAAATTTCTATAGTTTTTAGATCTTATTAACAAATGATAAAATAATTTCATTTCAGTTATACCACTCCCCAATCGCCGATTCCGGAAGTATCAGAAATAGTGATCCAACATTCCCAAACGGAGCTTATTGCGATTACTCAGCGATTCAAATAGAAGTTATTATGATCCCATAAAAGAACAAATGAGTTCTGTACAGATCCGACTTCCGGTTGAGACGTTTCAAGACGATGAGGGTTTAAACTCACAAACCGTCGATTAGAACGACGATACAAAAATGTTATTTTTTTAAATTGAGCTCAAAACAAATACAATTTATGAATCATTGAAGTTGTTTGCTTCTCATACTTCAAAATAGAACTCCTTGTTGTATAAAACTGTTGAACTTGATCTGGATCTGACTTACTTACTACTTACGTCTTTATAAGTTAGGTTCAAAATTAGTCGCCGGATTGGGGTTCCAGAAGTTCCGCAAGTAGTAGTCAAAATCGCCTATTTGAAACTCGCGTTTGAAATTATACAGTGATAAGTGTTCAAATTTCGAACTGTAGTTTAGAAAGGCTATGGGTTAAACGCCCTTGGTGTTATTCGAGCTATTGAAATGGAAACAAACTTTTGAATGATCGATATTTTCCATTGAAAAGTTTGAGTGCAAATGATATGAGCTCCGTTTTAGAGATTTTGACTACTATTTCCGGAAATTCCGGTACCGAAAACCGGAATGTCCGATCAATAAACCATCAGAAAATATGAACTATAAACTGTAACAGTTTCAAGGCCAATTTAAAAGAATTTCCTAAATTTGCTGCACATTCGATTTAAATGGAGGTTTGAAATAAACTCCTGTACATTTTCCATGGTGATTTTTAAGAGGTATAAGATTTGATTTTCAAAAAAATAAACACAACAAATTTTAAAGAATGATGAAATTTTTATTGAAATCGATAGAATGTTCAATATAATTCAATGTTTGAAGGTGATTTCTTTTTTTTCCACTTTTGGCCAAGGCTTCGCCTAAGATAACTCACGCACAAGGTCAAATTTTGGCACACTCTCACCAACATATCGGCTGGTATTTCAAGAATAAATGCTTCAATATTGGTTTCCAGTGCGCCAATCGTTGCTGGTTTATCCTTGTAGATATGAGCCTTAACATGTCCCCACAAGAAATATTCCAAAAGCATCTAATAACACGATCCAGGTGGCCAATTGACGGGCCCAAAACGTGAGATGAACTGTTCACCGAAGGCGGCTCTCAATTTGGTCATTGTTTCGCATGCTGTGTGGGATGTGGCACCGTCTTGTTGAAACCACATGTCAGACATGCCCAATTCTTCCGTTTGGGCTAAAAAAAAATCATCAGCGGTCACCTTTGAAGATGTAAGGCCCGATGTTGCCACCGGTTCATAATCCACCACACCAAACAGTGACTTTTTGGGATGCATTGTTAGCTATTGCAATGCTTCTGGCTGGTCTGCACTCCAGATGCGGCAATTTTGTTTGTTGACGTATCCATTCAATCAGAAATGAGCTTCGTCGCAGGACACAATTTTTCAATAAACACTCTCTCAACCGAGCATAAATTTTGACCTTGTAATGCTTTGCACCGGAAGTCAGACTTGTATATTTTTAAGACTACTATCAGACCTGTTCATTTGAGTTAGATTTTATTGAAATCTGATATGAGTTTATTTGGCCCTAGACTATATTGAACTGCAAACTAGATCTTGGATCTAAATAAATGGTGTATATCACCCTGTGATTCCCGATCCGGGAGTCGGATACAAATGAAACTCAGGAATTTAGTATGAAACCATAGGACCTTTCATTTGAATCTAAGTTTGTGGAAACCGACATTTGTTCAGTTCATCGAGCTGAATCGAATGGTTTATGACATTCGGTCCTGCGGGCCTCAGTTGAAAAGTCGATTTTCTCTGAGATTTTATAGCCAAAAAAAGGTTTGCATTTCACGAATATCAAAGTACACATTGCTCTACACTAAATTTGCAACTCGGCCAACCAACCCCGCACAAAATTCGGCCTACCCAAAGAATGTTCTCGCGAAAAATCATGATTAACAAAAACAAAACAAAGGTTACACTAGAAACTGTTATACCATTGTGTATGATTTTGGCCACATTTCTGGAAATTGGATGTACATTGATGCGCGTTGCACATATTACTTTACAACAACATTAATTTACCTACCAGCTCCGAAAAACGAGCAAACGTGTTGTTTGTGTTGAGAGAGGAAACTTGGATTAGTGCTTTAAATTAGTATTATTTTAAGGGGATTCCAAAACCATGCCTCAGCAAGCGTTTCTAATGAGCAATGTTACGGGGTGCAGAAAATTTGCATATTTTTATTTAGTTTGCATAGCGAATGTGATTCAGTGGGCTACCGTATAAGCAGAGCTGCCATGTTATTTTTTCAAAAATCTGTTTCTGACTCAAAAGTTTATCTGGAATTGTCTGTGTCTAACTATGTATAAGGAAATTTTGACCGGGCTTCATTTACAGTGAGCAAAAAAAAGGTCTCACCACCAGGGCTGGCAATAATCAACTCCCTACTTCATCATCACCGAGTTCAGCTCACCTGCAAATCGGTTTCAGAAGCATCGCTGAGCGAGTTGATTAACATGCGTAACCATTTGTGTAGAGAAAACATCGTCTCAACATCGTAGTGTCAAGCAATCAGCAGATGAGCGCTGAGTGTACATCAAATATTAGAACCCACTGAGAGACGATTTTTGAGTTGTGATTTGATGTGTTTGTACATCAACACATTGAATCAGATTCTTGTGACACTGTCTCGCTTGTATTCCCCACCCACCAGAGTTGCCATGGGCGGCCAACGTTCGATTAGATGCCATTTCAATCCAATTCTCAAGACATGTTTTCGTATGCTGGAAAACGCACTCGGTTTTAGTAGCCAGTTGTGTTTAGCTCGAGACATGAAATTCAATCGCTACGGAACATCACGCTACGATTCGACTTTTGTTTTCGTACATTAATGCTCGTGCTCATTTTGAGTACCAGCAAAAACAAAACCGAAAATCTGGGTTGTGTTGGCAGCTCTGTAGTATAAGCATACACTCACCGATGTAGCTCGGTACGATGATGCCAAACTCAGTACTCACTTTTTAAAACTAGGAATGAGAGTTAAATGCTAAGAAATCAAAACTGAGAACCATCAATACCATCATAATTTTATGTCAGCGGTGCTCTGTATAGGTGAGTTTGTTTGTTTAGATCAGCGATGAGTTTCATCTTTCCCATCATTTTACGGATTGCATCGTAAATCATGAGGGAGCTGATTAATAGAAAAAATCGAATCTTATGAGCGAGTTTTTGCCACCCTTGCTCACCACCTATCTAGAGACCAAAAGTGTAAGGATCTGGTGAGATCTGACAAAACCTGATGAAATCTGAAAAACCTGGAAAAAGATCTGGTTAGTTAGAGTATCTATCGAAACGAGAAAAATATGGCATTTGCCAGATAAATCTGGCGTACTGGCGACGCTGCGTATAAGTAAAATACCCTGCAAAGTCGAGGGTAAATAAATTAAATTTCGGGGAAGTTTTCGAAATTTTTTGCGCAAAAATGTTTTTTCAATTCCTTTCTATTTTTGTGTAAATAACACAAAAAGTCTATGTTCATACTCAAAGGCATCTATGACCATCTGAGTATATTCCGAGACTGGAAATCCTTAAGAGATATCACAAGATCCAAGAACTACTTGGAATACTTTCGTTAGAGACTGCACTGTGCCACGGCAAGAACTACAACAGCTAATATCTATTTTCTGTTTGCTGTTCATATTTTTAGAGCTACACATTGCTAACTTGTCTATTTATAGCTGTTCCAGGTATGTTCTCAGTAATCCATGAACTTCAGTGAAAACAAGTCCTAAGATCTCCACGAGCAATCAGCAGTATATGAATAACTTTTCAATGCTATTCATAGTCATGGAGCTATATATTGCTTACTTGTCAATTCTGATATGTTTCAGGTCATCGAAGGATTCCAGTGATTCGCGAATGTGTAGCGTGAAGATTAAGTTTTTTTTATACACTTTGTTATTCTAGTATTGTTATTCGGTCTGAACTACAGGTAGTTTTTGGACAACGTAGTTCATTCTCAATAGGCATTTCAATTGCATGTGGTATCACAAGTTTGGGCCGAGGACAAAAAGTTCATTAACGCAGTTCCTTGTACTGGTAGATCTTAAGGTCTGAACTCCACGTGGTTTTTTGATGTCCTAGAATATTCACAACAAGCTAATGGTTTGCATGTGCTATCACGAACATGAGCTGTATACAAGGATCTTGATAGCTCACTTGGTTTCGTTGGTAGACCTCAAGGCCTGTATTCCAAGGAGGTTTTGAATATAACACTACGAGAACATATTGCTCCCAAACCTCCGTTTACGTAAACTTTTTACGTAACTTTTTTTACGAACAAAATCCCAAATAACGTGAACTTTTTTTACGAACCTACTTCGTAAAAAGAGGTTTTTGCATACAATTAAAATCATTTCCCGCTCATTTATATTCCATGGAAATTACTACAATGAGGGTATTTTCGGAATGGGTTTGATGAGTAGATGTCGGAAAACGATGTTCGAGGTGGTTCTGAACTCCAAGATGGCGACTTCCAGTTTATTGATAGAAAACCCTTATAATATAGGTATTTTTGAAACGGGAATTCAGAATTCAGAACCACCTCAAACATCGTTTTCTGACATGTACTCATCAAACCCGTTCCGAAAATACCTATATTCTGATGGTTTGTCATAAATATCGATGAACCGGAAGTCGCCATCTTGGAAATTTATGCGACCTAGAACATCCTTTTCCTGCAAATACTAATAAATTTTGTTCCATAGTTCCATAGTTATACATATCCAATAATATACATATATAGGGAAAACTTTTTGTCGTGAATACGACTTACTTTACTATGGGGCGCCTTTTCAAAATTTACCCTGTACAAGAATGGGCAGAAGTTTATCGCGAATATCTTTTGATGTACTTAACCCAACAACATAATTTATTCTTCAAGCTATCGGAAATATGATCAGGAATTTGTGATTAAATTTTCAACAGCGTGAGATAACCATAAATAACTGAAAAACAACGTTTTCTTAAACTTTTGGAAATAATGAGGAAAATTCATCACGCTTGCTTGCCTTTTTCGCACCCGGACGACGATTTTGAGGTAGTCAGGCACATATCAGATCCGATTATCTACTGAACGAGTATAAAAGGTAATCTTTGATAAAAAAAACTGTTCATTTCTTCTATTGCTACAGACGGAGTTGGATGTCGAGGTGAGGTTCTCCCACCAACATCAGTAAGAACAAACCAAGTATAAAGCTTGAAACGCTCAGGTCGTCTTCTCATTTGGACTTCGGTCGTCAGGAGAAGCAGTCGGAAATGAAAGTAGACCTTTTGCGTGGTGTAAAGCATCAAACGCTCAGGTCACAGAGCCAGTTTTCAGAATAATTTGATTAGCTTTGTGCAATTTTCGCAGTACAAAATTCGCAATAGTATTTAATATCTGAGAATTACACAATTTGGCCCTTCTGAATGCCAGAAATTTATCTCGTATGGCATTTTGATAATTTTTTCCACTGAAATATTTAAATCAGAAATGATTGACATCAAAATTCTGTATGTTGGTATTTAGAACAATAATTGTATACCCAAAAAATTATGCGAAATTTTTCTCACTATACTGTATACGGCCCATTTTTCAACCACATGTAGTTTGTAGTAGAACTTTCTGATGATTTGCTATATGAAATGCATAGCATCGACTCAGAAGCCATTAATGAAAGGTTCCTTTCAGAACCACCATTCATTTATCATAAAGAACAATACTGGTTATTTCGTAATATTCAATTGTGTGTCCGAATGTTGAATGTAACTAATCTGTACTTTAGTTTAGGTGTATCGTTTCCAATTCTAGTAATGAAAAAGAAGAAAGCTTGCACAATTTACACAATCGATCAACTAATTGATATTCGGAAGTATAAAGAAAGAGTGTCAGTTTTATTCGTATTCACGACATCCAGTTATGTCTTTGACATTACACACTCGTTCTTTTTACGTTGAAAATTCCAAATAACGTAAACTTTTTTTACGTCATAATTCGATTTACGAAGTCCCGATTGTTACGTAAATGGAGGTTTGGGTGTATTTCAGAGTGCTTTTGCTGAGCTAACAGTGACATATTTGCTGACAATTTCGGCAATAACCAGAGTTGACATGTTATTTTTTCAAAAATCTGTCTTTGACTCAAAAATTTATCTGGATTTGTCTGGGTCTCGCTGGAAATAACTGACATTTACGAACTTTAGGATTGCCGAGATTCTTTTCCGAGACGATTACTAAGCACACGGTTGTGCAAATGTCGGTATTTTGTTCGCCGAGATTCAGCAATAAAATTTAAGTGTGTACGTCTTAACAAAAACATGATAGCTGAATCTCGAAGCTGAAGGTTTAACGGTCCCTAATTATACTAGTTTTTACGTATTCTGGACAATTACATATTTTGTCTACTGCCGTTCTACTCTTAATTGTCTCATATTCTATGGGATTTCCTACACTGCACATAGTTGCATATCAGTCCCATATGGAAAATCGGCATGTCGAGAAAAAGACGACCAAAATTTTATTTCCTAGTTTTTTTTATTGTGCTACCTAATGCTAAATCATGGTATTATTACATGAAATATCGGCAATACACTTTTGCTATTCCAATATTGCAATAAATGAAATTATTGAAATTTGCACTAAATGGGACTGATATGCGGGTACTTTGCATATGGGACAGACAAGAGTTGATATTTTTTTCACATTTTACTGAACAAACCCTCAACTTTTATTTCAATTTCTAAAAGTGTATTAAGAATAGATTTCATTCCTCAAGCTAACACGATATTGGCGAAAATCGATATGGGACTGATATGCGAGTACGGGCAGTATACATATGGGACAACTATGCGTAGGGGGGACGGGTATAGTGTGATGGGTAAGTCAATGGCTTTCACGCAGCCCGCCCGGGTTCGATTCCCAACCCCGCACATAGGGTCAGAAAGTTTTTCTGGCCCGAAGAGGCGAATGGCCTTAAGGTTAAAACCTCTATAATCGAAACAAAAAAAAAAACTATGCGTAGAACGGCAATCTGGTACTTATATAGAAAGTAGACGAAATACGTATCTATTTGGTATACAAAGGAAAAGGGTTAGAAATAAAGGTACGGATTTTCCGGAATACTTTATAAAGTTTTTATCAAGTCACTTATTTATTTCATTACGTCTCCTTTCTTGCTCTTCTGTAAGTACTATAGCACAATCGATTTCATATTCTTCCTCTTCCTAATAGCCTTCAGTTAGTTCAACATTACTACAAACCTTTAAAAAATAGAGAAGTGTATTTTTAATACGTATATGTCAATTCATTCTGGTCAAAACATTCTGGTTGTCCCTTATTGTCTGTACATTCTACAGGTCCTCGGAACCCCTGCGGAAAGTTAACGGTTTCGGATATACAAAAATGTATAACTTTCAGGATACTAGCACGTGGTTATTTATTAATTTCAATTAGTCGATATCGATTTAAGTGGAATTAAAAATTAATGTCCCACCCAGATGTCTCATCTGGGGGTTCATCCTGGTCCTTCGGGTACTCGTCGAAATTGGACAGATCGGTGTTGGACTGAATCGGTCGAATCAGGGGTGCCGGTAGGGTACGATCCTTGAGCCGCAACCATTCGAAGCCCGAAAACCAGCTGAAACAAAAAACCAAACGAGCACAATTCCGAAATTGATATTTATGTTAATCGGACAATCGTACCAAAAAAAAACAGCAAAACCAAGTCGGGATTACTTACGAATGATTTTTAATATCAGCAATTCCATTTTTACCATACCCGAGCCGTTCTGCCGGGGTCTGACGGCACAGTCGTTTAATCAGCACCTGCGCCTTTTTGGGAATTCTCGACGGCAGCTCGATAATATCGATTCCCCTCAGAATGGCGTTGTAGGTTTTCATGTGATTTTTACCACGGAACGGTGGCTTGCCGACCAGCAGCTCATGAATGAAAACCCCCAGAGCCCAATAGTCAACGGCTCGGTCGTGTCCCTTGTTGAGAATGATTTCCGGCGAGACGTACTCCGGTGTCCCGGCAAAGGTCCACGTTTTCTGATTAGCTCCGATTCGTTTAGCGAATCCAAAGTCCACCTGCAGAAAGACAATAAAAACTACCACGTATTGTACTGGAAAATTAAGCGGAGCCTTGTTCAAACTATACCCACCAGCTTGATGTAGCCCTTCTCGTCTAGCATTAAATTTTCCGGCTTCAGATCTCGGTAGATCATATTACGGTTGTGCAGATACTCGAGCGCCTCCACTACGCAGCCGGTCATGAATCGTGCCGTTCGCTCGTCGAAGTATTTGTTCTTCTGCAGGATGGTCCAAACGTCACCCCCGAGGCAGGCTTCCATCAGGAAGTAGAGGTATTTTTTGTCGCGGTACGTTTTGTACAATCTGGAAGATTGTATGTTCAATGTTACACTCTGATTCTACTTTGAATTCACTATAAGAATGAAAAATAGTCGCTCAAAATGAAAATGAAGCTGTTACCATTCAGAACCATTGTTATTATTCTAATTAACACCTAAACGACAACGAGCTGCACTTGATGCAGCTGAGGCCAATGTCAAGCCAAAAACTCGACTAGGAGGAGAATTATCGCGTCGGTATAATAAATAGTTTTCTAATAATGTCATTCCATGGCAAAACTCGTTTAACGGAGTACAAAATCCATTCTTGAATCATGCTACACCGCAGCTACATTCTACATTCCAGGAAACACTAGCAAAACGGATACAACTCAACTCCCGCCACCCCCCATATTTACCTCACGATAAATGAACTGTTGCAGCTCAGCATGATGTCCTTCTCGCTGTAGGCGTGCTCCTGCTGTTGCTGTCGAACCATTTCGATCTTCTTGAGATATTTGAGGGCAAACGTTTGTCTGTCGCGGTACTGCACCAGCTCAACCCGACCGAAACCGCCGATTCCCAGCGTTCCGATGTAGGTCAGATCGTGCAGCTGGATGTGGTCGTATTCTGCACCGGAGGATACCCGAAAGATAGTGTGAATTTAATATGAATAATTCCCACTTGCCGCGTTGAGCGAGTTAAGTGGTTTGGACTAAGGGTAATTTTCGGAATTCAAACGGAATGGCATTCACTCTTTGAGAGAGAGGGGTGGTTTCGGGGGGGTGCTTTATACATGTGGATTCACAAAAAGAAAGGATGTGGGATAGTTTGAAGGGTGAAACGATTGATAGATTTACCTGAAACCGGTTTTCGATTATCCGAAGATCGCGGTAAATCATCCGACAGCTTTATTTCACGAAGCGTTTCCAATCCTCCGAGAAATTCGTTGAAGGCGCTGTAAGAGATGGAATATTATTACGACGACTTATTCCAAATTTTCTTTTTATGTGGAACACATCCATATTTTCGGTAGATGGTGAAACTTCACCAGAATGAAGAAAAGCATTCAATTTAAGTTTTTTAAGAGCGACATATTCGAGCATACAAAATGATTCAATTTTTAGCACATATTTAATGCATTCTGCACCAATTATCAAGTGCTAAAACATGTAAATTTAGCACACCTGCTGGAAAGGCTGAGTATGTTTGATACTTAGTTCTTGAATGCGTTATTTATAAATTTGTCTGGGTTGACAGTTCTAAGGCATAGGTCACTGGTCTTAAAAGCCAGTTGTCATATGTTCGAGCACCAAGCAGGAAGGATTTTTAGTGTCAGTAGGATCGTAGCATTAGCTATGAATCGGCTGCGAAGTCTGTTGAAATAGAAGGTCAAATTCCACAAATGGAATATAATACCAAAGCTTTGCTTTGATTGTAAATTTTCATCACTTGTTAAGTTTATACCTTAGTGCTGTGCAGTGCGAATGTAACTTACACTTAACGTAAGTTCAAGCTTGCCGTATTTTCTTGGCTGATGACAGAATGTTACATCAATTAAGATGAAGAAAATAAACTTTGTTCACGTTTCGATATCAATTTCAATTAAATTTGCTGTGATGTTGATTCATTTTCACATGCTTTGAATAGTAGGGGAAGATGTTCGGTTGCCGGCACCCCACCGTAACTTTTGACAAAAAGCAGATGGCGTCTTTCCGACAAATGTCAAGTGTGTGTAATAGCAGCACGTTCTTTTTGTGTCGAATACCAAAGCATACAGACGCTTGTACTTTTGGCTGGGCTCAAAACAAATTTTAATTGCGTGAAAATCAACACAGAAATTTTTTATGACTTTTTTTTATAGTATCATAAATTGAAAAGCATCAATCGAAAAGGTAAGTGGATTGAATATTTATGAGGTGAAATCGAACTATTCCGTGATTTAATATTAGATGTTATCAAAATTTTCGCAGTCTACCGATTTCGGTTACTGGTATCCCAAGGTGTTCGGTTACCGGCACTTCATTTTTTTTTCGACAAATCGTGAAAAAATTGTCAGTGATATGCAGAGATGGCAAGTCTGAGAATTTGTCTGTAAATTATCAAATTCCTTAGTTAACATGTAAACCTTTTTTCGTCCAAAGACTTTTCACAGACTTTTGAAACTTCGATTGTTAGCAGACATTGGTCAGAAATTACAGACTTTTGAAAATTGATGCGATCTTTTCGTTTTTGCTAGCTAAAATTATTGTATTACCTGCATCTCTGGTGACAGGCAACACGTGGACAACTTGACAGCTTCAACACCAATGTTGCAAATATTCTTTAATTTAGTTGCAAAACTAATTCATTCACGCATCCTCGCTGTGATTATACTGCCTTCGAATATGCCAGTCTCGAACAACGTTGAACTATTCACTGCACGAAAGATAGAAGGGTGCAAAAGGAATAAGCAATAATCGTAGAGAACCCGAATATACTAATACATTCTTCGCTGCTGGTATACATCGAGCATGTTCGTTTTATACATTCGTTTGTCATTCGTTCATTTATTTTATTCTTCGAGTTGGATCGAATAGCGTCACGGCGAAGATCGTTGGTTTCCATTCTTCACGAAGCATTCTTCATCTAATAAGTTCATCATATCTCGTTGGGTAGCAGCAATGGGAGAGTGCTGGAATATAATTCATCACATACACATAAGACTATGGTAATAGTGCGGGGGAAAAAATCTTAATTTGCTTTTTTGAAAGACAGCACGAACGATCATCGCGATTTAGGTTTGGCGATGATCGCTGTATGAATATTCGTTCGATATTCGCGTTAAGTCATTTGGGGGTATGTCCAATGCGAATAACAACTGCAAGAAATAGATATTCGTGCGAGTAACGAAGCAGCGTCGGCTTCGTTCGCGCCCGAACTTAGTCAGAAGTTATAAGCTTAAAAGAAAATGGTGCCGGTAACCGAACACACTCTCCTAAGTTGAAGAGCATTGCATCGCTCTTTTCATGTGCATCCATAGAGACGTGAATTTACATGATTTTTTTGCAATGTGTACGTGTTCCTAAACACGTGTTTGTTGACTACTCGATAATACTTAAACAGTCGATTTTCCAAAATACGTGAATAATAAAGGAGTTTTATGGTATGCTAGTGCTAGTATTTGAGAAGAGCGTTATAGTTCGCACCGTAAGCGGTACTGCAGCCGGGCAATTTTTTAGTTTTGTTGCTCCGCCTTATTTACTGCAAACGTATTGTGACGCAGTATTTAAATAGAGTCTTTTCGATCAGTTTGCGTCAGTATTGATTCAATTTATTATTACATATAATTAGTATGGTAGAGAATATGTTTATCATGACGAAATCATACAGAAGCATCGTTACAAATCTAGAAGCGAAGAAGTGTACGTTATGCATCTGACGTTACCAACCCGCTTTACGCCTTTCTCATATAGGTCTTATGGTCTCATAGCTCTCTATTGAGTTTTAACTTTATTCGATTACCGGTTCCGGAATTACAAGGCAATATGTGCAAATCTATGAGAAAATGCGCACTCAATTTTCTCGGAACTTTCTCAACCGATTTTTTCAAACTAAGATGCAAATGAAAGGTCTTGAAATTTATTCAAAAGTCCGCGAAAAGTTGATCCAGATCCGACTTTTGGTTTCGGTACTACAGTACGACAAGTGAAACATTTTCAATTCCATGAGAATTTTTCAAAAGTGATGGTGAAACGAGGTGCAAATTTTAATTAAACTTAACAGTAAATTCATCTAGTTGGCAGACTTTGTTAGTTAGTGGATATATAAATCTCCTTTGGGACTACTAGTCCCCGGTTTCCGATTCCGAACGGAACGGTAATAGTGAAAAAAGCACCTAGGACAGAACTCACTTCGATTTCTCAGTAAGGGTTAAACCGATTTTCACAAATCATGATTAAAATTAAAGCTTTCAGTCTCCTAAAAGATACTGTGCAATTTCATCCAGATCCGACTTCCGGATCTGTAATTATAGGGTAATGAGTACTAAAACTTTCAAACTGTCATACAAAATGATGCAAAATCGGTACGCATCGGTACGTGCTGGTACGGAAAAAGAAAACGCCACCGCCTAGCACACGGCGTGCTCTGTTCAATTTTGTATAGCGTGAATGGTTGCTACATTCAAATCTTTATTAACTTGACGTAACATTTGATAATTTCAAAAGGAAAAAAGCTTAGTTTTTTACCCACAAAATTTTTGCTAGGTGCGCATACCCATACCCATACGTCCCGGGTTGGCGGTTCAATGCATAGGACGCTGGTCTTACAAGCCAGTTGTCGTATGTTCGAGCCCCAACCTGGAAGGATTCTTAGTGTCAGTAGGATCCATAGTACTAGCCATGCAATGATTCTGTACACTAAGAATCGGCTGCGAAGTCTGTTGAAACAGAAAGGCCAAATTCCACAAAAGAAATGTAATGCCAAGACTTTGCTTTGCATACCCATTAGGGTGGGACAAAATATTGATTTCAGCTCCACCAAACTTTTCCTATTCCTTTTGGGTCCCATAAACACATAGCAAAATTTTAGCTCGATCGGAGAAACTATATTTTCGCACCCGAGGTTTAAAGTTTGTATAGGATTTAGTATGGAGAAATTCACTTTTTACAAAAAATCGGCTGGAGGTAAACGTATGGAATCTAAAAATCAGTGCATGTGCTATTTTCGTAGGCAATTTAATGAGGAAGAAAACTTTAAAACACCGCAAAACAACCCACGTTTGTAGAAAAAGTTATTAAAGGAAAACCGCCACAAGGTTCGGACAGTGGCTCATTCCTTAATACATCTAGCACCACTGCTGCTAGTGGTGGTGATATGATTTTGCTTTCTTTTATTATTCCATAACGATTGATTTGAGTTGTTTGATGTCTTCACAAAAGTTTCTCAACGTATTATGAGAATATTTTTAAAGTGACACGCCAGGTTCGAAAACTCACTGTAAAGATACAAAAATGTCTAACATTTTAAATTGAAGAAATAGGGTTTTGGAATCTTCTACAATATTTTAGATCAGCTCAAATCTAATAACTTTGCCAAAGATATAAACTCTCTATCTCTTAAAGTTTAGAAGATATAAACGGTACTATTTTATGCAAACAAAAACATAATTTACATGACTTTTTTGTGTCTTTACAGTAAAATTTGGGACATGATTTTTCACTTAAAAATAATCTTCATTCTCTGCAGAGTAAGTATCGTGAAGATATCAAACAACTCGGATCAATCGTTATAGCACATTAAAAGGAAGTCACATCATATTACTTCCACTAGCAGCAAAGGTGCTAGATATATTAGGGATTGAGCCATTGTTTGGACCTTGTGCCGGTTTTCCTTCAATAACTTTTCCTACAAACATCGGATTGTTTTGCGGTCCTCTAAAGTTTTCTTTGTCGTGAAATTTCCTACGAAAATAACATATGTACTGATTTTTAGAGTTCATAGGTTGATCTCCAGCCGATTTTTTTTTGTAAAAAGTGAATTTCTCCATACTAAATCCCATACAAACTTTAAACCTCGGGCGCGAAAATATAGTTTCTCCGCTCGAGCTAAAATTTTGCATGGTGCTTATGGGACCCAAAAGGAACAGGAAAAGTTTGGTGGAGCGAGAAAATAAACTTTTTCATCTTCTTCCCATACAACCTTGTCCCACCCTAATACCCATTTTATTCAAGTTTGAAAAGTAATCTTGACAGAATCGTCTAGTGATGTAATATAATGTAAGTAGTAATATGAGAAGGGCATCATTACACAACTAGGTGGATTAAAAAAGGTTTTTCTTTGAGATTTCATGTTCGTATGCTACAATCATCTGCATTATTAAGGATTGTACTCGAAAAATTTTGCATCACTTTCCTTTGTGTATTATTAGATGGGTATTCTGGGTATTGATGATATGAAAAAACTAGTTTGGAGTGTGATATTTACATGTACAAAGATGCCTTCCAAGCAATATCCAGAAATCCAAAGATGCCTTCCAAGCAATATCCTGAATAACCTCACCGGGGGATCGTGAAACACTAGAAAATCGAAAATTCGTCCGTATCCCATGTGATGAAAGCATTCAACGAAACCCAGGCGAACTGGCAGTAGATCAAAAACGAAGAAATGCAACCCAGTGAGAATAACCCAACATATGAACAGAATATTATGGTTTGCAGAGAACGACCCACATGTGGTTAAAGCTACTAATAAACGACAGCTCCAACAACAGAACTATGTGGTCAAATCCCGCACCAGAAATCTCTATCGCGAGTGGTTGATGAAGCCATCGTAATGGATGACGAGATGTACATTAAAGTGGACATCACGAAAATCTTCGCAAATCCCACTTGGAAGTTCCGGAGAAGTTTTGGAAGCAGGCGGTTGAATAATTTACCAAAAAGCAGTTGGTGTGGCAGACAATCTGTGGGTGCGGCAAACTTAACTTAAAGGCAAACTTAATA
The DNA here is from genome assembly GCF_030247185.1 of Malaya genurostris. NCBI lineage: Eukaryota > Metazoa > Arthropoda > Insecta > Diptera > Culicidae > Malaya > Malaya genurostris. The sequence goes on from NC_080571.1 coordinate 260,952,341, forward strand.
TACAGCAATTCTATAAGAAACAGATATACGATCTGTCAGAATTTCGTATTATTTGAGAGAATCGTTCTCCTTTGAAAAATATTAGACCCGTATTTTTTTATTTTGTCATTGAGGTAACCAGTTCCTTATTAGGGTGGATAAAAAATCAATTATTTTCGATTTTATTCAAAATATACATTTTTCTAAACATCTTGACTTTTGAACCACTTGGATGATTCTGCTAATTTTTGGATATGTTGTCAATAAATGCCTATAGTTTTATGGAAAATATGCGAAAGTCGTAAAATTGGAATTTGGTGTTTTTTGCGACCAATAAGCACTATGTCATTTTATATTTTTTTCTGAAAGCTGAAACATTTTTACATAACATATAAAAAAATTGGCGATGTATGTTTTTTTTTTTTGAGTTATAACTTTTTGAAAATTTCAAGTTTTCGTAGTTTCCTTGTTTTTTCGATTTTCTCCCAAAAACTCAAAACAAAAAAAAACGTACATTGCCATTTCTTGGATATGTTATGTAAAAATGTTTCAGCTTTCAGAAAAAAAATATAAAATGACATAGTGCCTATTGTTCGCAAACCATGAAAACCGTTAAAAAATTATACAATTGACTTTTTCAAACACAAAACTTCAACTTCACTTTAGCTTCTGTTGACAACATATCCAAAACTTAGCAGAATCGATCGAATTGTTCAAAAGTTATGATTTGAAAAAAAAACTTTTTTTGTGTAATCAAAAATAATCGATTTTTTATCCACCCTAACAAAGAAAATGGTCACTCTAATGACAAAATAGGAACATACGGGTCTACTATTTTTCGATGGAGAACGATTCTTTCAAATATTACGAGATTCTGATAGTTCTTCCAGAAGCCCCTGTTTCTCTTCCTTCGGTCCCACGAGCTCTCTTTTGGTGGGAACTGGCATTGTGCCGTTATGCGAAACAGACGAAGGGGTGGTATGAAATAAACGTTATTGTTTTTGTATCGAAAAAAGCGAATTCACCAAACTCACCAGAAGTTCGCCCATTAGGAAAATTCTAAGCGATTTTGAAGGATAAGCTTCGGAAAACAGGGAAGGTCTTCAATACCGGCAAGAAAATGAAAAAAGAGTGGATGAAAGTGTGTAAGCAAGATGTGTAGTGTTGTACAAAATTAGATGGGTAGTGTTAGGACCACGATACGGACAATTACCCTAGGAGAGGATGTTGAATAAACCAACTTTCCACAAACATAGCTGACATGTGTTTATTTATTCTTTGATAATTTCAAAAATATTCGATTTTTGGTGATAATTTTCATCTGTTGCATTTTTTTTTCGAGTACAGTCCTTAGAATGAGGTTCGATGAATTCAATAGAATTTTTTAAACTATGAACCAAACGCTCCAAACTATGTGTCAACCCACAGTCAAGGAACAGAACCAGCCCACTCAGACAAAACAATGCTCATATTCCACGCATCATTCATCTTTCGAACTTTTCAAACATTAGGTATAATTAATACTCGATTACGTTTTCAGTATCAGATACTAAAGACTGTCCCGTCGTTTTCATTAGTTTGTTTCGGAATGCATGGACTTTCAGCAGAACAACGTCGAAAAATTGTGTACAAATGGTGCACAGAACGCGGACTGTCACTGAGAAAGATAGGAAAAATGGAAGGAGTAAGTGAAAAAGCCGTGCGAAATGCAATCAGGAAGTTCGGTGAGGATAACACCGTCGAGGATAAACCGAAAACGGGTTAAAAAAAAAAGGTCCTGCTAACCCTCAGTTGGATAAACGTATACTGAAGGCAAGAAGCAAATGAAGGAGGTATTAGTTCGGGATGTGGCAAAAAAGTGGGCACTTCGAAGTCAAATGTTCTTCGTGCTAAAGAACGTTTGAATCTTCGAACCAATAAGAAGCAGAAACAACCAACAGAACAAATTGGCTCAAATGGCACGTTCCCCTTGGCATTAAATACGATTACAAATACATGCCGGGACCACAATATTATATGGTGCGAGAACGGCAAGTGTTAAACCAGTCCGAGACATCGATTGAAGTCGAAAAATTTGGTAAGAAAGCTATGGTCTGGCAAGCAATTTATAGCTGCGGTAAGATTTCGAAACCCTTCGTCACCACTGCTTCAATGAAAAGCGAAATATACATCAAGGAATGTTTACAAAAACGACTTCTACCCATGATTCGAAGCCACAAGGATCCTGTTGTCTTCTGGCCAGATCTTGCTTCTTGTCACTACTCGAAATCAACGGTAGAATGGTATACTACCAAAAATGTCACTTTCGTCCCAAATGACATGAATCCACCAAATTGCCCACAACTTTGACCAATTGAGGAATTGTGGGCATAAACGAAGGCACATCTTAGGAAACATGTCTCGGCAGCCGAAATCATTCAACAGCTCGAAAAAGATTGGAAAAAAGTGTCAAAACTTGTCGCCAAGAAGTCTGTACGGAATTTAATGAGGAACGTTCGCAAGAAGGTGCGCCAGCTAGTATACAATGGCTCAGTAGCAAATTTTGAGAATAATATTCTGTTGTTGTAGTCTAATATTATCAGTATATCGAATAAAATTTGAATATCTAACACTTGTGAATTATTTACAGCGAAATCAAAAAAAGTCAGTCGTAGGTCGAATCTGTGCAAAATAAATGGTGTACCATATTGAAGACGTGTGCAAAATTTCATCTCTAGCAGACTGTGTACAGTCTGGTGACTTGTTACCCATTTACGGCATTCTGTTCAATTAAGTTGCAATCCGGAATGTGTTTTATTGCATCTCCAGAATACTTTAATGAACTCTTGTTTCACGATTTTGAGAAAGTTCAAAATTGCATTCCGTGCAGGAAATTTTTTCGAACGTTTCCTTTAATAATACGGTTTCAATCCTTAATGTTCCACCGAAAACTTTATCTTCCAGCAATAAGAATTCAATTAATTATTTTTTAATTTTGAAAACATACCTATGGTAATAAGATAATAATCTTGAGAATGTAAAACTTGCAAAAATAGTACAAATAAATTTGAAAAAATATCACATATTTTTTTTAAAGTCAAACAAACTCACATTCGATTCAACGTCAAACACTCGGTTCCTGGTGGGTTAGCGATGATACTGGCCAGCCGACGATCCTCGTGCAGCAGAGCCTGCTCACCGAAGTACGCACCCCGCTGAAGTGTTCCGACCAGCTTGTCCACCACGTTGCGGTCCGTCTTGATCACACTAACACTGCCACCTCGAATGATATAAAATTTGTCTCCCGGATCACCTTGCTGAATAATCGTTGATCCGGTAGCGTAAAACTCCTGCATAAACAAGAAAACATTAACCTTGATCCGAGTCTCTGAACCATCAATTCCTTACCCGTTTCAACAGATCGGAAATCTTGTGCAGTTTCTCGATCTCCAGATCCTTCAAAATAGACACCGTACTAAGAAACTTGACATTCTCCTCCCGCTCTTTCCGACCACTCTTCATCATAATCTTCTGGAAAACTTTCCTCTCCAACATCCAAACTTTCGCCTCGGTTGTCACCCGAATCGATGCGAACCGCTTTGCCTTGTACAGGATCGCCAGTTCTCCAAAGACGACACCCCGTCCGAACGATTTGATGACCTTGTTATCGACAACCACTTCGTACGTTCCGGTGGCGGACACAAAAAAGTGTGCACCGATGTCACCTTCTTTGATGATGTAACTGTTCGGAGGAAACGTCACCGAACTCATCGCATCCGTTACGGCCTTCAACCGTTCCTCGTCCATCAGATTGTTCAGAAACTCATTGGCCGAAATGGCTTTCTTGATTAGAACTTCTGCGCTTCGGGTTTTTTCGTAACTAGGAATTACCATTTCTCGCGAGGTTTTGGCTTCCGGCCTGTCCGATAAGATGCCCTCTTTCCGAACTTTTTTCGGAACACCTGATCGGCTGTTGTTCAGTTCTTCAATTTTCGGAGGTGGCGTCGAATTCCGTGATTCCAATTGATCTGAGCCATCTTCGACAGGGACAGGCGGAGGGATGCGAGTTGGTGGATCACTTGTCGGTACTGGATTGCTCTAAGAAAAGGTAAAAAAATAGTTTAACACGATGTGATTAAGTGTTAATGTAATGACAAGAGCTTACCACTATCGAAACAACTTCTGCCATTTTCAGCTCAGCATGATCAGCTCGATTTATTATGTCATGCAGCTCGGGAGGTGTCCTCGGTGGAGGTAACTGCGGAGGGGTAGGTTCTTCGTCCTGAGAGGTGTCTTCCTGTTCTCCATCATAGTTCTGTCGAGGTGGTAACTGGGGTGGCAGGGGATCATCTTCTTCCGAACTGAACACCTCCGGAACAGAGTCTGTCGCCTGCTTCGGTAACGGAATAATTTCATAGTCATCGGAAACTTCCTCCGATACTTCTGATCCATGTTTAACCTTGCGGGGCTTAGCTAAAGGTTTGCGTGGGGCTGGTTTTGGAGAATGGAGATTCGTTTGAGCTGTTGGTGGAACGATCTTGGGAACGGCAGATTCCACCGCTGCTGGTGCCGTTTCCTTCAAAAACAGTTTCTCTTTCACGGAGAATAGATTCCTGTGTCTATCAATTTCACTTTGCAGATCACTGATTTCCTTGTCAAGCCTGGATAGCTCTGATCTATCAACTGTGCTGGGCTGATCTCGCAACTTTGATTCAAGGGCTAGCTGAAGCAGGATCTTAGACTGGTGAATCTCTTTCAGCCGTTCGAAGCTACTGTTTGGACCATTTTCCTGTGAGCTAGCACTAATTCGATCATCAAGCGCCGCCAGAGGCACTTTACGAATCTGTTGAGTCTGAGGGGCCTGAGCTGGTCTGGTATCCCAGGTGAGACCATTGGACACGTTCAATCGTTCGTCCAGGCTTCCCAGACCAGATTCGCGTTCCGTTCCTTTCGGTGACGTCCGGTCATCCGATTTGCTTGTTGACACATATCGCGATGGGTTGAATTCTTGGTCGTAAACTCGTGTGCTGAGTCGTACGGGCTGGTGTAATCAAAATGATAAAAAAACAGTAATTAATAATTTCTTTTGTCCTCAAAGAAATATTTGCTTATCACAAGAGTATCATTGCCAAGTGAAACTTGTTATCATGTAAAAGGAACCAAATTTGGTAAGAGCCTTATGCTGTAAATTAAGACGGCAGTATGTGTGTTCAGATTACATCGAACACGATGTAGACACTGCAAATAGATCGAAATCATATTTTGATTGAAATATTATCTAGTTGCCTCATCCATCCATTTTGACTCATTCCAGGCGAAGGTGGTTTTACGCGGTCGACCTTCCTAGAGGACACTTACTTTGAAGAGGATTCGAAGAAATTAAGTAAAGCGCCAGTCACGTACGTACGTACATTCGACTATCTATTCTTAGATCAGATAACTGAAGTTCACTTGAAAATAAAACTGATTCGATGTATAAATTCACCTCAACGGACAGGATTTATTTGCAGCCTAACCAGAACTGAACGCTCCGATTATTACTCACCCGTTGTCAGTGGCGTAGGTGAAAACATACGATATACGGAATAAATAATCACACATTGTGAATATAATTTATGCGGTGCGTCTATATTAATAAAACAGTGTGGAAATTCCTAACGGTTATTCAATAAGCTTTGCGAAATTTCGTCATCGATTATTCGTATCGAAAATTGGTTTGGAAGCTGATCGTTTTGAAATATTACTCAATAGCTTCAACAATTCAAATCTCGATTTAAGGGAATAAAATTGCATCAGAAATATTTGTCTATATTCTCCCATTCAACCAAACTTTCAGAGAAAGATATCATATAACTTTTTTCAATGTTCGTTTTATTGAATTATAAAAGCACATTCAAATGCACGAATCTTTAATCTTGTGTAATATTTAGACCAACTTTTTTTTTTGCTGGAAAAAGATTCTGGGTCAAATCATGTCACTCATATTTCTCAGAGATATTCTCATCAATTTTTACGAACTTTTTTAAATAAAAGGTCTTATGGTGCCACAGATTGCTATTGAATTTTATTCGAATTCGACTTTCAGTTCCGGAGCTACATGATGAAGTGTGTGTTAAAATTGCAAAACCGTGATTTGGTGCGACGTTGCAAAAAAAAAACGAAAAAAATCTTCTAAATGAGGCTGTAGTTTATGGCCAACGAACGGATGTTGGCTACATCGGTTCCTTGTTTTCGGTTCCGGATATACCAAATATAGTAATCAAGAACCCTGCTTAATCCTAGTGGTGTGACAATTCCTTTCGCTTACCGTTGAAATAGGCTCATAACCACATTTGTAAGAGTCTATTCTCGGCCGTTAGTATTGTGAGCTTATCAAATAACCTAATAGTAGCTTTCAAACAAGTCTTCCGAAATCGATTCTTTCATCTCCAAGAAATGTTGTTGCATTGAAAATATTGGGATTTGTCGGTTACGTCACATATAAGAATACATCTCTCGAACCAGAAATGTTCGCAATAACTCTAATTGACACTGTCACAGTCACATAAGCCTAAGTTGATCGAAATTCGTTGAGTCATCTTCGAGAAAATTCAGCCGATGAAAAATTAGTCGGCTGCGTCACTTATACAATTTGACTTTCGAACTTCATGCAAAATTCAATAGCAACTTTCTAGCGAGCCGAGACTCGTTAAAATCGATCTAGCCATCTCTGAGAAAATTTAGCGGTAAACAGCAACGCGTTTTGTCGTTTACGTCACTTATACCATTGTATATCCAGAACCAGGAGTGACAGCCATTTTGTCTTAGAACTTGATCAATTGTTCAATAGTAGCTTTCAAACGAGTATAGATTTGTTAAAATCGGTTGAACCATCTTTGAGAAAACTTCGCGCTAAAATCAACGCGTTTTGTCGGCTACGTAACTTATACCATTATATCTTAGAAGACAGAAGTGACAGCCATTTGATCTTCGAACTGGATTAATAGTCTAATAGTAGCTTCTAAACGAGTAAGGTCTTTCCGACCTTGTTGTATGGTATATAACACCATTGATCTCCGTAACTTATACCATTATATCTTAGAAGACAGAAGTGACAGCCATTTGATCTTCGAACTGGATTAATAGTCTAATAGTAGCTTCTAAACGAGTAAGGTCTTTCCGACCTTGTTGTATGGTATATAACACCATTGATCTCCGAAGCTCCGATCAAAAGTCAGTTTCTCAAGCAATTCCATTACCTTTCTTGAGATTAAGGCACTGGATTCCTTTTGTGAAATCTGTCCTATCTGTTTCAACAGACTTCGCACCCGATTCATAGCGTACAGAATCATTGCATGGCTAGTAAAGGGTGATTTTTTAAGAGCTTGAGAACTTTTTTAAACAATAAAACGCATAAAATTTGCAAAATCTCATCGGTTCTTTATTTTAAACGTTAGATTGGTACATGACATTTACTTTTTGAAGATAATTTCATTTAAATGTTGACCGCGGCTGCGTCTTATGTGGTCCATTCGGAAAGTCCAATTTTGGGCAACTTTTTCGAGCATTTCGGCCGGAATAGCCCGAATTTCTTCGGAAATGTTGTCTTCCAAAGCTGGAATAGTTACTGGCTTATTTCTGTAGACTTTAGACTTGACGTAGCCCCACAAAAAATAGTCTAAAGGCGTCAAATCGCATGATCTTGGTGGCCAACTTACCGGTCCATTTCTTGAGATGAATTGTTCTCCGAAGTTTTCCCTCAAAATGGCCATAGAATCGCGAGCTGTGTGGCATGTAGCGCCATCTTGTTGAAACCACATGTCAACCAAGTTCAGTTCTTCCATTTTTGGCAACAAAAAGTTTGTTAGCATCGAACGATAGCGATCGCCATTCACTGTAACGTTGCGTCCAACAGCATCTTTGAAAAAATACGGTCCAATGATTCCACCAGCGTACAAACCACACCAAACAGTGCATTTTTCGGGATGCATGGGCAGTTCTTGAACGGCTTCTGGTTGCTCTTCACTCCAAATGCGGCAATTTTGCTTATTTACGTAGCCATTCAACCAGAAATGAGCCTCATCGCTGAACAAAATTTGTCGATAAAAAAGCGGATTTTCCGAATGGACCACCTAAGACGCAGCCGCGGTCAACATTTAAATGAAATTATCTTCAAAAAGTAAATGTCATGTACCAATCTAACGTTTAAAATAAAGAACCGATGAGATTTTGCAAATTTTATGCGTTTTATTGTATAAACAAGTTCTCAAGCTCTTAAAAAATCACCCTTTACTACGATCCTACTGACACTAAGAATCCTTTCAGGTCGGGGCTTGAACTTACGACAACTGGTTTGTAAGACCAGCATCCTATGCATTTAACTGCGACAGTAATCAAATAATTTCCGTTATTTGGTTACGGTTTACTATAACCATAATCAACTTTTACAATAATTCGATCTGATGTTTAGTTTTCAATTTACATTGTTGGAACATTTTTATTTCACCTAACTGATTGAGCTATGACCGTTTAAAGTTGACTCGGGCTAGAAATCTACCTCAAGAGAGTGAAGACTGAACTGAAGGACTGAAAAGTGCCTTGAATTTTCACGACTAACAGGATCTGATCAGAGATGTCTCTTGGCCTGTACACTCGGTAAACTCGGAATTCATTGTGATTTCCAATTGGATTCCAAATAAGATGAAACAATCCATTTCAGGCGAAATCAGTGAATTTCGACTCAAATTCCGGACAACTTCACTAAGCAGCGCTCCCATGACGACTGACGACTTCCACTGGCAGGCTTTTGGTGTGGTTTTACTGTCCGGTCCAGCAGCGAGTGTTCTTCGGCACAATTCTGCTGTTCGGTATTCGCTTCTTTCCAAAGGCGTGAGGTCTTCGAAGTTTCTCTCCCGTATATCTTACTTCGGCAAGTGCTGCTCAGAAAATGACGGGAAAAGTGGAATGTTCATCTTTTATAACGATGCAGTTGTACAGCAGCAGATATTTCGTTCACTTCCTCAGAACGCGTTCTGGTTGGCTGATGCTTAAATTTTATTATAAAATTATGATCATAATTCCGATGGCGTGTATCAAAAATTATGTTGATATATTAGATACAATAAAAAGATATTCACGATCAAAAGCTTTCAGATGGTAAATTTTTAAAAGGCGCCCCATTGTTAAGTAAGTAAAAAAAATTTAATTTAATAGAAAAATGTACCAAACATTTACGTACATTACGTCACAAAACACGTCGGTTAACACATTGAACTACAGAAGCACTAATCTGTTAAATAATTGATACATATATACACCAACCCTCCGTTTACGTAAACTTTTTTTACGTTACCTCTTTTTACGTAACTCTTTTTACGACAAAAATCCCAAATAACGTAATCTTTTTTTTCGTTGAAAATTCCAAATAACGTAAACATTTTTTACGAATCTACTTCGTAAAAAGATGTATTTGCATACAATGAAAATCGTTTCCGGCTCATTTATATTCCATGGAAATTAGTACAATATGGGTATTTTCGGAACGGGTTTGATAAGTAGATTTCGCCATCTTGGAATTCAGAACCATCTCAAACGTATTTTCCGACATCTACTCATCAAACCCGTTCCGTAAATACCCATATTGTAAGGGGTTTCAAGGAATATCAATGAACCGGAAGTCGCCATCTTGGAAATTGATGCTGCTTAGAACATCCTTTTCCTATAAATACTCATAATTTTCGTTCCATAACTATCCAATATATTAAACATATCCAATAATATATATATATATATATACATAAGGAAAACTTTTTTTACGTGGAAAATTCCAAATAACGTAAACTTTTTTTACGTCATAATTCGACTTACGTAGTCCCGATTATTACGTAAATGGAGGTTTGGGTGTATCCATACAGCGGCACTTGGTAGCAGAGTGCTAATTAAACTCGGAGCGTGTAAAATTCTGTGCGAGTGGAATAATGCGTCGTTTAGTAGGTAGTTATGAATTGTATCGGTTGTAGAATTATGTAAAATTCGTAATTTTTCTCTGTGTTGGACTTCTGAGTTTAAATAGCTATTTCAATTATGTATATAAAGCAAATAAGAAGTGTATCGATAAGTAGTTAGCAACATTCAATCGATGTGTATCGATAAGTAGTTAGCAACATTCAAACAGTTATTACTCTGAAATGGCTTAATTTTTTGCAGCGTGTTTTGCGGTGACATGTTTTTTTATACGAGGTCTGCTCAAAAAGTTCCCGGAATTTTTTAATTGCGCGCGTCTGGAGAGTCCGGTGGTCAAATTTTTTTTGTTGTGTTGGTACATATGTCCCTAATTATGGTGAAATTTTTCAGCTGTATTCATTGTTTACATTCTGTCTTGTAGCAGCTGGTGTAGACGTGTTTTTTGAGCTCGAAGTTTCTCTCCCGTATATCTTACTTATCAAAATTTCACCATACATATGTACCAACACAATAAAAAAATATTTTGACCACTGGACTCTCCAGACGCGCGCAAATAAAAGTATCCGGGAACTTTTTGAACAGACCTCGTATGTCAATAACAGTTGCGCCAGCGATTGGCTTCGGTACGGTTTATCGTTTCAATGATGAGTCGAATTGATCCGGAAACGCGAAAGAAAATTCTGCACAATTGGTGCTCAGAAAGTGGTGTCACGTACAACGAAATTGCAAAACGGGTGAAAGTGCACCACATCAGTGTCAAAAATATCATCGAGAAGTTCGGTAAAACTCTTTCCATGAAGGATTTGCCCCGATCCGGTAGGAAAACGGGCCCCAGCCAGCCCGGCCGGGACTTCAAAGTGGTTGAGTACATCAGGAAAAACCCATCGGCGTCGACGCGGGATTTGGCCAAGCAGTTCAACACCAGCATCGGGATGATTCAACGGATCAAAGTTCCGAACTCCCTGAAAACGTACAAGAAACAGAAGGTGCCGAAAAAGTCCCTGGTACAGCAAGTTCAGGCCAAAACAAGAGCGCGAAAACTGTATAACCGGATTCTACAGAATAAAGACGGATGCATCCTGATCGACGACGAAACCTATGCCAAGGAAGACTCTCGAGCGCTTCCCGGACCGCAATATTATACGAAATCGGTGTACCAGGACCTGGACGACGCTGACACCACGGTGGCGATGGAAAAGTTTGGGCAGAAGATGTTGGTCTGGCAAGCAATTTGTACCTGTGATTTGCGGTCGTCGATTTTCTTCACGAACAGCACAATTAACGCCAAGTTGTACGAGAAAGAATGTTTGAAGAAGAGAATGCAGCCACTTGCAGCGTCCTTAGCAAATTTGCTGGTTTGCATTGGCGCAGCAGTTTTTGTTTACGCGCTCTTGGAATGTGCTCGGGGTTGCTGAGGTGTTTTTTGTTTACGCGACACTGAGGTGCTCTGCGTAAACAAAGAAATTTCACGGACAACCGCGGTAACGTTCACGATGGTCTCGGGTTTAGGCCGAACAGCTAGTGAAATGTTAGGAACATAAAAACCACTAGTCGAAAAAAATCAGAGTTCAGTTCAGTAGAGTTCAGCTCGGTTCAGCACAGACCAGACTCAATTTCTGAAGAATTAAGTGAAAAGTTAGAGTTCAGCTCGGTTCAGCACAGACCAGACTCAATTTCTGAAGAATTAAGTGAAAAGTTAAGTCTAGTTCGGAGTGTAATACAGTAAGCCGTAGGAGTATGCATAGTGGGCATTGTAAGGGTCAAGTATCAAGTGACCTCAAAATCAAGCAAGAAATAATGTTTTCGGAAGGCATCTAAAGAAGTGAAAATTGCTGTAATGAATAGAGATTTAACAGATTCATGTGTAGTGTTTAAGATCACCATGAAGTGTTGTGAATAGATTTTCTAACTAGTGGAGTATGCACTAGATTGTACTGCAGTAGGACATACGTTCATATGTGCGTAAACTTAATGATATGCCGAACTTAGTGAGACTGCGTGAAGTGTTAGCCTTATTAACAATCGTTAGTGACTTTTGTTAGATTGTGGGAAAGAACTCCCAAAACAGCCTAATCCTGCACTATTGAGAATAAGTAGCTGTTAAGTGAAAAGCATAAAAAGATAAACTATAAACTCAGAAAAAAGGTGAATTTCGTGGTATTACTCCGTATAGAACTAAAAGAAACGTCATCTTCGTTATTCTGCCACCCGCCACCGCTCGGCCGGGAGCCTACAAGTGGTGACAGCGGTGGTCCTTTGCGAGGCAAAGGAAGACATCATCGGAACGCAAACCCAAGTGACTACCAGAATTCGGAGATGATCGGCAGAAGGGGGATGTTCATCATGTTGATCGAGTAAGTAATCCATGCACATTCAGTGCGCTTTGTTCGACATCTACATTCAACAGTGAATTGGGGCAACCACGCCTGATCGGGCCGTTGTCAAATATAGTACTATAAATTCGCAAAAAGAAAAAAAAAAAAAAAAAAAAAAAAAAAAAAAAATGAAACCTAAGTTAATGATAGCATAATTGTAAAATGTCAGGACCGTGCATTGATACTAAAAGACGAGTTATTTACATACACGGCTTGGAAATTATCTACATCACACAGTTTGTTTTTTTTTACGTTGAGGAGTAAAATTTCTGATAGCCCGTTAGAATAGATTTTCGATGGTTCTATAAAGAACCGATTCGATGGTTTTATGTAGTGATTTTTGGTTTATATTTACAACTAATCTTCACATATGGGAAATACCGGAGCGAGTAATTTTGAAATTATCTTAAATGGATCAGCTCGGTAGAATTAATGAAATTGGCGAATATATTGTGAAAGAGTACGAAAATCTCTATAAAAATAAAACTAGACCCCGATCATTAGCTGGGATAATTGCAAAAAGAGAGACCCTTCTCGACGCATTCAGGGAATTAGAGAGACTAATTGGTGGTTACGAAGCGCGCGTCAGTGTAGATTGTTGGAATACATTAACAGACCAGTTTGAAAGCGTAAAAACAAAATACGACGCGGCAATTAGAATATTAGACGAATCCACTATTATCGAGGCCGAGCAACTAAAATCGCCCATATTACAATTAAGTGTGGATTTAGACACAAACAAGCGCGCCGGTAACAGCTCAAACACCGCAAACATGAGCCAAAATAGGAACGAAAACGCCGAAAGATATCGGTTTCCGATGCAAACGGCGATACAATGTATTCCAGAGTTTCATGGTTCAGTGGATGAACTCGAACCATTTTTAATACAAGTAAGCTATTTCGCAGACGAAATACCATTGGGGGAGGATCAAAAACCACTATTGAATGTGGTGTTGATGAAATTGAAAGGGAAGGCAGCGTCATTCATAAACAGAATACGAGCTAACACATGGGAAGAAATGTTTCAAAATCTGAAAAGACAATTCAGCATAAGAATAACCGTTGAAGGCATTTTACAGAAAATAGAGACATTAGAGCAAGGACCGTCGGAGACATTTACAAATTATGCTGATAGAGCACTGCAAATTTATGAATGCATCGAAGAGATGCAACGAGATCAACACACCGAAAGTTCCTTCGCAGAAAGGAGCTTGAAAATACATTTCATTGGGGGATTACGAAACGCAAGCTTGAAACAGGCAGCGAAAAGTCAAAAGGGTATTGCATTCAGAGATTTGATACAATTTTTGCAGGATGAACATGCGGAATGTGATCATCTGGAAAACATAGTACAACGATTACAAGCCTGTCGGATGTCAGAGAACAAACATAGAACTGCAGATCAGTTGGGCCATGTTAGAAATAGATTCTCAGGTCAGCATCAACAGGCTCACGGCAGAGCTCCACGACAACCAAATTGGGGGAATTCTTGGAACCAGGAAAGACCTGGCGGAAGTCGATCAAACGATAATAGGAGGTATTATCGAGAACCTGAAAACCGCGGTAATCAGTATAGAGAATCCGGACGCATGATGCCAAATTATCAGAATAGCTACGGAAACCGAGATGATAACAGACGTCAATATAATCGTCAAGACGAAAGATATCAAGTACGAAACCAGGGCGTGAATAACCAAGCTGAGGGCAGAACATGGCGAGAAGACAGAAATCGAGAAATGATGTATAGAGACCAGTCTCCCGCAAGAAGGTACGATGGCAGAAACTACGATCAACAGATTAGACACCAAGATAGCACGCAGAATAACGGCAGAAGATATAACAATCAACAATCCAACTATCGAAAAAACTAAATTATGGGGCGTATGAGTTGACAGAGAACCGAACACCCCATGAAAAGTATAACACATGGAATGTAATTAAGAAAATACAAAACAAGGTGGAACAAATTGACCACCAATTGGAAAGAATGACGGATCTTTCAAACAGAGAAAGAAGTTCGAGTAAAACTCGAGAAGCGAATACTATAAGCCATTCATTGGCAAGAAATTGGTTCAACGCATTCGAAATTGAAATGAGAACCACAACGAGACCTAACATTAAGAAAAAATTCCTAATTGATACCGGCGCTAGTTCGAACCTAATAAGCAGAAGATGCGCGGAAGAGATAGGTGCATACAGAATAAATATTAAAGAACAAATTCATTACACAGGAGTAATGAATATTCCGCGAATTAGTCTCGGTACTACAGAAGCAGACTTTTTAATAGATAACCTAAAATTTAGAATAAAATTTGACGTCGTCGAGGAATTAGGATTTGCAGGCATCCTTGGAATGAACTTTATAAATAAGCACGTTACTAATATAGATATCCAAAATGGCAAGATAATCTTACAAGAAAAGCAAATTGTATTTAGCATGGAAGCAAAGCCGATACCAAAGTGGCTACAATATGCTATGGGAGATACGGAGCGACAAGCAGAAGGCCATAATCAGAAAATTACAGGAGCACAGAATTCGCTTCATGATAATATAGAATACAAGTCAAATACAAACAACCTAATATATAAGGAAAATCAATACCCAATGGTAACCGAGAAAGGGTGTCAAACTGAAGAAAATATACGTAGTATAACGAAAACCAATAACATAAGCTGCCAAACCGAGTTCATTATAGCAAACGTAGACATAATAGGTAAGACGGAAATCAAAACAAATAACTATGACATATATAATAGTGTACATGACAATGTTCATAACAAGAATAATAATGAAAATGACACAGCCGATTTTGATTACAAACAAATGATAAATGAACCAGTTTTTAAAAGGGAAAAGTTTACCACAATATGCAAGGATGTAGACGAATTCAACGAAAACAAATCGGGGCAACAAAAACCTATTCTCACAGAAGACAACTATGACCTTAGCTTAGTGGAAAACAACAAATTTAAGACACTACAAGGATCACGTAGAATAGAAAAAGTTCTCGAAGTGCTAAATGCTGAAGTCTTAGAGGGTAGTTTATCAAAGCGTAATAAATATGAAATAAATAAAAAGCACGTGAATAAAAATGATAACAATAATGCATCGTATCAGAGCAATCATGAGTTATACAAAAACGACGATCGTTCAGATAGTATGCTCCCCGGTTGTGGAACTACTATTACTAATGAAGAGGAAAAGGAGTTTATTGACAGAGAGTATGACGAGGAAGACAAATGGTTCCTTGATTTAGATACAAATCAAGACGTAATTCTTACGGAAAATAAAAGATACGGTCAAATAACTGGTCGAGACCGAACGGAAAAAGTATTAGAATCACTAAATATGAATCATCTAAAAAGAGAAAATTTTAGGGATATAGAGATGATTATGGCATCATATAGCGATGTATTCTATCTGAAGGGGGATAAACTAACTATCACTGATGCGGCAGTGCACGAAATTGAGACCACGTCAAACGTGCCTATCAACAAACGGCAATACAGATTTCCGGAAGCTACAAAGAAGCATATTAACGAAGAAATCGAAGAAATGCGTAGGCAAGGTATCATAAGGCCTAGCAAGAGCCCATGGAATGCTCCAGTATTATGCGTACCAAAGAAGGACGATGAATATGGCAACAAGAAGTATCGAATTGTAGTAGACTTCAGAGCATTGAACTTGGTGACAAAACCCTTTGTATACCCGATCCCCTTGATCGATGAAATCTTAGACAACCTAGGGAACAGTAAATATTTTTCAACTTTGGATTTAAAATCGGGATTTTATCAAGTACCGATCGACCCAAAGGATGCTGCAAAGACAGCCTTTTCCACTCCAAAAGGGCATTTTGAGTTTACGCGGATGCCTATGGGGTTAAGAAATAGTCCATCTACTTTCCAAAGATTAATGAATACTGTCCTATACGAAATAAAAGACGTCAAAGCAATCGTATACTTAGATGATATAATTGTTTTTGGCACTACCGTGGAGGAACACAATAACAACTTAAGTAAGGTGCTGAAGGCTTTGCGTCAACATAATTTGAAAGTTGAGCCGGGCAAATGCCAGATATTGAAAGATGAAATAAAATACCTAGGGCATGTGATAGATCAGAATGGAGTACGTCCTATGGAGGACAATATAATGGCTATCAAAGAAATGGCAGCACCTAGAACGGTCAGAGGCGTCCGCTCATTTCTAGGAACGGTAAACTTCTATGGAAAATTCATACCGCAACTAGCAGAGAAACGTAAACCGTTGAACGACCTCTTGCGGAAAAATGTAAAATTTGTTTGGACAGACGAATGCCAGAAAGCATTCGAGGAATTAAAATTTTTTCTGACATCCGACACACTGTTAGTTAGACCGAACTACAAAGATACGTTCGTGATCACAACAGATGCTAGCGAGTACGCCATTGGAGCTGTACTATCTAACGAAAAGTCTATCGATAGACCAATAGCATATGCCAGTAGAGGCCTAGTAGGTGCTGAAAGAAGGTACCATACGATTGAGAAGGAATTGTTGGCCATTGTCTGGGCGGTAAACAAGTTCAAACACTTCATTTATAATCAAAAATTCATCGTCTACACAGACCACAGACCGTTAATTTCAATATGGCACTTGAAGGAAACTTCGCCAACGCTAACACGGTTACGATTAAAATTACAAGGATTGGAAATAGACATTCGCTACAAACAAGGCAAGGACAATGTCGTAGCAGACTTTTTATCGAGATTGCCCGAACAGGATAAGACCCCACACACCATATCGGTAGTAACGAGACAACAAAAACGCCAACACCAGCAAGCAGAAGAAGATCTTGCGAAGCAGAAAGATGCAGAGAGTAGAGTGAACCCCAAGCAAGTTAGGGATGAATCCGGGCGATTCGCGTTATTTGAAAATAAACAGAAAACTGAATGGAACCCACACATGGACGGGTTGGAAAACATCGATTTTGGATGCGATGAGAAGGAAGATTTGGGGGGATTCTCGTACCTCGAGGAGTACGATATATGTACCAGAGAGAACGACATTGAATTCAATCGATTAAAAATTTCGACAAAGAAAATCGACGAAAACAACGCTGAGGCTACATTCGTAATAGTAAACAGCAAATCAGCATACAAGGAATTGGAGGAAATCGTAGAATTACCTCATGGTCTAAAGGACCACTTGAACGGAAGGATCTTTGAAATTCCGAATAGGAAGCTATGGGGGTTGATTTTGAACGGGTCCAAGAAATCATTAACAGATACACACGTACTTTTGGGAGGGCTAATGGATGCCTTTACAAACTGCCCCGAATACGTAAGAAATGCGGAAACCATTCAAATCATTTCATTCAGGAACTTGAAAAGGGCTCCTGAGTCGACGGCACTAAGGTTTATTGCCAAGAAATTTGGCAAGATATTCACATTATACGCCCCAGAGAAGGATCGAATGCTTGTAGCAGAGGAGGATCGCGAGACAGTATTAAAAGAATTCCACGATTCTCCCTTAGGCGGACATGTAGGTAGCAAACGTATGCGGATGCGAATGAGCCCGCTGTTCCAATGGAAAAATATGCGCCAAGACATCGAGAATTATGTCAAACAATGCGACTCGTGCCAGAAAAATAAGATTGGCAGGGCAAACAAAATTCCGATGAAGATAACTACAACATCTTCTGAACCATTCGAGAAATTATATATGGACATAGTAGTACTCCCAGAATCAGACTGGGGTAACAGATATGGTCTGGTTATGCAAGACGATCTGACCAGATATTTAATCGTAGCACCCATGACAAATCAAGAGAGCTCCACAGTTGCTCAAACATTCGTAGACCATTATATATGTAAATTTGGGACACCGGCCGAACTGGTAACCGACAATGGAACAAATTTCGTAAGTTCTCTAATGAAAAACGTATGTAAAATTTTAAAAATTAAGAAGATTACTACAAGTACCTACCACCCACAAGCAAACCTCGTGGAGAGATCAAATAGGGAATTGAAAACTTATCTTAGACAGTACGTGGGTAGCGACCCAACAACCTGGGATCAGTTGTTACCATTCTTCACGTTCGAATATAACACGACCATAAACTCATCTACTGGCTACACGCCGTTTGAGTTATTATATGGAAAACGGGCAAATATTCCGAATTCAATTTACAAATATGACAATGATGGTTTATACTACGAAGACTACGTGAACGAAATGCGATCGACATTCAAGCGATTACATACTCAAGCACGAGAAAATCTAGTAAATTCCAAAGAAAAACGGAAGGAGTTGTACGATAGAAGCTCCAATGAATGGCAACCAATGTGGGGAGACTTGGTACTAGTTAAAGCCAACCCCACAGGAGCAGGACAGAAATTACAGTCGCTATGGAGAGGACCCTACGAAGTAGTTGCTCTCCCTAGCGAACAAACGACAACTATCAAAAACGGAAACAGATTAGAAAAGATTCATAACAACAGATTGAAGAAGTACACGGATTAAGTTTCTAATGGGAATTTATATTGGAACAGTTTTTGGTTAATCATTGAAGTATCACAAATTCAATCGCTATAAAGTATCACAAATTTAGCGCCAAGGTCAATATCAGGCTAAACGGATATGGACTTGAATTTTTTCTTTTCAACAACAGACGCACTCGAGAAACAAAACTACGCGGCATAGTAAGCTGTAAACATTAAACAGTCCAACTTTCTGCCGCGCACAGCAAAACCAAGCAAGCGTTGCATGCGCCAGAACGATGGGCGCTCGGCAAAAACAAATGAAACCATCGCGAAAAAAAAATACAGGCTAAACTCGATTTAGAAGCACCTATGAATATGCATGCAGACGAATGCGCGCGACTAAGCATGGGCAGCGAAAACACATTTCATATTCTTAAGGATTATTAGTATCAGTTGTTTTTTTTTGTACTATAATCTTAAGAAAAAAATTCTTTCATTAACAAATCCAAGAGTTTTCACGTTTGGAATGTGTCTGCTTGTATACATTCCAGTATCATGACGGCTATCGAAGTATTAGGGGAGAAAACCAAGCCGTGTATGTATCTCAAAATTATAATTATAGCATACTAAACTTTCAAATAACCTTTGTACGTTTTATTGTTCCCAGCAAAACTAAAAACGCATATTGTATACTAGCCTTATTAAACAAAAGGAATAATAAAATACAGAGCAAAACGAAAACACATGAAATCAAAAACACCTAAGCAATCCGTTTCAGGATACTTCAATTAAGGATGATAACAGCTGACTAGATAAAATCGGAATATTTTTCTGTCCACAAAGTCAATAAGCCGAGCTAAAATTTACAATCCAAGATTATCATTAAGTTATGAAAACTATACAAAATTTTTTAATACCCATATCCTCGCGCCTAAGTCCGATACCATCACAATCGACTTGATGCTAACCCTTAAGGTATCATCAAGCTCAGTAAGTAAGGGGGCATGCAGCGTCCTTAGCAAATTTGCTGGTTTGCATTGGCGCAGCAGTTTTTGTTTACGCGCTCTTGGAATGTGCTCGGGGTTGCTGAGGTGTTTTTTGTTTACGCGACACTGAGGTGCTCTGCGTAAACAAAGAAATTTCACGGACAACCGCGGTAACGTTCACGATGGTCTCGGGTTTAGGCCGAACAGCTAGTGAAATGTTAGGAACATAAAAACCACTAGTCGAAAAAAATCAGAGTTCAGTTCAGTAGAGTTCAGCTCGGTTCAGCACAGACCAGACTCAATTTCTGAAGAATTAAGTGAAAAGTTAGAATTCAGCTCGGTTCAGCACAGACCAGACTCAATTTCTGAAGAATTAAGTGAAAAGTTAAGTCTAGTTCGGAGTGTAATACAGTAAGCCGTAGGAGTATGCATAGTGGGCATTGTAAGGGTCAAGTATCAAGTGACCTCAAAATCAAGCAAGAAATAATGTTTTCGGAAGGCATCTAAAGAAGTGAAAATTGCTGTAATGAATAGAGATTTAACAGATTCATGTGTAGTGTTTAAGATCACCATGAAGTGTTGTGAATAGATTTTCTAACTAGTGGAGTATGCACTAGATTGTACTGCAGTAGGACATACGTTCATATGTGCGTAAACTTAATGATATGCCGAACTTAGTGAGACTGCGTGAAGTGTTAGCCTTATTAACAATCGTTAGTGACTTTTGTTAGATTGTGGGAAAGAACTCCCAAAACAGCCTAATCCTGCACTATTGAGAATAAGTAGCTGTTAAGTGAAAAGCATAAAAAGATAAACTATAAACTCAGAAAAAAGGTGAATTTCGTGGTATTACTCCGTATAGAACTAAAAGAAACGTCATCTTCGTTATTCTGCCACCCGCCACCGCTCGGCCGGGAGCCTACACACTGTACAGAGAGCATAAGGCTCCTCCTCTCTTTTGGCCGGTTTGGTTTCAGCCCACTACGCCAACTCCGTTCTACAGTGGTTGTCAAAAAATAATGTACAATTCGTGTAAAAGGACATCAACCCACCGAACTGCCCGGATCTTCGGCCAATTGAAAGGAATTGGGCAATTGTCAAGCGGCACTTTCGGAAGGAAGGTACAGTGTCCCAAAACATGCAGAAGTTTAAAAAAACTGGACAGCTGCCACAAGGAAAGTCACAAAGGTAACTGTGCAGAATTTAATGAAGAATTTCAAGTCCAAAGTGCGAGCGTTTCACAGAAACTAGGATTTTCTTCAAGATAATGAGGGAAATGCATATAAATGTAATTTTTTTACAATATATCGAAAACTGATGTCAAAATATGTTCTTTTACTAATAACGAAAATCTGATGTAAATATGTACTTTTCGATACACTCCTTATCAGTGCGGTAAAATTTCATTTTCAATCGAATAATATAAGATGAAAATGAAATTTATGGCCGCTGACCGTCAGAATATCCCTGCTAATTCACTTGACTTTTGCTGCCATTTTCAAGTGAAGCTCCCGGAATTCATCGTCAGTTGAATAATCGTACCTAGTCATGTGAAGTTTTGCTTGCTCAGTTTCGAGTGCCAAGTAGTGTAGCTCCTTCATTGCCTTCGTTCTTGGTAGCAAGCAATTTCGAACGAATAGAATTATAAATGGGTTAAAGTACTACAAATGAAAACTGAAGGAGGAAACAATTAATTTATTTGTGTATTCTGTAATTGATATTTCAGCTATCTGATTTGTATTTCATCTATTATCTTGAACCAATTGGAATGTTTACAAGAACCTCATTTGAAGGCCGCTCTCACACCATTGAAAGAGATATTTTGTTACTTCAAGAGATCAACTGACTGTGGTTAAACAGAGCCTCGATTGAAGAGAAACTAGTGATAAACTGAATGCTGCCCGTTCGGGCCGTCAGCAAACATTGTGTGTGTCAGAGAGTGAAGTGTACTGCATTCGAGAGATCGTCAATGTGCGTGGAGTTCAGTTTCAATTGAATTGAATGAAGTTTTACTGCACTGCTCCTTATACGACATCGTTTCGATGCTTATTGATTACTTGGGTATTCTCCCTAACTGCTCATCGAAAATATTCACCAGCTACAATAAATTAATATCCATTGGGTCAGAATATAAGACGCAGTTTGAATGGTTATATCTAACGAAGTATCTAATCTAACACAGAAAAAAAATTATGAATTTTACTGGTGACAGAATTCTACAAACGATACAATTCACAACTACTTAATTTTTCAAATGACGTTATTATTCCACTCGTACAAAATTTTACACGCTCCGAGTGTAATTTGCACTCGGCTACCAAGTGCCGCTGTATGGATTGATATGTATCTATTATTCTTTAAACAGATATAAGCACTGTGGTTCAGTCAAATAACCGATGTACTTGTGATCTAATGTTTCTCGGTTCAAGTCGCGCTACTGCTATCGATCTTTTGTTTTTTATTTCATTCGAATTCAAGCCATGTAATTTTCAAATCACACAATTTTACATGTTCTTGAATATATTTGTGTGAAAAACGACGCTCCATTTATGTGCATTTTATAAGATGTAAAATCACAAGATTTTTTCGAGCTGTGAAGATGTACTCAAATAGAAGGTTCAAAAGTCTGAAGACTTTTATACAACCGGTAAGAAAGACGTAGAGCAAACAGATAAGATCAAGAGTAGAAGAAAATTAGATTTTGAATTTCGTTTGATTATTCTGTTCTTCTTGAATTAGTACTATAATTTTCATCCGAATGATTAAGGTGGAAATAAATTGGATTTCAAAAATACTAGAATCAGCAATCGGTAACAGCAAGGGTAACAGAGCACAGAAAGAAAAGATGAAACTTACACGACATATAAACCAATAGTACTATTAAACAGACATCAGTTGAAACGAAAATCTGATGTAAAACCATGATTAATGTAAAATTACATTGAAATGCATTTACTTTTTCATTGAACAAGCCTGTATATTTACAAATCGCTTAGTTTTGTAATGCAACTTTCCTTTCAATTACCTGCTCCAAATATGTGCATGAAAATAAATGTAAATTCACAAAATATTTTTATCTGTGAGGTATTTTGGCCACTTCATATACACATTTTGGCCCACCTAACAAACTTCATGGTTTTTAATCGATGTTAAGTAACCCATGGCCAAAATACCTCTGTTACCCTATATCGTAGTGATATTGAATTACAACCTGCAATCGCACTCACATAATCAGGTCTTACAAAACTGCCGGTGGTATTCATTCGCAATCGTCCAGGGCTCCAAAGCTTCGGGTAAATAAATCAAACTTTACACATAGTCGATTAACAAAAGGCAACAATGCGCACTATCTGACTGACCGAATCATTGCTGATAAGAACTGTTGGCCGGAGCCAGAACGTTCGATAATGAATGAACTGCCGTATGCGTGTACCGGTAGGTGGAACACACAAACACATAACGCACCCGTGCAAACTACCGCTGGGTGGCGCCTCAGGGGAACTGGAAACAAAACTGTGATATTAACTTCTCTTCATGAATCGAAAAATTGAAACCGTAACGCGACAGCACACGTTTGTCAATACAACAAACGTGTGACTTTCAGTTGATAATGGAGGGTATATTTATAAATTTTTCATTAATGTTTGAAAGGCTCGTGCCCCCGAAATAACGTCTTATATCTTGATGAGACGCGGTATTTATACGGTTAAATGCGATGTTATTTGAAAACAAAAATGATCGATAGCACATTAGTTCCGCATTAGATTTGCGTCAAACATTATTTACTTTATGTTTTTTTGCAAATTTGATAAAAAATCACGATATTGAGGGTGGAAAAAAAGATAACCTTCCTGCCAAACCGAATATTTAAAATGCTACTCTACGCCGTTCCGTTGCATGGCAGCATAAAAAACGGAAAAACTTCGTTAAATATTCGCAATACAACTTGCGAGCCCGAATTCTAGCCGTCACATTCTGTTTATCATTACGGTTCGGAACAGTTTTCACCTTACCGGTGCTTGGAAGTATGCACGAAAGTTGGGAACATTTCTATTTCATCCTGAGTTCCGTTTTTGTTGCGCTCCTATAGCCTTTCAGGCTGTTGTCAAACGTGTATCGAAAGATTTAAGAACGTTGTGGACAGTGATTGCAGAAAAAAATTTAATAAAATGCGGTTTGTCGGTTATGTCACTTACACTATTATATCTCCGGAATCGGAAGTGTTCGCTATTAGATCTTGATCAAACTTGATCAACATCCCAACAAGCCTAAGATGGTTGAAACCGGTTTAACAATCTTCGTGAAAATTGTGCTCGTCCAGCTGAGTCGAATGATATGTAACGATAGGGTCTCCAGAGCCCCAACCAAATGTCGGCTTTTACTACAATTCCATATATTTCCAATAGAGTAAGGCAAACATCCATTTTAATCCATCTAACAGTGCGATGATGTCTTCCTCATCAATGACTATTTATAAAAATCGACGTGATTCCCACTTTGAAGGTTTTTCAGTTTTATCTCCAGTGTTTTCGGAACCAGATACCAGGAATTAAAGTAACCAAAGCGAGTTTGTTTGACCTTTAACTAAAAAGTTCTAAAAATTTGAATAAAAATTAGTTTCAAATTGTGTTAAATAAGACTCAAAATAAAATTTATGCAAAAATAGCGTTTTACGGTTGAAAAATCATTGTTTACTCTGGATTACATTTATTTACAGTTTCGATAACATTTTTGCCTTTCTCATATAGAAAGGTTATGCAATCACTGTGAACACTTTTATACACATTCTGTCAAATTTTGACGCATATCGTACGATTAGTTTTTGTTTGGCGTCTATACAAAGAAGTTGAAAAATTTTCGTGTGACGATTTTTATAATGAATGAAAATTTAGAACAACGGCTCGCCTTCGAAGCGCCATTCGGTCGATTGTTGTGCGGTTTCGACGTCATATTCATAGATCCACACCTCATCACCAGTTATGATGCATTCGATAAATGTGGGGTCACTATCTGCGTTGGAAATCATCTCTTTGGCCACATCAACACGACGCTGTTTTTGAATGAAATTCAGTTTTTTTGGCACCAGCCGAGAAGCGACGTGTTTCAAACCCAAAACATCAGTTAAAATGTATTCGGCTGATCCAAAAGAGATGCCCAACAACACAGCAATCTCTCTAATCGGTACAGAACGATTTTGCAACACGATTTGCTTTGTCGATTCAAAGTTTTCTTCAGTAACAGATGTTGTTGGGCGGAACACTTGTTGTTTCGGAACACTTAAATCCATTTGCAACACAAAATTTGATGCACGCACGTTGTTCAAAATTGCCAACGTTGAGAGAATAAAGGTTTACCGATTGGACAAGCGCGGGAATTTTAAAATGAAAATTCCGGTTCTTTTTTTGTCATAAGGTATATGATAGTACGATTGATATGAGAAAGGCATCATTACACCACTAGGTGGATTAAAACAGGTTTTTAAACCCTGTTTTAATCTAATTAACAGTTTTTAAGAAACATCATTGAAGAAGAATGTGCGTACCAAAATACAAACGCCCTTATCAAATCAGTCTGTAATGCTTTGCTATACTGAAAAAGTATGCAAAGTTTTATCTAAATGGTATGTAAAATCTAATGATTTGTTATCCATTTCTGAAATTGCTCTTCGGCGCCGTGACTTGAAAGAGAATTTTCTACCTAACCGCACTCAGCTATCCGTAGCTCCGAAGTGGGAGGTCAGATCCGGATCAAAATTAAATGGGACAGAATGAAGAACGTGCAACTTTTCGTCACACTCACTCATTCACACCCACCGGTTTTCCTTTGTAGACTTAGTTTCACTGATTGAGCTGATTAATTTGGAACAGGAGCTAAATGAAAAATAAATTTTCATTGAAAAATTGTTTTGTTCGTATGTGTTATTACGCTATTTGATTCTTAACAATAAAACTTGTGTTTTTGTCGCCCTTTAAAAATTCATTCTGCACTAGTAACTGACACTCCTAGTTACTCTGTACCAGAGCTAATAAAAGTCATTTTCATTGACTCAAAATAGACGAAAATGACGAGAAATTACTGTCACTCTCAGCTTCGCTTGCAAACTATGAGAACGAAGTTCATGTCCAGTCAATGACATAAGCGGGAGCTGTGAGAATCGAAAATGACAGAAAAAGGTTTCACAATAACTTTTACCTGTTGGTGCTCGAATTTGTAGTAGTTTTGCTTTCCAAAGAGTTTCTGGGATATAATTACTTTGATTTGTCATATTTTAGTCACTATTTATAGCCAAACGTCACAGATTTTCAATACATCGATGAAAGAATGAGAATTTAAATTCTGTTGATGCTCCCTGCAGACGTTAGTTTGGTTTTGTCTTGTCATAGAGTGACGTTGGCAATTATTCTCTCTCATTTTTTCAATGAGAAACGAAAATGCTTCGTCTCTCTTCGTTTGTTCTGGTGTCGGTCATTCACGAATGAGACAGTAAAATATTGAAAATGAGGCTGTTGGATTGGATTCTTTCATTGAGAATGCGTGACATTTTTAAGCTCTGCTCTGTACGAAACGTGAACTGTGTTCAGCAAACAAATAATTAAATCATAGGAGCGATTTCAGCAGCAAGAATTTTTATATGGAAGATCTATAATAGAACTGAAACTGGAACAAACGTATCCCCAACAAGTCGTTCTATTTTAATTTATTCGAACAGTTCTTCTGTCAAATTTAAAACTGGCATACGATGCCCTTTTTTTTTGCTATATTTGAAGCAGCAAGACATTTTGAAAGTAACGAGTAATGTCAACAATGTGTGCGTGAAAACAAATTCCTGCGCTTTTTATCCTGATTTTAATCAATAAATCTTCCATATAGTTGAAAAATAAACAAATTGGATCATTCTGCTTAGAATTGTATTTCAAGAAAAGCGAAAATCTTAGCTGAAAACTCTTCCGTTTTTCCGAAAACTACTCGAGAAAAATTATTTCAGCTTCAACTTACTTCAACTAACACGTTTGATTAGCAACGAACACATTACTATATTGATTTTCTCTTGAAGAAATTATAGCGAAATAATAATTTACGCAAGGGTGAGTGTCCGGTTACCGGTACCCTATTCTTGTAAGCTTATAACTTCTGACTAAGTGCACATTATGCGGACATATATACATCAATGAAAAGCTAAAGTCCCTAGCTATCAACTGAATAAGAAACTAAGTTGATTCAATCGATTGAAAAACCTACATTATCAATTTAGTAATGTGATCAATTCTGGCTATTTCGAAAAAGGGTTACGCACCCCAAGAAATTTCGCTAAAAATGGAAAAATATAATCAAAAACTGCAATTATTCAAAGAAAAAACGGATTTTTTTTTCGGAGACGTTTTGGACAAAAGTCTTTATTGCCTGGTGGTGATTTTGCCTTGGCTCTCTTGGCCGATGATTTGGATGGTGGTGCCTTTGGTGTTAACTTGCTCGCTCTTTCGCCGGCTTCGTGGCATTGAACACGTCACTGCAGCCGATTTTATTAGCTTCTTATGCACTAATTATTGGCATTTATCAGTGCATTAAATTTCATTTTCCTCGATTTTGACGATTTTTTTGGATTCGCCATGGCTAACCGAACCAAAGTTTTTACTTATATGACGGATGTTTTGAAGCTGTCAAGTTGTCCACGTGTTCCATATCACCTGAGATGCCAGGTAATACAATAATTTTAGCTAGCACAAATGAAAAGATCGCGCCAATTTTCAAAAGTGTGTAATTTCTGACGAATGTCTGCAAAAAATCGAAGTTTCAAAAGTCTGCGAAAAGTCTTTTGACGAAAAAAGGTTTACATGTTAACTAAGAAATTTGATAATTTACAGACAAATTTACAGACTTGGCATCTCTGCATATCACTGACAATTTTTCGCGAATTGTCGAAACAAATAGGGTATCGGCAACCGAAATCGGTTGACATTTTAAAAATAACGAAAAAAAAACTTTGGTTGCGAAAATTTTGATAGTATTAAATCACGAAATAGATCGATTTCACTTCATAATTATTCAATCCACTCAACTTGTCGATTGATGCTTTTCATTTTATAATACTAAAAAAACGTGCTTAATCCACCTAGCAGTGAGATGATACATTTTTTATAAATCCACATGCGTTTTTTGCATGAATATTCTTCGGTGTTTTAGTTCTGATAACATTATTTTAATGACCATCGTTTTAAGTGGCTATTTGAGATTTTAATCACTCATTACCCTGTAATGTCGAAGTTGAAAATCAGATCGAATTTGAATCTAAACGTGTGACAATCGATTGAACATTCCATGCGATGTCGAAGTAAGTTCCACTTTAGAGTTTGCGGTACTTTCAGAGCCGGTATTAAGAAACCAACCTAACGCAAAACGATTCGTATGGCCATATGACGAATAAATTACAATAGTTTCGAGTGCAACTTTGAAGCTTTTTGGGACTGTCATCTTCTATATCGGTTTGAATTTTGAAAACTCATCACCCTTTAATTCCAGAATCGGAAGTCAGAATTGGATGAATTCATTAATTTTGTATGAAACCACAAAACTTTTAATTTGAATTCTTGTTTTTGAAACTCGATTTAGCTTTTTGAGAAAACGATTGAGCTTTGAGAAACGATTTGATACTAGAATCGGAATTCTAAAATCCGCCGAAGTCAGTTAAATTCACCAGAGGAGCTGTACAGTTTACATTTGATTCAAAATGTTTGAAAATCAGTGTAGACATCTTTGAGAAATTGTAGTGCGAATTAAAGTTTTAGGTATCTTCCGAATCGGAAACTGAATATCGCTAAAACTGAAATAAGTTTATTTGGTTGTCGACTATCCAAACCTGCAAACCCGATAAAGCTGATTAGTTTATGTGAAATGAACATTTTTATACTAATCACCACCTTTATATTAATCACATTGTTCTAAACCGGAAATCAGATCTGACTGAAAAGCAAAATGTTCTACAGGCCTTTCATTTGAATCTTAGATCGGTTCAGCCATCTACGAGAAAAATTAGTTACACAGTTTTGATTTCGTTTCACATATCATCCTGTAGTTCCGAAACCAGAGGTCAGAGCCAAACATAATTCAGGAACCTTGTTTGGGAGTATACGACTTTTCATATGAATCTGAGTTTGTAGAAAACGATTGAGTCATCTCAGAGAAAATTGAGTGAAATTATTTTTCACACACATATTTGCTGATCTCAACGAACTGATTCGAATGGTATATGGGTGTTATGTTCTTCCAACAAGTAGTTTAAAAAAATATAACTATGGAATTACTTTCAACTAGAAAATGCTCATCATCTGATTTACATGCCATATTCGAACGATTATGTTGCCAAAACCGAACCGTGCTAAAATCGGTCCGAGGCAAAATATCATGAAAAAGGATGCTGTACTCTGTCTTGATGGTACTTAGAAATACTTGTATGTAACAGTATAAAAAATCGTGTTTCACGTTGCTCCCAAGCATTGCTTTGTCATACAGCGCTCAAAACTCCTACTGCTGGAATAGGGGAAAGGTATATAATTCGCTCAAATTTTAGAAAAATTTTCCGAGGCCCGAAGGACCGAGTGTCATATACCAATCGATTCAGCTCGACGAATTGAACAAATTTCCGTGTGTGTCTGTATGTGTGTTGTCAACTAAGAGGTCGAGATCTCAGAAATGGCTGGACCGATTTTGATCAAACTAGTCGCAAATGAAAGGTCTCCCCGTCACCCAAAACGCTATTGAATGGTTTTGAGATCGGATGTTTACTTTTTGAGTTATACGAAGTTTTATGTCAAAATTTTCAGTTTTTTGACAGCATCTGTCACAATTGACCTTGAAAACAGAATATGTTTTCAGACTTAGATTCCGCACGATAATACCTATCCAACAAGCCATGGATTGTTAAAATCCGTCCATTTTTAACGGAGATATCGAAATTTTTGTGTAAACGACTTTTTCCCCTATTCCAGCAGTAGAAGTTTGGATCGCTGTCTGGCAAAGAAATGCTTTGGAACAACATAAAACACGATTTTTTATACTGTTACATACATTTGGTTTTAAGTACCCAAAAGACTGTGTACAACATGATATTTTGCCTCGGACCGATTTTAGCACGGTTCGTTTTTGGCAACATAATCGTTCGAATATGACATATGTAAACCAGACGAATTTTCGAGTTGAAAGCAATTCCATAATTATATTGATTTAAACGACTTACAGAAATAAATGCTGGAAGAAAATATCAGCCATATACCATTCGAATCAGTTCGTCGAGATCAGCAAATCCGCGTGTGACCAATAATTTCACTCAATTTTTTTCGGAGATGACTCAACCATGTTCTACAAACTCAGATTCATATGAAAATCTAAGAATCATCTAAGATTCAAATGAAAAGTTTTAAGATTCTATAAAACATCTTGCTTTTCAGTTAGATCCAACTTCCGGTTTAGAGAGATACATGGTGATTAGTATAAAAATGTCTATTTCAAATAAATTAATCAGATTTATCGGGTTAGCAGATTTGTATAGTCGATAACCAAAAAAACTTATTTCATTTTTGGTTGTACTCAGTTTTCGATTCGGAAGGTATTCAAAAATTTAATTTGCGCTACGACTTCTCAAAGATGTCTGCACTGATTTTTAAACATTTTAAATCAAATGTAAACTACATAGCTATTCAGATAAATTTGTCTGACTTTGGCTACACCGAATTTTGAATTCCGGTTCCAGTATCGAATCGTTTCTCAAAGCTCAATCGTTTTCTAAATAAAAGCCAAATCGAATTTCAGAAACAAAAGTTCAAATTAAAATAAATCCAATTTTATCGAATTCTGACTTCCGATTCTGGAATTGTAGGATGATGAATTTTTAAAATTCAAGGCGATATAGAAGATAACAATCCCGAAAAGATTCAAAGTTGGACTCAAAAATATTGCAATTTAATCGTCATATGGCCATACGATTGGGTTTGGGTTATGCTGGTTCCTGAATACCGGCTCTGGTAGTACCTTAAATTACCCTAAACTCTAAAGTGGAAATTATTTCGACATATCATGGAATGTTTAATCGATTGTTACACTTTCAGATTCAAATTCGATCCGATTTGCTGTTTCGACATTACAGAGTAATGAGTGATTAAAATCTCAAATTGTCACTTGAATCGACGGACATTAGAATAATGTCATGAAATCTGAAACACCGAAGAATATTCAAGCAAAAAACACATGCGGATTGATAAAAAAAAGGTATCATCTCACTGCTAGGTGGATTAAGCACGTTTTTTTAACAGAAAATATTTAGTTTTGTGTAGCACGTTCTTATACAGATGCTCTGTACCAGTGTAGTTAACTTTTCTATTAGTGAATTAAAATTTACATCATGAAATGTAAGCAATTTTCCATCTAACATTGGTAGAACACTACTGAATATGCCCTAAGTCTGTAGTTTTTAATACAAATGTCGAGATTTCAGGACTTAAAGCAAAACTGACAACTTTTTTTTTGAATCGGTTGACTCACTATGGAGCATACGGCGTGAAAATTATTTCAAAAGATAACTTATCGAACAAATATTTCTACCACTCATTGCTGTACTCATAAAACTAGCCTTTTCATATCGATAGTCTTAAAAGTGTACTTGAAAATTCGAGTGCATATAAAGATATCGCGAGTCTAAATTCAGCACATCGTAGCTAGAAAAATATTGCTCGCATATTTCCGCGGAACTAACATTATTCCGGCGAACTACCGTGAGTAGGTTAATGCCTTTTATATTCTTTTCATCTCTAATAATTAAATAATTGGCAATACAAACCGTTTTCATAACAATGATTGAGTACAAATTCAAAATGGAGTAGCCATTACTTACTATTTTCTCTGCTGTATTGCTTCTTAGAGCCGAAGCAAAGATATTGCATTCGATTTTATCACAATTCGTTGATTGAAAGTCGAGTAATAGGTAATATAAATACTGTTTCGCTTTTTATTATATTTTTCCGCTTCTCAATCCAACTTTGGAAAGTATTCGGAAATTGTTATTCATTATTGGGCATACTTTTGTATTTTTTTTATTTATTTGCAGCAGGGAAAAGCCCATTGGAGTTAGTTTATGTCAAAATTGCTCTCCAGTAGACATAAAACCTCCCCATCTTTTGCATCAACAGATTACAATCATCCATATGATACATTTTACTTAAATCTAGTACTTCTATAGTAGCACATGGGCTGAGAAGTCCCGGGGCTAACAAAGAGTACACGATCGTGTTGGTTCCGGAGTGAAGTGATGAATCCATGTTTCATTCATTGTCATATATCCGTGCAAAAATTCCGGTTTGTTTCGTTTAAATATAGCGAAACACTGCTCAGATTCATCAACACATTCTCGTTTTTGGTCAACAGTGAGGAAACGCGGCACCCTTTTTGAACAAAGCTTTCTCATAGACAAACGCTCATGCAATACAAAGCCAAGACGTTCCTTTGATATCTTTACGATGTCAGCTAACTCACGCAATTTCACTTTTCGATTATTCAAAACGATTTTGTAGATTTTTTATGTTTTCTAATGTTACCGTCATAGTTAAAGCCGGGCCTAAATAAACGATAAAAAGGATACATTGCGCGAGTAACGGATTTCTCGATTTATAATTATAACAAAAGCATAACTATTATTTTTCGATTAATTTATAACAAAAGCATAACTATTATTTTACGTTCAGGCAGAAACTTTGGAATAAACTTACTACTTTGTTTGTTTTTCATAATTCTCGACTAAAAAACTGTGCACTGAATAAACCATCTTACTATTTTGTCTAGGACTCAACAAAAGTTATTCTAGGTGCGTCTGGAATAACAAATGTTTATCTGAGCACAAACAACAGAAACATTCTCCATTGAAAAGCATTTCTGCAGGTGTAAAAGAATGTTGAAAATCTGCACAATGGCTTGATATGGCAAAGCAATGAGAAATGATTTATTTTTTCTGTATTCATTGAATCATTCAAAGAATACCCCGTCCCGCGTCAATTCTAAAGGAACGATGTCATTCGTCAAAAAAAACGTCAACGAACACATTCATCCACCGTCGTTTATTCCGGACCACCCTTCTTGATCTGACAGTAACAAAAAGAATTATCTCGTGAGCTCATTTTATTTTCCATTTATTTTTTTTTTTTTTGCTACTCACCACAATTCCACCGTCAGCCAGCCCAACGTCAGGCAGATTGAAGGAACCATGCTTTCTGGAGAAAAATTTCGCGAAGCACGCCATCAATAAAGGTACTACTTCTATCGGTTTCGTGAGGTGGTACAGGTGCGTTTCGCTACCAGATTGGTTTTATTTATTCACCGACGACGAATAAACTTGCCGCTTGATTCATAAATTTTAATATGTTTGCTTCACTGCACGGCTTCTTCCTAGGCCATGAGCAGAAAATCTTACCAGTGTATGTTTCGTATTTTTTTCTTCTTTGCACTTTTTTACCTGACTTCCAAGTGTTCAGAGTTTTAATCCAAGCCGTCACATTTTCGTTTTCTGTTTTTAACGGAGTTCTTATAATTAATAATCTACTTCTTGATGTCACACCCAATTAATTATTCATTTGAGCACTTTTGATAAAAAAAATAAACACGCACACCGTATCTCAGAAAACGATCATCACTTTTTTGGACTACCGCGAATTTCATTTCTTAAGAACGCATTCTTTTGCGTTCAACCGGTGCGATACCTCGAGGGCAACTGTCCACCTTGGCGAAGGCGGCCCATATACGCCTATCAGCTAGCAGCGGGAATCTTTGCTTTGGCCTGGTCAACACCTATAATAGCTCGTTATCAGTTTGTTTCGGCAGAACGAACGACTTTTCCACGCTCTGATAAGCAACGGTAGGATGGGCAGAAGCAAGACACGGCACGGGTGAAGACACCAAGGCGAAATCTGCCAACCAACATCGCCCCACAGCAGCAAACGGAGCGTCCGTCCGGTTGACCGACTTACGCGGAAAGCTCATTCCCGAATTCTTATGTTACTGATAGTTTTTAATTCATCAAATATTTTTCAACTAGTTTACAACTGTGCAGGTAGCATTCAAAGGAAAAAAACCCAACCTCTTAAGTCGATTATTTTATTCAAGTAATTTCTAAATGAAGGCCGCACGCCGGTGTTCGCTGTTGATGCTAGTAACTCTGATTGTAGATTAGAAGGTACCGCTAGATAGCTACCGGTGAAGTCCGATCAAAGTTGACACTTTGACTAATTGAATTCCTCCGCAGTTTTTTTGTTTGTTTTTCATTTATTGACGATTTCGGAAACCATGGTATGGTTTCTCGGTGAAGTAATTTTTTAATGACTTCTACTCGTGATGTTACAATACAAAATTGGGAAGTATATTCACATACTTTCGGTACCGATATCGGCACTGAGATGAACACAATTAGTACATCGATGATTTTCTTGCAATTTTCTGCTGAAAGTAATAGAAGAGAAGATATTCAAAATTACAAATTTAATGTGTTTCTCATCATCAGTGCGGTAAAATCGAATTCAATCGAATAATATAAGATGAAAATTAATCTTACGGCCACTGACTGTCAGCATATCCCTTCTCATTCATTCCACATTTCTTGCCATAATCAAGTGAAGCCCCAAGAATTCTTCGTCAATTGAATAATCGTAATCGTCATTTGAAGTTTTGCTGGCTCAGTTTCGAGTGCCAAGTAGCTGTTTCATTGTATTCGCTGTTGGTAGTGAGCAAGCTCGAAAGAATAGGCACAAACATCAGCTCAAAATCAGAAAATATCTGCAGCCAGAATTATGAATAGAGGGTGGCGGTTCACATTTGAGTTTTGGAGTAGCAAGTTTGAATTGGTAATTTTAAACTAAGGAGTGTATCGAAAATAAGCTATCCATAACTTTTTCTTTCAAATTATGATAAAAATCGATATTTTATTCAAACTAAAAACTAATCCTTTATTGTACGAGGTTAAACTTGAACATAATGAAAACTGGATGAAATTTAAGTTATTCCTGCACGAATTTTCGAACTTTTGATCGAACGCTCTTCATCAAGTTCCGGACAAGCGTTGCATCGCATTTTTTGGACGCTTAAGCCCAAATTTTTTTGAACTCCTGCATGTTCCCAGCTGCCTTACCAGTCTTCTTGAAGACCCTCTTCACGATTGACCAATAACGTTCGATGGGTCGAAGCTGAGGGCAATTTGGTGGATTGATATTTTTCTCAACGAAATTTATACTCTTTTCCGCAAGCCAATTTAGAATGGTTTTGGCATAGTGAGCCGACGCTAAATCCGGCCAAAACAGTGGAGGTGTACTATGCTTCTAATATAAAGGCAGAAATCTCTTCTGGAGGCACTCAGATCGATAGATTTCTGCATTTATAGTTCCGGCAGTGTAAAAATGGTTGACTTCAAACCACAGGAACATATTGCTTGCCATACCAGTACCTTTCGACCGAATTTCTTCACTTGAATCGACCTGTCCGCATCGCTCACATCCTCCCCACCGACGACAGTAAAGTATTGTGGTCCTGTAAGGGTTTTTGAGTCCTCCTTTACATAAGTCTCATCGTCCATTAACACGCATGCCTCTGGACACTGCAAAAGACACGAATACAATTTACGGGCCCTTGTTGCTACTCGCTTCTTCTGTTTTACACTTTGTTTCGAGATTTTCTGCTTCTTATAAGTCTTCAGGCGATTTCGCCTCTTGATACGCTGGATCATTCCGACACTCGTTCCTGCTTTTTTGCCAAATTACGTATTGACATTGATTTGTTGTTCATGATTAGAGATACCACTTTCTGGTCCAGTTTCGGCTTGGAAGAACCGAGTTTTCTGCCTCTTCCTGGTAGCTCATCCAAAGAATAGTGTTCCCCTAACTTATTAATGATGGTTTCAACTCTGGCATGATGAATTCCAAACCGCTTCGGCAATTTTCGCATAGTAATATTCTTCTCACTTAGCCATGTGTCCAGAACCTTAGTTTTCACTTTCTTTTCAATACGCGACATTTTGAAAACGCAGAAGTTCAACCGCACAAACATGTAAACAAACGAAAGCTGACAGCCAAATGCACAGCATGCTGTGATCTGACCATAAAAAACCTGCTTTAATCCAGCTAGTGGTGTAATGATGCCTTTCTCATATCAATCATACCATCATATATAATACTGTGGTATTCTTCAAAATATTTTTTTTTCTTCGATTCTTAAAAGAATAACCGAAATCGATTTTCTTGACCGTCTACTGATAAAAACTATCAATTGAAAAAGATTTGAGGTCAATTTAGAAAACTTTTTGCGGTTTTTCGCTCTTTTCAGTGATGGTATAAAATTTTTAACACACTTTACCCTATATTTCCGGATCGCGAAGTCGGTTTCGCATGAAATTCAGGAATTACGTATGGGACCACAGGACCTTTCACTTGAACCTAAGTTTGTGAAAATAAGTCGCGCCATCTATGAGAAAAGTTAGAACACATATTTTGACTTTTTTTGCACATTTGACCCCATAACTCTGGAAACGGAAGTCGGATCCCAATAATATTCAGGAATTTTGTATGGGACCACAAGACCTTTCATTTGAATCTAGGTTTGTGAAAATCGGTTCAGCCATCTCCTAGAAAAGTTAGTGCAAAAAAAAAACGTTACATACACACATACGCACATACACACACACACACACACACAGAAGGAAACAATTAATTTATGTTTATTCTGTAATTGATATTTCAGCTATCAAAACTGGTTTACCTTTTCATCTATTATCTTCGAACCAATTCGAATGTTTACATAAACATCATTTGAAGACCGCTCTCAGACTTTTGAAAAGAATATTTTGTTACATCAAACTGAAGTGGGTAAACTGAGTTTCGAATGGAAGAGAAAAGAATGAAGAACTAAATGCTGCCCGTTCGACACGGCAGCGAAGGTTGAATGTTAGAGTGTGAAGTTTTCTGCGGTAGAGTCATAGTCAGTGTGTTCCACATTCGGTTTCAATTGAATTAAATGAAGTTTTACCGCACTGCTCATGATGTTGTCTAGCGAAGTTCAGTTTTTGTTTTCAATGCGCCTTCAAATAAACGCTGTTTAACGATACTAAAAAATTAAAATTTATTACATTGTTCCAAATATTTTGATAGATTTTTGTTTAATATGTTCATTTCTTTGTATTTATGGAAATGCATTTAAGTAAAACGGATATAAGGCTTCCTAATATTGTTTTGGCAAAAAATCATGTTAGAAAAATGTGATATGTTTGATTTATTCATGTTTCATATAGTTGCTGTTACACCATAAAATATTAGCAGTATTCAAGCAACGTATTAGTATCTATGTTAGTCTATCATAAAAAAATGTTTCGAATTTTTATTACCATCACTATCAATCAATCAATAGCCATCTAAATTAACATACATGTAACCTACAGAATTTCAGAAACCTGTTTAAAAATGAATCGTTTCGAAGCTACACACGATTATTTCTTATGTTTTAAAAATACAAGAAGTGGATTTTTACTTTTCTCATGTAGAAAGGCTACCATTGTGAAACCTGACTTTTCACCTTTAGTTCTTAGAACCAAATGTCATATACAATTCGATTCAGCTCATCGAATTAAGCAAATATCTGTGTGTGTATGACAAATAAACTCAATTTCCTCGGAGACGGTTAAACTGATTTCCATAAACTAGGATTCAAATGAATTGTCTTACGGTCTCAAATGAAGTGCCGGAATTGCAGGATGATATGCACCAAAGAAATGAAAATAATGTCACTCAACTTTCACGGAGACGATTGAACCGATCATCACACCATTAGATTCAAATGAAAGGACTTGCGATTTCATACAAAGTTACCAAATTTCATTTGGAAAAGAACTAATTTCAGAAGCTTTTTTTCGGAAATGACTCAACCGATTTTCACAATCAGAGATTTAACTGAGAGGTCTTCAGATATCATAAGAATTTCCCAAATTTTATTCGGATCCAACTTCCGGTTCCGGAGAAAAGTGCTTACAGTAAAAATGTCAATTTCAAGAATTTTTTTTTCATGAATAATTTGGCTAACAATTGGTTAATAAATTTCTCTAATTTCCATCAGATTCTCATCAAGTCAAATTCAAATTAACAGGACTGAGAGTCTTTCTGTTTTATGTTATACATGACCCATTATTTATTTTAAACCGCCATTTAAATCAAAGGTGCAGATAATTTTGGAAATTCTTTTAAATTGTGCTTAAAACTGTTTCTGTTTGCATTATCCGATGGTTTATTGATCCGAAATTCAATATATCGGTATCCAGTTTCCGGTCGCAGAAGTTCCGGAATCACTGGTAAAAATCGTCTCTTTTCCTAAAATCTAGTTGAATCCGATTCATTAATTTTTAGTTGATTGGCGTAAAGTCGCCATAACTAAGTTCAGTTTTACAATGACGAAGTCGAAACATATATTGAAGCCACCCTGAGCTGCGATAGACACAGTTCTACAACAGTACCGGTAAGCGTACATCGATCAATGATCCAAATCTTAGCCGCCTCATGACCGGTACCACATATCCAAACATCTTCTGTGTTCATCAGACAACAATACACTAGTATTCTCGCTCTATACCTATTTTCCGCTCAATAAATCATTGAAAAGCTGCCGAGTGCCTTTTTCATATTTTCCAGCGAACGACAACTGCCAAACTTTAATATCAGAAAGAATTTGACCACTTTCGAAAGTGTGTTTATATCAATCAATTTTCATCACTTCTACCAGAATCATTGAAAACTATGTTCGTCAGCCGTGTTGCAATGAAATACTCACGTTCTCGAAGAAAATATACTACATTTAGAAATATCTCAGTTTTCTATTCTTCTTCTTTCCCCTACTTGAATTTCATACAGAGAAGTAACAGGAGCGCAGGATTTGACTGGGGCGAACACAGACAAGCGTTCAAACCGACCCGGTGGAAGGGTGTGCTCTACCAAGTGCTATCGTAGCCAACATGGCTTCTCAGTGAAGGGCTAATTCAAACATTGCGCAAAATCCTGCACTCCTGTTACTTCTATAAATCAAATTCAAGCTAAATAACCTTTAATTGGGTTTAATCTGATTAGTCAATATTTAGCATGTTTTTTTTTATTTTCGCTGTATGCACTTGCATTTCATATAGCTGTTGCGTATTGGACTTCCGACATCTGAATATCATAGTCTGCTTGTGAAAATCGCGAATGATAATTCTTATTCATGTGTGAATTTGAAGAATATCACTGTAGCGATATTCAATGGACAGAAATTTTACTCAGCGGTGATATTTGACTAAGTGATAATTGGGCAACACTTATCACTTATTGTCGGCTGCTCGGCCATCCATGGAAGTTGACCATCAATGTCAATTTCCCTCTCTGAGCAGCCTAGATAGCCGTGTAGTGTCGGTAGCGGTTTCCCAACTGGCTAAGAATAACGCTACGGTCCACCTGTACCGGTGGTATAAGTCCACCAAACAGGTAAGCCGTGTGGCATCCGGCGGAATTATTTTTTACCAAGAATTGATCCACTGGTTTCCTATTCCATGTCGTAAAAGGCCACAAAAATAGGAACTCCTAAGTCAAGGTGTATTTCCGTGCCGATGGCTGAATGGCTGCAGGAGGTTAAACAATGCAGTCGTGAACGGAATATCTTGGGATTTTCCCTTACTGTGTTATGCGAAGCTCTGGCACAGTGGACGACTTCTTTCTTCGCAACTCGTGGGATTTAAATGATAATAACATTTAAAAAAATCCTTACATGGTTCGCTATAGGCGATTATAAGCCAATATATTTGGTTTCTTGTAGTTGTTGTACGGTTGGTGCTGGAGGTGGAATGTTCGTTACTCTAATTTATAATGGTTAGAGTGGCACAAATCAATCTTCAGCATAAACGTACAGCAACTATGAATCTATCCAGACTTCTGCAAGAAGGTAAAGCTTCTTTAGCTTTGGTTCAAGAACCATATTTCCAAAAGGGAAACTTCTACGTTGGAAAATTGTTAAACCCAGTCTTTGTTGCCTTTAACAAGACCGGAATGACTAATCCACGTGAAATGCCTCGAGCATGCATACTTGCAAATAGTGCTCTCGATGTCTCTCTCATATCGGAGCTCACAACTCGGGATATTTGTGCTGTCACAGTTGGTATGACTGTTGATGGCATAGACAGGAAATATGTCTATTGTTCGGCATATTTACCGCATAACCAACCTTCGCCAAGCGATGACTTCAAAAAGGTTGTATCATACTGCTGCAAAAGTGATTTACCGCTTGTAATCGGCAGTGACATAAATGCTCACCATATCATTTAGGGCAGCACAGATATAAATTCGAGAGGCTCTGATATGATGGAATTTGTGAGCAGTACAAACCTGCACATAGTCAATGCAGGAAACCGTCCAACTTTTGCGAGATCTGGCAGAGAGGAGGTTTTGGACGTAACTCTCTGCTCTGATAGAATTGCGCATGATTTGGTGAATTGGCTCGTCTCCGATGAGCTCGAACCTTCGTTGTCTGATCATAAGTACATATTCTTTGATCATTCAAACGTTAAATTTGATATTATCACATATCGTAATCCCAAATCTACAAACTGGGACCTCTATGAAGAGGGCTTGGCGACTAGATTTTACGGGTACCAACCAACAATTGAAACCCCAATTGATTTGGAAAATGTTGTCGACGAGACAAACTCACTCATAGTTGCAGCATATGAAGAGGCTTGTCCACTTCGGATTGTGCGAGCTACTAGAGGAACTCCTTGGTGGAATGCTGAACTTGCTAGACTAAGGAAACTATGCAGAAGAGCTTGGAACCACCGTCGCAGAAATGGGTCGGAGGCATTCGTGTTGGCTCGAAGGGCTTACAAAAATGCTCTTCGATCGTCTGAGCGAAGTGGTTGGAAAAGCCTCTGCACAAATGTCTCTAGTCTCAACGAGGCTAGCAGATTAAATAAGTTACTTTCGAAGTCTAAGGACTTTAATGTCAGTTTCTTAAGAACTTCAGATGGTGAACACTTGTCTGATGAAGGTGATGTACTTCACTATCTTTTTAACACTCACTTTCCAGGATGTATGGATCCATCACCGACAGCTCTTCCCGAGACTTTTTCAGGTAGTTACGATTCTTGGGCCCTTGCTCGAAGCGTTGTGACGATTGAATCGGTCAAATGGGCAGTTGAGAGTTTTGCTCCGTACAAGTCTCCTGGAAAGGATGGAGTTTTCCCAGTGTTACTGCAGAAAGGGTATGAACATTTCAAACATGTTTTGAAGAAAATACTTACTTTTAGTCTTGCGACAGGATATATTCCAAGAGACTGGCAGGAAATAATTGTCAAATTTATTCCCAAAGGCGGTCGCGACACTTATGAGGAAGCGAAGAGTTTCAGGCCTATCAGTCTAAGCTCATTTCTTCTTAAAACAGTGGAACGCATAGTCGATCACTATATCAGAAATGTTAGTTTGGGCCTGCATCCGCTACATGGAATGCAACATGCTTACCAGCGTGGAAAGTCCACTACAACCCTGTTACATGATGTTGTGTACAACATTGAAAAAGCTTTCTCACAAAAGCAATCTTGCTTGGGAGTTTTCCTAGATATTGAAGGTGCCTTTGATAACGTGTCTTTCAATTCAATTCTGGAAGCAGCCCGTGGTCATGGCATACCTTCAAGTATCACAAATTGGATACACGCAATGCTTAGCAATCGACTTCTTTGTTCATCGCTTCGGCAAGCAGAGATTAGAAAGCTAAGTGTCTGTGGGTGTCCTCAAGGTGGTGTACTATCCCCACTTTTATGGAACCTTGTCGCTGATGGTTTGTTAAGGAAACTTAATAACCTTGGATTTCCGACTTATGGTTTTGCCGACGATTATCATATATTGATGACCGGTATAAGCATTAACACTCTCTTTGATTTAATGCAGCAAGCCCTGCGATCTGTTGAACAATGGTGTTGTCAGGTTGGATTATCTGTAAATCCGGGCAAAACATCAATGGTGCTTTTCACTCATCGTAGGATAATCACAGGAGCTCGTCCGTTGCAGTTCTTTGGTTCAGAGGTCACTGTGGTCGAACAAGTTAAATACGTCGGGGTTATTCTTGACTCAAAACTGAATTGGTCTGCTCACATTGACTTCAGAATTAAAAGAGCTTGCATGGCTTTCGGCCAATGTAGACGAGCTTTTGGAAAATCATGGGGACTCAAACCCAGATATATTCATTGGATCTACACAACTATTGTTAGACCAATTTTAGCATATGGATGTCTTGTATGGTGGCAGAAAGGAGAAGTCGCGACAGTTCAGTCAAAGCTAAATCATCTCCAAAGGATGGTCCTAATGGCGATGACAGG
Organism: Malaya genurostris; assembly: GCF_030247185.1. NCBI lineage: Eukaryota > Metazoa > Arthropoda > Insecta > Diptera > Culicidae > Malaya > Malaya genurostris. Next base: position 260,994,451 of record NC_080571.1, read on the forward strand.
AGCATTCACGACATTTCCTACTGCTGCTCTACAGGCGCTACTGTGCATTAAACCACTACATGTGTTCCTAAAACAAGAAGCATTATCTTGTGCATATCGTCTTAAGGTTACAGGGCTTTGGAACAGTAACCCATTAGATTATGCTACCAGCCACACTCGCTTGTGGTCTCAAATGGTTCCGTGGGATGAGTATTTACTCGCTCCTAGTGACCTAACTCTCACATGCAGTTTTCCTTTCAAAACATTCAATGTGAGCTATCCTTTTCGTGAGGAATGGTTGTCTGGTTGTCTGGAACGACAACTTGATGAACACATAGTTTGTTATACGGACGGTTCTCTGTTGAATGGTCGTGCTGGTGCTGGTGTCTACTGTCGTGAAATGAGGCTGGAGCAGTCTCATTCACTTGGTAGATACTGTACTGTGTTTCAAGCAGAAATCTACGCGATTCTGTGTGGAGTACAATCGGCACTTCAGCAGAGGATCTGTGGTAAGCGAATTTATTTTTGTTCCGACAGTCAGGCAGCCTTAAAAGCACTCAGTTCGAATGACTCACGGTCGAATCTAGTGATCGCATGTCGAACTCAAATTGAAGACCTCAACATTTCAAATGCTGTTTACTTCTTATGGGTACCCGGCCATTCTGGTATTACTGGAAATGAATGGGCTGATGAGTTGGCTAGAGCTGGTGCAACGAATGATTTCGTTGATCCTGAACCAGCTTTACCACTTTCAACTAGTTGGATAAAGCACAAGATTCGTTCTTGGGCTGTATCCAAACATGCCAGCTACTGGCGCAGCTTGCAAACTTGCGCTCAGACAAAAGCATTTCTACCAGATTTAAATCTGAAAATGTCAAAGTGTCTACTGCATTTCTCCAAGCATCATTGCAGTATTCTGGTCAGAGCTCTGACTGGACATTGCAAACTCAATTATCACATGGCTACTATTCAACGTGCTGAGTATTATTCGTGTGATTTGTGTGAATGCGATTATGGTACTTCATATCATCTGATATGTAACTGTCCCGCATTGACGCAGCTACGTATCCGGGTTTTTGGTTCTCCATACATGGTTGAGTCTGTGTATGCGGAGCTAAAATTGAAGGATATTCTCTCGTTTCTTACCCAATGTGGTAAGGAGCTATAGTCAGAAGGGTTCATCGTTCTTCCTGGAGTGAATGAATCCCTTCTGTATTTACCTTAAATAGGGTTTAGCAGATTGTTTGGCATCTTTTAGGGGGTGCCGAATTTACTTCTGCTCGTACATACTGCGAATCGTTCTGCATTCTTCCGGGAGTGCAGAATGGTGTCACTTTTGTAAGATCTTCAAATCCTCTCGGGGGTTGGAGGTTTTATTAACAGCGGACTGTTCGGGACCTCGTAGAGGTTCAGAATTTACTTCTGCTTCCACTAAATGTGATCCTCAGCAGATTGTTCGGCATCCCTTAGGGGTGCAGAATTTACTTCTGCTTTTATGTGTTTTTGTGTCGTCAATTTTTCCCATCCTCCTAGTCCAACCCTTACCATTTCCTTTCAATCCTTCCCTCTTATATATCGGGAAAATGATGCTAAAAACAAATTGATGGCAAGGCACAAATCTCCAAATATCAAGGGGAACGTGCCATTTGAGCCAATTTGTTCTGATTCCTGATTCCTGATTCCTGCTTGTGAAAATCGCGAATGATAATTCTTATTCATGTGTGAATTTGAAGAATATCACTGTAGCGATATTCAATGGACAGAAATTATACTCAGCGGTGATATTTGACTAAGTGATAATTGGGCAACACTTATCAGAAGTGTTAATAATGTCCCAATATCAATCTCAGAAAATTAAACGATTTTCGCTATTAGCTCGGTGATGATTTTGTGAGATACTCATATCTGTTCCTAAAGATTTCATCGAACCGTGATCCTGGCAATCTAGAAATAAAATTCCGAATGACACGTTCAAAGTTCAATTCTACCAAAGCCAATGCTCAAGAGGCATAGTGGCAGAAATACGATTGCAGACCACAATTCAACTTTATTTACATGGACATTTGAACAAGTGCACTTCAAATCGCACCTATTTATAAACGTATGGAAAGTTTTGTTTCGGATTTGTAGTCCATGCTATCTAGACAATATACCATCTATTTGAACGGTTATCGGTTATAGCGTTATTGATATACACTTGAGTGCATGTGAAACTACGTGAACGGGGGAAGTACCTTAAGACATATCATCAAAGAGAACTATTGCTTTACAATAGTTTCACTCAAAAAGTTCCAGTGCCTTCGTATTATCGTTTTGCATTTAGTTGATTCAGTAGATTTAGAATTCTCCTTGTCTAACTCAATATCTACTGCTTCTGACTAGTTCGATGTAGTGCACAAACTAACATAACGAAAGCATAATCTCCGCAAAAGTGGCACAATTCTATTCGATGTCTTGTCAATTGCGATTGTTTTCATTGTTTGCTGACACGGCTCTAGGATAGTTATCCCGGTTCCATTACCGATCCAAACCGTTCAGTGTTCGTTGGCTATCGAAATTCATTCCAGTTCACGTACGGACAGACGTTTCGCATATCTGCAGCATGCCTTCGACTTCAACTTCGGAGCAGTCATGTGGGACGAATGCGAATGGGTGTCATTATCATTGGCAAATGTGATTATATGAATTTTCACGCGAGAATTTGGAAAAACATCTAGGCTGACATTTGCGTTGCGGTCGTTCCTCTTTTTCGTTGAAAGTGAAAATTGTTCGAATGCCGTAGCGGGAATTTTGCAAGTGGAAACAGATTCTGGTAATTTGAGCCGTGCGAATGCAGGAAGCCAGCATCGATTGCGATGCACACGATTCGAGTGTGCTCATTTGTAATTTTAATCAGAATCAATAATGAGAATGTATTAAAACATGATAAATATTTTTGTATGAGACAAAGATAACCGTATACTCGCATTTCACGAAACCAAATCAATTCTGTGTTCTGCGTGAGCGATCAACATCTAGTTTATCTTGATGCTTACGGACAGCTGCAATAACACTCCATCACGGAAACATTGATACGAACGACAAGAACTGTTTCACGCGATTTCCGGAACTCCACTCACGGCTCACATCATCAAACATTATTGCCAAATGTCCTGCCATACGACGTTTGAACTCGTAATGCAGCATGTGGAAATGAAATACTTCCACCGTTGCAGGATGTGCCGGAAAGAACTAGAACAACGACGCTGTTGTTGCGGAAAAGACCACTGAAATCATTTTGCACGATTTACTTTCCCATTTGTCATTTTTATCGCGTTCGGCAAAAATCACGCGTCGCTTTTAATGTTCCCATAAGCAATCAAGACTGCCACTTTAATGGGTGGAAGATTCAATTTACTCCTGATACTACTGCTGCTAACATCTTCGCCGACGTCGTCCGTCTCCAGACTTGACAAAAAGTTGAAAGGATTGACTGGAGTTGTTTCACCAAGACATGTTTTCATCGTTATTTAGGATTCATTTCGTACTTTGTTAAGCCATTGCGTGCTAAATGCCGATGAATATGAATGACTGTGTTAAATCTTCGTGAAAGCTAATGCTACGTGGTCGGCGTGAACAGATGTTGTTCTAATTTGATTTACTCATCGCTGTATCGTATTCCGTTTCCTGGAATTGAAATCGGAGCAGCGAAAGTTTTCGATATTTCTCAATCTGTCAGTATGTATGAGATTATAAAGTAAAGTAGTTTCCTTACAAGTTTAAGAATAATTTCATCAGCTTATATTTATAAGATGCGAAAATTTACCTGTGCCAATGGTCGATGCTCCTGTACATCTGTGATCGCATAAATTATGCAGTACAGATAAGAGGAAACAATTCATTCGATTCTAAGACTTATCTTATTTGTTTAAATCAACACCGTCGTATAATAATAAAACTGATTTCTAGCAAAGTTTTATCGACGCATAATAATTAGCTAGCATTTTTAAACAATTTACGTGGCTGAGTATATTACTAGTATTGGCTCCCATGAAAACGAAATTCCTTATCGATCATAGAGTAAGGCTTTACAATCACTGTGAAAATTGACTTTTGAACCGAGGCCCGGAGGGCCAAATGTCATATGCCATTCCACTCTGTTCGACGAACTGAGCATACGTCTGTACGTGTGTGCGATAAATATTGTCACTCACTTTTCTCGGAGATGGCTAAACCAATTTTCACAAACTTAAATTCAAATGAAAGGTCGTATGGTACCTAACAAAGTTCCTGAATTACAACTGGATCCGACCTCCGGTTCCGGAATTACAGGGTGATATGCAACAAAAATGTGAAAATAATATCACCCACTTTTGTAGGATATGACTAAGCCGATTTCCACAAACTTGAATTCAAATGAAAGGTCTGAAGATACCATAAAAATATTCCAATTTTCATTCGAATCAAACCCCTGGTTCCGGAGGTAGGGTGTTTAGTGTAAAAATGTCAAGTTCAAGAATTTTTTTACATAAGTTACCTCTTTATATTGGCTAGTGAGTTTCATGAGGGGTTGCAGATTCTCCATTAGTAGTCCCATACATGATTTACTGAATTTTATCCAAGCCCGATTATTGGTATATTTTTTCAAAAATTCATCGTAAAGATATCAAAAGAACGTGTGGGCTTTATATTGCATAAGCATTTGACTATGAAAAAGCTGTATTCAAAGTTGGAGCCGCATATGCTCACTGTCGACCAAAAATGAGGGATCAGGGTCAAGTCGCCGAAAGCCATTTCGCCGAAAGCCATTTCGCCGAAAGCCATTTCGCCGAAAGCCGTTTTGCCGAAAGTCATTTCGCCGAAAGGGTCATTTCACCGAATGTCATTTCGCCGAATGGGCCACTTCGCCGAATGTCATTTCGCCGAAAGCCATTTATCCGAAAGGGTCATTTCGCCGATTCCTGTAATAGCAAATGTATGTGGTATTTTCCGTTTACTAAATAGAAAACCATCTAATGCGGCTTCGCCACTTCGATTTGATTCGTGTGCTGTCCGACCTCGCTACCGCTCGTTCGGACCTAACTAAAGCAAAGAAACCTAGCTTTGAGTAGACCGGGCAAACGAGGCGGTTTGTATGCAAGAGGCCGCCGCTTCCGACGGCGGGTCAGCAGTCAACTCAGCCGGCGTCGCCTGCTTGGCTTCGGTTATGTGACTGCGCCATCTTGGCTTCGGTTATGTGGCTGCGCCACATCAGTTATATAGAAGGCATAATAACACAAAAAAATATTTGATGTATTCAAAGTTACCCTTTCGGCGAAATGACTTTCGGCGAAATGGCTTTCGGCGAAATGGCTTTCGGCGTAATGACCCGCTCCCAAAATGAAAACGTGTTGATGATTCTGAGCAGTGTTTGGCCATGTTTAAACGTGACAAACGGAATTTTTGCGTCGATATGTGACAATGGATGGATCATGGATTCATCATTTCACTCCGGAATCAAAGCAATCGTCAACTGAGTGAACAGCAACTCACGAACCTCATCCAAAGCGCCAGAAAGTACAAAAATCGGCTGGATAGGCTATGGCCTCGGTATTTTGGGATGTGCGTGGTGTAATATTTATCGACTATCTTGAGAAAAACAAAGCAAAGTCCTGGCATTACATTCCATTTGTGGAATTTGGCCTTTCTATTTGAACAGACTTCGCTGTCGATTCTTAACGTACAGAATCATTGCATGGCTAGTACTACGATCCTACTGACACTAAGAATCCTTCCAGGTCGACACTCGAACTTACGATAACTGGTTTGTAAGACCAGCGCCCTATGCATTGAACCGCTAACCCGGGTTTAGAAGCGGCACTGAAATAATTGCGTTGCTATTGATGGAGATTACGTTTAAGAATAAAGTTAATTTAAAATAAACGCGTTTTCTTTGTTAGGCCCGGGATTTTTCAGCCCATGTGTTAGTGTTTCGAGAAATACCAATATATACCAATCGATTCAGCTCGACAAACTGAACAAATGTCCATGTGTGTATGTGTGTCGTCAATAATCGGTCGAGGTCTCGGAAATGGCTGGACCGATTTTGATCAAACTAGTCGCAAATTAAAGATTTCCCCGTCACCCTGAACGTTGTTTAATGGTTTTGAAATCGGATGTTTACTTTTTGAGTTATGCGAAATTTTATGTCAAAATTTGCAGTTTTTTAACAATATCTGTCACAATTGAACTTGAAAACATAATATGTTTTTAGACTTAGATTTCGCACGGTAATAGCTATCCAACAAGCCATAGATTGTTGAGATCCGTCCATTTTTAACGGATATATCGATATTTTTGTGTAAGTGACTTTTCCCAATATTCCAGCGATAGGAGTTTTGAGCATTGTATGACAAAGCAATGCTTGGGATGATGAAACATGATATTTTAAACTGTTTCATACAATTATTCCTAAGTACCAAAAAACTGTGTACAGTATCCTTTTTTATGACATTTTGCCTCGGACCGATTTTATCACGGTTCGTTTTGACATATGTAAACCAGATGATGGCAGCATTTTCGAGTTGAAAGCAATTCCATAATTATATTGATTTAAACAACTTATAATAAATGCTGGAAGAACATCACACCCATTTAGTATTCGAATCAGTTCGTCGAGATCAGAAAACACATGTGTGACAAATAATTGCACTCAATTTTCTCGAAGATTGCTCAACCGTTTTCTACTCTCCGGCGTATTGGGCTCGTGGAGAGCAATCTCTGCACCTGTGGCGACGGTTACCAGGACATCGAGCATGTCGTGTGGTCGTGCGTAGAGTATCGTGACGCCAGGTCGAAGCTACTGGAATCCCTTAGGGCCCGAGGTAGACCGCCTGAGGTTCCGGTTCGGGATGTGTTGGCGAGTCGGGATAGTTCATACATGCTTCTCATATACCAATTCCTTAAACACATTCGTATACAAGTGTAATCTATTATATCTTGCAGAGAAAGTTCCTCCCATTCCTCGGCGATATTTTAACTATGACTAAGAATAATCTCCAACTGCAGGTTCGACACTAACATCCGCCCGATTCTATCGACCCCTCGTCCTGTCCACCATCTTCATTGGAACTAACTAGATCTTTTTGTTGTCACTAACTTTTCTGTTCTCCCTTTCCCCGTTTCTTCACCATCTCGTTGTCAACTAATTAGATCTCTGTCGTTTTCTAGGCATTTCGTTCCCATATCCCCTTTTTACCCCGTTTTTCTACAATATTTACTAGTCTATGTCTCTTTTATTCTCTTCCGTAACATAACAATCAACCCCAATGGAAGACCGCTCCAATCGATGACCAGCATTCGTAGCCTGGGGGTGTTTTCCGCGGACCCATACGGACCAAAGGATGCGGCCAGCATAAATATTTACCAACGTCATCTGGAAGACACACGCTATATTCAGTTCATCAACCACTGCGGATTGCCAGCTGTAGACTGGATTCTCGAGAATAGACAATTTCAACACCAATATTACAGTTTTATATTAGTCGTTAACTAAAATTAGAAAAAGCCGGCATCTTAGAGCTTAAGCAGTGTGCCTAAAAAATTATATTATATTGTTGAATAAAAAAAAAACCGTTTTCTACAAACTCAGATTCATATGAAAAGTCGTATGCTCCCAAACAAAGTTCCGACCTCTAGTTCCGGAACTACAGGATGATATGTGGAACGAAATTAAAATAATGTAACTCACTTTTCTCGTACATTGCTGAGCCGATCTAAGATTCAAATGAATCCGGTTCAGAAGATACAGGGTGATGAGTATAAAAATGTCCAATTTCCAATCCAATGCCATTTGAGCCAATTTGTTCTGAAACTGTACAGATCCTCAGGTGAATATAACTGACTTCAGCTACACCAATTTTCGAATTTCGGTTAGAGTATCAAATCGTTCCTCAAAGCTCAATCGTTTTCTCAAAAAGGCCGAATCGAATTTAAAAAACCAAAATTCAAATTAAAGGACTTATGGTCCCATAAAAAATTAGTGAATTTTATCCGATTCTGGAATTACAGGGTGAAGAGTTTTTAAAATTCATACCAATATAAGGTCGATACACTGATAAGTAGTTAGCAACATTCAAACAGTTATTACTCTGAAATGGCTTAATTTTTGCAGCGTGTTTTGCGGTGACATGTTTGTGCTGCGCAATCGATTGGTTTCGGTACGGTTTATCGTTTCAATGATGAGTCTAATTAATCCGGAAACGCGAAATAAAATTCTGCACAATTGGTGCTCAGAAAGTGGTGTCACGTACAACGAAATTGCAAAACGGGTGAAAGTGCACCACATCAGTATCAAAAATATTATCGAAAAGTTCGATAAGACCCTTTCCATGAAGGATTTGCCCCGATCCGGTAGGAAAACGGGTCGCAGCCAGCCCGGCCAGGACTTAAAAGTGGTTGAGTACATCAGGAAAAACCCATCGGCGTCGACACGGGATTTAGCCAAGAAGTTCAACACCAGCATCGGGATGATTCAAAAAGTTCGGAACTCCCTGAAAACATACAAGAAACAGAAGTGCCGAAAAAGTCCCTGGTACAGCAAGTTCAGCCCAAAACAAGAGCGCGAAAACTGTATAACCGGATTCTACAGAATAGGGACGGATGCATCCTGATCGACGACGAAACCTACGCCAAGGAAGACTCTCGAGCGCTGCCCGGACCGCAATATTATACGAAATCGGTGTACCAGGACCTGGACGACGCTGACACCACGGTGACGATGGAAAACTTTGGGCAGAAGGTGTTGGTCTTGCAAGCAATTTGTACCTGTGGTTTGCGGTCGTCGATTTTCTTTACGAAGGGCACAATTAACGCCAAGGTGTACGAGGAAGAATGTTTGAAGAAGAGAATGCTGCCACAGTACAGAAAGCATAAGGCTCCTCCTCTCTTCCGGCCGCTTCAGCCCACTACGCCAACTACGGTAGTTTACAGTGGTTGTCAAAAAATAATGCCCAATTCGTGGAAAAGGACATCAACCCACCGAATTGCCCGGATCTTCGGCCAATTGAAAGGTATTGGACAATTGTCAAGCGGCATTTTCGGAAGGAATGTACAGTGTCCCAAAACATGCAGGAGTTAAAAAAAACTGGACAGCTGCCACCAAGAAAGTCACAAAAGTATCTGTGCAGAATTTAATGAAGAATGTCAAGTCCAAAGTGCGAGCGTTTCACAGAAACTAGGATTTTCTTCAATATAATCAGTGAAATGCATAAAAATGTAATTTTTCTACAATATATCGAAAACTGATGTCAAAATATGTTTTTTTTTCGCTTTTTTATTCAATAATCAATGTTGCTAACTACTTTTCGAAACTTCGAACACGCTTCTAGTACGACAAACTGTTTATATGGCACGATTGGAAAGACCAATTCGACTAAGGACCAGTGATGCTTTTACAAATTGATGGGCCCAGGGGAAAGATTTATTTGTGTGCCCCTAGCTAACTGAATGATCGTTTTTTTTACTCGGTAGGCAGGCCCGTACCACGGATTTCGTACCTGGGAGCTCTCAGATAAAAACCTTTTTTAATCCACCTAGTAATGATGCCTTTCACATATTACTTATATTTTCAAAAAAATTACTAGAAGATACTGTAAAGTTTCTTTTTTTGAACTTGAATAAAATCAAAAACTTTCTTCGGTATAAATTACCATCACCTTTTCAGTTATGTCAAATTAATAAAGATTTAAAAGTGGCAACCCTGCACGCTATACAAAATCGAACAACGCACGTTGATTGCTAGGCGGGTGCGTTTTCTTCTTCTTCCGTACCACCACGTACCGATGCCTACCGATTTTGCATCATTTTGTATGAAAGTTTGAAACTTTTCATATTAATTGCCCTATAATCTCGGAACCGAAAGTCGGATCTTGATGAAATTGCACAGTGTCTTTTAAGACAATGAGAGCTTTAATTTGAATCATGATTTGTGAAAATCGGTTTAACCGTTGCTGAGAAATCGAAGTGAGTTCCGTTTTTGGAGCATTTCTTTACTATTACCGGTGCTTTCCGAAGCGGAAACCTCGAACTAGTAGTCCCAAAGTAGATTTATATATCCACTAACTAACAAGATCTGGCAACTAGATGAATTAACCAGTAAATTTTATAACATTTTTACCTCGTTTCGCCATCGCTTGTGAAAAAATCCTCATGAAAGTGAAAATTTTTGCTAATTTACTGTAATACTGGAACCAGAAGTCGGATCTGGATCAACTTTTCGAGAACTTTTCGAAAAATCTCAAGACCTTTCATTTGCAGCTTAGTTTGTAAAAACCGGTTGAGAAATTCCCGAGAAATTTGAATGCACATTATCTCATAGATTTGCACATATTGCCTTGTAATTCCGGAACCGGAAGTCGGATAAAGATAAAATTCAATAGCGATCTATGGGACTATAAGAGCTTTCGTTTGAATCTAGGTTTTTGTGAATCGGTCACGTCATCTCTGAGAAAAGTGAGTGACATTTAATTCAATTTTTTTTTGTACCCTGTAATTCTAGAACCGGAAGTCGGATCGAGATAAAATTCTATGGGACCTTTCATTTGAATCTGAGTTTGTGAAAATCGGTTCAGCCATCTCTAAGAAAAGAGAGAGAGAGAGAGAGAGAGAGAGAGAGAGAGAGAGATATTTGCTCAGTTCGTTGAGCTGGCCTAAATGAGAAAGGCAAAAATAAGATTACTTACGCTTATTATCTAATTTCGGTGTCCCTTTTTCCGGTGTTTTTTTAACAGACGCTTTAAACTTTTCCACTAGAACTGTCATTATGGAGTATTCCAATAAAATTTGTGACGGTGCCCGAGAGAAGGTTATTATATTGTATTTTTTTACGTTATTTCTGTAATACATGTCTAAGACCTTCTAAATATTTTTATAGCACAACAATCCCAAAGACTTGTTATGATACCATATATTCTGAGAACATTAACATTCCTACTTTGAATGACGACAATTCGCTGCATAAATTTGTGACCGATTCGTGGTAGAGAAAGGAGAACATCCTCTAATTTTACTGGTCATAACATATTAGTAGATGGTCATACAAATTTACTTTGGCAATACTGGTTTCGGATCCAGGTTCCGAAAGTAGTGATCTGAAATTCTAAAACGAAACTCACATAAATTTCTCAGAGGTAAAGTAACATTACAGAAATAGTACGAGGAAGTCAAATCAGGTGAACGAGTTTGATGCCCAAGTAATTGAAACCATGTAAGACCATTTCACACCTTTTTTTCTAATTTGAGGTAGTCCTCCAAAAGTATACTATGCCGATCCCAGAAAATTGACATTGTGATTTTTCCGGCCCATTGAGACGCTCTTCATCGAGACACACGTGCCGCTTCGAAACACTCGTGCAGACTTCAGTCCATTGTCGGGTAATTATTCTATTCTCTGGCGTATAATAATGGATTCAGCCAAATATGTACTCGAAGTGCGCTTGCGTTCGTCTTTCTAGCCATAAATAAGTACGAGTAGGATCCAGCGGCAGGATATCTTTCTCATCTGCAGAATCTTACTTAACTAAGGCATGCTCGCGCACTCTCTCTTTCGGGTCGTCCAGTACATTTTCATGTATTATTATTATTGTCATTTATTTTACCCCGGTTTCATCCAACATTTTATGTGGTTTTGATTCTGTTGTGCTTCGTAAGACCTGCCACTGCGTGCTTTATCGGCAGTGGAGTTTTGACCATCACGTAACTCTCAAAACCTCTAACTCACGGTGTGATCTACCGGATCAACAGTCTCATAATCTTTCTCAAACTTCAAAAGCTGTCGGTGTCAAAGGCTCCCTAAGACCGTGAGCCCCACTTCCTCTTGTAAAAGCGGCCTTGCTAAAGACTGATTTTCAAAAAGCGAAAATATGCTGACATTCCGATGACGATCATGGAAGGAGACGGACCGTCTGAATCGTACTTTACTAATTAAGGATGGAAAAATTTTGTTTTTCCAAGCAACGTTTCTTTTCAACATTTTACGGACCAGGATCTTTATACCGTTTTCGTTTTTGAACCTACACGCGGGCGACTTTGACTCCGAGTAAAACGAACACGTGATACGCGCCCTAACCAACAACTCATAAAAAAATAAAAAATAAACAAACTCGCATGGATGCGTGGTGTGATCCGAGAAAATTTTCAGAGCGAAACTACGCGCTTGGAGTCCGATCTAGAGCGACCCCAGGTTGCTAAAACAAACATCCAGGGTTGTTACGGTCGCGCGGATTTCGCGGATATCACGATTTTCGCGGATTTAGCGCGGTTTCTGCTAAGATTTTGATGTTATGGCGCGGATTTCGCGCGAATTTCAAAAAACATCATTCCACATTTGTGAATCATTTGTTCAAATGAAAAAAAAATCTTTGCAAATTTTCGGTTCTCGTGAGTTTTATGAAACCCTAAAAAATTAAAGATGGGCGAACGTTTCAGCAATTGCTCGAGCTGGCCGTATTAGTGAATTTTCTCCTTGATAAAACTAAAATTTACTAGAAGGCGGTTCTAGCAAATGTTTTTTTCAGTGGACAAAATTTCGATTTTATGCTTTTCGAACTCGAGTGATACAAGTTTCTATTTCAACAGAGCTGTTACCAGAAATTACAAAAAATTTTCGATATATGTGGTTGCGTTTTCCCGTTCCAATGCGGAAATCGAAAGAAGATTTTCGCACTAAAGAATATTGATGTCTGATGGAAGATATCGTTTCAGTGGGGAGCGGGTCATTGCGCCGAAAGCCATTTCGCCGAAAGTCGTTCCGCCGAAAGTCGTTTCGCCGAATAGGTCATTTCGCCGAAAGTCGTTTCCCCGAAAGGGTCATTTCGCCGAAAGGGTCATTTCGCCGAAAGGGAAATTTCGAATACATAATTATTTTTTATGCTTCCTGTATAACTGATGTGGCGCAGCCACATAACCGAAGCCAAGATGGCTCGGCGGCATAAAGCCGCCGAAGCGACGCCGGCTGAGTTGGCCGTCGACCCGCCGTCGGAAGCGGCGGCTTCTTGCATACAAACCTGTAACCGCCTCGTTTGCCCGGTCTACTCAAAGCTAGGTTTCTTTGCTTTAGTTAGGTCCGAACGAGCGGTAGCGAGGTCGGACAGCACACGAATCAAATCGATGTGGCGAAGCCGCATTAAATATTTGTTTATTTAGTAAACGGAAAATACCACATACATTTGCTTGGTAGATACCTATGGAATTGCTTTGATGATTAGTAGTCAACAAGTTTCTTTGGGAACTCCGTTCTAAGGTTCATGAATCAATCTTTATTCAAGAAGTACAATTGTAGGTCAACAAAACGGGCGTCACGTTATTATCTATAATTTGTCTTTATTTTAAATCGATTCCTATTACGATTTAAAGACATTTGTAGGAATCGGCGAAATGACCCTTTCGGCGAAATGGCTTTCGGCGAAATGACATTCAGCGAAGTGGCACATTCGGCGAAATGACATTCGGCGAAATGACCCTTTCGGCGAAATGACTTTCGGCGAAACGGCTTTCGGCGAAATGGCTTTCGGCGACATGACCCTGATCCGTTGCAGTGAAAATACATTCAATAATGCAAAGAACGTAATAAATGGAATGCGATTTTTCAATAATATGATAACAAATTTTGTGTATGATAAAGAACGCATTCATAAAGAAAAATTTGCACGATATGCTTACTAAGCCAAGTCTAACAATAAAAGAAACGAAGAAATTCTGGGATTCCATATAATTTGTTGGTTGCACTATCCAACATTTTCAATTGTTCTTTGCGTTCTGGAATTTTTCCTGAAATATGGAGAAAATCCAATATGAACAAGGGTATAGTATCCAACTACCGTGGAATTGCTGCTATGTGCGCTGTTTCAAAGCTTTTTGAAATTCTGGGTTTATAACACATAGTTCTGGGTTTTATAACACATAGTTACTCTGACTACATATCTGAGACTCAGATTGGATCCATGACAAAGCTTGCAACCCCCTGCTGCGTTCGATGAAATCAATCATCACATAACGATCTCTTAGTTAAGTAGAGTGGGATTAAACGGATCATTTTTAATTGGCTTCGATCATATCTAACTGGTAATTAAATGATAGTGAAAATAGGAGCTTGTACAACCTCACCATGTGCTGTTACATCTGGAATTCCTCAATGAAGTCACCTTGGACCGTTTATGATTTTATCGTATCTCAACGATTTAAATTTTTCGATAAAGTGCATGAAACTATCGTTCGCCGATGACTTTCATATTTCATATTTCAAAATGGTTTAAATGCCACTAAATGCTCCGTCATCTCTTTTAGTAGCAAAAAGTCTGTATTCAAGTTCGACTATAATATTCCACAAACTGTCCTCGAACGCGCATCGTCTGTTAAGGACTTGGGTGTTCTGGAAACCAAAAAAAATAATTAAAGAGCACATAGAGCTTTCAATTGTTACAATTTGACATTCGACATCGTAGTTTTCTTATTTTTTTCTTCTGATTCCCTATGTTAGAACTAATATTGGACATAACAAGCCCATTGCTAGCATGTGCCGCATATTTAACAAATGTTTCAATTCTTTCGACTTTCATTTATCACGTAATGTTATCAAAAATTCTTTTCTTATGTAACTGTCTCATTAGATTTAGCTACTATAGGAGCACTAGATTTAAGGAAATATGTCATTTGGATGATTATGATCTATTAATGCAGAAGGTGAGGAGGTTTTATGCCTGCTAGAGAACAAGTTTGACAGAAACTAATTTCAGTGGGATTTTCCCTGATCTAAATAAAAGAATAAAAGATGAGGAGGAAAAGAAAGACATTCTGAGTAAAATCTGACAACAGCAGAAGGCGCTATTATATTAAAACTGAAATTAAAACGAGTGAATCAGATAATCCTGATGTGGTCTACCCTGAAATTCTTCTTACCAAGAAGAACATTTCCGAGCCGAGCAAAAAGAAGTCGAAGCAAAAAAAAAATATTTTCGGTGAAATCTGTTAAACTTCTTTTAAAATCACAATTGTAAGCATTTTTATTTTTACCATAACATTTTCCGTACATCAGAGAGTATTAATTAAGGATTAAGAATCAACAAGTTAACTTGTGTTGGTAATTTGTATATTACGTACTTTTTATTTGGTACGTATGTCATAGATCTACGTTCATATATGCAGTGCAACGAGTTTATCATAGTAACTTGCAGGATTGAGTTTCAAACAATCTTTTTAACAATAATTTATTCTCAAATGAATGTTTTGTATGGAATATCAGTTTTGAACAATTTTTCACCAACGTTTGATGGATAATTGCTTACATTTTATGAATGTAGCTATTAATTCTCTAATAAAAAAGTTAGCAACACTGCTTCAATGCATTTGTGTTAGATTGCGTAACACAAAATAAATAAAACTAAATATTTTCTGTTACAAAAGCAGTTTTCCGGAAAAGTAAATAGTTTCACGACAACATTCCATATCCATTGCCTTTTGCGTGTTGAATTAAAAGTTCCGATTTTACTCGTAGAACATACGTAAATCTTTATATCGCTATAATTTCTGCAAGAGAAAATCCATATAAGAATGTGTTCGTTTTGTGGAAGAGTTTTAGACTAAGATTTTCGCTTTTCTTGAATTGCGAGTTTAGGCAGAATGAACTGATTTGTTTATTTTTCAATCATATGGAAGATTTATTGATTAAAATCAGAAAAAGAAGCGCCGGAATTTGTTATTACGCACATATTGTTGACATTACTCATACGCTTGAAAAAAGTTTGGCTCCTTAACTAAGGACATCGAACAATATGGAGAATAAAAATGAAATCGTTTTCATTAGGTTTCTCGAAGTGACGTGTTGTATGCGGAATTATTTATTGTGCTCGTATGACAAACTTATGCAGATTTTTAAATTATATTTAAGTGAATTTTCAAACACTGCGGAAAGTATCACCTGCATAAAAATAGTTGCCTAACGCTTCGCTCGAATGTCGCGTGTTTTAGCTTTCAACTTCGCGCGGATTTCGCGCGTTTTGATTTTGAAATTTTTCGTAACAACCCTTAACATCTCAAAAGTTGTTTGGGCGACTCTGGGTCACATGTCGGGCTGTTTTGATCAGTAAACGAAAACGGTACTCCCCTTCTGGCCTACTAAGACATAGCTTGCCTTGACTGACGCTTGCACCGATCAATGTCCTATAAGTCCAGGTCGTTTGAGTCACCTTTTGACCGTGAAACTCAATTGTTAGAGCAGAGATTAGAGAACATTTGCAGCTCGAGTCCTGATGCTGTGGCTTTTAAATGCTTCATAGTGGATACTATTTCATGAATACTATTCTGTGGATATAAAAGAATTACAAGTCCGCTAGTACTAAGTAGTAATTCGTCTATGACGGCAAACTGATTGCAGTAAACTTCGAACCTCTGATGGAATTTAGGAAACATTTGAAAAGAACTTCTATGCAGGAAAATGATAAAAACCTTCTGCGCCACCCGATTATTTGGTCGTTATCTTCATTTATCTTTATTTCGTATCTTTTTTAATTCCAGTGCAGTTTGTTTTTAAAAACTCGCATGACTCGCACTACGTCATCGTTGCCAGGAAACCCCCAACATTGATAAAATTCACTGATTCCTGTGCAGTGCTGTCACTTTTGCCCGAACATCAAACCCAACCGAACTTCGTTGTCGCATGACATCGATTATAACCGTCTTATAAGACCCTCATATCAACCCGATAAAAATCTTTAGAAAAAAAACTCGATAAGTCCTCTGACGACATATCTTCCGCGTGCTTCCTCACCATACCGTGATGCATTCCACGCGTCACGGGTTCGGTTGACTTTGTGTCGTAGCTGTCGGTTTGAGCAAAATATGAGCCGCACATGTACAGCGGAATCACGTCGAAGCCACTAGATTTCCAATCAGCACCGCGAGATACGCAAACAGCAACAGAGCGTAGGGCAAGATTGGCGAAACACCCCTTACTACTATCCTGACAGTTCACTTGTTCCGACATCATGTGGCGAATGTGGAAAGTTGCGAAATTTTTAATATTTTATCATTGCCTCACTTCGCCAGAAAAGTATGCTGCTAAACGAATATGCTTGTCGAAGCGAATGGTAACGAAAGTTGAGTTTCGCTGACGGATGTACCGAAGTTCAGGGTTCGATTGTCGATTCGTGCTCGGAACTTGCCAGTCTGTAGTAAAACCGCTATTCGTACCGTTCGGCGTAGTTTATAAAGTTTTTGGAAGTCGCTACATTTCAGCGCCTGGCACGGTGGTAATTTATAGGAGAAATTCGATTTCCTACTTACTGCATTCCGTAGTCAGTCTCACTTAGTTTCTTCCTATGTGGTAAACGAAATTACCCACCCGACAGTTCATATGTAGTTTTCTGCTTGAATGGAACCCGTGTTCGCTTACCCGGATCCATTCAAATGCAAAAGATGCCCCGCGATAGATTCGAAAGATGGTGCGAACGTGGATTGAATTGGGAAGCAAAGCAATGGGTGCATGCTTGCACAGAGCGCTGTCTCGCTGCAATTCGGGACAAAGATGGAAAGATTCGCACCGATGATGCCGGCAGAGCATGGGGGTTTCTTTTCTACTTTTACGATTACGGACAAGTTCAACGGCTACAGGAAATTCGGTTTGCTTGATTCACTTGTGTTACATTTCTACTTTCCTTCGTCAAAAGCGTACGATACGTTTCTCTGTACGGTGAATTGTATTTCTTTTCAGCACCCCGATGTTTTCCTTTTGAAGTCATACGGCTTTGAAAAAAATTGCATTCATGAAGATAACCGGCAAGCTTGGTGTTTACTTTCAATCCGCGATGCACACGGCTGTGAAACAAGAGCTATTTACAGTTCATCTATATTTGAGAGGCTCTTAGTATGAGGCAGATGTTTCTAAACTAACAGTCGATAGATATTTTTTTCTGCACTTCGTTATCTGAGTACGCAAATGATCTGATTAGACAAACAGCAAAAAAGGGTGGAAGAGACAAAAAGTAAAATTAAACTCACGAAACGAGTTTTGCTGGAGACGTACTTGAGTATTGATTGCAATATATTATTCGCACTTCGTGTATCTAACTGGAGATCTAATTACCGGAAAATCTACGATGTTTTGGTAGTTGCGCATGGTTTTGCCTGAGTGAGCCAAATTTGGTCTTAACAACAATGTTTCATCAGAGGGGTGGTCCTGGGGGTGCTGGTTAGTGAAGGTATTTAGCGTTCTGATTTCCTATTGAATCGGTACTTTTACATAATTTGCTACTTATTGTACACAGAAAAAAATATGAATTTTATTGGCGACAGAATTCTACAAACGATACAATAAACAACTACTTAATTTTTCAAATGACGCAATATTCCACTCGCCTAAAATTTTACATGCTCCAAATGTAATTTGCACTGGGCTACCAAGTGCCACTGTTTGGATTTATATGTATCACTTATCCAACGAACAGATATGAGCTCCGTGGTTCAGTCGTGTAACCGATGTGCTTGTGATCTAATGTTTCTCGGTTCAAGTCGCGATGCTGCTAATGAGCTTTTGTTTTTTATTTCGTTCGAATTCAAGCCATGTAAATTTCAAATCACATAATTTTTCATGTTCTTGAATAAAATATGACGCTCCGCGCTCGCGAAGGGAGGAATAGCACAAATGTGAACCGAGTATGTTGTACTTTATTTCGATGAAATAACTCAAAAATCTGTTTTAATCCACCTAGTGGTGTAATGATGCCTGTCCTATATAATTCATGTTTTTATAAAGATTACTGAGGAATTCATAAGGAAAAAATTCACTTGAATCTTGATTGAGCATATCATCACACTTCACCCTGCTGCTCCGGAATCGGAACGTTAAACATTAACGACAGTTAAAGCGGCGAATCTTTGCCAAAATCAGGCTGTTTGTATCGTAGTTGGTATTGCGTAGATCAGTATGCAGTAAAGGTCGCGGTCGAAGAATACGTGTAGGAGCATAAGGAGTGTATCGATAAGTAGTTAGCAACATTCAAACAGTTATTACTCTGAAATGGCTTAATTTTTTGCAGCGTGTTTTACGGTGACATGTTTGTTTTTTCTTCAATATAATCAGTGAAATGTATAAAAATGTAATTTTTCTACAATATATCGAAAACTGATGTCAAAATATGTTTTTTTTTCGCTTTTTTATTCAATAATCAATGTTGCTAACTACTATTCGATACACTCCTTACAAGCTCACTTGGGATAAAAGATTAGGAGCATCATATTCAGCCAGTAGTAGCTTAAATATGAAAATCGCTTGTGATGCATGTCGTCGATCGACTAAAGATTTAAGTCCTAATAGTTGACGACGATCTTCGTACGGCGTACGGGACTCAATTGGTTGCTCCAGGACGTTTTACGTAATGCATAACGTACACATTTTCGTTGAACAGCTTCAAGTTTTTGAATCCACGTGACGTGATAAGTACACCAAACAACATTCGCAAATTCGCACCAAGGCACAATAGAGCGCCTTCACACAGAGTTGATCACGAAATTCTCCTGATATTTTGAATATGAATCCGAGTAACCGATTTGCTTTGTCAATCGTAGCCGCAAGATGACGAGTGTATGTTAGTTTCTCATCCAGAATAACACCTAAATTTTTGACGTGGTCCACGCGTTGCAGTTCAGTGCCAGCCACAGTATAATTGAAACTAAGTTTGTTTCTCGTACGATAATAGCTTATAACATAACTTTTTGTAACACAGAGAACCATCATGTTTCGTACACACCATTCATAAAACATGTCGACGAGAAACTGCAATTCTTGACAATCAGATTGTTTGCGAATAACGAGGAATATTTTCAAATCATCAGCGAACAAAAGCTTTCCAGCCTTAAGATAAAGACAACATCGTTAATAAACATCAAAAAAAGAAGTGGTCCAAGTGTGCTTCCTTGAAGAACTACGGAATTGTTAGTCAATGAATTAGATACAGTGCTTCTAATTTGTACTACAACTAGACGGTTGATGAGATATGATCGAAGCCATTGACAATATCGAATCGAGCAACCTAGCTTAGTAAATAAAATTTCGTGGTTAACTGAGTCAAAAGCAGCCTTAAGGTCTGTGTAAATCACACCAATCTGATATTTTTTATACTTTTGCTCGGTTCAATAAGACGTGAAACTAACTTGAAGTATAAATACTTTAATTGAAAGTATTTTGCTGGATTTTTCCATTTTTTCAATATCTATGCTAATCAGCCTGTAGTTCCGGAATCGGAAGTCATACCCGAATGAGATTTGATAGGATTCTATGAAATTGTAAGACCTTTCATTTGATCCTAAGCTTGTGAAAATCGATTGAGTTGTCTTAGAGAAAATCGAGTGTACTTTTACATTTTTTACATATTTCACAGCGTTAGTCTTAAACGGTAATGTTGATCCAAATAAAATTCAACAGCAGGCTATGGGACCAAGTGACCTTCCATTTGTAATTAGCCTTTCTATATGAGAAAGGCAAAACAATATTCCTTAGTTCCGCGTGTTCTGGAAAATCATTATCTTTTGATCAAAATTAAACTAGTTTAAAATCATGCAGACATTTTCATAAACAATCTTGTATCCATTTCTTGCCTTTCTCATATAGAAATAAGAAAAAAACTTTTGAACCGAGGCCCATTTGGATCCGACTTCCGCTTCCGGAATTACAGGATGATGTGCACCAAAAATGTGAAATCAATATCAGTTAATTTTCTCCAAGATGGTTGAACCGAGTTTCACAAACTTACTTCCGAATTAGAGATCTTATGGTTCCATACAAAGTTCCGGAATTTGATTTGAATCGGACTTCCGGTTCCGGAGTTACAGGGTGATATGTACCAAAAAATGCGAAATTATGCACAAAAAATTTAAAAATAATGTCTGTCTAATTCTGACTTGTTTATGCGCTAAAAAAAAATTCAATAATCCAAATTTTTTGTATCGTTGCAAACGATCTACAAATTTTGCCATATCCGTCATACAAATACATGCACAAACAGCGCGCTCAGACAAAGCCGGAGATAAAAAAAAGCGTGCCTGACAGACCTCACCGGTCGAGTGCGGACAGACCTCAAGGTGCAATTCATGCGAGAGTCGCGTTTGGGTAAGCCGAAATACACGGAGGGTTTATTCTCATGTGCAGGGGCCCGTTAAATTGCAGTACCCCTGGGCCCGCATTTTCTCTCGGCGGCCCACCCTACATTGTGTGCTAGAACTAGACCCGAATTGTTTCAGTAGCATTTTCGCGTTTAAGACAAATGCACCGATCATATGTGCGCGGGGTTGGGAACCGAACCCAGGTGGGCTGCGTGAAAGAAATCGACAGACTCATCACGCTATACTCGTCCCCAGCATCCGTATTAATTTAATTCACATCGAGTGCAGCTATGCGGTTAGGAAATTTGGTTATTTTACGTTCGTCGAATTAGCTTTGTATACCGTACACGCCGAACAAGTGGCAATTGTAATATTTTGCAGTAGAAGCCTTTCATTCCTCATTCAATATCGTTCCTACAAGCTACAGGTTTTTTTGTAAGTAGAGGACGGAAAAACAGCGGCATCCTTCGGAAAGATAGGTTCTTTTTAGAGTTTGAATACTGTTCTTTCATGTTTTGAATACAAAAATACATTATTCCAAATGGTTGTCACCGATCTCCACATCTTCTTTTCTTTAATAAATAGTAAAACATTATAGATAACAGTAATCTTAGTCTGTTGAACATATTAGCGTTTAGTATCATTACTAACAGTTCTATAATTATACTCACTGGAGATTAATTTAGATTGTGTGCTGTATCCCTCTGCTCTTGCCGATTCAACGAAGTGTTTATCGATAACTGCCTCAAACTCGTCCCCGTTTACCCGTATGTATGTACTAGATCCCGTGCGAATCGGTCAGACAAGGAATAACAATTCAACTACACACACAGTGAAGCCAGCCGCTAACTGCAATGAAGCAAAATTGCAATTCATTCAACCAGATTGTGATATCAACCAACCCTTCGGTGGGAGGGTTGAATTAGAACCATCGGATCTACCTGCCAGTTCACCCATCGGTGCTACTCCGCAATGCGAACAGTAGCCAGACTTTGCTGTTGCTGGTAGTCGGTCGATGCTTTCAGCATGGCTGCAAACTTGGAGTCAGATTTTTTCCTCAGCACTCGGGGGTTCCCGTCCTCAACGATGCTGCCATGATCCAGCACGATGACTCGGTCGTAATCGAACAGCGAATGCAATCGATGCTAATTGGGTGAAAAAAAAGGGATTAGGAAAATTCGGTTAGAGAAGAGAAAGAACTCCAATTTAGTATTGAGAATAGCTTTTCTGTTCAATGCAAGACTTTTTCTTTTTCTACTTTTGTGAATTTAATTCGTTTCATTCTAATTTGTTAACTGGATATAATTATTTTTTTGGGAAATGATCAAATCAAAATTCTGTGCTGTTGAAGGTTCAGTTCTGTCATAAATTCAAGAATGTGCGAAGATTCACCCAATTTGGTAAGTGCTATCTGATATTCCAGTTTTAACCAGAAGCGATTCAGCCATAAAGTATTGGATTGTATGAAAAAATCAATGATTCATCTCACTCCCACTCGAGAATTCTTGGAATCATGCATTTAGGACTCGTTCGAGTTATGAGGGTTCATAACCGCGAGTAATATGTTTTCCAATTAAGAACTTATCTTTATCAAATCTCAGATGCTACTAATACGATATACTGAGAGATACTCAGAAATCTACAGGAAGACTAGTTAATTAGTATTGTATGTCCTTGCTGTCAGGTTTAATAAATTCATATTTTGTTCTCACTCAAACTATTATCTTTTGTAGATTAATTAAACTATTGATTGTCTTAGAATGCTTATTTTAAACTGACAATAATTTTCGTACCCTTTTACAATTTTTGTACCGTAGTCTGTTGCCACTCTTTCAAACTTCGACCTGAGAAGATTCGTAGTGTTAGAAGGATCGTAGCACAAGTTATCCATCTGTACACTATAGACTTACGAATTAGGTGCGCCTTCGCCTTCTTGCCATATTGGGTTTAAGCCTTTTTAGAATTTGTGCCTTAGTGCCTTAGTGCCTTAGTGCCTTAGTGCCTTAGTGCCTTAGTGCCTTAGTGCCTTAGTGCCTTAGTGCCTTAGTGCCTTAGTGCCTTAGTGCCTTAGTGCCTTAGTGCCTTAGTGCCTTAGTGCCTTAGTGCCTTAGTGCCTTAGTGCCTTAGTGCCTTAGTGCCTTAGTGCCTTAGTGCCTTAGTGCCTTAGTGCCTTAGTGCCTTAGTGCCTTAGTGCCTTAGTGCCTTAGTGCCTTAGTGCCTTAGTGCCTTAGTGCCTTAGTGCCTTAGTGCCTTAGTGCCTTAGTGCCTTAGTGCCTTAGTGCCTTAGTGCCTTAGTGCCTTAGTGCCTTAGTGCCTTAGTGCCTTAGTGCCTTAGTGCCTTAGTGCCTTAGTGCCTTAGTGCCTTAGTGCCTTAGTGCCTTAGTGCCTTAGTGCCTTAATGCACAGTATGCCTTGGTGCCGATTACCCATTTTGCCTATCTCACCATTTTTGCCTATAGTGCCTATTTTGATCAATTTAGCCTATTTTGCCTATTTTGCCTATTTTGCCTATTTTGCCTATTTTGCCTATTTTGCCTATTTTGCCTATTTTGCCTATTTTGCCTATTTTGCCTATTTTGCCTATTTTGCCTATTTTGCCTATTTTGCCTATTTTGCCTATTTTGCCTATTTTGCCTATTTTGCCTATTTTGCCTATTTTGCCTATTTTGCCTATTTTGCCTATTTTGCCTATTTTGCCTATTTTGTCTATTTTGCCTATTTGGTCTATTTTGCCTATTTTTCCTATTTTGCCTCATAGGGAGGGATGGCCAAATGTCATATACCATTCTACGCAGTTCGTTGAACTGAGCAATGTCTGTATGTATGGATTTATGTGTTTGAGTGTGTACGTGTCAAATAATCTCACTAAATGATATTTTCGGATACAACAAAAAGTTACACCGTGGTTTAGAGTACGATGTCAAAATCATATAAAACTTCCAAAATTTGAATAAAAAATAATGGAGTTCGTACATCAGTTGACGGCCATACAAACCGACATCGATTATACCAGTTCTTGGGTCCCGGTACCGGAAGTACCTAAAATAGTGGAACGCACTTCTTTTTCTCGTCTTTCATGTCTGTTTCAAATGACTTTTTATAATTGTAATATGTTGTGTAAATTTTATTATCTTTTTTTTGTGCATTTTGTTTATTTCGTACATTTTCCTTTCATTTAGTCTATTTTTCCAATGTTGCATGATGTGCCGGTTTTGCCTAATTAGAGAAATCTCAGCCAACAAAAAAAATGGACAACGAGAAGAGATTGATAGAATTTTTTTAAACAAATATTAGCGCATGTCGTTAACGATATTCTCCACCAACCTTAGGTAAGAAGAAACTAAATCTGCACCCAAAAACAAATTTTCACATGATTTAATTTCTCATACGACGCAATTCATAAAGACCTGATTTATCAAACGACAGAAAATTTGGATCAGTGTCATTTCGCCGAAAGCCGTTTCACCGAAATCCATTTTGCCGAAAGGGTTATTTTGCCGAAAGGGTCATATCGCGGAATCCTGGAATCGTAATACCGTAATCGGAATTGATTTAAAATAAAAACAAATGAAAAATTATAGCGTGAACGCCCGTTTCATTGACGAACAATTATACTTCTTAAATAAAGATTGATTCATGAACCTCAGAACGGAGTTTCCAAGAAAACTTACTGTAGTTTGTATTCAACTAGCCAGTGCGACTGTATGATTTTATATGTACCATTTACCATTCAAGCAAACGAGTGTTTCTATGGCACAGTCGATTAACGGACGTGCTTTGCAATCTAATGATTCTCGGTTCAAGTCGCGGTGGTCGCTATCAGCATTTATACATATGCAGCGTTTATATACTTATATTCTGCATTTATAAACTATTTTAGGCGCTTCAGAAAAAAATCCGTGAGGGACATCCAAAATTAGTCATTGTACCAGAAAACATTGATGCTGTGCGTGACCTGATTTCAAAAGATCAACATGTGGTTTACCGTGAGAGTCAGACTACCTCGGCATTTCTTCAACTTCCATACATTCAATACTGCACGAACATTAGGCCATCAAAAAGGTTTGTCTAATCATCGGAATCTAGGTTTGTAACGTAACAAACTTAACCACTCTTAACATCATTTAATCTCTGAAACAATGTGAACTGCTTGTCCTGTTTTGTCATTTCAAGCTGATTCATAATTGCAGTTGCCTTGCAACTGTACATTAAATCATCGGCCTACTCATCCGAGAGCGACATTGTCTCATCAGCGATGTGCATATGTTTTACCCTGGCATCTCTCGTAAGACACTCATTCGATGGAACACACTGTTGTGCTTCGTAACATACATATGTATATTCATCGAGCGCATCAGCAAAACAAATAAATATTCATCAGCGGGTAGGTAGTAGGTACAGAGTGAACGCTTGTTCGACAAATCTCCCCTAACAAGTAAAATAATAAACAACCGAAAAGCTAATACTGATTTAATTACCGCTATCGTGATTACTGTTCGTCCTTTGAACGCTTTCCCGGCTGCCTCCAGGACCAGTTTTTCCGTTTCCAAATCGAGCGAGGAGGTAGCCTCATCCAGCACCAGACAAACCGAGCCCCGCAGGACGGCCCGTGCCAAACAGAATAACTGTCGCTGACCGGCACTAAGCAGGGCCTGGCCTTCATCTATTTGAGTATCTGCAACGAAATAAAACACAGCGATCGATTTTGCCGTTGTGGCTTTTCAGTAATACTTTGGTTAGAAACTTACCCAACCCATCTGACAATGCCACCACCACCTCCTTCAGTTGTGCCATTTCCAGACAATTCCACAGCTCCAAATCGCCGAAGTGTCCCCGAGGGTCCAGATTTTCGCGTAAGCTGCCCCTGAATAACATCACTTCCTGGGGAATGATGGAAAGTCGGCAACGCAGCTCCTCGCTGTTAATACCGGCGATGTCCACATCATCGATCAATATCCGCCCCTTGACAAGTTCGAGGGCCCCGAACAGGGAGAGTGCCAGTGAAGATTTACCGCTTCCGGTTCGTCCGCATATGCCAATCTGTAGCGTTCGGGTAGAGACCAGAGAGTGAAAAGGAAAAAAATCAATGAAATAGAAGATAGGGGAATGCATAAATGGAACGCCCCGGAAATGGAAAAACTGTCACCACAGTTTGAAAACTCTCGAGCTCGATCTTGCCGTCTGCCGGTAATGGGTAGTGTTCTTCTGTGTTAGGATAGGGATAGCTGTTGCTGGTAAAGAACTTTTTAATTTCCAGCCCGAATTGACGCTAATATTGGATCATCAATTTGGATAGCATACCAGTTCTGCAGTTTTGGGTCGGTGAGTTACACCGAAGTCAGTCAGGAGCGTAGGTAGCAGACTAGCATGGGGAGCATCTACAGTCATTTCTGACTTTGATATTTTATAACAACTTGGAGAATTACATCAATGTCCTCCCATCTTTCCAGTTAAAATTTACATAAATTGATTGCAGTGATTGGTGGTAATTCATGCTAAAACGCAATTGATTTTACTTGCACTAATAATTGCCGTTGACTGATCGTTGCCGTGAATATGTAATTATGTTTTGTTTAAAAATGGAGCATCTGTTTTTCAATTTGCCTTATTGAGAATAACACCACAACTACTCATTCAACAGTTTTGTGCTAATTGAACAATATCATTTACATTCAATTTTTCATACAATTAGTTTTTCTGCGGATTGCAACTCAAATGAAATTGCTAGTCGCGCTTATGTAATGGAAGGTCGAGGACGAAGCGAATGTTTAAAGAAAGAAAATACAGGGTTGCGCTGAGGAACCTGACACATTTGCTATGTAAGTTTACAGAAACAGCGAAGTGACAGACGAAAAAAACTAACCAGCAACTTTTTTCAACGTATCTTTCGACATTCTCTGGTGTCCGGACAGTCCGGACGTGACCCGCAGGTTTTAGCCACAGAACCTGCTCTTACAAAATATTTCACCCACAGCTGCACAGTATTACGCGAAGGCACCGGTCCGGTTTTAATTTATAATACTTTTTAAACACACCTTCATTCTTCTACTTTCCGATACCGTGTTTGGTTGTTCCTTCCCTTGTTTGGTTCCAGTGTAATCGGAAAACAAAATGTGTCCGTTTCTTTTGCGCAACCCTGTACTTATACCATATGAATTTAATAAGCCGTTGGCTGGAAAACCCAAGCCCCCGAATGATCGTTTTGGAATTCAATACACTCAAAAGTTGAATATAAAGTTAGATGACGAATGTCTCGCCAAATCAACTTCGGAGATGGCACCACCTTCTCTGATTTTAGCTTCCTGAACATGTTGGAACAGCTTTCGCTTTTGGCTATCTGGGTCGTCAGGCAGGAGGAGACCACGTGCACTCTCCGAAACCGACCCAAAACGGGAATGACTTCGCTATTTATACAACATTGTTTTTACGCATACGGTCGGGGGGTCGGAGACAGAATAAATGGCTCCTGTACCTTACCTTACCTAACAGCTATAGGCCTGGGGTGTCCTTTGCTGTATCAAGCATACGTCTCCACATTAACCGGCTGCTCGGCCATCCATGGAAGTTAACCATCAATGTTAACTTCCCTCTCTGAGCAGCCTAGATAGCCGTGTAGTGTCGGTAGCGGTTTCCCAACTGCTAAGAATAACGCTACGGTCCACCTGTACCGGTGGTATAAGTCCACCAAACAGGTAAGCCGTGTGGCATCCGGCGGAATTATTTTTTACCAAGAATTGATCCACTGGTTTCCTATTCCATGTCGTAAAAGGCCACAAAAATAGGAACTCCTAAGTCAAGGTGTATTTCCGTGCCGATGGCTGAATGGCTGCAGGAGGTTAAACATTGCAGTCGTGAACGGAATATCTTGGGTTTTTCCCTTACTGGATACACGCAATGCTTAGCAATCAACTTCTTTGATCATCGCTTCGGCAGGCCAGAGATTAGAAAGCTGAGTGTCTGTGGGTGTCCTCAAGGTGGTGTACTATCCCCACTTTTATGGAACCTAGTCGCTGATAGTTTGTTAAGGAAACTTAATAACCTTGGATTTCCGACTTATGGTTTTGCCGACGATTATCATATATTGATGACCGGTATAAGCATTAACACTCTCTTTGATTTAATGCAGCAAGCCCTGCGATCTGTTGAACAATGGTGTTGTCAGGTTTGGATTATCTGTAAATCCGGGCAAAACATCAATGGTGCTTTTCACTCAT
The DNA here is from genome assembly GCF_030247185.1 of Malaya genurostris. Classification (NCBI taxonomy): domain Eukaryota; kingdom Metazoa; phylum Arthropoda; class Insecta; order Diptera; family Culicidae; genus Malaya; species Malaya genurostris. The sequence continues at coordinate 261,022,752 of NC_080571.1, forward strand.
CGTAGGAGAATTACAGGAGCTCGTCCGTTGCAGTTCTTTGGTTCAGGGGTCACTGTGGTCGATCAAGTTAAATACGTCGGGGTTATTCTTGACTCAAAACTGAATTGGTCTGCTCACATTGATTTCAGGATTAAAAGAGCTTGCATGGCTTTCGGCCAATGCAGACGAGCTTTTGGAAAATCATGGGGACTCAAACCCGGATATATTCATTAGATCTACACAACTATCGTTAGACCAATTTTAGCATATGGATGTCTTGTATGGTGGCAGAAAGGAGAAGTCGCGACAGTTCAGTCAAAGCTAAATCATCTCCAAAGGATGGTCCTAATGGCGATGACAGGAGCATTCACGACAACTCTTACTGCTGCTCTAGAGGCGCTACTGTGCATTAAACCACTACATGTGTTCCTAAAACAAGAAGCATTATCTTGTGCATACCGTCTTAGGGTTACAGGGCTTTGGAACAGTAACCCATTAGAATATGCTACCAGCCACACTCGCTTGTGGTCTCAAATGGTTCCGTGGGATGAGTATTTACTCGCTCCTAGTGACCTAACTCTCACATGCAGTTTTCCTTTCAAAACATTCAATGTGAGCTATCCTTTTCGTGAGGAATGGTTGTCTGGTTGTCTGGAACGACAACTTGATGAACACATAGTTTGTTATACGGACGGTTCTCTGTTGAATGGTCGTGCTGGTGCTGGTGTCTACTGTCGTGAAATGAGGCTGGAGCAGTCTCATTCACTTGGTAGATACTGTACTGTGTTTCAAGCAGAAATCTACGCGATTCTGTGTGGAGTACAATCGGCACTTCAGCAGAGGATCTGTGGTAAACGTATTTATTTTTGTTCCGACAGTCAGGCAGCCTTAAAAGCACTCAGTTCGAATGACTCACGGTCGAATCTAGTGATCGCATGTCGAACTCAAATTGAAGACCTCAGCATTTCAAATGCTGTTTACTTCATATGGGTACCCGGCCATTCTGGTATTACTGGAAATGAATGGGCTGATGAGTTGGCTAGAGCTGGTGCAACGAATGATTTCGTTGGTCCTGAACCAGCTTTACCACTTTCAACTAGTTGGATAAAGCACAAGATACGTTCTTGGGCTGCATCCAAACATGCCAGCTACTGGCGCAGCTTGCAAACTTGCGCTCAGACAAAAGCATTTCTACCAGATTTAAATCTGAAAATGTCAAAGTGTCTACTGCATTTCTCCAACAGGTTTTATTAACAGCAGACTGTTCGGGACCTCGTAGAGGTTCAGAATTTCCTTCTGCTTCCACTAAATGTGATCCTCAGCAGATTGTTCAGCATCCCTTAGGGGTGCAGAATTTACTTCTGCTTTTATGTGTTTTTGTGTCGTCAATTTTTCCCATCCTCCTAGTCCAACCCTTACCATTTCCTTTCAATCCTTCCCTCTTATATATCGGGAAAATAATGCTAAAAACAAATTGATGGCAAGGCACAAATCTCCAAATATCAAAGGGAACGTGCCATTTGAGCCAATTTGTTCTGATTCCTGATAGATGACGAATTTCTCGCCAAATCAACTTCGGAGATGGCACCACCTTCTCTGATTTTAGCTTCCTGAACATGTTGGAACAGCTTTCGCTTTTGGCTATCTGGGTCGTCAGGCAGGAGGAGACCACGTGCACTCTCCGAAACCGACCCAAAACGGGAATGACTTCGCTATTTATACAACATTGTTTTTACGCATACGGTCGGGGGGTCGGAGACAGAATAAATGGCTTCTGTACCTTACCTTACCTAACAGCTATAGGCCTGGGGTGTCCTTTGCTGTATCAAGCATACGTCTCCACATAACTCGGTCCATGGCTGCTTGTCGCCAGCCACTCAAGGCACGGATGCTTCTGAGATCACCCTCCACTTGATCGATCCACCTTGCTCGCTGCGCTCCTCTTCTTCTTGTACCAGTCGGATTAGATTCAAGAACCATTTTCACTGGGCTGTCGTCCGACATCCTTATGACATGCCCAGCCCATCGTAGACGTCCGATTTTTGCTGTCCGTACGATAGGTGGTTCTCCTAGCAGCTGTTGCAATTCGTGATTCATACGTCGTCTCCACGTTCCGTCTTCCATCTGCACTCCGCCATAGATTCCTGAACATGTACTACCTTGATAAAAAAAGTTCCCGGAATTACCACCGTATGGCGCTCTTAGTCACCCAATTGGACATCATCCGTCATTGATATTATATCAATTTTCAACTTGATCCGTGGACATTTGTAAAAGTTACGCTGTATTGAGTACATTTGAGATTGTGCGTGTCCTCAGTTTTGTTCAATTTTCAAGATGAAATTGAATTTGCAACAACGAGTTTGCACTAAATTTTGTGTTAAAACGGTTTCAATGGGGAAACAAGTCAAAAATTTCTAATGGAGTTCCATCCTGAAAAAAAAACAGTTTTTATCCACCTGCTTGAGCGTGTTGGTCACATATTCGGAAACATTTCCTAGGCCAAGCGTATCAACATTAAAACATTTGAATGTGATCATTAGTCACTGTCTTAAATAATTATACGAAAAATAAAAATTATTTGACAATTATGTACAAAACGATGTGGCGAAGCCTGCACTCAGTTATCGGACATACCGCAAACAATTGTCTGGTAGATACACTAATAATGTCAACAAGTATTTTTGGGAATTCCGTTCTGAGCACCCCACAAAAAATTTTCAAGTCTCTGGATCATTTCAGAAGTACTATTGTAGATCAACAAAACGGGAGTAAACATAATCATTTTTCATTTGTCTTTTTTTAATCAATTTCAATCACGATATTAAGAATTATGAAGAATTCGGCGAAATGACCCTTTCGGCGCAATGACATTCGGCGAAATGGCTTTCGGTGAAATAACCCTGATCCATGCTAGTGCAAACTCAAACAAAATGTTTAGTTTTTTAGTCAAATAATTTAAAACGGGTTCCAATTGATAGGCCATCAAAAACGTATCCATTCCGGCTATACCATTCTCCTGATTCCGGTACCGAAAACTACGATAATAGTGGTAACAAACTCTAAAATAAAACGAACTAACACTTTTCAGCGATGGCTTGACCAATTTTAACAAACTAAGATTCAAATGGAAGGTTCAGAAATACACGGTGATGAGCGTAAAATTTTTCAAACCGTTTTTTGAAACGAACCGGTTCGTACATGCGCTGGTACGGAAGAAGAAAACACAACAACGCCTCTACGAACGAAGCACGCGGTTAAGAAAACGAAAACCGACATCGAAGGGCTCGGGTTTTAAAAACGCAAGCGAGTTCATTGACACCAATTCGTGACAATCAGGAATTTTGTATGGGACGATTGAATATTTTACTTGAATCTTAGTTTGTGAGAACCGGTTCAGCCATCTTTAAGAAAAGTTAGTGCACTTATTTTCATATTTTTCACACATAATTCTGGAACCGAAAGTCGGATTCAAATACAATTCAGGAACTTTCAATTCAATTAAAGTTCATGAAGATCGGTTTTGCCATCTTCAAGAAAAGTGAGTGCAAAAATGTTACATACGTACATATACACATACAAACATTTTGCGTACTCTACGAACTGAGTTGAATGCCCTTCGGGCTTCGCTTCACAGTGAATCAAATCAATAGATTGAATTTATTAAATTTAATAAATTGTTAAAAAAATTAACGGTTTGATTTTCCGTAACAATCTACTTCTGGTAGTAAACGACAGACTATCAAACAGCCTTCATAACAGATCGGCTGAAAAGTTCGTATCGTTTCTATGAGAGGGCGTCACTAGAATTAAATCCATACCATTTTCAGTTAGTACCAACCTTCAAAAGATACGTGTATAAATTTGACAGCTGTCTGATTATTAGTTTGTGAGATATTGCATTTTGAGTGAAGCTACTTTTGTTATTGTGAAAAAAATGGAAAAAAAGGAATTTCTTGTGTTGATGAAACACTACTTTTTGATGAAAAAAAGTGCCGCCGATACCAAAAAATGGCTTTATGAGTGTTATCCAGACTCTGCACCGGGCGAAGCAACAATTCGTAAGTGGTTTGCAAAATTTCGTTCTGGTCATATGAGCACCGAAGACGATGAACGCAGTGGACGTCCAAAAGAGGCTGTTACCGATGAAAATCCACAAAATGATTTTCAAAGACCGTAAAGTGAAGTTGACCCATTTGTGCAAAATGGGTGCCGCGTGAGCTCACAATCGATCAAAAACAACAACGAATTGATGATTCTGAGCAGTGTTTGGAGCTGTTATATCGAAATAAAACCGATTTTTTTCGTCGATATATAACAATGGACGAAACATGGCTCCATCACTTCACTCCGGAGTCCAATCGATAGTCAGCTGAGTGGACTGCACGCGATGAACCGAACCTAAAGCGTGGAAAGACTCAACAATCGGCCGGTAAGCTTATGGCGTCTGTATTTTGGGATTCGCATGGTATAATTTTCATCGACTACCTTGAAAAGGGAAAAACCATCAACAGTGACTATTATATAGCGTTATTAGAGCGTTTGAAGGACGAAATTTCGAAAAAAAGGCCTCATTTGAAGAAGAAAAAAGTTTTGTTTCATCAAGCCAATGCACCGTATCACAAGTCGATGAAAACTATGCTGAAATTGAACGAATTGGGCTTCGAAATGCTCCCTCATCCACCGTATTCTCCAGATTTGACCCCCAGTGACTTTTTCCTGTTCTCAGACCTCAAGAGAATGCTCGCTGGTAAAAAATTTAGATGCAATGAAGAGGTAATCGCTGAAACTGAGGCTTATTTTGAGGCAAAGGACAAATCGTACTACAAAAATGGTATCGATAAGTTGGAAGATCGCTATAATCGCTGTATCGCCTCTGATGGCAATTATGTTGAATAATAAAAACGAATTTTGGCAAAAAAATGTGTGTTTCTATTAAACGATACGAACTTTTCAGCCGAACTGTTAGGGTCCGTCGCCAGGCAGCAACGGGCACAGCAGAAAATATTTTTTTTACATTAAATATTTATTGTTTCTCTTTGTTTACATTTCTGTATGATGATACATCACTTGAAGTAATGATACTTTGCATCATTTAATTAACGGAAATTTTCTAGCTCATAATTTTTGATTAAATTTCTATTTAACAGTTTAACTGAGAGACAGTTTGATTTATATAAGTAAACTACAACAACTAAAACTACAAACAAATACAAAAATATTGGCATCTGTATTTTTTAACATAAAAGGAGCATTTGATTCATTTTCCATTGATGTTCTTTCAGACAAGCTCCATCAACATGGACTTCCAGTGGTTATAAATAATTATTTGCACAACCTTTTGTCAGAGGAGCGCATGTATTTTTCACATGATGATTTGACAACATTCAGAATTAGCTACATGGGTCTCCTGCAAGGCTCATGCCTCAGTCCGCTTCTCTATCATTTTTACGTGAATGACATTGATAGCTGTCTAGTAACCCCCTGCACACTAAGACAATTGGCAGATGATGGCGTGGTTTCAGTTACTGGACTCAAAGCCGTTGATTTGCAAAAACCATTGCAAGATACCTTAGATAACTTGTCCGTTTGGGCTGTTCATCTGGGTATCGAATTCTCTACGGAGAAAACAGAGCTGGTCGTCTTTTCAAGAAAGCATGATCCCGCGCAACTCCAGCTCCATATGATGGGAAGAATGATCGCGCAGGTTTTGACTTTCAAATACATCGGGGTGTGGTTTGATTCCAAATGCACGTGGGGAGGACACATTAGGTATCTGATAACAAAATGCCAATGCTCATCCGCAAGATCTAATAAAACTGTATCAGACAACGATACTTTCAGTGATGGAATATGGATGCGTTTACTTTCGTTCCGCTGCAAACTCTCATATTATCAAACTTGAGCGTATCGTTGTTTGCGAATTGCCTAAGGCTGCATGCATTCGACACATACAATGAGTCTTGAAGTTCTGGCGGGAGTTCTTCCATTAAAAGATCGATTTTGGGAGCTTTCATTATGCCTGCTAATAAGATGTGAGGTGCTGAATCCCATAGTAATTAATAATTTCGAACGACTAGTCGAGCTTCGATCGAAAACAAAATTCATGACAGTATATTTTAACCACATGTCACAGGAAATCAACCCATCAAGATATATTCCTATCCGTGTCAGTCTCCTAAATGTCCCTGACTCAACTTTATTTTTCGACATATCCATGCAACGCGAAGTGCGTGGAATCCCGGATCACCTACGCTCTAAGGAAATCCAAAAAATATTTTCAAGTAAGTTCAGGAGAAAATGTTTTGCACGGACGGATCGCGAATTGAAGAAGCGACAGGGTTTGGTATGTTCAACAATAATGTTTCGGCCTCATTCGAGCTTCAAGAATCTGCATCTGTTTATATAGCAGAGCTAGCACAAGTTCATTATAGCTTGAATGTAATCGTCACATTATCTCCAAACCATTATTTCCTCTTCACAGATAGTCTGAGTGCAATTGAAGCCATTCGTTCAAACATGACTGGCAAGAATGAACCGTTTTTCCTGGGCAAAATAAAACAGTGCCTGAACGACATATTGAACAATAGTTATCAAATCACAATAGTTTGGGTCCCGGCTCATTGCTCCATTCCTGGCAATGAAAGAGCCGATATTTTAGCCAAACGTGGTGCTATTGAGGGTGAAATTTATGAGAGACCGATTGCTTTCAACGAATTCTTTAGCTCGTCTCGCCAAAGAATACTTGCCAGCTGGCAAGCTTCTTGGGATAGAGATGATCTGGGACGGTGGATGCATTCAATTATTCCTAAAATATCGACGAAAGCATGGTTCAGGGGACTGAATGTGAGTAGGGATTTCATTCGTATGATGTCCAGACTCATGTCCAATCACTACACGTTAGACGCACATCTCCTTCGAATTGGGCTCTCCGAGACTAATCTTGTGCTTGTGGCGATATTGATCATGTCGTTTGGACATGCGTGGAGTATCGTGATGTCAGAACTCAACTAATAAATTCTTTGCGTATTCAAGGTAGACTATCCAATGTCCCAGTTCGAGACATTCTTGCTTGTCGTGACCTTCCATACATGAAACTTTTTTTATCGTTTCATAAAGATAATTGGAGTTTTAATTTAATAAAGGACCCTTTTAAGACTTAGTTCTGATTCCAGCTGCGATCATGAGTTCAACCAATAGCTAAATTAGAATAGAGATTATGTAATGGTACAAACAAACTCGAAATACTTTATGAAATTATCAACAAAATGTCTGAAAATGACAGCTTATTTTATAATTTATAGAAGTTAATCGTTTGGTTCAAATAATATTTCCGAGGAATAATGTTTTAATAAATTTAAATCGTTGTGACTATTTTAGAATTATATTAAGACAAGAATTTTATGTAAAAGTGATGCTACGTCGAAGAAAAACTTATGTAAACTGCCTTAATTAATAAACGTATTTATGGAAAAAAATACAAAAATATTGAAGGGGTGAAAATTAGCCTACAGAAATGATCCCGTGAAGCACAGTAGAAAAGGCAACAAGTGATTATAAATAAACTCTTCCACCCAGTGCTTGACCGGAAGAATAGATATAGAGTCTATAGACTAGTGTTTGTTTTTTTGATGAACAGAATAGATGGATATATAATACCGGTCGTGAGGCGGCTAGGATTTAGACCATGTTCGATGTACGCTGACCAAACCCAGTATTGTGGTAGAATCGTGCCTACCACAGCTCAGGGTGGCAAAAATGCGTATGCACGGATTGCATACGAACGCAGGTTCGAGTCCTGTCTCTGAACTTAGCTTTTTCATTTTTCTTCTTCATTATATGTTTCCACTTAGTCATTGCGAAAACTGAATTGATTGAAGTTTTTTTTTTGAAAAGACACATGCATGGGATTGCATGCTGTGCGATGTATATGAGCTTCTCACAACCGTACCGGTGGTATAGTTATGTCAATGAAAACTGCAAATAATATTTACATACAAGTTGTGATTAAAATTAATTAAAAATCCTATCACACAACATGGTATATAAAGATTATTTTGCAATAAGATCCTGTTTAGCTAGAATTTCATATACAAAAGTAACAGAAAAGCAGGATTTCGCTTTGTTTGTTTTGGAATAATTAAGCTACAATCAATCAACTGGAATTAAAAAAACGTGCTTAATCCACTTAGCAGTTTTTTATCAATCAGCATGTGTTTTTGCGTGAATATTATTCGTTGTGTTAAGTTTTCATGAGATTATTTTGATGACAGTTGTTTTAATCGAATTAGTACTAAAATTTTCGACCTGCAAGACGAATCGAAGATAGACATTGTATGAAAGCTTAATATTGTTCCTTCTAATCTAAACGTGTGACAAACGATTTAGCATTCCATCAGGGGCTGTCCATAAAAGACGTCACGCTTTTTTTGAAGATTTTTGACTCCCCACCCCCCCTTTGTCACAAATTGTCACAGAAGTAAAGACCCCCACCTCCGCCTATGTCACATGTCACGAGTTCAAAATAAATAAAATTCATCTCCATACACACTCAATATGTATGACAAACCATACAAATATGAGGGAAAAATCGATTTATTACATGCTGTCATTAGATTAAAAAATATCCCTAAAACTACAAAATCATCGGAATTATTTTATTAATATCAATTATATAAATAAACAAAAGTATTTGGTTGGAATTGATGAAACATTTAAATCATCTGTTTTATTCCTCCTAGAGGTACACAGATATATTATTGTTTTAGGTAAAGAATAATATTTCCTTAGTGTAACATACAGGGCTGAGAAAATAAAGACCAAAACCTCATCAAAACGAGATCACTGCCGGAGAATCTTTTCATGATCAGTTGATCAGTGAATTTTAAATCACATCGATCAATATCGGTACTGATCTTCCGTCACACAATGGGTAGTGATTTTGAGCTAAAATGATTCTTGATTTATGTAAGTTCAATCATTGGATGATTCGATAAGCTTTGACGTTGGTGGAGGAAAATCACATATGATCTACGTCTGAAATCGTTGATCTCCCGCCCTAATTGAATAAACTGCATCAGAATCAGATAAGAGAAATTCTTATAATATACTATTATCAATGCTAAAAATTCAAATTACTGAAAAAATTGTCAGTGCCTAACTTAAGTTAAACCGTTTGAAGGCATCTTTTTCTTTTTTACTCATATTAGGCACAATTTATTAATTTCACTGATTTACTCGCTCCTCCGTGCACTTTTGCTGATCACAACAGAAATGATTTCTTGCATCATTCATTTCCGAATTTACAAGAAGAAGCTTTTACATCAACAAATTCACGTTTTCCTATAGAATGTAAACGTTTATTGTGGAGATTTTTTCAGGAAATAGGGCAAAGCAGTAATATAATTAAGTATTTCAAAAATGCGCTCATTGAAAATATTGGACGTCACATTCCAAGAACCTCCCCCACTTCCGTTTTATGAAACACCCCCCTACCCCTTGTGGCGTGACGTCTTTTATGGACAGCCCCTCAGATGTAGAGATGAGTTCCCCTTCGAAGTTTTTTTTTGTCATTTATGGTACTTCCAGAAACGGTGTTCAGAGTCTAGCATAACCAAATATAGTTCATATGCCTATAAATAAGTATAACGAATAAATTGAAATGGGGACGGGTATAGTGTGATGGGTAAGTCGATGCCTTCACGCTGCCCGCCTGGGTTCGATTCCCAACCCCGCACATAGGGTCAGAAAGTTTTTCTGGCCCGAAGAGGTGAATGACATTAATGTTAAAGCCTCTATAATAGAAACAACAACAACAATAAATTGAAATAGTTTGAACTGTAATTTCAAAATTAGAAGTCAGAATCGGATAAAATTCATCAATTTTGAATGGGATCATAAGTTTATTTTCATTTGAATTTTTGTTTATCACCCGATATTCCCGATACTTTCGGACACGGAATTCGGAAATCGGTGTAGCCGAACTCAGTTAAATTCGCCTAATGGATTGCTAACCATTTCATTATATTCAAAATATTTGAAAATCCTTGCTTTCCGGGATCGAAAACCAAATACCGGTAATAAGTTTATTTGGTCGTCGACTCTCAAAATCTGTGAACCCGATAAATTTATGTCCAATTTTTTACACTAATCACCCTGTATCTTCTGAACCGGAAGTCAAATCTGATTAAAAACAAGCAGTTTTTATGGGAATCAGTTAAGCCATCTCCGATTAATGAAATTATTTTTCACACACAAATTTGCTTATCTCGACGAACTTCTCCGAATAGTATAAGGATGTAAGAAGTTTTGTTCTTCCAGAAATTATTGTTACAAGCAATATAAATCAATATAAATATGAAATTGTTTTGAATTTGAAAATACTGCCATTTTTCTAGCACATATGTCATGTTTGAACGACTATGTTGCCAAAAACGAACCGTACTAAAATCGAAACGTCATGAAAATCGGTGCTGTGCATAGTCTTTTAGGTGGTAAGAAACAATTGCATGTAACATTATTGAAAATTATGTTTCACTTCGCTCCGAAACATCGCTTCATCATCAAGCGCGTAGAACTTCTGCTACTAGAATAAGGCGAAAAGTCGCCTACACAAAAATACCGATAAATCCGTTAAAAATGGACGGATTTGAACAATCTATGGCTTATTGAATAGTTATTACCACGCGGGATCTAAATCTGAAAACATATTCTGTTTTTAAGGTCGATTGAGAACGATATTGCAAAAAACTGAACATAAAACATTGTAAAACTCAAAAAGTAAACATCTCAAAACCATTCAATAGCGTTCAGGGTGGCGGGGAGACCTTTCATTTGCGACTAGTTTGATCGAAATCAGTCCAATCATCTCTGAGATCTCGACCTCTTTGTCGACAACACACACGGACATTTGCTCAGTATGAGATTTTCTAAACAGATTGAAGAACTATTTGAACTTGCAGGCTCGTCTATTTGATGGCTGACTGCAACAGAAAAAAGCATTACACCACTAGGTGGATTCAATAGGTTTTTATGTTATTTACGTAACAGATAAAATAAAACAATTTCGCAAATCTCTCAAAAAGCATCAAAAACTTCTCCAAATACGTCATGACACTGAGTTGATTTGCTGAAGCGAATTTTGATGCCGGTCGCTGGTAGTTCCACACAGCAACCAGTTCAGCTACTGAGCGAGCTGCTTACAAAGCCACCCACTTTAGAATCAACAACCCAGCTTATCTAACTATGTCAACAAACACCCGCCTCCCAAGTTAACTTTTCGTTCTGTTGTCGGGGTCACACAGCGACAAGAAAATGGTATCTGTAGTTGCACAAAACTTGTTACCCATCTTCATTCCCGTGCACTAGTTTTGCACGACACTCAACAGGCCGCTCCGCTTCCGGTTGCAACTTTAATAATTAATTGTATCCATTCTAGTGGAAATTACCCGCCATGCATTCCCCCTTGTCACCTTCCCGTGTCCTTGTATTTTGGATCTTTTGTTGGTTTGTATTATTTTTGCATTAGAAGTTTCGTACGCTACGACCGGAGGAAAGTATCGTGGAAAACAGAACGGCGAAATGCTATCCCGTTGTCAACTTACCCGCTGTCCAGTGGGGATAGTTAAATTCAAATTTGTTATAATGTTTTCCTTTTGGCTCTCGTAGCGCAACGAGACGTTCTCGAACACGATGTCACCTTTCTGGGGCCACGAAATCGGTACAGGTTTGTCTGTTGGAAATCAAAGGACAAGCATTAGTGTGAATCATTAGAGACGGAATTAAAAGGACTTCTTTTAAAAACTCAAGCTTGGCAAGATATGAACATTTAAAACAGTCAAACACTTATCGATTCGTATTGAATAATTTATTCAATATGCACGCACATCTAGATTACCGTTATGCATAGGTAAATTCATAGTCGATTCTATCGACTAGAAACCCATCTAATCACGTACTTACATTTCACTTTGTTGCGTTCCCTGGCACGCTCCTGGCTGCTCTCGATAAAGCACTGTATCCGTTCGACCGCACCGATGAACATCTCCATTTCGGCTGCCAGCTTCACCACCCAATTGAGGTAGATCGGAACCAACAGGGCATAGTTAATGGCCAGCCCAATCAGGGATGAACTGGTCATGTCCGGGTTTAAACTAGCCGTGACCAAACCGCTCACAATTGCAATAAACACGATAAAGGCGCCGAGGTAATCCAGCGTAATTCCCAGCCACCGATTGCTACTGTTCAGTATTACCTGGGCCACGTTGTTGGCCTCCATCCGCCGAAATAGCGTATCGGTGAACCGGGACTCCTGCCGGTAAGCCCGTATCGTCGTTACACCGTCGATAGTTTCGGAAAAGTGTGCGATAATTGGCGAATAAGTAATGCTCTCCAGTCGTTGCAGTTCCCTGTGTGGCAATGAGAAAAGTCAATGATATTCCACCGAAAGATAAAGTTTCCTGACTGTAGCATTCCAATCTAGAAGGTTGGACCGTTTCAACGTACTTAACGTATTTTTATTAAAGAAAAACGAAATCTTTTACATTCGCTTAGTAAACATCGAGTGCACAGATTCGAAAGAATCCCGAAGCACATCTGATGTCAACCGGTATCAGCGTCGAAATGAATAAAAAAGCAGTGAACCTTGAAACTATACAGCAATGTTACTTTCTAAATAAAACTGGGCAAAAAGTGAGGAGCAATCAGAACAGTTCATGTATAAATAATGACGGGAGAGATATCACCGAGTATGCATACAATTTTAGGAGAAAACTTTTGCATAAGAGCTCTTTTCTTTTTCCACCGTATGGCCAACGTGAAAGCGAATGTTTGAAGTTGTTCTACAAGAAAATAACTACTGGTCCGTATGTGGCCCAATTAGAATAAATCAAGCAAACAACTTTTCGTCCAGTGCTGGAATAACGAGTAAATTGGTTTAGGTGCCCCTAGTAGCTTCTTCTTCTTGCGATCCAATTAAGTGTCCCGAAGAATGTCTTCGAACCGTCCAGTATGAATGCATGGACAGTTGATCTTACGTGGTATGAGTTTTAATTAATTGTCCGAGCTGCTGAGTTCCTCAAGATCCATTTATCATGAGTAACTTTTCAATGCTTGACGGTGAACTTTAGGTTGCAATTGTTTGCATGCACTAGAATATAAAAGATAGTATGCTAATGGAGAAACTTCTCCCGCACCAGCAAAACTAGAAACACGTCCCAACATACAAAGGAATTTTTTCTTAATTTTTTTCAACCCATAGGAAATTTTTTTTATGAATTATGGTGAGTGGGCTCGTTTTATTTTGGTACTATTATAGCCATTGGTTTGAATCAATTATTACCATGATCTTAGAATAGTTATAATTTTCAACAATGCTGCTAATGGTCGGTTCTGGTTGTGTTTTGTACATTGTACAAAATTCGGTAATTTCCGTTTCGTACGTTCAATTTGACGGACAGTTTTTCGTACATACCAGAACGATTAACTCAAATGACTGTTGATTTCATCCGCCCAAGCGTCCAGTGTTTTAACTGAAGTAGTGAAGCTCAGTTTCATTCGTCAGTCTTTTTTTTTCAACCAGTACAATGAGTGTATCAAGAAAACTGACATAAAAACTTGAGGAACAAAACACAAAACTGAGCTAATGCCAAACACGCTCCGTTCAGATAATCGTTTAGTTATTCATTCCGTCCAAAAATCATTTGAACTGTCCGGAAAACTGAACATGCATGGGCCCCTTTACATATGCAACACAGTTGGTCACCAGTTGCACCGTCAATTGAAAATCAGTAAGGCCGTCGTCAGCTTCTCCACTCTTCTTCCACGATCAGTCTACTGCAGTAAACTTCACATTCTAACACACCACCTTCGCTGTCGCACCGAATGAACATGAGCGGCCTTCAAGTGAAGTTCATGTAAACATAATGGATGAAAGGTAAACCAGTCATGGTAACTGAAATATTTGCCACAAAATGAACATAAAACATGTTCGGTTTTTTGGTTCACAATGGGAAATCTTGATTCACATTTTCATGTACAAAATGGGCTTATTTCCACCACTGCGTTAAACCTAAGTATTTTGCTTGATCAGACCATGTCAATCCCAAGCCATTCAATTTGAGAATGTGATTATTGTTTGGTTCAATAAAAGAAGCTCTTGGCTTATGAGGAAAGATAACTAATTGAGTTTTTGCTGCATTTGGTTTAATTTTCCATTTTGACAGATAATCACTGAAAATATTTAAACTTCTTTGTAGGCGACTGCAGATCACTCTTAGATTTCTACCTGTGGCTAACAGACTTGTGTCGTCACAGAATAGCGATTTCTGACAACCAACGGGTAGATTTGGAAGATCAGAAGTGAAAATATTATACAAGATTGGAGCCAGGCTCGAACCCTGCGGAACACCGGCTCGTACGGGTAGCAATTCAGATTTACAATTCTGATAGCTAACTTGGAGAGTACGATCAATTAAATAATATTGAATCATTTTGATCAAATAAATAGGAAACTGGAAATCAGACATTTTTGCTATTAAACCTTTGTGCCAAACACTGTCGAATGCCTTTTTTATGTCTAGAAGAGCAACTCCAGTGGATAACCCAGAAGATTTATTTGCTTTTATCATGTTCGTTACTCTGACAAGTTGATGAGTAGTTGAATGTTCGTGACGAAATCCAAACTGTTCTGGTAAAAAAATTGAATTCTCATTTATATGAGACATCATTCTCAACAAGATAAATTTTCAAAAAGTTGACTGATAGAAGAAAGTAAGCTAATTGGTCGATAACTTGATGTTTCTGCTGAGTTTTTATCAGGTTTGAGGATAGGAATTACTTTAGCGTTTTTCCATATTTTTGCGAAGTAAGCTAATGAAAAACACTTGTTGAAAATTTTAACCAGGAGTCTCAAGGCAACATCGGAAAGATTTTTAATAAGAATATTGAAGATTCCATCATTACCAGGAGCCTTCATGTTTTTAAGTTTCCTAATAATTGACTTTCATCAAAATTCGTCTCAATAACGTCATCTTGTAATAACACTTGAGTTGAAATATGATCATATTTCAGTGAGATTTCATTTTCAATAGGACTCACAACGTTCAAATTAAAATTGTGGACACTCTCGAACTGCTGAGCAAGTTTCTGAGCTTTTTCGCCATTTGTAAGAAGTATTTGATTTCCTTTTTTGAGAGCAAGAATTGGTTTCTGAAGTTTCTTAAGAACCTTAGAAAGTTTCCAGAAAGGTTTAGAATATGGTTTAATTTGTTCAACTTCTTTAGTGAAATTTTCATTTCGCAAAAGAGTAAATCTATGATTAATTTCTTTTTGTAAATCCTTACCTATGTTTTTCATAGCAGGATCACGAGAACGTTAATATTATCGTCGACGAACATTCTTCAACCAAGATTTCTAGCTTCGATAATGTAATGATTCAAATTATCAATTGCTGTGTCGATGCCCGCAGAATTTTTTAAAATAGTACCATGATCCACATGATTTTCAATGTAAGATCTGTAATCCAACCAATTAACTCTATGATAGTTGAATATAGAACTAATTGGAATAATTATAGCTTCGTTGGAAAGTCTGAATGTTACAGGAAGATTATCTGAGTCAAAGTCAGCATGTGTAATTGGTTCACTACAAATGTTAGAACCAGATCAATTGTAGACGAGTTTTTCACGGAAGAGAAACAAGTCGGATTACTGGGATGAAGAACTGTGAAGTAACCAGCTGAGAGTTGATTATGAAGTATTTTACCATTACTGTTATTTTGCCTACAATTCCACTGGACACGCTTAGCATTTAAGTCCCCTTTTACGAAAATTTCGGTCGATATCTTGTGAGTTTTTGCAAATCGCCTTTAAAGAAATTTAATTGTTCGCCGATGCATTGGAATGGTAAATATGCTCCAACGATGAAATAAATTCCATTAATGGTTTCAACTTCGATTCCCAAGCTTTCAATAACTTTAGTACTGAAAGAAGGTAAAATTCGATGTTTAATTTGCCGTTGGACAAAAATGGCAACTCCACCACCCATTCCAGTGAACCTGTCAAATCGATGAAGCCCATAATGTGGATTACTTTTAAATTTGACATTTGGTTTAAGAAAAGTATGGCAATATGAATTTTGTGAACTTTGAGAAAATTATAAAATTCATCTTCACTCGATTTTAAAGATCGAGCATTCCAATTTAAAATATTCAATTATTTAACATCACTGTTAAATTTTAAATTCATTATAATATTATTTGCAAATTGCCATCCGATTTGAATTGCTTCAAAAAGTGATGAAGTCGAATTAATTCGGATGATCATTTGAAAAAGTTGATCTTGTAGGTAGATCATTTTATTTTCTGTTATATCGCCTAAATCGACTTCATTTAAAGAAGCGAATGGCATTGAAGGCCATTAGAAGAAGATGATTTGGCCGATCTACCTATTAATAATTTGTATTCGTTAGAAGATGAACTGCAAGGCGATCCTGTGTTTTGAGCAGAATTAAGTGGTAGATTTCTACCTGTTGCACTGACATTAGAAGAAGATGATGCCGATCTACCTGTCAATAAATTGTTTTCGTTAGAAGACGAATTGGAAGGCGTACTTATTTTTTGTTTTAAAATCCAAAAAAATAAGTGCCTTAGAAAAATTAGGCGTGGCATTTGTAACGGTTTTTTGATTTTCAGGTATGTTCTGTAAATTTAAGGTCGTTGATTTGACTTGTTGTCTAAGCGAACGAGCGATTAAAATTTTTTCCTGACAGGACATTTTAAATAATTGGATTTATGATTTCCATCGCAATTTGAACATGAAAATTTATCACTGGTTTCATTCATTGGACAAACGTCGTTCGAATGCGATTTACCACAATTCAAACACCGTATATCCATATGACAATTTTTGGTTCCATGGCCGAAGCCTTGGCAACGACGACATTGCGTTAAGTTTGTAATACGATTATGCCGTTTATAATGTTCCCAATAAATTTTAATGTGGGAAATGAAACGTACTTTTTCTAAAGTTTTCAAATTGTTTACATCACTTCGATTGAAGTGTATTAAGTAAAGCTCATGGGAAATTCCAGAGCGTGGTTTAGAAGTACCATTCGCTCTTTTTTCATAAGTATTACTTGGGAAGGGGCAAAACCAAGCAATTCTTTTATTTCATTTTTAATTTTATTAGTACTTTGATCATTTGATAAGCCTTTCAAATGAACCTTGAAGGGTCTGTTTGATTTTATATCATATGAATAAAATTTATGAAATTTCTCGGACCAATATCAGATAAGACGTTCATAATCTTACAAACCATCAACCAAGACTCGACATTCTCCTCTTCGTCCGATTTGAAATGAGACTTTTACTTCCGGGATAGAAGTAGAAAGCTCAGTACGGAATGCTTTCCAGAACGACAAGCGTCCATTTTGGGAATTTTTGAAGAATTTTCTTCTATGTCGTTACAATCGGATTCAGGAAGAATCTCGTAAATATTGTTAGACGGCATAGAATCAACGGAAGGGAAATCCGTCCGTTGTCTTTTATTTTTACATTCAGATTCAATAAGATCGTGAATGTTATTAGAAAAATGTTGAATAACGGATTGTGATTTATTGAAATGGATGAAATTTGAAATTAATTTAACTAGGCTGAATTAGTGAGCGATGCGGACAGGTCGATTCAAGTGAAGAAATTCGGTCGAAAGGTACTTGTATTGCAAGCGATATGTTCATGTGGTTTGAAGTCAACCATTTTTCACACTACCGGAACTATAAATGCAAAATCTATCGATCTGAGTGCCTCCAGAAGAGATTGCTGCCTTTATCTAAGAAGCATAGTACACCTCCACTGTTTTGGCAGGATTTAGCATCGGCTCACTATGCCAAAAACAACTCTCAATTGGCTTGCGAAAAACGGTATAAATTTCGTGGAGAATAATATCAATCCACCAAATTGCCCTCAGCTTCGACCCATCAAACGTTACTGGGCAATCGTGAAGAGGGTCTTCAAGAAGGCTGGTAAGACGGCTGGGAACAGGCAGGAGTTCAAAAAAATGCGATGCAACACGTATCCGGAACTTGTAGATATAATCTACAAACACAGTGTCAATTGCTTAAACATACTAAAATAATATTGATCCACATTAAAAACGTTTGGATTCGGAACATTTCAATACAAATTTATAATAAAAATACTTCCAACAGCGACGAAAGTAACAACAGCAACATTGACGAGGAATCATTTGATGAAGGCGCGATTAGCGAACCAACACCGTCAACCCTTACTTCCAAACCACGCAAGATGGTACACTGGACCCTCAATTTACGCGCAAAATCGGCGGTTCGTAAATTAAACTTAGCGTAAATTAAATAAAATATCGCGTTATTTCAAATCTTCCGCGTAATAGGTTTTAATAACTTCGATTCGATTTAAGTGTAAATAACACACAAGAAACTAACTACGTTCATACGCAAAACCATCTGGATCATCTGAGTATATTTTGAGACTACGAAAATCCGTAAGAGATATTTCAAGATCCAAGAACTACTTGGAATATTGCCTTTAGGGACTACACTGTTCCACAACAAGATCTAAAACGGCTAATGTTTTTGTTTTGTTTGCTGTTCATATTTTTAAAGCTAGACTTATTTATTTATAGCCGTTCCAGGTATGTTCACAGTCATTCAAGAACTTCATTGAAAACAGATCTTAAGATCTACAGGAGCAATCAGCAACTTACATATAATGTTTCAATGCTGGTCATAGTCGTAGCTTCACGACATACTGCCTAATTGTCTAGTCTGATCAGTTTTAGGAATATTTTCAGTCATCCAAGGACTTCAGTGAATCACGAGTATGGCGCGTGAAGATTAAATTTTGTTAATCACTTTGTTAATCTGGTAGATCTTACGGTCTGAGCTGCATGTAGTTTTTGAATGTGGTCTCACGAGTATGGGCTGAAGACAAAAACGCAGTTCTTTGTGCTGGTAGATTATAAAGCTTGGGATCCAAGTAGTTTTTGGGTGCCCCAGAGCGTCTTCACAAAATTTTTCAGTTGTAAGTGGAATCACTAGTATAGACCGTAGCTTTGCGCAGTGGCGATATCGTAACCAATGAGGTTTAACCGAGGTGCGATTATTGCTAGTCGAAACTAGTATAGACCGTGATCAATGAGTTCTTCATTGCCCATTGTTATGCTGGTAGATTTTTATGCCTGAACTCCATGTAATTTTTGGATGACTTAGAATATTCACAATAAGCAAATGATTTGCATGTGGTATTACGAACATGAACCGTGTAAAGACTGTCCCAGAAAGTATGGACGCAACCAAAAACCGCTGCCATTTCGCAATGGTTCAGAATCTGTCAATTTTTACGGCTGCGTCCTGTTGTTTACACTCTTCTCTAACCACTTGTGCAGTTGTTTATTCGTTTTCATTAGTTTGTTTCGAAATGCGTGGACTTTCAGCACAACAACGTCGAAAAATTGTGTGAAAATGGTGCACAGAACGCGGACTGTCACTGAGAAAGAAAGCAAAAATGGAACAATACGATTCTTGCTGGAAATTTGAACTGGATAATCATGGACGACGAAACCTACGTGAAACTCGATTATAAATCCTTGCCGGGACCATAATATTATACGGTGCGAGTGTTAAAAATTTGGTAAGAAAGCTATGGTCTGGCAAGAAATTTGTAGCTGCGATAAGATTTCGAAATCCTTCATCACCACTGCTTCAATGAACAGCGAAATATACACCAAAGAATGTTTATAAAAATGACTTCTACCCATGCTTCGAAACCACAAGGATTCTGTTGTCTTCTGACCAGATCTTGCTTCTTGCCACTACTCGAAATCAACGGTTGAATGGTATACTACCAAAAATGTGACTTTCGTCCCAAAATACATGAATCCACCAAATTTCCCACAACTTCGATCAATTGAAGAATATTGGGAATTGACGAAGGCACATCTTAGGAAATATG
The DNA here is from genome assembly GCF_030247185.1 of Malaya genurostris. NCBI lineage: Eukaryota > Metazoa > Arthropoda > Insecta > Diptera > Culicidae > Malaya > Malaya genurostris. The sequence goes on from NC_080571.1 coordinate 261,042,718, forward strand.
TCTCGGCAGCCGAAACCATTCAACAGTTCGAAAAGGTTTGGAAAAAAATGTCAAAACTTGTCGCCAAGAAGTCTGTACGGAATTTAATTAGGAACCTTCAGTTTACAATGGCTAAGTAGTAAATGTTGAGAATAATATTCTGTTGTTGTAGTCTAATATTATCAGTATATCGAATAAAATTCGAATATCTAACACTTGTGAATAATTTACAGCGAAATCAAAGTGCGTCCATACTTTCTGGGACAGTCTTTACAAGGAGCTTGACAGTTCACTTGATTGTGCTGGTAGATCTTAAGGCCCATACTCCAAGTAGTTTTTGGATGAACAAACACTACCTCATAACTTATCACAATGATCCAATTGATTGAATGTGATACCACGAGTATGGGCCACAAAAAATAAACTCACTAATGTCATCGATTGCGTTGGTAGACCTATATTCCAAAGAGGTTTTGGTTGAACAAGAACTTCCACAGACTTTACCACAGTATGTCAATTTGCTGAATGTAGTACTACGTGAACATACAGCACTCAAAAGTTATGCAAAAGTTGCCAGTCACGCGTTCGTGCATTAATTCTTGGAAACTATTTCGTAATGTACATTTCATAAGTTTCAATTCACTGGAGCATATTGGATTGTTTCGTATACGTATAAATAAAAGTTTCCATCATCATGCAAAAACTTTTCGTGGCGTAAATTAAGTTTTAGTGTAATGAGACTGCCTTTCCCTCAAGAAAACAAGTATCGAAGAAACCCAGCTCATTGAAATCTTTCGTGGGGAACGTGCCATCTGATCCATTTTGTTCTGATCTCGGGTCCGCCCAGCTTTAGAACTTAGATTGTTTGAAAAAAAAACTATCCATGACTACCAATGTAAACCATATTCTTTAATAACAAAGAACGAGAGCTCCTCAGTTAGGTTCCATTTCGATTGAATTCGTCTGAAAGAACCAATCTGTTTCTGCCCTTCCAAAAGATACATTTTAATCAAACTAATATTGACGTTAACATATGTATCCAATAATACAGAGTTCTTATCAGTTGCTAAACCGACACACCATTAACACATTCGATCCTGTGAATTATCTCCCATATTTCTCGTGTACGGTCACCACCGAAACATGAAAAATGTTCAAGTAACCATGTCTGTGTTAGTGTGAGTGTGTGCAGATTGAACTGTTTTTTTTTTGTGCACAGTACGAACATAAATTGCATCGACTCACCTGGAGGAGCACCGGTAGAACTTCTGGACGGCGTAATAAATGCCGCAAATTGGTATTGTTAACAGGATGAAATACGGCGTCACGATACTATTTATGAGCACCGCACAAAGGCACAGCGAAACGAATTGCAGCAATTTCTGACTTGTTGCGGCGATTTTCTGTGAAGGTGAAATGCAAATCCACGACGGAAATGGGATTAAATCTGGAACTTTTGTCGCCGCAAATTTCAAACTGTCAACCTACCTTATCGACTACACCGATATCGATGCTTAATCTATTCATGATTCGACCCAGCGGTACCGTTTGGAAGAAGTGGATGGAGTTTCGCAGTACCGATCCCACCAGCTGCCGATGCAGTCGTCTGCGTGCATTACTACCCGCCATCTGACCGGTCGGAAAAGATACGGCCGCCAACAGGATGCACATTCCAGAAAGCAGCGCGTACACTCGGAAATTGTACTTGATCTGAAAACATACAGATTAAAGATTTTGGAGCGGACTCAAGACTCAATTGATAACTCAATGAGGGAAGCATAAACGCGACAGATTTACGTTTCTTGTGCAGATATTCTACGAATGCTACATACAATCTAGCGTGCAGTGGAAGGATTTGCCAACAACAAAAAATGAAACTATTTTGCAGGTCAGTTGCCTTACATCAAGCGGATCAACCCCTTCCGGATGCTGCTGGGTTCTCTCGGTCCAGTTCTGCAGCCAAAAGTCCGTGTACACGCGAAGACACTGCTGGGCCAAAGCACTAAGCAAAAAAGTGCTTGCCATATTCAATCCACTTGCCTTCAGATACAGCCAGTAAATGCGGGTTGGAATCGTGCCATATTTTCGCTCGTCGTCGACAATTAGCCGATTATAGCCATCATTGCTAGTCTGGTCTAGAAAAAAATGAAAACAACGGAAAGTGGATAGTGAAGTTAAAAAGAATGTCATAAAAATAAATTCACTCATGACGACGGAAGAGTCCTTGAATAACAAGGCTGGCTGCTGTAAAATTTTGCCCTTCATCTGCATGGCTTTTGGAGGGAACAACATTTCAATAACCCTAAGCACTAGGCTGAATTGCTCATGTTAGCTGCTTTTTTATAGTGATCTCGAATACTCGAATAAGTTTCCTACAACGCGATTCACCGGGAGCGCGAAAAAGGAATCCCAGAGCATATAATATTTCGACACATTTGAGCTGTGTCGATCACCTGTCAACAGAAAACACTAGCTTTAAAATCTGATGTTGCAGAATGTCGAAGTTTTCGAAAGGGATGTACAGGAGTTCAAAACATGTTGAATAGTTATTTTAAAATCCAAGAGGGCTTCTTACGGCTTATCCAATTTTAAAAAAAAAACTGCAAACACCACATTTTCGAAACATCAATATGGTTTTTTTTATTCTTGCCTTGGCTGTTGCGATTACATAGTTATTGATACAACTAACACTTCTGTTGATCTTTTCATAATCAGGTATAGACAAACCTCCGTTTACGAACACATTTTTTTACGTTATCTCATTTTACGTAACTTTTTTTACGAACCAAATCCCAAATACCGCAAACTTTTCTTACAATCCTACTTCGTAAAAAAAAATTTTTGAATAAAATGAAAACGATTTCCGGCTAATTGATATTACATGGAAACAACTATTATATGCACAGAAAAAAATAATGGAATTTACACGACATGTAATTCAATGATACTTTGAAATAGATATCAATTGAATCAAAACTTTGATTGAAAACCATCATTGAGGTAAAATTAAATTAGAATGCCATGATTCTCCAATGTATTATACAGATCTGAAGAGTAACAATTTTCTGCTCTAAATATGTGCATGAAAATAGATGTTAATATTTTTATCTGCGTGAGTATTTTTGTAACGGATTTGAAGAGTACACACCAAACAAATTTTGATTCTACAGTTGACTTAATTCCTCTTACGATGTAATGACTTAATGTTAGATGAGCTTGAATTTAACTGGTTTCGACAGTACCTTGCGTTCTTCTAACATGTGCGACTGTATGAATTTAAATGCACCTTTTACCACCCAAGCAGATGCATGCTTTTGTGGCTCAGTCGATTAACAGACGTACTTGTGATCCAATGATTCTCGGTTCATGTCGCGGCGGTTGATATCAGTATTCTTTTTTTTTATTTCAATGAATTTCATGTCATGGAGTCTTAGACACAATATTAAATGTTCTTCGACTTAAATTTGCGTAAACTGCGACGCTCCATTTATGTGCATCTAATAAGATGTAAAATCCCAGATTTTGTTTAAGTGTTTACTTTGTAATCCAAAGATCACAAAGTACGTCTGTTAATCAAAATCTAGTCTCGGTTCAAATCACGCGGTGGTCACAATCAGTTTTTTTTCAATGAATTTCATGTCATGGAATTTAAGATACAATAATGAATGTTCTTCCACGTAAATTATCGTGAGCTGCGATGATCCATTTATGTGCATCTAGTAAGATGTAAAATCGAATTTATCGGTTATTTCGAAGTGTGTAGATTCCAGAAAACGTTGTTTGAGGTTGTTTTGAGATCCAGGATGGCGGTCCAAGTTTATTGATATTCCTTGAAAACCCTTACAACCTAGGCATTTTAGGAACAATATGCGTATTTATGGAACGGATTAGCTGATTAGATATCAGGAAACGATATTCTTGCGAAATCCAAGATGGCAACATCTGGTTGAAATTTTCTTGAAAACTTTTACAATATGGGTATTCTCGGACCATATTTGATTAAAAAGTACCGATAAATAATGTTTGGGATCGTTTCGAAATCCAAGATGGAGACTTCCGGTTTATAGGTATTCATGGAAAACTCTTATAATTAGAATACTTTTGGAACGGACTTGATGATTAGATGTTAGAAAACAATGTTTGAGGTTGTTTCGCAATCCAAGATGGCGACATTCAATTTATCGATATTTCTTAAAAACCCAACTATTACTATTTTCGAAAGAAGTTTGATAAACAGATACCGGGAAACGATGTTTTATGTCGTATTGAATTACAAGATAATCCCCACGAATTCATCGATATTCCATGAAAAGTTTTACTCATACTGTAAGGGTTTCCAAGGAACAACAATCAACCGAAAGTTACCATTCGAAACGACCCGAAATATCAACTCCGTTCGCAAAACACTCATACATGTAAGAGTTTTCATGGAATATCAATGGACCGGAAGTCACCATCTTGAATACCCAAGTAGCATGTTAAGTTGCTGTCCTGTATTTTTCTACTGATTGTGCAATTTATCAAGTTAGTTTATATCACTATTCTAGTAACTGTTGTGTTACCATAACTGGAATGACGTTCACAATAATATGCAAACTTAATTTCTAATGATTAAGTTTCACATTCGATTTTCAATACAACTGCTCTTAACACAAACATGGATCTTGTTAAATAATCTGCTCATGAAAAATTATAATGCAACATATTGTAGAATTGATCTTTTGTGTTTTTGTAAATGAAAAATAGACAACGAACTGCATTTTCATGTTTTCGTAAGATCGAAATTTTCAAGCGCCTATGAATTAACGTGTTTTTATGATTCTAAACCAATTTCTGTAAAAATAACAGTCTATTATTTTTAATGAGAATAATCGGAAAGGTGTTTAAAATACGTGTATTCAAACATTCTTTAAAATTCTCAGACGATTTCGATCAAACTAAGGTGTAATTAAACCTGAAAAATCTCGAAATGAATTTTTCTTTAATATTTTCCAATATGGCATCGATGGTAACAGTGAGTTAATAGAAAATGGTTCACCCAACGTAATGACATATATTATCTAAATAACAGGAAACATTAACATGTTCTCTACATGTAATATTTTTTTTTTATTTAAAAGATATTTTATTCAGGCCTATTTGCGTACAAGCTCTACGTGGCCGATTTAGCTGAGTTTTTAGATAAAACTTTTTTGTATTGGATCTCGTTGTCACCCTTTTTCTAGGGGGAGAGGAGCTTCCATTTTCCTCCTGCGAGGATTGAGGGGCAGTTTGTTCGTGGTTCGTCTCGTCATCCATTGCCGTGGTATTGTTGTTGATTTCGTTGCTAGTTGCTGTAGATGCGCCTTGTTGTACATTGTTTGCAGTTACTGGTTGGTTGGATGGTAAGCTGTTAACTGCAGCTGGTGTACTTTGTTCTATAAGGGTTACGTTGGATGGTTTCGTTGAAGGGGATACTTCCCTGTTGTTGGTGACTGTCACAGGTGTACTGGGGGTGATGTGAAGGAAGAACCGTCGTCCTTTGGTATAGTTGTCTCCTTGTCCGGTTTATCACATGGCTTACCGTAGTGAACAGCTTTTTGGCAATATTGACATGTGGCCATCTGATTGTCATAGGTAACAAGTGATTTGCACGGTATTCTTGTATCCTGACCGAATGTCACATAAGAAGGTATAGGCCTCCTCAAGCGCATGCGTAACAAACGTACGCCATTTAGAATACCGGGGAAAAAATTCTTCCACTTTTCTTTTTCGATAGAGAGAATCTCTTCGTATTGGGACATAGTTGTGCGAATATAAGGATCGGGGACGCATGAGGGTAGATCATGCATACGCACTTCTATATCACTATCTTCCATATATACTGGAATGTTGTACTTGATATTTTCATGCTCCACATAGTGCACATTATTATTGTCTTTAGCGAATTGAATTGCATCCAACTCTTTACAGAACTGGATATAAACAACATAATTGGTCTTATTGCATTGAAGTAAATGCACACGTTTAATGTCAAGATGCATTTGCTCCTTAAGCCAACCTTCAAGTTCTCGTATCGAAGGTCGAATTTTGCACTGTCTGGAGTCAACAATAATTGCATTCTTTCGTATCGGCGGTAGCTTTTGTTCGTTTGGTTCACTCATTTCGAGATCGTTCTATTGTTCACTACACAATACTGTACTTGGTTTCTTCTGTCCCGAACGTAAGCGGTTTTGGTTTATCGACTGACTTGGTTGAGATGTACGAGCGAACTGATGGAAGTAACTATGATGAAATTAACTTTTCGTTCAATATCTTTAAAAAGTGATGTCAGGTCTGCTTATTTTTTTTCGCGAGATGAAAACCGAATACAAATATTGATTTTTGTTTTCATTGCGTATATAACGCTGTATTCCTGCAACTTTTATGATAATAATCTTATGTCTGCAAGTTTTGCGTTCAATTCAAACATCTTGCGCAACTTTTTTGCAAGTTTTGAATTTTATATCAATGTTTTTCTAAAACTGAAGAAAACTGCTCACACTGGTCTAAAAAATCATGAGGCAACAACAAAAATGCGGACACTGCAGAAATATATTTTTTACAGCAAGGTTATCAATTCGGCGTAGCATTTTTGCCTTACGGAGAGCATCAATCATTTCACTAATTTTTCTTCCACACGAGATTTATAGCAATTTCGACGTATATTGTGTCCGGTACAATTATGACAGCCGTTTAGAAAGTTGCATAAGTTGCACAATAGTTATAGTTACTCCAGTTTTACATGACGATGTGAAATGTGAACAAATGTACTTGAAGTTGTTCTACAGTGATTTTTTCGGTAGTATTGTGAAACTTAACAATGATAAGTTGCACAACCAATTTTAATATTTATTTCTAAACATATCTAACATAAATAACATTTCTAAATCAATTGTAAAACATCTTGAAAGTTCAATAAATTACATTTTCTACCTGGGTATCGGAGCGACCCCAAACATCGTTTTTCGGAAGCTACATATCAAAACCCGTTTCGAAAATATCTCCACTATAAGAGTTTTTAAAGAATATCAATAATTTGGAAGTCACCGTCTTGAAGTTCGGAATGATCCCAAACATTCTTTTACGGCATCTGCTCTCCAAATCCATTCCAACTTGTTAGTTTGTGGGCATATAAATTCAATTCAGCACTACTGGTCCCCCCTTTTCCTATTCCCGAAGCAACGAAAGTAGTGAAGAAAACTTCAAAAGTAGAACTCACTTCGATTTCTTAGCGTTGAAATTCATCCGAATCCTACTTCCGGTTCCGCAGTTACAGGGCAATGAGTATCGAAGCTTTCAAACCGCCCAATAGAATGACAATACAACACCGGGATTTATTTGAAAAAAAAAAAATAAACATCGGAACTTCAAGCTTCGCGATGTAAATGCTATTTTCACAGCCGGTAGTGCAGTAATACCGTGCCGGCGGTGTAGTGATGTCAATAATAATAATAATAATAATAATAATAATAATAATAATAATAATAATAATAATAATAATAATAATAATAATAATAATAATAATAATAATTATAGTAATAATAATAATAATAATAATAATAATAATAATAATAATAATAATAATAATAATAATAATAATAATAATAATAATAATAATAATAATAATAATAATAATAATAATAATAATAATAATAATAATAATAATAATAATAATAATAATAATATTCATCCTTCTACATGTTTTATGCTGCTGATTCATGCTGTTTCGCTGGACTTATATACGCAGAAGTAATAGAAATGCATACTCGCTTCGTTGGTTTTGCCTTTCTCATATAGAAAAGTTATGCAATCACTGTGAAAACCGACTTTTGAACCGAGGCCCGAAAGGGCCGAGTATCATATACCATTCGATTCAGTTCGTCGAGTACGCAAAATGTGTATGTGCGTATGTGTGTATGTAACGTTTTACCTTTTTTTATATATATAAAAAATAGGTATAGAATTCGCTCAAACTTTCGAAATTTTTTCCGAGGCCCGGAGGGCCGAATGACATATACCAATCGATTCAGCTCGACGAACTGAGCAAATATCTGTGTGTGTGTATGTGTGTGTGTGTCTGTATGTGTGTTGTCAACTAAGAGGTCGAGATCTCAGAGATGGCTGAACCGATTTTGATCAAACTAGTCGCAAATGAAAGGTCTCCCCGTCACCCAAAACGCTATTGAATGGTTTTGAGATCGGATGTTTACTTTTTGAGTTATTCGAAGTTTTATGTCAAAATTTTCAGCTTTTTGACAGTATCTGTCACAATTGACCTTGAAAACAGAATATGTTTTCAGACTTAGATTCCGCACGATAATACCTATTCAACAAGCCATAGATTGTTAAAATCCGTCTATTTTTAACGGAGATATCGAATTTTTTGTGTAAACGACTTTTCCCCCTATTCCAGCAGTAAGAGTTTTGAGCGCTTGAAGCGTGAAGCGTTTTGAAGTTTGGATCGGACTTCCGGTTCCGGAGTTATGGGGTAAAATCGACAAAAAAATGAAAATATGTGTTCTAACTTTTCTCATAGATGGCGCGACCGATTTTCACAAACTTAGGTTATGTGTGTTAAAAATTTTATACCATCACTGAAAAGAGCGAAAAACCGTAAAAAATGTCTAAATCGACCTCAAATCTTCTTCAATTGGTAGTTTTAATCAGTAGACGGTCAAACAAACCGATTTCAGCTATTCTTTAAGGAATCGAAGAATATTATTTTGAAGAATACTACACTATTATATATGATAGTATGAATGATATGAGAGGCATCATTACACCACTAGGTGGATTTTAAAATTTTATTCGTTGGTTACATATCGTTTAATTGGTTTAATCGAAAAAGAACATGATATAGTAAGTCCACATTAAACTAGGTTCAAAACTGTTTCAGTTTGTTCGTTCTGAGAACGAAGTATGAATTGTCAAGTTTTTTTATCCTTTTATATTGTTCATGGAACTTGCTATTGAAAAACGAAATGGCCTTTTTGAGAGAATGATTAAGCTTTGAGAAACGTTTCGATACTGGAACCGGAATTCTAAAATCGGTGTAGCCGAAATCAGTTAAATTCCCCTGAGGAGCGTGTGGATATCTTTGAGAAATTGTAGTGCGAATTAAATTTTTAAGTACCTTCCGAATCAAATTGAATACCGCCTAAACTGAAATTAATTTATTTGATAATCGACTATCCTGATTAATTAATGTGAAATGGACATTTTTATACTAATCACCCTGTAACTCCTAAACCAGAAGTCGGATCAGACTAACAAGTAAGATGTTTTATAGGATTTTTTTTCATTTGAATCATAGACGGTTTTTAGATTTCATTTGAATCTTATACTATGTTCACACCTGCAGAAAATAACATGTTTTAACGATAGTAATATAATGTTAAAACCGCACTGTTCACACTAAGATTATGTTATACGCATGACATATTACTTGGTATTGAGTTTGTTTATGATCAAACTGCAAAAACGCCTACGTCGTAGGTAGGAAAGAAAAAAGTATTTTCACAACATCCGAAAAATAAGAAATAAGCCAGGTGCTTCTCCTAGCTATATTATCGTTTCACGCTTATTGCCAACGTTTCCAATATTTTTAGGCAGCAAATGATCAAAAAAGTCATCTTTTAATTCAAAAACAAAAGTGGTTTTACCAGTCTGCGTTGCCAGGTCGTTTTTCCAAAAATCTATATTCGGCGCAAAAATCTATCTGTACCATATCGGTATCAGAGGTCCCACGACAACCTTTTCTCATGTCTATTCAAGCTTAAAATCAAAATCGGTACTTATCTGTATGATTCGTGAGTTATCGGTATTTCGGGAGTACATATCTGTATTGCGGTATAGACGGCAAAAATATGTATAAATACCGAGAAATCGGCATACCTGGCAACGTTGGTACCAGTTTTCAGTTTTGTTTTATTATGATTACATGGCTACTTTGATGGAAAACTACTGTTGTTGAACAGCTTGTCAATTGACATAGTCGAAAAGTGATGGAAAATGCTAGCAGGGTTGTGCTTTACTGACAATTATATCATGTTATTTCGGGAAAACATGTTTTAATGTGACGTTTATGAATATGAAATAACGCAAAAGTAAAACATGTTATTTCGCTTAAAACTTGAAATCGGAGTTATAACATGTTTTAATTCATAGTGTGAACATAGTATTAGATCGGTTCAGCCATCTACGAGAAAAATGAGTTGCAGTATTTTAATTTTGTTTCACATATGTTATCCTGTAGTTCCGAAATCAGAAGTCGGATCCAAACGTAATTCAGGAATCTAGTTTGGGAGTATGCAACTTTCCATATGAATCTGAGCTTGTAGAAAACGGTTTAGCCATCTCCGAGAAAAGTGAGTGAAATTATTTGTCACACACGCATCTACTGATCTCGACAAACTGAGTCGAATAGTGTATGGGAGTTATGTTCTTCCAGCATTTATTATTGTAAGTAGTTTATATCAAAATAATCATGGAATTATTTTCAACTTGAAAATCCTGCCATCATATAGTTTACATGTTATTATTGACAACACACATACACACAAACACACGGACATTTGCTCAGTTCGTCGAGCTGAATCGATTGGTATATGACACTCGACCCTCCGGACCTCGGAAAATTTTGAGTGAATTCTATACATTTTTTTATATTTATAGAAAAGGTAAAACTGTACTAACAACGAATCGTTATGATTGATTATATGGGAATCTCTTTGTAAGTTGAAATTTTGGTTTGTCGCAAAGTTCACACTATTTATGTGACCCTTTAGTGTGGACTTTGCGTCTGCTTAGCGGTTCAACTTGAACTGTTAGGCGGAGATGGCGGTTCAATTTGAACTGCTTTAAGCACTGATGAGCCGAAGGCGAAAAGCGAAGAAATCGAAAAACAATTTGATCATTTCAAACCAAAACTTCAACTTACAAATAGATTTGAACTGCTTTAAGCACTGATGAGCCGAAGGCGAAACGCGAAGAAATCGAAACTAAATATGTACTTTACGTACAAATAAAAAACCCCTAAATTTTCAAATCATTTTAATTTTCAAACATTTGGGTTTCATTGAAATCCCGATAATCAAATTTAGTTTGGAAATCCTTTAGCACGATTCCCCAGTGAATGTATCTTGCTGCAAGTAATTGTCGCCCCTACCGGAAGAAATTATGGCGCCCCTTCAAAAAAAAACTAGCCACGAACCAAAAAAAATTTAACAAAAACAGCACTGGTCAAACTTTGAATTCCTTTGGTAAAATATTTCAATATTATTTTATGACCACATGGAACAAGTATATCATTCGCACCAATCTTTTAGACTCCAACATTTTTTTATAAACACGTTTCTATACATCCTCACACCTAAATAGATTCTCCGTTTGCGATTTTTTATATTTCTGTATAGTAAAACAAAATAAATGTCCATTTTTCAGTACTTTCAACAGATGCTCCCTTTATAAACTGCTATGATCTTGAACTTCCAAACTTTAATTGCACACTAGCGCCGTCAAGTGAATGAATTTTTAACTTCCGTATATATATTTACACCGTTTGACAAAACATTAAGATACAATAAAGCAAATATAGATCGTCTGAGACCGGAATATTCATGCATCAGCAATGACTCATTCTACAGTTGTTTTAAATAATACATCAAATTTGATCAGTATTTAGGAAAATCTAGGAAAACGAATTGGGTAAATGACATGCGAATGCAACTATGTAGTGCAAATCGCGAAATTGTTGCAGAAAAGACGGGACTCGAACCCGAAGATAGCTCATGCTAGCTAGAAATTGTTTTGCCAATTGAACCCAATTGACTAGAAGAACCGAGCATGCTTTACTTTACTTGGCATTGCATAGTTGCTTTCGCATTTAAATTCTCCAATTTATTTCCATGTTAGATACTCAACAAGATTACTGTAAATAACACATGCTTCATGCGTTCTGATATATTTTTAAGCGCTGAAACGAGTAAGTATGAGTAGATGAGGTATGTTTTATCACAGCACCAATCAGTCCAAATACCATTTGCACTACCTTATTGCCGCAGAAAAGCGGAACATGGATTGGCAGCAAGATGGAATCCGCATTGCATGAGATTCCACTGTATTTCTCAAAGCTCAAAAATGAGAAAAATGTATATGAGAAGCTGCTCTATTCATACTTCTCCACCGAGCATTTCAATTGAGATCCCAAACAATATTCCACACAAATTAAAAAAATATGTATAAATACCGAGAAATCGGCATACCTGGCAACGTTGGTACCAGTTTTCAGTTTTGTTTTATTATGATTACATGGCTACTTTGATGGAAAACTACTGTTGTTGAACAGCTTGTCAATTGACATAGTCGAAAAGTGATGGAAAATGCTAGCAGGGTTGTGCTTTACTGACAATTATATCATGTTATTTCGGGAAAACATGTTTTAATGTGACGTTTATGAATATGAAATAACGCAAAAGTAAAACATGTTATTTCGCTTAAAACTTGAAATCGGAGTTATAACATGTTTTAATTCATAGTGTGAACATAGTATTAGATCGGTTCAGCCATCTACGAGAAAAATGAGTTGCAGTATTTTAATTTTGTTTCACATATGTTATCCTGTAGTTCCGAAATCAGAAGTCGGATCCAAACGTAATTCAGGAATCTAGTTTGGGAGTATGCAACTTTCCATATGAATCTGAGCTTGTAGAAAACGGTTTAGCCATCTCCGAGAAAAGTGAGTGAAATTATTTGTCACACACGCATCTACTGATCTCGACAAACTGAGTCGAATAGTGTATGGGAGTTATGTTCTTCCAGCATTTATTATTGTAAGTAGTTTATATCAAAATAATCATGGAATTATTTTCAACTTGAAAATCCTGCCATCATATAGTTTACATGTTATTATTGACAACACACATACACACAAACACACGGACATTTGCTCAGTTCGTCGAGCTGAATCGATTGGTATATGACACTCGACCCTCCGGACCTCGGAAAATTTTGAGTGAATTCTATACATTTTTTTATATTTATAGAAAAGGTAAAACTGTACTAACAACGAATCGTTATGATTGATTATATGGGAATCTCTTTGTAAGTTGAAATTTTGGTTTGTCGCAAAGTTCACACTATTTATGTGACCCTTTAGTGTGGACTTTGCGTCTGCTTAGCGGTTCAACTTGAACTGTTAGGCGGAGATGGCGGTTCAATTTGAACTGCTTTAAGCACTGATGAGCCGAAGGCGAAAAGCGAAGAAATCGAAAAACAATTTGATCATTTCAAACCAAAACTTCAACTTACAAATAGATTTGAACTGCTTTAAGCACTGATGAGCCGAAGGCGAAACGCGAAGAAATCGAAACTAAATATGTACTTTACGTACAAATAAAAAACCCCTAAATTTTCAAATCATTTTAATTTTCAAACATTTGGGTTTCATTGAAATCCCGATAATCAAATTTAGTTTGGAAATCCTTTAGCACGATTCCCCAGTGAATGTATCTTGCTGCAAGTAATTGTCGCCCCTACCGGAAGAAATTATGGCGCCCCTTCAAAAAAAAACTAGCCACGAACCAAAAAAAATTTAACAAAAACAGCACTGGTCAAACTTTGAATTCCTTTGGTAAAATATTTCAATATTATTTTATGACCACATGGAACAAGTATATCATTCGCACCAATCTTTTAGACTCCAACATTTTTTTATAAACACGTTTCTATACATCCTCACACCTAAATAGATTCTCCGTTTGCGATTTTTTATATTTCTGTATAGTAAAACAAAATAAATGTCCATTTTTCAGTACTTTCAACAGATGCTCCCTTTATAAACTGCTATGATCTTGAACTTCCAAACTTTAATTGCACACTAGCGCCGTCAAGTGAATGAATTTTTAACTTCCGTATATATATTTACACCGTTTGACAAAACATTAAGATACAATAAAGCAAATATAGATCGTCTGAGACCGGAATATTCATGCATCAGCAATGACTCATTCTACAGTTGTTTTAAATAATACATCAAATTTGATCAGTATTTAGGAAAATCTAGGAAAACGAATTGGGTAAATGACATGCGAATGCAACTATGTAGTGCAAATCGCGAAATTGTTGCAGAAAAGACGGGACTCGAACCCGAAGATAGCTCATGCTAGCTAGAAATTGTTTTGCCAATTGAACCCAATTGACTAGAAGAACCGAGCATGCTTTACTTTACTTGGCATTGCATAGTTGCTTTCGCATTTAAATTCTCCAATTTATTTCCATGTTAGATACTCAACAAGATTACTGTAAATAACACATGCTTCATGCGTTCTGATATATTTTTAAGCGCTGAAACGAGTAAGTATGAGTAGATGAGGTATGTTTTATCACAGCACCAATCAGTCCAAATACCATTTGCACTACCTTATTGCCGCAGAAAAGCGGAACATGGATTGGCAGCAAGATGGAATCCGCATTGCATGAGATTCCACTGTATTTCTCAAAGCTCAAAAATGAGAAAAATGTATATGAGAAGCTGCTCTATTCATACTTCTCCACCGAGCATTTCAATTGAGATCCCAAACAATATTCCACACAAATTAGTTCCCTTGCCATCCTGTACAGCGAGTCGGAGGTACAAAATGGTGCACGAAAACAAAAGTCCATTCAACCAAGTAATCCCCCACTGGAGACTGATTGGAAATAACGATCTTAGAATCAACTTCACATCGTTTCCACAAATTATAACTACCTCCAGTCGGTTCCTCCTCGTTGTCATCACTGCTGCGAGAGCTACCGGAATACATCCTGCGAAGTGATTGGGGCTCATCTCCGTGCTGTTTTTGCTGGTGCTGTTGTTCGACATGGTCCCGTTGCGGAAGACGCTTGTTGGGGGAACTTCTGCAAAAAAAAAGACGTTCTGTCAGTTTATGGTTTGCATCACCCAAACCATGGCTATTTATGCATCAAGTGAAAGAAAAACAATACAAACATGACGGAACTGGCCTTACTGATGATGGACGGTTTTCTGCTTCGGCAATCTGCCGGAATTGAGTAACGTTGCGTCGGCCACAAGCGGACACTCATGCGGCGAAGGAACTGCCGTAAGCCGATTTGGTTCATATCTCCCCGATACGAGTCGGAAAAGTGAAATCTGAAAATGGAGAACCATCGAAGCAAAGCGGAAAAAGATTAGCTTGTGGTGCAAATTGAACATAAGATGTAATCGTGCGGAACCTTTCGCATTTTGCCTCAACCGTTGTCGGCGAGATTTCCTCCCGGCTAGAGTGGCTCGGAACAGAAGTGGCCGGGCTGACCAGCGGCAGCAATCGATCGCCTGCCTGTTCGATGTCCCGTCCGGCTGGAAGCGATTGAGTGTGAGTGGCACAGATGCTGTTCATAAGTGGGTACAATGTGAAAACAGAAAAATCAGACGATCTAAAGTGAACAAAAAAAATCTGTTTTCTAGTAGTTTTAAATGGAGAGATACATGCACAATACCGGTCATATGACAAACATGAAAATGGAATAAATTGCTGCGCAACGTTGATTAAAAATGAGTTACTTCAAGGGCCCTTTGCTTGTACTCGACACAAACTATGAACGGAATCCGGTTCGATTAAAACAAAAACGCTTGCAATTCTCCAAATGTATAACTAATTGATAACACTTCAATTTGGTGAAAGCTTCGAACAATAACAGTTTGATAACTCAAATGTACTGAAAGATAATGGATAATTTAATCAATTTTTCAGGAATTTCAGGGCTTAAGTTTTACGGAGAGAAAACATTTACATTTTTTATGTAGTGCTGCAACTGTTGTATTGGCGCCGGTTAGTTGTTTTTTATTTTCATTTCTGAATGGGACGCAGCGTCATTGGATGCAAAAATTCAAATACGGCTAAGCGCTCAAAACTAGTTGAACCAATCTTATAACAAATATATTGTTGTTTCTCAACCCTACAGAGAATCGAACAGCATTCGTAAATTTGCTTATCTTACTTATATTATAGAAAATTCTGAGCTCGATGGCATGAGAATTATGAAAACACGACAGTTGTTTCCTGTCGCTTATCCAGCAGAGCTTATCCTCAAAAAAGTGCCAAAATCAGAATCGATTTGTTCCGTTTTGGATGAAATTTTGTACACGTCCTCAGTATAGCAAACTATTAATTTTTCACGGACGGATAGAGAGACCGATTTGACAGAAGACTGGTTTTTAACAAGGGTAAATGCAATCGTTTCATAAACATTCTTCAAATAGTTGTATCTCCTGCAACAATTATACCAAAAGAAGGTACCAAGTAGAAGTCGCAAGAAATCGATTAAACACTCTAAGCAAAGCATTGGAAAAAAATTCTATATTTGATCAGAAAATTTGAATTTTTTTTTCATTTCTGAATGGGACGCATCTCCATTTAATGCAAAAATTCAAAAAAGGCTAAGCGCTTAAAACTAAAAATTTCATAACAAATATATTGTTGCTTCTCAAGCCTACAGAGAATCCAACAGCATCTTACATATATTACTGAAAATTTTGAAGCAAATCCAATGTTTTGTTTTAATCTTTTTACTAGAACAAATATTTTTCGTTAAGCCGATTATTGATTTTTTCAAAAAAATATTCTTTTCCTTCTCCTAGACGCAGACGTTTCAAAGATATTTGCAGGGTACGGGTACAGCGTGATGGGTAAGTCGATGCCTTTCACTCAGCCTACCTGAGTTCGATTCTCAACCCCACACATAGGGTCAGAAAGTTTTGCCCGAAAGACCCGAAGAGGCGAATGATCTTAAGGTTAAACCCTATATAAACGAAAAAAAGATATTTGCTCATGTTATCTAAACACCCTTTTTTGGTTTTAATGAGATTTTGGCGAAAGATTATGCTTTCTACCAAAAATCCAATGAGAATCCAATCCAAAAATCAAATGAAACTCAATTTATAAGGAAATAATTTCATTCAAAAAATTTCACTAATGCTGGGAACATCACTTTTTTGTCGAATTTGTCGTTTTGCCATTCTCGTTTCGAAAGGCTATGCACTCACTGTGAAACCCGACTTTTGAACCGAGACCCGGAGCGCCCAGTGTCGCATACCATTCGACTCAGTTCCTCGGGCAAGGAAAATGTCTGTGGGTGCAAAATGTGAACTCGATTTTCTCGAAGATGGCTCGATCGATTTCAAACAAAATTAGATTCAAATGAAAAGTTTCTTGGTCCCATAGCCTCTGTTGAATTTTATTCGGATTGAACTTCCGGTTCGAGAGTAACAACACACTTTAAAAAAGACTGTGATTTTACATCTTATTAGATGCATATAAATGGAGCGTCACAGTTCACGCAAATTTACGTCGAAGAACATTTAATATTGTGTCTAAGACTCCATGACATGAAATTCATTGAAATAAAAAAAAGAATACTGATAGCAACCATCGAGAATCATTGGATCGCAAGTACGTCTGTTAATCGACTGAGTCACAGAAGCATGCATCTGCTTGGCTGGTAGAGGGTGCATTTTAAATTTATATAGTCGAACCTGCTAGCAGAACGCAAGTTACAGTCGAAACCAATAAAATTCAAACTCATGTAACATTTAGTCATTACAAATAAAATTTTCCGTCATTTGACAAATTAGGTCTTTATGAATTACATCGTATGAGGGATTAAGTCAGCTGTAAAATTCAAAATTGTTTAGAGTGAAGGTAAAATGTGTAAAAAATGAGAAAAGGTTTAATCGATTTTTTCGGAGACCGCTTAACCGCGATTTTCTTCAACTTAGATTCAAATGAGAAGCCCTAAACCATACCATAGCCTGCAATTGAGTCTCCTCCGGATACAACTTCCGGTTCCGGAGTTACGGGGTAAAATGAGCAAAATAAATTAAAAAAACTACAAGGATCAGCCCCATGAGGTTGTTCGAGCCATTAATGTGGAACAAGGCAATCAAAATTTCTAATGATCGATATTTTCAATTAATCGTCACACTTTTGAATCCGCAAATGCACGAGAGTTTGCTTTGATTGATCTTTATTAGGAACCAACACCGAACACGCGAACCCAGAATATAGACTCTAAGGCTATTCGCAACGCGGTGATGAATATCTGTTCTAAAATGACATACTGTTGTATGATTTAAAACTGTCAAAAATAAAACTCGAGCTTGACGATCTCAACGGAAAGATTTAAAATCTATCTGTTCTATATATTTCTGTAAATGTATTGGTGTTGTGTCTATTCACTTCACTGTTTCAAATCAGAAACAAACAAACTAAATTAATGATTTCGAAAACGATATGAATATTTTTACAGATCATAGTGAGCTGGAGTGCTTCTAAATGAAACTGTATTATTCAGTGCAAAACATTTAACGCTTATATTGATAATTTCTGAAATGTCATTCGACGCTTTGACATCTCGTCTCTCAGATTTCGTAACACACGCTCACGCAAAAAAAATTAAAACTGTGTTCTACTCGTGTTTCAATTATTCATTAATTTAAAACAATTTCGTCGAGCAGTTTTAAATCTGTTTTAAATTTGTACTCGAAAAATAGAACTAAATCTCAGCGTCGTGATTGAAATGTTTCAGTTGTAGATCTAAAGTAGATCAGTCCATATGAAATAAAACAGCGTTGCGAGTAACCTAATAGTCGTGATTTGTATTTGTTTTGTAGGTGACAAAATTACATCAATAGCCCAAATGTATGCAATTATATGTTTTTATATGCTTACGATACGGATATCGATATTTAAGCTTCTCTTCGCCAAGCTTGTGTTCAAGATTTGTACGCAAGCAGTTATTTTTATAGCGTTTCTCTACCATTACTATCCTTCTGCGATTTTGGTTGAAGCGATAAACTTTATCTCATCATCAATCGAGTTCATCTTATATAATAATCTTAAGCATTCACAATTTACCCTGGGGTAGTTGTTATTTTCTCAGGCAAAACGACATAACATGGAATTTCATCCTATCTTGCATGACACAAGATCAGAGCATACCAGTTAAAGCTTCAAATCGTTTTATGGCACTTTTTGTCTTGCTGTCTAGCAACAACCTACCTCAAGCATACTACGCGTAGGACTGAAACGTTAGCTATAATTTTGCTTATATTTATAGATTCGCGTGCTTCCAACAGCTTCACTTTTGCATCGATTGACCAATCAGAGCGATGCTTTCCCTTTGATATATCGCTTACTCCTTCAAAACCGTCGACTATGGCAGGGAAATCCGATATGCCGGAGATTTTTTGCAGACAAAATAGGACACTGCTAGCTATTAATCAACATTTCAATGATATACAATTAAAAATACATGGCTCTAAACATTCAAATCAATACGTAGAAATATTTCCAATCAAATGGTGACATAATATTAATAATTAATACAAAATTGACTGAGCTGTAATTGTTCAAAACCTGACCACATTTTCACTTGTATTTTTCTTGAGTTTCTAATTTGCATCCCTATATAGAAAACAAAAATGTGTTCCACATTAAAAGAAAACTCGATTTTCTCAGAGAACGGGCAACCAATTTTCACAAATTTAAATCCAAACAAAACGTGTTACAATTCCATAGAACTCTACCGAATTTCATCCGGATTCGAGCTCAGGTTCCGCGATTAGAGGCTGATAGGTAAAACATTTCATTTTCAAGAGCGTGTTTTTATACATGACACAGATAAATCGAGTCAAATACTTTCAACTAGCCAAATGATTTTTCATTTGGACAGGTCTGGTTAGGTCTGGTTAGTTGATGACCAAATACTTTGATTTCGAGTACGTCGAATCTTCGTTCACGATTCCGGAAGTACCGAAAAAAGTGATCGTGTACTCCAAACCGGAAATCAATGCAATTTCTCAGAAACGGCTGAACCGATTTTCACTTAGAACTTAGATTCAAATGAAAAGTATTTTGTTCTCATCAGTCAGTGTAGAGTTTCGTCCGATTCCGACTTCCGGTCCCGGAAATACAGGGTTAAATGAGTATGAAATTGCAACCCGTGATTTGAAGCGATAACGCAAAACAAGGAAATATTATTCATAATTTGGCACAAAATTGTTCCAATTTGTAGGTTGTGTTAATTGCTGCTCAATCGAATCGATTTCAGCTAAGCCGGTTCCCAGTTCACGGTTCCGGAATTCCGAAAAATAGAGGTAAAACACTCAAAAAACGAAACTCTCTTTATTTTCTCAAGGACAGCTGAGTAAGTTTTTACAAATTTGGACTCAAAAAGAAGAATTTATGGTCTCATTAACTTCTATTGACTTTTGTTCAGATGCGACTTCCGGTTCCGGAACAGAAAAAAACACAACAACAACAAGGTGAAGTGTGTTCATACCATCATGTAAAAACGTGAAAACGAAGAATTCCTATAAATTTGACATAGAATATTTTCGGAGATACATCGATCAAAAGGGACATATATAAAAGAAAATGTGCTCCACTACTGCCATGATTCCAACTGTTTTGTTTATCGGAAATCAAAAGACCATACACCATTTTATTCATGGTACTTTATGCTATGTTTGGAACTAAAATAAAGAACAAAATTGAGAAAAGAATTGTTTTGGAAAGTTTCAAACAAAAAAAAAAACATTTTTTTACTTTTTTGGGCTTATATATGTTCTAAAAAAAGCTAACAAGAAACACAGTCCAGATGACAGGCTGGATGTTTTTTTTTAGGTTGACGCATGCGAGTTCTGTTCCAACTGAAGGAATATTCGAAATGTCCGTTGAAATGATTAAAGAATCCAATTTTAGTGTCCTGTCTGTTAGTCTGTGCTAAACAAAGAAGAGAGTTGGCATCACTGGGAGTACGATGCGGTGTCTAAGTGTTGCCCTCGAAGAAGTCTCATTACAATGTGTATCAAACAACACAACTTATAGTGAAGTGATAGATAGAAACAGTTATTTCGAGTGATAATGCAGCTGTGACAAGTGTGTGTTGATAAGTGAAAAGTATTATTTATTGAATATTGCTGATTCGCGAAACTAAAAAAATGTTCAAGCAACGGAAACTGCGAATTTACCGCCCAAAATTAAACGATGTCAACTGATTGAAGCGCCCTCTACATATCATTGTCGGTGTTATCTGATTTATGTTATCAGATTTAGATGGAATGTGTGAAGTGTGTGTGAAGTCAATCGTGGTCTGCAGCAAAGTTCGAGTGTTTATGTTATTTTTTCAGTAGAGGTATGTCATCTCGCATTTTTTTATTCAGGCCTATTTGCGTACAAGCTCTACGTGGCCGATTTAGCGGCCCCTTTTTCTAGGGGGAGAGGAGCTTCCATTTTCCTCCTGCGAGGATTGAGGGGCAGTTTGTTCGTGATTCGTCTCGTCAGCCATTGCCGTGGTATTGTTGTTGATTTCGTTGCTAGTTGCTGTAGATGCGCCTTGTTGTACATTGTTTGCAGTTGCTGGTTGGTTGGAGGGTAAGTTGTTATCTGCAGCTGGTGTACTTTGTTCTATAGGGGTTACGTGAGATGGTTTTGTTGAAGGGGATACTTCCCTGTTGTTGGTGACTGTCACAGGAGTACTGGGGTTGCTTGGGGTTGGTGTAAAGGAAGCACCGTTGTCCTTTGGTATAGTTGTCTCCTTGTCCGGTTTAACACATGGCTTACCGTAGTGAATAGCTTTTTGGCAATATTGACATGTGGCCATCTGATTGTCATAGGTAACAAGTGATTTGCACGGTATTCTTGTATCCTGACCGAATGTCACATAAGAAGGTATAGGCCTCCTCAAGCGCATACGTAACAAACGTACGCCATTTAGAATACCGGGGAAAAAATTCTTCCACTTTTCTTTTTCGATAGAGAGAATCTCTCCGTATTGGGACATAGTTGCGCGAATATAAGGATCGGGGACGCATGAGGGTAGATCATGCACACGCACTTCTATAGCACTATCTTCCATATATACTGGAATGTTGTACTTGATATTATACTTGATTTCGACTGGGGTGATAATCGTGGAAAACTGTAAAACGGCTGTCTCAGTCTTATAATACAAACGAATGTTGTTTACTGTCCGACGTTTCGGCCTTTGATGTAGGCCTTTTTCAAGGAAAACTGGAAAATTTATTGTGTTACATTGACAAAAACATAGAGCGTTGAACAAATAATACAATGTAAAAACTTACTAAAGTCTATCGTTTATAGTCAAAATTTGTCGATGTCTGACGCTACGTTGTCTGGTCAATTTTAGAACATGCTTTAAAATACTACGAGAAAATGGTCATTTACTTAAAAACTGAATCAAAAGTTATTTAAAAACAATTCTTACTATTGACTGCATAATAAATATTTTGTTTGCATAAATCACGTACAGTGTCACAACTACTTAGTTTAACGACTATTCTGAAGCTTTCATCATGGTTATCAAAAATAATGAGCTTATCAACGTTATTAAGTAACGTTATCGTTGAAAAAGCTCAGCAAAGTGCTGTGTAGAGTACGGTAGTATTGGTGTTTATCGGAGAGTTTTCATTTCTTATCGTATTTGATGGATTTGATAGAATGTAGAATACCAGCGTAAGTGGTGTTGAGGCCTTGTACATCGGTGCGATGATTAACTGTTTTGGTAGTATTGGAAATATGACACATTTCCAACAGAGGCAAAGCTGTAGATCGCAATGATCGATCTATAATCTTTGTTTTCTCCAATGCAAAATTGTGTCCTTCATTGATGGTGTGATGAATGAGTGCTGTTTTTTCTTTTAGCCTTGATATTTCTTCATATGCGTGTGGTGGTGGATTTTCAGTTAATTTTAAAAATTGATTAATGTTGGATCGATGACCACTGAGTCTGGTTTTCAGTTGATTGGTTGTCATTCCAATGTATGCATTTTCACAGTCATTACAGGGAATGCTATAGATGACGTTTGATTGTTTAAATGGATCAACAGGATATTTAATCGGTCGGAGTAGAGATCGTGTTGTTTTAATCGGTCTATGGCTCAGTTTTGTTGTTGGGAAGTCCGGTTTTAGTGCTTTTGTAATTTGTTTGCTGAGAATGGGTATGAATGGTATGGATCTATAGTGAATTTGTTGTTGCATATCGTTGGTTGGCATAGCGGTTTTATCGGTGATTTCAGTTTCTGTCTCCTGGGTTATATCGGTCTGTGCTTTAGCAACTAAATTTGATGGTTGTGTGTTATTGTGAGGCTGGTTTGTGTGAAAATTGTTGGTAAGCCTGTTTATGAGTGATGATGGATAATCATTTTGCTTCAGATGTTGGTATATGATATGTTTTTGTTGATCTGCTGATTTGTTTGTAGTTAACCCTCAGGGTACGGACTGGGTTACCGTAACCCGAGCGAAATTTGAAAGAAGCGCCATACGAAGAGAAGTCGGCGAGGGGGGTCCGGACCAGGGGGGGGAAAAAACTTATAGGTACACACTATTAGAGGCCCAAGCGGCAGAGTCAGTCTCCGCTTTGTGTCCGAGCTAGACACATATAAACATTGTGCTCGGGTGTGGTACACCCAGTCCGTATCGAACGTTACAAAATCCAAAATTTTCAAAAAAATTAAGTTTTAATTTTCGTCTGTTTGCCGCTGAGGAATAAAAAGGTAAGTAAGAATACGTACTCTTTACTTAATTTTGTAGATTCTAACCTCAAAATAACGCGTTGTACATGGTGTAAGCGAAGTATTGTAGTAGATCTCAATCACTTGAACGTACGTCTTATATCGAAATCTTTGCTGCTCGTAGTGAATTATAACTCGTTAAATTTTGTTTTTTGTAATTTTTTGTTAAAGAACACGCATTAAAAACATGGCAACGCGTCGAATCACTCGAAGCGTTGCTGCTCAAAGTAATTAATTTTAACCTTTATCATCATAAATCAACGAAACAACGTTTCTTCGCTAACTCGAAAAAACGCGTATTTTCATTTTTCAAAAAAAATATAGTTTTTGGAATAAATCAAAAAACCGTTATGGACATTTATAAGAACTACTTTTTACCTTTCAAATGCGAGTTATACAATGTTAATATTTTTTTTTTCAAAAAGTTACAGCATTTTGAAAAAAAAACGTTTTTTACAAAAAAAATTCAAGACCCGTTCACATTTTTCATTAAATTTTTTTTTCAATCAGTTAAATGATTAATCTGACAATTCTATTATATTTTTGAGACAATTTCACACAAAATAAAAAAAAAATTATTCAAATTGACAAAGTACAGCTCGATATACACCCAATCAAAGTCGCCGGGTTAGGCTAACCCTGTCCGTACTGAACGTAACTTTTTTATAGTCCGTACCCTGAGGGTTAAAGCGGTAACTCGTTTTATGAGATTTAAGGCTACATTAATTTTCATTGTCATTGGATGAAACGAGTGATAGTTCAACAATCTTCCAGATGCAATAGGTTTTGAATACCACTGTGTGCTTATGGTTTGATCTTCATTTCGTATTGGTAAAGTGTCCAGAAAGGGTAGTTTTTGTTCTGATTCTACTTCTACGGTAAATTGGATGTGTTCATTATAGCTGTTGAATTTTTGTAATGTGTATTGGACTTGATCGTGAGGTAACGATAGAATTAAATCGTCAACATATTTGCGGAGCACCGGTATTTTAAACGGTACATTTTTAATTACTGTTTCGATGAGGGTTTCCATGACAATGTCAGCTAATATTGGTGATAGCGGACTACCCATGGCGGTTCCAAACGTCTGTAGATAAAATTTGTCTCGAAAGCGGAAATAACTGTTGTTAAGACAGAATTCAACCATCTCGATGAATAAATCCAAGTTAATATTTGTTGCTGTTTTGATGCTAGGCCAGTTCATGATTATGTTGTTGATGACTAAGTTCTTTGGAATGTTCGTGAATAGCGATACTACGTCGAACGAAACCAAAATATAGTCTTTTGGTATTGTTATCATGTTTATATACTTCGAAAATTCGAAACTATCGGCAATGCTATATTTACTGTTGAAGCTCTGTTTCAAAATCACTGCTATGTACTTCGCTAAGTTGTATGTTGGGGCGGTTATGTTAGGCACAACAGGACGTAGAGGCAGATTGGGTACTTGATATTTTCATGCTCCACATAGTGCACATTATTATTGTCTTTAGCGAATTGAATTGCATCCAACTCTTTATAGAACTGGATATAAACAACATTATTGGTCTTATTGCATTGAATGCACACGTTTAATGTCAAGATGCATTTGCTCCTTAAGCAAACCTTCAAGTTCTCGTATCGAAGGTCGAATTTTGCACTGTCTGAAGTCAACAATAATTATATTCTTTCGTACCGGCGGTAGCTTTTGTTCGTTTGGTTCACTCATTTCGAGATCGTTCTATTGTTCACTACACAATACTGTACTTGATTTCTTCTGTCCCGAACGTAAGCGGTTTTGGTTTATCGACTGACTTGGTTGAGATGTACGAGCGAACTGACCATCTCGCATTGTTTACAGCAATGCGAACAGGATAAGCAGGACACTGGTGAGATCGTTCTTTAGAGATATTTTATCTGATTTACAATTTTGTTATATTTCTCTTCAGGCGCGTAGCCAGAGAAAATTTTCGGGGGAGGTTTTAGAACATGGTGATAAATCAACACATGTACAATTTATATCACAATGTTTCCCATGGGTTATAATTTTTTGTTTCGGGGGGGGGGGGGGGGGGGGGGGATTTGAACCCCTAAACCCCCCCCCCTGTGTACGCGCCTGTTTCTCTTTACTAAAAATCGGGCTAGACTAAACTTCGTCGATTGTTCGGGGAACGTTCGATCTATTTTTCTTCCGGTTAAACGCTAAGTTTAAAATGCGCGCGTGCAGTTTATTACCGTGCAGATGTTTTTGGCGATCGTGCTCAACTAGAAGGTAAATATAGTTCAGACTGCGAGGAGGTATTTTTTATTTTTGTTAGAGAGTAGATATCGACATTACTTCGTATCGCGTAAGGCGTTGTTGTTCGATTGATAATGATCGAGTATTACGGCTGTCTATTACAAAAAAAATAGTACACAATGCATAATATATGAGTTAATTGCAAACCTCCCGATAGTTGGCTGTCCAGATTTTTACAAGTTTCGGAAGAAATTTCGTATTTTAGTAGGAGGCACATAATAATACAAAACGCGATAAAATTGCAACGTATCCTCGGTAGCCGGCTACCCAGAGCAATAAACACATGATAATATTATAAGTAATAAGTAGATTTTTTATCAATTATTTTACTCCGGCTTTAACCATTTTAGTCGTTGATCAGTCCATGTTCTAATTCAGTTTAGGTTGCATGATCTACGACTCCCCAAGTTCATTTCGAAGCTGCACATGTTCTAAAGAGGTTATATAAAATTGAGCAGAATTAGTCCAATAGTTTTCGAAATATCATGCAGCAGTTATAAAAAAATGTTTTGAGATAAACGCGTTCGAAAGTTAAGCAAGTTTGGTACGACTCCGAATAATGGCTCGTATTCTAGTGCATGCAACTTTTCAACCGGTTGAAATTTTCGAAAATCCTTTCGATCGCGCCTTTTATACATATTTTAGACGTGATTTATGAAAAAATTAAAAAGCTTTTTTTTACCTGACACACTAAAGACTGTCCCAGAAAGTATGAACGTACTTTGATTTCGCTGTAAATAATTCACAAGTGTTAGATATTCAAATTTTATTCGATTTACTGATAATATTAGACTACAACAACAGAATATTATTCTCAACATTTGCTACTTAGCCATTGTAGATTAGCTGGCGCACCTTCTTGCGAACGTTCCTCATTAAATTCCGTACAGATTTCTTGGCGACAAGTTTTGACACTTTTTTCCAATCTTTTTCGAACTGTTGAATGGTTTCGGCTGCCGAGACATGTTTCCTAAGATGTGCCTTCGTTAATGCCCAAAATTCCTCAATTGGTCGAAGTTGTGGGCAATTTGTTGGATTCATGTCTTTTGGGACGAAAGTGACATTTTTGGTAGTATACCATTCTACCGTTGATTTCGAGTAGTGGCAAGAAGCAAGATCTGGAAGAAGACAAAAGGATCCTTGTGGCTTCGAATCATGGGTAGAAGTCGTTTTTGTAAACATTCCTTGATGTATATTTCGCTGTTCATTGAAGCAGCGGTGATGAAGGGTTTCGAAATCTTACCGCAGCTGCAAATTGCTTGCCAGACCATAGCTTTCTTACCAAATATTTCGACTTCAATCGATGTCTCGGACTGGTTTAACACTTGCCCTTCTCGTACCGTATAATATTGTAGTCCCGGCAAGGATTTGTAATCGAGTTTCACGTAGATTTCGTCGTCCATGATTATGCAGTTCAAATTTCCAGCAAGAATCGTATTGTACAGCTTTCGAACCCTCGGCCTGATCGATACGTTTTGGTTGTTTCTGCTTCTTATAGGTTCGAAGATTCAAACGTTCTTTAGCACGAAGAACATTTGACTTTTTTGGCCACATCCCGAACTGAAACCTCCTTCTTTTGCTCGAACGCCTTCAGTATACGTTTATCCAACTGAGGGTTAGCAGGACCTTTTTTTCGACCCGTTTTCGGTTTATCCTCAAAGGTGTTATCCTGACCGGAATTCCTGATTGCATTTCGCAAGGCTTTTCCATAAGTGGAAAATTCCTTTCATTTTTACTATCTTTTTCAGTGACAGTCCGCGTTCTGTGCACCATTTGTACACAATTTTTCGACGTAATTCTGCTGAAAGTCCACGCATTTCGAAACAAACTAATGAAAAAGAATAAACAACTTTCTGGGACAGTCTTTAGCTGCCCCAACGCAAAAAATATTAATTATAGCATAAAATGTCAACATTCCATTATAAATTTTTTTTTTCTTGTCAATTTTCTAATTCTGAAAACGCTCTCTTTGAAAATCAGTCCTGAGTCGAGCTGTACTGAGAACGAAGCAAAGTTTCACCAAAATCAGAGTAGGCGAAGACTGATGACTTATTATGCATTTCTGGAATTACTCATGATCAGATCAGAATTTATAATCACGTAAATTTTGTCCATTCTCGCATAGATAGGCAACAGTAATTACGGTGGAGATCAACTTTCGAACCAAGCCCCGGGGGAAAAAGTGTGTCGTATATTATTCGAAGAGTGGCGTACCTAGTATAATTTGCGCCCGGGGCAACATGTATTTAATTTATCGTTTTTTTGACATCGTCAACCCGTCCGACCGAACCAGCTAAAATATTTTTCTTTGACTGTACAGGTAACAAAACTCTTGTAAATATATAACGGATTTTTTTTAAGATGTTTGTTTTTTCAATAGCGATTACTCTATTATCTGAAAGTTGTTTTGACAGTGTAAAGTGACGTCTCTACTCAGTATTGTTTGGCAAATCATCATGACATCATGAGGTTAACTCCAGAACAACGCTTCCAAATCGTGAAAATTTATTTTCAAAATCAGTGTTCAATTAAAACTGTTTGTATAACTCTCTTCATTTTTGTTTGAATGGATACGTCAACAAGCAAAATTGCCGTATTTGTGGCAAAGATAATCCACACGTCGTTCAAGATTTACCGATGTCTCCTGATAAATGTACTCTACGGGCTGGTAAAATCTGTTACCAAAAGTTCATGATATGGATGTGGAGGAAATGTGATTTCAACAGGATTGTGCCACATGTCATACTGCGGCCGAAACAACCGACTTATTGAAAGAACATTTCAACGACATCATTATTTTGAGAAGTGGACTGGTGAATTGCCCTCCAAGTTCGTGTGATTTTACGTCATTCGATTATTATGTTTTTTTTTTTCGGATAAGTGAAGTTATTGGTTTATGTGCACAGCAAAAAATTATGAAAATTACTGCTGACACAAATCGAAATATGGCTCAATTCATAAAAACAAAATTCGTAAAATAATGGAATTTTACAATAATGATTCAAATATTTATCAAACACATCCAGCTTTTCAAACAGGTGTGTAAAATAATATGTCAGAATGCATTAAATTTCTGTTATATCAGCTGTATAAACGAGTTATTTCTGACGCTCGAATATGTCGGTGAAAGAAGAAATAAATCTACACGATTTTTTCTAGATGTGTGATGATTTGGAAACCAATATTCAACGTGTCATTGCTGAAGTACGCCCTTCAATGCTTGGAAAAAGTGATCAAAAATTGGACCTCCAGAATGACCTTTGTGAGAAACAGTCGTGGCAGCCATATGCCCGAAATCATATTTAAAAGTTAAATGCCAAGAAATTATCTACCAAATAAAAAAATATTCGGCCGTTCCATAATTAGAGATTTGTTTTATTTGAAGTTCACATCAGCAAGCTCTTAAAAAAACACCCTTTATTAGAAAAGTCGCAGAAACTAATAATTTAATTATTCTCTGTTTGATGCATATTATAGTCCTGACTAGAGTTAATCAGGTGAGCGGCCTTGGAGTACAGCTTGATGAAAAACTATCGTTTGATTTGCATCGATCACTTATAATCACTAAGGCTTTACGTCAATTGGGTTTCATTTCAAAAATTGCTAAGGATTATAAGGATCCTCATTGTCTGAAAGCGTTGTACTGTTCACTTGTCCGGCCAATTCTTGAAAATGCATCAGTGGTTTAGTTGCCTTATCAAATTTCGTGGAATTCACGGATAGAAAGAGTTCAAAAACGCTTTGTTCGTTTGGCGCTGCGACACTTACCATGGCGAGACCCTGCAAATCTACCACCATGTCAGCTTTTAGGGATTGGTACGTTGCTACGCCGACGAAAAATTCAACAGGCATCATCGCAAAATTGATAAACGGATAGATTGATGCTCCCGAGCTACGTTCCAAAGTCAATTTTCGGATTCCATGCAGAACGCTGCGAAATTCAACTCTGCTTCAGAACAGTTTTCACAGAACTCTATTTGGATATAATGAGCCGATAGCTGCATGTATTCGAACGTTCACTTCTGTGGAAAATCATTTCGAGTTTGAAGAATCATCTAGCAGCTTTGTTAGGAAAATTATAAGATCTGTTGAACTTTGACTATATATTTTACAATCTTTGTTTTGATGTTTTTCGTCATATGTATGTTAATTTGTGATTATTTTTATTCTCGTATTGTAATTATTGTTATTCATATTTTTTGTTTCTAAAGATGATGATTTTTGCGCCCATTCGATTTGCTACTCAAATGGGCTTTTTCCCATCCTCGTCCATTTAGATTTTTTTATCCAATGGACATTGAAGGAGATTGTGCAAGAACTGAATATTTCTTTCCCTTTTTTTGCAGAATAATTTATGCTAACTTTATTTTTGGTTTTAGCACAACCCGAAAAGATTATAATTAATCATTTTATTTAACTCTCTTCTTTATTTTACTTATAATGGTTCTATTTCCGTGAAACATATAGCTTCCTTTATTAATCACCACTGCCGCCTTCTCTAACCACTTGCATACTAACTAGGGGGAACGCGCTCAATCAGTGTTACCTAACTTACACTCCCGCTTTCGAGCTACCTTACATCGAATCGGGTAAGATGGAGGAGTTGAATCGGTTTGGATGATTACTCTCGCCTTATCAACCAAACAGCCCTTAATAGCAATCAGAGATGTGTAGCTTGCATGCAAGTTGAAGAAAATTTGTAGATTCCATCAGACATAATAATGATAATAAATAAATGAATAAGTAAATAAGAAACGACACAACACTAATTGAAGCCAAGAAAATCACTGTTCAGAAAGTAAACTTTTAAATACTAGAAATATTCTCTATTAAACTGTGCCAAGAGCGAAAAAAATTTGCATATCAATAATAAAACATCAACTTTCATATGAACTATTACTCGTTTAAACGAGAACTATCTCGATCGGTGATGTTTTTGTTCAGTGATTATGATTGCCGACGACAGCTCACAGAAAACAATTCTAAGCTGACTTGCATGGCCGAGGAATTGAATGAGAGACAATATTTACGTAGCATTTCATTTTTATTTTCGTCAAACAGCGATCGGTTGCATGCGAGATTTTTGATTATCTACAGAAAAAAGAGAATCTGTTTGCCTGAATCAGTGTTCCCTATTGTCGCATAACGTCACAAAATTCCAATTCCCATGAATGTGGAAACATCAGATCTGTCGAATGACAAAAAAAAGCTTTAGATTGCAATCTACAAACGAATCATCGTCAACCACGAACGGTGCTAGAGAGTGGGACACTCCTCTCAGGACAGCACAAATCCGCTATCGTGATTTACGCTCGATTCCAGACTCGCCGCTTCAAAGCTTCACAAGTGCTTCAAATCAGTGAAACACCATTAGCAAGATCAGAAACGAGTTGACTTTTGCTGACCGCAATGATGTTAACAAGGGCAGGGCAAACGGATTGCTATTCAAATGGTTTCGTAACTGCGTTCTAAATGTGTCATTAGAAATACCGGTAGAAGAGACTGCCATCGGTTTCGAAGTATGTTTCACTAAATCGATATCTAGAATCTTGAGCAACGCCGGTGCAAGGAAAGCTCGGGAAACAGTTTTGAATGGCCTCTTGATTACTCTACGGTTCAATTTATAACTTTATTAAAGTGTGTTTCTTTCTCTAGACCCAATCACTATATTTTGAATGAAAAAAAAATCAGTAGAAGCATGTCAAGTTCACGTAAAGAATTTTCTCGATTTTAGTCATTTAGTTCCAGTTCAGACAAGATTTGGATAATCAGTCAGTTCTGTTGAACATCTAAAGCAAAGTCCTGGCATTACATTCCTTTTGTGAAATTTGGCCTTTCAGAATCATTGCATGGCTAGTACTATGGATCCTACTGACACTAAGAATCCTTCCAAGTCGGGACTCGAAAATACGACAACTGGCTTGTAAGACCTTGTTGGCTTGTTAAACATTCAAGATCATGACTATATTTTCCTTACAAAAACTAATGCTTGCAAGGTAGTATAATGGGAACACTAGACTTTGGGCTGTTCTTTAACGATATCGCATATCGAAAGCCATTTCGCCGAAAGTCGTTTCGCCGAAAGCCATTTCACCAAAAACCGTTTCGCCGAAAGCCGATTCGCTGTTTTCGTTTTTGATTGATGCATTTTATATGTTTCGCATATTTTTTCAAACTAGACCAACCTACCCCGGCATTGGGTACGACATTGACACTCCTCCGAATTGTGTCAATCTGTGACAAATTTTGTCGAAAATGCTGAAAATTTTTAGGTTTTCAACTAATAACAATTATAGCCTCTTACTTCTATTTGTTAGTAATTTTATTTTATTTTCAGTACTTATTTCTTATATATATTTATTCTTACAACCCTCAATACTAGCAAATTCTGTTCAAAAACAGGCTAACACTTCATGAATATCCAAGTTCTAAGCTTGTTGTTCTAAGCTAAAATTACAGTTCGGTCACAAAAGTAAGATAACCTACCCCGAATTTGCAGCTCAGTTACTCGAAAACTATCCCGACAGACTCCGATCAGGTTTGAGTCCTAGAAAAAAGTGTATTCGGCTTTTGTTAGATACGGCTTTTCAGCCTACATTTTATTTCTGATTGCGCACGGACTGGGGTAGGGTACAAGAAGTTGCATACCCGTCCGACTCTATTATGTCTCTTGAATAACAGCTGATCGTGTCAGATGAGTTCTAGTTCTCTAGTTCAAACTATGGCTAAGACAAGTTTCACCATTCAGTATAAAAGCAACGGTGAAATTGAATGATTTGCGGTACGGAATGGTCCACCGTCCCCCATACTCTCCAGACTTGGCCCCCAGTGACTATTAGCTATTTCCAAAGCTGAAAACGTTTCTACAGGGAATTTTTTTTTTCGTCGAATGCCGAGGTCATTGCAGTAACGGGAGCCTATTTTGAAGGTTTTTTTTTCAAAGGGCTCAAGTTTATCGCTCTAGATGAAGATTATACTGAAGAATAAAAAAGATCAGAACTCAAATTCGAAATTTAGCTCCCGATCTCGTATTTAAATTTAACAACTGAATTTGTTCTAAAATTAATTTCCAGAATCCAGATCCAGAATTCCAGTCCAGAATTCGGGCTTAGAATCAGTTCCAGAATTTAAGTTCTAGAATTCAGTTACATGTCCAGAGGGCAGGTTCTGAATTTTGGACTCGGATTCTGGATTTGAATTCTGAAACTGAGTGCAAGACATGAATTCTGGACACGAATTCTTTAAATGGATTCTGAAACTGAAATTTTAATCTGGAATGTGCATCGGAATTCTAAACCTGGATTCTGGAACTGAACTCAGGTACAGAACTCTGCAATTGAAATTTTTGACATTGGTCAGGAGAAGAATTCTAAAACTGTATATTTGGGTCCTGGACCAAATCGCGAATTATTTCAACTTCTAGTTAAAATTTGACAGTCGAGCAGTTATTTTGTCATTGTCAAAAATAACCCTGCTCGAAAGTGGTTATTTTTGACAGTTCTCTAGTTATTTTTCTACACTGAAATTCTAGTTTCAGATCTTCAGTTTCAGATCTTCAGTTTCAGATCTTCAGTGAAAATTTCTTCTGCGTGATTTATTTTTTTTTTACCTTCAGCAAAAAAAATACCCCAATAGAAAGTTTCAATACATTGTCAAACGGCATACATTTTTTGTCGAAGTTCTTCTTACGTTCTCTGCAATGCAATGATTATATCAATTGATATCATTATATTTTCAGAGCACAATTAACCCAAATAACTTTCCATCTACCATACTTTAAAATGGACCGCAGTTGTAGTTTAATTTAACTATTCGACTAAACATAACTGCTCGGCTGTAAAATTTTAACTAAAAGTTAAAATAATTCGCGAATGGTCCACGGAATTGCAATGAATTCCAGAATTCATCAGAATTAAGGTTCAGAATTCAGATCCAAAATTTAATTTTTGAATTTAGTAATCAAATTATTTTAAAAGTTAATTTCCTGAATCCAGGTTCAGAATTCAGTTTCCGAATTCAGGTGTAGTACTCGAGCTCAGAAATCAGTTCCAAAATCCATGTCCAGAATTCAGATTCCGAATCTAGGTTCCAAAACTCAGTTCCATGTCCAGAATTCTGTTTCTGAATTCGGGTCCCGGTTTTAGATAACAATCACGATTAACAAATTCAATATACCATTTTATAGAGTTT
This sequence comes from Malaya genurostris, assembly GCF_030247185.1. Lineage (NCBI taxonomy): Eukaryota > Metazoa > Arthropoda > Insecta > Diptera > Culicidae > Malaya > Malaya genurostris. The sequence continues at coordinate 261,076,776 of NC_080571.1, forward strand.
AAAATACCCTTTCCAATGGTACCACGTTTTTTATCCGCGTTACACGTTTACTTCACAAAAAAACAGAAACTTACTCCCCAGTACCGGATAAAGAAGAGACGTGCTCCTGTACAAACGAACAATGCAATCATTCCAGCGCCGCTCTCTCTTGAAACCACTTTTGTAGAACTTTTGTTTATCTTTGGCCTCAAAATAGGCCTCAGTGTCAGCGATAACCTCTTCATTCGTGCGAAATTTGTTACCGGTGAGCATTTTTTTCAGATCTGTGAAGAGCCACTAATCGCTGTGGGCCAAATCTGGCGAATACGGTGGATGTGTGAGCGATTCGAAGTTCAATTCATGTAGTTTTGCCATTGTTTTGATTGACTTGTGACACGGTGCGTTGTTTTGATGAAACTTATTTTTTTTTCATTGCGCTCGTTTCTTTGCAATTTCAGCTTTTAAACACTTCAATAACGCTATATAATATTCATCGTTAATGCTATTTCCTTTCTCAAGATAGCCGATAAATATTACATCACGCACATCTCAAAATATCGAAACCACAACATTTCCAGCTGATTGTTGTGCTTTCGGGCGCTTTGGACGAGGTTCACTAGTTGCTGTCCACTCAGATGACGATCGTTTGCATTCCGGAGTGAAGCGATGAATCCATGTTTCATCCATTGTCACATATCGACGCAAAAAAATCCGGTTTGTTACGTTTAAACACGGTCAAACACTACTCAGAATCATCAACACGTTCTCGGAGCGGAGCTTTTGGTCAACCGTAAGCATACGCGGCAGCTTTGAACAGAGCTTTCTCATAATCAAATGCTCATGCAATATAAAGCCAACACGTTCTTTTGATGTCTTTACGATTTCAGCCAACTAACGCAACTTAACTTTTCGATCATTCGAAACGATTTTGTGGATTTTTTAATGTTTTTTAGTTTTACCGCCTCATTTGGACGTCCTCTGCGTTCTGCATCATCGGTGTCTCACGACCACGTTTGAGGTCAGCAAACCAACGTTTTATTGTTGTTTGTGATAGAGCGAACTCTTCATAACACTTTTCAAGCCATTGTTTTACTTGAACGGTATTTGTTCCCATCTAGAAGCAGTGTAAAATTATAACACGAAATTGTTTTTGATCAACTGTTCTGAAAATAACAAATGTAGCGTCACTCTTAGCACAACAACTAACAAACTAATGAATAAAATAGCATGAAATTTGAACAGCTGTCTTTTAAAGGTTAGTATAAACTGAAAAAGGTGTCTGCAATCAAATTAGCGCCATCTATGTGTTAGGCCCGGAACTTCTTGTCAGCCCATGTGTTAGTACTTCACCAAAATCACTATAGATGTCACCAATATGCATAATAGCCTTATCAGAAAGTGCACTCAACCAACCTCCCCCTTCGGCCAACTCCTGTGTCCCCTAGAGTTCCTTAGTTAATATTTATAGTTTTTCATTTTTCGGTGCAATTTTCTCGAATGCAAACGACCAGCAGCTAAATACCTGTGAAATTAACGATGCACAAAACTGATGCATGGAATATTCTTTTCGGTAACCTGATTTGTTGATATTCTTTGCTGTCCAATCCATGAATTGTCAATGCTATACTATGTACACTGAAAATCGAGTTTACTTAGTTTTCGATAATAAATCGCTCTATGAGCTACCCAAAATTAGACCGTCGTCTACTCAAACTTTGGCTTGATCGTAAAAAATAGGTAGCGAACATTGCCAAAGTTGCCATGACAACACTTTGGGTAATCTTACATATACCTAAGTATTGAAGTCATCACTTGTTACCTAAAAATGTGGAGATGCACTTTAGTTGATATTGTGTAGGTTTCGACCCGAAAATAGGTATAGTTTAGTGTAAAACACGATTGTAGTTGTGCTGCCAAGCACGAAACAGACAAAAGGAACCCTTTTTTTCGCTTTGCTCAGTGGACAAAATTCTTTCTGTAGATTTTCTTAGAAAAAATTGATTTCCGTTGATCCGAATCCGTAGATCTGCCGAGATTTTCGTAGATCTGGCATCGCTGATTATCATAGACTAATGCTAGCAATCGTACCATAGGGTATATTTATAGATTCGATTGAGTTTTATGTGTTGTATTTAAACACATTATTCACTATTTAAACAATGTTTACGTAATAAACGTACAATTGACAACAATCTTACACCTTCTTCTATCTGTTTTGTTAAACAACTACAGAAAACACTCCAGCAAGGAAATGTTAAGAAATCAAATCTGGAATAGTTTTGTTACGCTCTCGAAGTGTGAAATTTAAAGAATCCAGCTTTGTATGGAAAAGAAAGATGTAGTCCTACGTCAAATATTATTACAATTTTATGTGTTTGAAATATTTAAAAAAATGTGAAATAGAATTGAATATTTCAGGATCACCCAAACAATAGGTAAAAATTTTTATTTGAAAATGCAAATCTATGAACGCTATGAACCAAAAATGTTTACAAAAATAACACCAACCAACAATACTAAAAAACATTAGCAAATCCCCACTACGGAAGAGTGTAACCAAAATGAAAACTTACCCTTCCATCGGCCTCATCGGGGAACGGCCTGCCGGTGATGCCAGCGCCGCTCCATCGCTGTATCCTCGTACGGTTCGGGACTCGCTTCGGTACCTTTTCGAGTAATGACGTCGCAGCTGGACATTCTCACCGTGGCACTCGTCGATGGGAAGTGGCAAATCGTGTGTATGAAAACGTGATCCAAATAAACTGGAATTACGCTGGAGTGCCCGTGGGTCGTAGAGCAGCTTGCTGGCAGGCTATCCAACCAAATTCAACCGTGTGTAGGTGTGTTGCAGCAAATGCCGGAACAAAGGAACAAAAAAAAACAAAGTAGAGAAATATGAAAAAGATTGGTTTCAATTTTTTCTTCACTGAAAGTAAGATGCAATGAGGCGCAGAGCAGTCATAAGAGTACAATAAAAACTTCAAACTGAATGTGGCTGCACGGATTTCAACTGGCATTGTGTGGGTTCTCGAACGTCACTCCAGGATCCGGAGTGTGTCGGCGAGAGTCTCTGCTCCCTCTGTGTTCGTCCTCCCCTTGGGGGGTACCAAAGATCATTTGTTCCAATAAATTTGATACAGCGTGGTGCAGTTGATACTGTGGTCGTTCAGTGGGAAACAGAGAGCGAACCGGTTTTGAAATAGAAGCTGTACTTCCGAAAGCTACCCCATAATTTCCGCATTGAACGATGATGGTGGGAAAGGCACAGCTCAGAACAGGGAAAAGTGCAACGGAACTTTTGAGAGCTATAATTTCAGTCTTGCAGGGACAATCTCATTCTGGTTATGTCATTATACAATTATGGTTATTGCTCGGTTGAATTATAACAAGCTGGGTAGGGAAAAAAAACTCGGAAGGGTCCTACGAATTAGTTCAAATGAGTTGTTCTTTTTGGGGAAAGCTTCAATTGAGTGTTTTAATTGAAGCTATTCGATATGAGCAGAGTATTTTTCATTCGATTTCTAGCAAAAATTCTACGATCTAGTTATTAGTGGTGAGCATGATTCAATCATCAAAATGTGAAAACGATCTGAAACTTATTATTGAACGAAATTCACATAAGAGAATTTTCAAATTTCCATTTCAACAGTTTCCCGCTACACCGAAGTTCTGTTGCTACGAACAATAAAGCAGGCTAAAATCGCTCCAGCGTCGAACATAGGCTAAGCCTTTGTTTCCGGAAAATTATCCCCGTAGGTCTTCGGAACAACTTTTGCCTTAAATTTGCGAAAAACTTCGGCATCCCTTGAGTAGGAAACCGAACCAGTCGGCCGGTGGTGGCGCAGGAAAGTTCCAAAGAAAAATTGACCAGCATTAGGTCGGATGATGCGCCGAAACGAAGTAAGTTTGTTCAAAGTTCGGTACACCGCTCGCAACCGTAGACCAAAGTTGTTACCCTCGAAAAAAAGTCTTTCCAATTTACTATAAAGATAATAACGCGGCGATGAAGCATTGTGCTCCGCCGGTTCATCATCGCAGGGGATCTCCGGTAGCGGCAAGTTCGTGCATCTTCTGGGTTACGTTCGCTTTCATGGTTCGGCTGTCCTGAAAATAACTATTTACTTTTCCAAGCGGTGAGGTATGAGCCATCTTCCAAAGCCAGAGAGAACGAGATATGTATATATATAAATAAATTCCTTTGCTTAATGTTTTGTCGAGCGTGTGAAATGTTCGGCGAAAACTTGTTCATCTCTTCCATTTTATGCGTTCGGGAGCAAAGTTGTTAAGTTGATTGTTTTTTTTTATTTCACTCTACTCGAGCTGCATTGTCGTTCTGCCGAATTTTGAATAATTTTGCGGTTGGTGTGGAAGGAGTGCGGAAACCGATACAGTCGTAGGTAACGTAAGAATACGTGGGCGACTCACCGAAATTAGCCTTTTTGAGGAGTCATATTGTTTTTCGAATCATGGAGATATAAACTTTCGCGACGCTTTTGACTATCACGCAGGTTCGTACCCAGTTGTTTCGGGAGAGACCTACAAATAAGAAATAACGCATTTTACTGATGATAACTGGCGTATAATAAAGGATCCAAGCTTGGTCAACAAGTAACCAACCGACACCAATTTGCATCAGCATAGGCGAACATACTTCCGAAGTGTGCTCGCGTTCCACTTTTTAAACCTGAGTATGCAAGTGCTCAGTTTGCTCAGTACTAATCCTTATAGCACTTTCTGGTCATCCAGTATCATTTCCTTTAATTTTACCATTGATTTTGGTAATCGCAATAGAAAACCTGCCGCTGCGGACTTCTCTCGAAACCACTATATAACATTTATTCAACTTGTGCCTCCCAAAAAAATTTTTTCGAGAACGAAAACCTTTTTGCATTTCTCACATAGTCTCACATAATCACTGTGAAAACCGACTTTTGAGCCGAGGCCCGGAAAGCTGAATTCGAATAAGTTCGTAGAGATAAACCAAACTTAAACTTCAAAACAAACTTAAATTTATTTGAGACGTCTTGTGGTCAGGTATGACGCTCCGGAATTTTATCTGGCTCCGACTTCCGGGTCCGGAATTACAGAGTTATTAGTGTTCAAAAGTGAAAATATGTGCACTAACTTTTCTCGGAAATGGCGGAACCTATGTTCATAAACTTAATAGTAAATGTGCGGGTTTAAGATCCAATAGAAAAATCCTGCATTTTATTTAGATCCGACTTCCGGGTCTGAAGTTACAAAGTGATGCACAAAAAAACTCGATTGCAAAAAGAGTTATTTAAAACTTAAAGCAGGTCTTGTTAGTTGAGTTGGACAAAAAACTCATTTCTGTTACCGATTCCGGAAATAATAATTAAAAATCCCAAAATAAATTTTTCGGAGAATATTCGACCGATTTTCACAAACTTAGATTCAAGCGAAAGATTATATCATCCCATAGGTAACAATGAAAATTGATATGGATCCGACTTCCGCGTTTGGAATAATAAAACAGAATTTTTTATGTTATGTGTAATATGAGAAAGGCATCATTACACCACTAGGTGGATTAAAACATGTTTTTATATGAATAAATGTATTTTAATAATGAAATATTATTCTTCAAGCTACGTTAAATGAAAAAGCACAGTTATTTTCGAGATATGAGATATGAGATATGAGGAAGTAAATCTAGAAAATTGATATTTCTTGAGAATACACCCTCTTTATCAAATTAGTCTGGGTTCTCCACCGCCAAACTGATTATTTTTGTATTCCTCATGAAAGTTAGTTATAAATTATTCTTTAACATCAAGACAATGTCAGTAGCTGTTTTCGAGATATTTTGAAAAAACAAAATCGAGAAAAAATCGTTGATTTATAAAAATCACAGGTTCGGCAAGGAAGTAACAGCCATATTGAAAAATCTGTTTTAATACACCTAGTGGTGTAATGATGCCTTTCTCACATAAATCATATATCATATATAATACTGTGGTATTCTTCAAAATAATTATGTTCGATTTTTGAAGGAATAACTGAAATCGATTTGTTTGGCCGTCTACTAGTAATGACTACCGATTTGATGTTGATTTAGATTTTTTTGCATTACATTTTTTACTTTAAGTGACGTTATAAATTTTAAACACACTTCACCCTATAATTCCGAAACCGGAAGTCGGATCAGGATAAAATTCAGGCATCCCTTATGGAAGCACAAGACCTTTCATTTGAATCTAAGTTTGTGAAAATCGGTCAAACCATCGCTGAGAAAAGTGAGTGAGATTCATTTAAAAACCCTTCTTAATCCACCTAGTGGTGTGATAATGCCTTTCTCTTCTTTCATAACAGTCTCATAAAAATATATTTCATACTTTTATTAAATAATTTCTGTCACTAATTTTGACACCAATTGATTCAGATTGATTAGAGTAGTTCTCAAAAGCATTCTTCAGTGTTTATGTCACACAGTCAGCATCATTTTTCCAAACTAGTGATTGACATTTGTGTTGCCTATTTGTAATCAGTGATGCTAATCTAAATAAAAAAGCCTTCTTAGTCCACTTAGTGGAATTTTCATATATCTTGAAAAATCACCATAGGGGGGAGTACAGAAAGTTGATTTTTTCAAAAAAAATTTTTTTTTGAGATGACACTAAATTTCGATGTTTTATACAGATTTAAGAGTTTTGGCATCAAAAAAAATTTTCGATTTTGGAAATTTCATGTACTCCCCCCTATGGTGCTTTTTCAAGATCGAAAATTGTCAAACCTTTACCACCGGGCAGCACTCCTTAAGCATGTCCGATTTAGGTCAAATTTTGCATGAAGGCTTTTTTCGAGGTGCTTAAACTTTTGAGCACTAGAACTCAACGGAAATAGAGGTGATACCAAAATTTTGGCACCCTTATATATATAAGAGCGGTAAAAATCAACGTGTTTTGTCGGTTACGTCACTTATACAATCATATCTCCGGAACCAAAAGTCACAGCCATTTGATCTTGAAACTTGATCAATGGCCCGCCAGTAGCTTTCAAACGAGCCCAAGTTTGTTCAAATCGGTTCAGCCATCTCTGAGAAAATTGAGCGCGTTCAAATACAACGCTTTTTGTCGGTTACGTCACTTATACAATCATATCTCCGGAACCAAAAGTCACAGCCATTTGATCTTCGAACTTGATCAATGATTCGATAGTAGCTTTCAAACGAGCCCAAGTTTGTTAAAATCGGTTCAGCCATCTCTAATAAAATTGAGCGCGTTCAAATATCTTCGAAAAGTGCACACACATACACACACACACACCCACACACACACACACACACACACACACACACACACACACACACACACACACACACACACACACACACACACACACACACACACACACACAGACATTTTCCGATCTCGTCGAGCTGAGTCGAATGGTATATAACACTATGGGTCTCCGAGGCTCCGTTCGAAAGTCGGTTTTTCCAGCAATTCTAATACCTTTCTATAGAGAAAGGCAAAAATATTACCGCTATATCCGGTGCCTCCGGATTCGGAAACCGGGAACCATGATAGCCGGAATCAGTTTTTTGGCCATCTTCTTATAATGACTATCGAATGGAGTAGTTTTGAGGCCAGTTTAGAACATTTTTCAAGTGTTTGTTTCCTCCATTTAAGTGATGGTATACAACTTTTAAAACACTTTACCCTATGATTTCGAAACCGGAAGTCGGATCCAGATGAAATTGAGATGTTTTGTTTATAAACATAAGACCGATAATTTAAAGCTAAGTTTGTAAAAATCGGTTAGTCCATCTTTGAGAAAAATTAGTACACATATTTTCACCGGAAGTCCTATCCAAACCAAATTTAGTATGGGATCACAAGACCTTTCATTTGAATTCAAGCTTGTGAAAACGGTTCAGCAATCTCTGAGAAAAGTTGGTACACTAATTTTAACAATTTTATGCACATTTTACCCCATATTTCCGGAGCCGACATCCAAATAATATTCAGGAATTTGGTATGGGACTACAAGACCTTTCATTTGAATCTGAGTTTGTAAAAATCGGTTTATCCGTTTCTAAAAAGTTGGAGTGATTTTCGGTTTGTTTAGTCACGATCACTGAGCCTCGGAGACCCATAGTGTTATATACCATTCGACTCAGTTCGACAACATCGGAAAATGTCTGCGTGTGTATGGGTGTGTGTGCACTTTTCGAAGATATTTATACGCGCTCAATTTTCTCAGAGATGGCTGAACCGATTTTAACAAACTTATGACTTTTGGTTCAGGAGATATGATGGTATAAATGACGTAACCGACAAAACGTGTAGTTTTTTACCGCGCAAATTTCTTGGAGATAGCTGAACCGATTTTAACAAGTCTAGGCCCGTTTGAAAGCTATTGTTAGGTCATTGATCAAGTTCGAAGATCCAATGGCTGAGACTTTTGGTTCCGGAGATATGATTGTATAAGTGACGTAACCGATAAATTGTTCAAAAGCTTAAGCACCTCAAAAAAAGTCCTCATGGAAAATTTGAGCTAAATCGGACATGGACAGCGGTTAAAGTTTGATAATTTTCTATCTTGAAAAATCACCATAGGGGGAAGTACATGAAATTTCCGAAATCGAAAATTTGGTTGATGCCAAAAATTATAAAACTGCATGAAACTTTGAGATTTAGTGTTATCTGAAAAAACTTTTTTGAAAAAATCGACTTTCAGGAACTTGTCCCAGAAAGTCGATTTAAAAAAAAATCGAGATGACACTAAATCTCTGAGACCTGACCTGAGTGCCTGTTGAAAGTGTGCAAGAACTTGCTGCCAGCGACAACGAGATGCCAGATTATACGACAGCTTTGCCAGCAACATCGAGAAATAAGTTAGAAGAAATACCGCTTGCTACATCGAGATATGATTTAGAAAAAATGCCATCAGCAGCTTCACTCGTCTCAGCATCCTCCCAACACAATGATCTAGCGAATGATTTGAGGTATCAAAATGTTGAGGTATTTGATAAAGGTATTTCTGATATTAATGTATCTCCTAGAAACCTAAAAAGAAACCTCAGATCTGATAACTATCGTCAAGAAAAGTATTCCAAAATCTTTGAAGGCATCAGGAAACAACTGTTCGACCATCCACCACAAAATGAACCTAAACCATTTAACAAAATCATTGATAAATTAAAGGCGAAATTAACCGAACCAGATTGCTCAAGATTTGATAAAATACGGATACTCTCAATTTTAACCAACTATTGGTCTGTACTAATGACGATGAAAAAAATAAATTTAAATGAAAACACGGTCTCACTGGTAAAAGAATTGGCTAAATAGCAAGGAGTATTGGCTGTTCCTAACAAAAAATGTGGCCGTCCATTGGATCCCAATATAAAACGTGAAGTACTGCAGTTCTTCAATAACGATGATATAAATAGAACTATGCCAGGACAACGAGATTACGAACTAATAATGGGCGTGAACCAGTTTAGAAACGGCTTTCATTTCATTTTCAAATTTTATTCGGTACATTTGAGGCGATAAGGCCAAACCATTGTAAACTTCTTAATACTGCAGGTTGTCATAATGTATGTGGTTGTACAATTCATGAAAATGTTAACTTAATGCTTCACAGTCTCAAACAGTATTTCTTTCAAATTGATTGTAAAGCGCCTTTGGACAAAATTACTGTGTAATTCTCCAGTAAGAACAAAGGATTGTTATCTCCGTGAATGCCATAAATGCTCCACCTTTTTAGTTCTTGAGGAAAGCTTGTTAGAGGAACTTGAGTAAATGAGATCTCTTTTGAACAATGGATAGATGTAATGTTAATGATTTTGTAGCATTTTTAACAAAAAAATTAGAAAAACTTGTAACTCATGACTATATAAAAAACAACAATCACAATTTTTGAAAGACTTAATTGAAATTTTCATTAACTGAAGGAGACGTAGTTGTAATTTGTGATTTTTCCGAGAATTATTCATTCGTTCTTCAAGATGCTGTTCAAAGTCATCATTGGAACAATGATCAAGCAACAGCTCATTCATTTGTAATATATTATAAAGAATCAGGCACGATTAAAAACTTCAGTTTCGTTCTAATATCCGAAGTATTTGAGCATAACACAATTGCTGTGACGGTTTTCATTTCCAGATTAATAACGTTTTTAAAACAACGAGTTAATATAAAAAAGGCAATTTTTGTATCGGACGGAGCAGCTTCTCAATATAGAAATAGAAAAAATTTCGTGAGTCTGTAAATTTAAAACAAAACTATGATTCGGAGTGGCATTTCTTCGGAAACTTGCACGGTAAGGGACCATGTGATTCAATCGGTGGAACATTGAAACGAATGGTAACAAGAGCTAGCTTGGCAAGAGAACGTGAACATCCAATAACAAATGCGAAAGCTACTAATTTTAAAAAAGTGTATTTCTACGAACCAGAGATTTTTTTCCGATTTTGTTTACAAAAGATTTCGAAAACAACTGCACCATTGTCTTGACGTCGAAGAAGAAATTGTTCAAAATTTTATGAGAATTCCATCAAAACATCATTTTTTCGAAAACCGTTAAAAAGTTTTTCTTCGGGAAACTTTTTAATCGATCATCTCTTCAACTTTTCTAAACTTTCATAAGTTTCCTTGTAGCTTGAAGTTTTTTGAGATATAACATAAAAAAACATCGTGCGGTGGAATAACTAAAAATTTCAGAAAATAAATTTTATTTTTAGTCGGAAGATTTTTTTTCAGCGCATACTTTTTTTTAAATTTCTCTTAGTTACCTACAACTTCTTCTTAGACATAATTTTTGAGGAACCTGTTGATTTGGAGTTATAATTGTTTAAAAATGAAGTGGCTTAAAACACATACGCCCTTTTCAAAAATTAGTTTGGAGTGGAAAAAATCTCTAAACCAGTGAAAAATACTTTAATTCCTATACCGATCACACTCGAAAAGTTTCATGCAAATCGAAGTGGGTTGTGCCAGAATTTTGAAAATTCTGGACGATCCCTATAATTACGAAGTATGAACAGAAAAAAAAGACGTCCAGACCCAATAATATCCGCCTGATTTCGAACGATCCCAGTTAGCTGTTCAGATTTCTATGGTTCTGTGATTCAAAACATTTCCATTTTCTCTGCTAGTGCACGGATTCAACTCAACAAATTTAAGTTTCTCCTAAGGACTTATATTCTCTATACAAATACCATTGCATAAAACTGATTTCGAGCAATATGCACAAAATCGTTTTACAAACAAATTATTGTTTAAACAAAATAAATATCGGGGATCATTCCGCTAATTCTTGGTTAGGAAAACAACTTTTTCGGCAAACATAACTCGATTTAAAATAAGGCACGTTTTCCTTGCACCATAATTCAATTAAAAACTTTTTCTCAGACAAATCTGCAATGAATCTAAAAAATCATTCCAATCATTTTGACACAGACACAAATAGGAGACGTATTTCCGAAAAAAATGGGAAAATTCCATTGAAGCAATGAAATTGTAGCAACTATTTCTAGAAAATGGTTTAAGAAAAGTTTTTCCGACTTTCAGACTTACCTGGTAGTACTCCTCGGTGGTGTGTCGTTTCTGCAAACTGATGCGGGAAACAATTTTAAACAGTTTCCATCGTTCCCGTGCCGTCTTTCCTGGGCTATTCGTTCCAATCGTGCGGTAATGATGCAACATGCAATGGAGAAAACAATGGTAAATAAATCCGCTCATCGAAAGACAATGGCTCTCGAATAAGAATCTATCCCACTCCAGACCCCGCCGGCTAGAGATGGCCGAGCGTCAACTATTTTTCCTCATATCAGACTGCTAGGAATTGCCTGTACTGACATTAGTAGCGCATGCACATGATTTTTCATATCATTTATGATACCAGCACTAGCATTTCCCTTTTTTATCCAGAACGATTCCATTGCAGACCATTTCTAGCCGTTTTCAGTGAAAACAATAGTCATTAGCTCTAAAACCCCTATTCCCAGCAAACGAAGCACCGCAGTCGGTGGGAGAGGGTTTGGCCAGCGGTCGGGAGGCTAAGTTGCCACTCCTGGTAATTACCTTGATCCTGCTTCTCTCGATTGCTGTTCCTTTGCGATAATTGCATTCCATTGTCGCAGTACTTGTGGATAATTGTTTTCAATTTCCGATAGCGAGCCTGTTGCATTAAGAGCAAAGTTTTCCATGGCGATTATCTGTTTAAAATGAAAGCATTTCAACCGTTTTAGCATTCCGATGTGTATGGTTGTTTAACGTGTTATGTTAGTTGCCAGGATTTCTAATTTTTAAGATAATCTGGTTCACAAGGGGCTTTCAACTCAGTGTTTATTGAACATCATAAGGCAGCTGATTCTAGGATATGCGTTCTGAGAGCAATTCATGTTTCTAAAAATAAATTCCAATGAGAAATTTTAAGCAACTTAAGGATTCGTTTGTGAAGAAAAAATTACTTTTTTATACAACAAAGTTTCTATTATAAATTAACCAGTAATATGCATTTTTAATGAAGCTTAAATCAGAACTGCTACCAACGAATATCAATGAAAGAAGTGACGATGATAAGTCTATAGAATAGACGAATATAATCAGAGAGAAAATGTGTGCTTTCAAATACCAATGTATTTTTATAACATTTTTTATCCCATTTCCTATTTAAATGAAATATACAGTCAATAATTCTAACTAATCGATTCCAACCTTTATCAATGACCACTTCTGTTTGACACCAATATAAAAAAGAAAAATTCAATTCGCTGTTGTTTCCATTCGATATGCATTTAGTGAAATGTACAGAGCTGGCAAAAAGGAAACCGCGTTGTACGAGACCCCACAGTGCAAAACGATTTGACCATTTCATGGAACACTGTCGAATTATCAATTATATACAATCACTCTTGAAACTGTAACGAAATTTTCATTCTTTCTTTCATTATTCTTTCATTACATCCATCAGTAACACGTAAAAAACTGACACCCGTTCTAGTTCTTGACTGCCGTAACCGAACTGCATATGTGTGATACTCGCAACGTTCATATATTACTACCATTCATATATAAACCACATACCAGTAAGTTCTTGCTTTGCGGCTTTCTAGGTTGTACTCCAAGTATGAGAGTTACTTTGATTTCTAAGTCCTGCGCTTGAGTTGCATTAACTACAAGAAAAAAAACCACCATGCGTTTCCGTCTAACAGAACTTGATGGGGACGCATGGTCGACTGTTATTTATTTTTTAGAAAAAATCAAATATTGTGGTCGTCCACATTTTTTTGAAAAATGAAAACATACCACTTTAACATGTCCAAACAATTTGTATTTATCACTAAAAAATCCAGGGTGGTGCAAAAATTGGAAGAGGGAAAAAATAAGTTTCAAAATTTTCAAGTATTTTTTAATTCAAGAAATACATGTTCAAAAATTTTAAAAAAATTTTAAACTTTCCCCATAATGCCTTAAATATACCTGATTGTTTTCAAATTTTTCGGATAAGCGGTTTCTTCAATAATCAAATCAAATAAAAATCAATAGAACCACCATAGTGCCGTCAATATGGCAGTTAAAGGGTTGAAACTTTGAGAAAATTCTTTTCCAGTTTATAACCTTCCGAATGTGGTATAATTGATAATAATGTTTTAAAGAGAATTTTTAAAAAACTTTCCACAAATTATTTTTAAAAATTCTCTTTAAAACATTATTATCAATTCAATTCTTTCTTAAATCGTCTCTCTCTCTCTCTCTCACTCTCTCTCACTCTCTCTCTCTCACTCTCTCTCTCACTCTCTCTCTCTCACTCTCTCTCTGTGTGTGTGTGTGTGTGTTTGTGTTTGTGTATGTGTGTGTTAATGTGTGTGTTCATGTGTGTGTATGTATGCGTTTACGAGTTTGTGTGTGTGTGTTTGCGAGTTTGTGTGTGTGTGCGTGCAAGAGTGTGTGTGTGGGTGATTGTCTGTGCTCATTGGTTGACAGTTTCACTCAGAGCTAAATTTTGTGTTTCTAAAGTACATTTATGACACATTTGTTATGAACTATTTGATTTTTTTTTTACCTCTTAGGTTAAGTGTGTTTCACATTAAGGAAATTGAATACCGTAACATTTATTGAAATCATATAAATTTCGAAATACAAAAACGAGGAAATAATTTAAAGTGTAAAGTTTTAATGCAAGATTTATTACAGTTACAAATATTTATTATTTTTGAAAATGTTACTTCGATACAAGACCCGCAACTATCCGGTATTCCATATGCAAAACGACTGGAAGACTTCGAAATTTTACATCTAATAAGATACACATAAAGGGAGCGTCGCAGTTCACGCAAAATTACGTGTAAGAACATGTACTATTGTGTGATTTGAAAGTACCATGACACGAAATTCGAGAAATAAAAAAATTCATTGAAATAAAAAAAACACTGATACCTAGAGCCAACCACGACTTGAACTGCGAATCTTTTGATCACAAAGTACGTCCGTTAACCGACTGATTCACACATCTATTTGACTGATAAATAGAAATTCATACAGTCACACTTGCTAGCCGAACACATATTATGGTCGAAACCAGTAAAATTATTTATTTGGGACTAGGTTCGTAAAAAAAATTTACGTTATTCGAAATTTTCTTTGTCAAAATAGTTTTGTGCAATGAATGTAGAAACCTCCTATCATATGGCTTTTTTCGGAACGGATGTGAAGAGTAGGTGTAAGAAAATGATGTTTTGGGTCGTTTCAAAATCCAAAATGGCGACTTCCGGTTTATTGATCATTAAAAAATCTAGATATTTTCGGGACGGGTTTGATGAGTAAATGTTGGAAACGATGTTTGGCTCTGAATTCCAAGATGGTGACTTCCGGTTTATAGATATTCCTAGAAAACCCTTACAATATGAGTATTTTCGGAACGGTTTTTATTAGTAGGAACCGAAAAATTATGTTTGGGGTCGTTTCGAAATTCAAGATGGCGACTTCCAGTCTATAGATATTCTTTGAAACCCTTATAATTGGGATACTTTTGGAACGGATTTGATGATAAGATTCAAGAAAACAATGTTTGAGGTTGTTCCGAAATCCATGCTGGGACCTCCGATTTATCTATTTTCTTTAAAAACCCTTGCAAAATAAGGATATTTTTGGAAGGGGTTCAATCAACAGATGCCGGAAAACGATGTTTGATGTCGTTTCGAATTCCAAGTTTATTTGGTTCGTGAAAAGAGTTACGTAAAAAGAAACTCTTTTCACGAACCGTAAACGGAGGTTTAGATGTAAAATGTTCCATCATTTATAAATTGCATCGTATGAAAGATTGGGTCACCTGTAAAGTTAAATTTTTTTGGTGTGTAGAAAAAGTTACGATTCCGAATCCTTTCCCTGCGGCCATTTTTTCACAAATTTTGATTTCTGCTATTCGCTTCATCAGTTCCTTTTACAGATTGTTTCCACGTTAGATGCTGATAAAAATTAAACTAATCTCAAAGTTACTACTTAAATTGAATTTGTGGGAGACAGCAGATTTATAATTTTTCAACTAACTAGGAACTAGGAGAGGTAAATGATAATCACCAAATGATGTAAATGTAAAATGTAGCTCAAATCATAGTCTAATAAGTATAGAAAATTAGATCATTAGAAAAATTGCATTAGATTGCTCTGGAGATTGTTAGATTATGCGTTCAAATAGTTTACTTTTGCGCGAATTATGCAATGCCAACCTAGATATTTTTTCGTATCACATGAAATTATTTTCATGCCTCGCCTATAATACTAAGAAATGAGTATGCCTTCGACGTGTGGCATAAAAGTCGTAAATGTTTGAAGCCAAGACATGGAGGCACAATTTTCTCATTCGTTGGAGTAATTAGTATGCGAATTCCGATGCAACTCGCGCATCGAAATGAATAGGTTAATCATAGAAGCACTAATCTTTTTTTTACTTTTCCATTGCTTATCTCAGTAAAAAAATGTCGATGCACGTACCGGATATATCACATCCGTTCTTGCTTCCCATTCCCTGAAATATACTCACGTAATCAGCTCTGAACACGAGTTGCAGCTTTTGCGTAACAATAATGACTGTTCGTTTCTGCTGTCGCAGCATTCGATGGATTCCGTGCTCAAAAATAAACTTTCCGACCTCGTTATCCAGCGATGAGAGTGGATCATCCTACGAAAACCGGAAGAAAATAGTACCGAAGAATTATAGCGCTCGTTTAATCGATCAATCTGTTCCGAATAAATAAATCTTTGGGGTCATTTGACGGTACAGACAAGTACCGTTGGAAAATAATCAAAACCCGTGGACTGTGGTGTTGCCAGCTACCGTCAACCTGTCAACCCACCCGATCCCGGTGCCTACCATAATGACGACGCATGCCGTGGAATAGAGTGCCCGGGCCATCACGATTCGCTGGCGTTGACCTCCGGACAGTTTAATTCCCCGTTCGCCAATCTCGCTCATATCGCCGTTTGGCATCAGTTCGATATCAGGCTTCAGTGCACAAACTTTCAGCACCCGTTCGAAACGTTTCGGTCGATACGGTTCTCCGAACAGGATGTTATCTCGAACTGTGGCATCCAACAGCCACGGGTGCTGGGGGACATACGCCACGGTTGAACAGCTGCAAATATATCGGAAAGTATGAGCATACTAGCAAGCAAGCGAGCTGTGAATAATAACACCCAATGGGGACTATAAATTAAGTGAAGATTTTTCACCTTGATTAAATGTATGAACTGGGTGGCGGCTTGTTCGAAAGGGGAGTCTCGTGCAGAACCTGAGCTACATCAACCGTCGCATAAATTGTTTCACGAAAATCAATAGCATTTTTGTCTAAATAGTATGACCCGTGGTTTTTTCCTTTCGTTGCCAGTAAATATCGCTACTATCCACCATGAATCGTCTCAGTCAATACTAAATTAGCGAAGTACGAAGTCAAATAAAAAATCCCAATTGCGATACAAAGACCTCATATCGCGCACCAGGTCGCTCCATCTTCGGGCATCCATCGTTCAACGGTACGAACAGTGACACATCCAGTGACCGCGGCAGTACACCACAAACGAGGAAAGTCAGTGACGGGCCCACAGAAACAACCTACCCACCCACCCAGTCGATTGAGTAGCAAACTGTTGAGTGAGAGCTTCCAATCGCTCCCAGAGGTAGAGCTACTGAATTCTATCGAAACAGTTTTTCCCTTACGGCTGCCGGTTAGCCGGTGTTCACCCAGCTGCCAGCTTCAGTACGATGATGCTCTTTCCGTAATATTTATTTGACCTCGATTGATGCATGACGCCGTTGTTGTGTTTGTTCCATAGAGCGATTTGCATCGATGCGTGGAACGAATCTGATAACTTTGGGTGCTTTGAAGGTAGAGTGCTGGAAAGCGATGGAAAGTTGACAGAGAATGATATATTTTGAAAACAAACCCGTTCAATATCAAAGTTGGCCAACTTGATGAATGTCACGAACGGAACCTGCCAGCAGAGTTGATACACAAGAGTACAATAGTTTGATAAGTTTTTATCAGAACCACCTGTGTGTGTTTGTGACATTCGCCTCACGTCTCACATGATGAAATTTCTTACCATAATAATTGGTTAGTGTAAACTTTATGTGGTTAGTGTAAACTTTATGTCGAACTGCTCTGTTCGATTGTGAGCTTTATCGGTCGTACATAAATGGTAAAATATTTGCCTTAAAAAATCAGCAGTTTAAAATTTGACAGAATCAGGATCGAATGGCTCCGATTCGGATGAAACTTTGTACACGTCTTCAGTGTGGCGAATCATTTGTTGCACGGATAGAGAGCCAATTAAAATGTGAGAGAAAAGTTTTCGAATGTAGTTTCTCAAAATTGATGAAATTCAGGAATTGTTACTCGCACAAAAAATAATGTTCCTTCGGATGGTCCAGAAGAACTTACAGGGCGCTCCAGAAACTATGAACTAAAAAAAGTTTAATGCTTTTTCTAAAATAAAAATCTGTTTTAATCCATCTAATGGTGCCATGATGCCTTCCTCAAATAACTCATACTTTCACTATGATAATGAACGATTCTTCAAAAAACTTCACTTTGAATATTGAATAAGAAAAAATAAAGTTTGTTTGGGCATTTATTAGCCGAACCTTTCCAATTTTCAACTGTTTTCGTCCAAGTTAATTGGACTTCTTTATTTTTTTGCATTTTCGCTCCAAAAGACGGTTTAAAATCCTTAACACATCTAACCCTGTTGTACCGGAACCGGAAGTGAGATCCGAACAGAGATTAAAAACAGTCTATTTTTATTGACGTTTACCCTTTTATTTTAGCTGTTTCGGAGAAAATGAGAAGACTTCTGTTTTTAAGTTTTCGACTACTATTTCCGGTACTTCTGGAACTGGGAACTGGGAACCGGTATAGCTGAAATAGGTTCGTTTGGCTAGCAACTAGCATATCCTAAAAATTGAAACAGTTTTGAATAAAATTCATATGAATTTTTAACCTTTTTGCATTATTGTAATTTCATACACACTATTTTGTATTTTCGGAACCGGGAGCCAGATCTGGATAAAATGCTACATCAATTTATGAAAACATAACAAAACATAAATAGCTAAGCAGACATAAAGCTCAAATTCTACTTTAGTTTCAACCTTATTAGATTGCACAGAAGCGCAATGTTTTAGCTGACGTGCCGAACGAAAACATGATTTCGACTTATACTGGTCGATTCAAGCATGGTCCTTTAGAAGTCGCTTATGCCCTATGCACATAATAGGGTAACCCCCAAAGAAAAAAACCTGTTTGAATCCACCTAGTGGTGTAATGGTGTAACTCTCAATAACATTTCACGAGAAATCCATGCAAGTTTCCTATTAGACATTTCGAATATTTGTTTCCGGTCCCTGAATCCGAAGACTATAGCAGTTGCAGTAAGTTTTAACAACCATCAAATAGCCAGACCTACAAGTTAAAAAAATGTGGTACTTTTTCGTATCGTAAGCTATATGAAATATATGACAATAAGATATTTATTTGAATCAAAGTTCGTCCGGTTCACCCAATCACATGGCCATTTGGGAACGGATGTGATAAGTGGGTGCAAGAAAAAGATGTTTGGGGTCGCACAGTGGGGAAAAATAGACCAAAAGCGCGACGATTTTTTTGGAGGCGTGATACAGCTGACCACAAAGCACTTTTTTGTGTAAAATGGTCAGTAGAATCGATTCCATGTACTTAGAAGGACCGCACGAAATGTTCATTTTACCCCAAATTCCCTTTTTATACTGCATTGTATTCAAGCTTAACTATATAACATGAAACCGAAGAACTTGCAGAAGAGCGAATAGAGTGTTTCCGATGTGAAAAAGTCTAACAAATCGATTGCATGTAGTTTTATTGACAGCAGAAAACTCACTGTACCGTTTTACCCCATTTCTTTTCTAGTTATAATACTCAGTTGAAACATGATCTACAATCCAAAAGCAGATCCAATACGATCTATCAATATTGGTTCATACTACGTGCAAAACATCTGTGATCCAATTAAACACATTGTGAATGACAGTACTAGCCTGTTTACTCCGTTTTACCCCAATTTATATCATAAGTCGTATTTCTGGTTAAACTTTTTTTCGCATACCGAAAGCAGGATGATTGCGGTTGATGAAAATCGATTGATATTATGAAAAAAGTCCTAAAAATAGGATTACAAATGAATTCAATAACCGCACGAATCTTGTTATACCGTTTTACCCCAATTTATTCCATAAGTCGTATTTCTGGTTAAACTTTCTTTCGCATACCGAAAGCAAGATGATTGCGGTTGATGAAAATCGATTGATATTACGCAAAAAGCCCTAAAAATAGGATTACAAATGAATTCAATGACCGCACGAATCTTGTTATACCGTTTTACCCCAATTTATTTAATAAGTCGTATTTCTGGTTAAACTTTCTTTCGCATACCGAAAGCAGGATGATTGCGGTTGATGAAAACCGATTTATATTACGAACTATTTTCCAAATGTGGAGCAAAATCTTAAGACTCAGTTAAAAGATAAATTGGGGTAAAACGGTATACCAAGATTCATGCGACCATTGAATTCATCTGTAATCTTATTTTTAGGGCTTTCTTCGTAATATCAATCGATTTTCATCAACCGCAATCAGCCTGCTTACGGTATGCAGAAGAACGTTTAACCAGAAAAACGACTTATGAAATAAATTGGGGTAAAACGGGTTAGATAGGCGGTAAATGGGTTAGATTCCCATTGTGTTTGATTGGATTACAGATGTTTTGTACGTGATATGAACCAATATTGGCAGGTCATATTGGATCTGCTTCGGGATTGTAAATCTAAATTCAACATAAAATTATATTTGTGGAAAAATTGGTTTAAAACGATGTAGATGTAGCACGACGTATGCGATCATGGAGACTATCTGTTGATTATTATTTGAGGTTATATGCGAAACATAGAACTGTCTTGTTTAACCAATATTGGTCCAAACACCGATCACTTGAACTTTTTTTTCTGTAAATCCATGGAAGAAGATGACTGGGGGTAAAACAGAATATAGTTATTTGTGGTCAATCTTATTAAAAACAATCCATTTATATAACTTATGAACATATCAGGAATACCTTCCGATTGGTCGAATTGAATTTTTTCCTGAGTTTCACCGTTAGTTTTCGAAGTAAAGTCAGAAAAAAGAGGAATTGGAGCAAAACGGGCATGATAGTGAATTTTACGAATCTTCTAACTATCATAAATCGATTCTACGGAAAAATTTGCATAAGAAATACTAACTTTATAAATATTTGCTTAGGTTCTTATAAAATTATTGAGCAAAGTCGCGTTTTTGATAGTTTTTTCCCCACTGTGGGTCGGTTCAAAATCCAAGATGGCGACTTCCGGTTTATCAATATTCCTAAAAACCCTTACAATGGGGGTATTTTCTAACCGGAATTGATGAGTAGTTGACGGAAAACGATGTTTGAAGTGGTTTGTAAATCCATGATAGCGACTCCGGTTTGTCGATATACATTAAAGGACTATTCACACATTTCAGTTCCGTGACGGTTCAGTGAAAGTGCCTTCAGTGCGCCGTCAGTGTTCTTTTTTATCGGAGCCCTTCCGTTCCGTTTCCGTACTGTTTCCGTTCCGGCACAGCCAATGTAATAACATACCGACTTCAGTGAAAATAAAAAATATCGGTGACGACGAATTTGAGTTTGCCGGACGGACACTACACTGACGGCGAGCTGCACTGAAACGGCACGGTGCCGAATAGGTGTAAATGCGCGTATAGAAAACGAATGAAATAATATCAGTATCCGTGCACGGTGTCGTGCCGGCACTGAACCGGACCGGATATGTGTGAATAGTCCTTAAAAACGCTTAAATTTTCGGAACGGTATTGATGAGTAGATGATGGAGAACGATGTTTGACGTAGTTCGGAAATCCAAGATGGCGGCTTCCGGTTTGTCGATATTCCTTAAAAACCTTCACAATGTGGGTATTTTCGGAACGGGATTGATGAGTAGTTGACGGAAAACGATGTTTGAAGTGGTTTGGAAATCCAAGATGGCGACTTCCGGTTTGTCGATATTCCTTAAAAACCATTACAATGTGGGTATTTTCGGAAAAGGATTATGAAATTATAAGTGAAACTATAAGTGTAACACTGAAAATAAAAAAAAGGGGGGAACACGATCATTGATTTGAAACCAAATTTTAATGTTTGTGATTGCTTCCAAATATTAGAATGAGACTTCCAGTTGTTCAATAATATATTGAAAGCACACAATATAACTATAACAATGTAAAATTATTATAGCTGTTCAGACTTCTACTTGTTATGGTCATTTCGAAAATATAGTACAATATTCAAACAATAATGATTAGCAGGAAACACCTTTGTCAGAAACATAACTTTTTTTTAAACGATATATAATAATATCGTAATGATCGTCAAAGAATACCGATACAACTGAACTCATCATTTTGATTTTTGATGCGCTTTCAAACATAATTTCCCGGTATATACTCATCAAACCCGTCTCGAAAATACCCATATTGTATATGGTTTTAAGCAATATCAAAGAACCGGAAGATGCCATTTTGGATTTCCGAACCACTTCAAACATCGTTTTCCGTCATCTACTCATCAATCCCGTTCCGAAAATACCCATATTGTAGTAATTTCCATGGAGCCGGAAATTGTTTTCATTGGATGCAAAAACGTTTTTACGTTACCTCTTTTTACGTAACTCTTTTTACGAACCAAATCCCAAATAACGTAATCTTTTTTTACGAATCAAATCCCAAATAACGTAAACTTTTTTCACGAACCAACTCCGTAAAAAGAGTTACGAAGTTGGTTCGTGAAAAAAGTTTACGTTATTTGGGATTTGGTTCGTAAAAAAAGATTACGTTATTTGGGATTTAATTCGTAAAAAGAGTTACGTAAAAAGAGGTAACGTAAAAAAAAAGTGTTCGTAAACGGAGGTTTGGGTGTATTACTGTACTACCGGCTGTGAAAACTTCAAATATGTACATCGCAAAGCATGCAATCATGTGTCTTTTCAAATAAACTTTAATCTATTGAAATATTTACCTTTCTCTTCTAGAAAGACTATGCAATCACTGTGGAAACTGACTTTTGATCCAAGTCCCGCAGGTTCGAATGTCAAATATCATTCGATTCAGCTCAACGAATTGAGTAAATGTCTATGTGTGTGTGACACATATTGTCACACACTTTTCTCGGAAATGCAAACCTCTTAATTTTCTTTGGATTCGACTTCCGGTGCCGGAGTTTTAAGGTGATATGTACCAAAATTGTGAAAATAATGTCACACAATTTTCTCGGAGATGGCTGAACCGATTTTCACAAACTTAGATTCAAATGATAGATGTTATAGTCTCATACAAAGTTCTTGGATTTCTTTTGGATCCGACTTCCGGTTCCGGAATTACAGGGTGATATGCACAAAAATCATACATTCATTTTTCTCTAAAATAGTGAACCGATTTTCACCATTCATAGACTATTGTAAAATACTATTTTGGGGTTTGTCTTGAGACATAAAGTAGTCTTGAACTCAATTTGTACACATCACTACTATGGCAACAGACAGAGAGAAAAGTTGAAAATACTTGAAATAGCGAAAATTTTGCGAAAAAGTATCGCTCAGAGGAAGGACTCTGATTGTAGAATTTTCTTCGGATCCGAAATTTAAAGTAGCAATGAAAACATGTTTAAAGCTGTTTCAATTTGTTAGTCGATGACCATTCAAAATAACCTTGGCTTTACTCGTTCCGATCTCCGGGTTCGGAAATATCGGAATTTTTTAGCGTTCATGTAAAATGGTAATAATAGAGGTATCATTGCACCACTTGGTGGAATAAAACGTGTATAATTTATTAATTTAATTTATTTGGAGTTCTAAATAGTCTATTTCAGCATTGATTGCGATGCTGTTGTATTCCGGTGTATTGTCTTGTTACTGTTGATGGTATTCCCTTTTTCGATGTAGTCCACTAAAAATATTCCATGAGCATTTCGACCCAGTTTCAGTTCATTTCCTAATTCTGTTCTCTGGTGTGGTATTAGTGGACACAGGTTCCATCAACAGTTCTCAGAAGTGCGCTCGCGTTCGTGTTTTTGGTACAGAAATACCATGTGCGATGTCCAGCGGCAGGATAATATTATCGGTAGTCGAATTTTGGCCACAAAACTCTCGAAACCAATGTGACACTTACTAATCTAAAGGAGCACTAGCCTTTTCGTGATTTCCTTTGTCATTAGGAAGCTCTTCATGAGAGAATAAAAATCGCAACATGATTCCAAAACAAGGAAAAATCGGCTGTTAAAACTAACGCGCTAAAATTTAACATGATCTTTTTCTGTGCAATTGCATTTTATCAGTCAAGTAGATTACTTGAAATGAAACAGGCAAATAATTTTCTGAGCAATCGCATATTCTTCGATGCTATATGACCAGTCTGATTTCCGAGAGTGTGAAATTTATAGCAACCATCAATGTCAGCTCAGGTCCGCTGAACCCGTACGAGAATAGACAATCCCGACCCACAATTGGCAGCAATTTGCACCCGATAATACTCACTTGTTCCATTTCACTTCACCGGACAGATGATTTATTTCCTTCAATAATGCCGCCAGTAATGATGATTTACCACTACCACTGCGACCGACAATAATCGTTAGTTTTCCTGACAGCCGAGATGTAGATACAATCCGTCGCAACAGTCGGCGCACCAGCAACGGGATGATTTTGCCGGCATGCAGAAAACACGATATGACAGTATTTTTGTATTAGTGGATGGTGAGTCCGGAAAGAAAGGGAGAAAATAGAAATCAAATGAATTTGCTGCTTGTATCGGCACGTAAGGATAGTGAAGGCAGGAAAAAAAGGGTTAAAACAACAAAAAGTTGAACAGAACAAAATAGGATCACGATTCGCGGAACCGAAACATGTAACATCTCCATGGTTTATATAAGGTATTCAGTAATCTCTGCCCATTTTCTAGACATCGCAGGAACCGAGCACCGAAATTGGATTGTTCTGTGAATCAATTTCATGTAATGGATATTGGAATACGTACCGATGGTTTACCTGTGTGAACTCACCTACCTTTGGGAATACTCAGCGAGTCAATCTTCAAAACAGCCCTAGATGTGTCAATTCTGTCCGTACTGTCATTGCAGTCCCACTGAAAACGAGCATCTCTCACACAAATCGCTACATCATCATTGTGGCTCGGGGGCGTACCGAATCTCGACTCATTAGCAGGCACCGATCCACGCGATTGCTGCTCCAGACGGTTCTGCTCCAATCGATCGCACTCAGCCGGTTGACGGTCACAGTCCGCAGGCGACACCACTTGGGGATTTATTTCCCGGTGCTGCTCTTTTGAACCTCCCACGAACGTCCGTCTTTGTGCCATCCGGTTGGCAGTAGTAACTTTCGGTAGCAAAGGAGTGCTACTACTACCGGTTCCCGAACTGGATTCTGGATGGGAATCCAGCGATTTCACTTCCCGGGGCTGCAAATCCTGCTCGTTTTCACTTTCCCGCTCCGGTGATTCGTGGCATAAATTATCGTTTGATTTTCCACTTGCCCTCGGCGATAGTTCTCGCTGTGCACCTGCTTCGAGAAAGATAAGTCAGTAATTTTGATTGGAAAGTACGGTTGAGATACGCTGCAAAGATGAAATGGACGGGAAAATGGCAAATTGATTAGCAATTTTCAGCGGAAAAGTTTTGCTTTGTATGATCGATTATTACTAGACAGTACTTCAGTTGAAGAGAAATAGGTAAATTTAAAGTCGAAAATCGAATGGCATTTGACCTTAGGACAATCAGCGGGTTAAAAAGTCAAGAAATAGTTTGTGTTTTAAAACAAAATCAAACTCATTACAGTTCTCCTTCACACTAACCTGCCATCAGTTTATGCAACCCATTATTTTGTAGGAAACCGTTAACCCCGGAGGTTGTTCTCTCGCTGGCCAAACGGTGAGTGACTTCCTCCATATCATGATCGTTGACGTTGCCGTCGTCGTCGTCGTCGTCGTCGTTGTCATCGTCGTCGTCGCCTTCATTTTCTTCGCAATGATGCTGTACCGATATATCACTGGTGCCACCGTCTCGGGTGTCGTCAGCAGGTACCGTCGTAGTAGCACGCCTTGTGCCGGACACTTCCGGTCGACCCAGGAACGCTTCCAGTCTTCTCGTACTCACAATTGCCGACAGAATAATCGGAATCGTGATTGGAAAGATAAACAATGGTACCGTCAGTTGATTGAACAGGGCTAGCGAGGCAAACAAACGGGCCGCGGTAAATTGGATGCTCTTCGAGTCAGGATCGTCCGGCTCCTCCAGATGGGTGAATACTGCCACGGTGACGAAGGTTATCAGCACCGAGGAGATGTGGGTGAGTAGC
Source organism: Malaya genurostris (assembly GCF_030247185.1). Lineage (NCBI taxonomy): Eukaryota > Metazoa > Arthropoda > Insecta > Diptera > Culicidae > Malaya > Malaya genurostris. The sequence continues at coordinate 261,102,699 of NC_080571.1, forward strand.
ACTGTCATTTCGGGATATAATAAAAATAGAATTCCATTGGTATCACCGGACGAATGGTACAGATTTGTTTGATATTGAGCGCTCGTATTACTGAAACCGACGGAATGAGGTAGACATTTTCAAATATTTGAATACTAAACCGGAGATTTCATACCGCCAATCAATGGGAAAGCATCACATAATGAATGGGTGAAGAAACGCCTCGGTACTACATTCCGATACGGAACTGAACTGTTTGCTTCAAGTCTTTTCATAACAAATTCTTTGTGTCTATAACATTTAACTGGTGAGTTTTAGATTCTTATTGGAACAATCCTTTCAGGTTGAGATTTTGAGGTCGGGAATATGGTGCGTACAAAACAATCAGTCCGTTAACTTTGAAAAACTGTACACGATATAAAATACGATACTATCTTCTGAATTAAGCATGAGCATTATTTTTCCTTTCATTTAGCATTTTATAGTACTTCAGAACATAGTGGCGAAACGAAGACACACTTATAAATAGCACTTCATTTATTTCCTTTTACGTTTTGTTTCCGACTCATCCGTACAAAACCGTTCGAATTAAACCAGTGGTCGGTCAGTATGCAGTACGTATCAGTATGAAATTTTAACTAGTGACACTCAAGTAGAGTTGTACGTTTCTTTACGTCAAGCTGACAGTTCAATTTGAACTGCTTTGAACTAACAAGTCAAAAACGAAACATAAAGAAAAAAAATAAAGTATTTACAGTGTTGGTGATTGCCGATAATTTGACAGAAGCTGATCGATATTTATCTATATTGTATACAACATTTTCAATCCGGTAGAAGATGCTACAAGTTGACAATTATCGCAGAAAATCGAAATGATGATTCGACTTGGTGATTCTCATACTAGGTTGGTATATTTCAAAACCCTTGTGTAGAGCATTCACATACATTTTCATAGACACAACTTATACAAAGGTTATATGCACATAGTTAGAATAAGCAGCGATAGTAAAATGATTCTATCGCAATTATCAACTGCCCGTATAGAATCGGATCACGAAACGACAATAAGCGACCGTTTGTTGCTTCAGAGAGAATCCCCACAGCAGCGTGCTAACCTTTGATTCTCAGACAGGTCATCGAGAGAGAGAGACAGGTAATTGCTAGAGAGCGTTCTTTGGTACGATAAAAGCCATCCTTAAGTATTTATATGTCCTTAGCGCAAACGGTTACAATTTACCTCAACCTCTAAATAAAAAACAATTTTTAGAGCATTGTTCCTTCGTAGGTCATCAATCGTGTAGTAAATAACCATGCGTCTACACCATGTTTTATTTTCAAGTAAGCGCATGGTAGTTTAAGTGAAAATTCCTACACGGAAAGACCGAAATTAGCATTCTGGCGAAAAAATTAGTTGATTTTCTAATTTTAGTTAATTATTTTTTGAGACCACTAAAAACTCTTATCAGATGTACAACTTTGCTTCCGCCGATTTCCGTTAGATGGCCTTTGAAGTGAGTGTGTACAGTACCTAACGAATTGTCATCGCCGTTTCAGTGACAGTTGTTCTTGTTTTCGTATTATTCACGCTCGAAAATGTCTGTTTATGTACCCAATTCTCGCCATTTGAGGGAAGTTTTACTTTTTTGTTATATTTCGAAAAAAAATGCAACTGAAGCGCATCGAATGCTCTCAAAAACTTACGGTGATGCTGCTCTGAGTAAAAGAACGTGTCCGGAGTGGTTTCAACGTTTTAAAAATGGTGATTTCGATGTCGCAGACAAACATGGTGGTGAAAGAGAAAAAACCTTCAAAGATGAACAACTAGAAGCATTGCTTGATGAAGATTCGTGCCAAACCCAAAAGAGCTTGCCGAATCGTTGGTAGTGAGTCAGCAAGCTATTTCAAAACGGCTCAAGGCCCTGGGCATAATTCATAAAGAAGGAAACTGGGTGCCGTACGAGTTGAAACCGAGGGGCATCGAGTGCATGTGAGCAACTGCTTCAAAGACAAAATTGTAAGCGGTTTTTACATCGAATCATAACCGGTGATGGAAAGTGGGTTCGATACGATAATCCTAAACGCAGAAAATCATGGGGAAAGCCATACATACTACTTCGTCGGAGGCCGAATATTCACGGCTCCAAGGTTATGATTTGTTTTTGGTGAGATCAGCTCGGTGTGATTTACTACGAGCTCTTAAAACCGGGTGAAACCATCACAGGAGATCGCTACCGAACGCAACTGATGCGCCTTAGTCGCGCGCTAAAAGAAAAGCGGCCACAATATCAAGAGCGACATGACAAAGTCATCCTCCAACACGACAATGCTCGGCCTCACGTCGCAAAAGTGGTCAAAAAGTACCTGGAAACGCTGAAATGGGAAGTCTTACCCCACCCGCCGTATTCCTCAGATGTCGCCCCTTCTGACTTCCACCTATTCCGTTCGGTGGCACACGGCTTGGCAGATCAACATTTTCAATCCTTCGAAGAGTAGGAAAAATGGATTGCTTCATGGATAGTGTCAAAAGAGGACTCCTTTTTTCGAGCCGGGATCCGAAAATTGCCGGAAAGATGCGAGAAAGTTGTCGCTAACCACGGACAATACTTTGAATAATACATCTGTAAGCACTTTTCCGTAATAAAGCTTTTAATTTTGGAAAAAAAAACGGCAGAAGCAAAGTTGTACACCTGATACTTTTGCTAATTTAGATTTCTTAATTCTTAATCCCCTTTATAATGATAAAATATTAATTAAAATAGCTTTTTTTTGCTGAATTTACCAATTATACGTGCTATCATTTCTTAGCTAAGTAATACTCCATTTCCAATCAATTCATTTTTTAGTTGAATTGGAAAAATATGGCGCACTGTTACCGAAAAATACGTTAACCGGTAATTACTACTAGCCACTAGATGGCACACTACAACTGAAAAGAATTTTGCCGTCGCGGTTGTATATAGACTGGTATAAATACGATAGTATTTCCGTGTCGTATTTACGGAAAAAGACATAAACTTCCAAATCACTGCTTTCTTCATTCGACTCCTCGAAATTGACTTTCTCACTGAAAACTTTAAGCACTCGGAAAGCAAAACCGAATACAAGTACTAGCCCGTAGACGCCACAGAGAAGAGCAACCGTCTACTACGAGTATTCTACACAAACTGTGCAGGATTTTATTTTATTCATCCAAACCTATGTTTTGAGCTAATATAAACCTAACTTTTTTTGTGTCGATATAGCGTTCAGCTGAAACAACTACAACCCGTTGCAATATTGGTTGGAAGGTTTGACACACAATTAGAGTACAACATTCAAAACTCACTTCACTGTTCCACGTAAAAACATTATTACGCACAATCGCATCAGATGCACAAAAATTCTGAATAAATACACTTTCCACTGAGACCTTACGGCATTTTTAAATATCGGTTTAGAAATTCAACTATGAATATATCATAACACATGCGAAAAACATTTAAACAATTTGCAAGCAGTTTCAACCAGATTTTTATCATTTTTAGCTTTTTAGTGGATTGTTTTGTTTTGACACTTCTCATGAGTTTTTCGCTAATAACCTTGTTAATAAAACCAATTTCATTTTTGTTTTCATTGTGCTGCCTTTCAGCAGTGATGGTGACAGATAGATAGATAGATAGCGATAAATTTTCTGATTTTCAGCACAAAATTGGTTGCCAGTGAGAATTTCATGTTGGATTTAAATTTTGCTGGTGTGAGTCCAGGATATTTGCCAAATAAACACATTCTCTAAAAACAAGATTTTTTTTTCAGTAAAGTAAATTCTGAATTTCAATTCATTTAATTTTCTACCATGAGCTCACACACACCACATCAATTACTAGAGTAAATTTGGGTAATGTGCTTATATCTTGAGCAGTTCCAGAAATGGATAGCCAGTCATCATACTTAGCATCATGATGTACCAAATCGATTTTTTTTAATGTTCGGGAATAATTCCGTGTGAAAAAACCCGGTCAAGTGGGATTTTTCATGGGAAAATGTTTTTTTTCCTTTTTTGGGTATATTTCTAAGTAAAACACTAACAAATCTTGTTTCCGAAATCACATATTTATTTAATAAGGTTTTATTGATTTTCCGAAGAATATGAAAAATTTGTTGAGTCATTATCCCTTCAATTATTCGCAATATCGGGTTGAGCCCACATTTCTTTGCACAATTTGTAATTATAAGAAAGATAAGTTAATTTTCGCGCTCGTTCGGTGGTTAGGCAATTGCACCTCTTATTATGTATCCAATCGAATGTGATAAAGGATCTCTCTGTCGCTGCTGATGTCGTTGGTGATGAAAGAATTCGAATGGCAACTTGTTCTCGGAGCGTATGTTTTCCACCATAACAGAGGGCTCATAGTCTCTACCGTTTTCCAAATAAACAAACGGCCCAAGATTCCTTCCCGCTGTCAATGCAAAATGACGTTTACAATAGTTTCTCCTGCAAACTAACTACATGTGATGAAATTTAAACAGTATAAAATATGTAGAGAAGTGAGATTTTAAAATAAAATTATGAAAGTTTATAATTTGGAACGAAAAAACAAAAAATCCAAGTTCTTTTTTTCAAGCTCTTCAGGAAAAAACCCGGTTAAAACCCAAATACTAAAAACCGGGTTGAAAGGTTTTTTCCCCACGGTACATCACTGCATAGCATACTCCGATTGGGGTGAAACTTGACACATGTCTTCGGTATAGCCAACCATTTCTTTTACTTTGTCGTAGATACTAAATCGACTCAAAACTGACTTTTCAAAAGTACGGATATACTTTTGTATGTACTCCCTTCAAATGTTTCTAACTCAAAAACCGCTACTTGAACAAAATCGGAGAAGAAGATTAAGGAAAGTAGTTGGGAACTATGGAAAAAACTTTTCTCAATCCACTAGTGGTGTGATAATGCCTATCTCCGTTTATTCAAACAATCTTATAACACAAATATTTTTTGTTAGAATAATTTCTGACCCGAATTCGGTCTAATTTGAAACAAAAATGCGTTCATATTGTTTCGGTTAGTTTTATTTTGTTTCAATTATAGAGATTTTAACCTTAAGGTCATTCGCCTCTTCGGGCCAGAAAAGTTTTCTGACTGACCCTATATGCGGAGTTGGGAATCGAACCCAGGTGGGCTGCGTGAAAGGCATCGACTATCCCATCACGCTATACCCGTCCCCTTTCGGTTAGTTCAGATAAGCGTGAAGACAACATTTTCGAAACCAAAAGTATCAGCAATACTACATTTGAACTTGATCATTGGTTACTTTCTGAAAGAAGTGCGAATAGAAACAAAAAAACGCGTTTATTTTCGGAACCGAAAGTGACAGCCATTTGAGCTTCAAAATTGAATCACAACTCAATAGTAGCTTCCATACAAGCTTGAGTTGGTTGAAATCTATTCATCAATCTCCGAGAAAATTGGACGAAGAGAAAAAAAGGCATTTTTTCGGTTGCCTCCCTTATATCATTATATCTCCGGAACCGAAAATGACAGCCACGTGATCTTAGAACTTGAAATTTTACGGAGAGAAACATCTTTTAAAAAGTGCACACACTCACTTGTAGCATAATAATATTGACACTATTAATTTAGACTCATAAAAACTAAGATCACCCAAGTCGCACAATCCTAACGAAACACTTTCCCACATTCCTAACATTCACACGATCTCTAACGAATCCTTCTCACGTCACACATCATAACAATCAAAGTAACATGCATCGAAAGTATCCTTAATAAGAACTCATGCATCCTTTACAGCAAAGCCAATATCGAACCCAAAACCAGATGGCTCACATCAAGTTCCCATACTAGCCAGCCGCGTTGCAACATTTGCTGCACACGGCGAGCAAGCAGCGGCCCCATGTACCGCCGTTCTGCATAGGCGACAAAATGAATCTTGCATAATACACTATCCGTGCTATCGGTCCGATCGTAATTCATTGTACCGATGTAACTGAAACTGGCTCCTCCTACTACACCATAGATCACCTAGTAGTAGTATTTAGCTAGGTCAGGCTAAAATTGAAAGGAGAAATAAAATTCATTATTAACCAAACGCGTCTTAATTTTAAAAATCACACACTCATACACTCACAAACGTTTTTCGATCTCGTCGAGTTGAGTCGATCAAAAGTCGGTTTTTCCAGCAATTCTATTACCTTTCTATAAAGAACGGCAAAAATACACACAGAAAAAAACGTTCAATGGGGAATCCCTAGGAAAAATCGATTTTTCATTTATCGTTATAATCGATAGACATGTTGTCTGAGAACATAATTTCAAAATTTCAAAGTCCTAGGGCTACTGTACCAATAGTCATCTCATTATTAGAGTTTCCGTGATATTATGTCAATTATTCAACTTTCCATCAACGAATTGTGACTACAATAACTTTGCTGCGGCTCTAAGGACAAATACCGCAAAAAAATAATACGAAAATTGTATAATATTGCTATTATCGATTGGGACGTCCCATATTTTCAATTATTTGGTTTTGAATTCACCTAAATATTTCAACTTTGACCTATTTCTTGATCAAAATTTCCACAACAAACTTTGCATGAAAAGCTGTGCTACACTAATGTCGTTTTGGTTTGGTATCAAGCGAAATCGAAGGAATATTATTCGTGTTCGATGCGCAAGCCTACTCTGATTAGTCTGTCAGTGTTTAAATGATTATTTTGTATTAAAAAAAAGTTTTACAAATCAAACTGTTCTAACTATAACTTCTTCTTATTTAAAACGATACTGATCAAATTTACATCAAATGTTAGTTTTTGTGACTAGCTTAAAACTAAAACATCATGTACAAAGCATAAGATGCGACTTTTTGTTTACTTTTTTGCGTAATTTTGGAACAAATCGTTTCCTTTCCCATGTATCATATAAAGCTTGTTTCAGATAGAATTGGATCAAAGACAATTGCCTGTATTTCAGTTGTTTATTATTGAATTCAAGATCTTTATTTATACAAATGTAGCGTACTTTTAAGAAAAAATACGGATAAAATTATTCGTCACGGTTTCGAAGGAATCCTCGAATTTTTCCTGTAACACGGCTCATTAGGCGGCGCACACCTTCTTCGTCCATCGTTTTAGCTATCTTATTCCACCAGGTCGTCATCTGATTGATGTCTTTGACAACCTTCCCCTTTGCCTTGAGTCTCCTATTCATGATTGCTCAGTATTCCTCAATAGGGCGGAACTGGAGGCAGTTGGGTGGGTTAAGGTTTTTCGGAACAAACTGGACCCCTTTCTCTGTATACCATTCTTGAACGACTTTACTGTAATGACAGCTTGCCAAATCTGGCCAAAACATTACGGGATGGTCGTGGGATCGAATAAACGGCAAAATTCGTTTTTGGAGACACTCTTTTTGGAATAGTTCCGATGTCATTGTCTTATTTGTAACGAAAACTTTCGTTTTTTTGCCACAGCTGCAAATGCCAAATCATAAATTTTCTTGCAAATTTTTCGGCAAAAACAAATTTAAATTCGGCTGGAAGCCGCAAAAAATTGCCTTTTTCAAATCGTTGTAACTCGGAACCGTTAATTGTACAAAAATGGCGTTCAGGAAGAAGTTGTAGGGAATCGATTGGGCACTCTAAAAAAATATACACTTAAAAAATGATTATCTTTCAACGAGAACTTGAAATTTCGAATATATCTGTAAATTGTTTTAGCTGTAACTTCTTCATTTTTCAAAAGGCACGCATGGGATAGCCATCAATCTGTAGGTTTTAATAACAGCTTTAAAATAAAAATTATGAAAAAAAATATGTTAAAACCCTGATTTTTTTAATCTAACTTTTTCGGATTATTTTGCAATTATTGAGAAAAAATACAACAAAATTTTTCAGTGTATATTTTTTTAGAGTGCCCAATCGATTCCCTACAACTTCTTCCTGAACGCCATTTTTGTACAATTAACGGTTTCCGAGTTACAACGATTGGCCCGGGTTGGCGGTTTAATGCATAGGACGCTGGTCTTACAAGCCAACTGTCGTCTACTCATTCCTGGAATTGCTCTATAGTTTCCGAGCACGAATTTTGACCACACTATTCTGTTTTATGGTCCGATTTGGCTGTTTGCTAGCTCGATACGACTTGATTCCTTCCCGGAGTCGAGTTCTCCTCACGGTACTATGGGCAACACCGAATTTTCTGGCCAAATCACGGTCCGACAGATTAGGATTCCTCTTAATCGTCTTCAAAATCTTACCGCGCAGTTTCCAGTCGACAGTTCCACTCCGACGATTGGCATGAGGCTTCCGAATCGTCGTCAATGTTTCCTTGTACCGTTTGATAACGCGCCATACGGTATTTCTGGGCAATTTCAGCTGTTTAACTTGCCTAGATGCAGACCACAATGGATTTTTCAAAAAACTATGCACAATTTTTTCTCTTCTTTCGGCTTCCATGTTGATTGTTTACAAAGTACAGTCGATTTGCGGAATGTCAAAGATCATACGTGAAACTGACAGAATTCCCGACACGTGGGGAACTTCCAAATCCGTCCACCAGGAGCGCCACAATATGAGCAAAAGTGTGTTCCAATTCTAAAGGAAGCAAGCTTTATTTAAAGAACCCAATAGATGTAAAACCATCTCTAATTTAAACGATAAAATAGAGAACAAGTTTCAAGTAGAAGTGATTCACGTTGATTTATCCATGACATTTAATAAGGTCCTTCATTGCCGTGCTGTTGAAAAATTTAAATTTTGGGATTTCCGAAGTGACTAACACAATGCACAGTGAGGAAAAAATGATAAAAAACGCCAGTTTACTCCAATTTATCCTATAAATTTTGGGGTAAAACGGTATAACAGGGTTAGTGCAATCATTGAATCTATTGATAATCTACTGTTTTGAGACTTTTTATGTAATATCAGTCCATTTTAAACAACCGTAATCAGCCTCCTTTTGGAATGCGATAGAAAGCTTAACCATTGATACGATTTATGAAATAAAATACGGCAAAATGAGTTAAAAGAACTAGTACGTCCATTCACATTGTATTTACTTGAATAGCAGAGGTTTTCACGTAATATGGACCAATATTTATCGTATTGGATTGGAGATTGGATTTCAACTGAATGTTATGACAAGAATAAAATGTGTTAAAACGGTACAACGAGTTTCCTGCTATCATTAAAACTTTATGCAAACGATTTGTTAGACTTTTTACATCAGAAACATTCGATCCGGTCTTCTGCAAATACTTCTGCTTTATGTTGTATAGTTAAACATGAATACTATTTAGTACAAAAAGGGAACTTGGGGTAAATTAAACATGATAACGTTTCGTGCGGTCATCCTAAATACCATCTGGATTTGTTGCTTTTCATATGTTTGTCTACGGCCTCATGCAGAGTGATGACCTTAAATTTTTTTTGGCTCGCACATTGGACTGCTGCGTAGTCTGTAGCGTAGTGAAATACAAATTAACATATTTTCATCATTTATTCAATCTTGCTATTCTACTCATACATTCTGCATGCGTTTGCTCTACTTTGAGAAACACTTGACGAATGAATTACAATAGGAAAAAGTAGGCCAACGTCCCCGGTTAATTCTACATGTCAAATCATAGCTCACAGAGCACAGACAAACATGAACCCATTATCGGTGAAAAAAATTTCACACTTTCATAACCAGAGTGGCGTGAAGTGGAGAAAAAAACACACATTGCATCTACCGTTAATTCGGACAGGAGCCACACGTAAAAGGGTAATCAACAACAGTCACTAACATTCCGGCTACCGTAATGTGCTTCAGGATAAACTCAGTGCGGTCAAAGTCACTGAAATTTTAAGCTCTTGATGTGCATTGTGTTCACTTTTTCGAGCTACATTGAGAACATGACCGTAGTGCATTAGATTGCATTGTTTTATCTTTGACTGGTCTGTAACTGGTGGATTATGAAAGATGTCACACAAAATGCAATTATTTTCTTGATATCCTTTGAGTAATTCCCGAAACTAGAATTCTAGAATTCAGATGGAGCTTTGAACATGTGTTTCGTATGGCAAGCCATTAATTTGATTCGTTGACTGATTCGTTTCAAGAATGATTTTTGTAATTCGGAAACTTAGTACTTGTACAAAACTGATGTCCACGAAATAGATTAGACACTGAAAAAAAGTCGTATATTTGAAAACGATTTTTTGCACGATGAAGCGACAGCTAAATCAATTCAAATTCTTTAAAATAAACTTTACGTTCTTCATAAAAAAGACGGGTGGGTTATGTCAGACTTATAACTGGAGGACGTGAATACGAATAAAACTGACATGCTTCTTTCACACTTCCGAATACCAATAATCGTTCGTATTAGTGGAGTGATTGTGTGAGTATTGTTAATTTTACTGCTTCGCTTTTTTTTTGTAACGGGTACACTCATACTAAAGCATGACTTATTGACGACAAACATATTTAACCAAACAAATATCGCTGAACCAATAAAAGTAGAACAATACAACAAACAATGTAGTAGTTTTTTTTTTTTTTGCATACTCAGGAACTGAATTTATTTTCAGAATCCGGGTCTCAAATTTTAATTCTAGAACTTAAATTCCGAACCTAGTCTAAGGAACTAAATTCAGTTTCAAAATCTAGTTCGGAATTCAATTCCAGCATGCAGGTTCTGAATAATGAACTTGAAGTCTGGCAATGTACTCTGAAACTGAATTTAGGAATTAAGTTCTAAATCTGAATTCAGGAAGTAAATTCCGAAACTAAACTCAGTAAGTAAATTATGGTTCAGAAATCAGTTCCAAAATTCTGGTTCGGAATTTGTGTCTACAATATTGTCCCAAAATACAGATCTAGAGTTCAAATCTTGAATTTTTTTTCAAGAATTCTGAAGTTCAATTTCTGAATCAGAATTCTCGATACAAAGTCACTAAATTTTGTTACAAAATCTAGTCATAAAATCAGTTCCAAAAATCTAGTTCCAGAATCTAGAATAAAAGTCAATTCGCACTATTCCGGGACGGGACCATCCGAGACGATCCGGGACGTTTTTTTTCCTCATCGGCGATGACTGAGCTGCCTGCGTGTGCATGGCATGCCAGATCCGGCATAAAATCCATCGCACCGTCGGCACCGGGAAAAACTCGGCGAGAAATATCGGTGGCAACCAAATGGATTTTAATGAAATGGAATATTGCGAATAGACTTTAAGGATTCAGTTACGAAGTCTTCGTTGCCTGTATTCAGGAACTTAATTCTGTATTCAGAATCTTAATTCTGAAACTGATTTTTTTAAATAGGTTCAGAATTCAGGTTTACCGGAATCCAAGTTCTAATTTCATTTCGGAAATTCAGTGCCAGAAACCAATGGAGCTTTACACCACGCAGAAGGTCTGTTGTCATTGCTGTAGCAGGAAGGTTCCTACCATTTCTAGAATCCATGTCTGAGTCTTTGAAGCTGATACACACAAAAAATGTCTAAATGTGTATTCTGCACAGTGCGGTAAAACTTCATTTCAATCGATATTTTATGGCCTTTGACTATCAGCATATCTGTTCTCATTCATTTTACTTTTGTGACCGAAGCTCCCAGAATTCATCGTCAATTTTTCACTTGAAGTTTTGCTTACTCAGTTTGTAGTGTCAAGTAGTCTACCTGTTTTATTATCTTCCTTGTCTTCACTGCGGGTAGTGAGCAAGTGCGAGTGATTAGGCATAAACATCAGCTCGAAAACACAAAACTCTCTCCTACCATAACGATAAATAGAGGGTAGCGGTTCTAATTTGAGTTTTCAATTATCACCAGCAAGTTAAAATCGATATATTAAAAATGAAAACCGAAAGAGGGGACAATTAATTTATGTTTATTTATGTTATAACTGAAATATCATATCATGACTGATTTACCTTTCATACATTATCCTGAACCAATTCCAATGTTTACATGTTTGTTTACATGTTTTTTCACATGAATCTGACTTAAAGGCCGCTCTCTCATTCAATTGTAAGAGATATTTTGTTAATTCAAGAGATAAACTGACGGTAGTTTAACTGAGCTTCGGTAGAGAGAGAAACGAATGAAGAACGGGATGATGCCCATTCGGTGCGAATGAGAAGGGTGTGTGTTAGAATGTGAAGTTTACTGCAGTAGTGTGCTGGTCAGTGTGTGCAGATATTAGATTTCAATTGAATTGAATGCAGTTTTACAGCACTGATTCTGCCTAAATCTTCTACTTTGGTTTATTTGGTAATATTGCATTTAAGGGTTTTGTCTCCGCTTAGGTTTTTATCCAGTTAATGCAGATGACTCATTTAATATTTTTACATTTTGCCTTCGATTCATCAGTGCATTTGCAGTTTATGTTGCAATGCTAATGTCACCTACCAGGTACCAAATGACCTAAATGAGTGCTATCTGCTAACTACCAGAAAATCGTTACTTGTTTTTTCGTTTCGTTACGTCAGCGATTTGTTTTTAACCGCGAGGTGACATTGGATGATCTATATTAACTGGTAGTTCACTGATAAGTCGAAGACGAAATGTAAGAATATGATATTTTTAATTTGTTATGACTTCAACAAACGGAAGGATTCAGTACTATAAAGCGGAACAAGACATTCTGGATCGACCAACTCCGCAGTCTATTTCTAGAACACAAGACAATGGCATGACTGATACTATGATCATACTGACTGTATGGTCTGACCTCCAGAGCCTCCGCGATTTACACTAATGAATTTCTTACTTCTTACATTTAGTTTTATTCACTAGAATATAAACTCTTAATAAAATAATGATCATAGCTTATAAATTGAGCAACATTGCAAAAGACAATTTAAGGGGTAAGGCCACCATGTGCGTCCACAAAATAGAACAATTTTATTTGCGCTTTCCGAAAATATAGTGAAAGCTATGGAAATTTATTTTTCAGTGTTTAATCAAGTGCACTTCAATGTACAGAAAAAAAACATATTGTTAAATAATTCCGATTGAAAATAGCCTCTTCGTTAACAAGTTGCTGCGGCTAGTTTTCCTGGAGGTCCGATATGGGCGAACCGGCTATGTCTTCATATTTGAAGCAGGAACAAAAACCAAAGTTTTTACCTTTTTTTATATACATAAAAAATAGGTATAGAATTCGCTCAAACTTTCGAAAAATTTTCCGAGGCCCGGAGGGCCGAATGTCATATACCAATCGATTCAGCTCGACGAACTGAGCAAATGTCTGTGTGTGTGTGTGTATGTGTGTGTGTCTGTATGTGTGTTGTCAACTAAGAGGTCGAGATGTCAGAGATGGCTGGACCGATTTTGATCAAACTAGTCGCAAATAAAAGGTCTCCCCGTCACCCAGAACGGTATTGAATGGTTTTGAGATCGGATGTTTACTTTTTGAGTTATACGAAGTTTTATGTCAAAATTTTCAGTTTTTTGACAGTATCTGTCACATTTGACCTTGAAAACAGAATATGTTTCCAGACTTAGATTTCGCTCGGTAATACCTATCCAACAAGCCATAGATTGTTGAAATCCGTCCATTTTTAACGGAGATATCGATATTTTTGTGTAAGCCTTATTCCAGTAGAAGGAATTTTGAGCGCTGTATGAAAAAGCAATGCTTGGGAGCAACATGAAACACGATTTTTTATACTGTTACATATAATTGTTTCTAAGTACCAAAAGGACATCCTTTTTTATGACAATTTGCCTCGGACCAATTTTAGCACGGTTCATTTTTGGCAACATAATCTTTCGAATATGGCATATATAAACCAGATGATACCAGCATTATCGAGTTGGAAGTAATTCCATAATTATATTGATTTAAACTACTCACAGCAATAAATGCTGGAAGAACATGACTTCCATATACCATACGACTCAGTTCGTCGAGATCAGCAAATGCGTGTGTGACAAATAATTTCACTCAATTTTCTCGGAGATGGTTAAACCGTTTTCTTCAAACTCAGATTCATATGAAAAGTCGTATATTCAAACAAGGTTCCTGAATTACGTTTGGATCCGACTTCTGATTGCGGAACCACAGGATGATATGTGAAACGAAATTAAAATAATGCAATTAATTTTTCTCGTAGATGGCTGAACCGATCTAAGATTCAAATGAAATTCAAGAATCATCTATGATTCAAATGAGAGGTCGTAAAATCCTATAAAACCTTTTACTTTTTAGTCAGATCCGACTTCCGGTTTAGAAAATGCAGGGTGATTAGTATAAAAATGTCCATTTCACATAAATTAATCAGGTTTATCGGGTTTGCAGATTTGGATAGTCGATTACCAAATAAATTTATTTCAGTTTGAGCGGTATTCGTTTTTGGATTCGGAATGTACCCCCAAATTTTAATTCGCACTACAATTTCTCAAAGATGTCTACACACTGCTCAGGTGAATTTAACTGATTTCGGCTACACCGATTTTAGAATTCCGGTTCCAGTATCGAATCGATTCTCAAAGCTCAATCATTTTCTCAAAAAAGACCAAATCGAACTTCAAAAACAAATATTACAGGACTTAAGGTCCCATACAAAATTGGTGAATTTTATCCGATTATGGAATTACAGATGATGAGTTTATAAATTTCATGTAAATTGTTTGGCGTAATAATTTATGGCCATTCGAATCGTTTTGGGCTATGCTAATTCCTGAATACCGGCTCTGGAAGTACCATAAATAATGACGAAAAACTCTAAAGTGGAACTTACTTCGACATCTCATGGAATGTTCAATCGATTGTCACACGTTAAGATTGAAATTCGATACGATTTGCAGTTTCGACATTACAGGGTGATAAGTGATTAATTTGCCGTTTAAAATGACGATAATTAAAATAATGTCATGAGAACTAAAACACCTAAGAATATCCATGCAAAAAACACATGCGGATTGATAAAAAAGGTATCATCTCACTGTTAGGTGGATTAATCACGTTTTTTGCCAAAATTCGTTTTTATTATTCAACATAATTGCCATCAGAGGCGATACAGCGATTATAGGATCTTCCAACTTTTCGATACCATTTTTGTAGTACGATTTGTCTTTTGCCTCAAAATAGGTCTCAGTTTCAGCGATTACCTCTTCATTGCTTCTAAATTTTTTACCAGCGAGCATTCTCTTGAGGTCTGAGAACAGGAAAAAGTCACTGGGGGCCAAATCTGGAGCATACGGTGGATGAGGGAGCAATTCGAAGCCCAATTCGTTCAATTTCAGCATGGTTTTCATCGACTTGTGACACGGTGCATTGTCTTGATGAAACAAAACTTTTTTCTTCTTCAAATGAGGCCGTTTTTTTTTAAATTTCGTCCTTCAGACGCTCTAATAACGCTATATAATAGTCACTGTTGATGGTTTTTTTTTTTTTTTTTATATCATAAAATAGTATATCATATATCACATATCAGTATATCAAGAAACCCCTACGTGGTATACTACACGGAAAGACCGAAATCAGCATTTTGGCGAAAAAATTAGTTGATTTTCTGATTTTAGTTAGTTATTTTTTGAGACAACTAAAAAAATCTTACTTTTGCTAATTTAGATTTTTTATTTCTGATTCCCTTAATAATAATAAAATATTTTTTGAAATGGCTATTTTTTAGTTGAATTCACCAATTCAACGTGCTGTCATTTCTTAGCTAAGGCACACTTCATTTCCATTCAACTAATTTTTTAGTTCAATTAGAGAAATAAAACGTTGTTTTCAACCAACATAAATGGTTGAATTGGCTTCGGCAATTTGCAGCTATGTGGCGCACTGTCACCGAAAAAAACGTTAACACCGTAATGACTACTAGCCACTAGATGGCACACTACTGCCGAAAAATATTTCAGTCGCGGTAATCTTTTCTATATTGGCAGGTATAAATACGATGTTGTATTGGAGAAAAAGACATAAGCGAAACATAAACTTCTTTTTGAAAATTTATCTTCTAAATCGCTGCTTTCTTCATTAGACTTCGCGAAATCGACACTCTCACTGCAAATTTTGAGCACTCGGAAAACAAAAACCGAATACAAGTAATACACCGGACGGCGTAGCCCGGAAGGTTGGAAGATATAAAAAACATCATTTGACATATACAATTAGAGTGCAACATTCGAAACTCATTTCACTGTTCCGTGTATTTATTTCGCACAATCGCTTCAAATGCGCACAAATTCTGAATAAATACACTTTCCACTAACAGTTTACGTCATTTTCACAAATCGAATCAGAAATTTATATATGGATATATCGTATCACATGCGAAAAACATCAAAACAATTTGCAAGCAGTTTCAACAAGACTGTCCTTTTTAGCTTTTTAATGGATTGTTTTGCTTTGACACTTCTCATGGGTTTTTGACTAATAAACTAACTTGTTAATTAAACCAATTTCATTTTTGTGTTCTTTGTGCTGTCCTTCAGTACTGATGGTGATAGAAAATAGAAACAAATTTTCTGCATTTTAATAACAAATTAGTTGTCAATGAGAATTTCGTTTTGGATTGAAATATTGCTGGTTTTTGTCCAGGATATTCGCCAACTAAACAAATTCTCTAAAAATAAGAGTTTTTTCCAGCAAAGTAAATTCTCAATTTTAACTAATTTCATAGTTATTTTGGAAATTTTGTTGTTAAAATCAACTAATTCAAAAACAGTAATACGAATTAGGCACAGAGCTAATTTCGGTCGTTCCGTGTAGATAATGTGTTTATAAAAGCCTCCTCAAAATTAGAAAAAAATCGATAGAGATTTTTAGCAGCTATGAGTTCGTCCGATTTAGAAGATCGTGTTTCGAGAGAACCGTCTTTAAAGTTGTCTCAAGATGCATATGAAACACGACGCGAGGCGCCTTCCCAAACTGTCGTAAACAACCAGTTCGAGATTCGTTTTGACCACAAGACATTTTTTCTCATTCTAGAGGGTTTTAGGAAAATTGAAGACTCTTTCAAACATTAAAAGGTTAAACAAGTTCTAAAATTACAATGAGAAAATCCCGAGATCGAAGTAACCGTATTTTAAATCTCACATACCTCGACGGGGCTATCGCCAAAACGAAGCCCACAGTCCGAAATCTACTTACTCATTAACGTCCAGTAGCATGAGTCCAGATCCAGATGCCGAAGTTCCTGCTTCCGGGCCTTTGTGATCTTCTCCCGGAAGACATTCTCCCAAGCGTTGAGTTTAATTAATTTTATCCCCAGTAGAACCTCATTGATTCGCCGGAGCCGTTCGTCGGTGCATTCCTGACCAGATTACATGCCCAGCAGTCGCCGTTGGATAGATGAGAAATGGAGAAAAAAGAGAAAAATAGTGCAAATTAAGTATGTCAACACAGGGTTCGATGCAAATTGAGAAAACTGGTTGACAGAATAATAAGTGTTCTGGATGGGGAAACTAGGACAACGGTGGCACACACTTCTGTATCGATAGAAAGCATCCTTCTGGAGCATGACCGAGTCATTATTCGGAACCGTACTTCAGCAGCGGACCCGCATCGGTTCAATCTTGATGAATGAATGTGCTTTGAAACTGCATGAATAAATATTCTGAAAGGCATTTTGTCATGTGCTACTGGAAATCGACACCACAGAATATTTAATTAAAATGTTGTTCGATGGAAACTACAACCACATCATAAGAAATTATTTCATACATAACTACTTACGGAAGCTTTCTTGGAATTGGATGACATCATTTTTCCCAAGAGAAACTGCATGGGAGTCATCGTGGCGATACAGACGACCGATCCAATGATGGTGCTTATGCCGAGCAACTGATAGAGAAGGTACATTACAACACCGATCTGTGGGCAGTGGGAGAGAAAGGAAAAATATACCCAATAAACTATCATGATAATTAATGTAGCTCAACAAAAAAAAAACGACAAAGCTGAGATCTCACAGAAGGTGAGATATGTGCAACCTGTTAAAAGAGAAAGGTCGGTATCTTTTCAAAAGACGATTTATTCGACGAACGAATAGACTATGAATGATACTTGTGGTTTACCGCCCAAGCAGAAAGTACCAGTAAAAGAGACCATTAAGGAAACTCTGTTCCTTCGGAGGAATTCGTTGAACTAAACCAATAAAATTAAATTACAAGAAAGGTGACATCGTACGTGAATTTCAATCAACATATAATAGAAAAATAGTAACACTTCTAAAACGTTTAAGTAAAAATAATATATGTACACTAAGAGGTGATTTTTGCCGGTATCTTTTTGGCAACACTGTTTTTGACAGATCAAGCGTGAATCGTGTCTTGAGTCTTTGTTAAACTTGTTCAGTTTGGTCTGTTTAATGTGAATTATGGGCCGGAGGCATTACCCGTGAAAACTGGCCGATATGCTGGAGAGAGTGTGCCAAAATTGTATCTTGCGCATGGACCATCTAAAGCGGAACCGCGGCCTACATTTGCATGAAAGCATCTTCAAACATTAAATTATATCGGTCGTTCTATCGATTCCAATAACGGTTTGATCAATTTTTTCAATTGTTCTGTGTAGTTTTTTAAAATTCTATACCTCTTAAAAATCACTCTTTAGTTGCTCGCATCGAATCATCGAAATTTTCAAATCGTTTCAAAAAGATCAAATAGTATGGCTTGCTGTCGTGTCCAACTTTCGATTCCGAAACGATATGTGCAAAAAAACGGAAAAATATGCATTCAATTTTCGCAGAGATGGCTGAATCGATTTACACTAGCTTAGTTTTGAATAAAAGATCTTAAGGGAAGTCGGGAAGCACAAAGACCATTCTGGAGGTCCAATTTTCGACCACCTTTTTAAGCATTTGAGGGTGTATTTCAGCAATGACACTTTGAATATTGATTTCAAAAGCATCAATCGTTTCTGTATTATTCGCATAAACCAATGATTCCACGCATTCCCACAAAAAAAAATCACATAAACGCGGAGATCAATTCACAGGTCTATTTCTCGAAATAATGTTGTTGTTGAAATGTTCTTTCAATAAGTCGATTGTTTCGGCCGCAGTATAACAAGTGGCTTCATCTTGTGGAAATCATATTTCGTACACATCCATATCTTGAACATTTGGCAACATTCATTGATCATGGTTCTGTATCGATTTACACACACGGTAACGCGTCATCGTTCCTAGTTTTTGAAGGAATAAGGACCGAAGATTCAACCAGCCCATAAACCGCACCAAACAGTACATTTATCGGGATGCATAGGTTATTCTAGAACGATGTGTGAATTATTTTTCCTCCAAATACGGCAATTTGGCTTGTTGACGGGTCCATTCAACCAAAAATTCGCCTCATCACTGAAGATAATTTTTCGCTATAAACAGTTTTAATTATACACTGATATTGAAAATTAATTCCCACGATTTGGAAGCGTTGTTCGGCAGTTAATCTATTCATGATGATTTGCCAAACAATACTGAGTAGAGACGTCACTTTACACTGTCAACACAACTTTCAACCTATTAGAGTAATCCCTATTGAAAAAACATACCTACTAAAAACACCCGTTACTAAGCATCATTCGAACAACATATTGACAAATAATCGTTTTAGAAATCATGATTTGCGGTGTCCACTGAATCTCAGCGCTGAATTATCAGCAGTCAAAAAATCCAAGTAGAATAGTTGTAGTACATGTTCTTCTAGACCCCAACGTTTTTATTTGTTATTCCTTTATTTTTATAATTTTTGGTGGTAGTTTAAAGTCAAAACTTTGATTTTTCACGATCACATCCGCCATTTTGTAGCTGTAAAACCTCCCCAAAATAACAAAAAAACGAAAAAGAAAACATTGGGTTTGGGTATTTCTTATGTAGAAAGTATGTGCACATATTTGAAAAAATTGTTGAAATAGTTTTTAAATGACAATGGAGAAGGAATTCTTAAACGTATTTTCGAGAAAAACAAGATTGAAGTTTATTGTCTATCAAACCGAAGGAAACAATTTATTTTTCTAGCGGAAAGGTAAGGAAAAGTCATATTTTTTCTTTATATTTTGTAATAAGAAAACATTTCAAGAATGTTTCGTCAATTTTTCGAGTCAATCGAAACAGAACTCTTGGGCCTGTGCACCGAGCTCTTGCCTTTTCACAGTATGAGATAAGATAGGATAAAGGCTCACAACTCTCAGAGTTTTGTTCCGATAGAGCAGCAAATTTGGCAAAATATTCTTAAAGAACATTTCATACTATAAGAAAATACAGAGAAAAAATAGTTCCAGAGTTATAGGTTGACCGACAGAAAAAAATCCATTTCAACAGCGTGAACATGACTTTGAAAATCTGTTGTTGTGTGTTGTAATGATGTCTTTCTCAGAAATTGATGCAAGTAAATTTTCAGATTTTTTGACAATTATTTCCGGTATCGGAATAGCCAAGCAAATTTGTATGGCGATCAACTAGCAAGATTAACATGTAGGAAAAGTTTTATTGGTTGTTTAGTATCTTGAGTCATCCTTTGAAATGATGCCTTTAAACATTTAACACTTTTCGCCGTATAATTCTGGAACCGAAAGTGGGATAAAATTTCGTATCAACTTATGAGACCATAAAACAGATCCATTTTTTAGAGTTTAAACTGTCATTTCCGGAACCGAAAATTAGAGACCACTAGAGCCAAATTCGATTTATACGGAACAGTTTTTTGTCTCATTTACGTAAAGTTTGTACGGTCTTTGCATAGTCACTTTGAATAACGATTTGAACAGGAAATCGGATCCGGATAAAATTTCGCAGCGAGCTATGTGACCATTACACTTTTAATTGCAAGTGCCCTTTTTCCATTTATAATGTATATAATTTATCACCAAATTACTCTGGAACCAGAAGTGGGATCCGGATACATTTTGTAGCCACCTATAAGGCCTTAGGACCGTTCCATTTCCTAGAGTTTTTGGTACTACCGTTCTAGTTATTCATGGTAGTAGTACCCAAAACCGATTTGTTTGACCATCAACTGACAAGATCTGAATTGGAACAGTTTTTTACCACAGTTTTGAACAGTTTGCTCGGTCTTTGAATCATCACCCTAAATAACGATTTGAACAGGAAGTTAGATTCGGATAAAATTTTACAGTGGGCTATGTGACAATCAGACCTTATATTTGAAATAAAATTTACAAAAATTGGTTTAGTAGTGCTTGAGAAAATCGAATGCACTTCTTTCATTATTTTTTTATTTTACTCCGCCATTCCGTAACATGTATATAATTTAATGACAGACATTGGGACCATAAGACCATCTTTGCTTGCTAAAATTGTTTCAGCGGCTTCTGAGTGAAACGAATACACGGTATCCCATGTTTTCGCTCATTTTGTCTCGTCACTCCCGAACCGGAAGTCGAAATTTATTCCAGATCCAGGCAATTTGATATCATGCTATCGAACTATGGGACCTCTAATTCGAATTTACGTTGGTGAGAATTGGTTTAGTGGTCTCTGTGTACGAGAAATTTGCGTGAACTTTTTCAAACTTTATTGCACATTTTACTCGGTTACTTCAAAAGCGGAAATCGAGTAAACCCGTCACTCCGGAACAGAAAGTCGGATCCGAATAAAATTAAATTGCAGGCTTTAAAACAATGAGACCTTTCGTTTGAACCTAAGTATATGGAAATCGCGTTTCTTGAATTTTTAATACATTTCTCCTCGTTACTCCGAAACCGGAGTTGTATTTAAATAACATTTAATAGTAGACAATGGGATCACGAGACCTATTATTCGAAGCTTATGTCACCAAAACGGTTCAGTAATCCGCGAGAAAATCGAATTGAGTTACCTACATCCTTGCATACACACACAAGTACAGAAATTTTCTGATCTCGACGAACTGAATCGAAAATGCTATACGACACTCGATTCTTCGATTTTCACAGTGATTGCATAACCGGAAAGAAATTTGTTGATCTAACAGTAAAAACCAACAATATTTTTTGATATAACTAAATCTAAATTGATCTGAAAAACTGTTTTTGGGTATATCATACCAGAAATAGGGCTCAAAATTTCCTTAGTTTTCTTAAAGATAGCTGAACCGATTTTCAAAAACTTAGAATCTAAACAAAAAAGCCTCTTATCAGTATGGCTTATAGGTTGTTATCAAACCTTCAGAATAGATGACAGAGTGATAGAGTAAAGACTGTCCCAGAAAGTATGAACGCAACCAAAACCCGCTGCCATTTCGCAATGGTTCAGAATCTGTCAATTTCTATGGCTGCGTACTGTTGTTTACACTCTTTTCTAACCACTTGTGCTGTTGTTTATTCGTTTTCATTAGTTTGTTTCGAAATGCGTGGACTTTCAGCAGAACAACGTCGAAAAATTGTGTACAAATGGTGCACAGAACGCGGACTGTCACTGAAAAAGATAGCAAAAATGGAAGGAGTAAGTGAAAAATCCGTGCGAAATGCAATCAGGAAGTTCGGTGAGGATAACACATTTGAGGATAAACCGAAAACGGGTCGAAAAAAGGTCCTGCTAACCCTCAGTTGGATAAACGTATACTGAAGGCGTTCGAGCAAAAGAAGGAGGTTTCAGTTCAGGATGTGGCCAAAAAAATGGGCAATTCGAAGTCAAATGTTCTTCGTGCTAAAGAACGTTTGAATCTTCGAAGCAGAAACAACCAAAACGTAGTCCGAAACAAGAAACATCGACCAGGCCGAGGGTTCGAAAGCTATACAATATGATTCTTGCTGGAAATTTGAACTGCATAATCATGGACGACGAAACCTACGTGAAACTCGATTTCAAATTCTTGCCGGAATTATGCAAGAAGGGCAAGTGTTAAACCAGTCCGAGACATCGATTGAAGTCGAAAAATTTGGTAAGAAAGCTATGGTCTGGCAAGCAATTTGTAGCTGCGGTAGGATTTCGAAACCCTTCATCACCACTGCTTCAATGAACAGTGAAATATACATCAATGAATGTTTACAAAAACGACTTCTACCCATGAATCGAAGCCACAAGGATACTGTTTTTTTTTATTTATAACAATTTTTATTCAGGCCAATTTGCGTATAGCTTTACGTGGCCGATTTACCCATGTTTTTGTTACATAAAATTATTTTTTTATTGTTGGATCTCGTTGTCACCCTTCTTCTAGGGGGAGAGGAGCTTCCATTTCCTTCTAGCGAAGATTGTCCGTCATTTTGTCCGTTGCTCATATCATCCATTGCTACATCGTTGGAATTGTGAGTGGTTTCCGTTTCCTTGTTTTCATTGTTGATCGCAGTCTTGGGTTCATTTGCAGTTGCTGTAGATGCGCTTTGTACATTGATTGCCGTTGATAGTTGGTTAGATGGTGAAGGTGCTTTTGAAACAGGAGCACTGCATTCACTAGTTTCCGTTGTCGGGTGGTTGTCCTTGTTTTTGTTTGTTTTGTTTGTTTTCGTAGTTTCAGTGCATGGTTTGCCGTAGTGTGCAGGTTGTTCACAAAACTGACATGTAACCAATTGATTTTCATACGTAATCAACGTTTTACACGGATGTATCCCGTCTTGACCACAAATGATGTAAGATGGAATTGCTTTACGTAGTTGCATACGTACCACTCGCACGCCATTCCGGATACCCGGAAAAAAATTCCGCCATACTTCCTTTTCGATGGAAAGAACTTCACCGTACTGCGACATACATTCCCGAACATACCCCTCGCTGGTCTGCGGGGGAAGGTCATGCACGCGTACTTCTATGGCATTGTCCACCATGAACACAGGGATTTTATATTTAACATTGTCATGATCAATACTGTGCACCCCGTTATTACCCGAAGCAAATGCAATTGCATCTTTTTCACGTTTAAACATAATGTACACACAGTTCGACGCCTTGTTGAATTGAATCTCACTTACATTGTTAGCGTCTAGATGCATTCGTTCCTTAAGCAAGATTTCAATTTCGGTTGCTGCAGGTCTAACTTTGCAGCGCTTGAAATCAATACAAATTGAATTTGGCCTTGTAGGCCAAGTTTCAGGCTTTGTTAAATCGTATTTGCCCATTTCGTACACTCTATTGTTCACTGCACTGTATTGTCTTTGTTTCTGTCGTCGCGACCGTAAGAAATTTTCGACTGTGTCGTTTGCGATGCGAGCACGAACTGAAGGAGGATACTGTTGTC
Organism: Malaya genurostris; assembly: GCF_030247185.1. Classification (NCBI taxonomy): domain Eukaryota; kingdom Metazoa; phylum Arthropoda; class Insecta; order Diptera; family Culicidae; genus Malaya; species Malaya genurostris. Next base: position 261,126,787 of record NC_080571.1, read on the forward strand.
TTCTGGCCAGATCTTGCTTCTTGCCACTACTCGAAATCAACGGTAGAATGGTATACTACCAAAAATGTCACTTTCGTCCCAAAAGATATGAATCCACCAAATTGCCCACAACTTCGACCAATTGAGGAATTTTGGGCATTAACGAAGGCACTGTTTGGTGTGGCTAAGTAGCAAATGTTGAGAATAATATTCTGTTGTTGTAGTCTAATATTATCAGTAAATCGAATAAAATTTGAATATCTAACACTTGTGAATTATTTACAGCGAAATCAAAGTGCGTCCATAGTTTCTGGGACAGTCTTCAGATGTTCAGGAATAACCTCGCCTTGCGCTCGTGTGAAGCTGAGGTAAAACTTGTCAGTAAAGTAATTCATGTCAGCTTCAAACAAGCGACGAAGGCAATTTCGTGTTCTACAGCTCGAAAACTATGCCTGCATAATCCTTATGAGAAAACGCCTGAACTAGACAGAGAAGTATAATGATCGCGATTGGTCGAATAAGGCTACTTTCTGGGGCGTAGATTTGAGTGGAGCGTGCCTGGTTGGGAAACATTACCGGGTTTGGTTCCGCGTATTGTAAACCATTCCGTAAAAGTTGATGTTTTCGAATTTTTCTCATAGCAAGGATTTTGTTGCTTGGAGCTGATAATAGAAATTGGATACATGCAGAAGATCGACAAAACCAAAAACATCAAAATCACTCTGACGTCCCAGGAAAGAGAAAAACTACCTCACCGCGTTGGACTAGCACTTCTATTCTTTAGAATTTTCAGGAAAGCCTGTTCACAAGTTGAAGAAGACCAGCCAGAAGCATTGCAAGAGCTACCAATGCATCCCAAAAATGTCACTGTTTGGTGTGGATTAGCGGCTGATGGCATCATCGAGCCGTACCTTTCCTAAGGCGACGATTAGCGGAACGTTAATGTAAATGGCAAGCGTTACTGCCCAAAATGGAAGAATTGAGCATGTCTGACATGTGGTTCCAAAATGCCGGTGCCACATCCCACACGGCACGCGAAACAATGACCAAATCGAGAGCCGCCTTCGATTAACAGTTTATCTCACGTTTTAACCCCTCAATTGGTCCCTAGATCGTGTGATTCAACGCTTTCGGACTATGTCTTGTGGGGCCATATTAAGGCTCATGTCTACAAGGATAAACCAACAACGATTGACGCACTGGAAGCCAATATTGAAGCATTTATTCGTGAAATACCGGCCGATATGTTGGGCAGAGTATGCTAAAATAGGACCTTGCGCATGGGCCATCTTAAGCAGAGTCGCGGCCAAAATTTGCATGAAATCATCTTCTAATATTGAATTATATTGATCGTTCTATCAATTGCAATGACGATTCCATCAATTTTCTCATATTTTGTAGTTTTTTTTTTTTGAAAATCAAATCCTATGCCTCTTAAAAATCACCCTTCAAGTTGTACACTAGTTGACTACGTCAAATTTTGTTCAATGAATTGCACTGTGAAGAATTTGTTGTGGAGCAGACTGATGAAAATAAACTATGGAATATTTTTAGTATCTAACAATTATAGACCTTATTGAAATTGTATGCACTAAATTTTTCTGAAGTCGAAAGCTACTTTCACTCATTGAAAATTCGAATAAATACCTTTTTGCAGTTGGTAATTGGGTAACTAAACAATGAAATAACTCTTTCTATCAGTGTCAACAGAGCATTAAGAACAATAAAACTGGAGGATTTTCAGCAAAGTAATTGATGAACATCCACTCAAGCTCAATCACTTGGCGACTAACACATACTTCTGTTCCCAACCGGTTTCATAAGCTTCATTATTCGGTTCCCTATTAAAGTGATGATACAATTCATCAAACCCTCTGAATCATCACAACTTACAAGTCCTCTCAAAATTACGGTCTCCATCTGGTTATGAAATACTAAAATCTCCTGTCACAGAACCCACCACACGAAATCTCACAAACAATCAGCGGTGACCCGGCTTGTGGACAACCGAGCAGAGCATTTGCTAAGTCAAGTTTTTCCTGGCCACCATCTGACACACACACACCCGCCCCGGACGTCACTTGTAAAAGCCGCACTAAGTTCATTCTAATCAGAAACCTTCGTTGTCCCTTGTCAAAATAATCTGAGACAACAGGGCTGCCTGCCGGAAACTAAAGCCGGCTGATCCTTTCCGGACTGTCCGTCTCGCTACCAGCCCTCCTACAGAAGGAAACTGTAGCCATTCACTTTGGAAATCGTCGGACAAAAGTATCTCTTGAAATCCCGAAATCACCTGTATCCAGTTGAATGTTGTTGACACGTTGGCAAACAGTACGGCCAAAGCACATCAGCACCCGTATTGAAAAGTTTAGTTTGAATGAAAGAAAGTAATAATCGAGAGATTAGATGAGAAACATTCGAACCATAGTGCATCTTTGCTGAAGTGAACCCACGTCAGAACTGGATGATATTTCTTTCTGAAGAACACTTGTTTTTAATAACTGATACGGGTCGAGCCGCAATCAACGTTTTACGCAACTACGTATCACACTCTCTAGCTGTCAGCAGTGACGCTAGAATTTGATATAAACCAGAATTCCCGATTCATTCGAGGTCATTTCCATACTATCTAACGTTATCCAGGCTCTGCAGTGTGCGATGCCACATGCCATTAAAATAAATCTTTTCTCATTCCATGGAAACAACCTTGCCGGGATTGCGAAATAAATAATCTCTTCGGTAGCATTATTTTCCTTTTTTTTGTATGGGTATACAGAGCTGCGGCCAGGAGCTATAAGAGTCTAACAATATCACGAGGGAAATGTTTTTTTTTTTTCATTTGTTCCGAGAAATTCATGGTAAACAATTCCAAGCTAATTAAGGAAACATCCAATCTAATTATGTAGTTTAGATTAACGCATTAGTTTCTGCAAATTTTGTTTTACTTGTTTGAAATAAATCATAGTTGGGCAGGAGCTATGGATGAAAACCGTTCGAGTTCGAACTCTAGACACACGAGAATACCTCGTTCAAATAGTAAATAGTCACAGCTCAAAAATCCCATTTAATTGTTGTAATGGAATCTAACTCTTCCATTAGCTCAATACAGGCAAATTTAGAAAATAATAACGTGAATTGTAGACAATAAGCATAAATATGGTTTACAATTGTAATGTTTGTGTCTGACAAAAAACTTTTGTTAAACACAAAAAAAATTGTTAAATTTATAGGCATTATATTACGTCCTGTGTTTCTGAGAAAAATGGCATACCGTCACTGCGAAAAAGATGTTTCAAAAAGAAGCTTGCATCGAATTACTTGATTTGGCAAGCTATCTGCCTCTATGAAAAGAGCAGTAAAGTTTTTGTCTGGTACTATACAGACATTACAATTTACAAGACCTATTTTGACGGTACACAGAGAAATCAAGTGAAGTGAACGTAACCCCAAAAGTGTAACAAATTTACCCCCTTTTCATAGTGCATTGCCGTAGCCAATACGTGGCACTCTGAACTTAAGCACATTGCCTTTTACGGCTAAATTGCGTGTATTTACACACATCTCATATACATTCAACTTAAAACTTCAAGTACCTATCTCTTGCAGCCATGTTAGTGTCTTTTCCGTGCACATGAGTTACTGCTCAGATTCAAGAAGATAAGGAATTACTCAGCTCGGCTCTAAGATTGATTGTTCTCTCAGTCACTTTGGCTCTGTGAGAACTTGTATGCACACATTCAGGAGAAGCTTCAGTGGCTTATACCAGAGATGCCAAGTTCACAGATTTTCAATATGCTGCATATATTTTAAATACAGATTACTGAAGTCGATCACAGACTGACAAAGGACCCCTAACCGTCTTCAAAACACAGTTGAAATATATTTCCGGCTGAGCGTTTAAAAGTAACGAGTCTTGTTTATTTTTTGCTCGCTGAACCTTTTTTTCCGATCTACAATGTTGTTTTGGATAGTGTGCACAGATTTTGCACAGACTGAATTTTGGTAACATCAGATTTTTTAAAAAATGACCTGGCATCCTTGGCTTAAGCTTATGGCAGTAGAATACAAATTGCTATCTCAGTTGCAACGTTCAAGCGGTTCTATTGTCGAAGTTTTTGACAGAATTGATTAACATGCAGCGCACCGAATTCTTCTATTGTATCGATGATATGAAATATGTTTAATAAAAAATTCCCATCCAAAAGTATATTGTTAATTCAAAGTATTGAATATCCATTCCTCAATCTTTAGTTTTCACTTACAACGAACTGTTACACCTGGTATCAAAGCACATAATCAGTGCACAACTCGTAAATTTTGTCACGAAATGCCTCTGGTTAAAATACTAATAAACATGGTAATCGAAATTCGAACAATAGAAACACCTGCAAATGTGGCAGCACGAAGTATGAAACTGCATGAAATTTGCTAACATATATCTCTAAATCTCAACAAAATCATTAAAGCGAAATCATCTTTCAACAACCTGCTCAAACAAACTAATTCGATCTCTCTTTTCACATTTGCAAATATTCCTAGCTGGTCATATAAACACTAAACTAAGCATCAAAACAGCCAGTTTAGTAAGAAAATATGTAGACTCGATTGGCGTCACCCGGTGGATACGTGTTCCTTTACAATCACTTTCGCGTACATATGACACAAAATATGGAATTGATTATAAGAGTACATCACAATTTATGTCTGCAATGAGATATAAACTGATTGAAAGCGATAGTATTGTTGACAAATCGCTACTTGAAAAAACGGCAACAAGGGATGCGGACGAAGTGAGCTCCTCTATCTAGGACACCATTTTTGTACAAATTAAAAAATTGCATACAAAAACCTTTCGTTCTTTTTAAATGTCAGCTCGGTCATATTGAGTTTCCGATCCGTGAAAAAGTAAATGGTTTGTCATATAAATAACAGCACACTCGATAACGAGGACGAAACGTGTAAAAAAACTTGGTGTGATTTTAGATCCTGAGCTAACCTTCAAACTTCGCTTTGACAATATCATCAGAAAAGTGTATCAACATTTTGAATTCATCTTAAAATTCAACCTTTATATTGCTCGCTGATTCGGTCAATTCGTGAATCTAACAGAACACAGTACAATACGGACAGTATGAGCCAATCAGATTCATTTTCCGACAATTCAACGAATTTACTGAGATTTTAATATGTTTACGTTTCGTCTTTGACTCATCAGTGCATAGCAATTCAAATTGAACTGCTTTATGAAAAACTCGGCAGTTCAATTTGAACCGCTAAGCAGACGTTAAGTTTCTGCTATTTGCAAAACACTTTTTTTGCATCGAAATGCAATGTCAATACTGACGTGCCGAACGAAAACGTGCTTTCGACTTTTTCTGGCCGACGCAGGTTTGGTCATTCAGGGGTTAGCCAAATTTTGTGCTAGGGCACATAACCGAGATTTTTAATTTTAGTTTGTCACCCAAAGCTTTTTATCAAAAAGCTACTAGACCTTTTCCCAGCAATGATACAGTTTAAATTGAACATGCTTTAGTTTTTATTATTATTACATATTGTCAGATAAATTATAAGAGCAAATAAGCAAATAAACCAATATTGAAGAATTAATCTTTGCACACGTCGGAATATGTGAAGTCTGATGATCTGCTACACACTTCTGCACAGTTTGAAAAAATCTTGCGATTTTACATCTTATAAGATGCACATAAATGGAGCGTCGTATTTCATACAAATTTATATTCAAGAACATGTAAAATTGTGTGATTTAAAAATTACATGTCTTGAATTCGAATGAAATAAAAAACAAAAGATCGATAGCAGGCAGCGCGCGACTTGAACCGAGAAACATTAGATCACAAGCACATCGATTACTCGACTGAACCACAGAACTTATATCTGTCCATTGAATAATTGATAAATATAAATCCATACAGTGGTACTTGATAGCCGACTGCAAACTACACTTGAAGCATGTAAAATTCTGTGTGAGTGGAATATTACGTCATTTGAAAAATCGAGTAGTTGTGAATTGCATCGTTTGTAGAATTCTGTCACCTGTAAAATTCCTAATTTTTTTCTGTGTGGAACGGAAAAAATCTGTTCATTGAAGTGGCGAATTTTTTCTCCGGTATTCGGAGCAGCATGCGACTACATAAGCAAATTCCGTCTTACGCGATTTTTAGCAAGGGCGGGAGACATCCTTGTGAATTGCTGGTTACCTACGAGAATCAGCTGATTACGTGCTAATTTTGTGAACTTTTAAAATGACTGTATTTTCGTTGAAACTGCACCGATTTGGCTAATTTGATATCAACAGATTTTTTGTCGTTTTAAGATGAATCACAGACAACTGATGTACAGGCTCGAACAAAAATTTTCAAAATCCTATGTAAAATTCCAAATTTTCTATACATTGGAAACAACTATTATTATGTTGTTTCGTTTAGTACAACTCGAGATATTCACGATGAAGTTACACCCTTTCATCCACAGGTCGAATTTTCAAAATGCGCTACATAGTAAAGTAAGACGTATTCACTTCGAAAATACTTTCAATATTCGGCGGTTAAAACAGAAATTGAAAAATGACACAAAATCATGGATCGTGAACCAAGTATTCCAACATCGCCAGGGGAGGCTTTGTTGGATACCAGCCGAGACAAACCAAACCAACTGATATTCAGTGAAGAACCAGCAACAGGTTCTCGGCTCCGTGACAGAGCTACCACCTATAAGATGTGGCTAAGGAAACAAACATGAAAATTAAAGAACGACGGACTAAGATTGAGTGATCACGAAATCTACAATTGTGCCGAGCAGTAATGTGAACAATTGAAGTGTAAAAACAATATCAGGGAATTGCACTATTTCATCTTTCCGTCATAACCATCTCAGAAATGATATGAAATAAACTATTCAGTAGCCAAATACAATACATCGTTGCAGTAGAAACCGCTTTATAAATCATACGTTTTTCATATTGCATTGAAAATTTCAACAGTTCAAATTTGCTGTAAACACTGTAAACAACGTCAAATACTATTTTAGAACCATGAATTTTTTTACAAGAAATCAAATTGCATATCAAGAGATAATACTTTAAAGTAATGACACAAAATAAATTAGCGACCAGTTATTCAAAAAGAACCAGTGATGGCTATAAAAAGCGTTCAATGTAAAAATTTCCTTTATTATAGTGTCTTTCATTTGAGTGTTCTTAACGTTGATTTTTTGTGGGACGAAAATTGATCAGTTGATATAAATGAAAACAGCGTACAATCCTTTTTCGCTTCAGTTCGAGTCGTAAGCCACTGGCCGAATATGAACAATAGTTTACGAGTCAACATACGGCAAACAATGTTCGTTCACTGAAGTAACTTATAGATAATTACATTATCGGAAGCGGACAAACAACATCGCTGCTATGTCTGTGGCGAACCGGAAAACAAACAACGAAAATTGAGCACATTGCGAGATGAGGAGAAAAGTCATTTCCCGGGAGCGTTATCTTCCAAGGTTCACCGAAAGGACACGACCACTGCTAGGGATGTCGACTGAGCAGCAGCAGCACGTTTGCAATTTCCAATATAATCCGTCTGTCGTTGACGTTGTGAAATAAATTCAAATTTAAAAATCGCCGTCTTTCTCTAGGGCACATTTCTCAGCCAATGCTGGTTAGGAAACAAATTATCAACATCCCTAATCGAATGAACAACAAAGCACCACAATGTATGCTGATTTTTACCTTCAATGGAATCGCCCACACGTAATGCGCAATCCGTACAAACGACATGACGTTAAAGGCATCATCGGACATTAAATTTGTTATGGTACCTGCATCGGATGCAGTGCCAGCGTAGCCTCCCTTATGATCCGCTCCGTCGACACTGTTTCCTAGTCCAAACGGTTCCGATGCCGTTGCGCTTGCACTATCAACATCGTCGGCAGTGGCTTTTGCTTGTTTTTCACTTGCTGTTGCTCCGGAAGCGTCTGCCCGGCTATTGCCCATGGGATTGCATCGACGGTCTACTCGAGTAGCGGTCCCAGATGCAAACTGTTGCTGATCATCGGAATCGATGGCAAGAGCTATTTCATGTTTTATCTCATCCTTCAAAGTTTGCAACGAATTTCGATTGCTTGCTTTGAATTCGGCTACCGTTGCAGCATCTGTACCGCATCGTGTACTGGATCCACCATTCGAGTTGACCTTGAACGATGCACCGATATCGCATTTTGCATGGTCATGGTCCTGGATGCCATCGCCGTCGATTGCTGTAAAAAAAGGGAAAAGACACATTAATCATTCATTGCATTTTTTTTCTTTTGAAATTTTTAACATCATAACAAATAGCACAAAATCAGTTTACCATATAAAAGTTTAATTTTTTAACCAAACTTCAACGTCTGTCGACAAAAACAACAATTTACAATGAATTACGAAAGGAAAACGAAAGGGAAGGTGTTCTCGTCTGTATTCAATCGGTATGAGCATAGGTGAGTTTGATTATAGGTGTGGGTTATGATGAGAGGTTAGGTGAGATATGATAATAACTTAATCAATCGGTTAAATGCATGAAGCTCAGCTTTGCCATATTCCAAAGTAGCTCAATGGCAGAGCAGTCCCTCAGATTGCAAAGATATATTGATTATCTTTTTTCCTTTTTGCGATATTCTCCTAACCAGAGATTATAGTTGTCTGTCGTCTGTCCTCTGCGTAGTGTAACAATAAGAAAACGTGTACTTATCTCCTATAAGTTTTAAAACTATTACGATTAAGGCTATTTTTTTTAACCGGGACAAGCATTGAAAAATTCAGTTTTCTCATTTTACAATGCAGATTGTTTCAAACAAACTTTGCAGTGAAAAACTGGAGTCGGATTTTACATTGGACAGTTCAGTCGCCTATTCCGTTCGCTCGGGACTTCAGAAAAGATATTATATGAAAAAGTGTTTCGTAAATAGCGTTAACTTTACGTCTACTTGATTGAACTGTTTAAGTTTTTGCAGCAATCAGTTTAATTTGAACTGCTCTGCACTGACGAGTTGAAGACGAAACGAAACGAATAAAGGTTAATTTTAAGGAGTTTTTTAATCAGAAAAATGCATCTGTGATTTTTTTTATTGTTTTCAATTCACACGCATTACACAAAGCAAAGCCTTGGTATTATATTCCTGTAGTGGAATTTGACATTCTGTTTCAACAGACTTCGCAGCCGATTCAGATTGTTCAGAACATTGCATGGCTGGTGCTATGATTCTACTGACACTACGAATCCTTCCAGGTCGGGGCTCGAACATACGACAACTAGTTTGTAAGACCAGTGTCCTATGCATTGAACCGCCAACCCGAGACCCGCATTACACATGAATGGCTGTAAATTTCGATTCAATAATGTGATTTTTGAATGTATGAAATCAATCCTAGATTGAAAATGTTTTGAAGAAATAGAACAGTTAAGCATCAAAAATAAGTTAGTTCTTGCAGAAAAAAGACAAAAGCAAAATCTCAAATCAGCGTATGACTACAAAGCGGAGTGTGAAAATAGACTTCCGATGTGACGTGTAATGATTGCTGGCGAAGGTATTGCAATTGACTATAATTGAACGGTGTAGCGCCAGAGCACAGCGAAGCATGCTCGGTTCTTCTGTTCAATTAGGCTGTTTCTTCGTGTGTTTGACATGCAGAGTAGTCTAATTAGCAGAACGATTTTCCCGGATAGGAGCTAGCTACAGGGTTCGAGTCCCGTCCTGTCAGTAGCTTTTTCGCAGTATTCATTGCATAATTGTATTCACAGGACTTTTTTGGAATCTGTTTCCTTCGTTAGATACTGATCAAATTTCAAAACTTTGCTCAAATCGACTGTACGTCTTAACAAAACTAAAATAAATCATCGCCTAACTATTATTATCAAGTAAATCACGCTAGATTAAATGAATAATGTCAAACGATAAACGATCCTACCTCTAGGAGAGTAACAGTTTCTAAAATATTTCCAAAACCCTATGTTTGCCCAAAAAATTGTTTTGTTTATAATGAAAACTTTTAATATTGGCAACATTTTACTACCTGAACGCAACAACTATCGCGCCGAGAAGATGTTTCAAATTCAATTTGTTTAAAAAAAATAGGTATAATCTTAAATTTTGAAAAAATTGTGATCTATTTTGTGATTTTAGATAGAACAGAAAAATTGATTCAAATATTTCCCGAAATGTGCTTTGATGAGCCCAACGCCTATTCGGTAGCATTCCTGGAAGCGAAAGAATCAGCAATAACACTCCAAAAAAAAACCTTCTTAATCCACCTAGTGGTGTGATAATGTCTTTCTCTTGCCTTTAAAATCGTCATAACATTTGTAAGATTCCATCCTTAGCTATTAGTATTATTAGTTTATCAAATAACCAAATAGCAGCTATATTTTGGAATTGATTCCTTCATCTCCGGTAAACTTTGGTGCATTAAAAACCCCTGAGCTTTGTCAGTTACGTCACATATAAGATTACATCCCTCAGACCGGCATTGATCGCCATAACCCGTCCAAATTTGTTTTTCATTATTAACTTTCAAATAAGCCCAAATTTACCTAAATTCGTTAAGTCATCTTCGAGAACATTCTGCTGATGAAAGGTGTGCGATTTGTCGGTTACGTCACTTATACCATTATATCTCCGGAACCAGAAGTTGCACAATACTATAGTAGCTTTCAAACGGGTCTGAGCTCATTTAAATCGGTTCAGCCAACACTGAGACAACTGAGTGGAAAAAAACATGACGCGTTTTGTCGGTTAAGTCACTTATATCAACATCTTTCCAGAATCAGAAGTGACAGTCATTTGATCTCATTCCATGGTCCAATAGTAGAATTTGAGACGATCCATCTCCGAGAACATTGAGCGGTAAAACATCTTCGAAAGGTGCACACACATACACATACAGACGTTCTCCAATCTCATCGAGCTGAGTTGAATGGTATATGATATAGTGGGTCTCCGGAGTTTCGATCAGAAGTCGGTTTCACCAGCAATTATATAACCTTCCCAAAAAAAGACAAAACAACATAAACCGATAGGCAGACGTAGTTTGCAAACCACTTGCGTAATGTCTGTACTGACGTTTCGGACGAAACAAGTTTCGGCTTACTAGTCGTACAGATTGTGATAGTTTGAAAGGGAAAAACGGCAGGTCGCGCTAGCAGTTCAACATAAACTGCTGCGCACTGATGAGTCAAAAACGAAACGTAAGATCAAAGACTTAACGTTCATTTAAAAAATCTAGATCAGAACTAATAAAAATGAAAAGTAACGGATAAAAAAATTTAAATGTATTCTCATATTCTGAAGTTCCAAAAAAAATCTTTTAAACATAAGAATTCATTTCATAAAATCAAAATCTCTAATTTCCAGTTCGTGCTCACATCTCACACGACGCAGTCGAAAATCATTTACGGTCGCAAATCATTTACGGTCGAAACAACAGAAACAAAGACAATACAGTACAGTGAACAATAGAGTGTACGGAATGGTCAATTACTATTTAACAAAGCCGGAATCTTGGCCTACAAGACCAAATTTAATTTGTATAGATTTCAAGCGTTGCAAAGTTAGACCAGCAGCAAATGAAATTGAAATCTTACTTAAAGAACGAATGCATCTAGACGCTAATAAAGTAACTGAGATTCAATTCAACAAGGCGTCTAACTGTGTGTACATTATGTTTAAACGTGAGAGCGATGCAATTGCATTCGCTTCGGTTAACAACGAGGTGCACAGTGTTGAGTGTGATAACATTGAATACAAAAACCTTGTGCACATGGTGGACAATGCCATTGAAGTACGCGTGCATGACCTCCCCCCGCAGGTCACCGATCAGTATGTTCGGGAGAATATTTCGCGGTACGGTGAAATCCTTTCCATCGAAAAGGAAGTATGGCGGAATTTTTTCCCCGGTATCCGGAATGGCGTGCGAGTGGTACGTATGCATCTACGTAAGGCAATTCCATCTTACATCATTTGTGGTCAAGGTGGGACACATCCGTGTAAAACGCTGATTACCTATGAAAATCAGCTGGTTACATGCCAGTTTTGTGAACAACCTGCACACTACGGTAAACCTTGCACCGAAACTGCGAAAAGGACATCTTCAACCAAAGACAAGGTCAACCGTTTAACAATGGAAACTAGTGAGCGCAGTACTCCTGTTTCACCGTCAAACCAACCAGCAACTGCAACCAATGTACAACAAGGCGCATCTACAGCCACTAGCAACGAGCTCAAGACTGCGAACATCAAGGAAAACGAAAAGAAGACGGCAATCAACAACACAACCACCGATGCGGCAATGGATGACGAGACGAGTCACGAACAAAGTGCCCCTCAACCCTCGCAGGAGGGAAATGGAAGCTCCTCTCCTCCTAGAAAAAGAGTGACAACGAGATCAACTTCAAAAAATACATTATTTAAAAAATCGGCTAATTCGGCCACGTAAAGCTTGTACGCAAATAGGCCTGAATAAAAATACTTTTTAAATGAAAAAAATCTCTAATTTTGCTTGATTAGATTCTTTTCATTGGTTCATTTTCGCTTATCGAGACATTCAGCCATGGAATTCAAAGAACTCAGGTTGTTGTTGAATTTGCTCATCTTTCTTCAAATCGATGTAACTCAGAAACTGCTATTTGCACAAAAAGTGACTAAGAAACAGTTGTAGAAAATGGGCACTCTAAAAAAGACGCAGAAAAAATATAATGTTTTTCCACGAATCAGAGAAATAACTAAAAATAAAAAACGCGTCTTCAATTTTCTTTGCACTATTGTGCATCATTTCGGATGTCATCATTGATATTAATCGTGGATGATATATTGGGGCAGCATTATTACCCCTAATCGGTGCTGCAAAATTATGAAATAATCATAATAAGCCGCTAAATATGCGGAAAACACGATTATAAATGATCAATCTTATGAGAAACAACCTTGCGGCGATTTTCACTAGAACCTGATGTTTTTTTCAGATATTGGCAGTCATCTTGTTACAAAATTGATTATATTATTTATCTAGCTTGCAATACGCAACAGCAATATGCAATGCAAATACAACAGAACAAAATGACATTCTAAATATTAATTACAGAGACAAACGGTATTGTTTGATTTCCAGATAACAGATTCAATCCCATGCATTATTTCGATCAAAACCAATTGAACGCTATTTAGCCAGAAATAGATTTATGCAAGTAACAGAGACGCAGAATTTTACTTATCAGAAGCACCCTTTATGCCCAGCGCTTGAGTGCTTGCTTGTTTGTGATCGCTGTATTTGTTGGATCACCAGACAAGCAAAATATTGCATTCCTGTTACTTTTGTGAGCGAATAGTGTAATATTTTTGAAACAGCAGCATGTTAGGAAATTTTACTAACTGTTCTTTTTGACAATATTACTGCATCATCTCACTGAACATCATCTTGTTAAGTGAAAATTACTTCATGAGCATGATTTTGAATGATTGTCATTTTATTATCATGTTTATTATTAGTTCATAGAATATCACTATTATTATATTGTATGGAATGAGATTTTATTCATACTGTCTCCAAGTGATTACAATTATTGTTGATTTGCGGAAAGAAAGAATCGATGTTGAAAATCGAACATAATTGTCAGAGGTGATATTTGATTATTTGATATTTTCGCAGAAGTTAAAAAAGCATTTCTTACAACTTTTTCGTAGACCCCTTTTTGGTTAAAATAGCAGTTTCTAAGTTCCAACAATTTAATGGAAGTGCATATACATCCGCCCCTTTTAAATATCAGTCTTGAGTTGAAATGATATTTCATTCCGTTCAAAACAAATGGTTTGTTATACTGAAGGCATGTTCAAAGCTTCATTCAAATCGAAGTTGTTATGTAAAGTCGGATGACTTATAACCAGTGCTGGTGATAGCCGATAATTTGGCAGAGATCAGCTCGATATTTCTCTACATTGTACACAACATTTTCAATCTGGTAGAAGATGCTACAAGAACTCGCCGCCTCTCAATGCATGAACCGTGTGCGAATTCTTCTACATATCATTGCTCCACCTCATACTCTGAGTATTTCGCGGCCGTTACCAAAATAGATACAGTTTTGCAATGATCGGCGCTGTGTGAAATTTACCAAGAGAGAATTGCAAGTTGACAATTTTCGCAGAAAATCGAATCGATGACTAGGTTGCAATATTTCAAAACCCTTGTTTTGATTCACAGACATTCTCATACACACAACTTATACAAAGGTTAAAGGTGCACATAGTTAGAATAAGCACCAATAGGAAATTTTTTTTATTCAATAGCGTCAATAGGAAAATGATTCTATAGCAATTATTTACTCCCCGTATAGAATCAAATCGCAAAACGAGAACGAGCGATCATTTGTTGCTTCAGAGCGAATCCCCACAGCAATGTGCTAACCTGTGATGCTCAAGCGGGTCATCGAGAGAAATTTGCTCTCGCACTGGTGTCCATTCAATGTTAAATGAGCCATGCCGGATTTTTGTTGCAGAGATGATATCCGTCTCTCTTTGATGGCACTGATTGAATCGTGTGATGAGTTGCTAGAGAGCGTTCTTTGATACGATAAAAACTTACAATTCTTGCTTGTAACCCTTTACTGTTTCTTAAACAACATATCAAAACTCTTTGCATTAGATTATTGCTTTCTAATATTATTGATATTCTCATTTATATTACTGTGATATACTATAAAAACTTTCCATTGAATCTTAAGCAAAAACAAGTTTGCTCGGGCATAAACGAACATAACCAACGCATTGAAAAAGTGTTGAGCAAAATATTGGAGTTTGTGCATACATCAGTGATACATGCGTTTAAACCGGGGTTAAATAAACTTGAATAATAACTATGATATATGCGTAGGCTAGCTTAGATATTGATAATATAAATCAAACAGAAAAATTATGAGGACAATGCGGCACACTTCAATAAAATTAAGCGGTACTATGCATACTCACCGTCACTGGTTTCAGTAGCTGCTAGCACATCGTCCGTGCTGGAGACTTTCTCACCCGGCTGTCGAACGCATTTCGGTGACCCAGATAATCTGAGCAGCAGAGTTTTCCTGTACACCAATCCCTGCAAGGCATTCTTCAACTTAATGCCTTCCATGTCCATGATGTGTGTGCTAGCCTGCGAGAATGTACCCTGAGCCAACGCAGAGACCAGAACCAACAGAGCCACAAACCATCCGTTGGCCAACAGTTCCGTCCATGTCAGGGGGTCCAGCGGAGTAGCTGTTCCGTCGAAACCATCCGGCACCGCCGTCGACCGATTCCGATCATTAAACGATGTTGGTGCAGTGTCATTCGAAAGAATAACACCCCCACCGATTGTTTCCCTAGCTGCCAGTCCCACCGTGAACGACGCCGACGACGACGACGGCGATGATGCTGATGATGATGAAGCTGTCACGGGTTTTGCGATGTAATCGACGATATTGGATATGCAAAGTGGTCCCACCAGAGCGCAAAGGTCGCCCAGCAGCTTTAGCACTCCACCGGCGAGAAACATTTGCCAGCAATTGAGCACGTAACACCGCCACAGGGACACCGAATTCTGCGGAGAGACGGAGTACGAGAAAGAAAGGAAATCACATCAAAGGATTAAACGGCATATCACTTCTATCCCGTCGAAGGGTTCGGTCATAAATTTCTGATTGGTTGATTGGTTACCGGGGAGGAATGTTTGCCTCCATGTTCCGGGCAAGACCAAACGTTTTAATCGTGAACATCACTTGGGCGAGCAAAAGAAGTGCACCGTATGTTGAATTCCACGAGTCAAACCGTTCAATCAATGCTGAAGCATGCATAACACCAAAGACAAATTTATGGCACTGCACGTTCCTAGATGTGTGTGTGTTTTTTTATGTTGCGATTAGTTCACATGTTATCGATATCGAAAAAATAGCGCGATGTTTAAAAAAATATCTTGGAAATTATACTACCACTGTCTAAATTTTTACTTCAAAACTCCAGAAAATGTTGAAGTTTGGTAATAGTTCTTTCTTATGCATCACCTAATGAACATGACATTAATTAGCTGGGTTATCATTGTCAACGCTTTGACATGGGAATCCGTGGAGCACATTAGCACCGATGTTATCCGATTATCAAAGCGAAACGAAAAACTAACTTTTCTTTCTCAGTACGGTTAGTGGTCCACATTTTTGGTCATACCTTTTCAGAAATTTATCAAGATCATCGTGTGCCACGGATTCGGAGTGGTTAATCATCCATGCTAAAATTTTGGTCAGCGTAACGTTTCTCTTCTTCAGTACCAATCTACCGTCCTCCCTCTTCAGTGCAATGGCAAGGGCCAAAGACATAAATCAAATCTCCAGGGCAAGATCCCTAGTCAACGGTGACCACTACCGGTAATGGTAATGGTTGCATGATGTAATGCACATTACATCTCTCATCGTTTCAACTACGGCAGAGGGCGGAGACTGTGTATTTTAGGTCAGTTCAAGTTTTGTTATCGCTGAATAGTTCAGTTGATAGAGTAAGGGAACCGTTTTTTTTTCAAGCTGCTCTAATGAAAGTACTAGTTTTAGTTTCAGAGAAAGATAATGTGAGAGCATTCAACGAACAAACGTCTAGCACTTCACTGATGAGTATGCATGGTAGTTTATAATGAAAAAGGTTTACCGGACACCGTGCTTCTGCATTGGTTCCAAGTTGTAAGTGAAGCCGTGATATTTTACCGATTGAATACTGCATACACATACAAAATTAGCATTAATAAATTTTATGGAATAGAACCTCTAGTGTAAGTGCCTTTACGGAACACAATTATACGATAAAAATATAAAGCTTGCTTCATTTAGAACTAGAACAAACTTTCGCTCATATTGTGGCGCTCCTGGTCGACGGATTTGGAAGTTCTTGGCGCCCACGTGTCGGAAATTTTGTCAGCTTCACGTATGTTTTTTGACATTCCGCAAAACGACTGTATTTTGTGAACAATCAACATGGAAGCCGAAAGATGGAAAAAAATTGTGCACAGCCTAGCTAAACAGCTGAAACTGGCCAGAAATACCGTATGGCGCGTTATCAAACGGTATAAGGAATCATTGACGACGATTCGGTAGCCTCAAGCCAATGGTCGGAGTGGAACTGTCGACCGGAAATTGCGTGGTAAGATTTTGAAGACGATGAAGAGGAATCCTAATCTGTCGGATCGTGATTTGGCCAGAAAATTCGGTGCTGCCCATAGTACCGTGAGGAGAACTCGACTCCGGGATGGAATCAAGTCGTATCGAGCTAGGAAACCGCCAAATCGGACCATAAAACAGAATGTGTGGTCAAAATTCGTGCTCGCAAACTATATGACCAGGTGCTGACCAAGTTCGACGGGTGTCTTCTGATGAACGATGAAACCTATGTCAAGGATTGACTTCGAGCAAATCCCAGGTCAAAAATTTGACTTGGCAACGGCTCGGGGGGATGTTCCAGCTAAATTTAAATTTGTTTCTGCCGACGAATTTGCAAGAAAATTTATGATTTGGCAGGCATTTGCAGCTGTGGCAAAAAAAAAACGAAAGTTTTCGTTACAAATAAGACAATGACGCCGGAACTATACCAAAAAGAGTGTCTCCAAAAACGAATTTTACTGTTCATTCGATCCCACGACCATCCCGTAATGTTTTGGCCAGATTTGGCAAGCTGTCATTACAGCAACGTTGTTCAAGAATGGTATGCAGAGAAAGGGGTCCAGTTTGTTCCGAAAAATTACCTTAACCCACCCAACTGTCCCCAGTTCGGCCCTATTGAGAAATACTGGGCAATCATGAAGAGGAGACCCAAGGCAAAGGGAAAGGTTGTCAAAGACATCAATCAGATGACGACCTGGTGGAATAAGATAGCTGAAACGATGGACGAAGAAGGTGTGCGCCGCCTAATGAGCCGTGTTACAGGAAAAATTTGAGAATTCCTTCGAAACCGTGACGAATAATTTTATTCGTATTTTTTCTTAAAAGTATGAAGAAAACGTTACATATGCGAAAAAAAATTTTTGAATTCAATAATAAATAATTGAAATACAGGCAATTGTCTTTGTTCCAATTCTATCTGAAGCGCAAGCTTTAGCGAAGCTTATTTTCTCACTTCATGTAAATTTTTCGTGATTCATTTGGTTAAAGTAAAAACTAACTCGATCATCGAAACGATATTTTCAACGCAATAACAGTTCGGCTGAAAAGTTCATATCGTTTAATAGAAACACACATTTTTTTGCCAAAATTCGTTTTTATTATTCAACATAATTGCCATCAGATGCGATACAGCGATTATAGCGATCTTCTAACTTTTCGATACCATTTTTGTAGTACGATTTGTCCTTTGCCTCAAAATAGGCCTCAGTTTCAGCGATTACCCCTTCATTGCTTCTAATTTTTTCACCAGCGAGCATTCTCTTGAGGTCTGAGAACAGGAAAAAGTCACTGGGGGCCAAATCTGGAGAATACGGTGGATGAGGGAGCAATTCGAAGCCCAATTCGTTCAATTTCAGCATGGTTTTCATCGACTTGCGACACGGTGCATTGTCTTGATGAAACAAAACTTTTTTCTTCTTCAAATGAGGACCGTTTTTTTGAAATTTCGCTCTAATAACGCCAATAGTCACCAGGCCCGTACGCAGGATTTCGTTTCGGGAGGGGCCCAGAGATAAAAAATAATGTTACTGAAGATTGCTTATGTACCTAATTCTCGGTGTGCCTTTTACGGGTTCTTTTAACAGACACTTTAAACTTTTCCACTGGAACTGTTATTGTATTACATTTCTTTACGTTTACTGTCTTGTTATTTCTGCAACACATGTCTTAGAACTTCTAAATAATTGTATATCTGTTTCGATTTCGGGAGGGGCCCGGGCCCCTCTGGGTACGTGACTGAATTAGTCAATGTTGATGGTTTTTCCCTTTTCAAGGTAGTCGATGAAAATTATACCATGCGAATCCCAAAATAAAGACGCCATAACCTTACCGGCCGATTGTTGAGTCTTTCCACGCTTTGGGTTCGGTTCATCGCGTGCAGTCCACTCAGCTGACTGTCGATTGGACTCCGGAGTGAAGTGATGGAGCCATGTTTCGTCCATTGTTATATATCGACGAAAAAAATCGGTTTTATTTCGATATAACAGCTCCAAACACTGCTCAGAATCATCAATTCGTTGTTGTTTTTGATCGATTGTGAGCTCACGCGGCACCCATTTGGCACAAAGCTTTCTCATATCCAAATATTCGTGAATAATATGTCCAACACGTTCCTTTGATATCTTTAGGGTGTCAGCTATCTCGATCAACTTCACTTTACGGTCATTGAAAATCATTTTGTGGACTTTTTCACGTTTTCATCGGTAACAGCCTCTTTTGGACGTCCACTGCGTTCATCGTCTTCGGTGCTCATATGACCAGTACGAAATTTTGCAAACCACTTACGAATTGTTGCTTTGCCCGGTGCAGAGTCTGGATAACACTCATCAAGTCATTTTTTGGAATCGGCGGCACTTTTTTTCATCAAAAAGTTGTGTTTCATCAACACACGAAATTCCTTTTTTTTTTCACAATAACAAAAGTAGCTTCACTCAAAATGCAATATCTCACAAACTAATAATCCGACAGCTGTCAAATTTATACACGTATCTTTTGAAGGTTGGTACTAACTGAAAATGGAATGGATTTAATTCTAGTGGCGTCCTCTCATAGAAACGATACGAACTTTTCAGCCGATCTGTTACTAAGAGTCGACTGTCGAAAATTTCGAAGGTCGACTTCCAGCAGAAAATCTAGTTTCGTGCCGGACTGAATGAGCCAACCAAGATGGAAGTCAATGAAAACCAATTCGCTCAGATGAAAAATCCGTTGCAGTCCCATCATGCTATGGGGAACATGTTGCAAATCAGTGATTCGAGCGTCTCAAGCGTACTAAACATTTTCAAGGTTCAGAGACGCGGTGTAAGAAAAAAGGGATCGGCAATCTACCTGTTTTCAGATTTTCACAAACTAAGAAGCAAATAAAAGGTCTTGAAATTCTTTAAAGATCCGACTTCCGGTTCCGGTATTACAGTGCAATTAGTGAAAATTTTTTAGAAACAATGGCGAAACGAAGTGCACATAATTATAAAACTAAATTCATCTAGTTGGCAGACTTTGTTAGCAAGTGAATCTATAAAACTACTTGGGGACTACTAGTCCCCGATTTCAGCTTCCGAAAGCACCTATAATAGTGAAGAAAATTTCCAAAAAAACAGAACTCACTTCGATTTATCAGCAAGGGTGTAGTCGATTTTCACGAATCATGATTCAAATTAAAGCTCTTATTGTCTTTAAATATGCTGTGCAATTTCATCCTGATCCGACTTCCAGATCCGAAATTATAGGGCGATGAATGTCAAAACATTGAAATCGTCATGTTGATGCATGATGTCATGACGTCAATGACGATGCAAAACTAATGCGCGACGGTACGTGCGGCTTTGCTCCGTTCGCAGCGTGCTTTGTTCAATTTCTTATAGCGTGCAGGGTTGCCACATTAAAATTTATATTCTTCATGTGAAAAAAATGTAAATTTGCTAAATCTGTTATTTAATTTGTTGTTAGTGTTATATCGGCTAAGTGTTCTATATCATTCGACACAGTTCATCGAGCTGAGCAATGGCTTTGTGTGTATGTATGTGTGTGAGTATGTGTCAAATAATGTCACTCATAAAATAAAAAATCTCATAGTCCCATGGGTTGCTATTGATTTTCATCGTGCTTTCATAGGGTAAAGTGTGTTTAAAATTGCACACCATCATTTAGAGCGACAATGCAAAAAGGTTAAAATTCTTCTAGATTTGGCCAAAACTGATTTAGTTTGTAGGCTATATTAGTTACTTTCTAAACGAACCGACTTCAGCTATACTTTCCTTATCTAACAGCTATAGGCCTGGGGTGTCCTTTGCTGTATCAAGCATACGTCTCCGGCGTACTTTTCTTGATCGGAGGGTTTTTCTGAGTCCAGCTATACTGGTTCCCACTTCCCGATTCCAGAAATACCGGAAATAGTAGTCAAAAACTCTAAAACGAGACTTACTCAATTTTATTAGAGATGATTTGATCGATTTCAACAAACTTAGACTCAAATAAAAGTTCCTATAGTCTCATGGTTGCTGCTTAGTTTCATCCTGGTCCGACTTCCGGTTCCAGATCTCTAGAGTAAAGTGTGTTTAATTATTCAGTGCGACGATGCCAAATAAAGAAAAATTCTTATTAATTTGAC
The DNA here is from genome assembly GCF_030247185.1 of Malaya genurostris. Taxonomy (NCBI): domain Eukaryota; kingdom Metazoa; phylum Arthropoda; class Insecta; order Diptera; family Culicidae; genus Malaya; species Malaya genurostris. The sequence goes on from NC_080571.1 coordinate 261,148,078, forward strand.
ATAACTGTTTACAAATGGAAAAGGTTATGTTAGTTCATACCCAAAGAAAGTTTTTTATTTTATTCAAGATTGAAAAAAAAATTTTTTTGACAGAATCTTCTAGTGATATTTTTGGAAATTCAACGAGTGTTAAATTTTCTTTCATGATTTCCGCATCACTTGTTCCATTTCAGATAAAAAAAAGGTGGGTGGGTAATGCCGTACATAACCGGATTGACGTGAAAAAGAAAAATATGAGCTCGCTGAAATTAATCTATACTCTTATAAAGCACGATATCAACTTCGGCGACCGATAAATCCAGGTTAAAATTGGGCCTAAATAATAGATACATAATCATAATAATTTCAATATCAAATATGATAACAAACGACGAAGTATACAAAATAATAGAAATAATTCTTCATAACACCGTCAGCGCTATTCAACATAATAAACATTTAAATTTGAGTTGTTTAACAAATCCTTGAAAACATTATGTAAAGAATATAGTTCCTTGTATCTAAAACCTATACCGTTAATATAATATAGTATCACGCTTGTTGTTAAATGTACAGTGTTCTACTATCTCGTGGAACTGGAACTTGGAGATGCAGATTTATGTACTGCACTCAATCATTGAAAATAATGCGTATATCTATGTGTCGGTTTGTACGATTCGCTTTGTGCAATGATTCGTTGAATTCATGCGGTTTAAATTTTACGCTCCTTATGGAGGCACTAAATTTCATCTTAATGCTCTTTCATACTAAACATTTTAGAAATCTTCAATTTTGAGTTATTCGTGGTTATCTCCTACTACTGAAAATGTTATCACAAACTGCTGAACATATTTTCGATGGTGCAAAAAATTTGGCAGTTAAAGGGTTGAAATTTTGGAAGAATTGTTTCCAGTCCAAGCTGTTTCAAATGTGGTATAACAGGATGCATTCTCCTTGGGACAGATTTCACATGCTTTCCCGACTATAGCACAAAGTGGTCAAAGTTTGACAGTTGATTGTCATTGAAGTTCAGTAATTGTAAAATAATTATACACTTTATGCTGTATTTTACCGTACTCGTTGATTAGCCAGATTTACCGTACAACTTGAAAAATATTTAGGCGAATTCATAAAAACAACGTGTGATAAACTGATCTGTCTGTAAAAATTCGCATATTTTCTAAAAACATGATGGTTTTTTTATATTCACCAAAAGTCTTCGTTAAAAAATTACCGAACAACGAAATTAAATCAAATTGGCTCAAGTGACACGTTCCCCTGGTTATTTGGAGATTTGTTCCATATATTTGATAGTAGTTGCACTTAGAACTGAGATGAGTTTTACTTCAAATGAAAACGCAATAAAACTGCAAGGACAGAAAACCCAGCCTATGCCTATGACACGAGAATTGGTTCGCTTCGAAGAAAAAGTAATTATTTTGAAGAAGAATTGAACCAGTCAACAAAACTACTCCAACATATATAGTAAATCCTGCTTACATAAACAGTAACTACATCCACTGAGCCATTTGGAATTAGTTTATTATGAAAAATAAAAATTATTCAACTACTATTTATTGTTGGTAAACAAAGATTTTGGGGCTCTTTAAAAAGTTTGCAGTATCTAGTTCACTAGGTCCCATAAGAACTATGCAAAATTTTAGCTCGATCGATGAAACTATATTATCGCACCCGAGGTTTAAAGTTTGTATGGCACGACATTCAGCTCTCCGGACCCCGGTTCAGAGGTTGGTTTTCATCGTGATTGCCTAACCTTTCTTCATGAGAAAGGTAAAAGTTTTAAAATAAATATTTTACTAATCGTACAACAAACGTCCGATAAAATTGTTTGTGAATATTTGTTATGAAAACACACTCTCAATTTCTTTTTCTAACTTTCCTTAGTATATTACTAAGGTAGATGTTCTATGATAACGTACAAAAATGCTTGCACGAAATTTTGATTTAAATGAAAAAGAAAAATAGAGGTTTTCCCATACAAACTTTCATATGCAATCAAAAGAATTTTTGTCCCATTCTCACTGTATCTCAACAGTTATTTGAAAAAGGTATATTTTCTTGTTAAAATTTTTCATAGCAAGTTTCTTTCATTAAAAGTTGCGTCTTCTCAAACATTCGAAGTTTTTAGAACATAACTTGAATATACGACCACCATCGATGCGTACCAACGTCACCAGGTTAATTCAGCGTACAAGTTCCAACCGACCAGCCGCTGCCGATGACTAGTTGGAGACTACATCTTTCAAATCTGATCTCCTCGAAATCAGATCACGAAATTTAAGAAATTACTCTAATTTTAAGTAGTAAAAAACATGCCCTCGGCATCTTATAGCTTAACGCAGTGTGTCTTAATATATATTATTGAATAAAAAAAACATAACTTGAATGAGAAAGTTCAAATAAAAAAATTGTTTAAAAACCACTGTTATTTGAGAAAGCACCCTAATTTAGCATGTTTAAACCGTTCTAATATAAAAACGGTTTGAGATACGGATCTAATAATTTTCAACAAAAAATGATTGTTTTTTATTCAATAATATAATTTACAAGGCACAGTGCTTAAGCTCTAAGATGCCAAGGGCAAAAAAATGATTGTTCTAAATTACTGTGGAAGAATGCATTGTTATATCTCATCCAAAATTTGGAAAAAATTTTTAATCATGGTTTGTTTTAGACTATTATTTACTATTAACGAATTTCGCGCCAACTGGAACAAATGTTGGCAGCACCCTCTCAGATTTGAATGAAACTTTTTAAACATGTAGACTTTGTCACAAACAGGCACTTTGCATACTTTCTTTTCACAAAATTGATCTAGACCGTCTTTTGAAAAAAAAAGTTTTTTAACCTAGTAGTTCAAAACATAACATATAGTTCAAAATACAACATATATTTTACAACAAATATTTATACTGGAAAAACGACAAATCCTACAAAAAAGTGTTGTATTTAGCAGCTTCCACAAAATCAGTCAAATTTTTGAGTAAAAACATTGAAATTTAGAATCGGTTTGCAAAAATGAATTCATTTTTTATTTTAACAAAATTTGTCCTAATATAAGTGATTATGTTCTCAACCATCCGTTCATATTTTGCAAGGCATTTTTAGAGAAAAAAAGTTTTTCTAACTAGAGTATTTCTTGTCCAAACTGATATTTTTATCTAGTGCCTTTTTTTTAGAACTAAACCTAAGTTAACTGCCCATACTCGCATATCAGTCCCATATCGATTTTCGCCATTTTTGAGTTAGCTGGAGGAATGACCACTATCCTCAAAAAAAATATCAACTCTTGACTGTCCCATATGCAAAGTGTCCTGCAATATTGGAATAGCCAAGGTGTTTACCGATATTTCAAGTAACAATACCATGATTTAGCATTAGGGCACAATAAATCAAAAAAATCGGAAATAAAATTTTGATCGTCTTTTTCTCGACATGCCGATTTTTCATATGGGACTGATATGCAAGTATGGTCATTCATTCAAGATTCAAATGAAACTCAATTTGTGAAAAAAATACACTGAATACACTGCAGTATCTTTTCACGCGGGGGATACGTATCGAGTAACTTCGGAAATCAGCGTAATAAAAACCGCAAAACTGAATAAAATTTTTGTATGATGCCAATATCTTAGAAATGCATGAAACGTCTAGGTCTGGTGTAATTTCAAAAACATTTTTTTTTTAACGAATCGACTTTGGGACTTAGAGAATTGGAGATCCGCGTTGAAAAAAACCAAATATTGAAGATTTTTTTAAGCTATACGTCTTGAAACTTATTTTTGAAATCGATTTTGGGAATTTTAAGATTCACGAAATCGAATTTTTTTTATGCCAAATGTCTTAGAAATGCATGAAACGTCGAGATCTGGTGTAATATGAAAAAAAATTTGTTTTGAAAGACAGAAAATTTTCCCATGTCATAGAGTTTACTTCAAAAAAATTTCGGGATAACACCAGATCTCGACGTTTCATGCATTTCTAAGACAAAACAAGAAAGGCACGTTTCTTCGGAAATACGCGTATAAAAAAACCGTGTAACTTCGGAAATCCACGTTAAAAAACCTCTTTGCTTCGGAAATCCCCGTAAAAAAGCCGCGTAAAAAATCGCATAAAAACATATAAAAAAGACGTCATTGTATTCTATTTCAATTTGCCCGATATTAACAAGAAGTATCAGTTTTTGTTAAAAAAGCTTTTTTCCGTAAAAAGCGCCAATCTTCCGAGATATGGAAGGTTGATAGGGAACATAACTATCAATGTTGAGACAATTTCATTCAAATAAAGTGTGCTTGTAATTAGACTTAAAATGTTTAGGATCGGGTTTTTCAGTATAGGGTTAGACAAGTCAATTCTTCAGTATTTTCATTTGAAAATTTAACTAATTTTGCCAAAAATTTTTCATGGGATTTATCATTTCCCGGCGATATATTTTTCGCAAAAAAGTGATGAAAAAGATGTGTATTCCTTTTCAAAAGACAGTCTTTATGTCAATTTTGGAAAAAATGAAGTAGGCGAATTGCCTTTTGTGGTAAAGTCCATATTTTGAGCCACGATCACGATTTGAAGCGGAATTCGTCTATTTGTTTACTGCACTGGAAAAAAGCGATTTTCAAAATTTAAAGTTTATTCAAAACAAAACGCCATTTTGGGATTCAGTATAAATGTTTCCCAAGGTAGGTAATTGTTTTCTCTGTCAACTTTACATATGTTGCAAGAGGGACATTTTTCAGGGAAAAAGTTCAATTTGGACAAGAAATAGTTATTCTTAGAAAAAGCTTTTTTACCTCAAGGGCTGAGGTAAAGGGTACCGTAAAGTGGTAGGTGGTTTTTAGAATGATTCATTGAGTTTAGCGGTCGAGTTGTATTTTTTTCAGACTGAAGAACTGCTGAAAATTGGAACGAGTATATTTTTCAGACTGAAGAACTGCTGAACATACCTCGAATATCTCGGCTTTGAAGGCTTGTATCATAAATCTACCGTGACAAAGTCTAGATAATTTAGTTTAGATGCGATTAGTACATAAAAACTTATATGTTATCGCGAAAAATATAAAGTCTTGTATTTTTCTGTGAAACAAAGTCAGTTTCAATGCACCCGCCATTTTTTTTTGCTTTGGTTTCCTGATGACATTCTGAAAAAGGAGAGAAATAAAATTGGCTCGACAAGGCTTACAAACACACAGACATTCAATCTTTGTGAAAGTTGAATATTTTTTCATTGTTCATTGAAATCCATGTAATGTCCAATCCATACGATAGATTTGTGTGATAAAATTTCTCATCAAAATAATAAAATGTATGCTGGCAACCCGGTACAGTTTGCTCATATGCCCAACTTTAAAGCTTTTCGGGATTGTCATCTTCTATATCACTTTGAATTTTAAAAATTCATCATCCTACAATTCCAGAATCGGAAGTCAAAATTGGATGAACTTTTGTTTCCGAAATTCGATTTGGCTTTTTTAAAAAAAAAAACGATTGAGCTTTGAGAAATGATTCGATACTAGAACCGGAATTCGAAATTCGGTGTAGCCGAAGTCAGATAAATTCACGTGAGTAGCTGTATAGTTTACATTTGTTTCAAAATGTTTGAAAATCAATGTAGACATCTTTGAGGAATTGTAGTGCGAATTAAATTTTTGGGTGCCTTCCGAAACGAAAACTGAATCAACCAAAAATTAAATAAATTTATTTGGTTATCGACTATCCAAATCTGCTGCGATAAATCTGATTAATTTATGTGAAATAGACATTAGTATAATCACCCTGTATCTCCGACACCGGAAGTTGGATCTGACTGAAAAACAAGATCTTTTATAGAATCTTAAAACTTTTCATTTGAATCTTAAATGATTCTTAGAATTCATTTGAATCTTAGGTCGGCTCAGCCATCTACGAGGAAAGTGAGTTACACAGTTTTAATTTCGTTTCACATATCATCCTGTAGTTCCAGAACCAGAGGTCACAACCAAACATAATTCAGGAACCTTGTTTGGGAGTATACGACTATTCATATGAATCTGAGTTTGTAGAAAACGGTTGAGTCATCTCCGAAAAAAATTGAGTGAAATTATTTGTCACACACGCATTTGCTGATCTCGACGAACTGATTCGAATGGTATATGGTTGTTCTGTTCTTCCAGCATTTATTGCTGTAAGTAGTTTAAATCAATATAATTATGGAATTGCTTTCAACTAGAAAATTCTGCCATCATCTGGTTTACATATGTCATATTCGAACGATTATGTTGCCAAAATCGAACCGTGCTAAAATCGGTCCGAGGCGAAATATTATGCTGTACACAGTCTTTTGGGTACTTAGAAACAAATGTATGTAACAGTATAAAAAATCGTGTTTTATGTTGCTCCCAAGCATTTCTTTGCCAGACAGCGCTTAATACTTCTACTGCTGGAATAGGGGGAAAAGTCGCTTATACAAAAATTTCGATATCTCCGTTAAAAATGGACGGATTCTAACAATCTATGGCTTGTTGGATAGGTATTACCGTGCGGAATCTAATTCTGAGAACATATTCTGTTTTCAAGGTCAAATGTGACAGATACTGTCAAAAAACTGAAAATTTTGACATAAAACTTCGTAAAACTCAAAAAGTAAACATCCGATCTCAAAACCATTCAATAGCGTTCTGGCTGACGGGGAGACCTTTCATTTGCGACTAGTTTGATCAAAATCGGTCCAGCCATCTCTGAGATCTCGACCTCTTAGTTGACAACACACACACACACGGACATTTGTTCAGTTCGTCGAGCTGAATCGATTGGTATATGACACTCGGCCTCGGAAAAATTTTCTAAAGTTTGAGCTAATTCTATACCTATTTTTTATATTTATAAAAAAGGTAAAAACAAAGTATGCAAGTGGCTTTTTGTGACATAGTCTACATGTCCAAACAGTTTTATTCAGTGTTTGAGAGATTGTTACCCACTGCAAATACGATTGGGCACAAAATTCGTCAATGCCAATTAAAACAAGAGTTTTTGTTTAATAATTAACACCAGGAAATACTATTCTTTACGTTTCGCCTTCGACTCGACAGTGCAAGGCAGTTCATACTTAAACCAGTTCAACTTAAACCGTTAAGCAGACGTAAAGTTAACACTACTGAACAATTCCACGCCAAATAGCTAAAAAATGGCACGACCCCTTTCGATATGTATGAGACTTCACATGTGTAATCGGTATAGCAAATGAAGTATTTTTCACCGGTCTAGAGATTTCTTTCACTCAAGACTAATTTTTGAAAAGGGCGTATATGTTTTATCACCTTATTTTCGAACAATTATAACTAGAAATGTATAGCATTCACAAAAAATATGTCTAGGAAGAAGTTGTAGGTAATAAATTTAGCTTTCTTAGAAAAATTTACATTGAAAAAAATTTATGAAATCGAAAATAAAATTTGATTTTTCAAAATTCTCAGGTATTTTACCGCACGATTTTTTAAAATTATAAATAACAAAAAACGTCAAGTTACAAGGTAAATAATGAATATTTAAAAAAGTTGGAGAGATAATAAATATAAAAATTCCCGAGGCAAAACTTTTTAAAACTTTTCGAAAAACGAAATTTTTAGGAATAATAGCTACGTTCAATGAAAAAGCTCATAGTGAGCTACTTTCTAAATGCAGTCATTCTCGAGATATATGACGAACTAAATCGAGAAAATGGATATTTCATGAGAATACGCCCTTTCTTTTTTAATTAGTCTGGATTCTCCGTCGCCAAATTTATTATTTTTGTAATCCTCATGAAATTTTGAATTAATTACTCTTTGACATCAAGACGATGCGAGTTTGAAAAAAAATCGAAGAAAAATCGCATTTTCATAAATTTCAAAATTCAAAATAAAAGGCGGACTGTATTCAAGTTGCGAAGTACAATATTGAAGATATGATTTGCGAGTAGTAATAAGACAATTGTCGTTTTGCAAACCAACTTTAGCGAATTTATTTTCAACAGACACATTTTTTTAGGCCTTAACCTTGAGGTCATTCACCTCTTTGGCCCAAAAAAATCCTTCTGACTCTATGTGCAGGGTTGAGAATCGAACCCAGGTGGGCTGCGTGAAAGGCATCGACTTAAGCTATACCCGCCCCCGAACTATATAAAATTGGAAAAAATCGTACGATAAAATACCTGAGAGTTTTGAAAAAAAAATTTTATTTATAATTTCACGAAAAATCGGAAGATGTTTTTTTTTCAGTGTATATTTTTTGAAAAAAAGTTCAATTGATAACCAACAACTTCTTTTTAAACAATTTTTTTGTAAGAGCTTTAAATTTCTAGGTATAATTGTTTGAAAATAAGGTGCTCAAAATACATACGCCCTTTTTCATCTTTGGTGGAAAAAACTCTAGATCAGTGAAAAGTACTTCATTTGCTATAACGAACACACATGCAAAGTTTCATGCAAATCGAAGGGGCCGTGCCAACAGTCAGCCGATTCCGCATGAAATTGCTCTACTTCTAAAACACTTTTTTTATATTGCGCGAAGCGCAATGTCTTTCCTTAGATTTCGAAGGAAACGAATAGGCGACTGATCTAGCCGACCACAGATTTTGGTTATTTAGAGGTATGGCTAAAAGTCGGTTTTTAGTCTATGGTTACATTACCGTTTTCACTATTCTTTACATTTCGACTTCGACCCGTTAGAGCAGAGCAGCACAAATTCGACTCGTCAGCGCAGAGCCAACTTTTAGTCAAACCCCTAAATAACCAGGAAATACTAAAATAATAAACATTCGAACCATAGCTTAGCAAACTCACACGTGCTTCCGGGATCGGGAACGAAGATCCGGAAAACCGAAGATCAATGTATTTGGTCATCAACTAATCCGATCTGTCCAATTGAAGAATTATACGGTTAGTTGAGAATATTTTGCTCAATATTTTCGTGTCATGTAAAAAACACATTCTTGAAAATTAAATGTTTGTACATAACAGTCTGTAATACCGAAACCGGAAGTCGTACCAGCTTGAAATTCGGTAAGGTTCTATGGGATTGTAAAAAGGAAAGTCCTGGCATTACATTCCTTTTGTGGAGTTTGGCCTTTCTGTTTCAACAGACTTCGTAGCCGATTCTTAGTGTAGAGAATCATTGCATGACTAGTACTATGGATCCTACTGACACTAAGAATCCTTCCAGGTCGGGGCTCGAACATACGACAACTGGCTTGTAAGACCAGCGTCCTATGCATTGAACCGCCAACCCGGGATTGTAAAACCTTTCATTTGATACTAAGCTTGTGAAAATTGGTCAAGCGGTTCTCAGAAAATCGATTACACTTTTTTATTATTTTTGCTCACTTACCACGTAGCTCTGGGACCAGAAATTGAATCCGAATGAAACGCAATAGCAAGCTTTGGGACTACAGGGCCTTTCATTTGAACATGAGTTGAAGAAAATCCGATGTGCGTTCTCTGAGAAAATCGAGTACACTTTTTGCCTTTCTCTATAGAAAGGTATTGGAATTGCTGGAAAAACCGACTTTCGAACTGAACCTCGGAGACCCATAATATTATATACCATTCGACTAAGTTCGACGAGATCGGAAAATGTCTGTGTGTGTGTATGTATGTATGTGTGTGTATGTGTGTGCACTTTTCGAAGATATTTGAACGCGCTCAATTTTCTCAGAGATGACTGAACCGATTTTAACAAACTTCGGCTCGTTTGAAAGCTACTGTCGGGCCATTGATCAAGTTCGAAGATCAAATGGCTGAGACTTTTGGTTCCAGATATATGATGGTATAAGTGACGTAACCGACAAAACACGTTGATTTTTACCGCTTTTATATATATAAGGGTGCCAAAAGTTTGGGATCACCTCTATTTTTGTTAAGCCCTAGTGCTCAAAAGTTTAAGCACCTCGAAAAAAGCCTTCATGCAAAATTTGAGCTAAATCGGACATGCGTAAGGGGTGCTGCCCGGTAGTAAAGGTTTGACAATTTTCGATCTTGAAAAAGCACCATAGGGGGAAGTACATGAAATTTCCAAAATCGAAAATTTTCTTTGATGCCGAAACTCTTAAAACTGCATAAAACATCGAAATTTAGTGTTATCTCAAAAAAATTTTTTTTTGAAAAAATCAACTTTCTGGGACTTAAGCCTTTTGGCATCAAAATTTTTTTTCGATTTCGAAAATTTCATGTACTTCTCCCTATGGTGATTTTTCAAGATATATGAAAATTCCACTAATTGGAATGAGAAGGGTTTTTTTAGATTAGCATCACTGTTCTCATACAAATAGGCAACGCAAATGTCAAGCACTAGTTTGGAAAAATGATGCTGACTGTGTGACATAAACACTGAAGCATGCTTTTGTGAACTACTCGAATCAATCTGAATCAATTGGTGTCAGAATTAGTATCCGAAATGATTTAATAAAAGTAAGAAATATATTTTCATGAGACTGTTATGAAAGAAGAGAAAGGCATTATCACACCACTAGGTGGATTAAGAAGGGTTTTTTTATTTTTTTACATTATACCACGTAGCTCTGGGACCATAATTCGAATCCGAAAGGAAACTCGATAGCAAGCTTTCGGACTATAGGGCTTTTCATTTGAATATGAGTTGAAGAAAATGCGATGAGCTTTCTCTGAGTAAATCGAGTAAATTTTTTTTTGATTTTTGCACCCCGTTTCTCCTGAGCTGGAAGTTCGATCCAAAATAAATTCATTTGCAGGCTATGGGATCAAGAAATTTTTCATTTGAATATTAATTTGTGACAATTGGTCCATCCATCTCTGAGGAAGTCGAGTGCACATTTTTGTTACATACACACACAAATAGACACAAACACAAATAAGACTCGCATTCGATTTTCAAATTCCAGTAAAGAAATCTCTTTAATATGTTAACATAAAGCCAGTTATCATCTCGGAAGCAATTTACCATCCTCGAGAGCATCCCTGAAACCCCTTAACTTTACCATTATACTTGGTTTTCTTTCTGTGCAAACTAAGAACGCAGACACAGCATTCACCCGGCATCTTTCTTCATATTTTTTTTTGCTCTCGGACCCAAACGAACCATGACTAGCCAAAAACAATGGAGAATCAAGCCAAGAAATCCCAAAAAGACACTAAAATTATTACACGACAGTGTAATTAAAATCGTACGACACGAACGTGAGCCGCTTTTTCATGAAGCTACGTTTACAATAGTTCAGAAGGACTAGCCAAACCGGGCCGGCACACTACGCTAGCGTTAGCATCCGGTTAAAAGAAAAGTTTGTTACTCAGGAATCTCCCTCCGGCGGTCAGTCTAACAGAGCGTTAATTAATCATGTCATTGTGTCGCACTCTACGTCCGGGCCACCGAATAAGCTTAGTGGTTCTGCTCGACGAAAGAAACAGATCCATCCACTTACTCCGTAAAAGAAAGCTACCATGCACCTGAGGGATTCCCACCGTGAAGCCTTTCGAATTCCCAAAACGCACACATATCACGTAGGCTAACTTACGAGAAGTTCTGATTTATTAGCAGTTGTCAACCGAAAGCTCCACATAATCTATAACATCAAACGAAAAGCCTGGTCTGATATGAGAAAATATCGGTTGTGTGCTCGGTAAGTGTGATTCGATTTGGATAATTGTTGATTACTTCTTAATGTAACAGCTTCCGAAGCTATTATAAAATTGAATCGTTCGACATCGCTTCCTCCAGTGTTATCCAAAGCTCCAAAATCCGGCGCACCAGGTAGAGTAAATACTCACCTTAAAACTTTGATAAATGAACAGAAACTGATCATAGTGATACCGGCTGGTATCGCTTTCCGGCAGCTCTCCCAGATTTTCCAGCTCCAACGGTTCGGCAAAACCGCGCCACAGCAGCGGTGTAATCCACCAGAAAGTGATGCGTGACAGGAAGGGCGAGACGGTTGACTTGTACCCGGTCGGATTCCTTGACATTATCGTCGATATGTGGCGCCGATTGGCAGAGCTCTGAAAGTAAGGAAAAGTGAACGAAGATTACGGACTCGTTTTTTTTTTGCTTTGCGGAAGGATGAAACATGGAGAACCGTGACGAGATGATTAATCGATTGAAGTAAATAGAGCTGATACAGTTCACTTTATTAATGGTGGCTCATAAATTATTCAGTAGCGAACATGATGGCATTATGTCGAGCGAATGACGTTAGAATACTTACTTTCACAAATCTTGAAATTGAAAATCATGCTTCCTTATTGGAGCAAATGAAACGGAAAATGAAACAGTTTATTTCTGATAACAATGCGAGGGAGAGCGAGAGAGAGAGTTTGTGTGTACAACCTTCAATTCATCGAAGATGGCATTACATGCTCTACAAGGACTTATTTTAAATGACTGAATCGTTGTTTGCTTTCGTTGTGCGAACAACCCAGTTTTCTTGCTTTTGTGCGTTACATTAATAGACCGAAAACCTCAATTGACTTTCTCTTGTTCCTAATTACCATCACAATTTTGTCATCATTCTGCTCTTGGACACCCGAGCTGAATTCGCTTCACAAACACACACACACATGCGATTACATTTGAAGAGCATTGCATCCTTGGAAACGACCCTCCTACATTTTGTAAATGTTAAAATATTTGCCATGCTTCGAATGGTAATATTTTCGGTTATATTAAAGTACACTCTCCTATCTAGTGCATTAGGAGAAGTTCCACTTCTAGCCCAATTCCCAAGGTAAAAACACGTGCACCTGTTTAGCATAATTTGTGTCGCATCGTGAAAGCTTCGGGCCGAACAAGTACCACCATCATCATGCTGCATATTTTGAAGCCAGCCAACATCGTAAATTTTGGTGGAATTTATTCCCTATTTGGTCGACTGCGTCCCGTTTCGTCGTTGCCGCCAGCAACCGGAAACGGCCCGTTTTTATCATTTTGCACTATGTATGTATATACTTTGCGCGGCCGACAGTGGACCACAGGCCGCGGCGGGTCACTAGACGGTAAAATTTCCCGCATACCTAAAACTCCAACTACGATGTCCGCAAACATGGCTAGGCCAGTGACGGTTGGTACTGCATTGAAACTGTACCTAGCGTTCAGTCCGGTGCCAGGATCTTGATTCCATTTACGATAGTTACTTGATGGTTGCTCTCTCATCTGACAATGCAATGATGATACAATGCCCGTCAGGTTTTCCAATACAAGATCCCCGGCGGATGGAGAACTAAACTGACTGCAATGGCGACGGTTGGCTTTGGGTATGACAGCGATCATCATAACTTAAGCTTCTGGAATGCTGTGCCAACGATGGAGGAAATTGGCCAAAGAAGAGCCGGGTGATGTAGAAAATAATTCATAATTAGATTGTCGTGCATTAAAAGTTTCGTCGTTACGGAGTTTCGGTATCCAAGACGGCACGAGAAGTGCCGGCGTCCCTCCAAAAGGGTAAAATCGAGCTCGACGGGGAATAGTTTACATAATATGAGCAATTAGTTTGATGATGATTTTCGGGTGGATTAAGTGAATTACTTCTAGAATCTGTGGTCGTGATAAGATAGTTGATAGCAGTTTTGAACGTTTCACAGATAATTGGGCACATGAGACTGTACCATTTTGCGGAGAAAATATTTTGGATCATAAATATTCAAGATATTTCCTGCCGAGATAATTTACCGCACAAAGATGTTACGGATTACTACGGCTAAACGCGATACTTACGTGTTACATACATCTCGTACCAGATGAACTAACCCAAAAATATATGGATCCTAGCTATATACATTGGAGCTGCAATGTCTTCAAAACAAATAATCAGCGTCAAAGAAGCCTTCTTTGGAGGAAGGCGGTATTAGGGTGACTTTTATCATTAGGGTGATTCGAAAATTAGTTTGCGTTGAGTTAGTGAGGCAGAGGGTTGCTCTCTAGCGTTTTCAGAAGCACATCTTTTTTACTCTAACATTTTTATTGTTCACTTCTCAGAGAGAATTGACATCACTGGGAGTACGATGCGATGCCTAAGTGTTGCTCTAAAAACAGTCTAATTTCAACGTGTATCAAACAATTTATGGTAAAGTAATTGGTTGAAACAGTTATTTTTTTTTATTCAATATTATAATATAATTTTTAGGCACACTGCTTAAGCTCTAAGATGCCAAGGGTATTTACTAATCTTAATTTCGACTAACTTAAATCTAGAATAGTATCATTATGTAATGTAGTATCGGGGTAGCGGATTCTCGAGTATTCAGCCTTCAGCAGGCGACTATCCATGTTGGCCGCATCCTTCGGTCCGTGTGGGTCCGCGAGAAACACCCCCAGGCTACGAAGGCCCGGCGGGGGGCCCGCATGCTGGTTTTCGACTGGAGCGGTCTTCCGTGGACGATGATGGTGATGTTGCGGAAGAGAATGAAAAAACAGTAAATATTGCGGAAACGGGGTAAAAAGGGGATGTGGGAACAAAATATCTGAAAACGATAGAGATCTAATTAGTTGCCATCGAGATGGTGAAGAGACAGGGAAGGGGGAACGAAAAAGTTAGTGACAAAAAAAGATCTTGTTAGTTCCAATGAAGATGGTGGACAGGAACGGGGATCGAGAGAATCGGGCGGATGTTAGTGTCGAACCTGTAGGTGGAGTTTATACTTTCTGAGCGAGGAATAACACATTACGCTTGTATATCAATGTGTTTAAGGTACTGGTATATGAGAAGCATATACAAATTATCACGACTCGCCAACACATCCCGAACCGGAACCTCAGGCGGTCTACCTCGGGCCCTAAGGGATTCCAGTAGCTTCGACCTGGCGTCACGATACTCTACGCACGACCACACGACATGCTCGATGTCCTGATAACCGTCGCCACAGGTGCAGAGACCGCTCTCCGCGAGCCCAACACGCCGGAGATGTGCGTTGAAAGTGTAGTGATTTGACATGAGCCGCGACATAACACGAATGAAATCGCGACTCACGTTCATCCCCCTGAACCAAGGTTTCGTCGATACCCTAGGGATACTGGAATGCAGCCATCGTCCCAGTTCGCCATTGCTCCATGAAGTTTGCCAACTTTCGAGAGTTTTCTGACGAGAGATACTGAAAAATTCATTGAAGCAAATTGGTCTTTCACAGTGGCGTCTCGTGACAAAATTGACTGGTTGAGCACTGCTTATGTGATATGATAGCAGATGGAACAGTTCGTTGTAAGTGAAAAAAAATTGATTCGCTTGTGTTTTTCAATACAATGAAATAACGATATACTTTCGAATTTTTTTTTAAATAAACAAATCTCAGAGCTGAGCTGAGTAATTCTTTCTCTTCTCGAATCTGTGCAGTAACTCATGTGCACGGAAAAGACACTAACACTGCAACAACAGATACTTGAAATTTTATGTCAGATGTATACGAGATACGTGTAAATACACGCAATTTCGATGCGATTCAACCTGCTTTCATCGAATAAATAAAGATTCCAAAAAAATAATTGGATTTGGTTGCGGTTGGGGACGCAGTTCATTCCTTCAATTCGACCGGTTGTGCAGTGCACGAGGTGCACATGAGGACGAGCCGCCACTGGTCTTTCATAAATATCACCTTCCAATGCGCCCACTTTAGCCAATGAAACTGCCTTTTCATTGCCCGGAATGGAACAATGCGAAGGGACCCAGACTAACGATATTGAATAAGACCGTTCAGATAAAGTTCTCAAGTGTTCCCATATTTTCCCCAGGAAATATGGGGGATACTTTCCTGGCTTCATGGCCCGGAGAACTTCTATTGAGCTTAGACTGTCCGTGACAATGAAGTAATGGTCTTTGGGCAAGGTTTCAATGATCTCGAGGGTGTACTGAATAGCAGCTAATTCTGCGACGTAAACTGAAGCCGGATCACTGAGTTTGTAAGAAGCGGTGATGTTTTGATTGAAGATGCCGAAGCCTGTGGACCTGTTGATGTTTGATCCGTCAGTGTAAAACACCTTTTTACAGTTGACTGTTCTAAATTTATTATAAAAAATATTTGGGGCCACTTGAGGGCACACGTGATCCGGGATTCCACGAATTTCTTCTCTCATGGATGTGTCGAAAAACACAGTAGAATCAGAAGTATCCACGAAATGTGCACGGTTGGAAACAAAGGAAGAAGAATTAATATTCTGAGCCATGTAATCAAAATACAAGGACATAAAACGGGTCTGAGAATTGAGCTCGACAAGCCTTTCGAAGTTTTCAATCACCATCGGATTCAATATGTCGCATCGGATTAGCAATCGATATGAGAGATCCCAGAATCGATTTTTCAACGGTAAGACGCCCGCGAGCACTTCGAGACTCATCGTATGAGTCGACTGAATGCAACCTAAGGCAATACGCAAACAACGATACTGAATTCTTTCCAGTTTAATGAAATGGGTGTTCGCGGCGGATCGGAAGCAGAAGCATCCATATTCCATTACGGACAATATCGTTGTTTGGTAAAGCCTGATCAGGTCTCCTGGGTGGGCACCCCACCAAGTTCCAGTTATTGTGCGAAGAAAATTGATTCTCTGTTGGCATTCTTGTTTCAGATACCTAATGTGACATCCCCAGGTGCCTTTGGAGTCGAACCAGACCCCGAGATATTTAAATGTGATGACCTGAGTTATGGTTCCACCCCCTAGTTGAAGCTGTAATTGTGCTGGTTCTCGCTTCCTTGAAAATACAACCAGCTTAGCTTCTCCGTAGAAAACTCGATACCCATTTGAAGAGCCCATGTTGACAAATTGTTGAGGGTATCTTACAATGGTCCTTGGAGATCGGAAGCTTTGGGTCCTATAATAGACACAACGCTGTCGTCGGCAAGTTGTCTTAGCGTGCAAGATGTGTTGATACATTCGTCAATGTTGTTTACGTAAAAGTTGTATAAAAGGGGGCTTAAGCATGAGCCCTGAGGAAGACCCATGTAACTGAATCGTATTGTCGACAAATCACCATGTGCGAAATACATGTATTTCTCGGACAACAGATTATACAACCCCAGAGCTTTATTGTTACACGATAAAAGCGCAAGTGAAAACTCTACCATCGAAAAAGGTGTTTCGTTTGTATTTGACGTCCCGGCGCGGGAGATCCTACTTTTTTAGCGAAATCGAATATCCAGCGGTTAGAATATTCCTCGCTTTCGTTTGTGGTGTTTTTGTTGCGCATTCGTCGGGCTGTGTTCCAAAGAGTGCTCATTGATGTTTCTCACGATAATCCGTCTACGAATCGACGCCATCCGCTTTTCTTCGCCTTAATCAAGCTCTTCATTTTAGCGTCCAATGCCGCGTACTTTCTAAAATTATCAGGTGTTCCGTTTTTCCTAAACTCGACAAATGATGAAGTTCTCTCCGCGTTTAATTCTGAGCACTCTTTGTCCCACCACAGGTTGGGGGGACGGATGTTAGTTTTCGCGCCGGGTACACGTTTCGTCTGAGCTTGAGTCGCGGTGTCGAGAATCAAACCAGCCAAAAACGTGTACTCTTCCTCCGGAGGAAGTTCTTGTGTTGTTTCTAGTTTCTCAGATATCAAATTTGTGTAGCATTTCCAATCAATATTTCGTGTGAGTTCATACGAAACATTGATTGTCTCCGTGTCTTAATCCGTAGGCGATTGAAATCACGATAGGTAGATGATCGCTACCGTAAACAGTTATTTTGAGTGATAGTGCATCAAGTGGCACTATGCACTGGCAAGTGTATGTTAATTAGTTGAAAGTGTTAAAAGTGTTATTTATTGAATTTAGCTGATTCACGAAACTAAAAAATGTCCAAGCGACGGAAACTGCGAATTTACCGCCCAAAACTGAACGACGTTAACCGATCGAAGCACCATCTACATATCATTGTCGGTGTTTACCGTTTTACATGGAATGTGTGAAAATTTACAAGTCAATCGAGTGACTCAAGCTGAAAATCTTAAATTGGTCTGCAGCAGCCAGAGTTTTACGAGTTTCGGAAGAAATTTCGTATTCCAGTAGGAGGCACACATTTTTACAAAACGAGATAAAAGGTTATAGCAGGATAAGCATTTGAAATCT
Source organism: Malaya genurostris (assembly GCF_030247185.1). Taxonomy (NCBI): domain Eukaryota; kingdom Metazoa; phylum Arthropoda; class Insecta; order Diptera; family Culicidae; genus Malaya; species Malaya genurostris. Next base: position 261,166,095 of record NC_080571.1, read on the forward strand.
GCCCCCAAAGGGAATTCATATTGTTATACCACATTCGAAAGGTCATAGACTGTAAACAATTTTCTCAAGGTTTCTACCCTTTAACTGCCATATTGACGGAGCTAGGGTGATTGATTGATTCTTATTTTATTTGATTTTTGAAGAAACTGCCCCTCCTTTGAAAAAAAAATCAGGCATGTTTAAGGCATTATGGGGATGCTTTACAATTTTTTTTTTTCAAAATTTTTGAATATGTATTTCTTCCATTAAAACACACTAGAAAATTTTGAAACATATTTTTTCCCTCTTCCAATTTTTGCACCACCCTGGATTTTTTAGTGATAAATAAAGAATTTTTGGACATGTTAAAGTGGTATGTTTTCATATTTTTAAAAAATGTGGACGACCAAAATATTCGATTTTTTCTAAAAAATAAATAACAGTCGACCATGCGTCCCCATGAAATTCTGAGAGAAGGAAACACATGGTGCTTTGTTCTAGTAGTTTATGCAACTCAAGCGCAGGGCTTAGAAATCAAAGTAACGAAAAGGAGGAAATAAGTTTCAACCTTTCCATAATACATACACGATCATACTCCGGGTACAACCGAGAAAGTTACAAAGCACGTACTGGTATGTGGTATCACTGGTATCACAAATATGAAATTCGGTTACGGCAGTCAAGAACTAGAGTGGGTGTCAGTTTTTTACGTGTTGCTGATGGATGTAATGAAAGAATAATGAAAGGAAAAATGAAAATTTCATTACAGTGGCAAAAGTTATCATAAAGATTTGGTATCGAAGGATGTGTATAGTTTTCTGGAAAAATGTATGATAAAGATAAAGTTGGATTTTTGTGTTTGAAAACGTCAATCGAATATCTTTATGATGGTTTTCATGGTTTTGGATCAAGAAAATAAGATCCTTCATAGTTTGTGTAGAATATCCGTAGTAGGCGGTTGCTCTTCTCTGTGGCTTCTTATTATTTCAAGGTATGTTTCGCTCGAGCTACGCCGTCCGGAGTACTACTTGTATTCAGTTTTTGCTTTCCGAGTGCTCAAAGTTTTCAGTGAAAGAGTCGAATAAAGAAAACAGTGATTCAGAAGAAAAAATTTATAAAGTTTATGTTACGTTTATTTCTTTTCCTCTAACACAACACGGGAAGTCGCTGTCGTATTCATATCTGCCAATATAGAAGAGACTTCGACTGAAAAATACTTTTCGGTAGTAGTATGCCATCTAGTGACTAGTAGTCATTACAGTGTTAATGTATTTTCGGTGACAGTGCACCGTATAGCTGCAGGTTGCAAAGGCTAATTCAACCATTCATGTTGGTTGAAAGCAATATTTTATTTTTCTAATTCAACAAAAAAAATTAGTTGAATGGAAATGGAAGGTGCCTTAACTAAGAAATGACAGCACGTTTAATTGGTGAATTCAACTAAAAAAATAGCCATTTAAACTAATATTTTATCATTATTAAGGGAATGAAAATTGAAAAATTTATATTAGCAAAAATAAGATTTATTCAGTGGTGTCAAAAAATAAGTAACTAAAATCAGAAAATCAATTATTTTTTTCGCCAAAATGCTGATTTCGGTGTTTCCGTGTATGTCATGGTTCTATCGATCTGTCCCGTTTCAATACAATGCTTTCATCAAATGGATTCAAACATTACTTTCAAATTTTTTGCGGATGGCAAGCAATTGAAAAGTATTTATTGAACCTTTAGTCATCAAAACCAGCTAATTATGATTTATGGGAATGGAAAATGAATCTAATAGTTTACTCCATCTGTGCGAAACTGATGGTTTGCTAAAGTAAGGACATGTGCAAAGATTCATCAAAATCGAAGTAAGTCCAATTTGATTTTGTCTATATTTTAGTGGTTAATCTCTGGAATAGCTCATATGAAATATTATACTACATAAATCATTATTTCCAGGTATTAAATGTGAAGATTCAACTTCAGTAAAAAAAATTGACAACTTGAGCACATATCAAACAGAGAATCATGTGTCACTGCGTCAATGTGTTAATCAGTCGCTTCGAAAAGTATGCTGTAGAGTCTGTACTTACACATCATACTTCAGAATGCATACAGCACACACGGACTACAGAGCATAGTTTCACCATCTGAATCAACAGTGTTCCTTTTCGGAAAGCCCCCAGAAGTCGACGTAGATTTGATAAGATGACAGGGTTCACTGAACACTAATAGCATTGCAAAGCATTTCGTTGTGCTGCAAAATGAATGCACAGCCATCCAGTTGTCGTACAGTCACCGAAAGCACCGAAAGCCAATCATGGGGAATGTCAACTTACCTCCAAGTATATGGTGATTCCATCGACCGAAGTCAAAGCTGCTAGCGAGAGGGCCGATACCAGTGCAAGACAGCATGGAAGTCCGGCTACTGCTGTGTCTATGACATTATTGATGTATTCAAATTTGCACCACTTTGCAACGAACACAACGCCTTGAGCCACCAGGACGATATATAACAGCCCTGCAGGGATAATAAATAAAAAGAAGCAAAAGAGTAATTTTAACAGAGGGAAAGGGTGGTTATCTTTCGTTTAACATCAAATATCCGATGGGGCCGAGTTACTGTTTATAAAACAAGTCAAAATCAGAAAATGTACGAAATACGATCAATCTGCAATCAAATTAGGGTACAAAATATGTGCTTCACCAAATGAAACAAACGGTCTCACCAAAAAGTGAGACATGTTTATCTACCGAATTACCTACATTTTTCATTTCAGATTGTAGAATTCGGCAACCTTCAAAATATTTCGACAACCCTAGGCAATATTCCCCGAAACATGCACAGTTTGCACTGCATTCAGCACATTCTGACAATAACAGAAAAAAACTGTTTCCTTCTTTCCAGACCAACCCATCTCCTGGCGACGGCAATCGAATATATGCCTGTTGTGTGTCTGCATAATTTATGGCCGCACTTCAATGTGAAAATTTATGCCGAGATGTAAATAACTTAGTACTTGCCGAACGCTATTTTACACCCCACTTGGTTTCAAAGTTTGGGCACCAGTGTGCGTGCGTGCGTGTGTGTTTCATTCGACCTCGCATCGTGCGTCGGTGCAATCGGGAGCCAGCATAGTGTAGCGGCGATTTTCACACGCATTAATCCACGCAACACCTCGGCGGCAAACAGGCGGTCTTTGTATTTTCCATTTCGTGTTATTTTATATTTTGCTTTGAGTTTTGGAACAATATTGAACTTGTCAAGATAATTCGCGCTTTACCGACGGTGTGCCATAATTCAACGAAAAGCATATAGTTTCCACTGTTGGTTTAATAATCCATTTGAATCGAGAAAAAAAAAGTTACAATAAATTGGTTGTAAACTGTTTTGCCTCCGAAAGTAAAAATAAGCATAACATCAAAGCTAAATCATGTTTTTTGCAACCTGTGATACCCGCGAGAAAACGTGATTGCACAAAATAATTGCATTTCGCTTATTTTCGTCATACAAATTGTAGTACCAACTTTAGAAAATTATTCGTTTGGCAATCAAATAGGAAAAACATAAATGGTAAAAACAAACTCCAACTTTCAGTTTGGGTTTTCATGCATGGTTATGAACCTGCTTTTATAATTTTTGTTTCCACATTTCAGCTGAATAATTTTCCGAACAAACAGGAATCAGCATTTATGTTGCTAATTTCAATTGAAATCAAAATCAAGGTTTAGTATATGAAAGTTTCCAAGTTCTAACAAACTTTTCAGATTCCAGCAAACAATTAATTTCATCATTAGCTAATTGAGCACTTGAGAATCATGTAAATAGTTTTGATTCGACACTTTAGAAGGTAAACAGCAAAACCTTGGAACTAGATTGCTTGAGCTTGAGCTTGAGCGACCACCCCTGATTGCTACTCCGTTACTGATCGGGATTAGCTGAAATTGTACAGGGAGTTTTTAGATGATCTGACCTGGGACTGGTAAATCATCCTTCAATGTACATCCAGTATTGGTGATTGCCGAAAATTTGACAGAAGCTGCTATATTGCTATCTAAATTGTATACAACATTTTCAATCCGGTAGAAGATGCTACAAGAACTCGAGTCTCTCAATGCATGAACCGCGAGAGAATTTTTCTACATTCCTTCGCTCCACTTCATACTCTGAGTATTTCACGGCCCCTAAAAAAAAATTACAGTCTGATAATGATCGTTGCTGTGTGGAATTTCCCAAGAGAGAATCGCAAGTTGACAATTATCGCAGAAAATCGAGTCGATGATTCAACTTGATGATTCTCATACTAGGTTGCAATATTTCAAAACCCTTGTGTGGAGCATTCACAGACATTTTCATAGACACAACTTATACAAAGGTTATATGCACATAGTTAGAATAAGCGGCAATAGTAAAATGATTCTATCGCAATTATCAACTGCCTGTATAGAATCGGATCGCGAAACGAGAATAAGCGACCGTTTGTTGCTTCAGAGAAGATCCCTACAGCAGCGTGCTAACCTTTGATTCTCAGAAATGTCATCGAGAGAAATTCGCTCTCGCACTGGTGTCGATTATATGTTAAATGAGCCATGCCGGGTTTTTGTTGTTGCGATGATTTTCAACTCTCTTTTATGGCACTGATTCAATCGTTGAAGAGTTGCCAAAGAACGTTCTTTGATACGATTAAAGCCATCCTTGTGTACATCTTCTGGTAATCCCAGAATTCATTAATCAGTACCGGCGCCGGCCAGGCCCGAAACGTAGATCGTCTAATGAATGGGAAGAGATGTTAGTCCAACACTTGTTGTTACTAGAGGCCGTATATACTACTGCGCACTCCACAAGTGTCACGGGAGAAAGATATTTGTTAGTAAAAATTTCAGTATTGGTATTATTCGCGCGCGACTCAGTGTGTTCCGATTTCAAGATGCTCGGATGCACCACTAAACTCATTAACTTCCCGAGTGAACGTTTCAACAATTAAAGTCCCGGGAAGTCTTGATTCACAGCTCTTATTCGAGGAAACTGAAGAAAATTTTGCAATACTATCGCGTAAAGAATAAAACTATAACTGTATAACTACGTGATACAAAATAAACGAGTGAATAGGATTTAAACAAAATAGTTGATTCATTGCATTGACATATTCTAAACAGTTGTTATCAAATCAATTTAAATCACCAAATAAAGGTCAACGGATTTCACGCGCGTCTTGATTCTTTATTATTTCTGCTTTATTGTTTTATTTATTTATTAAAATTATTATTTGGTTATATTGGTCGATCTGGGCAGCCGGCTACCGAGAAAAATATTATTTTATTGTTTGAAATAGTAATATCAAGTGTTTTTTTACTATGTATTCAATATACCGATAAATGTTATCTCTGTTATTAACTTTGTAATCAGGCGCGTAGTCAGAGAAAATTTTCGGGGGGTGGGGGGGGGGGGGTTTTAGAACATGGTGATAAATCAACACATGTACAATTTATATCACAATGTTTCCCATGGGTTATAATTTTTTGTTTCGGGGGGGGTTTGAACCCCTAAACCCCCCCCCCCTGTGTACGCGCCTGTTTGTAATATCAACGGATTTGCGCAATAGTTGATTTTTATCATTCAATTAATCATCCTGAAAGACAATCAATAACATGGAAGAAGAAAACATTCCAAATAAAACTTTTCTCCGAAGCTAGACGGAAGAGAAAATGTAGTAAAATAGAGTAATCAGAAGTGAAACATTGAAAATATCTGATAACTGAAAGGAAAAAGAAACTCCTGCAAATGTCATCTTTTACGACATGGAAGCAGGAACCCAATGGATCTATTCTTGGTTCATTTTTTTCCGCCGGATTCCACACGGCATCTAGGCTGGTACTGTGCGGAGAGAGCTAATAGGTACTATCAATCTCCTAGTGGACTCCAGCCCCTACAAAACCATGGAACTACATTGCGATGTGAAACTAGACTCTCACTTTCAACAGACTTCGCAGCCAATTCTTAGCGTACAGAATTCGTGCTACAATCTTATTGACACTAAAATTATTACTTAATGAATTGACTCCAAAAACTTTGAATACATTGGCTCTATAAACCTTTGAATTTTTTATCAAGCGAGAGGAATTTCGCATTGCGTTAATGGGTTTTACCATTTCAATAAATATAAAAAAACCTGTTTTAATCCACCTAGTGGTGTAATGATGCCTTTCTCATATCAATCATACTATCATTCCTATATAATACTGTGGTATTCTACAAAATTATTTTTCTTCGATTCTTAAAAGAAGAATCGAAATAGATTTGTTTGACCGTCTACTGATAAAAACTATCAATTGGAAAAGATTTGAGGTCGATTTAGAAAACTTTTTACGGTTTTTCGCTCTTTTCAGTGATGGTATAAAATTTTTAACACACTTTACCCTATATTTCCGGATCCGGAAGTCGGATCCGGATAAAATTCAGGAATTACGTATGGGACCACAGGAACTTTCATTTGAACCTAAGTTTGTGAAAATCGGTCGCGCCACCTATGAGAAAAGTTAGAACACATATTTTCATTTTTTTGCACATTTTACCCCATAAAGTTAGTGCAAAAAACGTTACATACACACATACGCACATACACACACACACAAACACACACATACACACACGGACATTTTGCGTACTCGACGAACTGAGTCGAATGGTATATGACACTCGGCCCTCCGGGCCTCGGTTCAAACGTCGGTTTTCACAGTGATTGCATAACCAAAAGAGGCGAAAAAAAAATTTTCTTCGATTCTTAAAAGAATAACCGAAATCGGTTTATTTGACCGTCTACTGATAAAAACCATCAAATTGGAAAAGATTTGAGGTCGATTTAGAAAAATTTTTCAAGGTTTTTCCCCATTTTCAGTGATGGTGTACAATTTTAAACACACTTTACCCTTTATTTCCGGATCCGGAAGTCGGATTCGCATGAAATTCAGGAATAACGCATCGGACCACAGGACCTTTCATTTGAACCTAAGTTTGTGAAAATCGGTCGCGCCATCTATGAGAAAAATTAAAACACATATTTTCTTTTTTTTGCACATTTTACCCCATAACTCTTGAACCGGAAGTCGGATCCAAATAATATTCAGGAATTTTGTATGGGACCTCAATACCTTTCATTTGAATCTAAGTTTGTGAAAATCGATTCAGCCATCTCTGAGAAAAGTTAGTGCACTTATTTTCACAATTTTTTGCACATTTTACCCCATAATTCCGGAACCGGAAGTCGGATCCAAATAATATTCAGGAATTTTGTATGGGACCACAAGACCTTTCATTTGAATCTAAGTTTGTGAAAATCGGTTCAGCCATCTCCGAGAAAAGTTAGTGCAAAAAAACGTTACATACACACATACGCACATACACACACACACATACACACACACACATACACACACACACACATACACACACACACAGACATTTTGCGTACTCGACGAACTGAGTCGAATGGTATATGACACTCGGCCCTCCGGGCCTCGGTTCACAAGTCGGTTTTCACAGTGATTGCATAACCTTTCTATATGAGAAAGGCAAAAAGATATAGAGTTTGTTAAAAGTTTGGAAAAGTTTTCCAATGCTCGGAGAGCCGGGTGTCATATACCAATCTATTCAGCTGAACGAACTGAGTAAATGTCTGTGTGTCTGTAAATGTATGTAAAATAAAGATGCGTGGATTTCTGGATCGATTTGGGAAAAAACTAGTTACAAATGAAAGGTCTTTCTGGAAATACGTAAGCTATTGTCTGGGGTTTTGGGTCTGATGATTACTTTCCGAGTTATACAAACCATTTATGTCAAAATTAGCAGTTTTTTAACAATATCAGGCACAACTGACCTTGAATAGTACATATAATTTCAAATTTAGATTCCTCATCAAAATACCAATCAAACAAGCTACAGCTCATAAAATTCCGTCAACTATTCACAGAGATATCGATATTTTTGTTTACTCGATTTTTCCGCCATATCCCAATGCATCCAAACTTCCGTATACGTAAACTTTTTTTACGTTGCCTCCATTTTCGTAGCTCTTTTTTCGAAGTAAATTCCAAATAACGTAAAAAGTGATTTCAGCTTAATATATTCCGGTACATCGATATTCATTATAATTCTTCAAAATATGGGTACTTTTCGAACGGGTATGATGAGAGATGTCGGAAAACGACGTTTGAAGTCGTTTCCAAAAATTACTGTTTCTTTTATTTTCATTTTTAGGCTAAATACATAAGTAACTGCCCTCGTATAACCTACAGAATGAAACAGTTTTCTGATTAGTTATCTTTAACACACTTTACCCTATAATTCCGTAACCGGAAGTCGCATCTGTATGAAATTTAAGAGTTTTGTATGGGACCACGGGATCTTTCATTCCAAGTTTGTTCAAATCGGTCAAGCCATGTCTAGGAAAGTAAGAGAGATTCAAGAATCAAGATAGCCGAAATGGGTTTGTTTGGTTGTCTACTGATAATGACTACCGATTGGATTAGTTTCGAGGACAGTTAAGATTATTTTACGTTTTTTTTCTGTACCGCTGCTTTAACTAACGGTATCAAATTTTAACCGAATTGAATGTAAGTTTGTTAGAATCGGTCGCGCCATCTCTGAGTAAGGTGAGAAAGTGATTTGAAATTAGAATTTTCACACTAATCACCCTGTAATTCCAAAACCGGAAGTCAGATTCGAATAAAACTCAGTAAGTTTATATTAGTTTCTGGTCGACCTGTACACCCTTATTTGACTTTAGAAACTAAAAGTTCAATTATTTGGGATACGCGCCCCTAGGTTCATCATACACAGATCACATCGAATTTTTTATCGAATAAATTTAGCTTTAGTTTATTGACGAATGTATTTTTAACAAAAAGTTTCAACAAATTTAGAAATTCCTCACGAATTGCATCTTTAAAAAAAAACAGTTATTTAAATATTACCTTAACGATGATAATGAATTGATTTTATTTTAGAAATTTCAATGAACTGCTGAAAAACAATTATTTAAGTGCATCAAAACCCATATAACAGATGAATTGGTTTGGTGGAATTATTATTACTCTGATTATCCTTCGGTTGAAAATCGTTCGAAAATATCCCATACAAACGTGTACTCGATGGGAGACCCCTAATTAATGATATAGACAGCAAACATTACATTAATCGCCTTACCAGTAAAGCAAACATGTTGGCTTCCAACAATAGCAAGAGAGAACAATCGTGCTATTTAACCCTGATGACGATGATTAAATTAGTGTAAACAACAGAAAACTTTCCGCAAACCATTGATGGCATATTAGTAAATACTCACCACATCTATCCTTCAGTTCCACAACCCGCACGAAGGCAGCCACCGTCAGTATCGTCAATAGGCCGGTACAAGCGCAACACAGCCCCAGTACTGCAGTCGCAAGCGGTACACCGTTGGCGTCTAGTTGGTGAGTCTCGGAAATTTGATCCGTCCCGGTCATTGCCAATTGTTGTCCCGTCGTCACGGGCAGGTTCACCTTGCGACCGAGCGTACCGAGTCGATGCACAACAAGACTGTACTGGGCCACTTCACAGATGCCCGTCAGGATCGATGCCAGGACAAGCATTGACCGCAAATTATGCAAGGCCAGCAGTTTATGACGCCTGGAATACACAAAACGAAACAGACGGTAGAATATGAATGTCAAAGCGAGCAAATAGTAGGCGTAAAATGGCTTTGGTTTTGGTCTAGTTTCAACCGAACCAAAGCCGTTACGGCCGATACTTTGTTCTAGTGAGACCAAGATGGCATATTACGGGTCACGATACAAAGGAAGATACTACTCAACTGTCTGGATGTGGCAATACCAACTGGACACAATGAATTCGTAGTAAATCATCGGTTATTTTGAATGAAAATAAATGGAACTATGTAAGAGTAAGTGCCTGGATGGTTTGCTATTTGCTGCCTTGAAGGAATTGTCCAACCACCCGCTTCTTCACCAGTGCCAACGGTTCAATGTGCATATGTGCCGGATACCGAAACCACAGTGTTTTGTTAGGGGTGAGTTCCTAATTGATTTAGTTTATGCAGTTTCATTCGGTTTCGAACCGATAAGAAGAACAAGAATAATCGTTTTGTAGGTACGGCATAATTGTAGCAAAACTGAGGAAGTTTCAAGTCTATTCAGTTGTGGTTTGTATCATGATGAACTAGACCAAAAAGGACTGTTTGTATCTATTATACTCGTTGGTGCAGTTTTCGAATCATGTAAGACTTACAACACGAAGAAGACATAATTGAAAGCTTTTTGAGTAGATTAAAATTATATGCTTGCCGGAAGAAGTCCTATATTTACTTATATGACGACTTTTGTAGTGAAGTTTTCGGCATTAAATATCCATTACTCTTCACTGTATGGGGCTAGGGTCAATTAAATTATTAAATCGTCGTCGATTATCGTTCACACTATCATCAAATACATCGTTGATAAATCGATGCGAACTCCGTTTTGAAATGTTCGACCTCTATTTACGGTACTTCTGAACACATAAACAAGTAAACAACATTATCAAATTTTCGTATTTTTTTATTTGGCTCAAATTTTGCATATGTAATATATATGATCAAAAAGAACAATTTGATCCTCAGTTCAGATTTACTTTTGAGAAGTGCCTAAGCAAAAGTGAAAATTTTTGAAGATCTGTATCTCTAGTTTTAGGTAACTATTGGGACCTGCATTGAATCTTTTTCGATATGATTCAAAATTCAAGAAAATTTGGAAACCAGCTTCAAGGATGGCTTTTATCGTATCAAAGAACGCTCACTGGCAACTCTTCACACGATTGAATCAGTGCCATCAAAGAGAGGCGGATAGCATCGCAACAACAAGAACCCGGCATGTCTCATTTAAAATAGAATAGACACCAGTGCGAGAGCGAATTTCTCTCGATGACATTTCTGAGAATCAAAGGTTAGCACGCTGCTGTGGGGATCCTATCTGAAGCAACAAACGGTCGCTCATTCTCGTTTCGCGATCCGATTCTATATAGGTAGTTTATAATTGCGATAGAATCATTTTACTATTGCCGCTTATTCTAACTATGTGCATATAACCTTTGTATAAGTTGTGTCTATGAAAATGTCTGTGAATGCTCCACACAAGGGTTTTGAAATATTGCAACCTAGTATGAGAATGTTGAATCATGAGTATGTTGAGTCATCGATTCGATTTTCTGCGATAATTGTCAACTTGCGATTCCCTCTTGGGAAATTTCACACAGCAACGATCATTATCAGACTGTAGATTTTTTTAAGGGCCGTGAAATACTGCGAAGAAATGTAGCAAAATTCTCTCACGGTTCATACATTGAGAGACTCGAGTTCTTGTAGCATCTTCTACCGGATTGAAAATGTTATATACAATATAGATAGCAATATAGCAGCTTCTGTCTAATTTTTGGCAATCACCAACACTGACCAGCTTTATGAGCAACATTAAATTTAATTCCGGAATGAATTCCGCAAGGAGTAAACTGTCATTTTGACGATATTTTGCTTGAATATGTGTCCGAACATGTCGGGTTTGAATACAATCAATAAGAATGTCTTAGAGCAAATTCAGCAGCTGCAAGATTCATATGGGTGGTCTATAATGTAAATGAAACTGAAACAAACGTATCCCCAGCAATCAGTTTAGTTTCATTTATTCGACCAGTTCTACTGTCAAATTTAAAAATGGTATACACTGCCGTTCTATTTTTTCTATATTTGGAACACAGATAAAACGCTGCTGGGGCTGCCAGTTTATTTTGTTATAATTTCTAGATTTAAATTATAAAACTGACATAAATTATGCATCTAGAACTAGAACACTCCTGAATATGCCCTTAGAATGTTATCAAGACTTAGAAGCTTTTTCTGTCTTTAAAAACTTCATACGGTTTTACTTTTATCGTGAATGTAAACATGAAAATAAGAATTATAATCGCTTTAAAATGAATGAAAGAATGGTTTCTATGAAAGCCTACATGATTTTTAGAAATTAAACTTTGTGATTCATCATCATTTTGTATAAATATATATTTCGTTGCGTCAAAACTTGTGCATACATTCTGATAATTATTCATAGAAGTCCAGTAGTTTTTGTTTTTCGAAGTTTATTTGATGTCAATAAATGCTACGAAATACAACCACAAACGAATATATAGACTAGACACTGACGATCGTTTTTTGAATCACATCACGGTCCTCCGTTAAACTGGCAGCTAAGTTCCAATACTTACAATATAAACGTCAAAATTTTTAAATACTGATTCAAATTGCATGAAGAATGTCAGCAAATACTTGGCCATGATACATGTTTCATTGTATCGAGAACAATGAGTTTTAATTTAACGATTGTTACCTGGACGTGTGTTATTTTGAGATGGGACGGGACTAACAGTAGGAAAACGGGGCAGCCATTTCGTTCAATGAAGCTGAAAAAGAACCTATAACCCTAATCCGACCACCGATTCACTATTTGTTTTTGATAGAACATCAAATAGATGGCCATGAAATTTTACTTAATGCAAATTACACCTAACCTAAGAAGTAATAAATCAAATAGCCAACAACAAATGCACTGAAAGAAAAGGTGAAACTTACACGACGTGTAAACCGATAGTACTATGAAACAAATATCAGCTGAAACGAAAATCTGATTTAAAACCATGATTGAAGTAAAATTACATTAAGATTCATTTCTTTGAACAAGACAAGAGATATTAACAAACCGCTTAGTTTTGTAATGTAATTTCCCATTCAATTGCCTGCTTCAACTATGTGCAATAGTTGAATAAAATGTAAATAAATGTAAATTCACAAAATATTTTTATCTGTGTGTGTCATAATTGTATTTTAGAACCGTCAAATTCGCTCTGAGTGACTCTAGTTGTCATCCAATAAACATGCACACACATACACACACGAGTAGATTTATAGAAGAATTGAACTGACAACAAATTTCAAAAGAGTATGTTTGAAAGCAATGTTAGGGAGACATGCATGGTTTTATTCTAGTACAAGTTATCCTATTTTCAGCTCAGTTGTTATTTCGGGTAAAAGGTTTTATAGTAGCTTTAAAAATCTATTTTATTACTTGTCAAAAGAGGCGCTAATTATAGTTGTCGTAAAACTGGTAGTGCTTGCAAAATCAATTACAACACTCTCATAAATTATAGCCAGAACCATAAGGCTTTCGAATTGTAACTTGGAATATTTTCCGAGAATATTGTTTTCGAAGAATTGAGAAACTGAGAAAATTTCATACAGTATTATTTTACACAACCTAGTACTATATAAAATCACTATATTACAGAGTTGCTACACGAATAGAGGTAAAAAATTATTTACTGTTCCAGAAGCAAATTGCTTGTCAAACCGAAAAGAAATTACCAGATTTCTAAAAAACGGTTATTCGCTATTCCTTGAGAACGGTATTTAACAAAATTTCATTTAACAACTTTTTTACTAAAAATTTGATTTTTTTTTTCATAGAATCGTGTCAAGAAAAGGAATTTTTAAAATATTTAGTCATATTTAGAAAACTATAACTATAACTAACTATAACAATAACTAGAACTAACCGCACTGACAACATCAACAAGAGCTTTTCTCTTTTACACATATACACCACACTTGCACAATGGGGTATCACTCTAGTAAAATACAATCACTTCTGTTGATACTTTTTATTATCGATCCACATGTTTCCACCATCAATATCTGCTTGTATCTCAAAAAGTGTGACTAGAAAGACCGGTCATCGATTGCTTCATTAGAATAGGCGGGACAAGATATTTAATTAAATAATCAAAACAGGTTCAAAATATTTTATACACATTTTCTTGAATATATTTGAGTAATATGAAATTTTTTTTTCAGTGGTTGTAGCTGATGACAGTTACAATCTTTTTGGTTATAAAAACTTATGGGATATCACTTTGAATTCGAAGATTGTGCAGAATTTTAAATATAAGGATTAACACGTCGAACAATTATGTTGCTAAAAAGGAACCGTGCTAAAAACAAACCGTGCCAAAATACTTTGCTGAAGAGTACTGTATTCAATCTTTCAATTACTCAGAAATGATTGTATTGAAAATTGTGTCTAATTTTAATTCCAAGCGTCATTTAATCGTGCTTCGTTCAAAATCCCTACTATTGGGATATAGCAAAAAAATCGATATCTCTGCGAATAGTTGACGGATTCTTGCAATCTATAACTTGTTTGATTGGTATAACGATAAGATATCTGAATTTAAAATCTAACTTTCAAGGTCGATTATTGTCGAATATTGTAGAAAAACTACAAATTTTGACATGAAAGTTTGTATAACTCGAAAAGTAATCAACAGATCCAAAAACAAAAATAATTGTGCACCTACTTCCAGGAAGACCTTTCATTTGCAACTAGTTTTTTCGAAATCGGTCCAGCTTTCTCTGAGATTCACGCCCTTACAGACAGACACACATAAATACACATATGTATAGACATTTGCTCAGTTCGTTTTTCAAAATTTGAGCGAATTTAAGACCCACTTTTTAAATTTATGGAAAAGTTAAAAAAAGGGAAAACTACATTTTTGGGGCATCCGATCAACAATGCTTCATATCTCAACATCAACCCAACTTAAAGAGTTCAAGTTTTCTTGTAATAATATTGTCCACAACTTCTACGAAGAAATGAATTCTCTATCACTCAATGTAGGTAAGATATAAGTTTAACCTCATTTCTAGGTGGATTACTGACAGCTTAACTCATATCAAGAGAAGGGGACAGTTCCAATCAAAAATTCTTGTGAAGGAATTTGGCTCCAAAATCAACCTCAGAAGCGCCAACAAAAACACCTTTTGGTGTAATTGGGACCACTGTGCACTGCAATAGATGGTCGGATTTTAACAATCTATGGCTTTGAATTTGATCATTATCTAACGAGTCAAACAGATTGGAAAAATGACATGTGAATGTAACTATCTAATGAAAACCATGAATATGGTACCGCAGAGACAGGGCTCAAACCCGTAGCTAGCTCCTAACCGGGGAAATTGTTTCGCCAATTAAACTACCCTGCATATGAAAACACATGGAGGGACAGCCCAATTGATTAGAAGAACCAACTGGCAAAGCAGAAGTGAAGATAGACTTGTGATGCGGTGTGAAGTTTTTCTGTTGGATGTGGTCCCATAGAGATAGGACTATAATTCAATGCTGTGGCGGCCAAGTACAGCGAAGCATGCTTGTTTCTTCTATTCAATTGGGCTATCTCTTCATGTGTTTTCATATGCAGGGTAGTTTAATTGGCAAAACAATAGCCCCGGTTGAGAGCTAGCTACGGGTTCGAGTCCCATCTCTGTGGTAACTTTAAAATGGGTTGGTGGCGAGATATGAATCCTGGTTTATCGGTGGCTCCTAAAAGTAGTTTTCCCTTTTTTAGCTGTTTACTTTTCTACCTTTTCCATAAATATAAAAATTCGCTCAATCTATCTGAATCAATGAAGAAATTATATGTTATAATCTTATAATATCCAAGTTATTGCTATATCAATTCACAGTAACAATTCACATAAACGTTAACGTATTTATAATGGTTTCGAAACGGAAAATAAACCTTTTTTCAAATAGTAGCAAAAACATAGCTGTGATTAAAGATATGTTAGAATCAAGTAACGATAACTTACAAATGATAGTTAGCTCAATGTTTACGTTATAAAAAAACACTGCTGTCATCTTGTTTTAACCGGTATAACATAAAAAACATGTTCGTGCTCTTGTTGCAACACAGTTGGGTTAAGTGGTATCAAAACTAGTTACGGGTTGCTACTATTGAAGTCAAATAAACTTATTTTCAACAAGTAGCTAGAAGCATTGTTGTGATTAAAGATATGTTTGGATTAAGTAACGGTAGCTTATAAATTATATTTAATTCAATATGGCACAAAGATGTTATGATTGGAAACCTAAATAACTATTTCGTAACTAGTTATGATGAAACAATGCTGTCACCACGTTTTACCCATTATAACATAAAAAACATATTCATGCCTTTGTTGCAACATAGTTTGGACTTTGTCGTATCAGTTGCGAATTGCTACTTAGCTAGACTAGCTGGTGCATCTTCTTGCGAACGTTCCTCATTAAATTCCGTACAGACTTCTTGGCGTCAAGTTTTAACACTTTTTTCCAATTTTTTTCGGCTGCCGAGACATGTTTCCTAAGATGTGCCTTCGTTAATGCCCAAAATTCCTCAATTGGTCGAAGTTGTGGAAAATTTGGTGGATTTATGTCTTTTGGGACGAAAGAGACATTTTTGGACCATTCTACCGTTGATTTCGAGTAGTGGCAAGAAGCAAGATCTGGCCAGAAGACAACAGAATCCTTGTGACTTCGAATCATGGGTAGAAGTCGTTTTTGTAAACATTCCTTGATGTATATTTCGCTGTTCATTGAAGCAGTGGTTATGAAGGGTTTCGAAATCTTACCGCAGCTACAAATTGCTTGCCAGACCTTAGCTTTCTTACCAAATTTTTCGACTTCAATCGATGTCTCGGACTGGTTTAACACTTGCCCTTCTCGCACCGTATATCATTGTGGTCCCGGCAAGGATTTGTAATCGAGTTTCACGTAGGTTTCGTCGTCCATGATTATGCAGTTCAAATTTCCAGCAAGAATCGTATTCTACAGCTTTCGAACCCTCGGCCTGATCGATGCTTCTTGTTTCGGACTACGTTTTGGTTGTTTCTGCTTCTTATAGGTTCGAAGATTCAAACGTTCTTTAACACTAAGAACATTTGACTTCGAAGTGTCCACTTTTTTGGCCACACCCCGAACTGAACCTTCTTTTTTTGCTCGAACGCCTTCAGTATACGTTTATCCAACTGAGGGTTAGCTGGACTTTTTTTTCGACCTGTTTTCGGTTTATCCTTAAAGGTGTCATCCTCACCGAACTTCCTGATTGCATTTCGCACGGCTTTTTCACTTACTCCTTCCATTTTGCTATCTTTCTCAGTGACAGTCCGCGTTCTGTGCACCATTTGTACACAATTTTTCGACATTGTTCTGCTGAAAGTCCACGCATTTCGAAACAAACTAATGAAAACGAATAAACAACTGCACAAGTGGTTAGAGAAGAGTGTAAACAACTGGACGCAGCCATAAAAATTGACAGATTCTGAACCACTGCGAAATGGCAGCGGTTTTCGGTTGCGTCCATACTTTCTGGGACAGTCTTTACAAGGATTCTCAAGGAATATCAAGTATCTAGAAATCGCCATCTTGGATTTCGGAACGACTTCAGCATCGTTTTCAGACATCTAATCATAAAAGCCTTCAATTATCTTTAATGTAACGATTTTCAAGTAATATTGATAAACCATAAGTCGTTCATAAGTAGATTTGGTTTGTAAAACGAGTTACGTAAACCGAATACTTCATAAAAACTACAAGGATCAGCCCCATGGGATTGTTCGAGCCATTGATGTGGAACAAGCAACCAAAATTTGTAATGATTTACAATCAAAAAGTTCAATCAATCCGAACCAACACCGAAAATCGCTTGTCTTGATTTGCATTTGTTTTATAACCGACGAAATTACACCATTATCCCAAATGTATGCAATTATATCTTTGTACATACTTGCGAATTCGATAATTAATCCTCTGTTCGCTAAGCTTGTGTTCAAGTTTTTTATGCAAGCAGTTTTCTTAGCGTTAAGTTTCTCTACCATTCTGCGATTTCGGTTGAAGCGATAAACTATTTCTCATTATCAATCGAGATCATCTAATATAAATTAAAAATTAATCTTAAGCACTCAAAATTTATCCGGGGGTAGTTGTCATTTTCTCATGGGAAAACGACATATCATGGAATTCCGAGCATGCATGACACAAGATCAGAGCATACCGATTACGGGCTGCGGCCAGTGTGTTTTAGGGCGTTTTAAAGGGCTATTTTCACGCTTCAAATCTGATTTTCTCAGAAACGGTGACGAATATCAAAAAATCCCACTGACAATCTCTTAGAAAATTAGTTTAGATTATTCTTTGAAAATTTCAGAATGATTGTTTGACTTTGGCGGTCGGGAAAGTCTTTTTTCTGAAGGAAGAATTGCATAGCTGAAAACGGCACATTTCAACTTGTTCATTCAATATCTCGCCTTCAAAAGCATGGATCAAAAATCTATCCTGGCAATGTCTGGATAATTTAGTTTAGATGCGATTAGTGCATAAAAACAAGTTGATACAAGTAATGAGAAGATTTTATGCCTGCTTGAGAGAGAGATTACCAAATTTCATCTCCATCGGGATTTTCCCTTGCTCCATAAATAAATTTAAAAAAAAACATATGTTGTCGCGATAAAAATTAAGTGAATGTTATTTTTGTAATGGTAAGTCCATTTCTATGGCGGCACCATTTTTTTCTGCTCTTGTATTCTGGTAACGTAACAAAACAAGATAGAGAAATAAAATCGGCTCAGCAAGGCTGCCAAACAAGCGGTAGTTTTATTGGATTTTGTGTGATGTAGTCAAACTTGTAACCGAAAATATCAAAACTATCTTGGCCACCCGGCCACATCGAGAGTCATTTTACACATTTACGAGAGAGCATGGAGAGAAATGTAATACGCACAGCGAGCGACACGGTTTTACGCTAACAACTGGCCTCAGCCCTTAAAGCTTCAAATCGTTTTATGACACGTTTTTGTCTTACTGTCTAGCAACCATCTACGTCTAGCATGCTATGAGTAGGACTAAAACGTTAGCTTCAATTTCGCTTCTATTTATAGATTCGCGTGCTTCCAACAGCTTCGCTTTTGCATCGATTGACCAATCAGAGCGATGCTCTCTCTTTGATACATTGCTTACTCCTTCAAAACCGTCGTCTATGGCAGGGAAATCCGGTATACCAAAGATTTTTAGCAGCCAAATAGGACACTACTCGCTACTAATCAAAATTTCAATCATTTATTATTGAAAATACGTGGCTTGATACATTCAAATCGAAACGTAGAAATACTTCCTATCAAATGATGAAATAATATTAATAATTGATACAAAATAGACTGAGCTGTAAGAGTTTAAAACCTGACCACATTTCTACGTGTAGCTTTTCTTGAGTTTCTGATTTGCACACCTATATAGAAAATAAAGATGTGTTCCACATCAAAAAGACTTTTTAAGTAAAGGGTTTAGGCGAATTTTAACATTACGCTTGTTCGATAATAGCACTAAATGAAAATTTACATCATAAAGGCTTGTAAATTATATTTTAGCCCTTTATAATTATATTCAGCTAACTATGATGCTGAGGTTACAGTACGACACTTATGTACTATTAGTGTTGATTTCATGCCAGTTCAGTGCTATCGCTAAATGCTTATGGTTACGTTAGATATCATTGATCTCAAAGTGCGATGCTACTCCATTATACCGTAACACATGGAATCCCGGGCCTAACAAAGAGAACACGATTTTGTTGGTTCAAAAGTAGCTTTATTCATCAACGTAATCAACGGAATCATTCCAGCGCCGCTCTAACATTTCAATACTACTTTTGTAGAACGATTTATCTTTTGCCCCAAAATTAGCCTCAGTTTACGCGATAACCTCTTCATTCGTGCATTTTTTTCAGGGCTGAGAACAGAACTGCGGCCGTTTCTTTGCAAGTTCAGCTTTCAAACGCTCCAATAATGCTATATAATATTCACTATTAATGGTATTTCCTTTCTCAAGATGGTCGATAAATATTACACTTTGCTTTGGACGTGGGTGATCGGTTTCTATCCACTCAGATGACTATCGTTTTGATTCCGGAGTGAAGTGATGAATCCATGTTTCATCCATTGTCACATGTCGATTCGAAAATTCGGGTTTGTTACGTTTAAACATGACTAAGAACTGCTCAAAATCATCAACACGTTCTCGTTTTTGGTCAACAGTGACCAAACGCGGCACCCGCTTTGAACAGAGCTATCTCATAGTCAGCTAACTCACGCAACTTCACTTTTCGATCAGTCAAAACGATTTTGTGCCCAATTTTTAATATTTTCTGGTGTTACCGCCTCATTTAGACGTCCACAGCGTTCTGCATCATCGGTGTCTCCACGACCACGTTTGAATTCAGCAAACCAACGTTTTATTGTTGTTTCTGATGGAGCGGAGTTTCCATAACACTTTTCAAGCCATTGATTTGCTGAACGGTATTTTCCCCATCAAGAAGCAGTGTAAAATTAAAACACGAAATGGTATTTGATCCATTGTTCTGAAAGTAACAAAAGTAGCGTCACTCTTAGCACAATAGCTCACAAACTAATGAATAGAATATCATGAAATTTTAACAGCTGTCTTATAAAGGTTACTATTAACTGAAAAAAGGTGACTGTAATAAACCTAGCACCATCTATGTGTTAGGCCCGGGATTTTCCAACCCAAGTATTACATGTAAAGGAACAAATCTTCAAAAACCACTTTTGTTCTTTATGAACTCTTTGAAAAGTTATATACGTGAATTAGCTTCCCTCGAAAATAATTCTCCAAACATATCGGATAACTTTTCCAGTAATGAAGTAATCCTATCATAATCATGTGTTCGATGAAATAATCGAGATAATCCTTCTCCAAACTGACATGTAATCCAGGCTGTGGGAAAGTTTAGAGATTTATGGTGACAAAACAGAGAAACACAAATCCATCAAATTGTTGCAGATGAAAACTACTCAAAGCAAATGTAACCAATCGTGGTGAATCATCTGCCACGTTGTTTCCGAACTGTTTGCTAACTGCTCAGGCAAAAGTCCTAAAATTTTAGTAACCACCAAATTGTTGCAGTGCTTCAATCAATTTGCATTGGAAATGGAACAAAACCGATCCACGCTCATTCGCACCAAGAACTTCTCATATAATTTGCGGAAATGTAAGCTGATTTGGTATTGTTCGTTTCCCAAGACGGTGCTTTTCCGCACGAAATTACTCATTGATATTCATAATCCGGGCACGAACGTAGCAATGACGCGACGCTTCTGCCGTTCGTATGGTTCGACCGTAGCCAGCCCCGACAAAAAGCGACCCCGGCACTACGCACAAAACCCCTTGGCAGCAAGTTATCTCCGCAGTGGGACCGTAAACTTTCTAATCGTATCACATTTCCTAAATGGGTGACGATTCCGGTTGGCCCGGAAAATGCTTACCCATTCGTCCCCGGGACCCGCGTGTGAGAGATGATTCAGTCGAGAACGTGTTGAAAATGGAAAAGACAAAAAGAAAACATCATTCCGATGCGAATATGTAAATTTAGCCCACATGGATTCGGATGGGAAAATATTCTCCAACCAAGCTTGTGCAAGCTGGGATGAGCAATGAGATAAACTTTATTGTACATACCACGATATTACACGCAACCTTAATCAGAAATGAACAGGAAAAATAAATATGTGGAAATAACCCAACTTGCTTAGAAATTAAGATAATTAGGAATTGGTTGGCACCGTAATCAATTACCTATCTAAGTTGGAGTCACAAACTTTTGAATGAAACGATTTGTTTATTCAAGCTGAACAAACCCTAATATGTACCAACTACACAATGTTCTGCTTTAAATCTGCGGCATACAAACGGAACACGGGATGATTGTCGTACAGTAAGAAACTTCAGCATCGATGTCTGTTTGTCGGGCTTCACACCGGTGCGGATCGCTCTCAGATACGAATGATACCAGAAAAGGATATTTGTTTTTCGGTTGTTTGATGTTTGATGTTTGATGAGCACATATTGCTTATTGTTGCCGTTTCGCATCGGATAGGTTCAATATCTGAAAGACGGTTGGGGGGTTCTTTGTACATCTCAGTCGAAACATGAATGGTTCACATGCTTTCTGCAGACGAGTGTTTGTGAAATCACCGGAAATATGTTATTGTTGACGTAGTCTAGTGGGCTATTCAATTTCAACGTTTCGCACCTACTAACAGTATTCCTCTCGAGAATTCGTACGGTCTTATTCTACAAACCAAACAACTCCAACCAGGAACGAACCCACCGGGGGGGTGAAGGTGGCGAATGGCCTTAGCCACAAGCTTCGCGTTTAAAATCCTTTAATCACTTAAAACCTTTAAAAGACAGCTGCTACTTTTGCTATTTTCAGAACAATGCACAGTGGTCCAAAACTGGAAAAAGACGGTCAAAAGTCTGTTCAGACTTTCATTGATTTTTAAGAGCTAACGGAGCAATTCCAGGAATGAGTGAAAAAATCAGAATCGACCTTCTCCGATTTGGATGGAACTTTGCACATGGCTTCAGTATGGCAAACCATAAGTTTTTAACCAATTGAAAGGTCAATCCGACTCACGACTGATTTGTAAAAAGGGGGTATGTATTTTTGCATTTCACAAAAATTGCCTTTTTCAAATCGTTGTAACTCGGAAACCATTAATTGCACAAAAATGGCGTTCAGGAAGAAGCTGTAGGGAATCGATGGGGCACTCTAAAAAAAATATACACTGAAAAAATTTTTTGATTTTTTGATGTGGAACATGGATTTTTTTCTCAATAATTACAAAACAATCCGAAAAAATTTAATAAAAAAAAGCATGGTTTTAATTTTTTTGATATTTTTTATTTTAAAGTTGTTATTAAAACCTACAGATTGATGGCTATCCCATTCGTGCCTTTTGAAAAATGAAGAAGTTAAAGACAAAACAGTTTACGGGACTCGTTGTAATTCGGAAACCGTTCATCGTACAAAAATGGCGTCCAGGAAGAAGTTGTAGGGAATCAATAGGGCACTCTAAAAAAATATACACTGAAAAAAATTTTTGATTTTTTGATGTGGAACACATCTTTTTATTTTCTATATATATTAAAACTACACGTAGAAATGTGGTCAGGTTTTAAACACTTACAGCTCAGTATATTTTGTATCAATTATTAATATTATTTCATCATTTGATAAAAAATATTTCTACGTTTCGATTTGAATGTATCAAGCCACGTATTTTCAATTATATTTGATAGAAATTTCGATTAGTAGCAAGCAGTGTCCTATTTGGCTGCTAAAAATCTTTGGCATACCGGATTTCCCTGCCATAGACGACGGTTTTGAAGGAGTAAGTGATGTATCAAAGAGAGAGCATCGCTCTGATTGGTCAATCGATGCAAAAGCGAAGCCGTTGGAAGCACGCGAATCTATAAATAGAAGCGAAATTAAAGCTAACGTTTCAATCCTACTCGTAGCATGCTAGAGGTAGGTTGTTGCTAGAGTGCAAGACAAAAACGTGTCATAAAACGATTTGAAGCTTTAAGGGCTGAGGCCAGTTGTTAGCGTGAAACCGTGTCGCTCGCTGTGCGTATTACATTTCTCTCCATGCTCTCTCGTAAATGTGTAAAATGACTCTCGATGTGGCCGGGTGGCCATAGTTAATATTTGCGGTTACAAGTTTGACTACATCACATAAAATCCAATAAAGCTACCGCTTGTTTGGCAGCTTTGCTGAGCCGATTTTATTTCTCTTTCATGTTTCGTTACGTTACCAGGATACAAGAGCAGAAAAAAATAGTGCCGCCATAGAAATGGACTTACCATTACAAAAATAACATTCACTTAATTTTTATCGCGTCAACATATATGTTTTTATGCACTAATCGCATCCAAACTAAGTTATCTAAACATTGTCATGATAGATTTTCGATCCATGCTTTTGAAGGCGAGATATTCAATGAACAAGTTGAAAGTTGCCGTTTTCAGCTATGCAATTCTTCCTTCAGAAAAAAAGACATTCCCGACCGCTAAAGTCAAACAATCATTCTGAAATTTTCACAGAATAATCTAAACTAATTTGCTAAAAGATTGTCAGTTGGGTTTTTTGATATTCGTCACCGTTTCTGAGAAAATCTGATTTGAAGCGATAAAATAGACCTTTAAATCGTCCTAAAACACACTGGCCTCAGCCCTTAATTGGTATGCTCTGATCTTGTGTCATGCAAGTTCGGAATTCCATGTTAAGTCGTTTCCCCATGAGAAATTGACAACTACCCCTGGATAAATTTTGAGTGTTTAAGATTAATTTCTAATTTATATTAGATGAACTCGATTGATAATGAAAAATAGTTTATCGCTTCAACCGAAATCGCGGAATGGTAGAGAAACTTAACGCTAAAAAACATTAAAAAAACTTGAACACAAGCTTGACGAAGAGAAGCTTAATTATCGAAATCGCAAGTATGTACAAAGATATAATTGCATACATTTTGGTGCAATTTCGTCGGTTATAAAACAAATGCAAATCAAGACAAATCACGAAGAACATTAGAAAAGGTCCAAAGTGCAAGTGACAGTTACTCTTGGTTTACTTTCTCTTTCAACTATTACGGCAAATTCCAGTAATTTCCAACAAATTCTACAGTGCATATCGAAAGTTGATGGTTTTTGCTATAATCCTATGTAAAGTGTTAGATGGGAAGATTGCTGATTCGCCGTAGTACTCGAAAGAGAAAGTAAACAAAGAGAAACTGTCATTTGCACTTAAAACCTTTTCTCGTGTTTGTCTTCAAATGATGTGTTGGTGTTGGTTTGGATTGATTGATTTATTGTAGATCATTAGAAATTTTGGTTGCCTTGTTCCACATCAATGGCTCGAACAACCCCATGGGGCTGATCCTTGTAGTTTTTCCTCAATAATTTCAAAATGAACCAAAAAAATAAAATTAAAAAAATCAGGGTTTGGATTATTTTGATAATTTCTATTTTAAAGCTCTTATTAAAACCTATAGATTGATGGCTATCCCATCCGTGCCTTTTGAAAAATGAAGAAGTTTCAGCTAAAACAATTTACAGATATATTCGAAATTTCAAGTTCTCGTTGAAAGATAATCATTTAAACAGTAGAATATTAAAGGTTAAAGGCAAAAAATTTGTTTATGATATCCTTTCTTCTAAAAGTAGCTGTTCTTGAGATCCGTGGATATTTAATTATAACATCATTTTTTATATTTCCATGAATTGTTTATTTGCTTGCTATATCTACAATTATTACATGTACATGAATAAAGCTTTAAAATAAAAATTATCAAAAAAAATTGAAAACATGATATTTTTTATTTAACTTTTTCGGATTATTTTGTAATTATTGATTACATTACATTACACTGAAAGATTTTTTCATTGTATATTAGAGTGCCCAATCGATTCCCTACAACTTCTTCCTGAACGCCATTTTTGTATAATTAACGGTTTCCGAGTTACAACGATTTGAAAAAGGCAATTTTCGTGATATGCAAAAATACATACGCCCTTTTTAAAAATCATTCGTGAGTCGGATTGACCTCTCCATCGTTTCAAAACTTATGGTTTGCCATACTGAAGTCATGTGCAAAGTTTCATCCAAATCGAAGAAGGTCGAGTCTGATGATCTGCTTAGCATTTCTGGAATTGCTCAACGTGTCTTCGAAGAAGTTTTACAAACTTATATAACGCTTCTTTTGAAAGTGGCACCTTAATTTTTGTTAAGGGAGTAGTGTCAATTTCGC
Organism: Malaya genurostris; assembly: GCF_030247185.1. Classification (NCBI taxonomy): domain Eukaryota; kingdom Metazoa; phylum Arthropoda; class Insecta; order Diptera; family Culicidae; genus Malaya; species Malaya genurostris. The sequence continues at coordinate 261,191,619 of NC_080571.1, forward strand.
ATAAAAATAATTCTTTTTTAACAAAAAAAAATTTTTTTTCTATCTCATTTTGAAGAAAAAAACGTGCTTAATCCACCTATCAGTGAGATGATACCTTTTTTTTATCAATCCGCATGTGTTTTTTTCATGAATATTCTTCGGTTTTCATGACATTATTTTAATGACCGTCGTTTTAAGCTGCAATTTGACATTTTAATCACTCATTACTCTATCTAAAAAGGTTACAATCGATTAAACTTTTCATGATATGTCGAAGTGAGTTCCACTTTAGAATTTACGGAAATTTAAGGTACTTCCAGAGCCGGTATTCAGGAACCAGCATAAACCAAACCGATTCGTATGGCCATATGACGAATAAATTGCAATAGTTTTGAGTCCAACTTTCAAGCTTTTCGGGATTATCATCTTCTATATCGGTTTGAATTTTAAAAATTCCAGAATCGGAAGTCAGCATTGAATAAAATTAATTAATTTTGTGTGGGACTATAAGTTTATTTTAATTTGATTTTTTTTCTGAAATTCGATTTGGCTTTATTTGAGAAAACGATTGAGCTTTGAGAAACGATTCGATACTGCAGCCGGAATTCGAAAATCGGTGTTGCCGAAGTCAGACAAATTCACCTGATTAGTTTACATTTGTTTCAATATGTTTAAAAATCAGTATAGACATCTTTGAGAAATCGTAGTACGAGTTAAATTGTTAGGTGTCTTCCGAATCGAAAACTGAATACCACTAAAACTGAAATAAGTGTATTTTGTTGTCGACTATTCAAATCAGCAAATCTTCTAAGATCTAAGATGATTCTTAGATATCATTTGAATCTTAGATCGGTTCAGCCATCTACGAGGAAAATAAGTTACACAATTTTAATTTCGTTTCACATATCATCCTGTAGTTCCGGAACCAGAAGTCGGATCCAAACATAATTCAGGAACCTTGTTTAGGAGCATACGAATTTTCATATGAATCTGAGTTTGTAGAAAACGGTTGAGTCATCTTCGAAAATAAGGTAAAAAATTGAGTGAAATTATTTGTCACATACGCATTTGCTGATTTCGACGAACTGATTCAAATGGTATATGGGTGTTTTGTTCTTCCAGCATCTATTGCTGTAAGCAGTTTAAATCAATATAATTATGAAATTGTTCAGAATTCGGAAGTACTGCCATCTTTCCAATATGTCATATTCGAACGATTATGTTGCCAAAAACGAACCGTGCTAAAATTGGTCCGAGGCAAAATGTCATGAAAAATAATGCTGTTCACAGTCTTTTTGGTACTTAGAAACTATTGTATGTAACAGTATAAAAAATCGTGTTTTACGTTGCTCCCAAGCCTTTCTTTGCCATACAGCGCTCAGAACTTCTACTGCTGGAATATGGGGGAAAAGTCGCTTACACAAAAAAAATCGATATCTCCGTTAAAAATGGACGGATTTTAATAATCTATGGCTTGTTGGATAGCTATTACCGTGCGGAATCTAAGTCTGAAAACATATTCTGTTTTCAAGGTCAATTGTGACAGATACTGTCAAAAAACTGAAAATTTTGACATAAAACTTCGTATAACTCAAAAAGTAAACATCCGATCTCAAAACCATTCAATAGCGTTCTGGGTGACGGGGAGACCTTTCATTTGCGACTAGTTTGATCAAAATCGGTCCAGCCATCTCTGAGATCTCGACCTCTTAGTTGACAACACACATACAGACACACACACATACACACACACACACAGACATTTACTCAGTTCGTCGAGCTGAATCGATTGGTATATGACATTCGGCCCTCCGGGCCTCGGAAAATTTTTCGAAAGTTTGAGCGAATTCTATACCTATTTTTTATATATATAAAAAAAGCTAAAGCATTTGAAGTATTTTTGCTGAAGATATAAATAATGTAAAAAAAATATTTTTTGAGATATATTCGCTTTATTTTAAAAACAGTTTTTTTTTGGATTTATCTACGTATAATCTACCTCTATTACCTAAGTATCTACTATAAAGTTTCAGATAGCATTTAAATGAGTTAGTTTTCCCAATACTTTTCACATCCAAATCAATTAATTAGGTAATCAATGTTACCTAATAAATCATTACAATATGTCACTTAGTCGCACTGCATTCGATCAATCAGTATCAGACACGCTATCGTCCGAGTTTTCTGTGTCGCTAATTTCTTGCTCTGTATTTTTTTGTTCTGTTGTAAGTTCTAACATATCAATTGCTTCCAGTGACAATTCCTTTCCAGCTTTCAAATTAATACATTGTATAACAAGATAATAATGTATATTGATTATTACTAAACATGCTATGCATGTATGCAAATATATGAAAAATATTTCTATCCGATTTCTGAGGAGGAGTGAAGCCCGGGACTACCAGTTTGGACGCGCGTAAACACGCATAAACAAGCTAATGCTTACACGCGCAACTTAAGCAAATTGTTGCGATTTTTATTTTGTTTACTTTTTAACAATTAACAATATGTATTAGAAAAAATCTAAGCAGAACTTGATACAATTTTTTAGGTCTTTTCAAAGTTAGTTTTAATTATTGTAAATCCGAAAAATTATCAACAGTTCAACGCATATTTAGAAAATGGGAAAATGTGGGAAGCAACACGATTTGTAAGACTAGATGTTGATCGTGCGACGCTCACTGCAAAAGTGAGTTACAGAAATAGCAGACGCGTGATGCCCTTCGTTTCTTAACCATTCATGGTTTCAGCATGGCCATAGTGAAAATGAGTCACACAAATAGTACTCAAGATATTCTCATTGGAGAATAAATTGGATTAGGAATATATTTTCCTATAAGTATTGTAAAAGAAAGAGTTTGCTGCATTAAGGGGCGGGTAAGGTCTAACACTGTTGAAAAATTATTAATTATTTTCTTTATATTTCCTTATAGTAAAACATTTCAAGAATATTCTGTGAAATTTTCAAGCCTATTGGAACGAAACTCTGGAAGTTATGGACCTATATCTATGGCCATCTCATTCTGAGAAAAAGCAAGAGCTCGGCGCACAGGCCCAAGATGTCTACTTCGATTGACTTCAAAACTTGACAAAACATTCTTGAAATATTTCATTATAATAAATTATAAGAGACAAAATATTAGACTTTTCTCGAAAGCAGGGTTTGAAAGACCGTGTCCATCAAAAACTACTGCATCAATTTTTTTCAAACTTTGCAGACTTTCTACATATAAGAAAACCAGACTTCAACGTTTTCCTTTCCGTTGTTTGTTACTTCGGGTAGATTTTACAGCTACGAATGGCGGGTTTTTCCCTTTGAACAACCACCAAAAATTCAAAAAAAAACACAGAAACTTTGGTGTCTAGAAAAACTTCTACTCTAACTTTGCTGCTTTGATTTGTTCACTTCTTATTAGTTTGCGCTGAGATACAATGGACACCGCAAATCATGATTTCTAAGACGCGTCCTCAAAAATACCTCTTCACCGACTTATTTCTCAATATTTTACCACGAAAAAATCACAAAATGTTGTTCGAATGATGCTATGCACTACCTTCAACAAAAATATGTGATTTTTTATTTTCTACTATTATTCCGAACAAAGGGGGTTGCCATAAAAACGCTTTGTATATCCGAAACGGTGCGACCTAGACTTTTGAAATATTTGACAAAGTAAATAATTTTTAATAGTTTTAAAACTTTGTAGAAGAAAAAAAATTCTACCTTTTCAGGAAAAAAAGTTATGGTTCATTCTACTTTGTATACGTGTATTTGGAAATGTAAACAATCCACCGATACCTGTCAAAGATAAATTTGATTCATCGACAATTCATTTGGGTCGTCATCGTGCAAAACTTATACCGTTTTCGTTTTTGAACCTAGACGCGGGCTACTCTGACTCCGAGTAACACGAACACGTGGTACGCGCCCTAAACAACAACTCGTGAAAAAAAGAAAAAAATAAACAAACTCGGCTGGATGCGTGGTGCGACCCAAGAAAATTTTCAGAGCGAAACTACGCGATTGGAGTCCGATCTAGAGCGACATCAGGTTGCTAAAACAAACATATCAAACGTTGTTTGGGCGACTCTGGGTCAGCTTTCGGGCTGCTCTGACCAATAAACGAAAACGGTATTAATTGAATAACCATGCCAATTCATTCGATGTTCCGCTTGCTCCCTTTGCAAGTAGATTTTGCACGATGACGACATACATGAACTGCCGATGAATCAAATTCATCTTCGATAGCTATCGGTGGTTTGTTTACACTGAATAACAAGGAACACAATGGAATGATACAGGAATACCATGGAACAGAATGCAATAAAACGGAATGAACATGTAAACAAACCATTGATAGTTGTCAAGCGATGTTCATCCAGCTCATTTTGTGAGATTATGTCATGTTTGTGCCAATGAATCTACCTGTTTCATTGTTTCAGCCGCCGGAAGTGAACAAATTCGAATGAATGGGAATCACAGTCACACACGAGAAACTGTTCGGAAAACTGAGTGTGTATGGGTCGCTTAAAGTACTCAAAATAAGGATTGGAAGAGGAAGCAAAAAATTTAAAAACTCTCAGTTATCAAGACTGGTTTACCGTTCATTTTTTATCTTGAACCTTCTGGAAGTTCACTAGGAGCTCATTTGATAGACAATTGAAATGTGTATTATTTCAAGGAAGAAATTGACGACAGTTTAACTGCATTTCGCGCCAGTGAGCGATGTATGTGGTGCATTCCACGCAAAATCAGCCACTCAACTTTTTTTTTTCATCTAACTTTTTTTTTAGGTAAAGAACTCGAACATAATCGACACGTATTTTTTTATTTCAATATGGTACGTGGAATTTTCGAGATATGATTTTTTGAAGTTTCGCGTTTACAAAAAAGAGCCTTTTTTCAACAGCCTATACTGTAAAATCTAATAAAAATACAAAAATTCGTCCAAGACATGAAATATGTGTCTTTTCCTTAGCTTTCATATAAGTGATTACATGAAACAACTATTAAAATTAGTTTCATGAAAAATGTTAAAAATTAATAAACAAATAAAACAATTTCAAACTTGGCCTAATTTTTTTTCTTTTTTAGTTGAAAAAAAGAGAGGAAAAATTAATACTTTCGGAGCAGTGAATTTTTCAATCACAACCTGTACGCGCGGAACGTACCGCAACGCAACTCGCTCGAATAGGGGCTTAACTTTTCGACACATGTCGCGCCACTGATCGATTCCTAATATTGACAGTTTATTGTAAGCAACATTTCAGTCAAAATCATATCTCGCACATTCCACGTACCATTTTGAAATAAAGAAAACGTGTCGAATATATGCGAGTTCTTTACCGAAAAAATAGGTAAATGAAAAAAAATTAGTATAGTCGATTTCAATAGAATGAAATTAAATGAAATGAATGAAATTATACTGCACTGGTTCCAGGCAATAAAATTGCTGCAAAATTGACTTTCGGACTTAGCTTCGGAGACCCAAAGTGTTATATATCATTCGACTCAGCTCGACGAGAACAAAAAATGGCTAAGTGTGTACACTTTGCACAGATTACCGACTATCTGCAGACTTTTTTATCGGTTGAATTTTCTCGAAGATGACTCCACGAATTTCGATAAACTTGGGCTCATTTGAAAGCTAGCAATGCCAATCAAATTTGGAAGGGGAACGTTTCCAGTTCGAGAGATGTAATCTTATATGTGTTCACAAAGAATTATAACTAGAGATCATAAAACTTTGCAATGTATAAAACATTTTTATAAAGGGAGCGGAGAGGTTAGAGCAAATAAAAAGCACACGATCACAAACATTTCACTTACTATTCCAATAATAAGTAATATTCGAAAGTGGTAGAGTATGGCACATTTCACATTGTAGTAAATTTGTTTGAAAATTATAGTAACTTAGTTGAGAAATATGAACGATTACGGAAACGAACTACGGATATAATAGAAAAACCCTAGTGGTGTGATAATGCCTTTCTCTTCTTTCATAACAATCTCATGAAAATATATTTCATACTTTTATTAAATAATTTCGGATACTAATTTTGACACCAATTGATTCAGATTGATTAGAATAGTTCACAAAAGCATGCTTCAATGTTTATGTCACACAGTCAGCATCATTTTTCCAAACTAGTGCTTACATTTGCGTTGCCTATTCGTATGAGAAAAGTGATGCTAATCTAAAAAAAACGAGTGACATTATTTTCACATTTCTGGTATCTATCACCCTGTAATTACTGAACCGGAAGTCGGATCCGCATGATATTTCGGAACTTTGTATGGGACCATTAGACCTGTCATTTAAATCTAAGTTTGTTAAAATCGGTTTAACCATCCCAGAGTAATGTGAGTGACATTATTATCACATTTTTACCTTTTTTTATATATATAAAAAATAGGTATAGAATTCGCTCAAACCTTAGAAATTTTTTCCGAGGGCCGAATGACATATACCAATCGATTCTCGACGAACTGAGCAAATGTCCGTGTGTGTGTATGTGTGTGTGTCTGTATGTGTGTTGTCAACTAAGAGGTCGAGATCTCAGAGATGGCTGGACCGACTTTGATCGAGCTAGTCGCAAATGAAAGGTCTCCCCGTCACCGAAAACGCTATTGAATGGTTTTGAGATCGGATGTTTACTTTTTGAGTTATACGAAGTTTTATGTCAAAATATTCAGTTTTTTGACAGTATCTGTCACAATATACCTTGAAAACAAAATATATTTTCAGACTTAGATTCTACACGGTAATACCTATCCAACAAGCCATAGATTGTTGAAATCCGTCCATTTTTAACGGAGATATCGACATTTTTGTGTAAGCGACTTTTTCCCCTATTCCAGCAGTAGAAGTTCTGAGCGCTGTCTGGCAAAGAAATGCTTGAGAGCAACATAAAACACGATTTTTTATACTGTCACATACATTTGTTTCTAAGTACCCAAAAGACTGTGTACAGCATGATATTTTGCCTCGGACCGATTTTAGCACGGTTCGTTTTTGGCAACATAATCGTTCGAATATGCCATATGTAAACCAGACGATGGCAGAAGTTTTGAGTTGAAAGTAGTTCTATAATTATATTGATTTAAACTACTTACTGCAATAAATGCTGGAAGAACATAACAGCCATATACCATTCGAATCAGTTCGTCGAGATCAGCAAATGCGTGCGTGACAAATAATTTCACTCAATTTTTTCGGAGATGACTCAACCTTTTTCTACAAACTCAGATTCATATGAAAAGTCGTATACTCCCAAACAAGGTTCCTGAATTATGTTTGGTTCTGACCTCTGGTTCCGGAACTACAGGATGATATGTGAAACGAAATTAAAACAGTGTAACTCATTTTTCTCGTAGATGGCTGAGCCGATCTAAGATTCAATTGAATTCTAAGAATCATTTAAGATTCAAATGAAAAGTTTTAAGATTCTATAAAACATCTTGTTTTTCAGTCAGATCCAACTTCCGGTTTCGGAGATACAGGGTGATTATACTAATGTCTATTTCACATAAACATGGGTTAGCAGATTTGGATAGTCGATAACCAAATAAACTTATTTAATTTTTGGTTGTATTCAGTTTTCGTTTCGGAAGGCACCCAAAAATATAATTCGAACTACGATTCCTCAAAGATGTCTACATTGATTTTCAAACATTTTGAAACAAATGTAAACTATACAGCTACTCAGGTAAATTTGTCTGACTTCGGCTACACCGAATTTCGAATTCCGGTTCCAGTATCGAATCGTTTCTTAAAGCTCAATTGTTTTCTCAAAAAGAAACCAAATCGAATTTCAGAAACAAAAGTTCAAATTAAAATAAATTAAATTTTACCCAATTCTAACTTCCGATTCTGGAATTGTAGGATGATGAATTTTTAAAATTCAAAGCGATATAGAAGATGACAATCCCGAAAAGCTGGACTCAAAAATATTGCAATTTATTCGTCATATGGCCAAACGAATCGGTTTGGGTTATGCTGGTTCCTGAATACCGGCTCTGGAAGTACCTTAATTACCCTAAACCCTAAAGTGGAAATTACTTCGACATATCATGGAATGTTTAATCGATTGTCACACTTTTAGATTCAAATTCGATCCGATTTGCAGTTTCGCCGCTTAAAACGAAGGTCGTTAAAATAATGTCATGAAAACTGAAGCACCGAAGAATATTCATGCAAAAAACACATGCGGATTGATAAAAAAAGGTATCATCTCACTGCTAGGTGGATTAAGCATGTTTTTATGTATTACTTTCACATTTTTTATGCATATCACTCTGTATTTCCGGAATCAGAATTTGGATCTAAATGATATTCAGGAACTTCCGAGAAAAGTGAGTGACGTTATTTTCACATTTTTAATGCATTATTTTCCCATTTTTGGTGCATATCACCCTGTAATTCCGGAACCGGAAGTCGAATTAAAATGAAATTTAGGAACTATGTATGGGGCCATGAGACCTTTCATTTGAATCTAAGTTTGTAAAAATCGAATAAGCCATCTCCGAGTAAAATGGTTGACATTATTTTTACATTTTTGGTGCATATCACCCTGTAATTCCGGTACCGGAAGTCGGATCCAAATAGAATTCAGGAACTTTGTATGGGACCGTAGGGCCTTTCATTTGAATCTAAGTTTGTGAAAATCGTTTCTGCCATCTCCGAGAAAAGTGAGTGACATTATTTTCCCATTTTTGGTACATATCACCCTGTAGCTCCGGAACCGGAAGTCGGATCCAAATGAAATTCAGGAACTTTTTATGGGACCGTGGGACCTTTCATTTGAATCTAAGTTTGTGAAAATCAGTTAAGCCATCTCCGAGAAAAGTGAGTGACATTTTTTTTTCACATTTTTAATGCATTATTTTCCCTTTTTTGGTGCATATCACCCTGTAATTCCGGAACCGGAAGTCGGATTGAAATGAAATTAAGGAACTATGTATGAAACCATGAGACCTTCCATTTGAATCTAAGTTTGTGAAAATCGGTTCAGCCATCTCCAAGTAAAAAGGTTGACATTATTTTCACATTTTGGTGCATATCACCCTGTAATTCCGGTACCGGAAGTCGGATCCAAATGAATTCAGGAACTTTTTATGGAACCGTGACCATGACTCCGTTCATTAGAGTCTAAGTTTGAGAAAATCGGTTTAGCCATGTACGAGAAAAGTGAGTGACATTTTTTTTCACAATTTTGTACATATCACCCTGTAGCGCCGGAACCGGAAGTCGGATCCAAATGAAATTCAGGAACATTTTATGGGACCGTGGGACCTTTCATTTGAATCTAATAAATTTGTGGAGAGGCAAAAAGTGTTATGTAAAATGTATTTTAAAAAAATCGAAAATATGATAAATGAGGCGTTTTCAATGTAGCAAAATGTAGTATTCTATACACTTGTTAATCGAAAAATTTTGAGGTGTTTTATATCAGTGTCATATATTAACATCTGTCAGCTGCTATAGGTCTGTAATAAAATTCATTGTTAACTGCTATTAAACTGTGTTTCAATCGAAATGGCTATGAAAAGAAAGGAAACGGATATTAGCACGCGAACTCAAATAAATCTTGCCCCAGGCCCATTGAAACGTAAAAGATACGCTGATATACCGACATAAATTCACAACGTGAAACGCGTAGTTGTGTGATTGAAAGATCGATCTCAGGGGACGGGTATAGTGTGATGGGTAAGTCCATGCCTTTCACGCAGCCCGCCTGGGTTCGATTCCCAACCCCGCACATAGGGTCAGAAAGCTTTTCTTATCCGAAGAGGCGAATGACCTTGAGGTTAAAACCTCTATAATCGAAACAAACAAAAAAGATCGATCTGGTGATATCTTGCCAGTGACGGTTGTCTATTAAAAATATAGAACGCAAAGGGCTGTCTGTAGTTTTACGAATTTCGGAAAGTAATCGTATCCAATATTACATATTTACACAAAATTCTCGGTATTCGGCTACCCAGAACAATAAATATGGTAATGTTAATTCATATGGTAATGTTAATTCCAAGTAAATCGGCATTAGGACGTGGCCGACATCGGAATTAATCAGCATGCAGTTTGCACAATGTAGATCAACATGTGTTTACTAATTATGTTGTTTCAGGAAAAAACGTTGTGCAAGCTTAATTGGTTTTCATCACGGACGGCCTCATATGCTTCTGCTAATGCCTATGCTAACTACTGTGAATCTTAGCAACGATAAGTTTCATCATCGATTTTATTATCACAGAGAAAAATCTTTCCTAATATATCTAACATAAATAACAATTCTGCAGAAATTCCAAAACATCTCAAAACTCCAACAAGTTACATTTGTTACTTGGAAAGAAAGGTGAAAATCAAACTCATCCCTTCTAAAACTTCAACCCCTCACATTACAATCCCAAAAATATGACTATTCACTTTTCGCATTATTTTCTATGCGAATCCGGAAATTCTAATTAATTTATTTGTACTTTTGAATCGCGGTTCACGCTTCCAAGAAACGGAAGGTGCTAAGGGCACACCAAAAATACAAAACCAATCATCGTTATATTTTTTTTTTCATCTGCGCACCCCTCCCGACCGGAATCCCGGGCACGGGTCTGACTCCAGCGGAATTAGCTTTGAAGCCAACATCAGGAAACCGCAAATTTTTACCTTTGGGTCAGTCTTTTCTCCGTTCACTGTTGGTCGGTTTCGATCAAATAGACTTGGATTTTCCTATTGGAAATATGTTCAATTATGCAAACTAGTAGCAAAGCCAACATCGTCTTCATCGTTTACTCACCTGCAATCGAGCTTCCAGCTGACGTAGAGAAGTGCCCCACACAGTCCGGTCAGGGTTAGCACATTGGCAATGAGGCCGTACAAATTCAAATAACAAACATCCACCACCTGTTCCGGTGTGAAATTTCCACCCATGAGGACACCATAAACCTGTATCTGCTGGGATGAAGTTTTATCCGTGAAAATTCGAGCCGAACCCGACAGGGCAATGTTGCAAATCATTTTTCTTGAGAACAAACAAAAAAAAAAACGCTCAACAATTTTCTTTTCCGGCACTAGTCTTGGCTTTCTCGCTATTGGTTTTTAACTTTTATTTTCCCATCCGCTCGACACATTACCCGGCAAACGAACGGACTTTGAAATGCTTAACTTCGTTTCACATGATGATTTGAATTTTCACCGAACAATTTGGCTGGGTTACGACATTTACGGTTGTGCATTTTCCGGATGTCTTCACGTCTTCACCGCAAATTGCTTGTAATTAAATTTCACAGACCTGTAAATCACAATAATTGCTTCAGTCGTGAGACGGACGGGCAATCAACAGGGAACCGGGAATTCTCTTCGCAAACGTTTGGCGGCTCGGTGGTTCGTAAATGGAGTCGGTAAATGATCTCGAACGATACCGTCCGTTGGCAACCGTCCGAAGCGACTGGCTGGATCGCGACTTGTGCACACTCTCACGCATCCGCACCCACGGCCGGTGGTAGTCCGAGTATACAAAATCAAACATCAACAAATCGAATCGTACGCGAATATCACTGTGATCAAGCGGCAATATTGTTTCAGATTTCTAGCACCGAGTGTGCTACATTCGTTCACAGGATATGAAACAGAATTATTTGGATAGTCTATTCGTTGATCGTGCTCTGAGTTATTTCAGAAGCTGCGTGTTGTGTTCCGTTTGGATACTTAGAATACACAGAAAGAAAAGATGAAACTTACACGACATGTAAACCGATAGTACTATGAAATAGACATCAGTTGAAACGAAAATCTGATTTAAAACCATGATTGATGTAAAATTACATTAAAATTCATTCAGTTTTTCATTGCACAAGACTGTATATTTACAAACCGTTTCGTTTTGTAATGTAAATTTTCATTCAATTGCCTGCTCCAAATATGTGCATGAAAATAAATGTAAATTCACAAAATATTTTTATCTGTGTAGGTTAGAAAAAAAACTTGTCTTACGAATTTCTGGCATCTTTAAACATTTTTTGAATAACACCGAAATTATGTTTCGGATTCTTACAGATATTGTTTACATACTTCGTAATTGTGATCACTAACTTTACAATGCAAGTTCGTTCCATCTGGAGAGAACACGAGATTCTCCTATTTATTTTTATCTCTGCTCGAATGTTATCTTTAAACAATGTCTAACCTCACCCCCACGGCCAAACAAAATTCTATTTAAGACGTTGCCAAAGTCGTCCGACTAGACTGTGCCAAACCAGAGAACTCCCGCAAAGTGAATAGCATCTGTTGCGCGCCATGATACCTCCTACGAACGCAACCAGACACCCCCTAGCTCTTGCAATTCCACCTCTTTCTGTCTGTCGTCTGTTCTCCAAACACCGGAAGAGGAGGGGAGGGATTGTAGAAAAATGAAAATATTTATTTTCTTGTGTTCTTTCTTCTAGTGGACCAGTTATCCCCGCATTCGAGCTGGATTCTCGGTTGCATTTTCTCAATCTGATAAATTACTCATCTGCCAACCGCAGCACAGTCTCGTTCAGAACGTGGCCGTATCCTTGAGATTACATGACGAGAATAAGTGCATTAATTTACACTCCCTGCTGCTAGTGCATACATCCTCTAAAATATAGTTCCCATTTTTTTGCTGCCGGACAATTCGATTTAATCTTGTGATACCTAGAGCTTACTGCTGTGTTGTTTTCGCAGGGTAATTGGAATCGATTGTTTAAGCTGTCATTCTAGTGAAACTAAATGTGAAGAAGTGAAGGAAGATGAATTTTCTAAAAACAACCGTAACTGAGTTATACGAGGAATCGTACAAACGAAAAGCATTTCTGAAACCCACTTGATCCACTTTAAAATAATACAAGATTCTCGGAGTTACGACTATCAAGTCAATAGGCTATCAAACCCGAGAGTTGCGGGTATTTCCAGTAAGAGTGTAATAGATTCCAAACAAAGTTGAATAATTCTAAGGGAGAGTATTATCATGATCGCAATCACATGAGACTTTTTACTTTCAAGCTGTAATATACAATCACGATGTATAAATTAGCCAGGTGGTAAGATAAGCCGCACTCGCACACTCACACCATCGTGATATTTAATAGAAAAACTGTTTGAATCCACCTAGTGGTGTAATGATTATTACTCATAAGATCATAAATATTACTGTGGAATTCGCAATAACAACTGTTCAATGAACAGAAATAGGAAAGTTTGTTCGGACTTAATCTAACAAAATCTAGAAATCCTGTTTACCCTGTAGTTCCGAAACCGGAAGTAGTATCTACAATTTAGGAATTCCGTATGAAACTGTAGGACTATTCCTTCGAACCTTTAAGTTTGTGAAAATCGATTTGGCCATCTTGAAGAAAAGTGCAGTTTATGATCACTATTTCCAATACTTTCGAAACCGGATTCAGATGACCGGAATAGCCGAAGTTGGTTCGTTTGCTATCAACAAATATGACCTCCAATTTGGAGCAGTTTTGAACCTAGTTAAACCTAGACTTACTATCTCATGCTCTATTTCGAATGAACCAATTAAACGAAACGAAACCTGCGTTTCTGTTACTTTTGCATATGTAAGTCAAGCTAAACAGCATGAATCAGCAGCATAAAACATGTTGTAGGATTATTAAGCCTATTGTTACAATTGACAATTTTACACCACCAGTAATACTGCACGACCGGCTGTGAAAATTGCATTTACATCGCGAAGCTTGAAATTCCGATGTATGTTTATTTTAACAAAATAAATTTCAATTAATTGACATTCTTTTATTCCTTCGTCACACTTATCATAAAATAACTATAATTTTTTATCAACTCCAGCACCGTCTTTTAGCAATATCACACACAGTAGCAGACATCCCTAACCGTTGTAAAAACGACGTAACTAAAACAATTGTTCAACTTATCAAAAATTTTCCAAATGGCTGTCATAATTGGCATTGGGTACAATATGTGCCAAAATGGCTCTATATTTCGAGTGAAGAACAAAATTAGTGAATTTATGCTCTCCGCAAGGCAAAAAATGAATTGAAAACCTCACACTAAAAACTATTTTGCTGTCGAGTCCGCATAGTCTCGGCAGCCTCATGAAATTTTAGGTAAGTGTGTGCAGTTTTCTTCATTTTAAGAAAAACAATTCGAATTTTGCAAATAAATTGTACCAGATTTATCTGCTTGAAATGAACGCAAAACTCGCCGACATGAGAATATTATCATAAAAGTTTTAGAAATACAGCATTACATACGCAATGAAAACAAAAATCAAATCAGATAATTGGTATTCGGTTTTCATCTCGCGAAAAAATGAACAGACCTGACATCACTTTTCAAAGATATTGAACGAAAAGTTAAGTTCATCATAGTTACTCTCATAGTTATATATAACCGCTTGAGCAACTTGTTTTTGCAACTAAAGCACATGGGCTCACCAAAATAATACCTACAGTGCGTATCACAAATGTCGGGTTCACTAAGATGAATGACTAAACTGTATTGTTGTTTTAGTCAACTATTTTGATAAAAACAAAAACAAAAATTTCTCTTTTCAATATTTACATGTTTATATTTCCATTTACTTAGGTAAAATAAATCATTGCGTTGGGTGAACCATTTTCTTTTCAACACCCTGTTACCCTCGATTTCATAATAGAAAATATTGAAGAAAAATTCATCTCAAGATTTTTTATAATATTTGAATCATATATATGATTAAAATCGTCTGAAAAGGTGTATGAATGTTTGATAACTTTCTTATACATATTTCAAACACTATCTCGATCATATTCATTGAAAAGAATGGATTGTTATTTTCATAGAAATTGATGTTCAATGATCAAAACACGTACATTCAAAGGCGCTTGAAAATTTCAGGCGTACGAAGACATGTTTCACCATAAAAATGCAGTTCGTTGTTGATTTTCTATTTACTAAAACATAAAAGATTATTTCTACAATATGTAGTATTACCGTTTATTTATGTGCAGAATATTTTTAAAGTTCCATGTTTGTGTTACGAGCAGTTGTATAGAAAATCAAATGTGAAACTTTTTCATTAGAAATTATGTTCACTATGTTTTTGTAAACATCAATTCAATTTTTGTTTACATTACGAAGTAGTTTCCATGAGTTTCACAATTGTTTTTTCGCTGATTTAATTGCTGCATTTGTAATGGGATCGATGCATGAGTTTTTTTGTTAGTTGCACAATAATTGTCAATAAATGTTCATAACACCGGAAGAACTTAAAGATATGTTGCACAACAAAGAAAAATTGTGCTTTTTCCATAACACAACTGTCACCAAAATAGTAACAGTATCTTAACGTGCTACTTGGGAGAACAAAGCACGCATCATTCGTGTTGTGTTTTCTTTTTCCACGTTGCACGTACCGGTGCGTTCCGGTGCTCTATTGTCATTCTATTTGGCGGTTTGAAAGCTTTGACACTCATCGCTCTGTAACTGCGGAACCAAAAGTCGGGTCCGATTAAAATTTTACAGTAGCTTTTGAAACATTGTGAGCTTTGATTAAAACAAAGATTTGTGAAAATCGGTTCAAGCATCGCTGAGAAATCGAAGTAAGTTCTATTTTTGGAGTTTTACTTCACGCTTCCGGAACAAGAAAAAGGGGAACCAATAGTACCGAATTAAGTTTAAATGCCCACAAACTAACGAGTTCTGTAAACTAGAAGAATTTATCGGACAGTTTTATAGGATTTCTACCTGTTTTTGATCATCGTTCGTGAAAAAATACTCATGAAATTGGTAATTTTCCACCTATCACGCTTTAGTTCCGGAACCAAACGTCGGATTCGGATAAAATGTTCCAAAAATATTTAGAAGACTATAAGACCTTTCCTTTCAATCTTAGTTTGTGAAAATCGATTAAGCCGTTTCCGAGAAAATTGAGTAGTAGTTTTCTCCAATTCTCACATATTACTCTGTAACTCTGGAACCGGAAGTCGGATCCAAATGAAATTCAATAGCAGGCTATGAGGCCATAAAATCTTTTATTTTAATCTAAGTTTGTAAAAATCCGTTCAGCCATCTCCAAGAAAAGTGAGTGCATATTATTGTTACATGCATACACACATACAGTCTGTGTGTCTGTCATTTGTTCGTCGAACTGAGTCGAATGGTATATGACATTCGGCCCTCCGGGCCTCGGTTGAAAAGTCGGTTTTCACAGTGATTGCATAGCCTTTCAATATGAGAAAGGCAAAAAGGCGATATTTGTGGCATCGCTTTAAAAATTCTGCACAAATTAAATATCTAATCGATTTTGCTATTACTAGATGGAGATTTCGAGAATCCTTTTCTTACGTAGGACTACGTCTTTGTTTTCTACACAAGAATGCAAATTTGAAATTCGGAAAATAATGTCGTACAAACCGTTATCCGGTTTTGTACATCTACAGCTTGACAAATTTTAACAGATTTTAGATATTTTCTCATCCGCTGCTTCGAAATAACTAACTGATAATCTGTGAACTAACTAACAATCTGAATGGTGGTGCCATTCTCATATTACTCATACTCTCATAAATATTACTGTAGCATTTTACAAGAAACTTTTCATTGAATCTTGGATAGGCACAAAAAACATGTTCGGGTATAAACTATCATAACGTAAAAATTGAAACAGTTTTCAATAATCAAATTTAGTAGATATTTTTCCGTTTTGTTTATCGTCGCCTTAATTTGAAGAAAATTTTTCAATTTTTGCTAAATCTCTCTGAATGACGAAGGTGTTCGACTACTATTTACGGTACTTCCGGAACTAAAAACCGATATATCCTAGATCATTTTTTGCGTATCTAGCAAAATGTACACAACCTAAGTTTTATATGACTATACGATATTAAAATGAATATTTTTTAACTCATCACAATGTAATTTCGGAACCAAAAGTTCTATCCAAATAATTGTCAGTAATGTTATACGGGTATATAAGAGCTTTTATTTGATTCAAAGTGGATTCAGCCATCTGCGAGAACATTGAGTGGTTATTTTTTGCATATATCAGCCCGTAACTCTGAAACCGAGAATTGGATCCGGGAAAAAATTAAAAGCGTTCCATGGGAACGTATGCCCTTTCGTGTGAATTTGTAAAAATTGGTGCAGCCATCTCCGAAATAATTAAGTGCATACTTTGTTGCAACTTTTCACATGTATCGCCCCGTAATGGGACTATAAGACTTGAATGGTCTTATGGTCCTTTACACAACTACTGAATTTTATCTGAATTTGACTTCCGGTTCTGGAATTACAGGATAAAGAGTATTGAACATTTCAAGCAGTTATACAGAGCAGTGATACAAAACACGAAAAAAGGGGTTGCTGGGGGCTTAAATCAGTTCTAATCGATAAACCTTGTCAGTTGACAGCCAAACGTATCCATTCCGACTATATCGGTCGGTTCCGGGCTTCCGGTTCCGGGCTTCCGGTTCCGGACGCACCAGAAATAGTGGCCAGAATCTCTGAAATGTAACGAACTTACTTTTCTTAGCTATGGCTCGGCCGATTTTTACAAGCTTACGTTCTAATGAAAAGCCTTATGATTCCATACACAACTGTGACAGTCCCCCGATTCCGGTTCCAGTAACAGTTATTCAAAATGTCAAATATGAAACTTGTATCGATTTCTCGTGACAAATGAAAACAGATTTTTCCTCTAGCGTTCAAAATAACCTCAATCGAGCCGAAACAAATTCTGAATATAAATGTAATTACAAACAAAAGAATATATTTCTTTTACATTTTAAAATGGACTAAATGGAATGGAGTGGAAGTAATTTTTACAATTTGAAATCCAGCGATGAATAAAAAAATCGCAATGTTTGGGACTCAAAACGCGAGGGGCCCAACGTAAACAATGTACTATCAAATGGCTGATGCTAAATCTGTTGTTTTCTTTGTTTGGACCAGTACGTAACCAAACAGGCACTGAAACAGAACTAAGTGGCCAAAGATGTGCCTGGAAGTTACCCAATGGGGTTCTTACGAAATACGAAGGATGCATCCTCATGGACGACGAAACATTCGTGAAGATGCATTATGGAAACCGTTGATCGAACAGATGTCTTTAGCCTGTTCGAAATTGTTTCTACCGATAAACTCGCAACAAAGCTTTTTATCTGGCAAGGAATGCGCAACTTGGGATGAAAAACCCTGATTTTTGTGACAAACAAGGCAATGTACAAGCAGTAGTGAGTATTCTATCATACATTTCATTCATACATCATACATTCATTCAATAGAAGACCTGTATTTTTAGTTCTCAACATTTCTATTTCATTAATATATAAGGTTTGTTTGTGTTCAGATATTGAATGACTTGAACTCTAATCTGGATTTTCTGTGCGCAGAATAAACTCTTGCTATATTGAATCACTTACTTATCACATTGCATTGCTGAAGTCGAGCTCTGCATTGACTAAATTTAGCATCCACCCAGTTCTAAGTAACATCAACGTCTAGTTGAGAAATACTGTAGAGATTTGTACTCGAGTATTTGTACCCGACCCGAACACGAACTCGATGGTTCAGGAATCAGGAATCAGAACAAATTGGCTCAAATGGCACGTTCCCCTTGATATTTGGAGATTTGTGCCTTGCCATCAATTTGTTTTTAGCATCATTTTCCCGATATATAAGAGGGAAGGATTGAAAGGAAATGGTAAGGGTTGGACTAGGAGGATGGGAAAAATTGACGACACAAAAACACATAAATGCAGAAGTAAATTCTGCACCCCTAAGGGATGCTGAATAATCTGCTGAGGATCACATTTATTGGAAGCAGAAGGAAATTCTGAACCTCTACGAGGTCCCGAACAGTCTGCTGTTAATAAAACCTCCAACCCCCGAGAGGATTTAGAGATCTTACAAAAGCGAGACCATTCTCGGAAGAATGCAGAACGACTCGCAGTATGTACGAGCAGAAGTAAATTCGGTACCCCCCAAAGGATGCCAAACAATCTGCTAAACCCTATTTAAGGTGAATACAGAAGGGATTCATTCACTCCAGGAAGAACGATGAACCCTTTTGACTATAGCTCCTTACCACATTGGGTGAGAAACGAGAGAATATCCTTCAATTTTAGCTTCGCATACACAGACTCAACCATGTATGGAGAACCAAAAACCCGGATACGTAGCTGCGTCAATGCGGGGCAGTTACATATCAGATGATATGAAGTACCATAATCGCATTCACACAAATCACACGAATAATACTCAGCACGTTGAATAGTAGCCATGTGATAATTGAGTTTGCAATGTCCAGTCAGAGCTCTGATCAGAATACTGCAATGATACTTGGAGAAATGCAGTAGACACTTTGACATTTTCAGATTTAAATCTGGTAGAAATGCTTTTGTCTGAGCGCAAGTTTGCAAGCTGCGCCAGTAGCTGGCATGTTTGGATGCAGCCCAAGAACGAATCTTGTGCTTTATCCAACTAGTTGAAAGTGGTAAAGCTGGTTCAGGACCAACGAAATCATTCGTTGCACCAGCTCTAGCCAACTCATCAGCCCATTCATTTCCAGTAATACGAGAATGGCCGGGTACCCATAAGAAGTAAACAGCATTTGAAATGCTGAGGTCTTCAATTTGAGTTCGACATGCGATCACTAGATTCGACCGTGAGTCATTCGAACTGAGTGCTTTTAAGGCTGCCTGACTGTCGGAACAAAAATAAATACGTTTACCACAGATCCTCTGCTGAAGTGCCGATTGTACTCCACACAGAATTGCGTAGATTTCTGCTTGGAACACAGTACAGTATCTACCAAGAGAATGAGACTGCTCAGCCTCATTTCACGACAGTAGACACCAGCACCAGCACGACCATTCAACAGAGAACCGTCCGTATAACAAACTATGTGTTCATCAAGTTGTCGTTCCAGACAACCAGACAACCATTCCTGACGAAGAGGATAGCTCACATTGAATGTTTTGAAAGGAAAACTGCATGTGAGAGTTAGGTCACTAGGAGCGAGTAAATACTTATCCCACGTAACCATTTGAGACCACAAGCGAGTGTGACTGGTAGCATAATCTAATGGGTTACTGTTCCAAAGCCCTGTAACCCTAAGACGGTATGCACAAGATAATGCTTCTTGTTTTAGGAAAACATCTAGTGGTTTAATACACAGTAGCGCCTCTAGAGCAGCATTAGGAGTTGTCGTGAATGCTCCTGTCATCGCCATTAGGACCATCCTTTGGAGATGATTTAGCTTTGACTGAACTGTCGCGACTTCTCCTTTCTGCCACCATACAAGACATCCATATGCTAAAATTGGTCTAACAATAGTTGTGTAGATCCAATCAATGTATCTGGGTTTGAGTCCCCATGATTTTCCAAAAGCTCGTCTGCATTGGCCGAAAGCCATGCAAGCTCTTTCAATCCTGAAGTCAATGTGAGCAGACCAATTCAGTTTCGAGTCAAGAATAACCCCGACGTATTTAACTTGATCGACCACAGTGACATCTGAACCAAAGAACTGCAACGGACGAGCTCCTGTAATTATCCTACGATGAGTGAAAAGCACCATTGATGTTTTGCTTGGATTTACAGATAATCCAACCTGAAAACACCATTGTTCAACAGATCGCAGGGCTTGCTGCATTAAATCATAGAGAGTGTTAATGCTTATACCGGTCATCAATATATGATAATCGTCGGCAAAACCATAAGTCGGAAATCCAAGGTTATTAAGTTTCCTTAACAAACCATCAGCGACTAGGTTCCATAAAAGTGGGGATAGTACACCACCTTGAGGACACCCACAGACACTCAGCTTTCTAATCTCTGGCTCGCCGAAGCGATGATCAAAGAAGTTGATTGCTAAGCATTGCGTGTATCCAGTAAGGGAAAAACCCAAGATATTCCGTTCACGACTGCAATGTTTAACCTCCTGCAGCCATTCAGCCATCGGCACGGAAATACACCTTGACTTAGGAGTTCCTATTTTTGTGGCCTTTTACGACATGGAACAGGAAACCAGTGGATCAATTCTTGGTAAAAAATAATTCCGCCGGATGCCACACGGCTTACCTGTTTGGTGGACTTATACCACCGGTACAGGTGGACCGTAGCGTTATTCTTAGCCAGTTGGTGAACCGCTACCGACACTACACGGCTATCTAGGCTGCTCAGAGAGGGAAGTTGACATTGATGGTCAACTTCCATGGATGGCCGAGCAGCCGGTTAGTTCGCCGGGCGGAAATAGAGTAAACATGTCAAAATTCTTGTCAAGTGAATAGCATTTTCAGGAAGTGTTACAGTACAAAGAGCAGACATCCGTGTTCATAGAAACTTTTTAAAAACCTGTGTAAAGCATTCAAGCGAAAATCCTTAAAAATCACCGTTGCATACGATTTTGCTTGCAATAATTACTATGGTATGCAAGGTTGAACGCAAGAGGTCATAAGCGATTTGAAAATTTAAGTAGTTATGAATTGTATCGGTTGTAGAAATAATGTCACTAGTAAAATTGATGTTTTTTCTGTGTAAGGATCTCAGTGCGAAAGGCACAAAACAAGACACGGGTCATCTAAAAATAAATAAAAATGCTAAATTTCAACGATTGTTGAGCGAAGACAATACTCAATTACAAAAATAAATGGCAGATATGTTAGACGTTAATTGTCAAATCATTTCTACACTTCACTGAATTATTTAAAAAGTGTAAAAATGGGCTCCTAGTGAGTTGAATGATAGATACTAGGAAAAGCGAAAAACGACGAGTGACGTTTCTATGTGCCGGATCGTGACGGGAGATACGAAATGGAATTGTTTTTAAATTCCAATGTCATAAATTGATGGGTCGACTCTGACCAACCATCGACATTGACTGCCAAACCTGATAACTTCGGATAGAAAACGATTCTATGCACTTAGTGGGATCAAAAAGGTGTCTTGGCATCTTGTGTCTGACGCATGCATACAGAAGGTTGGGAATTGAATGCCAAACGACTGCAAATCGAGTGATGTCCAATAACGCCTGCTCGAAATGAAACCAGAGTGGAATTAAAAAGAAGTTTTTTTACGACGTATCATTACATATGACAAAATGTAGTCCCAAATGCAAAAATCACTCATACGCCAAGCGAGCACAACACACAACATAACGAAACATCTATAGAGAAAAGTTTATACAATCAACGATGGTCAATACTTTGAATATAATAATTATTACTTCAATTTGTTGTCAATAAAGACGTCAATTTTGAGTAATAAAAACACTTGATATCTACTTTTAGACGAAAATTGAAGAATTGGTTGGAAGAATTGAGTCATTTTTAGAACATAACCTTTGGCACAATACTACGAAATACAGTCCCAGTTCACACAAATTTAAGTGGAAGAACATTTAATATTGTGTCTAAAATTCCATGACATGAAATTCATTGAAATAAGAAAATGTATACTGATAGCAACAGCCGCAACTTGAACCGAGAATTATTAGATCGCAAAGCACGTCTGGTAATCGACTGAACCACAGAAGCACACATTAGCTTGACTGGTAAATGGTGCATTTAAATTCATACAGTCGCACCTGCTAGCAAAATGCAAGTTACAGTCGAGACCAGTATAATTCAAGCTAATCTAACATTAAGTCATTACGAATGAAATTTCCCGTCATTTGACAAATTAGGCCTTTATGGATTACATCGTTTGAAGAAATAAGTCACTTGTAAAATTCAAATTGTTTTAGTGTGTAGCTATCGAACAATCATGCTATAAAGTTAATCCAAAACATGAAATGATCAAATTTGTTCGTCGATATATTTCAGATTTTTGTCCCACAAAAATTTATTTATAGTTCACTTGCTAAAATTTCATATAGTTTCTATCGAGTTACAGAGTACGTAGGTTGTTACTTATGTATTTAACTTTAGCAACACTGAATGTTGTCCGGTGGATTTGTCGCTTTTATTATAAGGTTTGACATTTTAACCATTACCATCTTCAGAACATACTGTCCTTTGAGCGCAATTTGTTTTGTTTACAGTGAGTTGAAAATTTTACCTAAGCAAAAAAATGGAATTGAATCGTGAACATTTTCGTGCTATGATTTATTACGATCTTAGTCGTGGATTATCAAGACAAGAGTGCGTCAATCAACTTAGTTCGACTTTTGGCTCTGCAGTACCATCCTATGTGACTGTAAAAAACTATAGTATAACGGATTCAATCTTGGTCGTAGTTCGCTTGCCGATAAATTCAAACAAGGTCGTGCAAAATCAGTTGTTTTGCCAGAAAACATCGATGTTGTGAAGAATCTGATTATGGGAGACGTACTGGGAAATGAAGGCAGCCTTGGGCATAAAAGCTTGGGTGTGAAAAGCTTACATGTTATTTTGCATGAACATTTAGTCATGAAAAAATTTGTTCACGTTGGATCCCACATAATTTGAGAATCGCTAAAAAGACGGTGGGTAATGTCAGAGACATAACTGGATGTCGTGAATACGAAAACAACTGACATTTCCTTAACACTTCCGAATATCAATTAGTTGATCAATTGTATGAATTATGCAAGCATTCCCTTTTTTCACATTTTTCGCAAATACAAAGAAGGTTTCACTTGATCTCGATTACTATGAATTTCACACAGCGTAAAGTGCACAAATCTAATCAAACTGTTCTAGATTTGCACTAAACTGAGGATATTTATCTTCGATTTGCGAGCAAGAAATCCTAATAGTTCTTTAGAAAACTTTTAGAGCCATTAGAACGGCTGATTTTGTGTGATGCTCCCAAACGTTGTCCTCTTTTCTTTGTTTTTTCACCAATGCAGTAGGAAGCGAAACTAGCTTTGCAAACGACACACAATACATCTGCTCGCAGTGGCAATAGAATCCAAACTGATCCAATTTTTGTTAAGAGGTTTCTTTTTACGTGATTTCGTTTGTAGCTTTTTCACTAATGGGCGATCCTTACGGCTATAAAAATAGCCACATACAGAATTTTAATGTCGATTATTTCATTTTGGAATTGCATTTCATGGAAAGAAACTATTAGGATGCTGTACGGGAGTCAATCCTGCCTTTCAGAAGGACCCAATTGAGGAGCTCACTACTCTGTTGCAATACACGTTTAACTTGAAAAATTTCGATTCTATTGGTAGTTAGATTATATAAATTCTTTCACAGATCACTGAGCTATGAGCTTTCAAAATACGAGAAAGGCAAACAATCGTCATGTGTTTTCCTCTTTAATACTCGTTAATACCAAACATTTCAGAAAAGTTTAATTTTAAATTATTTGAGATTATGTCACACAACTGAAAATTTTATCATAAAATAGTGATCATATTTCCGATGGCATGTAGCAAAAATTATGTTGATTCATTAGATACAGCAAGAGATATTCACCATCAAAAACTTATCACTCTCTCAGAGGGTAAATTTTGAAAAGGCGCCCCATAGTAAAGTAAGACTCGTTTCGATTAGTGCACAAAAAAGACTGAAAGAATTCTATCGCGATGCTTCAAATTTGGTGTATAACATCTACACGAAACATGGATTTACTCATATGAGAACGAAACTAAATAGCAGTAGACTGTTTAGGTTTTCCAAGAAGAACCAAATACAACAAAAGGTGTTCGCGCTCGAAGCACTTCAAAGTAAATAATGGTTTGTTTTTTTTTTCTTATATAAACGAACATATCGAACGTTGCTTTAGAGTGTCGTAAGACCGTCAATTCAGATTGGTATAACACCATTTGTTTGCCAGTAGTTTTTCGTGAAATAAGGAAAACAAACGCAAGATGTAAAATCATTCTTCAACACGATAATGCAAGCTCTCCAACATCGGCTCAAACAACCTAATATTTGACCCACCCAAAACGTCAAAATGATGGTCCACCCACCGTATTGTCCTGACTTGGCACCTAACGACTCCCCTTTCGTGAAGAACAAATTGCGAGGAGAGAGATTCGATACTACTGAAGAAGCTGTTGAAGCGTTAAAAAGCCATATCTTGGAGGTATCTCAAGAAGAGTGGAAAAAATGTTATGAAAAATGGTTCAAGCTTATGCAAAAGTACATCAAATATATTATATATCAATATGGATCACTTTAACGAATTCAATACAAATCGAAAAGGACATCACAGTAACACCATCTCGTGACGCTCAAGGCTATTAGTTCAGTCAAATTTAATAGTTTGCGTTTATCGTGCACCCAGAAGTGAAATGTCACAACTAATTGAGCATGATGCCCAAATAGAGGTGTGCACATTTTCATGTGTTTTTCTGACGAAAGTAAATATTGCCTATAAATAATGTAGAATTACGTTCTTTAAGACCTATCGTCTTAATCACCAATGAAAATGAAAATTTTCGGAGGATGTTTCACTTTCTTCAATTTCATTTGTAATAAATGTTCATAGTGGCAGCACTGTGTAATTAAAATCAGCCGTTCTTCTTTCTAGTGAATTAATGTGTAAGCAAAAAAGATTTGTTAACTGTAAACTTACTATGATTTCGACCTGTTTGTCTCACGGATAAACAGTAAATTAAAGACATAGAGCAATACCAGTAGTGCCAACAGCATTACAAACAATAATATACCGTAGTATTACATATCTGCTGTTCAATGATATGCTCTGAACAAACTGGACTGGAATCGGGAATCATTATCACAGTAAACCTGAATACAAATGGATTAAATTTTCAAATCAAGAAATTGCAATACTTAATTCGGAAATATTGGTAAAATTCTGGAATTAGCATTAAGATTAATTCGTTTAGTTCTGCGTTTACATTTCACACTCATTTATATAAATAGGGAATTTTTATATAACAATGTGTTCTCTTCCGAGTTAGTATCAGATTGCAATTCTAAACCGTATTTACAGCTTATTTTTTCGTGCAGTGTATATCGAGAAATATTCCATATATTTGGGTTTGTTTGATTCAGTGTACTGAATCCATGGCTGTCATATGTGCATTAAAAAATTTGTAGTGTATTAGTAACCTTTTTTACCACCGCACTTTACTGTGATGTCCCTCGTGAATCGCAAGAGTGATGCATATTGATATATAATATATTTGAGTACATACATTATCTAAGGGAATATATTGAAGAAAAATAAAACCATTTTCGATCAAATATTTTTTTGAATGCAAATATCATACTATTCGGTCATTCGATCTAATGTTATTATACCAATAGACATCTCATTACTGGGGTCGCCATGATATTTTACGGATTACTCTAATTCCAATCAACGAACGGTTATAAAATCTTTCTATACCTATTTCCTATTCATTTACCTTTAGAGGATCGAACAGACACAGTCGATCTTACTCTAACTGATGATTCTAGTATACCCAAGTAGCAAATGTAACTTATTGAACTTTCAAGATGTTTTACAATTGATTTAGAAATGTTGTTTATGTTAGATATGTTTAGAAATATATATTAAAATTGGTTGTGTAACTTATCACTACTAAGTTTCACAATACTACCGAAAAAATCACATCTAAAACAATTGTGCAGCAAATCACCAACTTGTTAATGTTTCACTAGAAGCTCTACAAAAAATTTCACATCGTCATGTGAAACGGGAGTAACTATAACAATTGTGCAACTTATCAAAAACTTTCCAAACGGCTGTCATAATTGTACCGGACACAATATACGTCGAAATTGGTTTCAATCTCTGGAAGAAAAATTATTGTAATGATTGATGCTCTCCGCAAGGCAAAAAATGCTAAGCCGAATTGATAATCTTGCTGTAAAAAATATATTTCTGCAGAGTCTGCATTGTTTTGGCTGCCTCATGAATTTTTAAATCAGTGTGTGCAGTTTTCTTCAGTTTTAGAAAAACATTGATATAAAACTTGCAAAAAAGTTGTGCAAGATGTTTGAATTGAACGCAAAACTTGCAGACATGAGATTAGTATCATAAAAGTTGCAGGAATACAGCGTTATATACGCAATGAAAACAAAAATCAATCAGATAATTTGGATTCGGTTTTCATCTCGCGAAAAAAAAATAAGCAGACCTGACATCACTTTTCAAAGATATTGAACGAAAAGTTAATTTCATCATAGTTACCCCCATAGTTATATATTACCGCTTGTGCAACTTGTTTTTGCAACTCCAGCACACGGACTTGCCAAAATCATACCTACAGTGCGTATCACAAAAGTCGGGCCCTCTAAGATAAATGACTATACTGTATTGTTGTTTAATTCAACTACACAGAAAGAAAAAATGAAACTTACACGACATGTAAACCGATAGTACTATGAACTAGACATCAATTGAAACGGAAATCTGATTTAAAACCATGATTGATGAAAAATTACATTAAAATTCATTTAGTTTTTCTTGAACAAGACTGTATATTTACAAACCGCTTCGTTTTGTAATGTAAATTTCCATTCAATTGCCTGCTCCAAATATGTGCATGAAAATAAATGTAAAATTACAAAATATTTTTATCTGTGTAGAAGATTAAAACTGATAAAAAACAAAACGTAGAGAATTTCTTTCCGAAATATTAACATGTTAATGTTTCCTGTTATTTAGACAATATTGGCATTACGCTGGGTGAACCATTTTCTATTCAACTCACTGTTACAATCGATGCCACATTGGAAAATATTCAATAAAAAATCATTTCGAGATTTTTCAGGTTTAATTACACATTAGTTTGATCAAAATCGTCTGAGAATTTTAAAGAATGTTTGAATACACGTATTTTAAACACCATTCCGATGATTCTCATTAAAAATAATAGACTGTTATTTTCACATAAATTTGTGTACAGTCATCAAAACACGTTAATTTAAAGGCACTTGAAAATTTTGGGCGTACGAATAATGTTTCACCATAAAAATGCAGTTCGTTGTCGATTTTTCATTAACAAAAACACAAAAGATTAATTCTACAATATCATTTTTCATGTGCAGATTATATTACAAGATCCATGTTTGTGTTGAGATCAGTTGTATTGGAAATCAAATGTGAAACTTCTTTATTAGAAATTATGTTTGTTATTTTTTGTAAACGTCTTGTTTACATTACGAAGTAGATTGCACGAGTTTCACAATTGTTTTTTCGCTTATTTTATTACTGCCTTTTTGATGGGATCGACGCATGAGTTTTTGTATCAGTTGCACAATCGTTGTGAATAAATGTTCGTATTAACGGATGAACATGAAAGTATGTTGCACAACACAGAAAAATTGCGATTTTTTCATAACACAACAGTTACTAGAATAGTGATATAAACTATCTTGATAAATTGCACAATCAGTAGCAATATACAGGACAGCAACTTAACATGCTACTTGGGTATAAGATGAACAGTGGAGCGGAGATGAATGGTGGAACAGTTAATCTATTTTTATCCGAAAAAAATATTTACATACTGACTCCGAACAGAGCCCAGCAGCGATGCATGAAAAAGCTCTTTTTTTACTACAAAAACTTGGCAATCGCAAATCAAACGAACTGAAAAATAACGAATCATTTCAGCGAGAAAAAAAACGTTATATAAAACGATAATAAACCGAAATCGAACGAAATAGGATTAGCATAAATTTGTAAATAAATCATAGTCCAACAGCATTTAATAACAGTATAGCATCCGAATAGTGAAAATTGATACACCAAGTCCAGAAGTTGCAACAATTTACAATGAAAATGCATCGCATTCTCCTGGACGGGAGCTCAAAACAAACAACAAAAATATTTAAATCTATGTTTCATGAACACAACTTCCTCACGGCTGTAAATCAATGGGAAACTGAACCGCCGCGTTTTTTTTAAGATTTAATTACAATACAGTTCAGCTGATATTTATGGTATAAATAAATCGTTTTATCGTTCGTTGGACTTCAACGGTATAATAATTCCAAATGTAATTGCTCCACCTGGAAAATACTAAATTCATGACTGTAAGTGACACACAGGGCTTCCACCAAACGAATTGATCCGTAAACCAAACCCGAACCGGAAAGCGTCCTGTCACAACAGTGAACGGTAGATATACCTATCGACGGAAAATCGGTGTCGAACAAGATCGAGGTTAAACGGGGACTTGATTTACATCACAGCTGTGAAGGGGGTGTTTTCCCAGATCGGTTCTTAATACGCAGCTACACAGCTGCCGAGATTCAACAGCTTCAAAGGTGGAATCCGCTTACTGTTTGTTTTCTCTGCTGCTCCGCTGCGAAGCTGTTAACGGTTGCCGGGTTGATTCCGGGAGAAAGACAATCAGGCAGGTTTGGGAGTAAACAATTCCCCGGCTCAATTTGAGCCCGCAAAATGTGAAGCCATAAATAAACGCGTAATCACAGATGGATATCATCGGAGGGAATGATGTGGGAATGCTCACGTAGGAACGTGCCAGTGCACTTGGACTTTCTCGGTTGTCGCAGAGGATATTTATGGACCGGTTAACAGATTAGGCACATTAGGTGTAAACTTCGTTCGAATCACTGGGGATAGAAGATGTCACCGACCACTGTCGTGCAGTGCATCTACCGGAAATGTAACTGCCTTCTGGTAATTTACTAAGTTAGTAAATGACCGGAGATGTGCGACAATTCGAAATGTGAAGGGCCAATTACTAGTTAATACCTATAGGTCTGTCGATATAAGAAAGAAGCTAAAAAGATTTAAAGATTTCAATGTTTCACTCCCCTATTAAAAATTGTACACTAAGCCGAATACAAAAATGTTCTTATTTGATAAGTTAATGTGCTGAAGAAATCAGCACCGATCAAGCTCGCAGCGAAAGGCCCTACGAAACGGTTCAATAGAGAGTATCGAAACTATTTCAAATGGAGCTGGATGATTTTAAAGTGAATGTGCGCGAAGTAAAGAATGTTCCAGAAAGTATGGACGCACTTTGATTTCGCTGTAAATAATTCACAAGTGTTAGATATTCAAATTTTATTCGATATACTGATAATATTAGACTACAACAACAGAATATTATTCTCAACATTTGCTACTTAGCCATTGTAGACTAGCTAACGCACCTTCTTGCGAACGTTCCTCATTAAATTCCGTACAGACTTCTTGGCGACAAGTTTTGACATTTTTTTCCAATCTTTTTCGTTTCCTAAGATGTGCCTTCGTTAATGCCCAAAATTCCTTAATTGGTCGAAGTTGTGGGCAATTTGGTGGATTCATGTCTTTTGGGACGAATGTGACATTTTTGGTAATATACCATTCTACCGTTGATTTCGAGTAGTGGCAAGAAGCAAGATCTAACCAGAAGACAACAGGATCCTTGTGGCTTCGAATCATGGGTAGAAGTCGTTTTTGTAGCCATTCCTTGATGTATAAATGAATGATGTGATGAAGGGTTTCGAAATCTTACCGCAGTTACAAATTGCTTGCCAGACCATAGCTTTCTTACCAAATATTTCGACTTCAATCGATGTCTCGGACTGGTTCAACACTTGCCCTTCTCGCACCGTACAATATTGTGGTCCCAGCAAGGATTTGTAATCGAGTTTCATGTAGGTTTCGTCGTCCATGATTATGCAGTTCCAATTTTTCAGCAAGAATCGTAGTGTACAGCTTTCGAACCCTCGGCCTGATCGATGCTTCTTGTTTCGTTTTGGTTGTTTCTGCTTCTTATAGGTTCGAAGATTCAAACGTTCTTTAGCAGGAAGAACATTTGACTTCTAAGTGCCCACTTTTTTCGCCACATTCCGAACTGAAACCTCCTTCTTTTGCTCGAACGCCTTCAGTATACGTTTATCCAACAGTTAGCAGGGTTAGCAGGACCTTTTTTCGACCCGTTTTCGGTTTATCCTTAAAGGTGTTATCCTCACCGAACTTCCTGATTGCATTTCGCACGGCTTTTTCACTTACTCCTTCCATTTTTGCTATCTTTCTCAGTGACAGTCCGCGTTCTGTTCATCATTTGTACACAATTTTTCGACGTTGTTCTGCTGAAAGTCCGCGCATTTCGAAACAAACTAATGAAATCGAATACACAACTGCACAAGTGGTTAGAGAAGAGTGTGAACAACAGGACGCAGCCATAAAAATTTGACAGATTCTGAACCATTGCGAAATGGCAGCGGTTTTTGGTTGCGTCCATACTTTCTGGGACATTCTTTAACAGATGCTACAAGGATTACTACTAAGCGCACACGTCGTTGTTTGGGAAAGATTCTGCAGATTGATAAGATATCCAGCTTCTGGGTGCAAAAGCATACTTATTCGGGCGAACGCGAGTGCATTTCGCAAGTATTTTTGGAATGAACTGAAATCCTTACGATTGGTCTGAAGCGGCCTATGAAGACTCCATGTGTCGAAAACGTCATGACGTCTGTTTTCTGGCATTGTCATTCTAGTCAAGAGAAATCAAAGTTTTTTTTCCTCAATTCTAACAGAATTCGATTTCAATCACAAATAATTAAATATTCACTGGGGAATAAAAATTGTTATGTATTTTGACAGCTTCATTCGAAATCATCATTGTTTGAATCACAGTCGAACTGTCATGAGAAGGCTAATAGGACAACAGGTTTCATCAGTTTTAATTTTCGAAACATACAGATTGCATTGTATCTCTGTTCCGACGCTTTCATAAAAATATTTTCAAAGATTTTCTCTTTGATTGCTCACACCATTTTTAGGAAACTCGGTCGCTTATGATTTTATTAAACATTTCGAAAAGGTGTTGGATTAAAAATAAACAATACACTATTTCATTAAAAACTACCCATGATAATTCGGAGTGCATGAACCGAGTATATTAATGAAGAAATATTTCAAATTTCGAAATGACACCCGTACTAGTATATGTGTTCTACATCAATACTTTTATTCTTGAATTGCGCGCAGTTCACAGTGCGAACGGTGCACTAAATTATTATTTTCGCATCCGATGCTCATGGTTCAAGGAAATAAACAATCGTAACGATACAGGGAATTCATTTTCGGTTTTCAGAAGGGCCAAATTGAGGTATTATCTCCGAAATTGAAGCAAAACTCACACTGCGAACAGTGCACAAAATAATTCTCAACGTAATTTTTCCCACACCAGTGTAAGCACTTCGTGAATTCCGAACGGCGTCCAAAGGTAACATGCAAATGTTGATTTGCTGATACCAAAGGAAGAAAAAACCGTTGTAATTATTTGCAGAAAATGATGCAGACTCTAAAAAGAATCGATTAATTAAATCACTTCGATGCTCTACAATATCAACACAATATTTCCTTCGAATGTAAACGCAGGATCAGCAGAATATTTCTTCTCCTTTCGAAACTGAATGCTTGATTCTGTATCTGAAACTGAATTATGAACATGAAACTGTAACTACAATCAGGAACTTATTTCTTGATACTGGAGCAGATCTGAACCAACCGAGTTGAGGTGCTTAAGATGCACTTGCTTTTTATCGATCGATTAATCGATCAATATTTAATCGATTAGTTTGAAACTGATATTTGATTATTGAACTAATCGAATAATTTAAAGAATACCATTAGAATAATCGAATAATTAATCGAGTAAACAATTGATAAAATTAATATCCAGATAATCGATGAAAATTTGATGATTAAAATGTAATCGATTAGTTGGAAAATTAAACTCGATTATTGAACAATCAAGTAATTCGAAAAATCTGACATCCCTAGTCAACTGCAATTAGAACTAACTAGAATGAACGGAACGTATCAAATCTCGGTTGATTTTTCTGAAGGCCGTAAAAGCAAGTGACAGTTTTTCTTTGTTTACTTTTTTCTTTTATTAATTATCAAGCGGTACGGCCTATTGAAAAATCAACCGAGAAATGATAACCTTTTATACCTATTCAGTAGGTAACAGAAAAAAGAGGTCCGAGATAGCTCCCTTATGCCGATTTGTGGAGAACGAAAACATGTCTAAATTTGTAGATCAAGTTAGCTGATTGCTATACAAACTTACTTTGGTTATACTGGTTTCGGTGTCAGGTAGCGGTTCAAAATTCCAAAACGAAATTCACATCGATTTCTTAGAGCTAACTAGAGGTTCGGAAAAAGATAATAGTTCGAGGAAATGAAATCAGGTGAACAAGGTGGATGGGCAGGTAATTGGAACCTACAACCGTTGAATTAACCATGATAGCTATGTTCATTTGTTTCCTTTAAGGTTATTTCACAGCGATTTCGGTCTTCAACCGCTCCATTAATGCACGCTAATCTTGCAGTTTTTTTTTCTATTTTAAGGTAGTCTTCCAAAACTATACTATGACAATCCCAGAAAACCGACCTTTCCGACCCATTGAGCCTCCCTTCAAGACACTTGTGCTGCTTCGAAGCACTCGTGCATTGTCGGGTAATCATTCTGTTCTCTAACGTATAATAATGGATTCAGCCAAACATGTATTCAAAGTACGCTTGCGTTCGTCTTTTTAGTCTCAAATGAGTAGGATTTATCTTCCGGCAGGATATCTTTCTCATCTGCAGAGTCTTGCCCAATTATGGAATGCTCGCGCACTTTTTCTTCCCGGTCATTCAGTACCATTTTATTATTATTGTCGTTTATTTTATTATTATTGTCGTTTATTTTACCCCGGTTTCAATTTCCATTTTATGTAGTTTTGATACTGTTCTGTGTAACCGATTCGTGGGGCCTGCCGCCGTTGTTCGTTGCACCATACTCATATTGTTATTTATCACATTCGCTTACCACGAAGGTGTCATATGTCATAAATCAATATTTAATATGCAACACGAAGTATATATGCCTTGCATGGTTCCTGATTCTATAGCATTTGTACCGCCGAATATTAAGCCATAAACAAAACTCGACAAGTGTCCATGTATAATTTCAAATACTTTTCGAGTCTGGCACGGTACAACCGCACTTTAAAACAGAACCACGTATGTCAAATATTTTCCATATATCACTCATGAATTGACCAGTTTTACTAATGACATCCGGTTCTGTCACCGACTGAAGCAATATTTTCAGAGTAATAAGCATCCACATCAAACTCAAAATTGCAGTTGATATGAACAACGGGCGGTACAAATTTTACCCAGCCCCCGGTTCAATCTGTAAGTCTAGTCCAGCTGTCTCTCCATTGTGTATTTCACTGTTCCTTTCGCGCATTTAATGATGTCGTGTCGGAACAATAATTATCAACGATTTAAACTAATCCTGCGGTAATCACATTCACTCTATTATTTTTCCACACATTCATAAAGAATTGAAAACGCGAGTAACTTCTGTCGTAGTTGATACATGTAAGGAAACTAACGTGCATTTCATATTTATTTCACTGGTCACTGGTAAATGGACAATTTGCGTAATTAGATTAGTATGAGCTTCCCACGAATTGCTTACGTCGGGTTTTAAGCGTCTGGCTGTGATTCCGAAGAATGACACTTGATTTATTGCGGTCGGTTTGTTTTGAACATAGTATTTACCAGTATACTATCTAACTACCTATTATTTTACCACGAAGTCTTTTCTTTGGTACATCGCAGAATATAGTTCAATGTGTTCATCCTGGATCGGCGGATTATAAGGTGAACGTCCAACAAGCCAGATTCCATTTGTTTGAAGTCCCGACTAGCAATAGTTCTTATTATCAATTGAATCGTTCCAGTTTTCCTGTCATAATCATAATCCGAATGCACCGTGTTTTGAAACAGAAGGTCAAGTTCCGAACTGGATTGTAGTAACAAAGCTTCACTTGAGCTCTCTCTCTCTCTCTTAGTTCTCTGGATCTGTTCTATCGCCCATCTAAATTTTCATTTCTTTTAGTGGAAAAATCATTGAAAACATGAAATTAAATTAAAACAAATTAAATCAATTACAATAATAATAATAATAATAATAATAATAATAATAATAATAATAATAATAATAATAATAATAATAATAATAATAATAATAATAATAATAATAATAATAATAATAATAATAATAATAATATATAAAATACAACATAAAATACATCAAATGGTGGTTTAGTTTTTGAAGCTATCTACGTTACGATGGTTTTTTATGCCTATCTGAGTAAACGCCTGAGTAAAGGTACTATTTTTTGTTCCGATTACAGAGGTTTTAACGTTTTTACGATATTTTTCAATAAGATATAAACGTTACGAAACATTACATGCGTAATTTTTCGTGAGTTATAGGCGTTACACAGCGTTACACGTATTAATTTTTTGTAAGTTACAAGCGTTACGAAGTGTTACATGCGTTACTTTTTTGTGATTTATGACGTTACGAAGCGTTACATGCGTTATATTTTAGTAAGTTACAGGTAAGTTTTGCAAGCTATAGGTGTTACGAAGCGTTACTTTCGTTACTTTTTTGTGAGTCATAGCTATAGGTGTTACGGCGCGTTACTCGAGTTACTTTTTATTAAGTTGCGTTACGGAGCGTTACGAAGCATTGCTTTTCAGTAAGTTATAGGTGTTACGAAGCGTTATGAAGCAATACATTCGTTACGTTAAATAATTTTTAGGCGTTACTAAGTATTACATGCATTACTCTTTTGTAAGTTATAGACGTTACAAATCGTTACATGCGTAACTTTTTATGTAAGTTTTAGGTGTTAAAAAACGTAACATGAGTTACATTTTTAAATGGTACAAGTGTTACGAGGCGTTACATTCGTCACTCTTTTGTACGTTTTGTGTGTTACGAAGCGTTATATGTGTTATTTTATGTAAATCATAGGTGTTAAAAAGCATTTCAAGAGTTTTGGCATCACAATTTTAACACTTATTTGCTAAATCTACTGGAAATGTTAAAATTATGAAATCATCCTACAGCGACATTGAATACACTGATCAAAATTAGCACGATGGCATATCTTATCGAAACGAAAAAATGGAACTAATTTTGAGGAAAAATGAGCATAAATATTATTCACGTGAATTAATTCGGTACTAACATGTGATTAGGGCATATCGTGCGATATGCCCTTTAGAAAGTTACGAGAAATAATTCTCATTACTCAAGTTTTAAACACGAAATTCAAGCATATTGCGCACAATTTCGTAGATTGGACTTCTATATACGAGATCATATCGATTATTGTGTTAATGAAGGTTGTAGAGCCGAGCAATTAGCATTATATTTTGTAACATTCGCAAGGGCCTATCGTGCGATATGCCCTAATCACATGTTACTACCGAATTGTTCTATTCTATCCATGAAGGGTACATTAGTACTTTTCTTGATACGAGAGTATTCAGTAAATTGAAATGTTATTTTACATAACTCGATGGTTTCTCTATTTTAAATGTTACCGACAGTCACGGCGAAAGGCCCTGGCCCCTCCTGAAATCAGAAACAGAAAAAAACTTTTGAGAGTTACGTGATAGTTAAAACTCCACTGCCGATAAAGCACGCAGTGGCAGGTCCTAAGAAGCAGAACCGAGTCAAAACCGCATAAAATGCAGGATCAAACCGGGATAAAATAAATGACGATAATAATAATACATAAAATTGTACTGGGCGACCGGAAAGAGAAAGTCACGAACACGCCTTCGTTAAGCAAGATTTTGCAGATGAGAAAGATATCCTGCCGCTGAATCCAGCACACACTTATTTGGGGCTAGAAAGACGAACGCAAGCGCACTTCGAGTACATGTTTGGTTGAATCCATTATTATACGCCAGAGAACAGAATAATTACCCGACAATGGACTGAAGTCTGCACGAGTGCTTCGAAGCGGTACGAGTGCCTCGATGAAGGGCGTCTCAATGGGACGAAAAAATCACAATGTCGATTTTCTGGGATCGGAATAGTATGCTTTTGGAGGACTACCTCAAATCAGAAAAAGCTAGTATTAGCGAGCATTAATAAAGCGATTGAAGACCGAAATCGCTGTGAGATGGCCTTACAAAAAGCACACGAGCATCGCTACCATGGTTAAAATCAACAGTTTAGGTGAAAATTACTTGGATATGTTCCAAAACGGTAATTTATCTCTGAGAAATTCATGTGAGTTTCGTTTTGAAATTTAAGACCACTACGTACTTATCACTAGTGTGAATATGAATGATATAAAATTTGAAAAATGGAGGTTATCGCGATAGATGTTAAGTTTCTCGACAACTGTTACGATGCCTAGGTCATTTTACAGTACTTGCTCTGACATTTTCAGTTTTCAAAACTGACCAATACTTAAATCCAAGTCAGTATTTATCTACATAAATTCAAACACACCAAAAAATCCATTGTTACTTAAATTATCCAAATCGGTTGTATGAGCCATTGCTTAGTTTTTTAATTGGTGCAATTTTGTCTATATATTCTATTTTGGGGTGATTTTAAATCAAATGTTATGTTTGGGAACGATACTCTAACTAATTAAAATACAGATACCAATTCCGAACTACTTTTTGTAGTCTTCGTCATTGTATTATAGTTTTATAAATTTGTTGCTACGAACTAATGAATACTGCAAAAAGTATTCATAAAATACGTACTCGTATTGTAAGTATTACACTTTAGTGAAAGTGTAGTGACGTAACAGTGGATAATAGAATTTAATTGTGATAAACAAAGTAAAATCGATTAGAGGGCTACGTAAGAATGTGATTTTTCAAGTAATTTATCGATTCAACAGGAGTTTCTACTACGTAGAAAAGTTAGGCTGATTGAACGTTTGAGATTACAGTAATAGTTTGACTTTTTCATGTGGGTGTATACATCCTTTTGTCTATGAATGACATTTTAACACATTACTACAGTAAAAATCGCACCCAAGGATCAACTCTGAAAGTTAGAGATGAACTTTTCTGGAAAACCATGAATTATTTAAGAACCGGTCCATATTTTAATCATTCCTTTTCTTTTCTCCACAAAGGAATTTTCAATAACTATAACGGTATTGAACACAATTTATATAGTCACATGAACAGCATACATCTTTCCTACGTCATATTTTGTTATGACGTAGGAAAGATGTATGCTGTTCTTGTGGTTTGGTCCATACTCAATCAAGCATGTGGTTCGAAATAGTGGAGCACATGAATCTAGTAGGCTCAATAAAATAGTCACACAACACAGCTCGTTGCGCTCCAAACGATTTTATTATTGTCGTTTTTGTTTGATGCAGTTTCATAAAAAAAACACTTTTCAAATAACTCAGTTGGGTTAGAACTTAGCAACGGAGGAGTGAGCAAACCCGTTTTAGGATTAAATTTCGAAACTGAAGGTATTTTTAATTCAATCACGTTGAAACTAAATTCTGGTTTCAAACAAAAGGTTTGACAACAGTTCTCGATGAACATTAGAAAAGGTCCCAAGTTCAAATGACAGTTTCTCTTGGTTTACTTCCTCTTTCAATTATCACGACAAATTCCAGTAATTTCCAACAAATTCTACAGTGCATATCGAAAGTGGATGGTTTTTGCTGTTATCCTATGTGAAGTGTTAGATGGAAAGATTACTGATTTACCGTAATACTCGAAAGAGAAAGTAAACAAAGAGAAACTGTCTTTTGCACTTAGGACCTTTTCTCGTGTTTGTCTTCAGTTGGCATCATACGAAAACAACATTAGAAAAATTTATTTTATTATATTTTATTTTTGTGTGTTCTGTATATTTCTATTCTAGTAGCTTCTCTTTCAAAAATGTGGCGCGATGTGAACTCATACTCATACTCATACTCATACTCATTTCTGCGTTGTATGATTTTAAGCGACGGATATACATACCAAATACAAATAATAATACCCCTAAGTCCCATATAAACGAATCGCCAATGTTTGGTTCACAGCATGAACAAGTAAGCCTAGCAAATATCTCCCTTTCGTTGCGATAGCGTGAAAATGTGAAAGGAGATCGTTTCTGGCAACGCTTTATGCTAGTTGCTACGGTGCAAAACAAACTTGTTTGTTTATCGTTGCTGTATTAAACTGCAACAATTAGTCTAAATATCGCCGGCTAATAAACCGAGAAGCTTTCGAAATGGTGAGAAGTTTCTTAGTAGAGGGATGTGACACACGAACAGGGTCGACCGAAATTTCGCTTCATAGTTTTCCTAAGGATCAAAATATGTAAGTAATATGTTTACATATTTTTCACTATAATAAACAGTAACTATAGTGAACTTGTTCTTACCCTTCAGTGTTGCTAGTTTTATAGAAAATTCGTTAAAGTACATTGTCACTCTGACAGTGTATCATGACAATGTACCGCACGATGCAAAATGTGTCCTTGAAAATTTGTCGGAGTACTCCGTATTATAATTTGTATTTGTACATACCGCGTACACGAATAGGTATATTAATAAAAGTTAGTTCCATTTTCAATAATTTACCTGTGACGTGTAATAAGAATGCTTCGGAATTTGAAAGCCCCTTGTAGTGGGATGCCTTTCGCAGAGATGCCAGATATTTTCGTAGATAATCTGAATTGCAATGTGTAAAAACTCTGTAGTCATCTGTATACTTCAACAAAATGATATTTCTGTAATGAAGTGATGCTAGAGGATATTCCAACAGGTTATGGCAATAAAATGAGACATTCAATGAGCATATTTCATATCTTCGTAGTTCACAAGAGTTTACAACGACGAAACTTCATAATTTTTTTCAACAACAATTAAAAATGTTGACTTCAAAAGTTGGCACAACCTCAAGCTAGGTCATACAATTCTCAGTCTGACAGTAAAGTTTCGGGATGCTATAACTTCTTTGAATATCAGTTCAAATTAGTTTCAAATTATAATGTATTTCAATGTTGAGGGCATATTCAGGAGTGTTCTAGTTCTAGATGCATAAATTAGGTCAGGTTTAAAATTTAAATCTAGAAATTAGAACAAAATAAACTGGCTGCCCCAGCAGCGTTTTATCTGTGTTTCAAATATAGAAAAAATAGAGCGGCAATGTAAACCAGTTTTAAATTTGACAGTAGAACTGGTCGAATAAATAATACGAATACGTTTGTTTCAGTTTCATTTACATTATAGACCACCCATATGAATCTTGCAGCTGCTGAATTTGCTCTGACCATCAAATATTTGCACATAGATTTCCTTTGAATTTGTGATTTGTCCGTTGACTAATAAACTTTTATCTCGTCACTGCAATTAAACACGGAAAGGTTTAATTTAACTTTACTACTTTTTGTGAAATCTGTATTAAATTCTGGAAATCTTTGAAATATATGCACCCTATTGAATCTGTATGCGCACGGAAAAATCTGTATAAATGGCATCTCTGGTCTTTTGCTGCATCAGCCCCTTTGAAAACACAGCAGCTGTCATTATAACTGTCAAACTCAGCTGATGATTTCTAAACACGAATAATCGCGCCAATCAATATTTTTTCATTACATATTCTGTTCGGTAGAGTTTCCAAGTAAACTATTTGGTCGCACAAATTTCCGTTTATTTTATATTATTGTTTTCATTTGGATAATCAATCCGTTTGTTGTGTTTGTTTAAACGAGAGTCTATAGAAAATGGAGCTGATAAGTTCTTCGCCAGTATACCACACGAGTGCTGCACAAAAATGTCGGTCAAAGAACGCTGCCCATCGATTTAAGTATGGCTCCCCAAAGCTAGTGGATATGATGCGAGAGGTTATCTATTGTTTTAGTGTGCTAATTTTAGCTTGCAAGATTTATTTACGATCTTGGTCAATTTCCAGAAATGTCGTCTCCGGATAAAAGAAGCACGAAACGATCATCTTCTCCGAAAACGTAATATCGTGAATGAGGAAAAAGCTTTACTAGAATCAATAGTTCGACAAGAACTGTCCGAAATCGAGAAAGATATCGAATTACAAGAACTGATTTTCCAGGAGCTTATCGCCGAAACCAATGAGTGGTTGTTCGAAGAATACGAACGTTCGGAAAATTACATGATTGACGAATACGGACAGGAGGTAGTGTTTTGTCCGATTTGTCAGAAAAACGAGTTGAAACAAGCAGAATCACAAATAATACGATGCCCTTGTGGCATCCAAGTAAGACACACGGATAGCATTGACCATTTTGGAAGCATGCTACGACACACAGTAGAGGAGCATGAGGCATCTTGTGGTGCAAATTTGCAGTTTTTCGTGGAACCACTTAGGGATTATGGACAGCTAAATGCGTTTTGTCCCAACTGTGATTACTATAAAAATTTGACTCACTAGAACGATATTTCTGTTAGCTTTCATTGTTATATGTTTTTGTTCTAGGTTAAGAAATCAAAATTATTGTATGCAAATGACAATTATTTTCGAAAAATTTGATATTACACGTGTGTTATGAGCTCTATATTGAACATAATATGTTATTCTAATTCAATAACCTCTTATTAATTCGTTTCTTCTAGATGGATATGTTATAATCATTGTTCCCTACATGGGCAGATAATCGTGATTTGTTAGTCTGAAAAATTTCTAACAAATGCGTAAAAGGATGTATGATTGGTTTTGCTATTATTTATTCAGCACTATTGTGCATTTCGATTGAATGTAAAGTTTTGCGCGTAATTCGATCAGAGTACAGAAAAAAATGTAGCACAATAAGTAAGGAGAAAAGTCCTCTCGAATTCCACGAAACGTTTACAAGAGAAAACTTCCGACTTCACTCTCTCCATCCAAATCGTTTCAAAGCTTAATGTTGGGAATATTAGAACGCCTGTACACCCCTATTCTGTACGTCGATCGATTCGAAATATTCCGATCGAATGTGCAATTTCCATTCTGCATTCCGTTCGAGTTGGGTATGAACTCGAATATCATTCGTTCGAGTTGTTAAAATTTCGAACATTACTCGATCGACTTGCGTTCGTATTACTTCTGTTCGGTTTAGAATCGTTCTAATTTGTTTATACAAGTGTGACCGTTTTCTTTTACCAAGAAAAGAATATAAAAAAAAAGAACGTGTAAGTAGTGTTGATAGCTTTTTTTTTTTATTCAATAATATAATATAATATTAAGGCACACTGCTTAAGCTCTAAGATGCCAAGGGTATTTACTAATCTTAATTATCGTCTAACTTAAAACTAGAGTAGTTTCATTATGTAATATAGTATCTGGCGATCGGTAGTGGCCGGTGAATTGAATTTAGGATGAGATGATTCCAGATGGCGATGGTAATTTTCTATGTTGGCCGCATTCTTCGGTCCGTGAGGGTCCGCGGGAAACACCCCCAGGCTACGAAGGCCCG
The DNA here is from genome assembly GCF_030247185.1 of Malaya genurostris. Taxonomy (NCBI): domain Eukaryota; kingdom Metazoa; phylum Arthropoda; class Insecta; order Diptera; family Culicidae; genus Malaya; species Malaya genurostris. The sequence continues at coordinate 261,233,736 of NC_080571.1, forward strand.
GCGGGTGGCCCGCATGCTGGTCATTGACTGGAGCGGTCTTCCGGTGATGGTGATGTTACGGAAGAGAATGAAAAAAAGAAGTAAATACTGTGGGAAACGGGGTAAAAAAGGGGTGTGGGAACAAAATGTTTGAAAACGACAGAGATCTAATTAGTTGCCATCGAGATGGTGAAAAAACAGGGAAAGGGGAACGAAAAAGTTAGTGACAAAAAAAAAAGATCTTGTTAATTCCAATGAAGATGGTGAACAGGGACGGGGATCGAGAGAATCGGGCGGATGTTAGTGTCGAACCTGTAGGTGGAGATTATATTTTCTGAGCGAGGAATAACACATTACACTTGTATATCAATGTGTTTAAGGTACTGGTATATGAGAAGCATATATGAACTATCCCGACTCGCCAACACATCCCGAACCGGCACCTCAGGCGGTCTACCTCGGGCCCTGAGGGATTCCAGTAGCTTCGACCTGGCGTCACGATACTCTACGCACGACCACACGACATGCTCGATGTCCTGATAACCGTCGCCACAGGTGCAGAGCCCGTTCTCCACGATCCCGATACGCCGGAGATGTGCGTTGAATGTATAGTGATTTGACATGAGCCGTGACATAACGCGAATGAAATCACGACTCATGTTCATCCCCTTGAACCAAGGTTTCGTCGATACCTTAGGGATAATGGAGTGTAGCCATCGTCCCAGTTCGTCATTCGTCCATGAAGTTTGCCAACTTTCGAGAGTTTTCTGACGAGAAATACTGAAAAATTCATTGAAGCAGATTGGTCTTTCATAAATATCACTTTCCAATGCGCCCACTTTAGCCAATAAGTCTGCCTTTTCATTGCCCGGAATGGAACAATGCGAAGGGACCCAGAATAACGATATTAAATAAGACCGTTCAGATAAAGTTCTCAAATGTTCCCGTATTTTCCCCAGGAAATATGGGGGATACTTTCCTGGCTTCATTGCCCGGAGAGCTTCTATTGAACTTAGACTGTCCGTGACAATGAAGTAATGGTCTTTGGGCATGGTTTCAATGATCTCGAGGGTGTACTGTGTTGATAGCTTTGACAGTTAGTGTTCGAAATTTCAAGTGTCCCGAACGAATCATACAAGTCGAACGGAATAAAGAATGCAAAATTTGAACTCGAACGAAAGTATAGAATCGTTCGTATCACAAATCCGTCGGATTGCAGAATCGGGGTGGTAATCTCGAAGTTACAACCACCCCGATTCTGCAATCCGACGGATTTGTGATACGAACGAATCTACACTTTCGTTCGAGTTCGAATTTTGCATTCTTTATTCCGTTCGACTTATATGATTCGATCGACTCTCGTTCAGGAACACTTGAAATTTTGAACACTAACCATGAAAGCTGTCAACACTACTTACACGTTCTATATTATTTATTTTATTCATTTCTTAGTAAACGAAACCGTCACACTTGTATAAACAAATTAGAACGATTATAAACCGAACAGTAGTAATACGTACGCAAATCGATCGAGTAATGATCGAAAATTGCACAACTCGAACGAATGATATTCGAGTTCATACCCAACTCGAACAGAATGCAGAATGGAAATTGCATATTCGATCGGAATATTTCGAATCGATCGATGTACAGAATAGGGGTAACTTTGGTTACATTTCATTATACCGCTGGTATAAACGAAAACTTGGCTTCGAGGGTTGAATGTGAACCGAGACTTTAGTCGCTCAATGTCAGGGCTTATGTCCAACCACTCTTTGCTCAAAGCGCATCTTCATCGTGTTGTCCTTTGTCCTCATTGAGAGTAATCATTGCGTTTGCGGTAAGGGTTATCATGACATTGAGCATGTTGTTTGAGCGTGTTCCGAGTACTCCAGATAATTGATTCCATTATGGCCCGAAGTAGACCACCCTATGTTCCAGTCCGTGACGTTTTGGCAAATGAGATCCCCTTTGCATGACCTACCTCTAAATGCCAGAAACGTGCAAATCTAGTGCCATCTCTCTCCTACAGTAATCCTACATCAAGCGAACTGAGCACTTGTTAATCTCGCCACAATCTGGAGAACGTTGAGAATTCGGGAATGCAAAGTGTGTTTAAAATATGCAAGCCATAAATGAATTATCAAAATCAAGATATATTTAAAATCATTTTAAAATTTTGTGCGATAGTTCCTATCCAGAACGGTTGCGGATGACATCATTATGGCAAGCTATTCAATGGTATACTGCTGAAATACTTAAACGACGTTTCCCCATGTGCTAAAGTTGAATGTTTCCGAATCGATTGGTAATTAAACTATATAAATCTATAAACAAATGACTGAGTTGTAAGCGTTCAAAATTAAATCAGTAAAAAGTTTATGAGCTAATTTTGCATTTTTTTATTGACGCCCAGCTCCGTGTTGTGAAAAGTAAGGCATTTTAGGTGGCGGTAGGCCAGAAGTAAGGAAATAATTTTACAAAACATGGGTTCGATTTTGTATTGCGTTGGAGGATGAGAAGTACACACAATTCTATATTTAGTTTTGGCAATATGTATTAAACCTGTATCCTTCAGGAAATCCACATGGACGTATACAAATCAGTCCATTACAGATAATTCTGTACGAATGATAACTCTGTTGATAAATCTCGGTTGATTTTCCAGAAGGCCGTAACAGCAAGTGACAGTTTCTCTTTGTTTACTTTCTCTTCTCTTCTATTAATTACCAAGCGGTTTACACGTTTATCACTTAACCGACGACACGACCTGCCACTCGTCTATCAAAACTGTATCGTAAATTTAACTACCCCTCAGTAACTGGAAATGTCAAATCGAGAACGCTAGTGAATTTTTTTAAACTGGCAGCACAAGTTGATATATTATTGATTTTGAATAACAGTAACCATAACCTTGGTTACTGCATATCGAAGGCAAGATGAATGTAAACAAAATAAGTTTCAGATCGGTTATTATATTACGGAACATTTTAATGGATTTATCTACCTCGAGCGGAATGTAAAAATTGAGGAGTATGAGTTATGTCTTTTATAATGCCAAGTTCAAAATTCAGTCTTAGGGACATTGGGATGAATAACTCACTGCTGACTTGAAACCGTTGTGTGATAACAGCTCAGCGCAAACCAACGAAGAAGACATGGAAATGACCGACAACGAGCCGAGCGAGGCTAGTGCTCTGCGGTACCTACATAACGTACGGTAGAATGATTTCTTTGTGGAATTCCACTAGTAATCCTTGAATAGTGGCCAACAAGGTGAAATACTGTTTCGACTGCTGCGCAATCAACCGACACAAAACAATTTTGATACCGGCATATTACACCGATACTACTGTAATGGTAATTGTTTCAAAACATACATATACCGGCCACAAGAGTGAGAAAAACTGCATCTTAGCAAGTTTTCCGTTACTGGAGGAAAGGTAAGATCAAATAGTGATTTTTTTCGGCTCTTTCTTTCGCGGCTCTCGAAAATGACAGTATGATAAAACTACGGAAGATCTACAGATGATATTGGGTGCAGGTAATTTAGTGACCATTTGTTATGAATCCTAACATCACGACAACAATTCTGTATCTCCCTATCCGATGACTTCGGATTCTGAGTATTTATAAATATAGTTTAACCAATAAATACATATTTATGATGTTTCATCCATAGTTTCGATTAAATTCCGAAAATCGAGTTAATTTAAATGCATTTATGCTTAATTTGGAAAAAGTTTAACACTAATAGAACTATTCCACCGCTTTCAAAACATGTTTATTTGTTTTGGGGTTCCTTGGTAACTAGTCCATAGCAACTTAACAGTTTTAATGTGCCTGGTCGTGTCGTCGACTGACTTAACTCTTTGCATAGAATGATGCTCGAAACGTTCGACTTCCAAACAGAACTGTGAAATCCAAGAAAATCTTTTTAGATCACATCACAATAATCGAAAGAGAGAGTGAACAAAGAGAAACTGTCACTTGCTGTTACGGCCTTCTGGAAAATCAACCGAGAAATGAAACAAAAATAAATACAGTCTAAATGACAGACTGGATGTTTTTGATAGGGTAACGTAGCGTTTGAATTGCCAGCCACAGCACAATCACTCCATTATCCATGATAACTGTCATAGATTCCACAGTGCGATCCGCCAAATCCTTCCTCCACCGAAATGAACAGAATCGGATGTGGGTACAATTTTCTATATTTCGACGTTACCTTTTAAGCCCTTGAAGAAAACTGTCCAGATTTTCAATTAGTGCCAAAAATTCGCCAGGCTGCGCGACAACCGTAGTAACTTAGTAGTGAAATCCCGATCTGAACTGGTCGTTTGTTTATGTTTACATGTTTGAATCCCGGCGCGCCATACTTAATTTCGTGAAAAAATTACCAAACAACCAAAAATGTCTTATCACGCCACCAGTGTATTTCACATCGTGGATAAATCGGTATACCTGGCAACGTTGATTCCTACCCTTCGTTCAGTTTGAAATTTTGACATTGTGGACTGCAATATGTGATGACAGCACTGACATGATCGTTGTTTTGCTGAGTTGTGCGTATTCGATGCACTTTTGTTCGAAGTGCATTTTGTTCTTATGGTCGTTCGTGGCTCAAAGCATCGGTCGTAGAACGCAGTTTATATTGGTTTTCGTGTGGTTAAAAGTAATTAAACATCACTCAGAGATCCTTATCAGGTTGAAATTAGTGTTTCGTCATATTGTATAGAGTATTTCGGTTGCTCATAAACATTTTTCTATGCCTTAAAAATCGGGTGAATTGTGTGTTTACGATTTTACATGGAGAAAATTCGGATTCCATCTGCTTAGTAGCGAGTGAGTGAGAAAAATGTTGGTTTCTATTATGCTGGTGGAAATAAACGGGATAGTGAATGTCGGAGGTGTGTGTGGCAAGTTTCTAAAAAAATAAATGCGATCGTTTTGACTTGTTTTGATCGGTCGGTAAAAGTAAGTGGCTTCGGTGATATAACGTCATCACCACTTTTCGCAATTGCATTTCTACACCGCAGTAGCAACCGGGGAAATTTTCTTTTCAATCAAGTTTTGCATCTATTGAGGTTTATTTTCTTCCATACCATCAAGTGGATAAACAAATCGTCAAGGTTACGACAAGTTCGGGAGTGCATAACTGGACAGGAAAGATTTCTAAAAATATCACCACGAACCTGTTCAACAGAAAAGCGGAAAATTATTAGATGTACTTTACCCACCGACTGAACTGAACGGTGCAGGAAAGCAACAATAACAAAAATATAATCTCGCAAAGCGAAAAGAAAGCAAATTGTTTTGGGAGACTCTTGACACTGGAGCATCCATTGTCAGTCGTAGATCAGCTGTGCTCGCGTACAGAACTATCTGGAAAGGTACTGAATTCGCGGAAAGTCGGGTGGTAGCTATGGCCAGAAGATCATCGTTCAGATATATAACATTCATTTTGACCTGCATGTGCAGCCGTTAATACCGAACCTACGTGTGTGGTTTCTGCTGCATTCAATATCATCCTACTAAAACATCAAACTCATCTTCATCTATCTTTCGGCGACGATCCATCTGAGTCCTTCAAAAATATCCCAAATAGAAATTCCGGAAGTAAATTATCATCGAGTATGGATAAAGGTATGCTCTTGAACTGTACGTTTATTCAGGAATGTAAATACTAATTTTACTTTTCGTTATTTTTCTCTGACAGCCTTTTCGTAATGTGATATAGTGTGATATAGCGCAAAATTATCAGCTAGCAGACAACTGAATAGCAGGCAATAAGAAGTATACACTCTTTTTTCCTAAATTCAGTATATACTCACTATTCCTGCTTGTTCGCGCGGTTTGAGCGTTGTGTTGTGTTGGAATCGTCTCAAGTGTGAATGTGTGTATTCGGTAATTTCCACTGTTGGTAATTTCTGACTGTGGTTAGTGTAGATGTCTCTGACGGATCACAGCCCGTTTTTAAACATGACTCCGGGAGGTACAAACAGAATGACGCGTGGTAAGCTGGGTTCGGCGCTAGGCGTTCCTGGTGCGGCCGGTAGCAGTGGTGGTATTTGCAGCGAGGAACGTAAGCGAACCGGTGAAACGATCCATTCCGGTCAGTTTATGGTTTCGCATTTTGAAACCGAAGGCCAGGAGGATGAGGATGATGATGATTTGGGAATGCAGGTCGTTGTGGAAGATGTGAAACCGGCTATAGTGGACACCGTGATTTCCAACATCATATCCAAACGAAATCCCTATCTGTCGATGGATACGACGGGGGGCAGCTCGAACACAATCGTTCCGATGCGTAGTGGTCCCAGCGGTACGGAGCTGATTCGTTACGCACAGAAACGGCAACCGCTGCAGTTGACTGGTCGCTACACCTGTTCCCAGGTCGAGATCGACACGGACTTGTCGACGGTGTTTAACACTCTCAACGTTACCTACACGTAAGTACGGATATGTTTACACTAAACACGATGGAGGTGTTTTTTTTTGGTTTGGTACATGCACTGTGTCACACAGGTGTAATTGCAGGAAACTGTTCAAACTTTCGTGATTAGGAGAAGATAGGTGCAATATAAAAATCGCCTCAACTTTCTTTTTCACAAATTCAGGAATTTCGAAACAATTGATTTGCGATCGACCAATTCCCGATTAATCGAATAGTTTAGCTGGAAACTCCCGTTTAGTAAACATGCTAAAATGACTATTTGCTCTTAGGGAAGTGTGCATTCAAAAATGCACAAATACCTTCAAAGAGCTGGACACTAATTTGTGACATCAATCTATGAATCACAACATCAACCATTATCAGCACAGTTCGCTTTGTGTGTCTATTCATGGTTAAAGCATGCACAAAGCTTTAGCTACTAATAGTTTCACTTACTTCACTACTTCGATCGATCAGAAAAATGATGCTCAATATTCTCTGTTATTAGCATTTGGTGCGAATTGAATTTCCATCGCATGGTTTTTATTTGTTATATAGCAAATTAATTGTGTGTTTCGTAATTTTTGCCATATTAGGCGAGCAGGACAGTACACGGTTTCGATCAAATTAGTGCTAATACATTTGCTTAGCTTCTGAGAGGTGATGTTTTATCAGATTGTCATTTAGTTATACACGAGCTGGTTTCTATTCGAATAAAGCAACAACTTATATCGAGCGTGTTACGTACATAAACTGCAGCAGTTACCTGGAACAGAATTTCACAAACGGAGGAAGATTTTTTCCTCTCTAATCTCGTCACAATCCAAATATATAACGGGTTCATCACCACGAATACATCTCTTGGAATTTAATTTGAAAGATATATTTCTAACTAACTGTGAATCCATTCATCGAATGGTTATCGATGCGTTGGAGATACGCATTGTTTGATCTGAGTGAATTTAATGCTATTCTTGAAAACAACAGCTTCGCACCACATTAGTGTTTGCTTCCGGAATTTTTTGCGGTAACCAAGAGTTGTTTTGGTTCTAACAGTCTTTTTCAACGCTACCTAAAACACTGACTGTCGTATTGAGACTTAAAACCACTGAGCAGAAAAACAGATTGAGAAGTTAGATGAATGGAAAAAGATACATCCAAATGTAGGATTCGAACCTGCGTTCTTATGCATTCCATGCATACGTTTTTACCATTTCTGCTACCCAGAGCTGTGGTATTCATTTGTGCATCTTATCAACCTGTTTTTCGGCTCAGTCATTGCAAAAACTTAACTTATTTGTTTCGATTTTACGTTGAACTAACTAACAATTGATAATTATTTTATGGCCAATTAGCCTTTCTTAAAACTACCAGAAAATCAGTCTTTCTCAAGAATTACTCAAATCGAGAGTGTGTTTCAAGAGTTATTGAAATAACATGTCAAGCGTCATTGTTTGTAAACAACTTACCGCCATTGTTGTGTGTTTGTTCGCTCTGGTAGTTTTTCTGATTATTTCGGAGTTTTTTGAGCGTTTTTCCCACTGCGTTATTGACGATTTCGACGAGATCCGGATTGTGTTTCGTGTCGTGTCGAGGCGAAGGACTTCGAAGTGTTTTTTCGATCCGTTTGGTCGCTGTTTGTGATTTGTTTGGAACGATAGTGCCGGCTACCGAAGATTTCGTTTTATATAGAAATCCAACTACTCACTCTATTTTTCCCGTTCGAGGCGCCATCTGAACCTCAGTGTCAGCATTGTGAGTTTTGTGCACGATGGCTAGTGCTTGTGATCGGTGTGCTAAAACCGTTAAATCAGATGATGATTTCATAGGGTGTTCGGGTTTTTGCAATCATGTAGTCCACATGAAGTGCGCAAAACTAAACAAGCCGTTTTTGAAAGTAATTGACGAGAACCCCAATTTGCTCTGGATTTGTGACGAATGTTGTAAATTGATAAAACTTGCTCGTTTTCGCAAGACAGTTTCCCCCATTGGGTGTGCTGTCTCAGCTATTGCTGAAAAAACTGAGTCAATATGTGCTGAGCTGAAAGCCGAAATAACAAAAAATAGCCAGCAAATATCTCGCCTGTCTCGCATCGTTTCTACTTCGTCATCGGTGCCAGCGAATCCAGTTTCTCGTCCGGCTGCTAAACGTCGTCGCGAAGAGGTATTTGAGACAAGCAGTTCATTGATGGGTGGGCGGAAACCAGCCGAAAACTGCAATATTGCAACGGTTCCGCTAGCTTCCCCTCTTGCATGGATCTACCTCTCTCGCTTTCATCCCAGCGTTAGTAAAGAGATGGTCGAAAAACTAACGAAAGATGGACTGAATTGCAATGACGAAATTTCGGTCATCCCGCTGGTGAAAAAAGGAATGGACGTCAACACCCTGAACTTTATCTCCTTCAAAGTTGGAATTCCTGCTAAGTATCGTGATGTTGCACTTAATCCTGACACATGGCCTCAAGGTGTCCTCTTTCGCGAGTTTGAGGACAACCGGAAGCAGGATGTCTGGTGTCCGCCTATCGATGTTTCTCCGCCTACTCCAGATAAGAATGACCGTAGTACGCCTGTGAGTATGGAACAGCAAGGTACATCTGGATCGCCTTTTTCCCTCTTGACAACACCAATGACGTTATGAGATTGCATGGAAATATACCGGGACGCACTGTTATAGGCATTTTGGAAGCTCCTGAACCCCTCACCACAGTCGAGCCATTGCAGCCAGCGTCCTCCAGCCGTCCTGGTCCTGTGTGTGGGTGTGATGAAGGAGTCTTCCAAACATTTCTCCACGGCAAGTATTGTCTTTTTTATTTGCATCCAAGTCCTGATCTTGCTCGCGCTTGTAGATGTCTACCCCTCGTTGGAAACCTCTTGCTGCCCAGCACCATTGATGCGCGTGATTTATCGTTTGAGGTTGGACTGGGACGCAACATAGTTAGCATCATGGAAGCCCCCGATACGTTCCCCACAGTCGAGCCACTGCCGCCAGCGATCGTCAGCCGTCCCGGTCCTGTGTGCGGAAACGAAAAGGGGGTCTTCCAAACCACCACAAATGGCAAGTACTCATCTGCATTGAACGGTTCTAGCACTGATCCGATCCCAGTTTCCAGCCTTCCATCGCAAGTCCGATCAAGTAACTCCAATCTGCAGATTTACTACCAAAACGTCGGTGGTATGAACTCATGTGTCGACGAGTATTTGTTAGCAAGTTCAGACGATTGTTTTGACATTATCGCTCTTACCGAAACTTGGCTCCGAGAAAACACGCTGTCTGTCCAGGGGTTTGGTGCCAGTTACGAAGTTTTTCGAACCGATCGCAGTACTCTTAACAGTCCCAAATCTACCGGAGGCGGGGTGCTCGTTGCGGTACATAGACGTTTCGAAGCGCAGTTGATCGAATCAACGCCTGGTAGTCGTGTCGAGCAATTGTGGATCAGTGTCAAGCTAGCCGAGTTCACACTCTTCCTCTGCGTGGTCTATCTTCCACCTGATCGATGTCGCGATCTTGCTCTAATCAATGCTCACTTAGAGTCCCTTCATGAAATTTTTTCAACTCACGCGCGTCCAATCGACGAAATTTTAATTGTTGGAGACTTCAATTTTCCCGGAATCAAATGGCAAGGAACTTCCGGTGGATTCTTTTTCGCTGATCCGACGCTTTCAACATTCCATGTTGGCATTACGACCTTGCTCGACGGTTATAGTGTGAACTTACTTCGCCAATCGAATCCTGTTGCCAACGAAAACGACCGAATGCTGGATCTATGCTTCTCGAGCAGAGCAGATGTTGCACCTATAATTAGTGCCTCACCGTTTCCTTTGGTCAAATCTGTTCGACATCACCCGCCACTTCATATTGTGCTCAACTCTAATCTTCCACCAGATGGCTACAACACGACCGACATCATCAGCTATAATTTTAATAAAGCTGACTACACTAAAATGACCGACTTTCTAATACATATTGACTGGGAGGAAATTCTCGACAATGATGATGTCAACGCTGCTGTACAAACGTTCTCTAACGTCATGAGCTACGCGATTGACTTCTTTGTACCAAAACGATCCAAACGGCTGTCCCTGCATCCACCATGGCAGACCACCGTAGTGAGACAACTGAAAACGACTAAAAGAGCCGTCCTAAAACGGTATTCAAAACATGGCGGATACACACTGCGTAATCAATATGTCCAGATCAATCAATTATATAAGAAAACTGTCAAGCGTTGTCATGTCAGCTACTTGAAAAATGTACAACGGAAATTGAAATCCAATCCGAAGTCATTTTGGAAACACGTGAACGAGCAAAGGAAGGAGTCTGAGTTACCTTCTATAATGAAGTTTGGAGAGTTTACTGGTTCGTGTAAGCGGGAAATCTGCCAGCTGTTTTCGGAAAAATTTTCTCGTGTCTTTACAAACGAAACTTTAAGCCCGCAACAAATTACACTCGCCGCGCTCAACGTTCCAGAATCTAATAATTCTTTAAATCTCATTCATATTGACGAGGATTCGATTCGGACGGCAATCGCTTGCATGAAGTCGTCTACCTCCTCTGGCCCTGACGGTTTACCGGCAGTTATATTGAAAAATTGCTCGACTGGTGTAATTGCTCCCCTTTGTCGACTATTTCGGATGTCACTCTCTAAAGAAGTTTTTCCCAACTTATGGAAATCTTCTTTTATGTTCCCAGTGTATAAGAAAGGTGACAAAAAAGACGTGAACAATTACCGTGGCATCACATCGCTTAGTGCAGTTCCTAAACTGTTTGAAAAGGTTATTCTGGCACCGATTTTCAACCACTGCAAGCAATATATTGTTGACACTCAACATGGTTTTATGCCCAAGCGCTCCACAACCACCAACCTATTGTCATTCATGTGCTACGTGACTGATGGTATGTCAAAAGGCTTACAAACAGACGCTATTTACACCGATCTCTCTGCTGCCTTTGATATAATAAATCACAATATAACAATTGCTAAATTGGAAAGACTTGGATTCGGCTCTAGCATCCTTCGGTGGCTGCAGTCATATCTTGTAGATCGTCGTTTAGCAGTGAAAATCGGCGATCACGTTTCCAATGAGTTTATCGCTTCGTCCGGAATTCCGCAGGGTAGTCATTTCGGGCCTTTAATATTTTTACTGTATTTCAACGACGTCAACTTTACTCTAGAGGGCCCTCGTCTATCGTTTGCCGATGACGTTAAGATCTACTATTACATTCGAAGCCCAGAAGATGCAGGTTTCCTTCAACGACAGTTGTTGAGCTTCGCCGAGTGGTGTAAAGTAAACCGTATGAAATTGAATCCTGACAAATGCTCGACCATCACATTCTCGAAGAAGAAAGAGCCATTTCATTTTGATTACTTTCTGGAAGGATCCCCGATAGTCAGAACGACGTGTGTTAAAGACCTTGGTGTCTTTCTCGATGAGCAACTGACATTCAAGCAACACATCAGCTATATCGTTTCTAAAGCTTCTCGCAACCTAGGATTTGTTATGAGGATGGCTAAACATTTTACAGACGTGCACTGTTTAAAATCTCTGTTTTGCTCGCTTGTTCGTTCATCCTTGGAGTACTGTTCTGTCGTTTGGAACCCTCACTACATAAACGGAGCTCATAGAATCGAATCGATACAACGCAGATTCATTCGCTTCGCCCTACGGCGCTTACCGTGGAACAATCCTCACCAACTACCAAGCTACGAAAGTCGCGGGTTATTAATCGGTCTCGATACACTACAAGTTCGTCGAGATGTGGCACGTGCTTCACTGATAGCGGATGTTTTGACCGATAGGATTGACTGCCCTGCTTTGCTCCGCGAAATTAATATCAACGTCCGACCCCGGGCTCTTCGCAACAGTGCATTTCTTCGACTTCCTTTACGACGAACTAACTACGGTGCTAACAATGCTATTATTGGCTTGCAGAGATCATTCAACCGCGTTTCATCAGGATTTGACTTCAATCTATCACGCAGTAGGATACTTGGAAATTTTTTATATATTACTAGAAATTATCATTAGGACCATATTGTGTCTGTTGATTATACCTAAATAAATAAATACAAGTGTGTCCAATTCTTCCATTTTGGGCAAAAAAAAAATCATCACACGGTAGCGCTCGCCATTCACAATAACGTTTCGCCTATCGTCGCCTTTGAAGAAGTACGGCCTGATGATGCCGCTGGCCCATTATTTACACCAAACAGTTACTTTTCTGGGATGCATAGGTAGCTCTTGCAATATTTCTGACTCGTCTTCACTTCAGATGCGGCAATTTTGCGGCGTATCCATTCAAGCAGAAATGAGCTTCATCGCTGAACACAATTTTTCGATAAATACTCTCTTAACCGAGCATCTATTTTGATAGTAAAATTCAATAATTTGCAAGCGTTGTTCGTTCGTAAGTCGATTAATGATAAAATTACTGATCAAACTTAACGAGTTTCACAATAACACAAAACATGGTTCATGCGTAATCTGTCAAAAACAGTGTTGCCAAAAAGATACCAGCAAAAAATTCACCTTTTAGTTTTTGCCTTAATATTCGGTGTCTAGTGTTCAGATTAATTTCAATGATTCGTAAAAACTTCTTATTTCTTTAACATTTTTGGAAGTTTTCGTATCTCCAAAATTCTGGTTTGGAAGGAAGTTAATCGATTAAACCTTGATATTAGATCATACTCGAACAATTACGTTGCTAAAAACGAACCCTGCCGAAAACTATTCATGCTTTTCAAGTACTCATAAACAATTGTATTGAAAATTGTATCTAATCTTCCTTTCGGATCACTCTATCCTGCTTTGCCCAAAGCCCCCGATTACAATGGTCTGTTGAATAAGTATTACAACGTTTATGAGCATACGATGCGCTATTTATGATGGAAGAGGAAATGTAGTTCAGTTGAATAGAATCAGTAGAACTAATGCGATGCATTCTTCGTGTAGGAAGGTGCATTGGTTTCATACTATTCTGCAAAACCTTAGTATAACATTTCTTTTGTGGAATTTGGCCCTCTATTTCAGCAAACTTCGCAGCCGATTCATAGTGTACACAACCATTTCATGGCTGATGTTACGATCCTACTGACACTAAGAATCCTTCCATACTATGCTGCAGTATTTCAAAATTGGCCTAACATAAGTTGCATATAATTATTTCATTGTGTAAGGGTCCTAAAACTTAGGACTAAAGCTTTTAATGAAATTGTACCAGCATTCATCCTTCGTCAAAACCAAGTAATAAGGATGCATGCTCATCGATGATGAAACCTACATCAAAAAGGATTTCGGACAGCTTTCTGGTCAAAAATTCTATATGCCGACAGCACGAGGAGAAAAACTGATGATTTGGCAAGTGATATGCAGCTGCGAAGTAAAGACCAAAGTGTTCGTGACGAATAAGACGATTAAGATGGATTCGAAGCTGTACAAGGAAGAATGCTTCAAAATCTTCGTATTACCATTGATTAAAGGTCCCGTGAAGTTTTGGGCAGATTTGACAAGTTGCAACTACAGCCGGGAAATCGTCCAGTGTTCCGACCCGTCGAGAGATTTTGGACTATAATGAAGCATAATCTTAAGAAAAGTGGAAAAACGTTTCACGGCAAAACTCGGGTGACCAAAATGTGGTACAAATGTGCCAAGGAAGTTGACTCCGGAGGTGTGCAGCGCTTGATGGGAGGAATCAAGAAAAAAGAGTTATTTGTACGTCAATTCTTTATAGAGATGCAGTTGATTTTATTATTCCGGATTCTTTTTTTGTCTCGATTATAGAGGTTTTAGCCTTAAGGTCATTCGCCTTTTCGGACCAGAAAAACTTTCTGAAACTATGTGCGGGGTTGGGAATCGACCCGGGAATCGACCCGGGAATCCCCTTCCGGATTCTAAATCTTTTTCAACACCACCCACTTCCCTACGCCTTTCCCCACAATTCGTTTTGGTAACGTTTTCCGTCCACCGGTTCCAGAAATTTGATAACAAACTACGGTTACTGGTCATAGTTTAGTTTTGACATACTTTTGTTATATTAATTGCAGGGTTGTTACGGTCGCGCGGATTTCGCGATTTTCGCGGATTTGGTGCGGTTTCTGCTAAGATTTTGATGCTATGGCGCGGATTTCGCGCGAATTTTAAAAAAACATCATTCCACAAAATTCTTTGCAAATTTTTGAAGCTTGTGAGTTTTATGAAACCCTAAAACATGAAAGATTATGCTAATTATGCTTTTCGATCTCGAGTGGTACAAGTTGCTATTTCAACATTTCGCACTCAAGGATATTGATGTCAGATGGAAGATATCGTCTCAATGATAATACATTCAATAATGCAAAGAACGTAATAAATGGAATGCGATTCTTCAATAATATGGTAACCAATTTTGTGTATGATAAAAATCGCATTCTTAAAGCAAAATTTACACGACATGCTTACGAATCAAAGTCTGACAATAAAAGAAACGACGAAGTTCTGGGATTCCAACCGTGGTGATAAGAAAGTGTTCTAATAGTTTGTTGGTTCCACTATCAAACATTTTCAATTGTTCTTTGCGTTCTGGAATTTCTCCTGAAATATGGAAGAAATCCTATGTTAACAAGGGTATAGTATCCAATTACCTTGGAATTGTTGCTTTGTGCGCTGTATCGAAGCTGTTTGAAATTATAGTTCTGGATTTTATAACACATAGTTGCTCTGACTACATATTAGAGACTCAGCTTGGATCCATGCCAAAGTTTTCAACTTCCCCTGCTGCGTTCGACGAATATCAATCATTACATAACGATCTCCAAGTTAAGTAGACTGGGATTAAACGGATCATGTTTTAATTGGCTTCGATCATATCTAACTGGTAACGAAATGATAGTGAAAATGTTAGCCTGTACACCTGTACATCTGGACTTACTCAAGGAAGTCACCTTGGACCATTCATAATTTTATTGTATCTCAACGATCTAAATTTTTCGATCAAGTGTATGAAACTATCGTTCGCCGATGACTTTCGTATTTCATATTTCAAAATGGTTTAAATGCCACTAAATGCTCCGTCTGTATTCAAGTTCGACTATAATATGCCACAAACTGTTCTCGAACGCGCATCGTCTGTTAAGGACCTGGGTGTTCTGGAAACCAAGTTAAACTTTAAAGAGCACATAGAGCTTTCAATTGTTACAATTTGACATTCGACGTCGTAGTTTTCCTATTTTTTTCTTCGAATTCCCTATGTTAGAGCTAATTATGGATATAACGAGCTCATTGCTAGCATGTGCCGCATATTTAACAAACGTTTCAATTCTTTCGACTTTCATTTATCACGTAATGTTATCAAGAAATCGTTTCTAATGTTACTGTCTCATTAGATTTAGTTACTATAGAAGCACTAGATTTAAGGAAATGTATCTTTCAGATGATTTTGATCTATTGATGCAAAAGATGAGGAGGTTTTATGCCTGCTGAAGAACAAGTTTAACAGAAACTAATTCCAGTGGGCTTTTACCTGATCCAAATAAAAGAATAAAAGATGAGAAGGAAAGGAAAGACATTCAGAGTATAATCTGACAACAGAAGAAGGCGTTATTATAATTGAAACTGAAATTAAAAAGAGTAAATCAGATCATTCTGATGTGGTCTACCTTAAAATTCTTCTTACCAAGAAGGAATTGTTTGCCGAGCAAAAAGATGTCGAATCAAAAAATATCTTCGATGAAATCTGTTTCACTTCTTTCAAAATCACAATAGTAAGCATTTTTATTTTTACTGTAACATTTGTCGTACATCAGAGAGTATTAATTAAGGATCAAGAGTAAACCAAGTTAACTTGTGTTGGTAATTCGTGTATTACGTACATTTTATTCAGTGCGATGATATATGCAGTGCAACGAGTTTATTAAAGTGACTTGCAGGATTGAGTTTCAATATTTTTTAACAATAATTTATTCTCAAATGAATGTTAAGCCTGACATTTTGTATGAAATATCAGTTTTCAATAATTTTTCACAAACGTTTGATGGGAAATTGCTTACATTTTATGAATGTAGATTTTAATTCCCTAATAAAAAGTTTGGCAACACTGCTTCAAAGCATTTGTATTAGATTGCGCTACACAAAATAAGCAAAACTAAATATTTTCTGTTACAAAAGTAGTTTCCGGAAAAATAAATAGTTTTACGACAACATGCCATTTTTATTGCCTTTCGCATGTTAAATTAAAGGTTTCTATTTTATGGGTTTACTTATAGAAGCTACGAAAAAAATTTCTGCAAGAGGAAATCCATATAGGAATGCGTTTGTTGCTAATCAAATGCGTCAGTGGAAGTAAGCTGAAACTGAGATAATTTTTCTCGAGCAGTTTTAAGGAAAACCGAAGAGTTCTAGACTAAGACACTTTTCTCGAATTGCGATTTTAAGCAGAATGAACTGATTGGTTTATTTTTCAACCATATGGATGATTTATTGATTAAAATCAGGAAAAGAAGCGCCGGAATTTGTTTTTACGCTCATATTGTTGACATTACTCATACGCTTGCAAAAAGTCTTGCTCCTTAACTAAGGGCATCGGAGAATGACAATGGAATCGTTTTCATGGGGTTTCTCGAAGTGACGTGCTGTATGCGGACTTATTTATTGTGTTCATATGACAAACTTATGCAGATTTTTAAATTATATTTAAGTGAATTTTCAAGTACTGCATAAAAATAGTTGTCTAACGCTTCACTCGAATATCGCGCGTTTTAGTTTTCGACTTCGCGCGAATTTCGCGCGTTTTAGTTTTCGACTTCGCGCGGATTTCGCGCGTTTTGATTTTGAAATTTTTCGTAACAACCCTGTAATTAAATACCGTGCAGCTTTCGATTGATATGGTTTTAAAACAGTCTTACTCAAACATAATATGCCAAACGTATAAACGCATATCATGCTATATAAAACAATGTATTAGACTGAAGTTTATAAATACTAATATGGTCATGAAAATCTATGACGCTATCATTAACTACCTTTAAATAAAACGGAACGTATTAAAAAAAATTTCAAAGTCGATATCAATAAAGCTTTCGCCCATTTATTATCGAGTTTAGTCGTTGACGAGCTCGATTGTTTTGGTTTCATAATGCCAAAATTTCTCGATAATCTAATACTTCTTCGAGTGAAGTCGAACGAAGGTCGATGATCGAGTTCGAATCGAGAACCATAATACGAAACATGATCGATTCGGTAATATTTTAGTCGAATCGAGATACGTAATGCCACCTCAGATTTGGTCGCGAACAGGTCTTACGGGGATAGAGAGGAAAAAAATTGTTACACAAGAACATCATTATCTCAATTGAAAATAGACGAATTTCAATAGTCTATAACTTGTTGGATTGGTATTCAATGTTTTGTTTTACAGATCAATTTTGTCTGATACTAGTTTGATCAAAATCGCTTCAGCCTTCTTTGAGATCTACGCCTCTATGTTCTTTCCTTTTATCCGTACTTCTGGTTAGTTGGGTTAGTTTGCGGAATCAGGAGACAGCCGAAGTTGCTGTAGGTTTTTACGGTCTTCAAATAGCCAGGTCTATGAAAGATAAAATGACCACGCTGAAAGAGTTTTCTGTGTATCTTTATTTTCCAGTGGTCCGTTCACGATTGATAACCGATCGGTGAATTTGGGTTATGAGAAACACTTTATATTTTTTTTATAATCTCCTACGAAATTCTGAAACCATGATGGTAATTTTAGGTCCCTAATTGTGGGATGACTCCGAAGTAGTTGTGAATCATTAGGAATGGTGGTCAACTTTAAACTGCCTATGGAACGAAGTTTAATGTTCTTGATGAGCAGACATACTTTCTTCACTCTAGCTTTCAGTCGATTGCACCTTCTATAGGTTACGACGAATCATATTGAGGTTTTTCAAACGCTGTGACACTTCTAGCCTGTCTCGTTCCACATTATAGTTGTCCGAAAACTCCGGGGGCAACTCATAGTGAGTTGTTAATTCGAGATCTTCGAAACAGCAAAAGTCATATGAGAAGCAATGATCCATCAATGATTTTATTTACGAAGTAGTTTGAAATACCTAAAAATCTGATGCAACAAATGCATCAAAGTTTCATCAGAATTATCCATCCAAGTGATGTAACGCAAATGCCAATACCTGTTTCGTTGTGAATATCGATGTGCAAGCATTTTCATAAATAGGAATGGCTTCTGTTTTTTTTTGTAACATTATTTAAACATAGTCAGATACAAGACCAAACTAAAATGGAATTATTTCAAAGCTAAATTTGCATACTACCCCGCGTTATTTAGTTTAGATCCTGACTTCGCACATACCGAAAGTTATGGGCGAAACATTCTCTTCTCATTCAACCCCCCCCTCTCCCACTATCGTCAGGTAGAGTTTGTTTTCATCTGATCATTCTTTAAAATTTTTAGTTTTCTCAAGTGTAATGGCTTATGCTGACGCGCGGTCAATATCCACCACGAGCAACAGCTCAAAATATTTTACCGACACAAACAACACAAACGCAATGTTGCTAAAAATATCCAATTAACCCTCTTCGCGCCGTAGTGCGAAAAAGTGAAATAAATTATGCTCATTGCTTCAAAAAGAAACCGAATATTATTGATTTTTGTTACTTTTCGCACCTTTTTTATCGTTTTTAATGTGGTTTTTGTTTCAATTTATTTACGTCACTTACTCAATATCGTCAGCATTTAGATTACAGTATCGTGTGATGAGAACTCTTAATTTGATACAAGTGCGTATCGGGAGTTAATTACGACAAACTGTCTGCATTCAAAACAATATAGCAGTCATGCCGATATTTAACACTGAAGTTAGGCAGTATTGCGCTTTGTGATAAGACAAGCCAATGACCAACACACACACACACTGAAAAGATCGGAACCTGCTCGAACTGGTTAAGTGACTCGCTCGCATTTACGCAAATCGTATCTGATCGGTAAAATATTGTAGTCAGCTTGTGTTGTCTGGTAAAGATGTGACTCCTGCTGGTGGTGATCTTGAAAACGCGCTCAATTTCTCCTCGGACCGATTGATTATTTCGATAAGATTAGCTATCTACTGCCATTTTGGGTACGACAGCTTAATTGAGCCGTGTTCATAGATACTAACAAAAAATTTGCTCGAAATAAAAGAAAGCAAAGGTACTTGAATTTATTAATTAATAAATTGATTCTGCTCAAAGACCGTACCATCGCAACTCCGAAAAGCCACATGATTATGCTCTATAGTAACATCCCATAATTCAGCCGGGTTCACGTAATTATTATTGTTATTACTTTTTTTTTGACGAAGAGATAAACTTTCTCGTCCGTATGGTTGGAGCTAGCTGCTGATAAGCTGACAGCTGCTATTCTGGATTTCTCTCTCTCAAAACACACGCGCGACTTCGATTCCGGCCCCTTTCCAGACGGTGATGTAATGACACGCACTGATCGAGTGATTGGCCGTTGGGTGAAGGACTTTTGCTCTGCACTTGAATCCCGCTGTTTCGTATCTCATGTTTGCCCTGCATACACAGCATAAGGTCACGGTGGAAAATTTGTGATTTATAGAACCAATCCGGCTTAGAATTTCTTGTATCAACAATGCAACAGTCATGCGTTGAACAGCGATGCTAGATTGTCACGGTATCAATTCCGGAGAGTTTTCATGGAAAAAATCTACGTCAAAACATACTCTCTCTGTAATCAAAGCATGCTGAATGCTAGTTTGGAGCTTGATATGTGTGTAGTTTGTACATAATAGTTGTCATCATATTGAAAAAGAAGAGTCATGAGATGGGAACTTGTGAGCACTTAGTTATCTCACCTCACGGCGTCCGAATGCTTAGAGGTTGATGCATTTTAAATTTTAATTTATTGTTGCTCCTGAACATTATTGTACTCAATGATTAATATTCTGGACATATTAGCTTTTGGTACATAATAAGGCACAGAATTTTACCTGACTATGATTTTTCGCGGTAATTTCCAAAATTGTTCACAGTTGTTCCAAAAATAAATGTCTTTAATTTACTTCCAGAACTTCAGATATCCTTACGAAATCAACCGCTTTCCGTCGAATTTATTTTAAACTTACTTGGAGTTCATTCAATTAGGTTTATGAGGAAACCATAGTAAGAATTGTGTGGAGCAAAACTCATAATTACATTTCATCTGAGGCTTTGAAGAACCTAAAACACTTCAAACGCGGTCATAGAGACACCGATGATGCAGAACCCAGTGGACGTCCAAATGAGGTGGTAACACAAGAAAACATTTGAAAAATCCACAAAATCGTTTTGAATGATCGAAAAGTGAAGTTGCGTGAGTTAGCTGACGTCGTAAAGATATCAACAGAGCGTGTTGGCTTTATATTGCATGAGCATTTGACTATGAGAAAGCTCTGTTCAAAGTGGGTTCCGCGTTTGCTCACTGTCGACCAAAAACGAGAACGTGTTAATGATTCTGATCAGTGTTTGGCAATGTTTAAACGTAACAAACCGAAATTTTTGCATCGATATGTGATAATGGATGAAACATGGATTCATCACTTCACTCCGGAATCAAAACGATCGTCATCTGAGTGAACCTCGTCCAAAGCGCTCGAAAGCGCAACAATCGGCTGGAAAGGTTATGGTCTCGATATTTCGGGATGTGCGTGGTGCAAAATTTATCGGCTATCTTGAGAAAGGAAATTTTATTAACAGTGAATATTATAAAGCGTTATTGAAGCGTTTGAAAGCTGACATTGCAAAGATACGACCGCATATGGAAAAGAAAAAAAAAATTGTTTCATCAAGACAACGCACTGTGACACAAGTCAATCAATCCAATGGCAAAACTACATGAATTGTGCTTCGAATTGCTCCCACATCCACCGTATTTGCCAGATTTAGCTCCCAGCGACTACTGGCTGTTCGCAGACCTGAAAAAAATGCTCACCGGCACGAATGAAGAAGTTATCGCTGAAACTGAGGCCTATTTTGAGACAAAAGATAAATCGTTCTACAAAAGTGCTATTGAAATGTTAGAGCGGCGCTGGAATGATTGCATTGCTTTTGGTGGAGATTGCGTTGATGAATAAAGTTAATTTTGAACCGAAAAAATCGTGTTCTCTTTGTTCGGCCCACAGGATTTTTCAGCCCATGTGTTACTTGATACGATACGCATTATTATTTTCGGCAGCGAATTTACTCGATTCGTGGTCGGAAAAGAAATGTTTGAATATTTCACTGTTTCACCTTGTTTAATTGGACCTCTATCCGGGTAGAATATCGAACCAATAAAACCAAACATTTCAATGGTAAGAATTGACATTATTTTATTGTTTTCAGATTAGTTAAAACATCAAAATCATAACAAAGTCTTCAAGAGA
This sequence comes from Malaya genurostris, assembly GCF_030247185.1. Taxonomy (NCBI): domain Eukaryota; kingdom Metazoa; phylum Arthropoda; class Insecta; order Diptera; family Culicidae; genus Malaya; species Malaya genurostris. The sequence goes on from NC_080571.1 coordinate 261,255,522, forward strand.
AAATATAAACAAAATATAAAATTCTGTCATTGTAATATCAAACCAAAAACAAAATATTTAGAGAAGAATTTTTCAGTAATTTCATATTCTAGCATTTAGAATAGAATAACATCATAAGCATTAATCTTATCTGATTCTGATGCAGTTTAATCAATAGTATTTTATTTGATATTGTGCAATTTCTTGATTCCTTCGATGAAATGTCAAGAAAATATCAAGTACCACTATGACAGCACAGAAACATCAAGACAAGATATGATGGTAAAATGGTTATTGTTTTGATCTTTCTTTGAAAATTTCAGATGAACTTATGATAAAAAACCTTTTCTAATCCACCTAAAGCTTGTTTCATTTAGAATTGGAACAAACTTTTGCTCATATTGTGGCGCTCCTGGTGGACGGATTTGGAAGTTCTTGGCGCCCACGTGTCGGGAATTTTGTCAGCTTCACGTATGATTTCTGATATTCCGCAAATCGACTGTACTTTGTAAACAATAAACATGGAAGCCGAAAGAAGGGAAAAAATTGTGCAGTTTTTTGGAAAATCCATTGTGGTCTGCATCTAGGCTAGCTAAACAGCTGAAATTGCCCAGAAATATCATATGACGCGTTATCAAACGGTATAAGGAAACATTGACGACGATTTGGAAGCCTCAAGCCAATCGTCGGAGTGGAACTGTCGACCGGAAACTGCGTGGTAAAATTTTGAAGACGATTAAGAGGAATCCTAATCTGTCGGATCGTGATTTGGCCAGAAAATTCGGTGCTACCCATAGTACCGTGAGGGGAACTCGACTCCGGGAAGGAATCAAGTCGTATCGAGCTAGCAAACCGCTAAATCGGACCATAAAACAGAATGTGTGGTCAAAATTCGTGCTCGCAAACTATATGACCAGGTGCTGACCAAGTTCGACGGGTGTCTTCTGATGGACGATGAAACCTATGTCAAGGTTGACTTCGGGCAAATCCCAGGTCAAAAATTTTACTTGGCAACGGCTCGGGGGATGTTTCAGCCAAATTTAAATATGTTTTTGCCGACAAATTTGCAAGAAAATTTATGATTTGGCAGGGCATTTGCAGCTGTGGCAAAAAAAAACAAAAGTTTTCGTTACAAATAAGACAATGACATCGGAACTGTACCAAAAAGAGTGTCTCCATAAACGAATTTTGCCGTTCATTCGATCCCACGACCATCCCGTAATGTTTTGGCCGGATTTGGCAAGCTGTCATTACAGCAAAATCGTTCAAGAATGGTATGCTGAGAAAGGGGTCCAGTTTGTTCCGAAAAACTTTAATCCACCCAATTGCCCCCAGTTCCGCCCTATTGAGAAATACTGGGCAATCATGAAGAGGAGACTCAAGGCAAAGGGAAAGGTTGTCAAAGACATCAATCAGATGACGACCTGGTGGAATAAGATAGCTAAAACGATGGACGAAAAAGGTGTGGGCCGCCTAATGAGCCGTGTTACAGAATTCCTTCGAAACCGTGACTAATAATTTTATCCGTATTTTTTCTTAAAAGTATGAAGAAAACGCTACATTTGTATAAAAAAAAGATCTTGAATTCAATAATAAATAACTGAAATACAGGCAATTGTCTTTGTTCCAATTCTATCTGAAGCATGCTTTAGTGGTGTAATGATGCCTTTCTCATATTACTTATATTTTCAAAAACATCACTAGAAGATTCTGTCAAGAATTTTTTTTCAAACTTGAATTAAATAAAAAACTTTCTTTAGGTATAAACTACCATAACCTTTTCGATTTGTAAAAAGTTATGTCAAGTTAATATAGATTTAAATGTGGTAACCCTGCACGCCATACAAAATTGAATAAAGCACACTGAGTGCTAGGCGGTGATGTTTTCTTCTTCCGTACCAGCACATACCGATGCGTACCGGTTTTGCATCATTTTGTATGACAATTTTAAAGGTTTGACACTCATCGCCCTATAATTTCGGAACCGGAGGTCAGATCATGATGAAATTTCATAGCATTTTTCAAGACAATAAGAGCTTTAATTTGAATCATAATTTGTGGAAATCGGTTTAACCTTTGCTGAGAAATTGAAGTGAGCTTCATTTTTGGAGTGTTTCTTGGCTATTACCGGTGCTTTCGGAATCGGTAGTATTTTTATATATCCACTAACTAACAAAGTCTACCAACTAGATGAATATACCAGGAAGTTTTGAAAAAAATTGTACCTCGTTTCGCCATCACTTGTGAAAAAATACTCATGAAAATGAAAGTTTTTCACTTATCGCGCTGTAATACTGGAAGTCGGATCTGAATCATCTTTCCGGTGACTTTTTAAAGAATTTCAAGACTTTTTATTTGCATCTTTAATTTTAAAAGTTGGTTAAGAAATTTCCGAGAAAATTGAGTGCGCATTTTCTCATAGATTTGCGCATATTATCTTGCAATTCCGGAACCGGAAGTCGGATGAAGATAAAATTCAATTGCAAGCTATAAGACCTTTTGTTTGAATTAAAGTTTGTGAAAATCTTTTTAGCCATCTCTGAGAAAAGTGAGTGACAATGTTTTTTTTATTTCTTTGGTGCATATCACCCTGTAATTTCAGAACCGGAGGTCGGATCGGGATAAATTCAATAGCAGTTCATGAGACCGTAAGACCTTTCATTTGAATCTGAGGCTGTGAAAATCGGCTCACCCATCTCTGAGAAAATCGAGTGACATTATTTGTCCCATACATACAGACATACATATACACATACATTCGCACACAGACATTTCGTGATCTCGACGAACTGAGTCGAATGGTATATGACACTCTGGCCCTCCGGGTCTCCGTTCAGAAGTTGGTTTTCACAGTGATTGCATAGCCTTCCTATATGTGAAAGGCAAAAAGATTTCAAAATATGCGTAAGAGCTTTTGAGATTAGAAACTTCATACATATTTCTCAATATGTTTTTCCTTTCTCGTAAAAAAAGGCGTTGTAATCTCTAGGAAATTTCTTACTTTTAAAGTACAGCTTTAAAGAGTATCACATTCCATTCGAATTCGTTCTTCGAGATCGCAAAATGACTGTGTGTGTATGTGACAGAAATATGCATTAACTTTATGGTTTTATAGTACCATAGATATGTTTGAAATTTCATCTGGGTTCGACTTCCGATTTCGATACTACTATGAAAAATGTGCAAATATTGTAGCAAATATGCACTCACTTGTCTCCAAGATGTCTGAACAAATTTTCATAAACTTAGTCTCAAAAGAAAGGCTGATGAGTGAAAAAACTGCATATTCAATTTAAGTTTGTTATTATAAAAGAAGTCATAAATATGAGGTAATTTCTCAAAAATAGTAACTAAATATTACCGGTTTTGTCTGCTGATTACCACAAAAAACTCACGTCGGATAATCCGGTCTCTTAATTCCGGTACCGGAAGTACTTAGAGTATTCCTCAAAAACTGCCAAATGGAACTCGCTTCATTTTCACATAGACATTCCAATCAATTTTCACAAACTTTGATTCAAATGAAAGGTCCTACGATTCCATGCAAAGTTTCGTAATTTAATCCGGATCCGATTTTTGGTTTCGGAATTACCGGGTGATAAATCTTTCAACATTTTAAACCGTCAATAAAAGTGATGTATCAAAAACGTAAGGAACGTACTAACTTGGGCACACAACTGTTTCAATTTGTTGATAATATTATTTGATAGCCAAACCAGCAGATTTCGGTTACAGCAGTCCACAGACTTCGGTTTCCGAGTACCAGGAACAGTCAAAAACTGTACCAAAAATAGTCTAAAACTGCAAAATTGTGCTCACAAACTCTTCTCACGGATGGCGTGACCGATTTTCTCAAACTTAGTTGTTACGGTCACATGCATATCAGCAGAATTTTGTCCGGATACAACTTCCGGTTCCAGAATTACATTAGAATTAGATTAGTGTTTACAAATTTTGAGCCGAGCGACGATGTAAGAATTTGTAAGTGATGTTAGTTGCTGGCTATACAAACGTACTTCGGCTATACCGATCCTCGGATTTCGGATGAAGCAATCGAAAATTTCAAAATTAATCTAGCTAATCTCCGAGATGGCTTAACCGATTTTCACAAAATGAATTTAAAATAAAGTGTGCTTTCAACCCCTTTTTAGTTTGTAGGTTATGCTTGTTCGTGTCCAAACAATTTTTTTTAAGATTAAACTCTATTTGTATTTTGAAGAATACCACTGTCACAATCAGGCATCATTACACAACTAGGTGAATTAAAAAAGGCTTTTTGCTACGTCCTCCAACTATCAGTGTATTAAGAGTTTTAATTGAACTGCTAATGTGATTCAGTAGCTCAACATAAATTTTGATAATCATTGTTCACACCTTGCGCGAGGTAACTGCTCATGACCAAACGAACACGAACGAGACACGAAAGCAAACTTCCTCTAGGGCTCCAGAGTAATTTTTTGGAATTTGGCTCTAAAAAACTCATTTAGGGGTTAACTTAAGTTTGTGCTTAGGGCACATAACCGTTTTTACTTGTTTTAAACTCTTCAAACAACAGTTTATCTGAATTCTCCCGTATTCGAAACAGTATTTTAGGCTTTTCTTTACGTTTCGTCTTCGATTCGTCAGTTGCGGAGCAGTATAAGGCTCAGCTTAGGCTAACCCCTAAATGACCATACCTGAATCGGCCAGTATTAGCCGGAAACACCGTTTTCGTTCGGCACGTCAGCAAAGACATGGCATTTCGGTGCCAATCAAGAAGTGTTTTGTAAATAGCATTAACTTTACGTCTGCTTAGCGGTTCAAATTGAACTGTTTAAGTTTGCACTAAGCAGTTCCATTTGAATTGCTCTGCACTGATGAGCCTAAGACGAAACGTAAAGAAAAGCCTAAAAAAACTGTTTCCAATACACGAGATTGTTTGAAGAGTTTTCTCGAAATATTTCTAGACATGCCGAAAAACTTGTATTAAAGGAAATTTCAAATATATTGCATACGATGTGAGGTCATGCAGTAGACAGTAGATTTCTGCGCGATGTAAATTCGTGTTTCTAGGGGTTACTTTCTTGAAATGAGTAATAAATACAATTAACAAACCTATGTCCCTGATTCCGCCAGCACCTGTCGAGTGTGCAAAATGGTTCCGGTCTAGTCCAGTTTTGTCTAGTCCATTACCACAGGAAATTCACCAATCATACGAACAGCACTCTACCGTCTGATAACCCCGTTCTTCATGTAGTAGGAAATTTTATAAGAATCATTGTCCAATCATTCTCACATTTTCCCACATTGAACGATAGACCTTGAATCCACGCCATAATCATCTGATAAGGTGTTTTAGCCAACGTACTGTGTGACTTTCAAGAAACGTATTCTAATGCTTATCACAACTGCCGAAAGAATCGACAATAAAGGAAGCAAAATAGCTATTTCATTCTCAAAATGGAAAAGATTCAGCGAAATGTTGGTTGTTGGTTTGATCCGCACAAATTGAGTGGCTCATTTAAAACATTATATCATAGTTCTAATGATTAAATAATTGTCATTGTTGAGTCTGTGGTAAAAATAAAATTAAAGTACAATATACCTTTGAATTGATTACCCATTACCCACTCTAATGCTGTATTCTGGACGTAAGAAATAAACTCTATGTCGCGATAGCATTGTTGAAATAAAACAGTTAAGGAATTATGAAGTTTTTAATGTATTTTGAGGAAATAATATATAAACAACCTTTTCTCGGTTAAGATTTTGCATACCATCGTTATCCGTGAACATTTGGTTAAAAACGAAACGAATACTGTTCAGCAACCATCGAATTCACCTAATTTAGCTCCTTGCGACTTTTTCTTATTCGGTCGACTCAAGAAACCGCTCCGTGGAACGCGTTTAGCATTATGGAAAAATCGCAGATGGCTCTGAACTACCGAAAACTGAATGTTAAAAATGTTTCGAGGATTGGATCAGGCGCTGGCATAAGTGTGTTGCAGTCGACGGGGAGTACTTTGAAGGGGACAATATCGATTTTGATGAATTAAGCACCTCATTTCACCCTCCTGTGGTTGATGAGCTTGACGGTATTGCAAACATCATCAGATACGATTATTTATTGTTACAATTTAATATAAATATGTATGTGTTATAACTTTTAGTTTAATTATTGAGTTTATTGAGTGAGGCATGAAACGATTTGAATAAGATGTTGATTGCAATACGCTCCAACATCCGGGGTTGGAGAGGCCGGTAGGGCTTAACTGAGCTCTTTTTTATGTTTCATTTTCATACTACCGGCCCTTATTACCGGTGTGAAGTGTAAATTAAGCGAAATGAACGTACCTCAGTCAGGTTTCACACGATACCGGAATAGTTGAATGGTGAATTAAGTTCATCTTTGACGTTTATTCTGTGAGGTTTGTTGTGCTCGTGTGGGATCTGATGGATGAGGTGATATGTGAGTGAAGTATAAGTGAAGTGGAATGCAAGAACGGTAATAAAGGCCACCGTTTCAGCTCAGGACTAACGATCGACCAATAAAAGAGATAGAAAATGGGTGACGGCACCTCCATTCATCTCAAATCCATTAGTCATTTCATATATGAAAACCATTGGTTAGAGCGAGATCTGCTGTGTCTGTTCGATAGATTGACTTCGAGAGTGAGATGAGGTTAGGAGTATTTCGCGTCGCTATAACAGCGATATCGTACATTTTCTGAACTACTTTTATGTGGTATTGCTTATCAGAGATGAAGCAAAGATTTTGTATTTGATTTCATCACAATTCATTTATTGAAAGTCGAGTAATTGGTAGAATAATATGGTGACTCTATTAAGGAAATGACTATTTGCACAGTGAATTTAGTTAAAATCTATTAGAATAGAAATAGTAAATCAATGTTACAATATTTGCGTGTGAAATACATATTTGTATATATGTATATGTATGTACACATGTGTGTGTATGTATGTATTTATGTGTGTACGTCAGTATGCCTTGGTGCCTGTATATATTTATACATGTATGTATGTATGCGTTGTATCAAACCGTACATGGTGATACCTTTTGATTGTGAATGAATAAGATGTTGATTGCATTACGCTCCAACATACGGGGTTGGAGAGGCCGGTAGGGCTTAACTGAGCTCTTTTTATGTTTTATTTTCATACTACCGGTCCCTGTTACCAGTGTGAAGTGGATGTTAAGTGGAGTGAACATATCCCAATTTGGTTTCACACGATGACAACAGGTGAACGGTGCATCGAGTCCATATTTGACGTTTATTGGTGGTTTGTGTACAATGGATTACTGTGGAATGAGATAGAATATTGTAGAATAGAACGAAATAATAATGACTTAACCAATGGACAAACCACTGATAGCTGTCAAACGATGTTCATCCAGTTTGTATTGTAAGGATGTATCGTTTGGGACCTGATGGGTGAGATGATGTGTGAGTGAAAAGTAAGAGTAAGTGCATGCAAGAATGGTAATAAAGGCCACCGTTTCAGTTCAGGACTAACGATCGACCATTAGAAGAGATAGAAATTGGGTAACGGTACCTCCATTCATCTCAAATCCATTAGTCATTTCATATACGAGAACCATTAGTTATAGTGAGATCTGTTATCTCTGTTTGATAGATTAATTTCAGAAGTAACATGAATTTTGGAGCATTTTGCTCCGCTAAAACAGCAGTATTGAACCACTTCCGAACTACTGCTATGCGTTATTGCTTCTTAGAGACGAGGCAAAGACTTTGTATTTATCACAATTCATTTATTAAAAGTCGAGTGATCGCTAAAATAACATGGTGACTCTACTAATGAGATGACTATTGGCACACTAGTTTTAGCTAGGATCTATCAGAGTAAAAATAGTAACTCAATGTTGTAATGCTTGCGTGTGGAATACATGTGGGTATGTATGCATGTGTGTATGTGTGTGACTGTGTGTGTATGTATGTGTTTTTGTGTGTATATACAATATACATTTTACCGTGCCTTTGAGTGCGTTGTATCAAATTGGTAGTGATGCATTTCGATTGTGGGTCAGTGTACACCAGATGCTCAAAAGTGCCTAAGCGGATGGTAACACTGTCAAGGATCAACCGAAGACAACTAAATGTGAACATGCTGTAGCAATACTTATGGGACCCAAGTGTCAATATAATTTAAATAAAATTGCATATTCTCAGTTTTTTTCCGTCAAACCATCATGACCGACCGTACAAAGATATCATTAAATAACACTAATCCTTTTTTGTCTCTCTTTTTTCGGAAATGGATGACTGAGCATGAACAAGAAATCCGTACTAAAGAATAAGATACTCAAGAAAAGCAGGAACAAATGTGATAGATGTGGAGCTGAAAAATTGGAAAATAATTTAATTAACACTCTTAGGAAATCTTAGATACAAAATGGAACATCGGTGAGAATAAAAACACCACTGCATACAACTTACTTTTACATTTCAGGAAATAAAATAACATAAGCAAAAGTACGGAATGGAAATAAAATAGAAGGACAACAAAAGACACTTACGAAACACAATTGAATAGAACACTGGAATTAAGGTAAAACAGAATATAAACTATGACCAAAGGTAAGAAAACCAACATGAATAAATAATAGAAACTGTTGGGTAATAATATAATTTCCTCATATTGCGCTAATTCGGCCTGATACAAATTAACGGAGAGGGCAATACGTTTTGGACAGGGCTATAAAAAGTAATTATTATTATTTCTTTATTCTTGATAAATTATCAGCTTGAGATATTAACAGGTTTCTCCGGCATAGTCAAAAAAGCGATGCAATGGGGAACAATCAGAGCAGATTAGAATGGATAGTGTTGGTAGACCAAACATATCTACTTAGGAACTTAAAAGTAATAATCGTTTGAACCGCTTCTGACATAAAAGACTATATAGGAAAGCAGGGCCAAGACCGAAGCGGTTACAAAGCGAAATTTTTCAAAGTTTCATTGACGAGGACATTTAAGTCACAGAAGCAGTTGGTAGGATGACAAAATACTAATACGATACAGACGCACGACTCAATGATTGACCGTAAAGGAATCTGTCGCTTGGGTTACATGGTGGAGGGAACCTATCAATGATAGGCCGGTTTCCTCCTTCGTTACTAGTGTTCATTTGGGCACCATAGCCTAGTTCGTCCGGTATGGAAAGTGCGGATCGTTGTAACCACCCCCCTCGGCCAGATTAGCCCATAAAGGGAAAAAAAATTAAGCACCTCATTTCGATTGGTTCAGATCCTCAGCTCAGTTCCAGTATTAAGAATTCCGTTCCTGAATATTCTGCAAATATTGGCTCGAAACAAACACGCAACACGAAGTGGAAATTCCTCCACGCTCAAACAGTTGGTTTCGTTTCAGGAATATTGCTGCTTTTAATATATCGGAAGATAGCTTTGAATGCCAAAATGATTGTTGTAAATTGCGATTGCGGTCAAATCATTCAATTTCTTGCCTTTTTAGTGTCTCTATATCGAATCAAGCAAAAGAGTTAATTCGATTTCTTCATATCCATTATTTCGAATTCATAAAAATGTCTTGCTTTTCCTTATACGGAGCCGGGTGTCAATTCAAAAATTGAAAACTAGTCGCGTATTTTTCTGTCATAATTTCATATGCTTATAGCTCAGCGATCTATAGGTGGATTTATATAACCCTACTACCAATCGATTCGAAATTGATATCATATTCATAAGGGCACAGTTTAATTTTCAGGGAGCCAATGCTATTCTTATTCACGTCAGTCCGGTTTTTCGTCTTCGACTCACGAGGTACCAAGCCCCCAATTGACAAAAGAATAGCTATTTTTTTTGTCAGACCGGGGAGTCTATTAATTAGTTACTTGAACTTTTCTTCCAAATAAACATCGTTTGAAATTTTGATTTTCCTTAATGCTTTCGTCTGGATTGTTTTATATTCCACGACACTGTCCGGTACTTCCATGAATCGGATTTGAAGTCTGTTGAAACAAAAGGTCAAGTTTCGCATCGGAATGTAGTATTTTATTCAAACACATTCGAACAGCAAAATCTTGACAGACTACAAACATCATTCAAGTAAATTGAGATTATGAATAACAGATTAATCTCCTGAGATTCACCCAAGTTCAATGCACATGCAAAAATACTTTCTTATCACTAATTACTGGTAATAGTACTACGTAATAATATTTACTTTATCAAACGTTTTATGTAGAAAAAAACTGGTCAAACTCTTTGAAGTAGTAGGTAGTATCCAAGGTGGAACGAAACCAAACTTCCAAATTGTTAAAAATTCATAAACTTTTTCTAATTTCTCACAGTAGTAGATTAATTCTAATAGACCATAAACACAAAATAACTTTCACAGATAAACAAAAAAAAAACTTTCTTTCACATGTGCCTTACAATTAATCGACAGCACCGCCACCATGCACACCTAGATACCGAGTGCACGGTTGAAGCGATCTCTGCCTTACACACACACGCTTGCATTTCAAGGAGCTCAATAGGTTATCTGCAATCACATACCACGCGCGGAATAAACACAGGAAAGCTTCAAATAAAATGTGTTCGCTGCAACTAGCAAACCCAGAAAGTTTCGTTTCTGCTCTCTCTGTGAAGTCACATCAGATTGGACACTCGAAGTGTGCCCAAGTTAAATTAACGAACGACTTGACGAAGCTGCTTATCGCAATGATCTCAGATAACATTCTTTGTAGCATCGAACCTGTTACTTCTTATCAAATAGTATTCTGAATCTCGTTTTGCTCCGTGTCAGTGTCAATACGGAACAAGTATGAAATTTGTTCTTGCATTTGTGACCGAATAGTAGAGCTGCATGAAAAATTCTGCTCTCATTGCTCAGATAACCAGAATTTGCATGAAATCTGTTGAGTAAAGTTACTCAAAAAGCTATTTTGCACTAGCTTATCATGTTTAGCATTTCTCTCATTTATTTAGTTATGGAATTACGATTTTGGATGGGACAAATGATCATACATTTGAATGACTAATTTGCGTTTATAAGAATATGAAATATTGGTGCTACATTTGCGTAACGTGATCCGCAGTTTCAATAGACATCGTTGCCGGTTCTTACAGTACAAGGCAATTGCATGACTAGAGCATCACAACTTATCTATCTTATCTTCATTTAGGGGTTATCCTATGTTTGTGCTTAGGGCACATAACCGTTTTTACTTTTCTTTACGTTTCGTCTTAGACTCGTCAGTGCAGAGCAGTTCAAATTGAACTGCTTATTGCAAACTTAAACAGTTCAACTTGAACCGCTAAGCAGACGTAAAGTTAATGCTATTTGCAAAACACTTATATACTTGGTACCGAAGTACCACGTCTTTCCTGACGTGCCGAACGAAAACGTTGTTTTCGGCTTATTCTGGCCGATGCAGGTATGGTCATTTAGGGGTTATCCTATGTTTGTGCTTAGGGCACATAACCGTTTTTACTTTTCTTTACGTTTCGTCTTAGACTCGTCAGTGCAGAGCAGTTCAAATTGAACTGCTTATTGCAAACTTAAACAGTTCAACTTGAACCGCTAAGCAGACGTAAAGTTAATGCTATTTGCAAAACACTTATATACTTGGTACCGAAGTACCACGTCTTTCCTGACGTGCCGAACGAAAACGTTGTTTTCGGCTTATTCTGGCCGATGCAGGTATGGTCATTTAGGGGTTATCCTATGTTTGTGCTTAGGGCACATAACCGTTTTTACTTTTCTTTACGTTTCGTCTTAGACTCGTCAGTGCAGAGCAGTTCAAATTGAACTGCTTATTGCAAACTTAAACAGTTCAACTTGAACCGCTAAGCAGACGTAAAGTTAATGCTATTTGCAAAACACTTATATACTTGGTACCGAAGTACCACGTCTTTCCTGACGTGCCGAACGAAAACGTTGTTTTCGGCTTATTCTGGCCGATGCAGGTATGGTCATTTAGGGGTTATCCTATGTTTGTGCTTAGGGCACATAACCGTTTTTACTTTTCTTTACGTTTCGTCTTAGACTCGTCAGTGCAGAGCAGTTCAAATTGAACTGCTTATTGCAAACTTAAACAGTTCAACTTGAACCGCTAAGCAGACGTAAAGTTAATGCTATTTGCAAAACACTTATATACTTGGTACCGAAGTACCACGTCTTTCCTGACGTGCCGAACGAAAACGTTGTTTTCGGCTTATTCTGGCCGATGCAGGTATGGTCATTTAGGGGTTATCCTATGTTTGTGCTTAGGGCACATAACCGTTTTTACTTTTCTTTACGTTTCGTCTTAGACTCGTCAGTGCAGAGCAGTTCAAATTGAACTGCTTATTGCAAACTTAAACAGTTCAACTTGAACCGCTAAGCAGACGTAAAGTTAATGCTATTTGCAAAACACTTATATACTTGGTACCGAAGTACCACGTCTTTCCTGACGTGCCGAACGAAAACGTTGTTTTCGGCTTAACCATACCTGCATCGGCCATACCTGACCATACCTGCATCGGCCAGAATAAGCCGAAAACAACGTTTTCGTTCGGCACGTCAGGAAAGACGTGGTACTTCGGTACCAAGTATATAAGTGTTTTGCAAATAGCATTAACTTTACGTCTGCTTAGCGGTTCAAGTTGAACTGTTTAAGTTTGCAATAAGCAGTTCAATTTGAACTGCTCTGCACTGACGAGTCTAAGACGAAACGTAAAGAAAAGTAAAAACGGTTATGTGCCCTAAGCACAAACATAGGATAACCCCTAAATGACCATACCTGCATCGGCCAGAATAAGCCGAAAACAACGTTTTCGTTCGGCACGTCAGGAAAGACGTGGTACTTCGGTACCAAGTATATAAGTGTTTTGCAAATAGCATTAACTTTACGTCTGCTTAGCGGTTCAAGTTGAACTGTTTAAGTTTGCAATAAGCAGTTCAATTTGAACTGCTCTGCACTGACGAGTCTAAGACGAAACGTAAAGAAAAGTATCTTATCTTGCCAATCAGATAACAACTAAGCGTGTATAAATGACCAACTTAAATCGCACTGTTATCAATCGAAAAATTCAAGGGAAATATAGTCCTAGAGTGTCGCGAATTCAACGTACCCACGCATCTCTTATTTATTGAATTTTAAGCGGACTACGACACTATCGATCCAGATAAGCTCTGACAGATTTCCCACGAATTTGGGGTTTCCTGATACATTGACGCGATTGGTCAAAGCAGTGATGGATTAAGTGATGTGTGTTTGTGCTTTTGAGTTATTATCGAGGTGCTTGATGAATTCGTCACAGATAATGCCTTCTCTGTTACCAGCAGAGAAATACAGTCGTAAAATGAGAACCGATAGGAACAAAATCAAAATGAACACTTTGATCGCGGTGAGTCGATAAATAATAGAGAGACTTAAGAAGTCTGGCTTGTGACGAACGGCTATGGGCTCAATTATTTTATGATGTACGAAACAGTACATAATCCAACAAAACACATTGAATCATCATTTTTATATCGATGTATCAGAGTTCAATTTTAGATGACGTCGTGGGAACGGAAAGACAGCTTCGAAAGACGCTAGGGTGGGATAAGCTTGTGATGTGATGTGAAGTGAAACCACCATCAGTTCAAGAACTTGCCAGTGGATCCGGGTAGACTTACAGTAGTCCCGATATGACTCATCCATTCATCTTTTCATCTTCTTACTATAGCTTTTACCGAAAAGCAAGCAAAAAGAGTTGGGCGGATATGTACACGGATAAAAATCTATTAGCGGTACCATGATTTTTTAATCATGAAATCATGAACCATGCCTTCTCATGAAATTTCATGAGGAAAATGATTGACATCATAAAAATTTTAATGAAAGATATATTATTGTTCATGATATTAATCATTTTGCTTATGAAATCATGACTTATTATTCATGATAGACATGATTCATGATTTCATGATTTTTAATAATGGTACCGGCAATGGATTTTTACCCGTGTGAGCAGAGTCACTTACTCGTATTCCGCGGGCAGAAAAGAAGCTCTTTCAACCAGAATATCCAGTGCATGGATGAAGTTAGACTCATTTCAAATCTTCAGAAAGAAACAAGTTCCCCTCAAGTGATTAGGGCTGGCTATCCACAACCCCTCGTACAATCATCAATTCGTCCGATGCCCCGATGCTTCCTCCCATGTTTTATAATGACACAACACAATGTAATACAGTATGATATAATATACTACAATATAATATACGATAACATAATTCATTACAGTGCCATATGCACCATTACATAAGTTCCTCAGATGCCCTGATGTCCTGGTGCTCTCGCTTCAATTGATTCAGTATTGTATGTTTATTAGGGGAAGGGTAAGGGATGGCCCGGGTTGGTGGTTCAATGCATAGGGCGCTGGTCTTACAAGCCAGTTGTCGTATGTTCGAGCCTCGACCTGGAAGGATTCTTAGTGTCAGTAGGATTCATAGTACTAGCCATGCAATGATTCTGTACACTAAGAATCGGCTGCGAAGTCTGTTTATGAAACAGAAAGGCCAAATTCCACAAAAGGAATGTAATGCCAGGACTTTGCTTGTAAAAGATAAACAGTTTCGGTTTATCTTTATGTGGACCTGAGATCGATGATTCAGTGTAAGTTACCAAAAATATTTTTTGCTCACTTTTTGAGAAAAAAATTAAATGCGTTTTTTTAAAACAAATTTTTCGAAGTCCGTGAACACGATCCTGCAAAATCTACTGAACCGATTCTTCTCAAACTTGAAACATACTTTCTTGGTATAAAATGCCTCCCCTCTATGTTTTTGAAATTTTTCCATTTTCATATTATGGTAGTTTTTCACCTCAAAACCGACTGAAAATTTAGTGTAAGATCACATTTTTTGCTTAAATATACCACGAACTGTTAAAAAATCAAAATAATACAATTACAAAAAATGGGTGTGTGCTTGATTGACATAACCCGGTGGATACGTGTTTCCTTACAATGCCAAATAACGACACAATTTAAAATCGCAATGATATGAACTGGTGAAAAAAATGTTAGCTTTGCTGACGAATCGCTATTTAAAAAAAATAGCTACAAGGGACGCGGACGAAGGGAGCCCACCACCACCCGCTAGGATGGGGCAAGGTTGTATAGGGAAAAATAAAAAGGATTATTTTTTCGCCTCACAAAATTTTTCGTGCTCCTTGCGGGTCCCATAAGAACTATGCTAAATTTGAGCTCGAACGGTGAAACTATATTTTCGCGCTAGAGGTTTAAAGTGTATATGGGATTTAGTATAAGGATGCTAATTTTCTAATAAAAACCTTTCTCAATTTACCTAGTTGTGTGATAATGCCTGTCTATTGTCATTCAAACGGTCTCAAGAAAACAAATATTTTTCGTTTGGATCATTTCTGACACGAATTTGGGTTGATGTATAACACAAATTAATTCAGATTGTTTCTCGAATATTTGAAAACATTTTTGAAACCAAAAGTTTCAACAATGATACATTTGAATGTACAATTTTTCCAATTTTTTACAATTTTTCTGAAAAAAATGCGGATGGAAAAAAATGCGTTTTTTTTTCGGTTACGTCACTTATATCCGGTTATCTCCGGAACCAGAAACGACAGCTATTTGATCTTCGAACTTGATTCACAACCCAATAGTAGCATTCAAACGAGCCTAAATTTGTTGAAATCGGTTCTGCCATCTCCGAGGAAATCGAGTGGTAAAAATATCTTCACACACAGACATTTTCCGATCTCATCGAGCTGAGTCGAATGGTATATAACAATATGGGTCTCCGAGGCTCCGTTCGAAAGTCGTTTTTCCCAGCAATTCTTTTACCTATCTATAGAGAAAGGCAAAAATAGTCATCGTCATTTGCATAACGAAAGAGCATTTCGCCAATCATATTTCGGAAATTCTCTCGTTTCATACCCAAAGTATTGCGGAACTGAAAAGGTTCTTCATCATTCCTGGAAGAAGTTGTATTTAATCTCGAAAAGTTTTGACATTTCATTTAGAATCTTTCATGGAGTACCAAACTATGGTAAAATATTACTGGTTTTTTGTTTCCTTCTTTTTGAGCTTGGATTAAAAAAATGTTACGGTGTAAACTTTCGGTAAAAACACGCGGGTGGTCTCTAATGCTAATGCTAAGAACATCTAATGGATTGCAGGATTCTATTTTATTCACAAATATTAGAAAACGTTCGTCAGAGAATGTTATCGTTTTACTAAAATTTCTAAAACCTTTTACGGGTTTATTTACTCGAAACTGTTCCATGTTTTGTTTTATCCTCTCCTTCTCTCCCTGGGAATGATACAAAGATATTGCATGTGACGAATCTACAAAAAACCGGGAGAACATTTCACTTGAACTGATTAACTCCGATTCTTCAATCTGAATTTGAAAATCTATTCACTGTGACAGATCACTCTGCAGTTAAAAATGTTAATAGTGATTTCACTGAACTCTAGTGTTGGAACACTAGGCGGTTCGATAAAGTAAGACTGGGTTCTTGTATCCTAGTTAACTAAAAGTTACATAAAGTGTAACCGAACTACTTGAAATTTTAAAAACTTATTCTGAAAAATAAGTACAAGTAACTTCAGTTATTCATAATTCAAAGTTAATTTAACCTTAATAATCTACAGAATCGTGTCTACTACTGCCAAACTACAATAGTACAGCGCGAAATTCGCTCTGTACATGTACAGAAAGTGTCATCTTAATCTCTCAGATTAAGATGACACTTTCTGTACATGTAGACTTTGCCACAAAGATCAACTTTACATACTTTGTTTTACCAAAAATGATCTAGACTGTCTTTTGAAAAGGGCCAAACTTTGTTAACCATTTATTTTTGAAATAGTTATTGTCGAAAAATAATAAATCCTACAAAAAAGTATCGGGATGTTCACAAAATCATTCAAACTTTTGAATAAAAAAGCTGAAAAATTCCTTGTCGAGTTCCACATTGATAAAAATTGACTTTAAAAATTTAAATTCAATTAACAAAAAAATTTTTTTTTACTTTTATAAAATTTTGTCCTAAGATAGATGATTATGTTCATCCCTAGTAACAATAATTACGTTGCAAGATTGCAAGGGTACATTTTGGAAAAAAAAGCTTTTTACCAAACTCCAAAATGAATTTTTTGCTCAGTGTCTTTTTATCGGAAACTAAATTGAAAATCTTTATCATCCAAGGTTCTCATTTTCTTGAGAAAATTACACCGAATACCCTATTGCTAAATGCGTAATATTATAGCACAAAGTATCAGTGATGGATAATAAAAAAAAACTGTTTTAATCCACCTAGTGGTGTAATGATGCCTTTCTCATATCAATCAAACTATCATATATAATACTGTGGTATTCTTCAAAATTATTTTTCTTCGATTCTTAAAAGAATAATCGAAATAGATTTATTTGACCGTCTACTGATAAAAACTATCAATTGAAAAAGATTTGAGGTCGATTTAGAAAACTTTTTACGGTTTTTCGCTCTTTTCAGTGATGGTATAAAATTTTTAACACACTATACCCTATATTTCCGGATCCGGATGAAATTCAGGAATTACGTATGGGACCACAGGACCTTTCATTTGAACCTAAGTTTGAGAAAATTGGTCGCGCCATCTATGAGAAAAGTTAGAACACATATTTTCATTTTTTTGCACATTTTACCCCATGAAGTTAGTGCAAAAAACGTTACATACACAAATACGCACATACACACATACAAACACACACACACACATACACACACAGACATTTTGCGTACTCGACAAACTGAGTCGAATGTTATATGACACTCGGCCCTCCGGACCTCGGTTCAAACGTTGGTTTTCACAGTGATTGCATAACCTTTCTATATGAGAAAGGTAAAAAAAAATTTTTTCTTCGATTCTTAAAAGAATAACCGAAATCGGTTTGTTTGACCGTCTACTGATAAAAACCATCAAATTGGAAAAGATTTGAGGTTTTAGAAATTTTTTTAAGGTTTTTCCCCATTTTCAGTGATGGTGTACAATTTTTAACACACTTTACCCTATATTTCCGGATCCGGCAGTCGGATCCGCATGAAATTCAGGAATAACGCATGGGACCACAGGACCTTTCATTTGAACCTAAGTTTGTGAAAATCGGTCGCGCCATCTATGAGAAAAGTTAAAACACATATTTTCTTTTTTTTGCACATTTTACCCCATAACTCTCGAACCGGGAGTCGGATCCAAATAATATTCAGGAATTTTGTATGGGACCTCAAGACCTTCCATTTGAATCTAAGTTTGTGAAAATCGGATCAGCCATCTCTGAGAAAAGTTAGTGCACTTATTTTCACGATTTTTTGCACATTTTACCCCATAATTCCGGAACCGGAAGTCGGATCCAAATAATATTCAGGAATTTTGTATGGGACCACAAGACCTTTCATTTGAATCTAAGTTTGTGAAAATCGGTTCAGCCATCTCCGAGAAAAGTTAGTGCAAAAAAACGTTACATACACACATACGCACATACACACACACACATACACACACACACATACACACACAGACATTTTGCGTACGCGACGAACTGAGTCGAATGGTATATGACACTCGGCCCTCCGGGCCTCGGTTCAAAAGTCGGTTTTCACAGTGATTGCATAACCTTTCTATATGAGAAAGGCAAAAATGTAAGACTACTTTTTTTCTTTAAAAAGTTCATCTGGCAACATATGGAAGGTTGACAGGAAAAATATTTACCTACCTTGCGACAAAATTTCATTGAACTGGAAAATGAGGATTTTTAATAGATCTACTTAAAATTTTGGAAATTGTTTTTTTTACCTTTTTTTATATATATAAAAAATAGGTATAGAATTCGCTCAAACTTTCGAAAATTTTTCCGAGGCCCAGAGGGCTGAATGACATATACCAATCGATTCAGCTCGACGAACTGAGCAAATGTCTGTGTGTGTGTGTGTGTGTATGTGTGTGTGTCTGTATGTGTGTTGTCAACTAAGAGGTCGAGATCTCAGAGATGGCTGGACCGATTTTGATCAAACTAGTCGCAAATGAAAGGTCTCCCCGTCACCCAAAACGCTATTGAATGGTTTTGAGATCGGATGTTTACTTTTTGAGTTATTCGAAGTTTTATGTCAAAATTTTCAGTTTTTTGACAGTATCTGTCACAATTGACCTTGAAAACAGAATATGTTTTCAGACTTAGATTTCGCACGATAATACCTATTCAACGAGCCATAGATTGTTAAAATCCGTCCATTTTTAACGGAGATATCGAAATTTTTGTTTAAACGACTTTTCCCCCTATTCCAGCAGTAGGAGTTTTGAGCGCTGTATGACAAAGCAATGCTTGGGAGCAACGGAAAACACGATTTTTTATTCTGTTACATACAATTGTTTCTAAGTACCAAAAAGACTGTGTGCAGCATCCTTTTTCATGACAATTTGCCTCGGACCGATTTTAGCACGGCTCGTTTTTGGCAACATAATCGTTCGAATATGACATATATATACCAGATGATGGCAGAATTTTTTTAATTATATTGTTTCAAACTACTGACAGCAATAAATGCTGAAAGAACATAACATCCATATACCATTCGAATCAGTTCGTCGAGATCAGCAAATGCGTGTGTGACAAATAATTTCACTCAATTTTCTCTGAAAATTTCTTTTCTACAAATTCAGATTCATACGAAAATTCGTATGCTCCCAAACAAAGTTCCTGAATTATGTTTGGTTCCGACCTCTGGTTCCGGAACTACAGGATGATATATGAAACGAAATCAAAATTGTGTAACTCATTCTTCTCGTAGATGGCTGAACCGATCTAAGATTCAAATGAAATCTAAGAATCATCTAAGATGCAAATGAAAAGTTTCAAGATTCTTTAAAACATCTTGCTCGTCAGTCAGATCCAACTTCCGGTTTCGGGGATACAGGGTGATTGGTATAAAAATGTCTATTCCACATAAATGAATCAGGTTTATCGTGTTAGCAGATTTGGATAGTCGATAAAAAAATTTAACTTTTTTCAGTTTTAGTGGTATTCAGTTTTCGATTCAGAAGGCACCTAAAAATTTAACTCGTGCTATGATTTCTCAAGGATTCACTGATTTTCAAATATTTTGAAACAAATGTAAACTATACAGCTATTCAGGTGAATTTATCTGACTTCGGCCATACCGATTCTAGAATTCCGGTTCCAGTATAAAATCGTTTCTCAAAGCTCAATCGTTTTCTCAAAAAAGCCTAATCAAATTTCAGAAACAAAAATTCAAATTGAATTAAACTTATATACAAAATTAATTAGTTTTATACATACATACAAAATTTAATGAATTTTATCCAATTAAGCTTCAAAGTTGTACTCAAAACTGTAATTTATTCGTTATATGGCCATACGAATCGGTTTGGGTTATGCTGGTTCCTGAATACCGGCTCTGGAAGTACCTTAAATTACCGTAAACTCTAAAGTGGAACTTACATATCATGGCATGTTTAATCGATTATCACACTTCTAGATTTAAATTCGATTGTATTTGCAGTTTCGACATTACAGAGTAATGAGTGATTACAATCTCAAATTGTCGCTTTAAACGACGGTCATTAAAATAATGTAATGAGAACTTAAACACCGAAGAATATTCATGAGAAAAACACATGCGGATTGATAAAAAAAGGTATCATCTCACTGCTAGGTGGATTAATCACGTTTTTTAGTGTAGGATTCGAATAGACGAACTTCGCGGTAAATTGCTCCTGAAAAGGGCTAGATTTTGCTATTTTACTAATGAATGAACGGTATGAATGGTTGGTAGGGAACATAATAACCTATCGTGGAACAAACTATTATCAATATAAAAAACCTTTTTTAATCCATCTAGTGGCGTAATGATGCCTTTCTCATATCAATCATACTATCATATATAATACTGTGGTATTCTTGGAAATAATTTTCTTCGATTCTTAAAAGAATAACCGAAATCGGTTTGTTTGACCGTCTACTGATAAAAACTATCAATTGGAAAAGATTTGAGGTCGATTTAGAATTTTTTTTAAAGGTTTTTCTCCATTTTCAGTGATGGTATACAATTTTTAACCCACTTTACCCTATGTTTCAAGATCCGGAAGTCGGATCCGGATGAAATTCAGGAATTACGTATGGGACCACAGGACCTTTCATTTGAACCTAAGTTTGTGAAAATCGGTCGCGCCGTCTATGAGAAAAGTTAGAACACATATTTTCTTTTTTTTTGCAAATTTTACGCCATAACTCCCGAACCGGAAGTCGGGTTCAAATAATATTCTGGAATTCTGTATGGGACCACAAGACCTTTCATTTGAATCTAAGTTTTTGAAAATCGGTTCAGCCATCTCCGAGAAAAGTCGGGTGCCACCAGTCGAATCAGCTCGTAAAGATCAGCAAAAAAGTGTGGATATGTGACAAAAGTGCGCACTCATTTTTCTCAGAGGTGGTCTTGCAAACCTATAACCAGCTATTGAATATTATCTGCATCCAACATCAGGTTCCGGACTTCTAGGGTAATATGTGTAAACATATTAATGAAATGTTTACCATATTTTCTTCAAAATGGCTGGACGGATTTGCATCAACTTAGATTCAAATGAAATGTCCTATAGTTTTATAAAAAACTTATTTCATACGAATCCGTTTCAAGATTATAGGGAAGGATTGAAATAAATCAATATTCAATTTCTTTGAAAGCCAAACGAACTGACTTCGGTTATATCGGTTTCCGGTTTTCAGTTCCGAATGTACCGAAATAAGCGGTCAAAAACTGCCGAATAGAGCATCGAACTACAACGATTTCTTATGAAATAGGTCATGAGAAATGCATTATAACACCATTTGAAGGATAAAACCTGTTTTTTAAGCAATTTCAAGTTGACCCACAATCATAACAAACGCTGAAGCGAGTTATTATTTTTTTTAGTTGGTCTTAGGTGAAGTCGCCATAACTAAATTCAGTTTGTCCTGTCTCTGAGCGAATCTTTTTCCAAAACATCATTTTTTCTGTAAGTTTTTAATTCATTTGGCTCCTCTAATATATGTTTCCACTCAGTCATTGCAAAAACCGAAACGCTGAAAATTTCAAAGAATACGCAGCTGACTTTGAGGCAAGGATAAGGCAGGATTTTCAGTATACCATTTTAAATCAAAGGAAGCGGGGCACACTTCTTATATAGCCATGAACTGACTATCAAAAATATCAATATCCAACCACATATTTCTATCTCGTAGAAATTGAACGAACACTAACAATTCGAAATTTATGAACAAAAACCATCCTCCGTGATGAGAAAGGACAACTTTGTAGGCAATTCACGATGCATTATATATGAATTTCTCGAATATACAAAAAACTAGGTACATGCGGCAGAGTGAACGCAACTAACTACACAAAAAAAATTGAATTTTACAGGTGACTTAATATCCCTCATACGATGTAATTCATGAAGACCTATTTTGTCAAATGACGGAAAATTTCATTTGTAATGACTTAATGTAAGATTAGCATGACTTTTACTGGTTTCGACTGTGACTTGCATTCAGCTAGTAGGTAGCAAAGCAAAGTCCTGGAATTACATTCCTTTTTGTGGAATTTGGCCCTTCTGTTTCAACAGACTTCGCAGCCGATTCTTAGTGTACAGAATCATTGCATGGCTAGTACCTATGGATCCTACTGACACTAAGAATCCTTCCAGGCACGGTTGCTGAAATACGCCTCACGCAACTCATTAACGTTCACCGCCTGCGAACGATTCAAGAACGGAGACAGCAAAGCATGTAATGCCGGACGAGGCAAAAGCTATGCTTAATATGTGACTGCCTGAGCGACTCGCAAGAGAGAAGAGATCTTGCTTTGTCATGCTGGTTGCTATTCCGCCGTGAGCCATTCTCTACCATTTCAAGAGCAGGTATCATCAGGCACGAATAGCGCTTACATTGAGTCAATTTTTGACTCACTGCGAGTCAAAATGCCAGCAATCATGAGTGCAAGTGTTGGAAAAAAATTGAAGACAAAAATTAGCGATGCGATGGAAGCAATTTTTTATTTTGCTTAGTTTAATTGTCTCGTAGATATTGCCCTGATAAAAAGTGTGCGTTGAACATCACAAATTAGCTTGGAAAACTTTAAACGTAATATCATTACTTATCATTGGAAGATGGCAAAACGATTGGGTTGGATAAAAATTAAACTGATAAATAAAACTGATAGTCCACTTCAAAACGTCGTTTAAAATCGTATACTAATGTACATAACAGATCGGCTGAAAAGTTCGTATCGTTTCTATGAGAGGGCGCCACTAGAATTAAATCCATACCATTTCCAGTTAGTACCAACCTTCAAAAGATACGTGTATAAGTTTGACAGCTGTCTGATTATTAGTTTGTGAGATATTGCATTTTAAATGAAGCTACTTTTGTTATTGTGAAAAAAATGAAAAAAAGGAATTTCGTGTGTTGATGAAACACTACTTTTTGATGAAAAAAAGTGCCGCCGATACCAAAAAATGGCTTGATGAGTGTTTTCCAGACTCTGCACCGGGCGAAGCAACAATTCGTAAGTGGTTTGCAAAATTTCGTACTGGTCATATGAGCACCGAAGACGATGAACGCAGTGGACGTCCAAAAGAGGCAGTTACCGATGAAAACGTGAAAAAAATCCACAAAATGATTTTCAATGACCGTAAAGTGAAGTTGATCGAGATAGCTGACACCCTAAAGATATCAAAGGAACGTGTTGGACATATTATTCACGAATATTTGGATATGAGAAAGCTTTGTGCAAAATGGGTGCCGCGTGAGCTCACAATCGATCAAAAACAACAACGAAAAACCATGCTGAGATTGAACGAATTGGGCTTCGAATTGCTCCCTCATGCACCGTATTCTCCAGATTTGGCCCCCAGTGACTTTTTCCTGTTCTCAGACCTCAAGAGAATGCTCGCTAGTAAAAAATTTAGAAGCAATGAAGAGGTACTCGCTGAAACTGAGGCCTATTTTGAGGCAAAGGACAAATCGTACTACAAAAATGGTATCGAAAAGTTGAAAGATCACTATAATCGCTGTATCGCCTCTGATGGCAATTATGTTGAATAATAAAAACGAATTTTGGCAAAAAAATGTGTGTTTCTATTAAACGATACGAACTTTTCAGCCGAACTGTTATAATGTACTTCCTACTGCAATAAAACTAATGAAACAGTTTATTCAGATTTCACCGAATACTATTCTCACGTTCGTAATCCGTGCTGTTGAAATTTTGCGGCAAGTAATGGCAGATAGATTTAAAAAAAATCTGGCGTTGAATCACCTGAGGACAATCACTTTTGTAAAGTGAAAATTTTGCAGTTTATATGGCTTATATAAGAAATAAAATAAAAGGAATTATTTTCCACATATAACTGTAGCAACACTTTTGATTCTCTTTCGGGTTGGTTTGATATTTATTTTATTTATGATTTTGAAAATGGACTGAAATATCTACAGTGATATTTTTTAAAATCACATATGATTATGAATGATCAAGTCCAATACGCAATATCAATATGCAATGCAAATAGAGTGACAAAAATATATTCTGAATATTGATTATAGAGGCAAGTCTAATCTTTTAATTCCAGGGATGATTTATTTTCTCATGTTTTTATTATATTAAACACAATTTAACGCTTCTTCGCATAGATTTGATTTATAGAAGTAATAGGAGTGCAGGGTTTTCCACAACGTTTGAACCTACTGAGACGCCATGTAACTGCTTGCTCTGCAAAAATCAAAGCAATTAAGAAGAATGGCTAACAAAGAAATAGTCATTACTAACTAAATACTCATTCAGCATCTTTTACCATACATCTACGCAAATTATCGATTAGAATAACTGTACTACGATCAGGAAATTAAGACTTTTAAATTGAGAATCACGATTGTGGTTCCGGCCAACTGCCACAGGATGTCGAAGCATTTTGTAAAACGCAACATAAAATTGGAGGAATAGATGTTCCATTGAAATTTACTTTTGCATTTTTGTATCGTCTTATTAACTTAGTCCTATTTTAATGCATTCATTAAATTTTTGCATTTAATATTATCATTTTTGGAGTTTCACAAAACTATTGCCTCGTAAGTTTTTTTCCCAAAAGCAAACAGCAAAATAATAACGTAATGTGATATCAGTTGAGAAATTGATGAGCTGAAATCAAATTAAGATTACAATTTGATATTGCTGTCAAAAATGTATTGAAAATAAAATGTTTTTCAATTGACTCCCGAAGTGATCGGTTTAGCTTTTTTTAAAAAAAGAACCTCCGCTAGAAGAAATTGTAAATTCAATTTCATAACATTTTACAATATTCATATTACAGAGGAAACGATTTCAATTTGAAAAATAACACAATCCGCGTGGTTTATCGATTTGTCAGATAGTGCGATTTAGAATTTTTGTTACTCATATCACACATTCAGTTTTGAAACTACTCATTGTATTATTTACCTTAAAACTATGTTGAGCAAAAAAATTTTTACGTGAATACTTCAAGGATCACATACAAAGAGTCCAAATGAAATATAATTCTGTTATCACATAATCAGGAGATAGTAGGAGAATATAGGATCAAGAAAAAAATATGCATTTAATTCCACTTTATTTAACGTCACTAATGTCACGAGACAGATGATTGTGTTGTGTTTGATTGTATTATACTTGATTTTTAGATATTTATTTCGTTATTGGAAACTGCGGAAGGTCTTCATTGCACGATTATCTATGGCACAGTTTCCAACAAGTAACTGTAGAGAGTTTGTTTGTTTTTGATAATAATAGAAATATCATTCTTCAGTAGAATCTTATGTTGTCCTCCAAATTAGTGCCTTATACAAAATTATAGAAGTTCTATTTCGGTTTTAGTTTCTATTATATTGTAGCTCTAACGCCCTGTATATTGAATGTGACGGAATTATTTGGTGTTTATGGTTCTTCTAGTATTTGTACAAACTGATAGTGTTTATCATCAAAGTTGGTCTCAATATTTTTGGTAGTTGACTTGGTTCGACACAACTTGTCTCGAAGTCAATACAAATACTATTAGTTTATTATGAATGATTAACATGAAATTAAAAGCAACTATTAGTGTCATCACATATGTTTATAATTATTAAGGTACCGATCGTCGAATGGCTTTGTAATCGGTATATAAATAGTTTCACGATCATGAGAAACAATAATAATTGACAAAAACTTGGGACTATTGCTTCTCAGGCATAATAAACAACCCTAAATTCGACCGAATGAAAAATACCAAGTTGGCATTTCGAATGAGGTATAATTTGTTTGGAAAAGTCGAACTCGATCGAAACACAAAATGAATTTATTATAGAACTACGGAATAGGAGTGAAAGTTACATATTTACGACACACAAAAACGCTCCATTAATTACCCTTTTACAGTTTGATGGTTAATCAATAACATATTCTTGCAGGTATCAAAGTTGTCCCTAACGCTACAAATCACGATTAAAGTATAGCAAACACCGAAGAAATGTGCAGTGAAGACAATTTTCTTATAAGTTTTATACAGGAATAAAATTTTATCCTGGGCGGTCATTCAGTTGTACCGCCATACGTCGCAGAGAACGAATCACCGTGAGTAGAAAATTCGACTCAACGCGAGTCAATAGCTTTCTACCTAAACGCTTCGAAACGAACTCACTGCGAGCGAACAGAGTGCATATATGATGCTTGCTTGCTTTGCCAAGCGGTTCAATTCTCTGAGTGGAAGGAAAGAATGAATAAAGCAGACACGGAATATATACAAACTGCTCGCCGCACGGGTAGAGCATCGCCGGTGAAAAGAATAGTTCACGAGTAATGTTTCATTGATAGGATCAGCAACCTTGCTTCCAGGTCGGGGCTCGAACATATATAACTGTGAGACCAGCGCCCTATGCATTGAACCGCCAACCCGGGACCCTGCTAGTAGGTGCGACTGTATGAATTTGAATGCACCTTTTACTGATTGGCTTACTCAAATTCATACAGTCGCACCTACTAGCAGGGTCCCGCGATGTGTGCTCCTGTGGCTCTGTCGATTAACAGACGTACGTTGTGATCCAATGATTCTCGGTTCAAGTCGCTGCGGTCACTATCAGCATACATTTTTTTTACTTCAATGATTTCATGCCATGTAATTTTAGAATCAATATTGAATGTTCTCCCACGCAAACTTTCACGATCTGCGGCTCTCTAAAATGTGAAATCGCAGGGTTTTTTTTTCGAAGTGAGAACGTTACAAAATCTAAAGAATTCGTAGGTACTGTCTAAAAAACAAATTGTTAATTTATAAACAAATTTTCAGACCAGCCATGCTTTTGGTCAAGTTGTTGTTCCACCAGGAAGAAAACGCTTCAAAGGATTCAGAATAAATGTCTGAAAATGATTTTGAAACGTCGTCCCTGGTTTAGTACAAATAAGTTACTAAGACTCACAAATATAGAACCATTAGATGTAATGTCGCATAATATTACAAGCAAATTCCGACAAAAATCGATGCAATCTTCATGTATTAATTAGTAAGTTAGTATATAAGTTCCTTTTCCCCATTACACAATACAAGTAGGTTTAGAATTTTCCCTACACAAAAATCTCAGAATTGCGGAAGCAAATGATGTCCTCATGGTATTAACCAAATCATGTATATAATAGGGCTGAAAAGTAGCCACTTGTGGCTGAACACCCAATTTAAATCTTAATAATTTAATTTTAACTCATATTCCAATACATAGTTATTTAAAAAAAAAAGAATTCGTGAGTCTGCAGAAAAAAACCTCACATAAAGTATGCGCTCACCTTCGTAATTTGGTGATATTACAAAAAATGGAATTGGAAAAATATATGACGAATATGCAGCAAAAAGCTCTAAACTTTAAAACGAAAACGCACCTAAAACAATGTACGGACACACCAATCAATAAACACATGAAACTACGGCACACTTGATAAATGTTCTCGGGAATTCCGTAGACTAACCAGACTGTTTGGTCAAACTAATGTACTTCTATATTCGAATATGTCGAGTTCCGCACAAGCAAACGTGTCTAAGCTCGAACGGGAATATGGACAGATGTTCGTACGCATACAGCACTCAAACCAATATTTATTGGTGACCAAGGTGAGTACATTTCTAATGAAGAACCAATTCTTTTATTGATGGTCTTCTCTTGACTATTCGATGTGGGTGTTTAAGGTGACTAATGTGACTTATACTATTTGGCATGGAATATATGTAATCTTGAAGCTACAAACAGTGGACAGAAATCTAAACAATCAATTTTCACTATTCC
The DNA here is from genome assembly GCF_030247185.1 of Malaya genurostris. NCBI lineage: Eukaryota > Metazoa > Arthropoda > Insecta > Diptera > Culicidae > Malaya > Malaya genurostris. The sequence goes on from NC_080571.1 coordinate 261,283,871, forward strand.
ATTACTGCCTTTCTATCAATTTCATTCTAGATGTGAATTGATGAAAATTCGAATAAAATCAATATTTTGCTTTGTGGATCATCACGTTTAACTTATCAGTGTGCGATTTTCAACTAGCTGAAAATACGTCATCACAGATAAACTTGATTGTTAATAACTTGATTCATGTGTTTTAATATAAATAGAACAATTCTTGACACTAAAATTTATCCACTTCATGTTTGCCGTCAGTGGCAGAAAAATGATGGTCCTATTAACGTTCCCCATTCATTGTAGTGTACAACATTTGACGTCAACGAAAACCCGACAGAAATATGAACACATTTTCTACTGCAACATGTACAATCTCAAAACTCGAGGTAGAGTGAAACGGTTTTCATTGCTGTTATAAAATTCAACAATTAATTCCTGACAAAATGCCACTCCGGGTAGCTTTTTCCCGCGTTAACGATGATCGCGTCGCAATCGTTTCCAATCAAAGTTTGATGCAAAACACAAAATATTCTCATCTGAATCTGAAAGTGACGACTGATAACTGGCCCGATGTTCCACTGTATTTGTGTGACGCTTGAACAAATTTCACTTCTCACGAACGCTGAAGCTCTCGTGGTAAGTGAATTGTTTACCTTTTGACTTAGCAAGTTTCTGAATAGAGCTGTTGTATATTTATAACACAACTATTTGTTTTGATAGAGAACACCGGTGGTTAGTATGAGAGTTCGGATGTGGATGTGTGAATGCTGGTTTACTTTTTCTATTTTCCACAAACTGATTACTAAGTGTTTTGACAAGTAACAGCATCAACATTCGATCGCTAGAGTATCAGATAAAGCGATAGCGAAGATGTGGTATTTGTATATGTACAATTTAGGTCTTTAAAAAATATTAGTCACCGATCACAAAATTGAAGGTTTATGTGTTACATTGAATCGGTTTTGATTTTTTTCCCTTTAATGACATAGGGTGATTGCACATGTATTCATCTTTGTAGTCGATCTATTTAAATCGATAACTGATCACACGGTATAAAATCTATGGGTTTCACTGATCGTTGTCGATAGCTTAGATCCCGTTCACTCGTCAAAAAAAGCTGTTTGAAAGAACTGACTCTTGACTCTTGAAAGAAAACAATACGGTTTATTGCGGTGATCTAGTATAACATACAAATTGAAACAGTTCTCAGATCTGCCAAGCCATCTCTTTAAAAAAAACACTATTTCAGATACTTCTGGAACCGGATTCCAGGAGTCGGTTTGAAATTTCAATCACTCATCACCGTGTAATTTCCTTTAATTTGAATCATAGTTTGTGAGAACCGATTTAGCCGTATCCAACATATCTTTGTGAGTTTCATGTAGCTGTTTTCGGTCACTATTTCCGATACTTCCGGAACCAGAATCCAGGTACTGATATAGCTGTAGTCAGTTCTAAAGGCCTACACTTTGGAAGGTTTTTTGCATTATTTCAATCGTCATTCAACTGTTGGAAAGTTCAAGCACCCACCACCTTATTTACAATTGCAATTTTAGAGTTTTTGACCAATATTCTGGTATTTTGGAAGAAATAACTTGAGGTTATGTTTGATATCGACTGGGGTGATAATTTTGGGAAATGGTTTGTATAGCCGTTAAATTAAGTAGTTGTTGACACTGTACGTTCATGTAAACAAAATATTTGTTATGTTATGCAGTCAATAGTAAGAGTTTTTGATGTGGAACACATCTTTATTTTCTATATAGGGGTGCAAATTAGAAACTCAAGGAAAAATACACGTAGAAATGTGGTCAGGTTTTAAACACTTACAGCTCAGTATATTTTGTATCAATTATTAATATAATTTCATTATTTGATTGGAAATATTTCTAAGATTCGATTTGAATGTATCAAGCCACGTATTTTCAATTATAAATGATTGAAATTTTTATTAGCAGAGAGCAGTGTCCTATTTTGTCTGCCAAAATTCTCCGGCATATCGGATTTCCCTGCCATAGACGACGGTTTTGAAGGAGTAAGCGATGTATCAAAGGGAAAGCATCGCTCTGATTGGTCAATCGATGCAAAAGCGAAGCTGTTGGAAGCACACGAATCTATAAATATAAGCAAAATTATAGCTAACGTTTCAGTCCTACGCGTAGCATGCTAGAGGTAGGTTGTTGCTAGACAGCTAGACAAAAAGTGCCATAAAACGATTTGAAGCTTTAATTGGTATGCTCTGATCTTGTGTCATGCAAGCTCGGATGAAATTCCATGTTATGTCGAAAATTAACAACTACCCCAGGGTAAATGTTGAGTGCGTGAGATTAATTTCTAATTCATATAAGATGAACTCGATCGATAATGAGAAATAGTTTATCGCTTCAGCCGAAATCCCAGAATGGGAGAAAAACTTAACGCTATAAAAATCACTGCTTGCGTACAAAACTTGAACACAAGCTCGACGAAGAGAAGCTTTAATATCAAAATCCTTATCGCAAGTATGTACAAAGATATAATTGCATACATTTGGGATATTGGTGTAATTTCGTCGGCTATAAAACAAACAATGTTGGGTGTTAGTTCCTAATCAAGATAAATCTAGGCAGACTCTCGTGCAACAGCGGATTCAAAAGTGTGACGATTTTTTTTTTATTTAAAAGATGTTTTTATTCAGGCCTATTTGCGTACAAGCTTTACGTGGCCGAATTAGCCGATTTTTTAAATAAACAATTTTTTGAAGTGGATCTCGTTGTCACTCTTTTTCTAAAAGGAGAAGAACTTCCATTTCCCTCCTGCGAGGGTTGAGGGGCACTTTGTTCGTGGCTCGTCTCGTCCTCCATTGCCGCATCGGTGATTTTGTTGTTGATTTCCGTCTTCTTTTCGTTTTTCTTGTTGTTCGCAGTCTTGAGCCCGTTGCTAGTTGCTGTAGGAGCGCCTTGTTGTACATTGGTTGCAGTTGTTGGTTGGTTTGATGGTGAAACAGGAGTGCTACGCTCACTAGTTTCAGTGCAAGGTTTACCGTAGTGTGCAGGTTGTTCACAAAACTGACATGTAATCAGCTGATTTTCATAGGTAATCAGCGTTTTACACGGATGTGTCCTACCTTGACCACAAATGATGTATGATAGAATTGCCTTACGTAGTTGCATACGTACCACTCGCACGCCATTCCGGATGCCGGGGAAAAAATTCCGCCATACTTCTCTTTCGATGGAAAGAACTTCACCGTACTGCGACATGATTTCCCGAACGCACTGATCGCTGGTCTGCGGGGGAAGGTCATGCACCCGTACTTGTATGGCATTGTCCACCATGTGCACAGGAATTTTGTATTTAATGTTGTCACACTCAACGCTGTGCACCTCATTGTTAACCGAAGCGAATGCAATTGCATCGCTTTCACGTTTAAACATAATGTACACACAGTTAGACGCCTTGTTGATTTGAATCTCAGTTACATTATTAGCGTCTAGATGCATTCGTTCTTTAAATACTATTTCAATTTCATTTGCTACTGGTCTAACTTTGCAACGCTTGAAATTTATACAAATTGAATTTGGTCTTGTTGGCCAAGTTTCAGGCTTTGTTAAATCGTATTTGACCATTCCGTACACTGTACATTGTTCACTGCACTGTATTGTCTTTGTTTCTTTTGCTTCGACCGCAAACGATTTTCGACTGTGTTGGCTGAGATGCGAGCACGAACTGAAAAGTGTGACGATTGATTGAACTGTTTGATTGTAGATCATTAGAAATTTTGATTACCTTGTTCCACATCAATGACTCGAACAACCACATGGGGCTGATCCTTGTAGTTTTTGATTTATATCTGATGCAAATGACCATTTGTATTCGTAGTATCCTAAAGCATGTTCTAAAATTGACCAGGCAACGTAGACATCAACATTTTGACTATAAACGATAGACTTTGACTCACATTGCACAATTTGTTCAACGCTTTATGCTTTTGTTAATTTAACATAATAAATCTTCCAGTTTTCCTTGAAGAAAGCTTACGCCATAGGCCGAAACGTCGGACAGTTAACAACATTCGTTTGTATTATAAGACTGAGACAGACGTTTTTCCTGATTTCTCACAAGCTAGAAATAACACTACAAAGAACAGCCCTATGGGGCTGCTTGGATTGTTGGAATAGGACTACACAACTGTTGTCAAAATGATTGCTGATTCTTATGTATTTGGGCACCAGTTTTTCTTTTGTGTTCTACATATACTTATTTGTAGGGGAAAGTCGAGCAAAAGAGCGCGGTACATACTAGTGCGCATCTCTTCTGTTAATGTTTATCGCTGTATTTCTTGCGATAAAGATTGACAGACGAAAATACAAAATCTGTCATTCTCTTAGCGTTTTTGGGTCGAAGAAAATAAATTTTATATCGATTTGCCTTTCTCATATAGAAAGGTTATACAATCACTGCAAGAACCGACTTATGTCATATACCATTCTACTCAGCTCGACGAACTGAGCAAATGTCTGTGTGTATGTATGTGTATGTGTTTGTGACAAATATTTATTTATTTATTAAACAAAATCCATCGGACTGATGTCTAAATGGACTAACAGAGTGGGAAAAAGCCCATCTGAGTTGAAAAAATGTATATCATTCTCAGATAGGCATAAAAACCACTATCTTTTAAAACAATCACAAAAATTACATGACAACTACACAACTACTTAAAAGCTATTACAAACAACTAATAACAAATAAAATTATCCATAGTCAGATTATTTCAGAATGCTTGATTTTTTCAACGAAGCGGCGGGAAGGCTCTACAAACTCAAACAACTCTTCTACTGTAGTGAATGTTCTTATGGATGCAGTAATTGGCTCGTTGTATCCGAATACAGTCCTATGGAATCTGTTGTGAAGCAGGTTTGTGTTACGCAGTGATCTATTCGGTATTCGAAAATTAAAGTCATAAAGCAGTTCAGGAGCATCAATCTCTCCGTTGATCAACTTTGCAATTATCAACGCCTGTTGAATTTTTCTACGTCGCTGTAACGTGTCGATTCCTAACAATTGGCATCTGTTTCAATATGGTGGCAAGTTTACTGGATCTCTCCACGGTAAATTTCGTAATGCCATACGAACAAATCGTTTCTGCACTCGTTCAATTCGAAGGCTCCACGATACTTGATACGGAGTCCAGATTACCGACGCGTTTTCGAGAATTGGGCGAACGAGTGAGCAATACAAAGCCTTAAGGCAATGCGGGTCTTTAAAGTCCTTTGCAATCTTAGCGATGAAACCCAATTGACGTGTTGCTTTCGAAACGATTTGAGAACGATGAGCATCGAACGTCAGTTTAGCATCCAACTGTACACCAAGATCACACACTTGATCCACTCTAGAGATAATTGTACCATCAATGTTATAGTCAAATATGACTGGAGATGAAATCCTATGAAATGTGATGACTTGGCACTTGGCTACACTTATCATGAGTTTGTTTTTCCTGCACCAATCGCTGAACAATGTAAGCAGACATTGTAGTCGCTGGCAATCATCTACACTACGAACAGTGAGATACAGTTTTAAATCATCTGCGTAGACTAATTTACATCCAGCTCCCAAAAGCAACGCCACATCGTTGAAGAATAATACGAACAACAGGGGTCCTAAGTTACTACCTTGTGGGACACCTGATTTACTCGAAAACTCGGATGATGTGCTGTGGTCTATTTTCACGCGTAATTTCCTATCGGAAAGATATGAGTCCAACCAAGATACGAGTTGCGAAGATAATCCAAGGCGAGATAATTTGCAAAGAAGTATTTTATGATCTATTTTGTCAAAAGCAGCTTTGAGATCGGTATAGATAACATCCATTTGTGTTTTAGCTTCCATACTAGTTATGCACTGGGATGTGAAGGCCAACAAATTCGTTGTAACTGATCTCCCCGGCATAAAACCATACTGATCGAATGAGATATAATTCTTTGCGCGATCCAAAATTGCAACACTCACAATTATCTCGAATATTGTTATTTATTGTTACTCAATTTTCGCGGAGATGGCTCAACCGATTTTCACAAACTTAGATTCAAATGAAAGGTCTCATAGCCCCATGCAAAGTTCCTGACTTTCATTTAGATATACACCAAAATAGTGAAATAATGTCACTCACTTTTCTCGGAGATGCCAGAACAGAATGTCACTATGCCGATATCCAGCTTTTGGTTGGGGAAGTACCAACAATAGTAATTAAATGTAATAAAATGGAGCTCACTTCACTTTTTCACACATGATTGAATAGATTTTCACTAACTTAAATTTTAATGTAGTATATCAATGTAGCAGTATTATACAACAGAAATCTTCAAAACTATTTTCTAAACTTTTTTAAATTTTAGTATTTCGGGAAACTTCTGCTGTAATATACAGGAGAAAATGAAAATGAGAAAGGCATCTTTACACCACTAGGTGGATTTCCGATTTTTACTTTACCGACTTTCGGTTCCGGAACTACAGGGTGCACCAAAAATGTGGAAATAATGCATCAAAGGAATGTTTACAAAAACGACTTCTACCCATGATTCGAAGCCACAAGGATCCTGTTGTCTTCTGGCCAGATCTTGCTTCTTGCCACTACTCGAAATCAACGGTAGAATGGTATACTACCGAAAATGTCACTTTCGTCCCAAAAGACATGAATCCACCAAATTGCCACAACTTCGACCAATTGAGGAATTTTGGGCATTAACGAAGGCACATCTTAGGAAACATGTCTCGGCAGCCGAAACCATTCAACAGCTCGAAAAAGATTGGAAAAAAGTGTCAAAACTTGTCGCCAATAAGCCTGTACGGAATTTAATGTGGAACGTTCGCAAGAAGGTGCGCCAGCTAGTCTACAATGGCTAAGTAGCAAATGTTGAGAATAATATTCTGTTGTTGTAGTCTAATATTATCCGTATATCGAATAAAATTTGAGTATCTAACACTTGTGAATTATTTACAGCGAAATCAAAGTGCGTCCATACTTTCTAGGACTCTTTAAAACTGATCGTCCGTTAAAAATTTGCATAATTGATGTAAAAAAAAACTCATGTACCGAAATATCGATCATTTCTATAGATTACGGAAATTTCTCGTCAAAAATATTCCCGAATAAAGGAATTAAATCTTAGTGTGTAAGGAAAATAATCACCCGAAAGAAATATCTCAGAATATTCACCATCGTCAAATGTCTATTCAAATTTGATTCGAATCTAATTGTCCTGACGTGCGATCAAAACATGTTTGTCCGTTCTTTCTACGCAATTTCCTATTGAGGAGAAAAGGAACTACATATCTTACACTCCTCTTTCCACCCATTGCTTCAAATACTGAAGGTCATACTCTAGTGCATTCCGTTCCTCCCTGCAATTGGATGCCGGTTATAGTTGGTTAGAGAGTGCGCGCGCCCGCCAAAAGGGGCACGCCATATGGTATTCCCCCGTTGTGTTGCTCGATCGCGATTTACCTCCGCCTCTGACAGAAAAAAAAACGTGTGCAGCTTTTTATTTATGCATATAGTATACATATGTGAAAACAGCCGTGTCTTGTATTTGATTGGACTACCCGAATGTACAAGTGTAGGTTTATTAACTTCAAGCGCACGGGCCCCTCATATTTTTAACCGCTCGGCAAGTATAGAATATGCGACACGAAGTAGCTTCGCTGCCGTCATCGAGCGCCGAGTTATCGCGTCAGACTAGCAAGTTTGTTTGGTATACTAATACTGTAGTAGATTCTCGCCTGGCGTCATATATGATCGTCGTTTCTTCGAGGAGGGCTGATGCCTTTAATAATTTGATGGCCGTGTTACTGCTCTAGTATAACGGCAGGCGTTTAAATCTTTTGTTTTTTTTTCTAGATCCATTATATTTTCGTAATAAAATTGAGTTTGATGGTTTTGATTGCTGAAAATATAGTATCTCTCATCTTATATATCGCATTTCTGAACTAACATTTTTTTGACGAAAGTTCCTGGATTTCTGAAATCATTTCAAACAATTAAATATTAGCTCCAAGTGGTAATATAATCAATGTATTCCGTTCTTTTTTTTTGTACACGCAATTAATTTCGTAAGTCGTCGTGTCGAATTATTTATTCACAAATGATGACCAATTACTTTGGGACTATTTTTGATTTGATTTTATTATTCCATACGATACAGTCAACCAATCCTCAACTAACATCGACCCATTACATTCTCTTTTCAGACAAAAACTGACATCTCCCAAATGGAATCCGTTCAAGGGCATCCGGCTACGTTGGAAGGAGAAAATTCGCCTAAACAACGTTATCTGGCGATGCTGGCACATGCAATGTATGTATAGAAGTACTCCCTCACGCTCTTTATACTATATAGGTTTTATGAACGCCCTATAATTTTACAATTCAAACAACAAACAAGCATCCAAACACCAAATAACTTTCCACTATTCATTTAACTGATAAGAGAGTTCCCATTTTAGCGTTTTGTGATCTGCTCATCTAGGTAGAGAAATTATATTTGTATAGGTTTGTTATTGTGCACGAATATGGAATGCGATGAAAATGCTAATAGAAGTCCATTTCACAAATGTCATATCCGCATTGCGCATTCATATTGGATAATTTAGTCGCAACAGTGACATGTCTTGTAAATAAAAAATAATAGTAAGACGTTCATAAACCAAGCAGAATTAGGAGAAAGGGTATAAGGTAGTGAACATCTTTTAAAAATTAATTGTATCGTATAAGAAGTGAGTATACCTGCTTCTCAATAGTGAGTGGCGTGGACATAATGGAAATACTAACTCTTTCCTTTCAATGAGTTGAAAATCGATTTAAATGTTATTTAGGGGTTTTGGTACCGCATGGGTATCGATATGTGCTACATGCACATAGCTATTTTCTTCTTTTTACTCGTGCTTGGTTTAAAATAGTACACTCAAATATGTCAAATTCACTCATATTCAAATGAAGGGTCTTATATACAACAAAACCGTAATCCAGTGAAGAAACTACCATTGGGTTGAAAAGCTTAGATGCAGCAGATAGAGGCTATAGTCGGGTAAGCATGTGAAATCTGCCTTCCAACGGAATTCATATCGTTTTACCATATTGGAAAGAGCTAGAACTGTCGACAATTTTGCCAAAATTTTAACTCTTTAACTGCCATATTGACGGGGCTATGGTAGTTCAATTGGTTTTCATTTTATTTGATTTTAGAAACAACCGCTCTACCGAAAAATTTGAAAAAAAAGTCAGAGATGTTTTAGGCTTTGTCAGGAAGGTTTACCATTTTTTGCAATTTTTTGGATAATGTATTTTTGTCATACAAAACTACCTAAAAATTTAACGCTTGCGATGTTGAGCCACCTAGAGATTTTTTAGTAATAGATAAATAATTTTTTGACACGTTAAAGTGCTTGAGTTTTATATATTTAAAAGTAAAAAACACCACTTTTTTTTAGTTTTTCTTAAAAAAATAACGTTCAACCATGCGTCTCCATTGAAAAGCTATTAGAAGTGAACGCATGGTACATAACTACTTGAACTAATAGAGCTTCAATGGTAATGCATGGTTGTTATTTTTTTGAAAAAAATCAATATTATGGTCGTCCACATTTAAAAAAAATTAAACCGAAGCACTTTGACGCGTTCAATAATCATTTATTTATTACTAACAAATTTTGTGTGGCACCAAAATCGGAAGTGTGTAAAAATAAGTTTTAAAATTTTGAAGTATTTTTCAATGCAAAAGATTCATCTTCAACAAATTTGAAAAAAAAAAATTAACATTCATGACAATGCCTGCCAACAACAGGACCTTTCAAAACTAGCGATTGATCAAAACCGTCCCGTTCCGAGTTGGCTAATTGAAGAGGTGGCATGTTCCATCGAGGCACTTCTATAGTGACTAGTCAGAAACTTCGGCAGTTTGGCTGGGAAGTTTTGATATATCCACTGTATTGTCTGGATTTAACACCAAACAATTACCATCTAGGTAAAACTTTATTAGTGAATGGAAATTGTCATCAAGAGAAGGCTTGTAAGAGGGTTTAGAATTATACAAAAAAGTACATCTTTATCTTGATTAGGAACCAACACCAAACATTGTTTGTTTTATAGCCGACGAAATAACACCAATGTCCCAAATGTATGCAATTATATCTTTATACATACTTGCGATACGGATTTTGATATTAAAGCTTCTCTTCGTCGAGCTTGTGTTCAAGTTTTGTATGCAAGCAGTGATTTTTATAGTGTTAAATTTCTCTAATAGTTTTCTTTAAAACCTTCGATAATTCGAATTGATATTAGCTAATCTGTCGCAAAAATAAAATCAATTAAATTTAAGTATTCGAAGAATTGTGTTCCGTTTTTAGAGTGGCAAGTGACCGGGAAAATCGGGAAAACCGGTAAAAAGTCGGGAATTTTAGTGCAAAACTGGGAAAAATATTACTAGCTCAAATATTAGTAACAGTTGTTAGCATCATGATTTTTTTTTTCAACATGTAAAAAGTAGGAGACAATAACTGAAAATTTTGAAAAAATTAGAATTTAGAATAAGTATTCAACACATTTGCAAAATTTATGGCAAAGTCTAAAAGAAACATCGGGAAAATTTTTAATTAAAATTTTATTACATTTCAGTGTTTACATTGCTTTCGACCTAGCCGAGTCGATTAGTTGTAAGTTGGTAGTATATGGGGCATTCCACCGTCACCAAAATTTTTTCCATATTATTCAGTTTTTTCGGTTAAGAACACAAAAATATTTCATACGTATTTTTTATTTCAATATGATACAGGTAATTTTCGAGAAAGAATTTTTTGAAGTTCGGCGTTCACAAAAAAGAGCCTTTTGTCAACAGCCTATACTGAAAAATTTAATAAAGATACAAAAATTCGCTCAATACGTGAAATGTGTGTCTTTTCTTTAGCTTTCAAATGAGCGATTCCAAAAACAACATTGTTCAATGAGAAAAGTTAAAAATCAATAAATAAATTTAAAAAAATCCAAACTTGGGCCTGATTTTTTTTTCTTTTTTTGTTGTTGAAAATAGAAGGTTTTGGGGCTTGACTCAATTCTGGCACAGTTTCAGAGTGGAAAGATTTGGAGCAGTGAACTTTTCAACCACGACCCACACACGGGGAGCGTACCGTAGCGCGCTTGTGCAGTTTTGCATTTCTTCACATTCCGACTACCAAGCCTCAAAAACAGTCGGAACGATATTTTGAAATGGCTGTATCTTCGTTGGTACTGAACCGATTTGGATAATTTTGGTATCAATGGATTTTTTGGACTGTTTAGATCAATGTAGACTAACACTAACTTGTAATTTTGTGGAAATGTTTGATTCCTTCGAAGCCAAACTCGAATCCTGATTCTGATAACTCATCACTAGTGTGAATGAAACAAGCGTAGGTTATCGCGAAAGATGTCCAGTTTCTCAACAATTGTTGCGATGCATAGTACTTGCACCGACATTTTCACTTTACAAAATTGATCAATGCTCAAATCCAAAAAATCTTGTAATTTTTCATCTTAAAAGATCCACATAAATAGAGCGTCATATTTCACACAAATTCATATTCAATAACATGTGAAATTGTGTGATTTAAAACTTACACGCCTTGAAATCGAGTGGAATAAAAAACAAAAGATCGATAACAACAGCGCGATTTGAACCGAGAAACATTAGATTACAAAGCACGCCGTTAATCGACTAAGCCACAGAAGCACATATCTGTTTAATGAATAATTGATACATATAAATCCATACAGCGGCACTTGGTAGCCGAGTGCAAATTTCACTCGGGACCTGTAAAATTATGTACGAATGGAATATTGCGTCACCTGACAAGTTAAGTAGTTACCTGTAAAATGTATAATATTTTTCTGTGTTTTTTTGGAATCGTTCATTTAAATGCTAAATAAAAGATGCACATTTCATATCTTGGACGAATTTTTGTATCTTTTTAAGATTCTTCAGTATAGGCTGTTGAAAGAAGGCTATTTTATGAACGCGAAATTTCAAAAAAATCATTTCTTGAAAACTCCACGTGTCTTATTGAAATAACAAAATACCTACAATCGACAATCGATTAAGCATTCCATGAGATGTAGAAGTGAGTTCCTCTTAAAAGTTTTGTCATTATTTATGGTACTTCCAGGTACGGTATTCAGAGACCAACATTACAAAAATAGTGCGTATGTTCATGAATTAGTATGACTAATAAATTAAAATAGTTTTGAGCCTAACTTTGAATATTTTTCGGTATCTTCGATGGCGGTTTGAATTTTAAAAACTCTTAACCCTGTAATTTCAAAATTGAAAGTCGGAACCGGATCAAATTCACCAATTTCCGATACTTTGGAAAACAGAATTCGGAAATTGTTGTAGCCGAAATCAGTTGAATTCGCTACCGATGACTAGTTGGAGACTAGATTTCCCAAAGCTGATCTCCTCGAAATCAGATCATGAAATTGAAGAAATTAATTTACTTTAATTTTACGTAGTTAAAAAATGCCCTCGGCATCTTATAGCTTAACGCAGTGTCCCTTAATATATGTTATTAAATAAAAAAAACCCTTCTTAATCCACCTAGTGGTGTGATAATGCCTTAATCCACCTAGTGGTGTGATAATAACAGTCTCATGAAAATATATTTCATACTTTTATTAAATAATTTCGAATACTAATTTTGACACCAACACACACACACACACACACACACACACACACACACACACACACACACACACACACACACACACACACACACACACACACACACACACACACACACACACACACACACACACACACACACACACACACACACACACACACACACACACACACACACACACACACACATTTTCCGATCTCGTCGAACTGAGTCGAATGGTATATAACACTATGGGTCTCCGAGGCTCCGTTCAAAAGTCGGTTTTTCCAGCAATTCTAATACCTTTCTATACAAAAAGGCAAAAAGGATCAAAAACCGAATACCGGTTAAACTGAAATAAGTTTATTTGGTCGTCGACTCTCAAAATCTGTGAACCCGATAAACCCGATAAATTTAGGTGAAATTTTTATACTAATCACCTTGTATCTCCTGAGTCGGAAGTCGGATCTGATTAAAAAAAATCTGTTTTAATCCACCTAGTGGTGTAATGATGCCTTTCTCATATCAATCATACTATCATATATAATACTGTGGAATTCTTCAAAATTATTTTTCTTCGATTCTTAAAAGAATAACCGAAATAGATTTGTTTGACCGTCTACCGATAAAAACTATCAATTGGAAAAGATTTGAGGTCGATTTAGAAAACTTTTTACGGGTTTTCGCTCTTTTCCGTGATGGTAGAAAATTTTTAACACACTATACCCTATATTTCCGGATCCGGAAGTCGGAAAGTTAGTGCAAAAACCGTTACATACACACATACGCACATACACACACATACACACATCACACAGTGATTGCATAACCTTTCTATATGAGAAAGGCAAAAAAAATTTTTCTTCGATTCTTTAAAAAATAACCGAAATCGGTTTGTTTGACCGTCTACTGATAAAAACTGATGAATTTTTTTTCAAGGTTTTTCCCCATTTTCAGTGATGGTATACAATTTTTAACACACTTTACCCTATATTTCCGGATCCGGAAGTCGGATCCGCATGAAATTCAGGAATAACGCATGGGACCACAGGACCTTTCATTTGAACCTAAGTTTGTCAAAATCGGTCGCGCCATCTATGAGAAAAGTTAGAACACATATTTTCTTATTTTTGCACATTTTACCCCATAACTCCCGAACCGGAAGTCGGAACCAAATAATATCCAGGAATTTTTTATGGGACCTCAAGACCTTTCATTTGAATCTAAGTTTGTGAAAATCGATTCAGCCATCTCTGAGAAAAGTTAGTGCACTTATTTTCACAATTTTTTGCAAATTTTACCCCATAATTCCGGAACCGGAAGTCGGATCCAAATAATATTCAGGAATTTTGTATGGGACCACAAGATCTTTCATTTGAATCTAAGTTTGTGAAAATCGGTTCAGCCATCTCCGAGAAAAGTTAGTGCAAAAAAACATTACATACACACATACGCACATACACACACACATACATACACACACAGACATTTTGCGTACTCGACGAACTGAGTCCAATGGTATATGACACTCGGCCCTCCGGGCCTCGGTTCAAAAGTCGGTTTTCACAGTGATTGCATAACCTTTCTATATGAGAAAGGCAAAACAAGCAGTTTTTATGGGACCTTAAACCGTTTTATTTGAATTTTAAATGGACAAAATCGGATCAGCCATCTACTAGCAAAATGAGTGACATTATTTCAATTTCATTTCATATATCATCCTGTAGCTCCGGAACCAGAAGACGGATCCAAATGAAATTCAGAAACCCTATATGGGAGCATAATCAGTTAACTCATGTCCGAGGAAAATTAATGAAATTATTTTTAGATTAAAGCTTCCAACCGGTATCTCTCATCATCACACTTTTTCGAATGGTATAAGGTTGAAAGAAGTTACATTCTTCCAGCAATTATTGTTGCAAGCAATATAAATCAATAAAAATATGAAATTGTTTTGAATTTGAAAATACTGCCATCTTTCTATTACTTATGTCATGTTCGAACGATTATGTAGCCAAATACGAACCGTGCTTAAATCGAAACGTTATGAAAAAGTGTGTTGTGCATAGTCTTAAAGGTGCTAAGAAACAATTGAATAAAACAGTATTGAAAATCGTGTTTCACTTTGCTCCGAAACATCGCTTTATCATCAAGCGCGTAAAACTCCTACTACTGGAATAAGGCGGGAAGTCGCTTACACAAAAATGTCGATATCTCCATTAAAAATAGACGAATTTTAACAATCTATGGCTTGTTGAATAACTCGTTTCGTGCGGAATCTAAGTCTAGAAACATATTCTGTTTTCAAAGTCAATTGTGACAGATATTGTAAAAAACCTTAAAATTTTGACATCAAACTTCGTATAACTCAAAAAGTGAACATCCGATCTCTAAACCAATCAATAGCTTTCAGGGTGATGGGGAGACCTTCCATTTGCGACTAGTTTGATCAAAATCGGTCCAGTCATCTCTCAGATCTCGACCTCTTTATAGACAACATACACACATTCATGGACATTTGCTCAGTTCGTCCAACTGAATCGATTGGTATATGACACTCGGAAATTTTTCTAAACTTCGAGTGAACTCTATATCTATTTTTTAAATTTATAAAAAAAAAAGGTAAAACTCTGTCATCGTTGGCAATTGCAAACAATGAGCAACAAGTTATGTCTGATTTTAACATCTAGACCAATTATATAAACGATAAGAAACACAAAAACCCTCAATGGTGCTTTGAGCTACAAAGGTGGCGATTCTTTCCCAAGAAAAATTATTAATCGAGTTCCAGTAATCGTAGCACTAGCCATGCAATGGTTCTGTACACTCTGAATCGGCTGCGAAGTCTGTTGAAACAGAAGGTCAAATTCCACTACAGGAATGTAATACCTAGGCTTTGCCTTTTTCCAGTAATTGAAATCGATTTTAATGGTTATATTTACATCAACCATCCTTTGTAGAACAATAGAATTTTCTATACATTGTACCATTCCAGCACATGAATGAAGTAGTGATCCAATAATCCAGTAGATCAAATTGTCGTAGAGTACTGTGTGAATACCAATCCTGTGAAATTTATATACTGAAAGAATTCAACAGTTGCAGTGGCGCTTCACTTTTTGCATGAACAAATCGCTTTCTAAATCAATAATTTTTTTTAAATTCTAAATCGTGTGAATACTCAATAATTAGTAAAACACAACTTTGAATGAGCCCCACTCATACTCGAGATCAGACGATAAAGTCTGTCCAGTTGAGTTTCACCCGGTAGATGAAACAACAATCCGCCCCCGGTCGAAGACGTTATCAGTGCTATTCAAGTGCATGGTAGGCTTATACTTTTTTCCTATTTTTCACTTCTACCGGAGAGTGCTGATACCGGTTGGAAGCTCTAATCAGTCAAAGTACAGTTGCGCGTAAAGTAGGAAACGAACGTGATTCGTCTGTTGGCAACCGTCAAGTGTTTTGACTACCACCAGATCAGTTATTTCTACCCGGTACTCATCGTCGGAGGCTTTGGTAACAGTAACCGCGTTGCAGTTTGTTATTATCAAGTGAAAAAAAGTTATTACTTACACTAGATTGTTTGATTCGGACTAGAAAGTGTTTTTGTTATTGAGAGACAGTGTTTGCGGTGCCGTGGGTGTCTCTTGGTTTTTTCTCTTTTTTTCTCGAATCCTTACACGAAACTATCAATCAATTAAAGCGTTTGTGTGCGAGACGGTGGTGCCTAGATTTAAGCTTTAGTGTTTAGGATCGACCGACTGAACTGGGGGACGATTTTAGTGAAGAACAGTTTTCCCAACGAGTGTGATAATAAAACAATATCATCTGTGTAAAATGTTTCAAATAGTTCTTGAATTTTGCGTCATTCGACGCAGCCGATACAAGAAAAGTCAGAAACGTCGTTTCCGTTTGGTAAATATAATTTATTTTAGCATTGTGGAAACCAAGTTTTACTTGTTTCGGTAGTGTCACTCTTATTTAGTTTCTCATCGTCTTCGATTCATGCTTTTTATGTGGATCGTGTATTAAAAAGACAACTGTTTGTCAACAAATATATTCGTATCTGTATTTATATTTCCTTTTTCCTTTCTTACAGTTATCATGAAACGAAAAACTCTAGTCTGTCAATTTGCATCTCCTCTAGACGTAGACGTGCACAATACACCTCAGGTAAATAAACTTATGGAATTACAGTTGAACAGTTCATTACCGTTTACATTGCATTCAATTTCAATTCAGGCCATCTTACTCGAAGGAAAATATTGGAAACGGAAGTGCAACGTTATTAAGGCAGAGTACAAAAAATGGCGTCGATTTTATGTGAACAAAGTGCTTGGTGCAACTAACATCGCAGATACGGTAAGTAGCTTAAAACCCTTAGATAAATCGTCCCTTCCATCAAAGTGCTTTTATGTCGTCATATAACTACGAAGATAAGACACGCGGCAAGATGAAATGAGAACATGTTTTCTGTGCAATTCATTTCTTGTTTTCCTACTTTTATTGTGTTATATGCGAAATTCAAAAATGTGACTTGAGTATAAATCTTCCGATGTTTCCGAAGAAAAAAAGGCGTGGTCTACGGCAATGTATCACATGATTTTAGCAAACGTGGTTCCTCCAGCAGTTTGTAATCTGAATCAATTCGCTTCAAACTGGTTTTCTTCGCAGTGTAATCCTGAGCTTTCAATTTTCTGGCAATTATTTAATGATAACAGCAGCACGTGGAGCCAGTAATAGCCAGTTCACTCACAAATAGCGTGTTTTTTGTGCGAAATCACCGGTACTGACTTGTATTACTGATATGACGTTTCATTTAGAGTCCAATGCGGGTAAAAAATCCAACCTCCACTTTTTAACATTTAGGTGCCACCTGCGACAGTTCTGTTTCGGTCATTTTGCGTCAGATCACTCTCGAGTTGCTTGAATTGTATCAGTATCACGAGATATGTGATGATGGAGCTGAAAACCTGCAAATAAAAATGGCAAACAATGCTATCAGTTTCGGGAATGCGAACAGCTTTTGGATAAAAATAGAGCCGAACCGGTTGGAACGGAATTGAACTGGGATCCGGATGTATGAATTACGTGACGATTATTTCCAAACAAATCCTTAATGGTATATTTCGTTACTGAACTCAATTTTCAGTTTTGATTAGACTTTGATGAAGGTTCTTAGCGTACAGGACAAATTTACCGTACACTGCAACCCATTTTTGCATATTACAGTCTAAATGTATCGTGAAATGAACCTTATACATCCCACGGACCTAGTGTACTGAAATTATTTTTACCCCTACAGCTGAATTGTTAAGATTGTGATAACCAACCTCAAGCAGATGAGTTATTATTTACTGTCCAATACTCAGTCCTCATTTAGTTAAAATTTCTAAAGCACTTGTCAACACATTCAGAGTAGTTTTAAAGTCATTGCCTAATATCTACGTAAATGTTTCCTTTTCTCAACGATTCTGCATCCATATCTCGACGGCGACGGTTTTATATTGGTGCTACAATGCGCCACCTCGTGGTTCAACATAAACCACTAAGCAGACGAAAAGTAAATGTTGTATTCTGCCACTAGGTACAATGTCTATACTGACGTCTCAGACGAATACAGAGCTACGACATAAGCGGTGGCATTAGCACTTCAACATAAACTGCTAATGCACTGACGAGTCGAAGCCGATGATACGTTAACCGAACTAGAAAAGCCATGTGCATTCAGCACAAACCGGCACCTTTGAGGTACCGAAACCTCTGAATGACTAAGTTTCTAAGTTGTCAAACGGGAACTAAAATCTTCTCCCATCTTTCTAGCAATTTCTGATTTTCTAACACACTATTTCAACATTTTATGAGTCCAAGGAGAAATTAAACAACATTTTAACGACTAAAGCGGAACGTGTTTCGCTTGATACATTTCCCAAGGTTCGGAACAAGTGGTTTTACGATTCCGCCGAGTCAAGTCTGATAGTGTGTGAGATCGCTGACCGGCTAACTTAACATGACTATGTTGTTTTTTTTTTTGCGATTGGAATTATCTTAGGTTTTTTCGTCTCCAGTGATAAGACGTTGTGAAAATAGCAAAGTCTGCGTACTATTAGGTAGGCAAGATACTCATATCGGTTTTTCCAACACATCGAATAAATCGTATATGGAAGCAGCAGAGTCCCGGGCCTAACAAAGAGAACACGATTTTTTTGGTTCAAAATTAACTTTATTCATCAACGTAATCTCCATAAAGAGCAACGCAATCGTTCCAGCGCCGCTCTAACATTTCAATACCACTTTTGTAGAACGATTTCTCTTTTGCACCAATATAGGCCTTTCCGGCGAACAGCCAGTAGTCGCTGGGAACCAAATCTGGCGTATACGGTGGATATGGAAACAATTCGAAGTTCAATTAATGTAGTTTTGTCATTGTTTTGATTGACTTGTGACACGGTGCGTTATCTTAATGAAACATTTTTTTTTTCTTTTCCATATGCGGTTGTTTCTTTGCAATTTCAGCCTTCAAACGCCCCAATAACGCTATATAACATTAACTGTAAATGGCATTTCCTTTCTCAAGATAGTGGATAAATATCACACCACGCACATTCCTTTGGAGCTTTGGACGAGGTTCACCAGTTGCTGTGCACTCAGATGACGATCGTTTTGAATCCGGAGTGAAGTGATAAATCCATGTTTCATCCATTGTCACATATAATAATTCCGGTTTGTTACGTTTAAACATGGCCAAACACTGCTCAGAATCATCAACACGTTCTCGTTTTTGGTCAATAGCGAGTAAACGCTCAGAGCTCTCTCATAGTAAAATGCTCATGCAATATTAAGTTCTTTTGATATTTTTACGATGTCCGCTAACTCACGCAGCTTCACTTTTCGATCATTCAAAACGATGTTGTGAATTTTTTTATGTTTTCTAGTATTACCGCCTTATTTGGACGTCCACTGCGTTTTGCATCATTGGTGTCTCTACAAATACGTTTGGTGTCAGCAAACCAACGTTTTATTGTTATTTCTGATGAAGCGGAGACTCCATAACACTTTTCAAGCTATCACTTCGCTTGAACGGTATTTTTTCCATCAAGAAGCAGTTGTAAAACACACGAAATTGTTTTTGCTCCATTGTTCTACAAAAGTACCGTCACTCTTAGCACCATAACTCAGAAACTAATGAATAGAATATGATGAAATTTTAACAGCTGTCTTTCAAAGATTAGTATTAACAGAAAAAAGTGACTGCAATAAAATTAGCGCCATCTATGTGTTAGGCCCGAGACTTTTCAGTCCATGTGTTATTATCTAATGACGCTCAAATGTCTGCGCATACTCTGCGATGTTAAACAGTGTTGTGCAGACTAGAGAAAATCAAACATTAAATCGAAAAGCAGGTTTAATATAACTAGTGTAAAAATCTGTAATTTCATAAATCTCTGTGATCTTTTCAATATGTCAATCTGATTTATATACGGTATTGGATATTTTTGCTGAATTATGAGTTATTCCTAAAACTACTTTTTTTGAGCGGTTAGTGGAATAAACTTAATCGTTTCAAAAGAAAATAGATTCGTTTTATTTCCACTGAATTAAAAACGCTTTACTATTTCGCACTAATATCACGAAATAATAACACACAGATACTAGCATTTCGGAGCGCATTTGCAACATTCATCAGTGTATCAATTCAATAGACCGGATTCTACTCTGGCATTCACGCGACATGGTCAAATCAATGCAGGTTACTTCAGTTTGCTTTCATACTGCATCCAAGACTATCACTCATGAGAACCCGTTAACGGCCGAGATGATAGAAATAAAAAAAAAACAAGACAGTGGATCAACAATAAATCGATTTCGAAATGCGTTATCCAAACGAACAAAAGTGACTTTCTAACTTCGTTGTAAGATATTGAAACCTTGCTTAAGGAACAAATGTACCTTGAATTTAAGCAGGTGCATTTACTACAGCTAAATAAGACGAATGGCGTAATCTCTATCCAGTTCTGTAAGGGGTGGTAAGAAATTGTATTTTCTAAAGACAACAACAGCGTGCATTACGTTGAGCGTGAGAACTTCAAGTTCAACATATATACCAGTCTACATGGAGGAACAAGTCCTAGTCCTTCTGAAACAGTCATCAACAACAATGAACGACCAATGTACGACATCACTCAATAAGTTGTGTGACTGACCTGCAGTTGGTGCTATCATTGTCAAATGCATATGACGTTTATGGAGTACCAACTTTCGAAAGGTTATATGTGAAATTTCAAGACATTTCGATAAGTCATTTAAGTGAATCTATACTTTTGTCATTTTCAAAACAATGGGTTCAAAACAATTTCGTGTGTTATTTTATCATTGCTTCTTGACAGGCACGTACCAAGAGGGGAGGGGAAGGACTCTGCCCCCTGCCGAAATCAGAAACCGAAACAAAAAAAATGGCTGTTGTTCCTTAAGATTACATAATGAAATAGAGGTTTTAAGAGTTTCGTAATGGTCGAAACTCCACTGCTGTCAGTCCAAAGTACATAAAATGAAGGTTAAAACTATGACAAAATAAACGATAATAATAATACAAAAAATTTCAACTGGAAGACAAAATGCGCAAGAATACCATAGTTGGGTAAGATTCTGCAGATAAGAACGATGTCCTCTCGCTGGATCCCGCGCATACTTATTTCTAGACTAAAAAGACGAACGCAAGCGCACTTCAAACACGTGTTTGGCTGGATCCATTATTATACGTCAGAGAGCAGAATGGTTACCCGACAATGGACTGAAGTCAGAACGAGTGCTTCCAAGCGACACGGCTCAACGAGTTGGAACGATGATAATGCCGATTTTCTGGGATTGTCCTGGTATAGCAGAAATGCGAGCATTAGCGTACATTAATGAGGCGATTAAAGAACGAATTCGCTGTGAAATGGCTTGATTTGAAGCATATGAGCATCGATACCATGGTTAAAATCAACGGTTTAGGGTTCCAATTACTTGTCCATCCACCTTGCTCACCTGATTTGGCTCCCTCTAACTATTACTTGTTCCCAAATCTCTGCTCTAGCTTTCACGTTGGTTATTGCCTCAAGAAACATTACATTGCACTAGTACGCAGTATTCGTAAATATGAAGTTACAATTTGGGTTCACATCGGCCTTGGCTGAATCGTCTTCAATTGCCACTTTACGTGAATCGCTGTGCCCTCATCAACTTACCAACTCTGCAAAAAAACGACGAGTACTTCTTCAACTCTAATAGAAGTCAATGCGGAAACAGAAACGTGTATGACTGTTTGAGATTTTCGGCGCTCAAATTTCTGGAACCAGAAGCCGGATACGTATTTGATCCATTCTTACATTTGTGAAAATCGGCCTAGTCATATCAGGTAAATGCGCTATGTGCGTTCTGTTTTAGAATTTTTGGCCGGTACTTCCGGAACTGAAAACCGGTTAAGCCAATTTTGTATGGAAAAACTAACTAATAAGACCTTGAAATTAAAACTGTTTTGAATTAAGCGAAAAAGATTTTTCTGTTTTTGCGTTGCATCGTTACTTCTGATAATTTCCGGGCCTAGAAGTTGGATCTCGATTAAATTTAATATCATACGGGATAATAACACCTTTCGTTTGAATATAAGCTCGTGAAACAGGCCAAGCAATATCTGAGAAATCGGAGTTCTGACGTTTTTGATTGCTTTTACCGGTGCTTCAGGATCTGATAAAGGTCAGTTGACTCTCCCGAAACGAAATTCTGCCAGTTGACGAAACGAAATTCTGAGTACGGGCGTGCTTCTTGATGAAAAAAAGATACTGTACAAGTTCAGCAATGGCTTCAAAAGTGTCTACTCCAATCGAAAAGAACAGTTTGTTATTGGCTTGCTGAATTTGAACGTGAACACCGATGAAGGTGGATGTTCTGGTCGTCCAATCGAGATGCTTACTCCATCAAACATCAGAAAAGTCCACAAATCGGTTAGATCTAATAGAAAAAAAAGCTAAATTGTTTGATATAGGTGAGGCCGTAAAGATATTGGAAACCAGTGTATTTAAAATTATCCATGACCATTCGACCATGAGACGGCTTTTTTGAAAGTGGGTACTCACAGTCGATCAAAAACAACAACGTTTTAATGATTTAGAGCAGTATTTGGCCATATTTACAATAATTAAATCAGTTTTTTGACGTCGATATGTGACAATGAATGAAACATGGAGCCATCATTTCTCTCCAGAATCAAAACGATCATCATCTGAGTAGACTGCAGCCGGTGAATCCCGTCCGAAGCGTCCGAAGACACAACAGTCAGCTGAGAATGATATGGCTTGGAAGAATTTTGGAACACAAATTGTATAATCTTCATCGACTATCTTGAGAAAAGAAAAACGACCAAAAGCGAAATCAAGAAAAAACGACCTCACATGTCGAAGAAAATACCACTATTTCACCAAGGCAATGTACCGATTCACAAGTTCATGGAAACGAAGGTTAAGTTGAACGAATTACACTTCGAATTGTATTCACCATATAGTCCAAATCTGGACCCAATGACTAATAACTATTCGATGACCTAAAAAAAAAGCTCGATAGTAAGAAATTCATCTCAAACAAAGAAGCCATTGCTGAATGTGAAGTCTATTTTAGGAAAACCCCATGAAAACACAAATGATACGATGTAATAGAAACAATTTAAATCTACGTGTTTCCTGTATATCGAAAAAAAAAATGAAATGAATTGCAAAATAAACATTTGTCGCATTCTAATAATTTCCATTCGACTTACCGTGTATATCACACTGTTGTCGATATCAAAAAAACCATAGGCCGAGAACTTTTTCTTCTGGTGCAAATTTTTCAGCAAAAACTTGTTGATCTGTTTGGCCACCTTTGTGTTTTTCATCGTGTAATCATCGAAATGTCGCGTACAGAGAGCGGTTTCGTTCGCCTGAAAGTACAAAGCGGATAGAAGTTCAACTTAAATCATTTTTTTTAAATACAGGAAGTATGTATTTTTTTAATAGCTGCAAGTAAAGTAGTTTTTTCATAGCATGTCGTAAAAATACACCATCATTATTCGTAGAATATGTAAAACGGTTGTTAAGGTAGATTTTTATTGCTCGATAATATATGCATTTGAAACCGTGTGATTTAGTACAAAAAATTTTTCGTATATACGAGAATTAAACTCCTACCGTATGACCGAGAATCGTGGAGAGTTTGAATGACACGTAAAATTGTAATCGAAAAAATTGCAATTTCCAAGAAGCACTAACCTTAGAGATTGTTCGATTACACGTCACTACCAACACTAAAGTAACTATAACGGAAGCTCCCCGGACAAACGAGTTCAACTTTCGCAAAGTAAAGGTTTGAAAGGAATGCATCTCATGGGCGAACAAAACATGTTTATAGGTCAACACTATCATCGCGAGTAATTGCTGGAGAAACACAAGAAGAAACACAGGCCCATAGAAATCATTTAAAACATCGACGAATTCTAGTAGATAAATGGCAAAACGGTCATAATATTCGCTCGGTTTGTCTGCATTGTTCAGTACACTGAATAATTCGCCAAGAACACCTACAATTACGGTACACTCTTGTTCGATGGCATTGATAGTCATTGAGTCTATCAGAATAGAGGCCAACTGGATCAGTGCCCACCCGTTACAGTTTAACAAAAATCGATAAGATGGAAGTAAAATTATTATTTTCGGGAGCAATACTAGCACAAGCAGAACGAGACTAGTCCGCTTAATTTTTTCAGCTCTAGTTCGAAACTCAACACACAAATCCCCCATCACTTCACGCAGTCTTGCATGTTCATTCCAATGAAATAGATAGTAATTTCTGAGAATCCACAGTGTCACCAGCGATTGATATGCCAGCGCAATTTCCATCCAAAAAATAGTTAACTTTCCCGTTCGATTCAAGATCTTCTGGAATAATTCTCCGTAGAAAGCATTCACTGACAGCTGCACAAAGCATGCTAAAGAAATGAAGTTGATGTAAATGAAATATAAGATCCGATTCCTCTTATGTTGGATGTATCTACGGTTCAAACACAACCCCAGCACACACAAGTAGGCATAGATAAGCCAGAAGCGTTTCTCTAGCTTCATTTCGATCCAATACAGTGGAAAGTCTCTCACATACTGATCATCTACTGCAGACAGGTTAGAATAAAATACCACTCACTGTATTTGCCTAAGCATTTGCAAATTAAAGTCATTTATTTTTCATGCAATTTAACATTTTTACACGGGGTCTTATTTTCACTTTCCATTGTAGTGCGTATTAAAACTGTCAATATCAGCAAAAGTGCCAATCACAAGCATAGTCTATATAATTCATATCTATTTAACAAATGAATTACATTTTCTTAAGTAGTCTAGTCATTGTTTTTTACTGCAACATTCGTGACTAACCGCGTTCGAATCAATAAAATTAGACAAACCTCTCCATTGAACAAAAAAAAAAAGTTTCGGAAAAACATGAAAAAGGGCATAATCTCAGTGGCAAATCGCGAACTTATACTGTCAACTCATCTACCAACACTAAAAACAGAACACAGAACACCGTACACTTTGCACGGTAAGGTGTAATTCTATTTGCAGTATCACCTGTTAGACTTAAAAGACAATCAAGCAAGCAATCAGAATCAGAAGTAGTTAGTTCAAGTAATTAGCTGCCATGCTTCTGCTCTGATGTTTTTTAAATAACTATTTATTGGAATATGAGTTAAAATTAAATTATTAAGATTTAAATTGAGTGTTTTTTGTGTAGGGAAAATTCTAAACCTACTTGTATTGTGTAATGGGGAAAAGGAACTTATATACTAACTTACTAACTAATACAGAGAGCGAATCGATTCAATTGAAGATTGCATCGATTTTTGTCGGAATTTGCTTATAATATTATGTGACATTACATCTAATGGTTCTATATTTGTGAGTCTGTGTAACTCATTTGTACTAAACCAGGGAGGACGCTTCAAAATCATTTTCAGAATTTTATTCTGAATCCTTTGAAGCGTTTTCTTCCTGGTGGAACAACAACTTGACCAAATTGGTACTGCATAAAGCATGGCTGGTCTGAAAATTTGTTTATAAATTAACAATTTGTTTTTTAGACAGAGCTTAGAATTTCTGTTTATAAGAGGATATAAACATTTAATATATTTATTACACTTTGCCTGGATTCCTTCAATGTGATCCTTGAAAGTGAGTTTTTTGTCATACGTTAAACTGGTGCTGCTCTGATCATTTTCCTAATGCGAAGCGAAGAATAAAAGCGGCATGGAAAGGGCATATGTGGTGTGGTGTAAGATGGAAGGACAAAACAACAAAGAACAAATCATTCTGCATCCCTGCTCAGTTTTGCAGATTTATATCGCACACAAGAATACACAAGCAATTAGTATAATTGTATATCTGTTCTCTTCTATCGCTTTGCTTAGATAATATAGATTTATTATTATCATTATTTTCATTAAAAATGCATCTCCTGATATTTTCAATTGACTACAAAGCTTCACAGATTGGAGAGGATGCTTCAAAAAACAAAATTTAGGCATTTAAATTGTAACGCACAGAAATACTGTAATTCATTATTGCATTTATTATTCATTGAAAAATTCATTAATGGGTGCTTTGCAACCGAGATTTTAATTCATGAAACAAGCAACCATAAAACTATGATGAACTGTTCAGCACCGAAGTGATTCGTGCAAAATTTAATTATAATAAATTTGCAACTGAGAATTAATGATTGCGATATTTTCGATGCACGTGTGGTGGTCATAATGAACAACATTTTTTTCGACATTCCAACTAGTCATTATAGCGACGAAAGGCTGTTTTAATTCCAGCTGCTTGATTACATTCTACTATTCAGATTAAACCCAATAGAACGCTATTTAGCATGAATTTGGTCTGTAGAAGTAACAAGAGTGCAGCATTGTGCATGTCTCAAACACACAGCAGGCGCAGCGTAGTGATAACCTGCGCTCCTGTTACTTCCGCGTGTAATATTTAAGCCAAATCGGCTAATATTTTTTAATCAGCTATATAACATTGTGATTGTTTTTTCGTTAATATTTTTATTATCATTAGAACGAAGGAAACAGGTAACGCGTGATGGGTAAGTCAATACCTTTCACGCAGCCCACTTGGGTTCGATTCCCCACCCCGCACATAGAGTCAGAAAGTTTTCCTGGCCCGAAAAGACGAATGGTCTTAAGGTTAAAACCTCTAAAATCTGAAAAAATCATCATAACTTTTATTAACTGTTCTATAAATGATATTATCCCACCACCACGGTATTGTCGAATAAATTCCGAATACACCACTTCAATCGATCCAGTTATCACCCTACGTGCACTGAACATTTTCAGAAAGATCCAGTTTTTGTTCATCGCGAATATATTCAGCAAAGGGTTGAGATAAAACGGCTATGAAAATTCATTTACTGAATTGCGCGAACTTTTTTCTTAAATATCATCGAAGAGAATGTTCGCTAGTGAACTTTTCACAACTGATTTTTTGCCATGTGAAATCAGTTCCAGTGAGAATTACGTTTGCAAAAAATCAGTACTGCAATTTTGAACAGTAAGTTTTCTGGTCGATGATTTTTGCCTTTCTCATATGGAAAGGCTATACAATCACTGTAAAACCCGACTTTTGAACCGAGGCCGAATGTCATATACCATTCGACTCAGCTCGACGAGTGTGTGTGTATGTATGTATGTATATATGTATGTACGTATGTATGTGACAAATAATGTCACTCGATTTTCTCAGAGATGGCTGCACCGATTTTTACAAGCTCAGATCAAAGGTTAAGACCCATCAGGAATCAGAAATCAGAACAAATTGGCTCAAATGGCACGTTCCCCTTGATATTTGGAGATTTGTGCCTTGCCATCAACTTGTTTTTAGCATCATTTTCCCGATATATAAGAGGGAAGGATTGAAAGGAAATGGTAAGTGTTGGACTAGGAGGATGGGAAAAATTGACGACACAAAAACACATAAAAGCAGAAGTAGATTCTGCACCCCCAAGGGATGCTGAACAATCTGCTGAGGATCACATTTAGTGGAAGCAGAAGGAAATTCTGAACCTCTACGAGGTCCCGAACAGTCTGCTGTTAATAAAACCTCCAACCCCCGAGAGGATTTAGAGATCTTACAAAAGCGACACCATTCTGCACTCCCGGAAGAATGCAGAACGATTCGCAGTATGTACGAGCATAAGTAAATTCGGTACCCCCCAAAGGATGCCAAACAATCTGCTAAACCCTATTTAAGGTGAATACAGAAGGGATTCATTCACTCCAGGAAGAACGATGAACCCTTCTGACTATAGCTCCTTACCACATTGGGTGAGAAACGAGAGAATATCCTTCAATTTTAGCTCCGCATACACAGACTCAACCATGTATGGAGAACCAAAAACCCGGATACGTAGCTGCGTCAATGCGGGACAGTTACATATCAGATGATATAAAGTACCATAATCGCATTTACACAAATCACACGAATAATACTCAGCACGTTGAATAGTAGCCATGTGATAATTGAGTTTGCAATGTCCAGTCAGAGCTCTGACCAGAATACTTCAATGATACTTGGAGAAATGCAGTAGACACTTTGACATTTTCAGATTTAAATCTGGTAGAAATGCTTTTGTCTGAGCGCAAGTTTGCAAGCTGCGCCAGTAGCTGGCATGTTTGGATGCAGCCCAAGAACGTATCTTGTGCTTTATCCAACTAGTTGAAAGTGGTAAAGCTGGTTCAGGACCAACGAAATCATTCGTTGCACCAGCTCTAGCCAACTCATCAGCCCATTCATTCCCAGTAATACCAGAATGGCCGGGTACCCATAAGAAGTAAACAGCATTTGAAATGCTGAGGTCTTCAATTTGAGTTCGACATGCGATCACTTGATTCGACCGTGAGTCATTCGAACTGAGTGCTTTTAAGGCTGCCTGACTGTCGGAACAAAAATAAATACGTTTACCACAGATCCTCTGCTGAAGAGCCGATTGTACTCCACACAGAATTACGTAGATTTCTGCTTGGAACACAGTACAGTATCTACCAAGTGAATGAGACTGCTCCAGCCTCATTTCACGACAGTAGACACCAGCACCAGCACGACCATTCAACAGAGAACCGTCCGTAAAACAAACTATGTGTTCATAAAGTTGTCGTTCCAGACAACCAGACAACCATTCCTAACGAAGAGGATAGCTCACATTGAATGTTTTAAAAGGAAAACTGCATGTGAGAGTTAGGTCACTAGGAGCGAGTAAATACTCTTCCCACGTAACCATTTGAGACCACAAGCGAGTGTGGCTGGTAGCATAGCAAATGGTAGCATAATATAATGACTGTGTTCCGAAGTCCTGTAACCCTAAGACGGTATACACAAGATAATGCTTCTTGTTTTAGGAACACATGTAGTGGTTTAATACACAATAGCGCCTCTAGAGCAGCATTAGGAGTTGTCGTGAATGCTCCTGTCATCGCCATTTGGACCATCCTTTGGAGATGATTTAGCTTTGACTGAACTGTCGCGACTTCTCCTTCCTGCCACCATACAAGACATCCATATGCTAAAATTGGTCTAACAATAGTTGTGTAGATCCAATGAATATATCTGGGTTTGAGTCCCCATGATTTTCCAAAAGCTCGTCTGCATTGGCCGAAAGCCATGCAAGCTCCTTCAATCCTGAAGTCAATGTGAGCAGACCAATTCAGTTTTGAGTCAAGAATAACCCCGACGTATTTAACTTGATCGACCACAGTGACCTCTGAACCAAAGAACTGCAACGGACGAGCTCTTGTAATTATCCTACGATGAGTGAAAAGCACCATTGATGTTTTGCCCGAATTTACAGATAATCCAACCTGGCAACACCATTGTTCAACAGATCGCAGGGCTTGCTGCATTAAATCAAAGAGAGTGTTAATGCTTATACCGGTCATCAATATATGATAATCGTCGGCAAAACCATAAGTCGGGAATCCAAGGTTATTAAGTTTCCTTAACAAACCATCAGCGACTAGGTTCCATAAAAGTGGGGATAGTACACCACCTTGAGGAAAAACCCAAGCTATTCCGTTTACGACTGCAATGTTTAACCTCCTGCAGCCATTCAGCCATCGGCACGGAAATACACCTTGACTTAGGAGTTCCTATTTTTGTGGCCTTTTACGACATGGAACAGGAAACCAGTGGATCAATTCTTGGTAAAAAATAATTCCGCCGGATGCCACACGGCTTACCTGTTTGGTGGACTTATACCACCGGTACAGGTGGACCGTAGCGTTATTCTTAGCCAGTTGGGAAACCGCTACCGACACTACACGGCTATCTAGGCTGCTCAGAGAGGGAAGTTAACATTGATGGTCAACTTCCATGGATGGCCGAGCAGCCCATAGATCGTTATTGAATTTTATAACGATCCGATTTCCGGTTCCGGAATTACAGGGTGATATGTACCAAAAAAAAAGTCACACACTTTTCTCAGCGATGGTTTGACCGATTTTCACAAACTTAGATTCAAACAAAACGTCTTATGGTCCCATAAATGGCTATTGAATTTTATCTTTATTCGACTTCCGGTTCCGGAATTACATGCAAATATATTACGTGCAAATATATGAGAAAGGGGCACTCAATTTTATGGGAAATTTCCGATTTTTACAAACTAAGATGCAAATGAAAGGTCTTGAAATTCTTTCAAAAGTCTCCTATAAGTTGATTCAGATACGACTTTCGGTTCCGGTATCACAGTGCCATTAGTAATAATTTTCAAATTCATGAGTATTTTTGTACAAGCGATGGCGAACGAGGTGCACATTTTTATAACATGTAGTGGTAAATTCATCTAGTTGGCAGACCTTGTTTGTTGGTGGATATATAAATCTACTTTGGGACTACGGTAATAACGATGAAAAGCTCCAAAAATGGAATTCACTTCGATTTTTCAGCAACGGTTGAACCGCTTTTCACAAATCATGATTCAAATTAAAGCTCTCAGTGCCTTCAAAGATACTGTGCAATTTCATCCAGATCCGACTTCCGGCTCCGATGTTTTAGGGCAATGAGTATCAAAACTATCAAACTGTCATACAAAATGATGCAAAATCGGTACGCATCGGTACGTGCTGGTACGGAAGAAGAAGAAAACGGTCCCGCCTAGCACACAGCGTGCTGTGTTCAATTTTGTATAGCGTGCAGGGTTGCCACATTTAAATCTATATTAACATGACAACTGTTTTAAAATTAAAACAGTAATGGTAATTTATACAAAATAAAGTTTTTGATTTTATTCAAGTTTGAAAACAAATCTTGACAGGATCTTCTAGTGATGATTTTGAAAACATGGATTAAAAAAGGTTTTTTGTTCGAAAATCATTTTTTTTCGAAATTTTTATTTTTTCCTAACACTGGTTACAGCATTAGATCGTTACATTTTTCCAGCTCGAACAAAATCTCGAACACATCATATTAGCTGGATGTCCTTGCCTGCCGATCTTGTTGGCTATGCTTGCGTCGAGGTGAAAGCAAACTTGTGCACCTAATTGTATTTAGACTTGATTGTCATTTAGATATCAATCAGGAACAAAACAAGAAGTAATTTTCGTAAGTCGTATTCGGCTCTCAGATAGATGTGTACACATACTGAAGTAAGCAACTTTTTTTTAAATTCTTTATCGAAGAACAGATAGTGAATCTGTTAAGGATTCATTCTGAGGCCTTAGAAGTGACGATTTTGGCCAACACTATTACTTAATACGAACTAAACTTTCTTTACAAGGCCATTCATTTTGGTACTCTTTTTAGAGAGCTTGGTATCGTTTTAATACTATTGCGGGTTCGGTTTATTTTGAAGATTCCCTGGCTGGCCGTGCTTATCACCTAGTAAATTTGAAATCAAAGTTTCGACTAAAAACATTGCAATTGCAATTTGTTTTGACTAAAATACAGTGTCAATATGCTTGATTTCACTCAGATTTTCTCATCTGAGCAATACCTACCTTACGTGAAATGTCGTTAGCTAGGCCCATCGTTATGCATACTTTTATTGCAAGCGGCCACAACCAAAGAGCATAATCTGCGGTTTCCAGTAGAATGGTTTCCACTTGCACTATACCGGCCAAATCGATGCTCAGATAGAACAGCTGGAACAATTGCACGGTTCCTTCGTAGACAAATAACAGCAAGCAGTACATTATCGGCAGAACATACGCCCGCATTAGTAAATGCATTAGAGCTAACAGTTCAAAATATATCTCTTCCATAATCATGATTTCACTCACTTGAATAGCTGCTCTTGTGGCACATTTTTCCACGAACGCAAGCTCCGATCGTAGTATAATCATAAAAACGTTGAACTGAATCATGTAAGCATCGGTTATGACCGCAATTGTACCGAATATAAGATCTATCCCGGCACTTGCCCAATCGTTGGAATAACTCGGTATCAACATTTGAAAAATGCACATGAAGACGATATTATACAATACGCTCAATATAATACATGACACTATTAACAAGCATGTCTTTGAATAGTCTTGAACACCGTATGAGTATGTGATTTTCCTACGAACACTAGTTAGGGAGTTTAAAAATTTTAGTATGGTTCTTGAGTTGAAGCATCCGTTCAATAGTATTATGTACACCCAACCAAAGCACAATTGACTGTCCAGCACGAGCAACCATCCGAGAACATTTCCGTTCACTTCCAGTCTTCTAGCTATAGTTTCAACAGAATGCCATAAATATAGACCATTCAATGTTAACAGACCTAAGATGTTAGTCAGTACAATGTTAGCATGAATTTTCGAATGTTGGAACTGACCAGACGCCCCGTCGAACGATACAGTGGTATGAGCAAAAAATTTGGACACTGGCAAGATAACTTTCAATGGGTCCTTCTCGAACATGTTCACCAAACAACTGTGAAATCTAATTTCGCAGCAATTTTTATTTAGTTTGTATCTTTCCAGCCACAGTCGTTTGCAGTATAATTATCCTGAAACACGTGCCCGAATACTGGGCATATCTATTTTTACTATCGCAAGTAGGAAACATTACTAGTATTGACTACTAATTACCGTGTACGACCCATTTGCCGTACTTATTAATGTGTTGAATCTTAAAAAAAAACTTTTGGAATATTGGCAAGAAAACTGTACTGTCGGAAAACGGACATTGGACGGTGTTTACAATCTATTTCGAAGAAATTAAGAGATAATGTTTGACTGCGATCACCTTGCACGGATACCATAATTTTCAACGGAAATTAATGCAGTTTGAAACAAGCCGCATTTCGCGCATTGATGCAAACTACAGAAAAAAGGAAAAGTATGTTTTGTAGTACCTCAAAAGTGCTTGTAGTAAATTTTTTTCACTGTACATTAAAGCACACGGATTTATAGGTTTCAGATGTGAACATAATAATTTACGTTGACTAAAAGATGATTTGAAACGTATTTTATATTTGTATTGTATGTTCAACCGTGTAAATGCAATAAGAATGTGTCATTTTGGTGTTGACTTAGTTAAGTAAATGATTTTATGAATATTTCTAACTATGAAATATTTTTTGTATAGAATATGGATTTATTTAGAGCATAGGATCCATTAGGAGATTGATAGTACCTATTACCGTTATCCGGACAGAAACAGCAAAGAGATCGTTATCAGATTTTTTCTGAACGTTTTACATTTGGTTGCTCTGTGTTACTTAATTATCCCTTTATTGAATAGTATTTTTTTAATAAATATTGTCTCATGATTTCACGACAAAAGTATTTCTTATCTAACTCCATCAAAGTTCTGAGAAAAGTTTTAATTGGTATTTTTTTCTCCTTCATGTTATTACTTGTCTTTTAAGACTATAAGTTGAACGATTGAAATCAACTATCGCGAAAATCCCATGATATTACTATATTAATAACAGAAATAACGTAAAACGGTATATTAAATCAATGAATGTAATCAACTAACCATTTTTCGTGAATACTTAATACACGTAAATCATCTGTGAAATTGAGCTTTTGGATGAAAAATTTAGGGAAGCTTTTATTCGTCTCACGATAGCGTTTAAAATTTGCCTTTAATTTCCACGAATAATAATCAAGATTTTCTGGGACTTGAGTATCAGATATTGTTGAAACGTTTACTCGGGAAGTCCATGAGTTTCGTGGTGCATCCGAGCACCTTGAAACCGGAATATACTAAGTCATACTAATACTATCATATACTAACAGATACCCTTCTCCCGTGTCACTTGTGGAGTGCGCAGTAGTATATACGGCCTCTAGCAACAAGTGTTGGACTAACATCCTTCCCCATTCCATTCTACGTTCGGGCCTGGCCAGCAACGGTACTGATCAATAAATTCTGGGGTTACCAGTAGATGTTCTTTGAAGGATGATTTGTCAGACCCAGGTCTGATAACTAGAAATACTTTGTACAATTTCAGCTAATCCCGATCAGTAACGCAGCACCCATACTTGAAGTTAATGCGATTTGTACTTTCCGAAAAGTTAGGGTTTAAACAATTAACAGACATTGGTAAAAGTTGAAACTTTTGATGTGAAAAAAAAAATATTTTAACACCAGATCAAATACCATGAATATTCTCATAGTGGACTTGCCCCTAGCAGTAGTCGCCCCAAATATAATTTAGTCGTGAAATCCACAGAACTCAGATTTTTGTTGTATTGCACAAATTTGTCTGTCTTGTTTTCGTTTAGTTGTATATTGGTAGCAGTTGATGGATTGTTTGATGAATGTGTTAGAGTGTGCTTAGTTTCTGTCTCCAAAGTACTGGTTTTAAATGTGACTTGCAAAAGAAAATCCACTGTCTAGGAGTCGGGAAGCTTTTTTGTTCATTTTTGTGCAATACTTGCTATTGTGAACGGTCAGTATTGATATGTGACTTATTGGTTTTCGTAGGTGACCTACGATCTACATGACACTTGTCGTCGTGATTGAAAATCACATGGTCCCATATTGAATTTTATCCCAATCCGACTTCCGGTTTTGGAATTACAAGGCAATATGTGCAAATCTATGAGAAAATGCTTATTCAATTTTCTGGAAAATCATTTATGGTTTATTTAGATATTTAGATACAGACTATTATGGTCCGCAAACTAGCTAATATAAAGAGATAGCTTATGAAAAAAAGTATTTATGAAATTGATATTTTTATACCTCCGGAACCTGGGGTTCGATCTGAATGAAAATTGGTATATTCTTATGGCATCTTAAGACCTTTCAGTAGAATCTAAGATGGTGAAAATCGGTTCATTCTCCAAAGAAAGTGAGTGACATTATTTTACACTTTTGGTGCATATTACCCTGTAATTCCGGAACCGGAAGTCGGATCCAAATAAAACTCTGAAACGTTGTATGGGACCATAAGACTTTTCATTTGATTCTAAGTTAGTGAAAATCGGTTCAGTCATCTCCAAGAAAAGTGAGAGACAATTTTTGTCACACACACAGACATTTGCCCAGTTCGTCGAGCTGAGTCGAATGGTATATGACATTCGGCCAAAAAAAATTGGGGTCTTCTATTTACAAACATGAAAACCGCTAAAAAAAATGCATTGGACGTTATGAACCACAAAGCTCCAACTTTATCTACACAGAAAGAAAAGATGAAACTTACACGACCTGTAAGCCGATAGTACTATGAAATAGACATCAGTTGAAACGAAAATCTGATTTAAAACCATGATTGATGTAAAATTACATTAAGATTCATTTAGTTTTTCATTGAACAAAACTGTATATTTACAAACCGCTTAGATTTGTAATGTAACTTTTCATTCAAATGCCTGCTCCAAATATGTGCATGAAAATAAATGTAAATTCACAAAATATTTTTATCTGTGTATCTACGCATTTTTCCTAGAAACTATTTACTATTTCTAGACAACATACCCAAAAATTGAGAAAATCGGTTATCAAGTTATGAATTTTCAAAAGAAGGTATTTTTCCCTAACATTAAAATGGTCATCCTAATGGCAAAATTATAAAAAGACAGGATATTTTTCGATGGATAACGATTGTACAAAATATTACGAATTTCTGAGAGGTCGTATATCTTTTTCTAATGGAATTACTGTATTATCAAAAATATTTAACTTCTTCTAACGTGGTTTTCCGTTATCGACTGTCATATGCGCGCTATGACACACGCATAAATCGAAGAATCCAAAACACCAATATTCTGATCACCAAATGTCACAAGAAGTTTCGATATCCACTCCGTAATAAGGGACCATTTCATTTCATCTCTAGAAGATGCGTATAAGTGGTTTTTCGCAAGAGTTTCCCAGAAATATTCTTTAGCAAGTGGCTTGAAGAAATCTTTTGTACTATTTCTTGAATAAAAACTATACTCAATGAAAGTAGGAGTTACTTAGGAACGTTCTAAAATTTTAAATCAAGACCATTTAAAAAACAAATACCAAAATATTGTTCTCATAAAGTATTTTGAATTATGTGAAATAGTAAAATGTTTTTGTTCCTGCTCTAGACCTCTTTATTGAGGCATAGCTTGGCATTACTCGTGTTGAAAATCAAATCATGAGCGATAAAAGTACTTGAACTCTTTTAAGGAACAAAAGGCTTAAGGGCTGAGGCCAGTGTGTTTTAGAGTGATTTAGAGGGCTATTTTCTCGTTTCAAACCTGATTTTCAGAAACGGTGACGAATATAAAAAAAAAAGTTTATATTATTCTGTGAAAGTTTCAGAATGATTCATTGACTTTAGCGGTCGGGAAAGTATTTTTTTCTGAAGGAAGAATTGCATACCTGAAAACGCCGTCTTTCAACTTGTTCTTTGAATATCTCGCCTTAAAAACCATGGATCAAAAATCTATCTTAACAATGTCTAGATAATTTAATTTAGATGCGATTAGTGCATAAAAACATATATGTTGTCGCGATAAAAATGAAGTGAAGGTAAGTCGATTTCTATGACGGCGCCATTTTTTCTGAGAGAGAAATAAAATCGGCTCAGAAAGGCTGAAAACAAACGATAGCTTCATTGGATTTTTTAGTGATGTAGTCAAACTTGTAACCGAAAATATCAAAACTTTCTTGGCCACCCGACCACATCGAGAGTCATTTTGCACATTATTTGCGAGAGAGCATGGGGAGAAATGTAATACTTACAGCGATCCACGTGGTTTTACGCGACCTACTGGCCTCAGCTCTTAACTGAAGAGGATTATTATATTTCAACTCTTTAGTATATTTTTACCTGAAATATAACAACCCTTGTTATAATATTCAGAATTACTACAATTTTAATTCGATCTGAACGTTTGCTTCTGATTTGGAATCATATTTATAACTGAATGAGATATAAATACCAAGATCAGATATAATTTTGAGAGATTTCTATTATGCTTTGTTGATCGGGAATTTTCACTACCAAGAGAATTGCGTTGATGATGAAGATGTAAAACCCAAGCGGCGAAAGAGGTGTTAAATAGGTTATTGCATATGGAGTGGAGGGCCGAAACTAAGAATCGAACCACACACTATCCGTATGAAGTCTGAATATGTACGAAATTTGGAAGAATTGGGTGACTCTTTGCTCTTGATGTAGAAAATTTTCTCGGTGGAAGAAAACCGCGGGCTAGAGTCCCGTTTCTGAATATTTTTTTTCAATTTAATGCATCAGTCTTTCAGTCTGTCTCTCGAATAATATAAAAACTGATAATAAGTTAGACTGAACAATTACTGTTCTGTCTATGAGCACGAATTTGTCTAATTGAGATAATTTCGTATAGTAATTATGTGGAAAGTATAGGTAAAGTTATCGAACCTTTTTAAAGGCATATCGACTTAAAGTTTACAACCGCTTAGTGGAATCTCAAACTAATCGTAATTATTCACGTGGGTTCCCAATTTTAATCCATTTTAATACTCACCTTCCGATTGAGATCATTTGCCAAACCGATCGTTAGACACACTTTCACAATAAACGGTAACAGCCAAATAGTGTAGCCTACGCCGTCCAGTATGACAGTTTCCAATCGAGTTTTGCTCCATGCACTGGAGAACAGATGAAATAGTTGGAACAAGTGCATAGTGCTCTCGAAGAACAACAGTAGTAAAGAGAACATCAGAGGTAGAGCAAAAGCTTGCACTAGGTTGCGCATCAATGAGAGAATTTTGAAATATATTCCCAAGAGAAGCCGAATTTCATTTGGTTTTCCGGCTGTTTTGAGGATGCGTTGGTTGATGAGCACTAAATCCGTTCGAAGAATGATCATAAATGTGTTGAACTGTATGACGTGTGCATCGTTCATGACTGTTATTATAGCAAATATAGCATCTATTCCCGAATCGATCCATACATTATCCACACTGGGAAACAGATTAGAGATGCACACTAACAGAAAATTGTACGATATACTTGCAATGATACATGCTTTAACCAGTAATCATATTTTGTGGTATTTTGGACTACCGAACGAAGATTCTATTTCCCGTTGAACACTAACTAGTAGATTCAAAAATTTCATCATGGCTTTTAACTGCCAACATCCATTTAACACCATCACATAACTCCAGAAAAAACCAAATTGTCTGTCCAGTACAACCAACCAACCCAGAACATGGCCATTCCATTTAAGTCTTGCGGAAGTAGTGTTTACGACGTACCACAGATAAAGAGTATTCATTGTTATGATACAACAAATATTGCTGAAAACAATTACAGCATATTTATTCGCACGCTTATAACGATTGAAAGTATGGTCGAACGATACCATAGTATGGGCCAAACATTTGGTCACTGGCAGAATTATGCTCAAGGGGTTCTTTTCGGCCATGCTTATCAAACGATAGTGTTAACCGTTCCTATTCCAGATCCCTTCACGGGTTTAATTTAGTTGTTTACCATGTAATTATCCTGTGACATTTGTCCGTTTCCTGCGGTATCTGTTAAGGCCATCAGCACGGCTGGAGCCTACTTAATAATTTTATCGAAAAAGGGTAAAGCGATGGCTGATAGGTCAGGATTAGTTTAGTACCAATAGAATCGTAGCACTAGCTGTACACTAAGAATGTAACCGACGTGAATAGTGTTGAAATAGCGAGGTAAGTTCAACATTGTGATTTTTCTCTTTTTTTTTACCTTTCATTATTTTACGTGAATTGAATTTGGCCCGAGAGAAGATTCAAAACAATTCCATGGAAATGTGCCACTACAAAAGTGAGAATCCCATGATTGAACAGAGGAAATTATTACGATTGATGGACCGTATTTTGTTAAATGCCATGAAAAAAATTATGTAGGGGAAGGAAGCCCCCCACCCTACGTGTTTCACTAAATAATCTTTTCTTTACATCTCGTGAATGCAGAACAGTTCAAATTGAACTGCTTAGTGCAAACTTAAACCGCTAAGCAGATATTTGCAAAACACTTTTTTTTTATTTGGCACCGAATTGCCATGTCT
Organism: Malaya genurostris; assembly: GCF_030247185.1. NCBI lineage: Eukaryota > Metazoa > Arthropoda > Insecta > Diptera > Culicidae > Malaya > Malaya genurostris. The sequence continues at coordinate 261,323,040 of NC_080571.1, forward strand.
TTACTGATGTGCCGAACGAAAACGTCTTTATTACTTTATTATTTTCAAGAAAAGAGGTTTTGTCTTTAAAGTCATTCGCCTCTTCGGGCCATTTTGGCCCTATGTCCGATGCAGGTATGGTCATTTAGGTCATTTAGCAGAAGGTTGCGGGTTTAAGTATGACGAATTCTTTTTCGCAAATTCCATTCTTATCTATTTCGTTCATATATTTTCCCCTTCCGGTCTGTTTTTCGTTCACGACATCATTTTCAATCACAGCGGAGCATGCTTTTCCGAAAAACGCGAAGCTACTCATAAACGATACTCAAACCCTGAAGTAACTGTAAAATTAGAAATATCAAAGCAAAGTCTTGGCATTACATTCTTTTTGTGGAATTTGGCCTTTCTGTTTCAACATACTTCACAGCCGATTCTTAGTGTACAGAATCATTACATGGCTAGTACTATGGATCCTACTGACACTAATAATCCTTCCAGGTCGAGGCTCGAACAAACGACAACTGGCTTATAACCAGCGTCCTATGAAATTAGAAATAATGGGTGGCAACTAAAATTTAGGAATTTTTTCGAGGCCTGTATGCTCAAAAACAAACGAGCTCAGAAAGAACTAAGAGTGTGTATGTGTTAGCTCTCTTTCTCCTCTTTCTGCTAGTATTTTCTGTTCTGTTCATGCTTGATCAGTCTTGCTCAAAATGCCGTCGAAACAAGAAGTATTTCACGAGCGCATTGTACAGTTCTACGAACTGCACAGAAATCTCGGCAAATAGAATACGGTACAACATTTTAAAAGCAAAAATGTTGCGGCTTCGACAGTTTACAATATCCTAAGATGCCCAACAACTGCTCGTAAGGAAGGTAGTGGAAGACCAGCAAAATTATGGACGCAAAAGGACTTCGTTCTCTTTCTCGTGCCTTCAACAACAAGGATTAACTGAGTCAAAAGGATGCCGCAAAAATGTTCAACTGTTCTCTCCAGTACATCTGCAAAACATTGAAAAGACTCGGAATAAAGTACCGAAAGAAGACACGAGCCCCGGGATATACTGACGCACAGATTTCAACGCTGAATTCCCAATGCCGCTGGTTGATTAAAAAATTTTCCGGAAAAAGTTTTGTTTTGGACGACGAAAGTTACTCCCCTCTTTCGAAGACAGATTCCCGCAAACGATCGATACTATTCAACGGATAGTTCTATTGCACCTCCGAACATAAAATATAAGTTTTAACATAAGTTTAACAGAAAGTGATGCTGTACATTGTCAATTTCGAGAAAGGCATTTCTAAGCCATGGTTCAAGCCATCTGGGTTGGCAATCAATCAAGATGTGTACCAGAACGAATGTTTGTAGAAAGTTTTGATCCCGTTTTTTCAAAAACATCATGCTGATGAACAATACGTGTTTTGGCTGGATAAAGCGTCATCGCATTGCGCCAAAAAACACAATCGTTCCTGAATACCCATTCGATCCCATTTGTACCCAAAAACCACAACCCGATAAATCTACCTCAGTGTCTCCCAATCGAAAATTTCTTCGGGATTTTGAGCTCCTTGGTGTACAGAAATAACTGGAGAGCCACGAATTGCTAACAGTTGATTAATAAAATCAAGAGATGCATTCGCAAAGTTAACATGAAGGCTGTACAACGCTCCTGTTCTGACATCAAACGGAAGCTTCGCCGAACATCCGATTACGGATCGTTTTCAAATGTTCACTATTTTTTTTTCAACAATGATCTTTAATTTCAATAAATCAGATCTTCTCCAAGTATGTTTGTCTTTTTTGACAGCTTGAGAAAGAAATTTAAAAAAATTTAAGTTGCCACCCGTTATACAACAATCAAATTAAACTTAGAAAATGGATATTTTTGTTATCTTTACGTTTTGTCTTAGATTCGTCAGTGCATAACAGTTCATGTTGAACTGTTATGCCACCTGCAGTTCAACATAAACCGCTAAGCAGTCGTAACAGTTTGGCTGAAAAGTTCGTATCGTTTAATAGAAACACACATTTTTTTGCCAAAATTCGTTTTTATTATTCAACATAATTGCCATCAGAGGCGATACAGCGATTATAGCGATCTTCCAACTTTTCGATACCATTTTTGTAGTACGATTTGTCCTTTGCCTCAAAATAGGCCTCAGTTTCAGCGATTACCTCTTCATTGCTTCTAAATTTTTTACCAGCGAGCATTCTCTTGAGGTCTGAGAACAGGAAAAAGTCACTGGGGGCCAAATCTGGAGAATACGGTGGATGAGGGAGCAATTCGAAGCCCAATTCGTTCAATTTCAGCATGGTTTTCATCGACTTGTGACACGGTGCATTGTCTTGACGAAACAAAACCTTTTTCTTCTTCAAATGAGGCCGTTTTTTTGAAATTTCGTCCTTCAAACGCTCTAATAACGCTATATAATAGTCACTGTTGATGGTTTTTCTCTTTTCAAGGTAGTCGATGAAAATTATACCATGCGAATCCCAAAATACAGACGCCATAACCTTACCGGCCGGTTGTTGAGTCTTTCCACGCTTTGGGTTCGGTTCATCGCGTGCAGTCCACTCAGCTGACTGTCGATTGGACTCCGGAGTGAAGTGATGGAGTCATGTTTCGTCCATTGTTATATATCGACGAAAAAAATCGGTTTTGTTTCGATATAACAGCTCCAAACACTGCTCAGAATCATCTATTCGTTGTTGTTTTTTATCGATTGTGAGCTCACGCGGCACCCATTTTGCACAAAGCTTTCTCATATCCAAATATTCGTGAATAATATGTCCAACACGTTCCTTTGATATCTTTAGGGTGCCAGCTATCTCGATCAACTTCACTTTACGGTAATTGAAAATCATTTTGTGGATTTTTTTCACGTTTTCATTGGACGTCCACTGCGTTCATCGTCTTCGGTGCTCATATGACCAGTACGAAATTTTGCAAACCACTTACGAATTGTTGCTTCGCCCGGTGCAGAGTCTGGATAACACTCATCAAGCCATTTTTTGGTATCGGCGGCACTTTTTTTCATCAAAAAGTAGTGTTTCATCAACACACGAAATTCCTTTTTTTTCCATTTTTTTCACAATAACAAAAGTAGCTTCACTCAAAATGCAATATCTCACAAACTAATAATCAGATAGCTGTCAAATTTATACACGTATCTTTTGAAGGTTGGTACTAACTGAAAATGATATGGATTTAATTCTAGTGGCGCCCTCTCATAGAAACGATACGAACTTTTCAGCCGATTTGTTAAAGTTATTTTTATTTGCAAAACACTTATGATTAGCACCGAAGTGCCAAGTCCTTCCTGACGTGCCGAACGAAAACAAGTTTCAGCTATTACTGGCCGATTCATATGGTCATTTAGGGATCAACCTTGTTTGCGCTAGGGTACATAACCAATTTCATTAACTTTACATTTCGTCTTAGACTCGTAAGTGCAAAACAGTTTATGTTGAACTGTTATGCCACCTGCAGTTCAACATAAACCGCTAGGCAGACGTACTTCTGGTAGTAGAGGGCGACTATCATACAACCTTCATAGGGTCTGTCGCTGACGATATCCAGTCAGCGACTGGCACCAGTAGAGAAGGTGACAAGCGATTATAAATACACTCTTCTACTCAGTGCTTGTATAGAGCGAGAAGGCTAGTGTTTGATGAACAGAGAAGATGTTTGGATGTATGGTACCGGTCGTGAGACGGTCAGGATGTACAACCATATTCGATGTACGATCTATCATTCCTAGTCGTGTGTATCATAAGGCTTAGGGTGGCGAAATGGTACCGCGTATGCACGGAATGCATAAGAACGCAGGTTCGAGTCCTGTCTTTGAGCGTATCTTTTTTTTTCATTACTAAAACTGACGTAAAGTTATTTTTATTTGAAAAATACTTATGATTAGCACCAGGACGTTTTTTAGAAACCACGATATGTAGTGTTCTACTGTTTCTCAGTGCAGAATTTTCTGAAGTCAAAAATCAAAGCAGCATAGTTATAATAGATATTTTCAGCGACCCCTAGGCCTTTTATATGTTTGTGTTTTTGGTGGTTGTTTGACGTCACAACTGCAATTTTTCACGAAAAAATCGCCATTTTGTAGCTGTAAAACATCCCCGAATAACAAAAAAAAAAAAGGAAACGTTTGGGTTGAGTATTTTATGTGCCTCCGGCGAACGACCGCAACTTGGTTAAAGCCGGGTATAAATAAAACGATATAAAAAAAAAATATTTTATATGCAGAAGTGTGTGCAAAATTTGTGACGATGGACACGGACTATGAAAATGTGCTTTAGAGAGGAACGCGTTTAAAGTTTACTGTCTATTAAATCGAAGGAAACAATAAATTTTCAACACACTGAGTAGACTCGACTCCAACTCCATAAAGTACATTCGTTGTCTTCGGTTTCTTTTTTTCTTCAAATTTCCGTCTTATTCTCTTTCTTTTTCTGCCCTTCGCTCGCTTGCTCTAGTGACATGACGCCGAGCTCTTGCCTCATCGCAGTATGAGACAAGAGGAAATAAAGGTCCATAACTTCCGGAGGTTTGTTTCGATGGACTTGAAAGTTTGACAAAACATTCTTGAAATAATTTACCATAAGAAAATACAAAGAAATAAAATTGACTTTTCAAAAGTGGTAGGAGAATGGTTTGCGGTTCTTTTCTAATACACGTATTCAAACTTTGCCTTTCTCATGTTTAAATGCTTTGCAATCGCTGGGAATACTTATTTTTGAACCGAGTAATATAACATTCGACTCTACTGAGGTCGCAAAATTTCTGTGTGTGTAACAAAAGATTTTTTCACTTTGGTTTTCTCGAAGATGGTTCGAAATCGTAGAGTCAAAATAAAGGCCTTATAAATTCATGGAACACTGTTAATTTTTTCCAGAGTTGACTTTCGGTTCTGGAATTACGAGGTAAGATATGCACAAAATGATGAATGAGCACTATATTTATTCAGAGGTGTCTGGACTAACATAAATTCGAATTAAATGTCTTATGATACTGAACTTCCGAAATGACAGGGTAAACAAAAACAGGGTGCAAACAAACTTTGTTGTTCATAGTTATTCGTTCTGACACTCGAACACAGCGAAAGCTCGATGAGATCGGAAAAGTCTGTGGATGTATATGTTCACTTCAAACATTTTTCTATTCGCTTAATTCCCTCGGAGATGATTGAAACGAGTTCAACAAGCTTAGGCTCATTTGATGGCTAGTATTGGTTCATTGATCAAGCTCAAAAATAAAATGGCTGCTATTTTCAGTTTCGGAGATATAATGTCAAGCAAAGTCTTGGCATTACATTCCTTTGGTGGAATTTGGCCTTTCTGTTTCAACAGACTTCGCAGCCGATTCTTAGTGTACAGAATCATTGCATGGCTAGTACTATGGATCCTACTGACACTAAGAATCCTTCCAGGTCGGGGCTCGAACTCGGAGATATAATGTACTTGTACCATTATCGATCGATCGTGATCGACAAAACGCTATATTTTTCTCTTTTCCGAATCTGCTGATCCAAATCTAACAAAAACAAAACAAATCTTTGGTTTGTAATTTGTAAACTCACCGTTCGACTTACGTCATTGGCTAAACTCATCGATAGACACACCTCAAGTATAAGTGGAACGAGCCAAACGGCATAACCGGCCACCTCCCGCATGATAATTTCCAGCGGCACCTTACCCGTTGAATCTATAATAAATTGAAACAGTTGGAACAACTGTAAGGTTCCCTCGAAGAACATTAGTAGCAGGAAGAATATCATCGGAAGAATAAATGCTTGCACCAGTAAATGCATCAGGGATAATAATTCAAAATACACTTCCGCCAGAAACGGTAGATCGTTTGCATCACAATCGGTTCTGGCTCCATGTTTGTTAATAATGTCAATCTCCGCTTGTAATACGATCAGAAATGCTCCGAACTGTATTATATACAAATCATTAACAACTGAGATGGTAGCGAACATTAAATCCAGTGCCGTTCTGATCCAATCGTTGCAATTGTTCGAAGTCCATATTTGAAAGCAGCACACGAACACAAAATTGTAGAATACACTTGCTATAATGCACGAGTTTACCAGTAAGTAAGTTTTCTGATAAATCGGACCACCAAATGTGGTTTGGATTTTTCTACGAACACTCACTAATGAGTTCAAAAACTTTAATATAACTTTCGACTTGAAACATCCGTTTATCACCATCACGTAATTCAAACAAAAACATAATTGACTGTCAAGTACAAACATCCAACCCAAAACTATTCCGTACTGTTCCAATCTGATGGATGTATTTTCAACAGTATACCATAAATACAACGAATTCACCACAAGAAAACTAAGCACATTGCTAAACACAATGAAAACACGTTTGTTCGTCGTCTGAAACCGACCGGAAGTCTCATTAAATGAAACCAAAGTGTGGGCAACTAGTCTGTTCGCTAGCAAAATATTTTTTTTTTTTTTTTTTATTCAATAATATAATATAATATTAAGGCACACTGCTTAAGCTCTAAGATGCCAAGGGTAATAGCAAAATATTTGTCAAAGGATCCTTTTCGGTCATAGTGGAACCCGATCCGTTCCGTGCACGATTTACTCCATTGCAAGGTTGATACTCTACTAATACAGCAAATTAATTGAACACAGAAAAGTAGTACAACATCCTGTATCAAGGTCACCGGTTCTCCCGGAGAGAACGGTACCCATTTGAGTAAAAACCGAAATGCTAATTTGATGGAGTCCACTGGCAATTTGATGGAGTCCACTGATAATGCGATTGTCAGACCAGACCCTGTTGTTGTTAATGATGTTCGATTGATGGAGAAAACTACAGCTATCAACAGTTCCATGATTCGAATGATTCCTAGTCGATTGTCTCTGGTTAGATAACCAATATTTGCACCAGACAACGAGAAAACAAAATGTTACCCTAGATTATTATAGTCTTCAAATTATTCATTGCAGTCTTAACGGTATGTAAAATTCATGGCTTGACTGACCCTAATTAATTCCATTTACACATATTCGTATAATATGATTACAATTCAGTCACGTACCCCGAAATCAAAAACATATAATTATTTAGAAGGTCTCAGACATGTGTTAGAGAAAAAACAAAACAGTAAACGTAATAAAATGTAACACAATATCAGTTCCAGTGGAAAAGAAAGTTGAGAGAATAAAAGTTTACCGATAGGACAAGCGCGGGAATTTTAAAATGAAAATTCCGGTTCTTTTCTGATGGTACAATTTACTACATTCACAATTTTATCGTATAATACGAAGTTCGTTTAGAAAATAAAATGTTGGTGTTTTGAACAGTAGGATTATGGATAATCAAGCCCTGTAGAAACACATAACAAAGTAATTATAACACGTTCCCTGTCAAATTCAGAGATTTAGGGTTTTCTGTGTCTTCCTGTTATTTCTAGAAAGAAAAGAACAGGGGAAGAAGGAACGGTAGATGAGAATTTAAGAGATTACAGCACAAAACAATTGGATCGCAGAGAATTTAATTGAAATACGTTGCAGAAATCACCCTGTGAAGGAGATTACTCGAATCTCATTTCACGGCAATATACGCCAGCACCGGCTCGAGAAAAAATTGTCAGTGTAACAAGTTTCATATTCTTCAAATTGGCGCTACTATCAGCCATTTTACAGCGTTTGGAGTTACTACAGGGTGCTCCAACTTTTATGTCGGTTTGAAAACACTGAATTACTTTAACATTGATCAACCGAACTTCAAATATGTTTTGGAAACGTCAATTCAGTCAATTTTTGCCATGGATTCCCCCCGAGCTCAAGGCAAACATTCGTGCTGAATTCGACGCTATAACATCCGAGATGCTCGAAAACGTAAACCCCAATCGCAGAAAAAAGTAGTCATTTTGTAATTGCTAATAAAGGTGGCCACTTAATTGATATTGTTTTCGAAAACTAGTCCAAAAATTCGTATGGAACCAAACTAAACTGAACTGAATAAAAATACATCACTTATAGAAATCGGTTGTCTTTTCTCAATGTTATTCAATGTTTACATAACGACATAAAAGATGGAGCACCCTGTATATTTACAATTTTATCGGAGTAATGCTATTTACAGTGGGATTTTTGATAACTAAGCTCTGTGGAATCATTTATAAGGTCTTGTTTCAATTGTCACTAAATATGGAAGCTCATTGGCTTTCAAGTAGAAATTATATCAGTCGTTCAATGAACTTTTTGACTCTATCATGGTATTTGAACGAGTGCAAATGTGACATCGCGTACACAGCACATTTGTACACTAAATTCAATGGAGTTAACTTGTAATTCTTCTCATGACTAAAGCAGTATTCACCTAAAACATTTCATTTTTTTAGCTAAATTATGAAGATAATTCTATTGTTTATTTTTTTTAGGCCAATTTTATGAAAATAACGGTTTGCTTTTCTTTTAATCTTGTAGTTTTCTCCATTTCTTCCTATTTTACTTTGAAAAATCAAACGAAATCTAGAAAAAATCCTGAATATCACAGAGTTTTAAAGTTTATCCCTTGGTGGGTAGAGCAAATATTAATGTATCGAAAATGGACAATCGACCAAAAAAGTTTGGGAACTACTGTCCTAAACTTTGTAGCTCGTTCTCTCAAAGCCGCCCCAATTGACACGAATCTGTGTTCAAGTTATACGAACAGAGATGGCTTGTATAATAGAAATTGTTTTAATATTTTATTTTTGACGAAAACATAAAGAATTCAAGCGAACATCAACAGATTTTCCAAATGGTATTTTCCGACCTACTATTGTTTTATTACCTAAAAAAAATAAAGAAAATAACAATTTTTCTACCGTTTCATAGCGTGCCCCCCTTAAACAAGAATGGTTGTTGACCACCACTTTAGGCCACTGGTATTGATCTTTATCTAGGGAAATATCTTAATGCTCTTTGTCTGAAAATTGTGTGCCCCCCTTTTGATAAAGTCCACAACCAGCGGTCGGAAAGTCGGGTAGTATAAAACAGCCAATCTTTTTTAATAAACCGCTAAAGTCGATGTACATCATTATAGTTTGTTACATATACTTTCGTTTTATCATATTACAATAAAAAATGATTTATTTTCAATGGAGTCGATTATCGCGTTCTCGATTATTGTATTTTTTTTCAGTCTAAATTCAATTTAGACATTGGAACAAATACACCGGTTAATGTTGAAATTTATAGAATGTACGTAAACAGAAACTAATTTTTATACTATGCGGAATAAAATCATGCGACATTAAATACCAGGTAATCTAGATGTATCAGATATCAGTTAAATTTTACCTTACTACTAACTTCATTTGCTAACCACACAGTAATACACGTCTTCAAAACTAGTGGAACTGTCCAAACAATGTAACTTGCGGAATTTCGGAAATCCATTTCCGCGAATATACCATCGGAGTAGATACAAAAGAACTGATACATCTGTGCTGTACCTTCAATGAATGTCAACAGAGCACAGATCAAGATCGGTGTGGCAAAGTATTTTGTCAATAATCTCATCATCGATAACACATCAAAGTGAATCTCAACCAAAGCTAGCATGGAACTACGTCTTTGATGTAGCGCGGAACTCGCGAAAATGTTCTCAATCAAGTTCAGTTCTTTCAGAAGCATCAGCAGAATTACGTTAAACTGAGTGAAATGCATGTCACTAATGAATTGTAGTAAACCAAACAACAGATCTGTCCAAGCAATTGTGAAATAATAAACGTTAATAAAAACACCATTATACAACACACTAACGGTTATCCCTAAAATAACGAACCAACGAATGTACGCGAAATTTGCCACCCCGAACGAAGATACGATTCGTTGTCTAACACCATGGAATAAGTTGAGTAGCTTCGACATATCCTTCGATTTCGTCCATCCGTTGTAGATCATTACAAAGCACCAACAGAAATAAATTTGATTATCTACACCAATTAGTAAAAGAAACGCTTGGGCGTTCTTTTCAAAATATTCGTCATGCGTGGTTATCCTGTAACATGTGTATACTATATTCAAAGTGACAAGAAAAACAGCATTCACAAGAACTATGAACTTTCGTCTTCTCAAAAGCGAATAACGACCGGAAGTTCTATCAAACCGCACTAGAACATGGCCCAGTGCATTGGACACCGATAAAATAGCTTCCAGTGGGTCGCTTCGATTCATCGGAGATGATGCTATGCACTAGTCGATTCCTTCACTGGTATTCAAATTTGTATGCTTCGCAGGAATGATGTAACGTGATAAGCTGATGAAATCGATTTATTTGCCATTAAATGAATTGGTTTCAAGATAATGAATAACATTTTCCACATCGAAAAACAAATGAAATTTGTGACACTAATGATACATGAAGGTGAAAATTTTTTTCATATGCGCTTACAGCTTTTGTGCTCGAAACATGATTGAACAACATAGTTGCACGAATATTAGATGATTTGTGATCTTTTATTGTGAATGTCATAAACGAGCTGCTGCTTCCGAGGGTGAAGTTTCCATTCAGCTGCAAAATTAGACCAAAGCAGCTTCATGTTGTCCGAAAGCAAGAGGAAACTTTTAGCATATTAAAATGTATCCTAAAAATAAAAATGAACGCTTAGCACAAATAGGACAGACAGTGGTAGGGGAGAAACGACAGTCTTTGGCCATTTTTCACTTGACATTTTCTTATGACTGTGAATGAAAGGCATTTCAAAATTCCCCACCTTGATATTTTACCTTCTTCGTTGTGAATTTTTTGTAAACAGATTCTTTTGTAATTTATACATACAAATTGAACTTGAAGATTTGTTGATATTTGGCCCAACACATTCGCAATGGCGGGGGCCTTGGTTCACAACTATTAGAATCGAATTTATAATTGTTTCAATTGATAAAAGTTTGAATAATATTTTTTCTTGTTGAACAAATTTATTAAGGTGGTAAGGCCGTGTCTATCATAGCTTCAGGGTGACGAAATGGTAACGCGTATGCACGGATTGCATAAGAACGCAGGTTCGAGTCCTGTCTCTGAGCGTCTTTTTCCAAAAAAAAAAATCATTTTTCTGTGAGATTCTCATTCATTTGGCTTCTCCAATATATGTTCCCACTCAGTCATTGCAAAAAAATGCTATTATTCTGTTCTCTCGAATAATTATGTATGTGGATCTGGTCAGAATTCTGTATTATTGAAAAATACACCTAATCGAGTTAGGCTGGATGGATTTTTGCACTACTAAAATTATAACGTAATAAAAGTTGTTTTACAAATAAAGCTGAACAGTTACGCATGACAGCAGTGTAACTAGATCGTGAAAAGTAAATATCCGTACTGTGTCGAGATCAAGTTTTGTTCAATCGGATTACTGTCTGAGCAATGTTTTTAGCATATCCAGAGCAATTCAATTGGCAGAAAGATTTGCCCACATTGGAGAAGATTACAGATTTCAATACAGTCTGTGAGGTATTAATTAAAAAAAAAATCATTTCTGATTTTTCATTCAACGATTATAAAGTAGACTATTCCAGCCGTGGTCGAAGTTTTTAGGATAGCTAATATCGTGAAATCCCCAAAATATGTTTCAGTTCGTTGAAACAGAAAATCGAATTCAGCATTGGAATGATATGGAAAATGATAACGATGAAAGAGCAGAAACGAATCAGAATTTCGTTCGTGCATCACCAAAATCCGAACTACTCGCACGCCAAGTTGATGAAATTGTGGTTTGAGGCCAAATTAACTGTTATCACCATCAGTTCGGGTTTACATCTCATCCAAGTCAGTCGATAAAACAAAACCGCTTACGTTGGGGACAGAAGAAACCAAGTACAGTATTGTGTAGTGAACAGTAGACCTCGAAAATGAGTGAACCAAACGAACAAAAGCTACCGCCGGTACGAAAGAATACAATTATTGTTGACTTCAGACAGTGCAAAATTCGACCTTCGATACGAGAACTTGAAGGTTTGTTTAAGGAGCAAATGCATCTTGACATTAAACGTGTGCATTTACTTCAATGCAATAAGACCAATAATGTTGTTTATATCCCGTTCTATAAAGAGTTGGATGCAATTCAATTCGCAAAAGACAATAACAATGTGCACTATGTGGAGCATGAAAATATCAAGTGCAACATTCCAGTATATATGGAAGCTAGTGCTATAGAAGTGCGTGTGCATGATCTTCCCTCAAGCGTCATCGATCCTTATATTCGCCATACCATGTCCCAATACGGAGAGATTCTCTCTATCGAAAAAGAAAAGTGGAAGAATTTTTTCCCCGGTATTCTAAATGGCGTACGTTTGTTACGCATGCGCTTGAGGAGGCCTATACCTTATTATGTGACATTCGGTCAGGATACAAGAATACCGTGCAAATCACTTGTTACCTATGACAATCAGATGGCCACATGTCAATTTTGCCAAAAAGCTGTTCACTACGGTAAGCCATGTGAGAAACCGGACAAGGAGACAACTATACCAAAGGACAACGGTGCTTCCTTCACATCAACCCCAAGCAACCCCAGTACTCCTGTGACAGTCAACAACAACAGGGAGTATCCCCTTCAACGAAACCATCCAACGTAAACCCTATAGAACAAAGTACACCAGCTGCAGTTAACAGCTTACCATCTAACCAACCAGTAACTGCAAACAATCTACAACAAGGCGCATCTACAGCAACTAGCAACGAAATCAACAACAATACCACGGCAATGGATGACGAGACGAACCACGAACAAACTGCCCCTCAATCCTCGCAGGAGGAAAATGGAAGCTCCTCTCCCCCTAGAAAAAGGGTGACAACGAGATCCAACACAAAAAAGTTTTATCTAAAAACTCAGCTAAATCGGCCACGTAGAGCTTGTACGCAAATAGGCCTGAATAAAATATCTTTTAACTGGATCGGGGAGATATCTAAAACCGCGGGAATGAGTGATCGGCCATTTCAACAGGCACAACCTCAACTTCTTAATCCGAGATATCGCAAGCAAACTGGGAGTGTTGTATGAAACCGTACATCAAGCAGAAAAACAAGCCGAACTATCCACTTGTGATTACTCCAAATCGTGACGATGAGCAAAACAAATCGGTGTGCGAACAGTCGCGGAAGCAGCATATGAAGATGCTGACGAGGTTTGATTGCGTGGTACAGGATGACTTAATCTACGTCAAGACAGAATCTAAACTCCTTCCTAGAGATTTTCAAACACATAAACCGGTCAAAGCTTACACAGAAATATCAAGTGTATCCGGCGACCTGTTCCTGTAGCATGAAGAGCGACATTTACATTTAGGCCATGTTCGATGTACGCTTACCAGACCCAGTCGTGTCATAGAGCCGTGTCTATCACAGCTTCAGGGTGGCGAAATGGTAACGCGTATGCACGGATTGCATAAGAACACAGGTTCCAGTCCTGTTTCTGATCGTATCTTTTTCCAAAAAATCATCCTTCCTGTGAGTTTCTCATTCATTTGGCTTCTCCAATATATGTTTCCACTCAGTAATTGCAAAAAAAAATGCTAACAGACTGTTCTCTTGAATAATTATGTGGATCTGGTGAAAAATCAGAAACCAGTATTATTGAAAAGTTTACCTATCCGAGTTAGGATGGCTAGATGTTTCTATTAAAATTATAACGTAATAAAAGTAGTTTTACAAATAAAACTGAACAGTTACGCATAACGACAGCAGTATAACTAAATCGAGTGACTCTCGTTTGCTTCACAGTGCTGAAAGAGAAGATATGATTAAACCTGTAAGCTATTATTTTGCTTATTTTACATTCATCATTCAATATCGCCTAAGTAATGAAACGTATAAATAACTTATTTACCTGTGCATCGGTACGCCCTATCACTAGGATTCCTATCACGAATTGACACAGCAGCGACAGCAGCCATAACGTGGTCGTACTCATATGTATTTGTTCAGCGAGTGTTATTCGATTCGTTCTAATCATTAGCTGAATTAATTCGAAACACTGCAAACTACTAACCAGTATGCAGAATAACGAGAACATCATGAATGGCCCGGTGAAATAGGTCAAGAAGACTATTCTCAGCCGAAAAAGTCTGGATACAAAATTTAAACAAGTAAAAACTTTTCTGTAACTGACATTGCTCGCAACAGTCCTGCCAATTTCTCTGTTAAGTATTGTGAAATATTGTTTCACTATTAAAATTATGGTGGCACATAGTAGAACATTCCCTATACTGGGAATTGTGAAAATGCAGAGCATGAACGATGTAAACAGCAACGTGTAATCATCAGCAAGAACACTGTTGAGTAGATAAAGTCCCCCTATGATGACGATATAATAAAACACAGATATCGCAATCACGAGCTTCATGATTCGGCTGATTTGTTTCATTTTAAAGGCATGATTGAACTGCAGCTCCAAGTCAACCTCAATTTCCAAAAGGGCATTCAACAAATTAATAATTGTGCCGTTATGCATCAATCCATTCCAAACCGATGCATAATTGCTGCATACGAAGAATATAATATAAAGATACTCAATCACAAGTTCCAGTACGCTTAGTTTCCGATGAAATTGAACTTCGAATATTGCTCGAGACCACGTCAACCAGTTGTAGCACACGAACAGAATGGTTCCACAGTAAACCACTATCCGGGGAAAGGAAAATTTCACCGAGCGAAATTGCATCGCCTGGCGATCGTAGACGACCGATGTTTCGTTGAAAAGATTTGTAAAAGTCAGAACAACACTAACCGGTTCGACCAGGGCCATCACGCCTTGGTAACTGGTAGAACACTGTGCGGAAATCGCTTTTCAAATTATCACCATTTCACCTGCGAGTAGTGTTGTTTTTCTTGCTGTGACATGTGAATGTAAAGGGACATGCTATGAAATGCTCGATAAATCGTGAATTTGACATTTTGACATGGCAGCTTCAGCTTAAGGCACTATTAATCATCCTTCATTAATTAGCGTCTCCTAAAAAAAACTCATAAATTCAACCATTGATGTTCTTGAATCTCAATTTTACAGCAATTGCTTAGGTTGAAGAAGATTAAGTTTTGCATTCTTCTGTGCCTTGGCTCTGACGAATTCGTGAACATTTTCGAATAGCTTCTGATTAGTTTTTAATCAATCATCCCTTAAAATCTGAAGTTTGTATAGACCTTATAAATAAAAATAAATTTGTTTTATTTTTTTCAGATTGTCTTTAGCCAATTGGAAAAAGTGAATGGTCGTTTGTTGGTTTGGTTGGTCGTTTACTAATCTGGTTTTTCGTTGTCTACTTGAACTATATTTTTTCGTTAAAACGTAAACTACTAAGCAAAAAAAAAACAAAGCTTTTCGTTTAATTCAGAATTTTGGTGGCAAATTTGATTGTTTACTTCTAAGGGTACAATTTGTCAAACGAGACTGAAGCATTACCAAGAATCTGGCAAAACCGAGTTCTTAAATGTTGAGTATGCTTCCAATAATTCATTCACTGATTGACGTGTTGAAATCTGATTGAAAAAGTATTACTGGTTAATACTAATGGTAAAATAAGCCAACACCATGAGGCATGACTGAGTTAACAACTCTCAAAATCTGACCACTTAAATGTGTAGATAGCTTAAATTTGTTCGATATTAACTGCCCATACACGCATATCAGTCCCATATCGATTTTCGCCAATGTTGAATTAGCTTGATGAATGAAATCTATCCTCAATATACTTTCAGAAATTGCAAAAAAAGTTGATGGTTCGTTTCTTAAAATGCGAAAAAAATATATATGCAAAGTACCCGCATATCAGTCCCATTTAGTGCAAAAACCAATAATTTCATTTGTTGCAGTATTGGCATAGCAAAGGTGTATTACTGATATTTCATGTAATAATACCATGATTTAGCATTATATAGGCCAATAAATCAAAAAATCAGAAATAAAATTTTAATCGTCCTTTTATTGACATGCCGATTTTCCATATGGGACTGATATGCAAGTATGGGCAGATAATATCACTACTGATATCGTCACAGTTTATCATAGCAAAGAGAATACTTATTGTTTCATCTTCGTGGTGATCTTATACTTCGTGATATATTTACTATAAACCTTTTTTTTTTATTTAAAAGATATTTTTATTCAGGCCTATTTGCGTACAAGCTTTACGTGGCCGATTGAGCCGATTTTTTAAATAATTTTTTTTTAGTTGGATTTCGTTGTCACCCTTTCTCTAGGAGGAGAGGAGCTTCCGTTTCCCTCCTGCGAGGATTGAGGGGCACTTCGTTCGTGGTTCGTCTCGTCATCCATTGCTACATCGATGGTATTGTTGTCGATTTCCGTCTTCTTTTCGTTGCTAGTTGCTGTAGATGCACCTTGTTGTACATTGGTTGCAATTACTGGTTGGTTGGAGGGTAAGTTGTTAAATGCAGCTGGTGTACTTTGTTCTATAGGGGATGATAATGGATTCGTTGAAGGGGATGCTTCATTGTTGTTGGTGGCTGTCACAGGTGTACTGGGGTTGGTGTGAAGGAAGCACCGTTGTCCTTTGGTGTAGTTGTAGTTGTCCTTGTCCAGTTTATCACAAGGCTTACCGTAGTGAACAGCTTTTTGGCAATATTGACATGTGGCCATCTGATTGTCATAGGTAACAAGTGATTTGCACGGAATTCTTGTATCTTGACCGAAAATCACATAAGAAGGTATAGCCTTCTTCAAGTGTTTGCGAAATAAACGTACGCCATTCAGAATACCGGGGAAAAAATTCTTCCACTTTTCATTTTCGATAGAGAGAATCTCTCCGTATTGGGACATAGTTTTGCGAATATATGAATCGGTGACGCTTGAGGAAAGTTCATGCACACGCACTTCTATAGCACTATCTTCCATATATACTGGAATGTTGTACTTAATGTTCTCGTGCTCCATATAGTGCACAATGTTATTGTCTTTTGCGAATTGAATTGCATCCAACTCTTTATAAAACTGGATGTAAACAACATTATTCGTCTTATTGTATTGAAGTAAATGCACAATTTTAATGTCAAGATGCATTTGCTCCTTAAGCAAACCTTCAAGTTCTCGTATCGAAGGGTTTTGCATTGCCTGAAGTCAACAACAATTGTATTCCTTCGTGTCGGCGGTAGCTTTTGTTCGTTTGGTTCACTCGTTTCGAGGTCGTTCTATTGTTCACTACACTATACTGTACTCGGTTTCTTCTGTCCCGAACGTAAGCGGTTTTGTTTTATCGACTGACTTGGATGAGATGTGAAAGCGAACTGTATTAAAAACCTTTCTCAATCCACCTAGTGGTGTAATGATGCCTTTCTCATATTACTTATATTTTCGAAGACATCACTAGAAGATTCTGTCAAGATTTTTTTAAAACTTCAATAAAATCGAAAACTATATTTGGGTACAAACTACCATAACCTTTTCAATTTGTACCGATTCGTACCAATTTTGCATCATTTTGTATAACAGTTTGAAAGTTTTGATACTCATCGCCCTATAATTTCGGAACCGGGAGTCGGATCTGGATGAAGTTGCACAGTATCTTTCAAGACATTGAGAACTTTAGTTTGAATCATGATTTGTAAAGATCGGTTGAGCCGTTGCTGAGAAACCGAAGTGAGTTCCGTTTTTGGAGCTTTTCTCCACTATTCTTATAGATATAGCTATCTAGTAGATATATAAATCCACTACCTAACTAGATGAATTTGCCAGTAAATTTTATAAAAATTTGCACCTAGGTTCGCCACCACTTTTGAAAAAAATTCTCATGAAATTGAATTTTTTTACTTATCGCGTTGTAATAGCGGAACCAAAAGTCGGATCTGTATTAACATTCCGAGGGCCTTTTAGAGAATTTCAGGACCTTTCATTTGCATCTTAGTTTGTAAAAACCGATTGAGAAATTTCCGAGAAAATTGAGTGCACATTTTCTCATAAATTTGCACATATTGCCTTATACCTTATGATCAAAAAAGAACCGGAATTTTATTAAGAAACGCAAAATTTCAATTTTTAATAAATTTCTTTATTATCGCCTTCAAAGTACTCTTCTCCTGCAGCAATACATGCATGCCAACGCTTGATCCAATTTTCCATACAAGTTTTATAGGCCGCCGAAGGTATGCCCTTTAGTTCACGCAGCGAATTCTCTTTTATGGTATCTATGGTCTCAAAACGCGTTCCCCGCAATGGAAATTTGAGTCTGGAGAAGAGGAAAAAGTCACACGGGGTCATATCTGGAGAGTACGGTTCTTGGTTGATGATATTGGTTGAGTTTTTGGCCAAAAACTGCGACACAACCAACGCTGTGTGAGCCGGCGCATTATCGTGGTGTAAAATCCATGAGTTTTCCTTCTATAAGTCTGGCCTTTTTTTGCGAATGGCCTCACGAAAACGACGCATAACGGCCAAATAATATTCCTTATTAACCGTTTGACCGTCCGGAAGGAATTCATAGTGCACCACACAACGAACATCGAGAAAAAAAAACAGTCAGCATAACTTTGATTTTGGACCGAGTTTGGCGTTCTTTTTCCGGTTTCGGCTCGCCTTCGAAGCGCCATTCGGTCGATTGTTGTGCGGTTTCGACGTCATATTCATATATCCACACCTCATCACCAGTTATGATGCATTCGATGAATGTGGGGTCACTATCTGCGTTGGAAATCATCTCTTTGGCCACATCAACGCTGTTTTTGAATGAAATTCAGCTTTTTTTGCACCAGCCGAGAAGCGACGCGTTTCAAACCCAAAACATCAGTTAAAATGTGTTCGGCTGATCCATAAGAGATGCCCAACAACACAGCAATCTCTCTAATCGGTACAGAACGATTTTGCAACACGATTTGCTTCGCCGATTCAATGTTTTCTTCAGTAACAGATGTTGTTGGGCGGCCAGGGATCTCATCATGATCCAAGCTTGTACGACCACCTTTGAAGCGTTTATACCACTCGTATGCCTGTGTTTTTCCTAGACACGATTCACCAAAGGCCTTTTCTAACATTTTTAACGTTTCGGAACACTTAAATCCATTTGCAACACAAAATTTGATGCACGCACGTTGTTCTAAATTTTCATCCCTTATAAAAATCGCCACACGAAAATTTTTCAACTTCTTTGTATAGACGCCAAACAAAAACTAATCGTACGATATGCGTCAAAATTTGACAGAATGTGTATAAAAGTGTTGTCAACGTTGAGAGAATAAAAGTTTACCGATTAGACAAGCGCGGGAATTTTAAAATGAAAATTCCAGTTCTTTTTTGATCATAAGGTAATACCTGATTAAGAAACTAAGTTGATTCATTTGATTGAAAAAAAATTGTTATCAATTTAGTAAAGCGATAAATTTGGTCATTTTAAAAAAGGTGTTCTGTTACCGGCACTCCAAGAAATTTCGCTAAAAATGGAAAAATATAAGTAAAGACTGCAGCTATTCAAAGAAAAAACAGAATTTATTCTTTTTGGAAGCGTTTTTGGCAAAAGTCTTCATTGTCTGATTGTGACTTCGCCTTGGCTCTTTTGGTCGAATATTTGGATGGTGGCGCCTGTGGTATTAATTTGGCCGGTCTTCAACGTTTTTTCTTAGCCGGAGCATCTGCTGTATGAGCAGCTAGATGTTTGTCTCGACAGCAGCCTGCATATCACTGACAATTTTTCACGATTTGTCGAAAAAAAATGGGGTGCCTGTAACCGAACATCTGGAGTGCCGGTAACCGAAATTGGTAGACATTTTGAAAATTACAAAAAAAAATCTTTGGTTGCGAAAATTTTGGTAGCATCCGGTATTAAATCACGAAATAGGTCTATTTCACCTCATAAATATTCAATGCACTCACCTTTTCGATTGATTCTCTTCAATTTATGATACTCTAAAAAAGTCAGAAAAAACTTTTGTGTTGATATTCACGTAATTAAAAGTTATTTTGAACGCAGCAAAAAGTACAAGTGACTGTTTGCTTCGTAATTCGGCACAAAAAGAACGTGCTGCTATTACACACACACATGACATTTGTCGGATTGAGCTTTCTGTCAAAAGTTACGGTGGGGTGCCGGCAACCGAACACTGCCGGCAACCGAACACCTTCCCCTACATTTACTATTTATGTAAGGTTCCAGTGCGTTGTACAGATGGCTTAAAACGACACCGTTTGAAGTCAACATCAATTGTATTCTTCAATTGTGACCCCAGCCCCTTTTGTTCCTTGGGTTAGTTTATTTCCATTTCATCTTATTGTTCACTACATTGTACAATGTTTCTGTCGTTTCGGTGTGAATCTTTCGACATACTAATGTAGGACTTTAAGTAGGACACTTGTTGCTTTTCAACACTAAACACTCTCTTGTACAATACTGTTGAGAATTGAGTCTATTATTCTGTTATAACTAGCATTATTTAGTTTTATTTAACCCCGGCATTAACCGTCCCGAGATTGCGAAACATCAACGTAATCTTCATCAAGAGCAACACAATCCTTCCATCGCCGCTCTAACATTTTGATACCACTTTTGTAGAACGATTTATCTTTTGCTTAAAAATAGGCCTTAATTTCAACGATAACCTCTTGATTCGTGCGAAATTTCTTACCGGCGAGCATTTTTTTCAGGTCTGCGAACAGCCAGTAAACACTGGGAGCCAAATCTGGCGAATACGGTGGATGTAGGAGTAATTCGAAGTTCATGTAGTTTTGTCAATGTTTTGATTGACTTGTGACGTGGTGCGTTGTCTTGATGAAACAACTTTTTTTCTTTGCAATATGCGGTAACAATTTTAGCCTTCAAACGCTCCAATAACGCTATATAATATTCACTGTTAATGGTATTTCCTTTCTCAAGATAGTCGATAAATATTACACCACGCATCAAAATAACAAAAGTAGCATCACTCCCAGCAAAATAACTCCCAAACTAACGAAACTGCTTAAACAAGTTTAAAATCCTCCGACTTTGCTTTTAAGAATTCTGGTCTTTCTAATTTTTTGTTTTATCCTACACTCATTATCATCCAATGACGCTGGGTCTATTGGTTCACTGGTCTGACACAATTCATGAGAACGCAATTCGTAAAATGACTTTACATGAATGACTTAAATATGTGTCAAACCTTCCCCCTGTTTTCGAAAAGGCGTAAAAAATTACATGTTTAAGTATTTAAAAATATGCCTTGACGCATTAAACATGTGTTAAATCGATCATAAAAATAAGTCATTTTTGACACTTGAATATGTCAGAAGATGAAAATTCACAACATTCGAGGGTTGGCCTGCCGATTGTTATTACAAAATTACATAAAAAGTACTCAGTGTGTTCAGGAGCATTTGCAATATACGGAAACTATACTTCTCTTTTAAAGGAAAGAATATCATCGTACTGCGACATGCTGCTTTAAATGAAATCGTGTTTAGCGTTTGAAATGCTAATTATATTCTAATTATAATTATTTACTTACATCAGTGTGTTGAAGTTGACATTTTCATGTTAGACATAGTATTTATTGTTGTTGAGGACTGCGAATTTAACTGCATTGCACGCCAAGTAGAATTGAATGTATGTAGAACTCTTCGTTTTGTTTAATTGAACCCACACACCTTTCCTAATTCCTTCTGTTTCTATTGATATGGAAATAAACCACGATCAAGCTAACAGTTTTTCTCATTAACCGAAGCAATACTATATTTTATTGATTACTCGGTCTACAACCAACGATATTGCTGTTATGAGAGCCAATATGTTAAACATTAAAACATTATTGCAGCAAAACATTATTGTTTTGAAAAACGTGGAATTTTAACCATTGTGACAAAAAAGGTGTAGTCAATAGTTTGAGTAGATGAGCTGAATTGGCGATCTGAGATTCATATAAGCACAATTATCTTACTTCGATTATTCTGTTACGATTCAACGATTCCTAAACCAGACCAGAAATTAAGTTCAGTTTGTGAGGCACTAACGTTTTGTATACAAACCTGCTGAACCACTCTTCCCAGGGTCAAAATTATTACAATTAGTCACATCAGCTGAAACAGCAACCACATCACATTTACAGTCGCATGTAGGCATCCTATTAATCCTTTTCTACGGTAGCCTCGCATCAGTAAACTTTCGTATATGTGATACCCTTGAACAGCTCCTTCAGACAGAACAGTTAATATCATGGTGATAACGTACGATCCGAAATAATTACTAAATGTGACCATAATACGACGTACTTCGTCTTGACACAAGAAAACATCTGTTAAGATTTGAAAGTTTTGCTTTCCTTCGTCATGTGCACCGCTATTCAACGTCTTCAATACTAAAATTAGAAAGTCACTTCCTCTTTTTACAGCTTGACAAATTATGATTAATAATACTAAATAAATGCCACTCAAAACGACCATGAAGGTTAAAACAAATACATTTAGAATATGGTTCCAATTTCCAACGAAAAAACTGAGAAGCAAGCGCATGAATACATTAACACATCCATAATAAAGTAGAAGTCCGTATAACATTCGTTTGCATAAAACGTTAATTCGTTTTACATTGGGTCGGTAGTACAGTTTTAATTGCATCGTTCTGTCTAATTATATAATCCGATTCAGAAGCTTGGCGAGTTCTTTAGAATTTATCGCATTTATTGCTAGGGTTATTAGGTTCTGCAACGGATAGGCACAATAATCGACCAGATGAATGACTGCCAAAGTTTTGCTATTTTCACCAAGAAGTGACAGTTCAATGTACACTGTATATGTAACAATTCACATACTGAGCAAAAGTATCGTAAAAATGTTGACCAACACTATGTAAACATTTCTAGTAGAATAAAACAGACCACTTCGAGAATCGAATTTCACTGAGGTCAGACCAAAAACATTCGTTTTTGTAATCATACTAGAAAACAATTGCTGCACATCCATCCCACGCAAATTCACAATTTCAAATGTTGAACTTATAAAGTAGAAACTCGGTGCGATAGTGCTTGATTATATGGCGTTTGAATGAAGTGATGCCACTGTGGAAGCATTCGAACATGACAAGGTAATTAATATTTGTCATTCCCGCGTCCCAAATAACGTCAAGTAATCATTTTAAAAAGTCATCTTTTCATCCATTTTTTCGCGGTATAAATGTTTGTGTTCTTGTCTCTTGGATATGTCGAAAATCAAAACTATTCCACTAAATTCCGACAAAAATCGATGCAATCTTCAATTGAATCGATTCGCTCTCTGTATTAGTTAGTAAGTTAGTATATAAGTTCCTTTTCCCCATTACACAATACAAGTAGGTTTAGAATTTTCCCTACACAAAAATCTCAGAATTGCGGAAGCAAATGATGTCCTCATAGTAACAACCAAATCATATATATATATATATATTGCATTAATTATGGTTTCGGCTTTAGCGGTCTGTTAAATAAGAACGGCTGTTATATACTGCCCGACGTTTCGACCACTGGTTATGGTCTTTTTCAAGGGAAACTGTAAGTTTATTGGTTATAAAAGATATTACAAAAAT
Organism: Malaya genurostris; assembly: GCF_030247185.1. Classification (NCBI taxonomy): domain Eukaryota; kingdom Metazoa; phylum Arthropoda; class Insecta; order Diptera; family Culicidae; genus Malaya; species Malaya genurostris. Next base: position 261,346,521 of record NC_080571.1, read on the forward strand.
ATTTAAAAACTCACTATCTTATCGTTCCTCGTCTAAAAATCGTATGCCCACGAACGGTTGTTTACATAATATCAAAGCTTCTTTCGTCACTTTTCTAAAAGATACAAAGAATATATGTGCGATCACAAAAACCTATTCACTTACAATCATTAAAATATTTTAATTAAATTGATTTCTTACGTTGCACTAATAACGTTTGTTTTGAACATTAGCCTGTTTTACCACTATGCACTACCTAACGTCACTTTCAAAGATGGTGGGTAAATGATTAGATGGTGCTGAATTCAGTGAACTTATTTGCGTGACTGAGCTTGAGTGAGAATGGTGAGATGGTAATTTATCATTCTGTTGTGCTTTTGATCTAGAGATCTTAGAGTGGGTAGTTTTAACTGTGTGGAGTACGCCTGCGTATGTAGTACTTAAACCGTCTATATCTGTGCGGTGATTGATAGTGTTAGGAGTGTTTACAATATGACACATTTCTAATATGGGTAAAGAGGTGGATTTGAAACTACGATCTATGATTTTAGTCTGACTTAAATCAAAATTATGTTGGTACCGTATGACATGATCTACCAGTGCGGTCAAAGCTTCTTTCGTCACTTTTCTAAAAGATACAAAGAATATATGTGCGATCACAAAAACCTATTCACTTACAATCATTAAAATATTTTAATTAAATTGATTTCTTACGTTGCACTAATAACGTTTGTTTTGAACATTAGCCTGTTTTACCACTATGCACTACCTATATATATATATATATATATATATATATATATATATATATATATATATATATATATATATATATATATATATATATATATATATATATATATATATATATATATATATATATATATATATATATATATATATATATATATATATATATATATATATATATATATATATATATATATATATATATATATATATATATATATATAATAGGGCTGAAAAGTCACCACTTGTGGCTGAACACCCAATTTAAATCTTAATAATTTAATTTTAACTCATATTCCAATGAATAGTTATTTAAAAAAAAACTATTCCACTTCTTAATATTTTATAATTACTTCCTAGAAGTTATTTGAAATGAAAATACAAACCTTTTTAGCAACTTTTCCTAGTGTAAAAATTACGGTCATCAGTCCAACCAGCTGGGATAACAACCACAGTCCGTTATCAATTGCAAGTAAGCCCCCTGCTAGACATTTTCCAAAGTAATCCTGCACTAGGAAACTTGTGTATATGTGAAAGCCCTGCATAGTGCCTTCCGACACAATATTTATCGATAGAACAATAGCATATGCTCCGAAGTAATCAGTAAATGTGACCATCACACTACGTATGCTGTCCTGACACATGAAAATGTTCGTTAGGATTCGATAATTGCTTGTTACTTTATCGGATGTGTTCATGTCTAACGTTTTTAGCACATATAGTAAGAACTCGCACTTATCTTTCACCAGTGTAGCAACTGTTATCAAAAGTATCAGGTAAAAACCACTCGAAACGGAAATGACCGTAAAAATACAAACATTTCGGATGAAAGTCCAGTTATCCTTGAGATAGCTGATGAGCATCACCAAAGCTATGTTAAAGATGCCATAGTAAGTCAACAGTACCCATTGCATTCGTTTACGCAAGCCATATATTCGATTCACATCAGGTCGGTACAGTAGTTGTAGTTGCATTACTTCGTCTAGATGAATAATTTGATTCAGAAGTTCGACTAACTTGTTCGAATTAATTAGATTCATTCCAATTGTTGTAGTCAATTGTAATGGATACACACAGCTACCGATCATGAAAAATGCCAATCCTGTTGTACTCGTTTCTCCAAAAAGCAGAGGTTCACCGTCCAGTACATGCAACGCGATCCACATATTAAGCATACTCAGTATACTGACGCTAAGCAACACAAGCCAAATGCTTCTAGTAGAATGAAATAAACCACTTCGAGGTTCAAACTTTACCGACGTTAAGGTAAAAATATTCGTTCTTATAGTTATGTTGGATAACAATTTTCGCAGGTCCATCGCACACAATTCCGGATCGACGAATAATGTACTGTGAAAAATGATTCACCATCTCACTTCGTGAAATAATTAATAAGGCACTTTGGGTTGATTGAATGATGTAGCTATATGTGCCGCTGATGTGACTAATCATTTGACATTTTCACATGCAAATAATTCAATGCAATATTTTTATCAGTTCAAGGTGCATATTTGTTACGAATAGAAAACAATGAAGTTTCCCCTCATTACCAAGGTTGCTCAACGGCAGAGCAGTTCTATGAATTCGAATGGGTTCGCCGATTTGAGTTGTTCAACGCAACTATTATTCGATACTCGATACTCGGTGCTAATCTAATAATCAATTTATCAATGTACTATGGCACAAGCTTCGTCATCGCAAATTCTTTCAAGTAGAATTGTTGCAATACAAACCTTTTGAGCAACTCTTCCAATAGTGAAAATTATAGTTATGAATCCTACTAGCTGCATCATAAACCACAGCACATTTACAGTTGCAAGTAATCCACCCGGCAATCCGGTTCCAAAGTAATCCTGCACTGTAAAACTTGTGTATAAGTGATAACCCTGCATAGTGCCTTCCAACAAAAAATTGATTGCTTTAACAACAACATAAACCCCGAAATAATTACTAAAAATCACCATAATTTTACGTACGCTGTCCTGGCAAATAAAAATGTTCGTTAGGATTCGATAATCTCTTTTTCCTTTATCAGAAGTGTTCATATCTAACGTTTTCGTCACTGAAACTAAGAAATCACTTTTTTCTTTCAGCACAATAGCAACCGTTATTGATAGTATCAGATATAAACCACTTGAAACGATCAAAAATGTAACTAGACAAACATTTCGAGTGAAAGTCCAGTTGTTCATAAGATAGCTAACCAGTATCACCAAAGCTATGTTAACGATGCCATAATAAATCAAGAGTACACTCAGCATTCGTTTACGCAAGTCATTTATCCGTTTCACATCGTGTCGGTAAAGTAGTTTTAACTGCATTACCTCGTCCAATTGAATAATTTGATTCAAAAGTTTGGCCAGCTTATTCGAATTGATCAGATTCATTCCCACCGTTATAGTAAGTTGTAATGGATATGCACAGCAATCGATTACGGAAAATATCACTCCTGTTGTACTCGTTTCACCAAAAAGTTGAGGTTCACCGTGTACCGCATACAAAACAATCCATATACTAAGCATAAGCAAAGAACTGATGTTGAGTAACACAAGCCAAATGCTTCTAGTAGAATAAAATAATCCGCTCCGTGGATTAAGCTTCACCGACGTTAAGGTGAAAATGTTCGTTCTTACAATTGTGGTGGATAACAACTGTCGCAGGTCCATCACGAACCATTCCGGAGCGTCAAATAATGGCAAACATTGAAATGGATTCAGAATTCCACATTGCTAAATTATACATTCGATGCTTTCGATGATAGCGTTCAATTTAACGGTGTAGAAAAATGTGTCACATATGAGGTCACTTTCACGAAAAGGTCGCGGTGATAAATAATTCATACATTCCATCATTTATCATTTTCGCAAACAAATAACGCAATACAATATTCTTATCTGGTCGGTAAAATTTTTGTTACGATTTCAAAGCAGATATCGAATACGTGTTTGGTGTAGCCCTGGTTGCTTTATTACCGCGCTCTTAAAATCTATTTAACTGCAAGAATGTTTCTCAATTGGGTCAACAAACATCTACCTTAACATAACTTTATCGAATAAATTCTGAACTGTGTTTCCACCACATTTACTGGGTAGCTTAATGGCACAGCACTTCATAAAATTGGGCAATATTTTCAACGCAACGCAACGCTATCATTATTATTCGAATTTAACTATTAACTAACAAGACCCAAATATACACACTGTCACCAATGAAAAAAAACCTGTTTTAATCCACCTAGCGGTGTGGAAATACCTTTCTCCTATTACTTTTAAATGTTACTGCGGTTTACTTTTTTTTTACGATTCGTCTTAGACTGTGCATAACAGTTTATGTTGAACTGTTATATCTCTTAGCAGTCCAACGTAAACCGCTAAGCAAACTCTAAGTTAATCCTATTTGCGAAATACTTTTTGTTTTGCACCTAAAAACAACGTGCTGAACGGAGGAGAGTTGGCATCACTGTGAGTGCGATGCGGTGTCCTGGTGCTGTTCTCAAAAAAGTATAATTTTAATGTGTTTTTTGATACGTATAGTTAGGAATTTGGTTGAAATAGTTATTTTGAGTGATAGTGCAGGTGTGACAAGTGTGTGTTTAGCAATGAGAGTGCTATTTATTGAATAATATTGATCCGCGACACTAAAGATGCTCAAGCGGCGGATACTGTGAATTTGCCGTCCCAAAATTCAATGATGTTAACCTGTTAATCGATCGAAGCGCCGTCTGCATGTCATTGTCGGTTTTGTGGGATTTCTGTAGAATGTGTGAAAGTTTACAAGTCGATCGTGTCATTCAGACTGAAGGTCTAGAGTTGGTCTGTAGCGAACCCATTCGCGAGTGTTTTTATTTTATTCTTTCAGTGGTCGTCTTTCATCTCGCGTTGCTGACAGCAGAGCGAGCAGGAGAAAAGGGATACTGGTGAGATCGTTCCTTGAAGATATTTTATATTTTTCTTGTTCATTATATTTCTCCTGAATATCGCAAATCAGGTTTTGTTGAGATCATATTGTTTACCAAAACATATCCGGATCTCTTTCCCTCCCTACTAACACATCTCCTATCCTGTGATGCTTGTGGAGATACAGTGGTACCCGCGGTCTCTAGAAACAACGAGTATCGGACTAACATTCCTTCCTTTCCCTCAGTAGCACAGCCTTTGGTCGTAGCCAGCGTCGTTATTGATCATTTAATAAAAAGTTAGGAATGAGTGGGTATGTACAGTGAAAATGATTTGCTTCTCCCAAGCTTCATTTTCTCGGTTCATTGTACATTTCCACTCACTCGGTCAATCACGAAGTGCAACTACGGGTGATCTACTTCAGCTCAGCTCAGCTCAGCACCTAAAAGCAACGTGCTGAACGAGAACATTATTTTCGGCTTATACTGACCGATTCAGGTATGGCCATTAAGGGGTTGTCCTACGCTTGTGCTTGGTACACATAACCGTATTTACATCATAGACTCGTCAGTGCATAACAGTTTATGTGGAACTAACAACCAACATTACAGTGGTATTTTTCGAAAAAACTGTTCATCAAATCTTGAATGAAAATAATAAAATTTGTTCGGGCGCAAACTACAAATAACCTACAAATTGAAGCGATAACCGCTAGTTTTGAGTCAAGTTTAGTATTTTTTCCATTTTTTTCTTCGTTGCTCTAAATGACAGTTTAAAAACTTGAACACACTTCTCCCTGTATTTTCGGAACCGGAAGTCGAATCCGGATGAAATTCAAAAGCAGTCTATGAAATTTGTTTGCGAAAAAGGGATAGATTCTGTTTTGGTGTTTTTATTCGAATCAGTAACTGAGAACCGACACATCCGAAATCAATTATTTTGGCCTTACGAAGTTTGTTAGAATCGGCACAGTTATTTCTGAGAATTGCTGAATATCTGAACAAAAATCAGCATATGGAATCGTAAGACCTTTCATTTTAATCAAAGTTTAGGAAAGTTCAGCATAGTGCCAAGTTTAAATGTTCATCTAGTTCTGGTCCCGATGGAGTTCCAACCAGAGATGTCTATCTCCTCTGTGTGACGAAGAGCAAGCAAAATTTCTCCCCTCGCACTGACAACTTCAACGAGAGCTCTTCTCTTTCACATTTATACACCACTGTTGTGTAAGTGTGCACGCATCATGAGTGCGTTTGTTTATTTCCTTTTACCTCTTCCACTGAATCGCACCAAAGTGCTAGAGCATTAGCTAATAAATTCTCTGAGGAGGATGCAGATACTTTCACAGAGATGTACACGCCGGTGAGCACTCTGCTGTATGGTTTTCGTAGATGAAGTGTGGACACGCAAAATCAGCTAAATAAAACAATTTATCGTAAAATTTTCGGTTTTCCTTGCAAATTTTTCATAGCAAGGCCAGATCTACTCTCTATTAATTGAAGTTCACAGAAGTGTTCGCTCACAATCACGCGCCAGTGGTCACTTGGGTGTATTTAGACGAGAGCGCGTGTGAGCGATTCATGCGAAGAGAGTGTGTTTCACTCGCGCCAGTTGCTTTAACCACAAGCACACACTCAAATGCTGTCTATTTGACACTGAGAAGAAGTGCGCTTTCCTCTTTGTGCGGTGCTTCGTTTTTTTCATCCTCGGTGTGGCAAAAATCTGACTCTAGCGTGTATAACTCTGGTGAAATGCCATCTATGGTTCCAACAGTTTACTGGTTCCACTCAGTGTTGGGAAAAAATCAAAATATCACACGTGATTTTTAGATAAAAAAATCATCGATCAGAAAACTCACTGCAAAAAAAGTTAAGCACTGATATTTTGAGAACGCGATTCTCACTGAAACTGATTTCACATGGCAAAAAATCAGTTGTGAAAGGTTCACTAGCGAACATTCTACTCGATGATATTCAAGAAAAAAGTTCGCATATTGAATAAATCTGATATGATTTTCGAACAGAAGATTTTTAGGAAATGAATTAGCCGTTGTATCTCGACACTTTGCAGAATACAAAAAACTGAACCTTTCTGAAAATATTCAGTGTGCGTAGGATGGTGGAGTAATATCATTTATAAAAGTAGCAAGTGCTTAATATTAATAATATTTATAATGATAATCGATAGTTATCTAATAGTTATAATGACAATTGATAAAAACAATCACAAATCATGTTATGCAACTGATTAAAAAATATTCACCAATTCAGCTTGAATAAAGTACGCAGAAGTAACAGGAGCGCAATCTACCCTTATGCCAATTCAAACGCACCACTCAAACACTCCGCCTACTGTGTGTTCGAGACATACTGCCAATGCTGCGCTCCTGTTACTTCTATGAATCAAATTCATGCTAAATAGCGTTTTAAAAGGTTTAATCGGAATAGTACAGTGTAACCAGCCAGCTAGAATTAAATCAGCCTTTCGTCGCTATAATCATTGTTTAGAATGTGGAAAAAAATATTATTGTTCATATTGACCACCCTACGTGCATCGAGAATATCGCAGTAATTATTTCTCAGTTGCGATTCAGCTGCGAATTTATTCAGTAGAGATTTTTTATTGAAGAGAATATAATAACTCAATCTTGCACGAATCACTTCGGTGTCGAACTGAAGCGTAGTGGAAATTCTGCATCGAAATATCTTCGGAGACTCTTTTCCCTATGCCGCAGTGTTCAACATCTACAAAGTTAGTATCCTACACTTCCTCTATCATACTTTCGTCACGAGCACGACTACAAGTAGATTCTATTTACACCGATTTCTCCGCGGTGTATGACAAGATAATCTCCAAGTTAAGTAGACAGGGATGGACCATTTTTTCAATTGCCTTTCATCATAACTTACTAGTCGTGAAATGATACTAGGAATAGGAGACTATACAACCTTACCATTCGCTGTTGCCTCTTGAGTTCCATTTATATTTTTATTTTCCGCTCAAGTGTATGAATCCATGGTTCACCGATGACTTCAAACTATTGCATATCATCAAATCCACAGCTGACACCGAATTTTTACAAAAGGAGTTGAATAATTTGACTGATTGGTGTAATATCAACAGAGCGGTTTCGATTGCCTTCAAATGCTCCGTCATCTACTTTAGTTACAAACAGTCTGTGTTCAAGTTTGACACGAAGATACCTTTTGAATCTTTCGAATTACCATGACAGATATCCGTCGAAATTTTAGTGAGACTACTTTAATTACGAATCGATAGCTTCGAACTCTTACTGCTTTTACAATTGAATATTTATTTCCCTAATCTTCGTAACTATTTATTTCTTCCCTATGCTAGACCTAATAATGGGTATAACGAGCCTTTTGCTAGCCTGTGTTCCAGTTCATTAGATTTTCATTGGTTACAAATGTTGTCAAGAATTTATTCCTCAGGCTACTATCTAATTACTTTTAGTTACTTTAGAAATATGAGCAGTGATGTCCGAGCTCAGCACACGAGCTGCTCTATACCTGCAGTGTATGCCTATTAAACTCGTGTGCTGTGCTTTTCAACCCAGACTCATGAGCGTGTGCTATTTGTGTGTCCACGTGTCCACCTACTGACAAGAGACAATACAAGAGCAAACACTGTGTGCTTAAAAATTATATTATATGTATTATTGAATAGAAAAAACGGACACTCAACTCAGCTCGTGAGCTAGCACATGAGTAAGCTTACGAGCTAGCTCCCCATTCCAGCTCATGAACCAGCAGATGAGCCAGCATCGCGAGCTGGTTCTTCGAAACATACGACTCTCAATCTAGTAGCAACACGGCACACGAGCTTGTGCTTCAGACTTCGTGTGCGTATTTTTGAAAAGGTACAGCACACGGACTGTATGAGAGCTGGCTCGTGTGCTGGGCCATCACTGAATATGAGATTTGAATAAAATATATCATTTGGATAATTGTAATCTGTTGATGTAAGAGAAGGGGAGATTGCTTGCCTGTTGGAGAGCAAGTTTGATAGATACTAACTCCACCGGGCTTTTCCCTGCACCAAAAAAAAACTGAAATAAAATAACTAAAAATAAAAAGGTGGGTGGGTAATATCAGAGATATAACCGAACTGACGTGAATACGAATAACATTGGCTCACTGAAACTCAAACTGTGCCCTTATATAGCACGATATCAACCCCGGCGAAATACAGATAAATTCAGGGTAAAATTGGGCTAAATAAATGATATTTTAAATACGTGCGTTGTATGTTGTCATATTTGATATTGCTTTATAAGGGCACAGTTTGAGTGCTAGCGAGCCAATGTTATTTGTATTCACGTCTACCCAGTTACGTCTCTGGCATCACCAACATGCCTTTTTCTCGAACACAAAGCGGCTGAATGATGGTTTTATTTTCTCTCGTTTGGTGCGAAGGTGCACTAAAATATTTATTCTCTCTTTGATTTGCATATTTAAACAAATAAGTAATTTTAATAGTTCTTTTGTATACATTTATAGCCCTTAAAAGATCTACTTTTCGGTGTGTTTTTTTCTCCAATGCAAACGACCAGCAGCTGAATGCTGATGTAATTGCCCTTGTTTGAAACAAAACTCACACTGCGAACGGTGCACAAAACAAATCCGTCCCGCAGCAGAACTGAATGCTTGATTCTGTTTCTGGAACTGAATTCTGAACCTTGAATTATATTCAAAAAATAAAGCCCCATAGTAAAGTAAGTCGTATTCAGGACAAAATGTGTTCAGTCATCTCTTAAAATTAGGTGCACATTTTTTCATTGTTTGCGCAAAATTAAATTAGGTGCACATATCAAACTTTGATTCTGGAACCGAAGATCGACTCCAAATATGATTGAATGGCAGGTTATAGGCGCTTTTATCTGTATCTGAGTTTCTGTAAATCGTTCCAGCCTTTTTCAAGCAAATATTTTATTACATGCACAAATGGTAGATGACACTTGGCTTCGGCTCTGCCCTCGGCTGAAAAGCCGATTTTTCCCAGTCGCAGTCGGTAGAGTATAGCTTTTTTTATGGGAGAAAGACAAAACACATTTTTGGAAAATACTTTAAAAACTTCTGTTTTAATTCCTTTTTGAAATACAAAAATCCGCACCGCATGAAAACCACGTAAATCAATTCACATGAAAACCGCTTAACGTGAGAAATTTGCCTGAAAAGATCGCATAAAATGCGTAGAAAACATTGTACGCTTTTTTCTGATAACAGCCAATAATCCATCTATCAACATCTACTTTGAGGAGAAATTTCGGACGAACGATGACCTTTCGAATATCAGCTTTAATCTTACGGAAGAGGAACAAATCTTTTCCGCTTACTTTTAAAACTAACTCTCAGCGAGCACCGAGTCATCCAGCATTTCTTAATCCATTGTGTTGAGTTTACTTAAGTTATCTTCGTCAGCCTAATGTGTGGCGCGTTCATAATTTCACCGACCATCGACTCTACTCTCCAGGGTCGAGACATGAGCTATAAGAGAGTGTATCGAAAATAAACTATTCACATACATTTGTGTTGTACGCATGTATTTTATATCTTTCGAATTACCATGACAGATATCCGTCGAAATTTTAGTGAGACTACTTTAATTACGAATCGATAGCTTCGAACTCTTACTGCTTTTACAATTGAATATTTATTTCCCTAATCTTCGTAACTATTTATTTCTTCCCTATGCTAGACCTAATAATGGGTATAACGAGCCTTTTGCTAGCCTGTGTTCCAGTTCATTAGATTTTCATTGGTTACAAATGTTGTCAAGAATTTATTCCTCAGGCTACTATCTAATTACTTTTAGTTACTTTAGAAATATGAGCAGTGATGTCCGAGCTCAGCACACGAGCTGCTCTATACCTGCAGTGTATGCCTATTAAACTCGTGTGCTGTGCTTTTCAACCCAGACTCATGAGCGTGTGCTATTTGTGTGTCCACGTGTCCACCTACTGACAAGAGACAATACAAGAGCAAACACTGTGTGCTTAAAAATTATATTATATGTATTATTGAATAGAAAAAACGGACACTCAACTCAGCTCGTGAGCTAGCACATGAGTCAGCTTACGAGCTAGCTCCCCATTCCAGCTCATGAACCAGCAGATGAGCCAGCATCGCGAGCTGGTTCTTCGAAACATACGACTCTCAATCTAGTAGCAACACGGCACACGAGCTTGTGCTTCAGACTTCGTGTGCGTATTTTTGAAAAGGTACAGCACACGGACTGTATGAGAGCTGGCTCGTGTGCTGGGCCATCACTGAATATGAGATTTGAATAAAATATATCATTTGGATAATTGTAATCTGTTGATGTAAGAGAAGGGGAGATTGCTTGCCTGTTGGAGAGCAAGTTTGATAGATACTAACTCCACCGGGCTTTTCCCTGCACCAAAAAAAAACTGAAATAAAATAACTAAAAATAAAAAGGTGGGTGGGTAATATCAGAGATATAACCGAACTGACGTGAATACGAATAACATTGGCTCACTGAAACTCAAACTGTGCCCTTATATAGCACGATATCAACCCCGGCGAAATACAGATAAATTCAGGGTAAAATTGGGCTAAATAAATGATATTATTTTAAATACGTGCGTTGTATGTTGTCATATTTGATATTGCTTTATAAGGGCACAGTTTGAGTGCTAGCGAGCCAATGTTATTTGTATTCACGTCTACCCAGTTACGTCTCTGGCATCACCAACATGCCTTTTTCTCGAACACAAAGCGGCTGAATGATGGTTTTATTTTCTCTCGTTTGGTGCGAAGGTGCACTAAAATATTTATTCTCTCTTTGATTTGCATATTTAAACAAATAAGTAATTTTAATAGTTCTTTTGTATACATTTATAGCCCTTAAAAGATCTACTTTTCGGTGTGTTTTTTTCTCCAATGCAAACGACCAGCAGCTGAATGCTGATGTAATTGCCCTTGTTTGAAACAAAACTCACACTGCGAACGGTGCACAAAACAAATCCGTCCCGCAGCAGAACTGAATGCTTGATTCTGTTTCTGGAACTGAATTCTGAACCTTGAATTATATTCAAAAAATAAAGCCCCATAGTAAAGTAAGTCGTATTCAGGACAAAATGTGTTCAGTCATCTCTTAAAATTAGGTGCACATTTTTTCATTGTTTGCGCAAAATTAAATTAGGTGCACATATCAAACTTTGATTCTGGAACCGAAGATCGACTCCAAATATGATTGAATGGCAGGTTATAGGCGCTTTTATCTGTATCTGAGTTTCTGTAAATCGTTCCAGCCTTTTTCAAGCAAATATTTTATTACATGCACAAATGGTAGATGACACTTGGCTTCGGCTCTGCCCTCGGCTGAAAAGCCGATTTTTCCCAGTCGCAGTCGGTAGAGTATAGCTTTTTTTATGGGAGAAAGACAAAACACATTTTTGGAAAATACTTTAAAAACTTCTGTTTTAATTCCTTTTTGAAATACAAAAATCCGCACCGCATGAAAACCACGTAAATCAATTCACATGAAAACCGCTTAACGTGAGAAATTTGCCTGAAAAGATCGCATAAAATGCGTAGAAAACATTGTACGCTTTTTTCTGATAACAGCCAATAATCCATCTATCAACATCTACTTTGAGGAGAAATTTCGGACGAACGATGACCTTTCGAATATCAGCTTTAACCTTACGGAAGAGGAACAAATCTTTTCCGCTTGCTTTTAAAACTAACTCTCAGCGAGCATCGAGTCATCCAGCATTTCTTAATCCATTGTGTTGAGTTTACTTAAGTTATCTTCGTCAGCCTAATGTGTGGCGCGTTCATAATTTCACCGACCATCGACTCTACTCTCCAGGGTCGAGACATGAGCTATAAAAGAGTGTATCGAAAATAAACTATTCACATACATTTGTGTTGTACGCATGTATTTGTGAAGGTTTTTTATGCTCAGATCACAGCATGCTGTGCGTTTGGCTGTCAGGTTTCGTTTGTTTACTTATGTTTGTGTGGTTGAAATTCTGCGTTTTCAAAATGTTGCGTATTAAAAGGGAAGTGAAAAGTTAGGTTCTGGACACATGGCTAAGTGAGAAGGGTATAACTATGCGAAAATTGACGAAGTGGTTTGGAATTCATCATGACAGTGTTAAAACCATCATTAATTAGTTTGGGGAACACAATTCTTTGGATGAGCTACCAGGAAGAGACAGAAAACCCGGTTCTTCCATCCCGTAACTGGACTAGAAAGTTGTATCTCTAATCATGAAGAACAAATCAATGTCAATACGTGATTTGGCCAAAAAAGCAGGTACGAGTATCGGAATGATCCAGCGTATCAAGAGGCGAAATCACCTGAAGACCTACAAGAAGCAGAAAATCTCGAAACAAAGTGTAGAACAGAAGAAGCGACCAGCAACAAGGGCTCGGAAATTGTATTCGCGTCTTTTGCAGTGTCCGGATGTTCTGATGGACGATGACACTTATGAAAAGAGGACTCAAAAACCCTTCCAGATCCACAATACTTTACTGTTGTCGTTGGGGAGGATGTGAGCGATGCGGACAGGTCGATTCAAGTGGAGAAATTCGGTCGAAAGGTACTGGTATGGCAAGCAATATGTTCCTGTGGTTTGAAATCAACCATTTTTACACTACCGAAACTATAAATGCAGAAATTTTTCGATCTGATCCCAGTAGCGATTGCTGTCTTTATATAAGAAGCATAGTACACCTCCACTATTTTGGCAGGATTTAGCGTCGGATCACTATGCCAAAACCACTGTCAATTGGTTTGCAGAAAAGGGTATAAAAATCGTTGAGAAAAATATCAATTCACCCAATTGCCATCAGCTTCGACCCATCGAACGTAACTGGGCAATCGTGAAGAGGGTCTTCAAGAAGACTGGTAAAACAGCTGGGAACATGGAGGAGTTCAAAAAAAATTTGGGCTCAAGCGTCCAAAAAATGCAATGCAACACTTGTCCGGAACTTGATGAATAGCGTTCAATCAAAAGTTCGAAAATTCGTGAAGGAATAACTTAAATTTGAATAAAATGTCGTTTTTTATCATAATTTGAAAGAAAAATTTGTGGATAGCTTATTTTCGATACACTCCTTAATAGTGACTCGTGACGTTAAACATGTTCTTAGGCTCCTAAACTTATCTAGTGTTTATTCTAGATCAGCAACCGGCAAAGGGTGCGAACAAGGGTGCCACTGCCACACAGAATAAATTAATGAAAATAGACTGAATCACAAATCGTTTCTGTATACACAATTCAAAAAATAGTCTCAAAACTGGAAATCTGCTTTCTAAGACTTTCAGGTCCCGATTTTTCTACACTTTCGTTCGGGTTTGAATTTTGCATTCTTTATTCCGTTCGACTTGTATGATTCGATCGACTCTCGTTCGGAAGTCTGACAGCAAAACCTTTCAAACAAAATGTTACAAACCTGACGAGCGGCACTTCCAAGTGTTAAAATTATAGTCATCAATCCTACCAGCTCCGCCGACAACCACAGTGCATTTGAGGTTGCATGTAAGCCACCCACTAATCCCTTTCCAAAGTAATTCTGCACTGTGAAACTTGTGTACATGTGATATCCCTCTTGGTGCCTTCAGATAAAACGTTAATTGCTACAACGAGAACATACATCCCGAAATAGTTGCTAATTGTCACCATGATTTTGTGAATGCTGTCCAGACACATGAAAATGTTCGTTACGTGTCTATAATTTCCTTTCACTCTACACAGTGTGTTCATATCAAAAGATTTCATCACTGAAATTAAGAAACCACATTTATGTTTCACCACAATAGCAACCGTTATTGATAGAATCAAGTACATACCACTGGCAGCGGAAACGAAAGTGAAAATACACACATTTCGAACGAAAATCCAACTGCCGTCAAAGTAACTAAATAGTGCAGCCAAACTTAGGTTAGCGCAGCAGTAGCAAAGAAAAAGTACGTACAACATTCGCTTGCGCAGGCCATTTATCCGTTTGACGTCGGGTCGATAAAGAAGTTGTAACTGCATTGTTTCGTCTAGTTGAATAATTTGATTCAGTAGTTTGGCCAGCTTATTTGAGTCAATTAAATTTATCACAACCGTAACAAGAAGATGTAGCGGATATATACAGCTATCCACAACATAAAATGCCTGCACTGTTTGACTCTTTTCAGTAAGAATTGGTAGTTCTCCGTCCAATGCATACTTAGCAATCCACATACTGACCATAAGCAATATACTAATGTTAATCAGAACGAGACAAGCACTTCTGTTAGATTGAAATAAACCGCTGCGAGGATTGAATTTCACTGACGTTAACGTAACAATATTCGTTTTTTCAATTGTTTTGGAAAACAACTGGCGCAGGTCCATCGCGCACAATTCCGGAATGTCAAATAATGGCACATGTTAACAAATGATTCAGGATCGCACGTCGTTAAATGATAAAGTCGACAATCAGGATAATAGCATGCGGCAGGTATGATGCCAGTGGAATTTGTTCGAAAAGGTCGAGGTGATTCACCATTCAATTTCCATTTATCATTTGTCATTCATGTATGTAAATAATGTAAAGCAATATTTCACTTAGACGTAGCACATTTGTATTATGATTTCAAATTGTGTACAGCACATCAAACAGTAAAAGATGCATGAGTGTGTGGGTCCTCTATAAGCGATAGGATGCTCAATTAGAAAGTGGTATTGATTATTTCAACTTAATACTTTGATTTAGTGTGAATTAGGTCAAATTGACCGCTGAAAATGTTTCTCATAATATTCAGATTGCTGAAAGTATCGGTATCAACTAACATCTTCTACTAGGTGTGCCAGTTAAAAATGCGTGATTTTTGGATGACAATACGTTAATTATACACAGCTCGAATTTTTTTTTGTGATTTCACATCTTATAAGGTGAACATAAATGGAGCGTCGTATTTCACATAAATTTGTATTCAAGAACATGTAAAATTATGTGATTTGTAAATTACATCATGGCTTGAAATCGAATGAAATAAAAAACAAAGGATAGATTGCAACAGCGCGACTTTAACCGAGAAACATGAGATCACGAAGCACGTCCGTTAATCGACTGAGCCACAGAAGCATATATCTGCCTAATGAATAATTGATACATATAAACCCATACAGCAACACTTGGTAGCCGAGAGGAAATTACACTAGGAAACCTGTGAAATTATGCACGGATGGAATTTTCCTTCATTTAGCAAATTAAGTTGTTATGAGTTGTATCGTTTGTATAGAATTATGTCACCTGTAAAATCCATTTTTTTCTGTGAAAGTAATAGTGAGACACCGAAATCAAAATAAATAATAGCCAAAGTGGGATAAAGTCCGGGCAGTATGGCGGGTCTGGCAAAAGTTCCCAGCTGAGCTACGAAATGATGCGTTGTCGTGCTTCTGATTCTGATCGTTTTTCGAACAATGCTGGGTTAAATTCCATCAGATTTCAGACGCGATTAGGCTTTGCAGCTCATGTCGTTGTTTGATCAAGGTCAACCCATGAGTTTCTGCGCTTAGGACTCTCCCTTTGTTCATCTCATCGCGTTTCTCGTCACTTTGTTTAATATCATTTGATAACATAAAATTATGCAGTCGTAATCATCTTCTTCCTAAAGCTAAAAATCAGACACTGAAGGTGGGTAGTCGGATTTTTATATCGTCAAGAAACTCAATGCCAGCCAAAGCAATACCTGAAAGACTCTTCTGCGAGAAAGATTTCGCTCTTGTCGTCGGAACAGTAAGCAAACGAATAGGACACTTAATTAGAATCTTGTGGCCAATAGACGATCCCTATGGAATTGGTGGTCATAGTGCTATCTCTCGCGAAGTTAAATTAATTTTTGTCGATAAATTTGCAAAAAAGCTTATGATCTGACAAGATATTTGTAACTGCGGTTTTCGTGACAAACCACACTATGAACTTCCAAATGTACAAACCGGAGTACCTGAACAAGCGTAGTGAAAAAGTGCTACAGTGGTTCTTCCGTACAACAATGCTCGCAATGGACCTGTAGAGTTTTGGTCTGATTTGGTAAGTTTTTACCAAAGTGGACATGTTGTCAGGCCTTATGCACGCGCGCTCTTTATTTTGCGCTGAGACAAATTAATTCTCATTCTCATAAAACAACCACGCGCATGCGACGTGCTTTTGCCGCTCTAAAGAGAACTCTTTGGCACATTTACGCACCGCACCAGAAACTGATGCACGCTTCGTTGTATAATCTCATCGCATTCTGCCAAGATCGAGGCTCAAGCGCTCTCGTCGCATGAGATAGCGCGGCACGCTCGTTTCATGCGATCTACGAGCGGTTTGTACGTTATTTTCATCCTCTTCATCTCTTCCTTTAGGTTAGGACACAAGTCGCACGAACCGCTCTAGGCACGAAAAAATAATTATAACAGCAGCTTTTACTGTGGCTCACATAGCACACAAGCTGCGCTCATAAAAAATCTCGTGCGCTGTCTCGTGAGACCAAAGCGCACGAGTCGCGCGCAGAAGAAAATGCGATGCTCTGAAATTTCAAGCAGCACATCCCGTTTCTATGTACCCGCTATGCGTCTCTAACTTGCTTTTGGTTTGCTCTTTGAGTCGGTGCTCACGCTCACAGGATAAATATGCGACACACACATTATCGGTGCGCTCTCGCTGTCGCATTTGTGTACACATGAGCATTCGGAAGGCCTGGTTGTTACTTCGAAAATAAATTCAATCCACCTAACTGCCCCCGACTCCGTTGAAGAATAGTGGAAAGATGACTCGGGATGCAACAGAAATGGAGGTAACTCAGGTTAGCCAACAGAGTGTTTAAATTATGATTCGAGATTAATTTGAACCCATATCGGAAATATATCTTCACTATTTCCCCGTTGAAGTGCAACAAATTATCTTCATTTTGAGTACCTAACATTGTGATTGGTTCCGAAAGAAAATCAGTTTTTGTTGTGTCCAGAATGATTGTAACCTGAATAACAAACGAGAATTTTGTATGCTTCTTCATCTTTTCATTATAAAGCTACGATTACGCTTTCCATATATTTCTTGCAACGAAAATGCTACAATACAAACCTTATGAGCAATTCTTCCAAGGGTGAAAATTATAGCTATCAATCCTACCAGCTGTGACAATAACCAAAGTGCTTTTCCGCTTACATGTAAGTCACGTGCTAATCCTGTTCCGAAGTAGTCACGCACCGTAAAACTCGTGTATATGTGATATCCCTGCATAGTGCCTTCCGAAACGATAACGATTGACAAAACAATGACATATGCCCCGAAGTAACTACTAAATGTTTCCACAATATTTTGAATGCTATCCTGACACATGAAAATGTTCGTTAGGATTTGATAGCCTACTTTACTTTTACCGGTTGTGTTCTCATTTAACGTTTTCAAAACGTAAATCAAGAATTCACATTTATCTTTCACCACTATAGCAACTGTCATTGATAATATCAAGTATAAACCACTCGAAACGGAAACAAACGTGAAAATACAAACACTTCTAATGATTGTCCAGTCGTTCATGAGGTAGCTAACAATCATCGCTAAACCTGTATTAATGCATCCGTAGAAAATCATGAGTACGCACAGCATTCGTTTACGCAAGCCATTTACTCGTTTCACATCGGGTCGGTAAAGTAGTTGTAACTGCATTACCTCGTCTAGTTGAATAATTTGATTCAAAAGTTTGGCAAGTCTTTTCGAATTGATCAGATTCATTCCAATCGTTATAGTAAGTTGTAATGGATATGTACAGCTTTCGATTACGGAGAATACCTCTACTGTGTGACTCTTTTCGCCAATAAGTAATAATTCACCGTCCACGGCATACAAAACAATGAATATGCTAAGCATAATCGATATACTAATGCTAAGCAACACAGAACAAGTGCCTCTATTAGAATGGAATAACTCTCTGCGAGGATTCAACTTTACCGACGTTAAGGTCAACGTATTAGTTACAACAGTTATGTTGGAAAATAACTGCCGCAAGTCCATCGCACACAAGTCCGTAACATGAAATAAAGTATGATAAAAATGATTCCGCATCGTTAAATTAAAAAAAATCAACACTTAGGATAATAATGTTTAATTGAATGGTGTGTGTTCACTTAACGGAAAATTTCCAAGGTGATTTCTCATCAATTTTTAATTCATTTGTCATTCCCGCTTGCAAATGGAATGATTATTTTCAGTTACTGTAATATTTTTTTGTATCAGTAGATAGTAGATAATCAATTACTTCTAGAGATATGAAAGTAGATGCAATAAATGTGCACAGCTTGATCGTGACTATACGGTGACCTGTTGTGTATGTCATTTGTGATATGTGGATCGTACACAGTTCTTTGGATTCCTGGGTTTACTGGTTTTCTCATGCTACAGATAACTGCAATTCCAATCCAATAACAATTCAGAATAAATTGAACAGATTGACTGTGGAGTTGTAAATCGCTTCGGTATCAAGGATTTAAAAAAACGCTCTCAATCCACCTAGTGGTATGATAATGCCATTCTCTTTTCATTTAATTAGCATCATTAATGTTCGACATTAGTATTGTGAGCTAATCAAATAACCTAATAGTAACTTTCAAACGCGTTTAAAACGTTAGACACCGATACACTGCCCATAGTTGCATATCAGTCCCATATGGAAAATCGGCATGTCGAGAAAAAGACGATCAAAATTTTATTTCCGATATTTTTTATTTTTTGTGCTACTTAAAGCTAAATCATGGTATTATTACATGAAATATCGGTAATACACCTTTTCTATTTCAATGTGGCAACAAATGAAATTATTGAAATTTGCACTGATATGCGGGGACTTTGCATATGGGACAGACATGAATTGATATTTTTTCACATTTTACTGAACAAATCCCTCAATTTTTCTTGCAATTTCTGAGAGTATACTGAGGATAGATGTCATTCCACAAGCTAACTCAAAATTGGCCAAAATCGATATGGGACTGATACTGCGAACTGTCAGTTATGTCACCTGTAAAATTACATCTTCTGAAACGTAATTTTTCGCTGGGGGCGGGTATAGAGTCGATGCCTTTCACGCTGGCTTCAAGCCGATGCCTTTCACGCTTTTCAAGCTTTTCTGGCCCAAAGAGTCGAATGACCTTAAGGTTAAAACCTCTATAATTGAAAAACAAAATATAATTTTTTATTTATTTCTTTATTGTCTTCGACTAGAGGTGACCAGACTTTTACTCTATAGCTACACACTTATGTTAACTTAAAAATATTATTTACGATTCGAATGTGTCTTTGCTCATATTAAAATCAAATAAATGATACACGCTATTGAAACGATGACAACAGACATCCATTGGGTTGTTTTGGCCATACTGTGTGCGATGAAGTGAGCGACGAAGAAATTCCGTTCTTCGCAATGATCTTCTCCCGGAACGTTAAAATTTATTCTTTCCAGTAGTATGGGGCAATCAATGTTGTCATTCAGTAGGTCGAACACGAAGAGTTGTTGAAGGAATATTCGTCTGTTTTGTAAAGTAGGTAGGTTGATGAGAGCACAGAAATTCTCGTAACGAGGTAGTTGAGGACGATTTATCCAAGGTAGTCTTCGGAGTGCGAATCGGACGAAGCACTTCTGCACCCTTTCAATCCGATCGATGTGAACACTGTCATACGGAGCCCAAATTGTAACTCCATACTCCAGAATACTGCGTACTAGTGCGATGTAAACTGTCTTGAGGCAATACACGTCGTTGAAGTTTTGAGTGTTTCGTTTGATTAGTCACAATTCACTGTAAAGATCGTTCACGAATAACACGAAAAGAAATGGTCCGAGATGGAACAGTATGGGCCCTTGCGGTACACCCGAAGTAACGTGATGCGAATCCGAGAGTGCAAATCCGATTCGTAAGGAAGCATTACGATCCGTGAGATATGATAGAATCCAATTGGTTAACCAATCAGGGAATCCACTACGCCTCAATTTTTCCACAGCGAACTGATGAGGAACACAATCGAATGCTTTTGAAAAATCAAAATACACCGCATCGATTTGCTGTCGTTTTTCAAGTTTGTCGATCAATAAAGAAACGTAGCTCATTAAATTGATGGTAGTAGAACGCTTTTTGACAAACCCATGCTGATCAGTGACGATAATGTGCTTTACTGAAGGGTAAAGAACATCCAACACCATGCGTTCGAATACTTTTGGTAAACAGCTTAGAATAGAAAATCCTCTATAGTGACATCGTGCACGTTTCCAGTTTTGTGAACAGAAACTATTAGAGCTTCTTTCCACTTCGCTGGAAAATAGTGCAGGTAAAGCCAAAGCAGAAGAACATTCCTTCACGAGCGTCGGAGGTAACCCGTCAGATCCTGGCCCTTTCGATCCATCGACTTGTCGTAGATTGTTGTACACCTCGCGTTCAGTAAAAGCAGTAGCAGGTATACTCAAAGAATACGTAATATAATTTTTCGCTTCAGTAGCTTCGAGATAAGCCTAAGTTCATAAATATTCGTTGAATAATCTTCGAGAAAATTGTGCCGACAAAAATGCGGTTAGTCGGTTACGTCACTTATGCTACTATATCTTCGGAACCAGAAATGACAGCCAATTCAATTGCGAATTTGATCAATGACCCAATAGTAACTTCCAATCGAACCTAAGCTTGTTGACATCGGTTTAGCATTCTATCCGTTCAATTTTGTCGGAGATGTATAAACCAGTTTCAACAATCTCAGGCTCGTTTTAAAGCTACTCTTTGATTGTGAATCAAGTTCGAAGATCTTATGGCTGTCATTTCTGGTTCCGGAAATATAATGGTATAAGTGGCGTGACCGACAAAACTTTTTTTTTCTTTTGCCGCTCAATGTTATTGGATATGAATGAACAGATTTCAAAGATTTTAAGCACGGTTGAGACGAATACTGGAATGTTGATCAAGTTCGACAATTAAATGGTTGATGCTTCCTGTTCCGAAGATATAATCGTATAAGTGACGCAACCGACAAATCATTTTTTTCCATTCGCATATTTTTTTTCAGAAAGTGACCAATGATCAAGTTCAAAGACATGTCTAAACTATTCGTAGAAAGAAGATGAATAATCATTTGATTAAGCACTGTCGAAGTTATAATTAATTTTGCCCAGGTCTCATGTCGCAAGTATCATTCACAACGACACATATTTACCGATCAGTTTCTTTATTTTTCTTTCGTCTTATAGAGAGACTTAAGATTTGTTCGAATGAATCGATTTGAATGGATAATGCCATGCATTTTCAATTGTTTATGATAATTAGAAATTTTGAAAAATTGCGAGCAGTGTCATATTGTGCCAGCTAGAAATGAATGATGGACTGCTGGCTTACAGGCTTTCCCTAACATAGACGGTGATTTTGAAGGAGTATGTGACATATCAGTTAGGAATATGATTGGTCATTCAATGTTCAAGCGAAACTGTGAAAGCACGCGAATCTATAAATAATGAAATTATTGCTAATGCTTCAGTTTGCTTTGATCAAATGCAAGTTACGATATGTGTTTGTTTCGATGTAATGTAAGTTTAAATAAGATTTAAAATTGGAAAAGTAACAATAGCTTTCAAACGGGCCTAGACTTGTTAAAATCTGTTCATCCATCTCTGAGAAACTTGCGCGGTAAAAAAACAACACGTTTTGTCGGTTACGTCATTTATACCATCATATCTCCGGAACCAAAAGTCACAGCCATTTGATCTTCGAACTTGATCCATGGCCCGACAGTAGCTTTCAAACGAGCCTAAGTTTGTTAAAATCGGTTCAGCCATCTCTGGGAAGATTGAGCGATAAAAATATCTTCGAAAAGTGCACACACACAGACATTTTCCGATCTCGTCGAACTGAGTCGAATGGTATATAATACTATGGGTCTCCGAGGCTCCGTTCGAAAGTCGGTTTTTCAGCAATTCTAATACCTTTCTATAGAGAAAGGCAAAAATAGTTTGCTTTGTATGCTCATTCGATAGAACGTTTTGCTGAGGATCTACGAATAGTTTAGACATCATTTTTTTCAAATTTTTGCACCTTATTAGAAAGCGATATCCATATGTTAAAAATGCTGCAGTTGAATTCTTGAACTTTACAGGCAGTGAAACTGAAGATACTCTTGAGTCAGGGCTGGATCAAGATCGAAAAATCATGAAATCATGATCACTAGCGATAATGATCGTTCGTGATCTTTCCCAATAAAGATCACTACTGATCTAATCATTTTAAGATGTCCCCGGTGAACAACCAAAATGGTTAAAGCCGGGGTAAAATAAATGATAAAAAAAATATTTTTAAGATCAGTTGATCAGCGATCTTTGAATCACATCGATCAAAATTAATACTGATCTTCCATCACACAACATCGATAGTGATTTTTAGCTACTACTATCACTGATTTCTGTAAGATCAAATCACTGGACGATTCGATCAGCTCTGAACATTGTGGAAGAAAATCACATATAAGCAATATCAGACATGAGTGCAGATTGATATACGTCTAAATTGTCCCCTCGTCGGGGATGTGAAAATTAGTGACAACTGTAATCCTTAGTTGAAAACTTTTTATTTAAAAGATGTTTTTATTCAGGCCTATTTGCGTACAAGCTTTACGTGGCCGAATTAGCCGATTTTTTAAATAAACAATTTTTCGAAGTGGATCTCGTTGTCACTCTTTTTCTAGGAGGAGAGCTTCCATTTCCCTCCTGCGAGGGTTGAGGGGCACTTTGTTCGTGGCTCGTCTCGTCCTCCATTGCCGCATCGGTGGTTTTGTTGTTGATTTCCGTCTTCTTTTCGTTTTCCTTGTTGTTCGCAGTCTTGAGCTCGTTGCTAGTTGCTGTAGGAGCGCCTTGTTGTACATTGGTTGCAGTTGTTAGTTGGTTTGATGGTGAAACAGGAGTACTACGCTCACTAGTTTTCGTTGTTGAACGGTTGACCTTGTCTTTTGTTGAAGATGTTCTTTTCGCAGTTTCAGTGCAAGGTTTACCGTAGTGTGCAGGTTGTTCACAAAACTGACATGTAACCAGCTGATTTTCATAGGTAATCAGCGTTTTACACGGATGTGTCCCACCTTGACCACAAATGATGTATGATGGAATTGCCTTACGTAGTTGCATACGTACCACTCGCACGCCATTCCGGATGCCGGGGAAAAAATTCCGCCATACTTCTCTTTCGATGGAAAGAACTTCACCGTATTGCGACATAATTTCCCGAACGCACTGATCGCTGGACTGCGGGGGAAGGTCATGCACGCGTACTTGTATGGCATTGTCCACCATGTGCACAGGAATTTTGTATTTAATATTGTCACACTCAACGCTGTGCACCTCGTTGTTAACCGAAGCGAATGCAATTGCATCGCTTTCACGTTTAAACATAATGTACACACAGTTCGACGCCTTGTTGAATTGAATCTCAGTTACATTATTAGCATCTAGATGCATTCGTTCTTTAAGTAAGATTTCAATTTCATTTGCTGCTGGTCTAACTTTGCAACGCTTGAAATCTATACAAATTGAATTTGGCCTTGTTGGCCAAGTTTCAGGCTTTGTTAAATCGTATTTGCCCATTTCGTACACTCTATTGTTCACTGCACTGTATTGTCTTTGTTTCTTTTGCTTCGACCGCAAACGATTTTGGACTGTGTTGGCTGAGATGCGAGCACGAACTGTAGTTGAAAACTTGAGACTTTTATAATCGTTGAAAATTGCCAATTTTTTTACTTTGTTAAGTTTAGTGATGGGTGATAAGGAATGTTAAAGACGCATGTACATAAATGATTCTTGTCAATTTGAATGCATTAGGGCGCTCAAATTGGGAAAAATTGTCAATGTGTAACTTTCGGGAATGCTCCTTTAACAGTCCTAATCACTAGAGTTGGGAAAAACACCGGTTTCGTTACGGCACGGCTTACGAAGTTTCAACACATGTTCTCGTTTGATACAAACCGTGTTCGATTTCGGAACCTATTGTTTAATTCGCGATAAAATGAATACTAGATGAAGGGAAATGAATGCTAGATGGAGGGTTTATGGAAATAATCAGTTTGGATTGCAATCACATTGATAATGTGAATTTAACAGTTTTCCCTGCGCAATAGCAATATGCAATGCAAAATTATTTAAAAGGTATGCCACACCAAATAGTGATTATAGTGACAAAAGACTTTGTTTTACTTCCAGTTGGCTGATGCTGATGATAATTTTCGTGCACTACTTAGATTGAACCCAACAAACCCCTATTTGACATGAATTTGATTTATAGATATAACAGGAGCGCAACATTTGATGCAGCGTTTGAATGGTGCATTTGAATTGGTGTAGCAAAATCCTCCACTCCTGTTACTTCTGTGTAGGATATTCAAACTAAATAGGGATTAACCAGCTGCATAGCGCTGATTGGGCATGTTTTTCTTATCATTGCTTTGTAATTGGGCATGTTTTTCTTATCATTATAATTATTATTCATCGCAGCGTATATGTTAATATTATTAGCAGTTTTCATTGATGATATTACTCCACCACGACTGTATTACTGATTTTTTGTCTAAATCCGTCTTCCCGTTCCGGAATTACTTTATTTAATTTATAATACCCATTGGAAAATAACAGTTGCGTGCGTTTGACCAATTTCTTTGGATTAAAAAATCTACAAAACGGTTTTATATAAACTTTGATGAAATAGGCACCTTTGCACCACAAGGTGAATTAAAACAAGGTTAGAATTTTTTCTACATTTAGTGTTCAAAATGATTGCAAATATCTAACAAGTTATTATTATTGATTAACGTTAATTGTACTAACACTGCAAACGTTTTAATACAAACCTTTTGAGCTACTTTTCCCAAGGTCACGACTATTGCCATTAGGCCTATTAGCTGACACGACAGCCACATCAAATTTACAGTTGCATGTAGACCACCTATCGATCCTCTTTTTCGATATCCTCGCAACATTAAGCTTTCATATAGATAAAATCCTTGCACAGCGCCTTCAGACAGAACAGTCAATGCCATGACAATAAGGTATGTCCCGAAATAGTTACTGAATGTTACTATAATGCGTCGTATTTCGTCTTGACACTTGAATATATTCGTTAAGACAAGATATTTTTTCTTTCGTTCGTTTTGTAGATTATTGCCCAAGGTTCTTAATAATACCATAAGAAAATCACTTCCATTTTTAACTACCTGAGCTACTGTTATTAATAATATCAAATACATACCACTCAAAATGACGACAAATGTGAACACAATGACGTTTAGAATATGGAACCAATTTTCAAGAAAGTAACTAAGAAGCAAGCGCAAAGATATATTAACAAACCCATAGTAAATCAATAGTCCATACAGCATTCGTTTGCGCAACACATTAATTCGATCCACATTGGGTCGATAAGATAATTTCAGTTGCATTGTTACGTCCAGTTCAATAATCTGATTCAGAAGCTTAGCGAGTTCCTTCGAATTTATCGCATTTATTCCAAGGGTTATTAAATTTTGCAATGGATAGGCACAATAATCGACTAGATGAAATGCTACCATTGTTTTACCACTCTCTTCAAAGAATGACAATTCAACGTTCACTGCACACGTCACCATCCACATACAAAGCAATATTATCGTAAAAACATTGATCAATACTATATAAGCATTTCTGGTGCTACGAAAAAGGCCACTTCGAGTGTCGAACTTCACCGAGGTCAATCCAAAAATGTTTGTTGTTTTAATAATACTAGCAAACAGTTGCCGCACATCCATCCCACGTAATTTCACAATTTCAAATGTATCTGCTGAACTTATAAACTAGTATAAATTATGTATAACAGTGTTCGATTGAATGGCGCTTGAATGTGCTGATAGCACATTTGAAATGTGAAATCATTCGAACATGACAAGGTGATTAATCATTGTCATTCCTGTATTAATCCTACTAAATCCACCGAGTAATTAGTTTAAAGAGCAATTCAGAATTGCTCTAAGATTATGTTCCAATATGGGAAGATCTGAAAGTTTGGTTGGCATCAATGTTCACGATTCGGTATCATTTTGGGATACAAAATCACAGTTCTTAAAAGGAATACCAAATGCTACAGTACGAACCTTATGCGAAACACTTCCAAGAGTAACAACGATGGTCATCAATCCTGCCAGCTGTGCCAGCAACCACAGTACATTTGCGGCCGCATGTAGACTACCTGTTATACCTACTCCAAAGTAATCCTGCACCAGAATACTTTTGTATAGGTGATAGCCCTGCATGGTGCCTTCAGACAGCGCAGTTATCGATACAACGATAACATATGGTCCGAAGTAGTTACCAAAGATCACAACCGTCCTGTAAATGCTGTCCTGACACATGAAGATGCTCGTTAGGCTTCCGAATGATTTCATATCTAGAGTTTTTAATGCTGAAATCAGGAAATCACTTTTATCTTTCACCACTACAGTAACCGTTATGGATAGAATCAGGTTCATACCACTCGAGGCGGAAAAGAAGGTGAAAACACAAACATTTCGAATGAAAGTCCAACTGCCAACAGCGTGACTAATGAACAATGCCAAAACGATATTGATGCTGCCATAGCAAATCAAAATGATGCCCAGCATCCGTTTGCGCAAGTCGTTTATCCGTTTCACGTCGGGTCGGTAAAGTAGTTGCATCTGCATTGCTTCTTCCAGCTGTAGAATTTGATTCAACAGTTTGGCGAGCTTATTCGAATTAATCAAATTTGTTCCTACTGCCGTCAAAAGTTGTAGCGGATATGCACAGCAATCGACTAGGAAAAATATCAACACCGTCCTACTATCTTCACCGAGAAGCGTAAGTTCAACATCCACTGCATACCCGATAATCCATGTGCAAAGCAAAAGCAACATAGTAACGTTGAACAACACGAGAAAGGTACTTCTAGAAGTACGAAACAAACCGCTTCGAGGATCCAACTTAACCGACGTCAGGGCAAAAACATTTGTGTTTTTGGTAATGCTGGTAAACAACTGTCGCAAATCCATCTCACGCAACTAGGCAACGTGAATTAAAATCAACTATATAAATGCTACTAAACATTCAGGATAATAATGGCATTCGACTGAATGCCATGGCAATATGGGTGAGGACAGTGACATTCATTCGAAAATGTCAGGACGAGTTATGCTAATCATTGCCGCATATGAATAATGCAATGCAATTTATCCATTTGTGGTGCATTTTTGTGACGACTAGAAAACATTGCGAACATACCCATATTGCACTCGGTGCGCGACTACGGATAGGACTAAAAGTCCATTTTCATCAGAATATTCATTCTGATTATCTGTGGTTAGGGATTTGGAAGTCGTGGTGATATCGAAGTGAGTGGGTTTCGAATGAATCGTAGTTGGAACCTGCTACTTGTAATTTATGTAACTATTGTAGTAAATGATCGTACTCCCTACTGTGTGACAAAATTATATCAGGTTGGGGGAAAGTCCATCATGTGAATAACAAAACTTGCTTTTACTTGTTTTGGATTCTCGGATTTGGGTCAAACTTGCACCGTTTTGTACTAAAAGCTTCCGGAGTTTCTACCCAAGTAGCACATGTAACTTGTTCATAAAAAACGAAATAAAACAGATGCTGCATAATGGTCGCATGACAAACACGACGAAACAAGTCGTATTATGATGGTGACAATGGAGTCAAAATAATGTTACGAATTGACATCTCATCCCACTAAGTTACAATAAGTTCCAACGTAACTTTTCGGTAATCTAACACTTACAACGTGCTCGCATTGACTGTTTTTAGTCGGCAACTGGTCACCGTAACGAAATGTGACAATGAAAAAGTGAAAGATTACAAGACAAAGTTAAGTATTGATTTCATATCGGTTTCCGTATTCGTTGTGATGCAACAAAGAAATACAATTACAGTGTCGGTTGAAAGCTTCCGTACATTATCCCAAACAATAATATTAAATCAATGAGTAGAAGAAGTAGAAAATTCTTTCAGTTTAAAAAATTGGCTATAGTTAAATCAGCGCTTATACGCAATTTTTTCGCCGGTACATGTGCGAAGCAAACTTGTTTCGCTTTGGGAAGTACATTCTCTCTACCAGTGAGAATATTTCTACACTTTGTCACGGCAGTGTATGTATGGAAAAACTTCGCGACCTCCAAAAAAACCAGGGATTCGCAGACCACAGGTTGGAAATAGCTGATATAAATAATTTGATGCATAAGAACAAAAAAATAGTAAAATTTCATGAGGAAATATTTTGAGATACATCTTTTAAACCATATAAGTTACTATTCTATACACTGGGGTCTCTTTTTACGCGTTTTTTTTATGCAGTTTCTTTTTACGCGGCTTTTTTACGTGGATTTCCGAAGTAACGCGATTTGTTTTACGCAGATTTCCGAAGTTACCCGTTTTTTTTTACGCGAATTTTCAAAGTTACGGGATTTTTTTCGGCACCAAAAAAAATTTCGATTTTGGAAGTCTCAAAATTTTTCTATGTCCCAAAGTCACTAAAAAAATTTTTTTTGAGATTACACCAGATCTGGCCGTTTCATGCATTTCTAAGATATTCGGCATCAAAATAGGGTTTTTTTTTGGTTTGTTTTTTTTTTTACGCGGATTTCCGAAGTAACGCGTTTTTTTGCGCGGTTTTTTACGCGGTACGTATCCCCCGCGTAAAAAGAGACCTCAGTGTACACTGAAGTTACGAGTTTACGTACCGCAAGTGTACGAGTTTACGTACCGCATAAAAAAACCGCATAGCTCTGAAAATTCGCATAAAAAAACCGTATAACTCTGAAAATTCGCATACAAAAAAAATTATTCAGAAAATCACCTAAAAAGCCATAGACTGATAATTTGTTCAAAAAATCACATGACTTTAAAAATTCGCATGAAAAACCAACAAAACTTCCATAACTCTGAAAAAATTGCATAAAAAAACGAATAATTCTGAAAATTCGCATAAAAAAAAGCGCATAACTCTTAAACTTCGCATAAAAAAGTCGCATAAAAAACCGCAAA
Organism: Malaya genurostris; assembly: GCF_030247185.1. Lineage (NCBI taxonomy): Eukaryota > Metazoa > Arthropoda > Insecta > Diptera > Culicidae > Malaya > Malaya genurostris. The sequence continues at coordinate 261,376,211 of NC_080571.1, forward strand.
AAAAGACTTTCAAAGCTGGACTTTCAATAATCCTCTCAATTTAACATATTTGCTAACGCTAGACCACATCTTTGTTTTCTATATAGAAATACATATTGAAACTAGGTCAAAAACCGTACAAACAATGATCACAATTTGAAGGTCAAATTCAAATGAAAGGTCTTGTGGTCCCTTCTGAATTTTATCCGGATCTGCCTTCCGGTACCGTACTTTTCTCGAACATGACTGAACCGATTTTCACGAGCTTAGTTTAAAATTTAAAGGCTCAAGATCCTATAGAAAAATCTTGAATTTTGTTTAGAACTGCCGTTTGGTTCCGGAGTTACAATGTGATAAAAACAATCAATTTCATGAGTGTGACCATGCAAACAGAAGCGCAATATTCAAAACTGGGTAGCAAGATCTTGTTAGTTGATGGCCAAACAATTTCATGTTGGTGGTATCGGTTCTCTTCTTGAAACTTACTTCGATTTTTCGGAGACGGTTCGACTGAATTTCACAAATTTTGATTCAATTGAAAGATTGTATAATCGCATAGATTGCGATAAAAATTTATTCAGATTCGATTTTCGTTTTCGGAATTAAAGGTAAAAAATATTAAAATATTATTTAGTAACTATTCAAAGAACGTAAAAATTATGCGAAACTGTTTTGTAAGCCGATAGTCAAACGAAATGATTTTGGCTATAATGGTTTCCGTTTCCAGAAGTACCGGAAGTAGAGGTCAAACCCTCCAAAACAAACGAAGCAAAACATAGTCTTGACATTACATTCCTTTTGTGGAATTTGGCCTTTCTGTTTCAACAGACTTCGCAGCCGATTCTTAGCGTACAGAATCATTTCTTCTCTAGTACTACGATCCTACTGACACTTTGAATCCTTCCAGGTCGAGGCTCGAACATATGACAACTAGCTTGAAAGGCCAGCGCCGTATGTATTGAGCCGCCAACCTGAGTCTCGATTTATCAGAGACCGTTAAACCGATTTTTATTTTCAAATGAACGGTCATGTAGTCTCATAGGTTGCTACGAGATGTTATTCGCATCAGGCTTACCGTTCCGGAATTATTGAGCGAAGGTAGTTGAAAATTTCAAACTTTTTTTTAATGAGGCTGTGCAAAGAACTTGAAAACTCAGAAATGCTAAAAATTTCATTTTTAAGTTTTTTGCTAGCTTTAGCTTTATCGGTGCCCGCTTTCCGGCTCCGGAATTGCCGGAAATATTGACTAAAAACTCCAGAATGGAGCTCATTTCGTTTTCTCCGAAACGATAGAACATATTTTCACAAGGTGAGACAGAATTGCTTGGATTGCTTGGACAGATTTTATGGTAACATATGTTGCAATTCAATTTTATCCGGATCCGACTTCCGACTCCGGAGTTACAGGGTGACGTGTATTTTAAATTTGATTTTTGTTTTTGCTGGTTAAAAAAACTTACGGACTTTGGAACAGTCAGTCAGTGAGTTCAACAAACGGAAACGGAAATGTTACTATTAACTTTGTACTCAATGTCAACTCCCTGGAGGGTGAGTTTAGTAAATATTAGTATTATTCTAGACGAAAAGTCTTGGAATAATGTTCCTTTTTTCAAAATTTAACCATTCTGTTACAACAGGCTTCGAAGCCGATTCTTAGCGTGCAGAGCCATTGCATGGCTAATGTTACGATTTTATTGACACTAAGAATCTCTCTCCCGGATTAGGACTCGAACTTACTACAGCAGCGTTCTCTGCGTATAACTGCCAACTCGAGATTAATACTATTCATTTCATTCAATTAACTTCCATAAAACAAGTTAGAATCTCCTAGCTGTAGTTTCATCCATCCCAGCAAAACGACAAAAATCAATTACAATTGTGGTGATCTACATTTCATTCAATTGTATCCCATCAGGTTTTCTTACGAATTGCACAAAGACATGCTCACTCTTCTTGCAGTAATTATACGGTCATAGACGAAACTAATGTTTCTATTTTATATTTCAGGCTAGTGAATTAGACTTTTTAGAATGGTCTCCGAGCAGTGAACCACTGTTTATGATTACCGATAATATGCCCACGGATACCCTGTTCTCAACCCTATCGCAGTATCCATTTCCCGATTCTAGAGAAATAGGTAACTAATTCAAGCATAAATGGTACGCAATTGCCAACTAATTTCTGATCGATTCGTTTCATCCACAGCACGCGGAGCTGGTAGAGCAGACTTCATTCAGCCAAGCCTCGGTCCGTTGCAGCCGAATCTTGACGATTTGATGGACTTAGATTTAGATTTCCTTAACTTTACACGATTGGCCCCAGTGCCCGAGGAGGGATCGGAAGATATCCTGAAGGCAATTGATTACAATTATCCATTAGGTTGGTCACAGTATATTTTGTATGTTCTTCATAGCTTCTAATCGTTTCGTGTCCATAGCTTCTAATCAAGCGAACAGCAGCAGTAGCATTCAAGATATTACAGATACATCTGCGAGTGCAGCTGAACAACAAACATCCACACGACCCAGTGGTAATACCAGTTCTGTGATTACGGGGCCTGGTGCCCTGTTGAACCTAGGGCAGCAGCAGCAGCAACAGCAAACAACCCTAAACTCTATTGCCCCTGCCGCAATCCACTATTCAGCAAAAATTTTTACACAGAACCTCAACGTGAGCGGCGATTCAACGACATCTTCTGTGTCGAGTGTGTCTCCGCAACAGCGTCAACAATTGAGTAACGCAATAGGATCTTATATATCTGCTCAACTTCAACAGCCGATTATAACGGCCAACGTACCTGTTGCATCTAGTTCCAGTGAAAATACAGCTACCGTCATTCCAGTGGTGACTTCCAGTGAGGAATCTATAAAGGACGCAAAGGCGAAGTATTCTCGCAACTTTCTGAAACATTTAGGGTAAGCTTTTTAATGTTCCCTTTTGATTTTCGTTCTGAGACTTTATACTTTCAGTCGTGAGCCTCACAATTACGACAAGTGTCCACCGACAACGCATCAAACTATGGCGTACAATCTGGTGCAGCAACCTCATCTGAACCCAAATCTTCTCAACAGTGCTGCGTACCCTTCCTCAACGTATCAAATTCAACCGGGAGGAATCATTCAAATGTCCGGTACTCCTCCCAATCAAAATGTGCTCAGTTACAACAGCCTTCAAATGCAACCTACAGCATCTTCACCGAACCCGATGAACTTGTCCAGTAACTCCGTTCCCGGAAACAACACTCCAAACTATCTACTGCAGAGCATGAGTTCAAAATTGCTAACACATAGCCAGTCGCTACCGGTGCAAAACAACCAACAAAAGACTCAACCGCGCTCAAACTCGATGCCCACAGCTCAAAACTATCCACACATCCTCGCATCGCAGAGCTCCCCTCCAGGAAACATTCACCAACAACACCAACAGGATGCATTCAAGGGATCGTTACATCCAACACAAAGCTCAAATTACAAATTTTACCACAGCCACCAGCCGCAGCCATACAAAATTCCTTCCCAGTCTTCCGGCAGCTATGGTAGTGGTGGTCGCAGTATGCGACATTCCTCGCCGCCCCATGGGCATCAATCCCAGGCAGTATCCCTGATTCAACAGTCAACGATAGAACAAACACAGCAGCAATTGCAAGATCTCCAGCAACAACAGCTATCTCCGCAGGCGCAGTCGCAACAATCGCAACCGAAACGACACCCGCCGCATCCGACCAAAGAAATGTTCCGCTCTAACAGCCTGCCCATTAACGCTACCTTCCCGTTGCCACCGAAGGAGGAAAACTTTGCCGTACCACGGTACCAAGCCAAATCGACCCCAAAGCTCAAGAATCGAAGCAATTCGATGATCATGAAAGCACCCGGTGGCAACAGTGGCAGTGCAATGGTTGCTATCGGTAGTACGAATCTACTGCCATCGCTACATACGACCACCAGTGAACCGATGTTGAACGTTGGTAGCAGTGCGTTGCTAGCCCAGCTGTTGACCAATAACAGTAAGTTGACACAGATTACATATTTAACACTCCGAATGCTAAGGTGTGAAAAAGTTTCGTGGCTCTATCAAGGGTAGTCTTGGAACTGTCTTCACCATTTTGAGAACGATTCATTATTTCTTATCACCACTAAACATTGAGATGTTTTTGATACTAATATTCAGGGTTTGAATGTTTTTTTCCGAAAAAGCAATTACGCTCAAGTCTTTTTTTATGCGGTTTCTTTTGATGTGGATTTTATGAGTTATATCGCTTTTCAAGCGAATTTTCTAAGCTATGCGATTTTTTATGCAAATTTCCAAAGTTACTCTTACTCTTTCAGTTATAGGCCACGCGAGTCTCTGCTGTATTCAGGAAGCGCTTCTAGTCCACTCGATTTATGGCTTTTCTCCGCCAGCCTCGGTATCGGTGAAGGGTGCGCAAGTCGTCTTCTTCTTATACCGGTCAAATCATTGCCATTTTAACCAGATTGTTCTCCGATATTCTAGCAACATCCCCGGCCCACCGTAACCGCTCGACCTTGGCCGTTTGAACGAAGGTTGGTCCTTTCATGAACTGATGCAGTTCATGGTTCGTTCGTTTTCTCCACGTACCGTCTCCCATCCGCACTTCGCCATAGATGCTTCGAAACACCTTCCGTTCAAAAGCATCTAGTGCACGATGATCCGCCACAAGCATTGTCCAGGACTTGTAGAGGATAACCGGTCTAGCCAGAGTTCTGTAGATAGTTAATTTCGTACGATGACGAATTTTGCTTGATCGAAGCGTCCTGCGGAGTCCAAAGTAAGCACGATTTCCGAACAAGATGCGTCTTTGAATTTCTCTGCTAGTGTCATTATCGCAGTTACTAGTGAGTCCAACAACACTCGTCTCGTCGACTATTTTGATTTCATCTCCGCCAATCAGAACTTGTAATGGGTGGCTGACATTATCCGTTCCAGAACTCCTGCCTTTCATATACTGATACATTGATGTCAAGTCCGATCCGCTGGCTTCAGTTTCTAGTCCGATGTGCGTTTCTTCAATCTTCTCAAAGTTGCGTGCAGCAACGTCAATGTCATCAGCGAAACCGAGTAACTGGACGGACCTTCTGAAAATCGTGCCACTCGTGTCTATCCCCTCTCTTCTTGTCACACTCTCCAAAGCCATGTTGAATAGCAGACACGAAAGGCCATCACATTGCCGTAACCCTCTGCTAGTTTCGAAGGGACTCGAGTTTATCCCCACTACTCGAACAACGCACAATACTCGATTCATCGTAGCCTTTCAAATTTATGCAATTTTATTTATGCGATACGTATACCTCGCACGAAAAAAGACTTGAGTGTATAGGTTATTATTTTTCTTCAGTATTCTCGTTGAAGAGTCAGTTTTGTCTTCGATTAGTTAGTGCAATACAATGCATGTACAACTACTATGTCAGTTCAATGTGAACTGCTATGATTTCGAGCGGACTTTTTGCTACACAATTGCAAATGCAATGTTTTTTCTTTAGTTTGTTTATTTCGTTTACTTCAAGCATTAATTTTTTCAAAATATTCAAATACTATTCTAAATCTTAACCCTCCCCGCAGATTCTAGTACCTTACTAAACGCTAAGCAGACGAATTCGTCAACAAGTGCCATAGGAAGTCTTTCACCACAGCAGCAGCAGCATCAGCAACAATCGCACCAGCAGATCACGCAACAGCACCAACAGCAGCAGCAACAGCAACAATCGCACCAATCGATCTACCAGCCAATATCGTTGGCTGCCTCGATTTCGCCTACATCCTCCCAGTTACAGCTCAATCAGTCCCAGCATAGTCCACAGCTTCAGACACAAGGGCATTTGGTTCCCGTGGTAAATTCATCGGGGGGTACATCGGTGCTCAGTTTTGCATCTTCATCTCCCAGCGCTGGTATTTCACTGTCATCACAGAGCCTTTCACCAGAGTCCGTGCTCGATCATGACGCACCGATGTCACCGGTTTGCATTGGTGGCCTAGCGTGTGAAGGCACCGGAAGTTGCAGCAGTGGTGGTAATGGCGGAAGCAGCGGTGGAGTTGGTAACAAGTTCCATCAGCAGCAATGCGCTCGCAGTGACAACCAGCGCCGTACAGGGCACATTCACGCAGAGCAAAAACGTCGGTACAACATTAAGAATGGTTTTGATATGCTGCACTCGCTCATTCCCCAGTTGCAGCAGAACCCGAATGCCAAGGTTGGGTCTTGAAATTTCAGTCAAAAAAACATTTTTGATATGCTTTTTATGTCATATTATCGCAGCTAAGCAAAGCCGCCATGCTGCAGAAAGGGGCCGACTATATCAAGCAACTTCGATCGGAGCGGTCAGCTACCAGTGAACAGATGGACGCACTGCGCAGGGAGATTGAGGCCCTTAACAATTCTCTGAGGTAAGTAACACGAATGAGAAGCTTTCGACCCGAGTTTTCGGGGCATTTTTTTTCTTTCTTATGTGGAATACATCTTTGATTTCTATACAGGGATGAATTTTGAATTAGGAGTTTTTTAATATCACGGAACATATCGTTATATTCGGATTAAATTTTTAGTTGCAACTGAATCACCACATTAACATTGCTCAGTTTTGCCCTGAAGAAAAATAACTACTTTGATGAATCACCGAATTTCGGTTGTTTTTGAAGTAGTTTACCGAGTTAAGTTGATATCATTATTTTGCTGATTTCGATAAAACGACCAATTGCTGGTAAACACGGTAAATTGCAAAACCGGATATCAGTATAATATTTTGAATTACCGAGAAACCGGGAAAAATATACCAGGTATTTTGGAAAAAGTTATCTTAGCCGAAATTTCAGTAAAATATCGCCTCCCCGTTCGTTTTCGGCATCTTATCTCAGTGAGATCAAAAATAAGTTTTAAGTGTGTACTATTTACAGTCTTGAGCAGTGCGGTAAAACTTCATTTCAATCGAAAATTATTAGATGAAAATGAAATTTGTTGACTGTCAGTATATCCCTTATCATTCATTTTACTTTTGTTGCCGAAGCTCTCATTATTCATCGTTAATTGAATAACCGAAGTTTTGCTTGCTCAGTTTGTAGTGCCAAGTAGTCAAGCTTTCAATTATCACCAGCAAGTCAAAACAGATTATTTCGACTGTTTGAAATGTATTGAGATGTGTTTCGAAACATTAATAATGTTTACTGCAGTAAAGTGATAGTCAGTGTGTGCACACATTTAATTTCAATTGAAATGATTTAATAATAATATAAGTTTAAGGTACTAAGCAGCTCTAAGATGCCAAGGGCAGAAGGAACTTGTTATACGGGGCTTATTCGAAAAGTGAAAAGGCTTAAAACAGCGAAAAATAAAAATCTGGCGAAAGAAAATATCGTCCAGAGGGCTGAAGGAGAAGCGTTAAGGTTTGAGTCCTTCTTCTGGGCGATACTTTTTCGCAAAATTTTTCGCTATTTCATGCATTTTCATATTATCTCTCCGTCTATGCAATGTGTACATATGAAATGGTTCATTAACACCTTCAATTTCCTGCTAATCTCCTTCATTTTCCACATTTCCATTCATTTCTAAAATATTGATTTTCCACATTTCCATTCATTTCTAAATTTTGAATATGAAATGTTTTGGTATATAAAGATTCCAGTTGAGAACAGTGTTTCCAAAAATCGACTACCTGTATCGCATGCAGGATCCTTAAAAAAATATCAATCCAATGACGATGGTGATTACAATTTGAACCTTTTTTTGCAAGTTCGTTTAAAATAATTCTTATGTACAATTAAAACAATTTAGCTTCCTCGCTTGAAGCTAAACTAATCTACTTTTCATTTCAGTAACCTACAAACCGCTCTACCAGCCAGTGGTGCTCCGGTTTCACGCCAACGAACCGGACGTGTTAAGGAACTTTACCACCAATACGTTCGACAGCGTACCCTCGACAATTGGAAGTTTTGGATCGTAAGTATTTTACTGTATGTAACCCACAATCTTCTACAGCAATCTTTCATTGGTGTTGTAGTTTGGTCTTATCTTCGAGCCACTGATGAACACCTTTAACCAAACCGTGTCGGTCGCAAGTCTGGACGAAATGTGTCGAACCTCGCAGCTTTGGGTCGATCAACACTGCTCACTAGTTGAACTTAGGCCAGGTAGGAGCTACTCTCCCTTTTGCGATGAAATTCAATCGTTTTACGGTGCAAATTTTCAGCTGTTTCCAATAAACTACGACAGTTGTCAACGACGACAGATATCTTGTCGGATCCTCCAACTTCCCTGCACGAAGAAGTATTGAAAGCAATTTCCAACTCACTGCCCTTGCCCGGTTCCAATGGCGACAGTTCTGGAAGTCGATGTGGAAGCAACGGCAGCAGCCCCAACCGAAACTCTGGTGGATTACAGTAGACGAACGCCGCAGTTTTTATTTGACACATCAGAAATACAAATAGTCCATTTGAAATCTATTGGGTGGAATAAATTCAGTAGTGCCTTAGTAAATGCACGACACTCCGTCAGCGCAGGTTGTGCTTCATCTCACAAGTGAAGAGTTTGGAACTATCTGAAAAAATAGATATGATCGCGTAACAAAATGGTCAGAACAGTTCAACAACTGAGTTACGATCTCTTGCAGTACATATATCGATTGCTGGCTAACCATTTCATCTGTTTTTAAAATTAATTTTGCGGCTTGATACAATTACGTGATCGATCGCTGATGCTTTAAACTAAACATATGATTAAATTGTTTCATAGATTGCCACAAAGCACAGCACAGCACAGCACAGCAGTACACTGCTCGGTCATGCCTCATATGAACGCAGAGAGTCACGTAATGCAGAGCAGCTTCAGTTCCGCCCAAAGGAATTACTCGGCATAGCATTTTTACTGGATTGATTAAGCATGTTTCCATAAACGGGAAAGAAATTTACTCATTAACCCATTGTTGTGTCATCACATTGATGGTTTTTGTTGGAAAACCACTAAGAGTATGATTATTGAAGTGTCATACCGTATCACTTTTTTGTTTGTTGTATTTTCCGCGGAACAAGTTATTGTATGTGCGAGTGTTGAGAAATCCAGAGCGAATTTAATACCGGCTAGTTGAATAAGTGTAACCACTATCTAGTGGGTTAATTAGTTATTACATTTTTGCCTAGTTTTAACAAATGGTAACACAACATACCATGTTAGAATAAGCCAAACAAAAAAGAATAAAATATATTTTTGAAGACTACTAGTCGCTGATAGTGTCATATATCCGAATAATCATTCTGAAGAGTGAATTAATAGATCGCCAACGGTTGAACTTACCAATTCCCTTTCAGCCTTATCCTGTGGTGTTTTTTGCTGTATCCAGCAAACCTCTCCATGTAGCTCAATCCATGACCGTTTTTCGCCAGCCACTCAAGACACGGATGCTTCGTAAGTCACCTTTCACTTGATCGATCCACCTTTCACGCTATGCTCTTTCTTTTCTTGTGCCTAAGGTGACCATGGAAGCGAGCCACAAATGGCAACTAAGAATCCACCTACCCTCTCACTCCACCTTCCGCTTATTTCCATTTCAAACATTGCTTCTCCTTCCCTCTCCCTGTTGTCTTATTTACCGCCGCTATGGAATGCAAAAAATAAACAAACAGTTCAAGTATTGCAATCTTGTCAAAATGCCTCGTCCAGCTAAGAAGAGGAAAGCAGCGCTTATTCGCGAAAATCAATAGAAAAATAGATGGAATACGTTGATAGAGTGTGTTTTGGGTAGTGAGTATGTGCGGGACTCATCAGTTCAAACAGTGGAAGAAATGGCAGATGTGCCGGTTCAAAACAATACCAAGTATTTTAGAAACTGTACTGGATCCAATAATTTGGTATCAATAGGTAAAGTTCTAAAATATTTTAGTCAATATATGAAATTATATTGTCAAATTTGCATGATAAATCTTTTTAGAGCAAATAGCCGATGACAAAGCCCTCTCGTGCCGATTTGTCATCGTATGAAATTGAATCCTGACAAATGCTCGACCATCACATTCTCGAAGAAGAAAGAGCCATTTCATTTTGATTACTTTCTGGAAGGATCCCCGATAGTCAGAACGACGTGTGTTAAAGACCTTGGTGTCTTTCTCGATGAGCAACTGACATTCAAGCAACACATCAGCTATATCGTTTCTAAAGCTTCTCGCAACCTAGGATTTGTTATGAGGATGGCTAAACATTTTACAGACGTGCACTGTTTAAAATCTCTGTTTTGCTCGCTTGTTCGTTCATCCTTGGAGTACTGTTCTGTCGTTTGGAACCCTCACTACATAAACGGAGCTCATAGAATCGAATCGATACAACGCAGATTCATTCGCTTCGCCCTACGGCGCTTACCGTGGAACAATCCTCACCAACTACCAAGCTACGAAAGTCGCGGGTTATTAATCGGTCTCGATACACTACAAGTTCGTCGAGATGTGGCACGTGCTTCACTGATAGCGGATGTTTTGACCGATAGGATTGACTGCCCTGCTTTGCTCCGCGAAATTAATATCAACGTCCGACCCCGGGCTCTTCGCAACAGTGCATTTCTTCGACTTCCTTTACGACGAACTAACTACGGTGCTAACAATGCTATTATTGGCTTGCAGAGATCATTCAACCGCGTTTCATCAGGATTTGACTTCAATCTATCACGCAGTAGGATACTTGGAAATTTTTTATATATTACTAGAAATTATCATTAGGACCATATTGTGTCTGTTGATTATACCTAAATAAATAAATAAATAAATAAATCAAGCCCTCTCGTCAAGTGCCACTTGACTGTTCTCTGGGTGAGGTTGCTTTCCAATCCGAAAACGATGATGTTGTTGATAAAACGGAAAATGTAGAATTTGTTGGTTTGTGTTTTTTGAATATGGGAGCTTCATATTGAAAAATTAAAATCTATATAAAAAGCCATTGCAACAGAGTTTGTTCTGATTTCGTGTTACTATACTTAAGCCATCAATGTAACAGCTTCCTTTTTACTTTGTAATGTAAGAAAAATGCAAAGAACCAAGCGAGGGCAAACAGTAAACTATCTTCTTTGGCACAATTTTTTTGGTCGCATGATTGCAATTTGTTAACTCCAGAATGAGCATGAAGATGAGATCCACTCTGTGATTTGAATAGTTTCAATGTTTACATTTTGTTCTTGCACCTGTATTCCTCTCAGCACACAAATATTATTATTTCATTCCTCTCTACTCACAAATACTACAGGGTGATTTTTTAAGAGCTTGATAACTTTTTTAAACAATAAAACGCATAAAATTTGCAAAATCTCATCGGTTCTTTATTTTAAACGTTAGATTGGTACATGACATTTACTTTTTGAAGATAATTTCATTTAAATGTTGACCGCGGCTGCGTCTTAGGTGGTCCATTCGGAAAATCCGCTTTTTTATCGACAAATTTTGTTCAGCGATGAGGCTCATTTCTGGTTGAATGGCTACGTAAATAAGCAAAATTGCCGCATTTGGAGTGAAGAGCAACCAGAAGCCGTTCAAGAACTGCCCATGCATCCCGAAAAATGCACTGTTTGGTGTGGTTTGTACGCTGGTGGAATCATTGGACCGTATTTTTTCAAAGATGCTGTTGGACGCAACGTTACAGTGAATGGCGATCGATATCGTTCGATGCTAACAAACTTTTTGTTGCCAAAAATGGAAGAACTGAACTTGGTTGACATGTGGTTTCAACAAGATGGCGCTACATGCCACACAGCTCGCGATTCTATGGCCATTTTGAGGGAAAACTTCGGAGAACAATTCATCTCAAGAAATGGACCGGTAAGTTGGCCACCAAGATCATGCGATTTGACGCCTTTAGACTATTTTTTGTGGGGCTACGTCAAGTCTAAAGTCTACAGAAATAAGCCAGTAACTATTCCAGCTTTGGAAGACAACATTTCCGAAGAAATTCGGGCTATTCCGGCCGAAATGCTCGAAAAAGTTGCCCAAAATTGGACTTTCCGAATGGACCACCTAAGACGCAGCCGCGGTCAACATTTAAATGAAATTATCTTCAAAAAGTAAATGTCATGTACCAATCTAACGTTTAAAATAAAGAACCGATGAGATTTTGCAAATTTTATGCGTTTTATTGTTTAAAAAAGTTCTCAAGCTCTTAAAAAATCACCCTATATTACTATATGAAAAAGTATTGTTTCACCAATACTTTTACATTTATTTTCCTTGGCTTCTGTCCACGGTCACCCTAACGGAGTAGAATGAAGAACCATTTTCACTTTTTTTAAAAACCGTGTACAAGTGGAAATTCGTTAAAAATCACGATAACCGTTCGATGCCCCCTTTTCCATCCGATTTGTCTAGTCCAACAAAATTCCTGCACTGCTGCGACATCTTTTTCTTCTTTTTTCACTTCTGGTGGCGTCACCTCACTTGAGATGACACCGATTAATGGCACAGCGACTTAGATATATTGTCAGTAAATTTTCGTTTATAGTCCAATGTACTTTATTTTCACTGGACTACAAGTGAAAACCTCGCTATGTGACAACGTGGAGTTGCCAAAGTACGGATGAAAATCCTTTCTTTCTCGCGAAAATACTCAAATTTTTACCGCACTAACAAGGTACAACGTGTTCACTCGTTAAGAACTCACCGGAAGTCCTGCTGCGACATCGAATTTGCAAGTTTTCAACTCATTAGCGACTCTTACACGAGTCATTAAAAATGTCATTACTAAAAAATTATATCATTTTAATGAACGTGTAATGGTGCAGTAATGACGAGATTTCTATAGCGGCCCTTACACGAACATTAAAAATGTCATTTTAAATTATGACTAAGTAATAATGTATTTCAAATTTGTTAGAAATCTCGTCATTACTGCACTATTACACGTTCATTAAAATGATATTATTTTTTACTAATGACATTTTTAATGACGCGTGTAAGGGCCGCTTATCAAATTTGAAATACATTATTAGCGGCCCTTACACGAGAATTATTTTTGTCATTTTTAATGATGACTAAGTAATGATGTATTTCAAATTTGATAGAAATCTCGTCATTACTGCACCATTACACGTTCATTAAAATGATATTATTTTTTAGTAATGACATTTTTAATGACTGGTGTAAGGGCCGCTATTACTTAGTCATCATTAAAAATGACAAAAATAATGCTCGTGTAATGGCCGCTATTGTGCAGTATTCGATCGCACCCTGAATCGGTCTGAAATGAACAGGGTGCTCCATCTTTTATGTCGGTATGTAAACATTGAAAAATTTTGAGAAACAAAACCGATTTCTATAAGCGATGTATTTACATTCAGTTTGATTCCTTACCATTTTTAGACTAGCTTTTGAAAACAATATCAATTAAGTGGCCACTTTTATTACCAAAAATTGTAATCAATAAACATTTCCCGCAAATGGTCAAACTACTTACACTTTAAGGATCATTTTCAAAATCGAACACACCGGAAGTTCACGTAAACCTTATGTGATGATTCTATTCATTTTAAGGGATGTTCGTATAACATTCATTTTGTCACGTAATATATTCAATTTGACATTTAAAACCATTTTTCGTGATTTTTCAAGTAAATCGAATGTGAATTTTCATTTGAGTGTACAATTACCCGAAACCTGACCATCTCTAGTACATTTACAAGTATCTAGAGTTTCAAGTGCAGATATAAGGGATGCACCTATATGTAGAACCATTTGAACTAATGTCTGCACGATGCTTTTTGCGAGGAATAGTCATGTCAGCCTTGTTGAAACAAGCAATCACTAGATTCAACACTTACCGTAATGATACTGGAACCAATGGTAAAGAAACTGTACCTTGTTCCTGAAGGTGAGATTGACATAAAGTTGTACAATCTTGCAGGAGATTGATTGTGCTTATCGAACTGAATACTGGAAACTTTATCTCCAGTAACCTAATACATCGATTAAAAAAGGGGCTGGGTAGGGGTGGTACATGAAATTTTCGAAATCGAAAAAAAAGTTTGATGGCAAAAGTCTTAGAATTGCATGAAACGTCGAGATTTAGTGTCATCTTGAAAATTTTTTTTTTGGAAAATATCGACTTTCTGGGAATTTTTTTTAGATAACAACTAAATCTCGACATTTCATGCATCTTTAAGGTTTTTGGCATCAAAAAAATTTTTGATTTCGGAAATTTCATGCTTTTTCAAGATCGAAAATTTTTAAACTTTTTAACCGCTTACCCATGTCCGATTTAGCTCAAATTTTGCATGAGGATTTTTTTCGAGATGTTTAAACTTCTGAACAATAGCGCTTTACGAAATTAGAGGTGATCCCAAAATATTGGCACCCTTATGTACAGAGTCCGCCATGTAACTTTTTTTTAAACATGCAATAATACACAAACGGTTCATTCGATTTCAAGATTAATTTTTTCATATTAAAGTACAATCCTTCCGGTAAATTGTGAAATATAATTTCATTCAAATGGCTGCCTTGGCTGGCCTTGTAGTACGCCATACGGTCGGTCCAGTTTTTTAGTACATTTTCGATTGTATGCAGTATGGTTTATGAATTTCAAAAAAATTTTTTTTTGTAGATGTTACTAAATTTCGACGTTTCATGCAGTTTTGAGACTTTTGGCATCAAAAAAAATTTTTATTTTGGAAATTTCATGTACTCTCCCCTATGGTGCTTTTCCAAGATCCAAAATTTTCAAACTTTTACCGCCAGGCAGCACCTCTTAAGCATGTCCGATTTAGCTCAAATTTTGCATGAGGATTTTTTTCAAGGTGCTTGAACTTTTGAGCACTAGCACTTTAAGAAATTAGAGGTGATCCCAAAATATTGGCACCCTTATATATATATATATATATATATATATATATATATATATAAGAGCGGTAAAAATCAACGTATTTTGTCGGCTTCGTCACTTATACAATCATATCTCCGGAACCAAAAGTCACAGCCATTTGATCTTTGAACTTGATCAATGGCGCAACAGTGGCTTTCAAACAAGCCTAAGTTTGTTAAAATCGGTTCAGCCATCTCTGAGAAAATTGAGCGCGTTCAAATATCTTCGAAAAGTGCACACACACATATATACACAGATATTTTCCGATCTCGTCGAACTGAGTCGAATGGTATATAACACTATGGGTCTCCGAGGCTCCGTTCGAAAGTCGATTTTTCCAGCAATTCTAATACCTTTCTATAGAAAAGGCAAAAACACTTGATATTAATATTCAAACAATAAATTAATATTTTTCTCGGTAGCCGGCTGCCAGATTAATCAATATAACCAATTAATAATTTTAATAAATAATTAAAATAATAAAGAATCAAGACTCGCGTGAAATCTGTTGACCTTTATTTGGTGATTTAAAATGATTTTATAACAACCGTTTAGAATATGTCAATGTAATGAATCAACTATTTTGTCTGAATCCTGTTCACTCGTTTATTTTGTATCACGTAATTTCATTTATAAAAAATTCTGAAGTTTTTATACTTTACGCGATAGTATTGCAAATTTTTGTTCAGTTTTCTCGAATAAGAGCTGCGAATCAAGACTTCCCAGGACTTCAATATAGGATATTGTTGAAACGTTCGCTCGGGAAGTCAGTGAGTTTAGTGGTGCATCCGAGCATCTTGAAATCGGAACATACTGAGTCGCGCGCGAATAATACCAATACTGAAATTTTTACTAACAAAATCCATCTCCCGTGACACTTGTGAAGTGCGCAGTAGTATATACGGCCTCTAGTAACAACTATCATCCCTTCCCATTCCTTAGACGGTCTACGTTCGGGCCTGGCCGGCGCCGGTACTGATGTACATTGAAGGATGATTTACCAGTCCCAAGTCATATCATCTAGAAACTCCCTGTACAATTTCAGCTAATCCCGATCAGTAACGGAGTAGCAACCAGGGGTGGTCGCTCAAGCTTGAACTCAAGTAACCTAATACGTCGATTAAAAAGTCCCCGCTCGGACAAAGATAACAACATTTTTGGCAAATTACGATTTTATTCATCAATGTATTTTCTTTGAAGAGTAACTTAATTATTCCAATCAAAAATGATCTCATTCTGTTTACCAATCCAACTTTAAATCATCATCTCTGGTACAGACTTAAGTTGTAATGGAAAATATTTGGTATCATATGTTATTTGACTTGTTTTTTCGCTGATTTTGTGTCATCATGCTTGTTTACGTCCGTATCGACCATACGACGAACGGATACTTTCGAACGTATACGAATAAACCATTCTTGTTTTCACTCAAATGTATTCGAACGCGACTCGTTTGCCACAGCATATTGAAATATCAGTAAACTTATTTTCTCCTCTTCCTAAAAAAATGCCTGCGATGCCGACCCTTCTTTAGCACAGGGAACGCGTTCGAACACATTCAAGTGAAAACAAGAATGGCTTGCTCGCATTCGTTCGAAAGTATGTGTTCGCCGAATAGTCGATACGGACGTAAACAAGCATGATGACACAAAATCAGCGAAAAAACAAGTCAAATAACATATAATACCAAATATTTTCCATTAAAACTTAAGTTCGTACCAGAACTGATGATTTAAAGTTGGATTGGCGTTGTTCTTACGCATGTACGATGTTTGAAAGTGTGATTGATTCGAACGTAAACGGTAATACGAACTTGGCATACTTTCGAACGTATCGCATACCAACGCATAGCTCGGATAGTGTTTTCTGAATCAATTTTCCGTACCGCTGTTACTGATTGAAGTCAAACTTTGCCAAATAAATTTCCGTTTCAGAATCCAGCTCTCGCAGTGTTGTAATTGCAAATACTCGAATGCTACAATAAATTTTCTATGATATTATAATACCGGTTATGTATTTCGATCAAGTTCCATTTTTCCATACAAAAAACAGCACTCAATAAAATTACAGAATGGGAGTTTGATATTCGATCGGAAAACTATAGTATACGATTCGATAAAAAATACAGAATCCGTTTAATTACCAGCCACCGAACAAAGTGTTCAATTTGAACCGAATTTTACTTCAGACGGTAATTTAATAGAGTCTGAGAAGTATGAAGCATACAACCACATTCGTTTAGGTTTACTTGCTTCGTAGTTTTGATTGGATTTCATTATATGTTTCACTACGACACTGTACGAAGTAAGCTACCTAACAGCAGTGGATTATTCTAGCAAATAAACAGTCAACATTTATTGCAACAATCATAGAATACTTTATTTAGTGACTATATCCGGGATATTATATACTTTAGTGACTATATTCGTATTCGGTTATTGGTGGACTACAACATGCTGTGGTGTGATGCGTATCGCTATTATTCTGCATAATGACGGACTACTCGAACAAACTCGAGTGCATAGAAATAAGCTAATCAGTTTCGTTCGTCAATTACCACCATCATGATCCAGAATAAAAATGTATAATTTTAAACTTGATATACATAATTGGTCACATAAATTATTGACTAAGCCTAGACATGGAAATTTTCCGCACATTCGGAGGAAGGATATATTTTTGCTACAGCTATTCACAATCCCGAATAATTAATTTATGTCGAAAGGTTCTAAGCCATGCTTGGTTCTGTGCCGTTTTGATCAATTGAATTGGTTGAGTCTTGGGACTCTAGCGTAACGGTGGACGGAGGATTCATGTCGAATAAATCCGATATGCCCTCTTTGGGAGTTAGCACGAAAGGATAACAAATGGTTTCCTGCAGTTTGATGGAAACAAAAGGTGAATCGGGATCACAATCCTCATGTTCCGAAAATCTCTCAGGTTGGAAGTGGCTGTGATTGGTTAGTTTACAACCGAGTAATTCTTCGGCACCAAGGCGTTCTTGTTCGGCTTTTTCTGTCTGTACTGTTTGTTTGTGTTTTGTTTCCATCTGCTGCTGCTGCACTTGAATTGCACTCGTTTTGTCCCGCCAGTGATCATCTATCCGCTTAAACTGGTGTTTTCTTTGCCTTCGTTGAATGTTGGCTCTTCTTGTAGGTCGTGTAAAGCACGATCCGTGCGGTTCACGGAGCAATCTAACGTCCAGTGGGAGTCCTTCGGTAGAGGAAACATGGAGAACACTCGTCTTTCTGTCGACATTGATTGCTTCGGGTTGCTTGGACTGGTGCTTTACCACCAGATTGGTTGTTCGATCTCCGAAAGCTTCTGTAAGGTCTTGACTTGTGAGGTATGCAAAGGAAGTGTTGCACTCGTCGGCCCTCGAGTTTGCATTGGCTTCTTGAATGACTTTCAGATGCCGGTTAATAGCAGCTTCGTATTGCAGTAAAGAGTTCCGTTCGTGCTTTAGCACTCGGGTACGCCGTGCCACATCTCTTGGATCCGGAGCAATAGAGTCACCGCTGGAAAATTACAAAACTTGATTAATTATAATTGAATAATTAGACGAGGACCAACAACAATTAGGTACAACATTATATGAGAAGAGTAACGAGTAAATAATAATTTCAACATAGCAACCCTTCACTTTCAGCCAATCCATTTGTGCTGAGCGCGCAATTTTCACAGGTACTTTGCAAGCGCCATTTTCATTATTTTGAAATGCAACCTTGCGCGCCTCCTCCATAGGAGGAAGAAAAAAGGGTTTTTACCGGACTAGATCCTACTTACCGCCACTTCACGCTATTTTTCTCGTGCTTTTCGATCAATCCGATTCCTTCGAGCACATTGGTCACATCGTAAATACGACGTTTCTGGCGTATGTCCAAAATTTGAGTGGCCTGTAATCAAGTGCAAGGTAGTATATGAAGTCAACAAAAAAAAATAAGCGCTCGTCATTTCGACATTTGCAGTGAATTACTTTGCCCAAATTCAATATTCCGTTGGGGGCTTTTTTCAGCAGATCCACGACACTGACCGTCACTATAGCAAGTGACTTTTCCGGTCGTTTTACTCCGGATTCAAGCTCATCTTCTGCCTGCTGGCGCTTCTTAGCGCTATCTGTCTTTTGCATCTCCATCGTCACTGACTGCAATGATACCATTCACGACACACGACTAGTTTACTGACATGTGAAAAAAATCTATCTTATTGCACATAAACACATCATCAGCGACAGTAACAGAACATCTAAAATCACTTTCTAATGGTAAAACATACAATAACGTGTCACAGTTGCCGCTAGGACAGAAAAAATAGGAGGATCAGACCGATTTGGAGCAGAATTCCGCCATTAGATGCACTCTGTGACATCATATGGGTAAATGTCAGTGTGTTCTGGGAACGGGTTTGTGTCTTCACTTATTTATAAGAACATGGTCCTGGCTAAATGCATTTTTCCTAGCGTCAAGGGGTATGTGCATACTTTTTTTATTTATAAAATCACAAAATTGGTTATAAAGCAAATTAACTTGATGCTACTGAATACCTTACGGAAATATAGACAGTTTTGCAAACATCATCCAATTCTGCATTTCGATCGAATGTAAAAATTCACATTCTTCATTTTGAACGAGTTATGTTTTTGTGTGGAAACAGCAATTTGAAGAAAAAAAGTTATTTTTTACCCACAAATTTATGCTAGGTGCACATACCCATTTTGATGTGATTTTACTGGCAAAATATATTTGACGTCACAAACGCACACTTCAGAGTATTTGACAGATCATGGATTGATGGCTATCGCCCGTTTATAAAATTTAATAGATTAAAGCAGAATAGTCCTTTTCGTTCAAAGCTGCTATTCATGGTCGATAATCTTGTCCACAATCTTACTGAATTTTGGCTTTGAAAGCATTTTTGAATTGTGATAATGTTTACTTCAAACTATAAAAAATGTATCCATACCTAAACTATTACTGAAATCACACGGGCTGTGTAATAATTGATAAAATAAAATGATTTCTTTCGATTTAGAACAAACATGTCAATACTTTCCACAGGTCATCACTACTATTGAGGTTTATTTTTTAAACTTTCCCTTCCATTTTCCACCCTGTTTGATACGCTTCCGTGCTCCATTAAACTGCTCCGTATCATCGTCGTCCGACTCCCCAACGCGTGCATGATTTTTTCGTTTGCTACCCTTACGATCTTCAATGTCCTTCTGCTCGAGACGTGCCGTTCGCTGAGCTTCACTGACTCGTTCTTGCAGAGCCATCACCTCGTCCTCCTCGTATTTGAACTGCGGTAGTTTTTTGCCAAGCAAATGCTCAATCCGCTGGTACAATTCCACATCGTACTGCGTTACGAAGGTGACCGCCTTTCCCGCCCGTCCGGCACGTGCAGTACGACCCACCCGATGGATGTAATCTTTGCTATGCGTGGGAATGTCAAAGTTCAAAACCACATCCACATGGGGTATGTCCAGTCCACGAGAAGCGACGTCCGTTGAAATGAGAATCTGACGGGTTTTACCTTTGAACTTGTTCAAAGCCGCCAGTCGATTGTTTTGTGACATTTGACCGTGCAAAGGCACAGCGGCTAGACCAAGGGCACGTAACATGAGCGCAGTACGAACGGTGTTGTTGCATGTACTGCAAAATATCATGAAACTATTCCCAGCTAGCTCGTTCAAAATATGAACCAAGTAAACATCTTTATATTTAGCAGGAATAAAAATATAATATTGCAACAGCTTATCCACTGTTTGATATTTGTTCGAAACTTCAACTTTTACAGGATCTTGAAGTGATGCCCTTTCCAACTTCTTCACCTTTTTAGTCATTGTGGCACTGAACAAGAAGGTTCTCCTTTCCCGCGGAATAACCTTCAAAATTTTTTCCAGCTCGACTTCAAAATCCAGATTCAAAATTCGATCAGCTTCGTCCATTACCAAGTATTTCACTGCTTTCAGATTGAACCCTTTCGTGTTTTCCAGATGATCCACCAACCGACCAGGGGTAGCAATAATAATATGCGGCTTCCTCGCCAACTGAAGTGCTTGCGAAACCATATCCATTCCACCGACGACTACACAGCACTTGACTCCAATGGATACTCCCAGAGCCTCGAACTGTTCCGAAATCTGATAGGCCAACTCGCGAGTTGGCGTTAGGACAACAGCGAAATAACGCTGAGGGTTATCTAGCAATGCCTGCAAGATGGGCAATGCAAACGCTCCAGTTTTACCGGAACCAGTCTCGGCCAGTCCGATGATGTCTTTTCCCTGCAAAGCGAGTGGAATCGCTTCTCGCTGAATCTTAGACGGTACTTTCCACTTTAATGATCGACAAGCCTTGCATAATGTATCGATTAAACCCTGTAATTGCTAAAGATATAGCTTGCTGTTTATTTTACCGAGTGATGAAACATACCATATCTTCCCAAGTAGCAGACTTTTCAGCCGAATCACCATTTTCAACCATTTGCTCACCACCAGAGTCTTGACCACTATCATTATTGCTTTGCTGTCCATTTGAACTGGAGTAGGCTTCCACCTGTCCTTCTTGCTCCATATCAGTTAAATTTCCGTTTTCGCTATCTGAACTATCCATTTTAAAGTATAACTATTTTACAATACGATAGAAATACAACCGAACGAATGAACTAAAACGTGTTTTGCCTGTTAACCAAATGACAGCATATCGAGACTCGAAAGCAAAAGTCTTTTCTTGTTGATTTCAGACAAAAAAAATTGAAAAGGCCTTGGCTGTGGCACACCCTCTTCTATAAAGTTCAGAGATGCCAGATATTTTCATAGAAAATCTGTATTCTTTGTATAAAAAATCTGTATTAATATGTATTCAGTAATAAAATGAAATTCTTACAACAAAATGATGATAAAAGATGTTATTCCAATAGATTGTGATTGTAGGATGGTAGATTCAATCAGTCAATTCAACGACAAAGTTTCATAGTTTTTTTTTATCCACAATTGAATTGCAATTCCATATATTTATCTAATTTGAAATTGATGACTTTATAATTTGACATGGAATTTCAACGCCCAATATGCAACGTCAAGTCGGTTCATACAACTCTCAGTTTGACAGTCAAGTTTCATGATGCCATTACTTCCTTAAATAAAGAACTGTCTCTGAGCGTATCCAAAAAATCATCTTTTCTGTTAGTTTCTCATTCACTTGGCTTCTCCAATTTTCACTCAGTCATTGAAAAAATTGAATATCAGTTCAAATTGGTTTCAAATTATAATATAAATGGATTTCCCAGATTTTCATATTAATTTGTGATTTGTCCGTTGATTGATAGACTTTTATATCGTCACTGGAATCAAATACTAAAAGATAGCTCAGACAGAAAAGTTAAATTTGTTCTTTCTTACTTTCTGTGACATCTGTATAAATCTGTATAAAATTTAGAAAATCTGTATAAAATCTGTACTCTGTATTAAATCTGTATGCGTATGTAAAAATCTGTATAATACAGATAAATCTGTATAAATGGCATCTCTGATAAAGTTTAACACACATAGTTGCCATCGATTCAGTTTAGTTTTGCATTTGCAAATTACGCAAGTTTTCTACTATGACCAGACCAGACAACAGTCTTCTTCACACTAGGGATGTCCGATACCGAGTCGATACTTTGAGGTATCGATACCACAGACTAACAGACAGGACACTCAAATTAGATTCTTCAATCATTTTAACGGTTATTTCGAATATTCCTTTATTTGGGACAGTACTCACATGTGTCATGATGGCACCACGTTACCCTACACTCTCATTGAACATAACTCAAAATTGAGTGACACACCACTCAAATTCATTAAAAAGTGCACGTACTCTGAACTTGAGTTACCACCTATCTACTTATTTTTGAGTAAGGGACGAAGCTGTCAAAATTTGAGTATATTTTACTCAAAATATGGAAAAAATATATTTTTCTAAATTTGAGTTTTTTGCACTCAAAATAAATAAATTCTTTTCCGTTAATGTTTATATAAAAGGATTCCCTAATTAAAATCATTCTTCTTTCTTTTAAATCGGAAGGGCAAAACAGTTATTGAAAAGCGTTCAATTTGACCGCATTGGAGTCAAAATTGAACGATTTCGATATCCTTATGTAGGATCTCTCACTTAGCATAATTGAAACCACAAAATTACTATTGAACACACCTATGATTGATGATTCATGATTTCAAAAGCCGGATCTAGAAAAGGTAATGAAAAACGGCGTGCTCTTGGACTCTTAAATTCGATAAGAATATTCCGATAAAGAAAACGCACTGAACTGCTAGAAGTATTTTTTTCACTCAAATGTTTGGAAAATCAACGCTTTCTCTAATGTATGAATAAATGCGAGATAACTCATGGCCTTAGTAAACTTTACTCAAATCCATACTCAAGTTTTGACATATTGTTCCAGTTTATGAATTTAAGTAAACGCAACTCAAACCATGAGTTATGTTCAAAGAGCGTGTATCAAAAACATCCTGTCTGATATCTAGACTGTGTTTATTTCTCGGCCAATTTTTCAAAAGGGCGTATAAGCAAGTGACAGTTTCTCTTTGTTTACTTTCTCTTCTATTAATTAACAAGCGGTTTCTACGTTTATCACTCAACTCTTTGCATGAAATGATACCCGAAACTTTCGACTTTCAAACAGAATAGTGATATCAATGAAAATCTTTTTAATTACATCACAATAATCGAAAGAGAGAGTGATTAAAGAGAAACTGTCACTTGCTTATACGCCCTAATGAAAAATCAACCGAGATTTTTTTTATTTACCAACAGAGTTGCCATTCATACAGGATTACCTGTAATGTATTGATTTGTATATGTTCATGCGAATTTCATGCAGGATACAGATTAATTACACATTGCCAAAACTATATACATAATTGTACCTACTTCTCATCCTCCAACGCAATACAAAATCGAACCCGTTTTGTTACAATATTTACTTGCTTCTGGTCTGCCGCCACTTAATTTCGGGTGAAAACTACCAACACAATAAAAAATAGTCTAGATGAACAACGTTGAGTCAAATAAATGGTTACATTCCAACATCGCGAAAAAGTTAAATATATTATCAACGTAATCCAATAATTTATTGTGACGATTCATTTTCAAATATTTTGATGAAATCAGGCATCCCTGCAAGCAGCTGATCGGTGTTGACAAACGAGGGGAAACCAACTAGTAAAAAAACTTGTACATAACACAAGGGGTGTACAGATAGTAAATAGTTAGCGCAGTACAATATAGGTGGAACTAGTGCATCACGAAAAATTATTTTTATAAGAAGTTACTCATTCTGTCATGTCTGTTAGTCTGTGGGTACAGTTTATACCCGTCCCCAATGGAACTTTTTTTTTTCTTCGGCTTCGACACTCATATTACTTTCTCTCAGTGCGCCTGTGGGACGACACGAGATTGTCGAGAACGTCCCCGGTCCCGTCGTAATGGAAACAGGAATTGTTTCTATTTCTTCACGTTTCGCCTTCGACTCATCAGTGCTATGTGGCAAGAAAAGAGGCTAAAGAAAAAAAACTGTTGTAAAGAAATTACGTCCTTTCTCGCAAGTTGCTTATTTATTCTAATTTTAATAACAGTATTGGCAACAACAAAAAATAAAAATATGAATGTATTTTATGTGAAGGTGAGAACATCATCCAGGGGTTCACTGTTGGTCGTAACACGTATACTGGTGATGCTACAAATTTATGGAAAAACTTTTCTGTACATCATAAAATAACGCCATAGTCGACAATTTTATTTTATTCCGAAATGATTGCTGCGCAAGTATCAATTGATAATTACAAGTATCGATACTTTATTGCCTTTTGATACCTTGTATCGATACAAAAAATTTCGGTTTTCCGATACCCTAGGTATCGATACTTTGCCCTCCGAGTACCATCCCTACTTCACACGTTCATTCCTGATTAAACTGTCAACACCTTTTTCGAAGAGGAATTTCTGACAAACGATGACTGTTCGAGTAATAATTTTAACATTAATCGAAAGAGAAAACATTATTTTTGCCAGCGAGAGCCAAACGGAAATTTGAAGTAGTTTTACCAATGCTTCAAGCTCAATCCAAGTAGTTTTAATAATGCTTCAGACTCAGCACAAAAGTTCACTAGATTCTCGGTCAAAGCTGCGATATATGACAATTCAATAGAATGAAGTCTACCGGTTGATATTGAGGGACACTATCAATATCACAGAAAAATATTCAAAACAACAACTGGAAAAACCGATTGAACTGATGAATAATCCGCTATCGTATCGAATTCAAGATATAAAAAAAAATTGACAAATTACTGCGTCCTGTCGGCGCGATGATCCCGTCAGTCAGAATGATGATGAATACTCATACCTCATCAAATACTTTGCTTCGTTTGATACTTGAAGAAACCTGTTCCCAATCCACCTAGTGGTGTGATATGGCATACTCTTGCATTAAAATAGCGTCATAAAAACTTTTTTTTTCAACAAGTCATTTCATTAGTAGAGTCACCATGTTATTACCATGTATTACTTGACTTACAATCAACCAATTATGATAAAATTGGATACAACATCTTTGCTTCGGCTACCGTAATACCGTAGAAAAAATAGATTGAGAAGAGTGAATTACTGCTATTATAGAGACGGAAAAACTCGAAGGCAATGTTCCTATTTTCATCTTACTCTAAAAGAATTATCGTACTTTAAGAGAGACAGTTTATATCACTCTAAGTAATGGAATTCGTATATTAGATGACTGTAAATTACCGCGTTGACAGATCTCGGTTAATTTTTCATTAGGGCGTATAAGCAAGTGACAGTTTCTCTTTAATCACTCTCTCTTTCGATTATTGTGATGTGATTAATAAGATTTTCTTTGATATCACTATTCTGTTTGATAGTCGAAAGTTTCGGGTATAATTTCATGCAAAGAGTTGAGTGATAAACGTGGAAACCGCTTGGTAATTATTAGAAGAGAAAGTAAACAAAGAGAAACTGTCACTTGCTTATATCACAGACTAACAGACAGGACACTCAAATTAGATTCTTCAATTATTTTAACGATCATTTCGAATATTCCTTTATTTGGGACAGTACTCACATGTGTCATGATGGCGCCACGTTACCCTATCAAAAACATTCTGTCTGTCATCTAGACTGTGTTTATTTTTTTCATTTACCAACAGAGTTGCCATTCATACAGAATTACCTGTAATGTATTGATTTGTATACGTCCATGCGAATTTCATGCAGGATACAGATTTAATACATATTGCCAAAACTATATACATAATTGTGCCTACTTCTCATCCTCCAACGCAATTCAAAATCGAACCCGTTTTGTTACAATATTTACTTGCTTCTGGTCTGCCGCCACTCAATTTCGGGTGAAAACTACCAACACAATAAAAAATAGATCTATATGAACAAAGTTAAATATATTATCAACGTAATCCAATAATTTATTCATTTCGATTCATTTTCGAATATTTTGATGAAATCAGGCATCCCTGCAAGCAGCTGTTCGGTGTTGACAAACGAGGGGAAACCAACTAGTAAAAAAAAAACTTTTACATAACACAAGGGATGTACAGATAGTAAATATTTCGCGCAGTACAATATAGGTGGAACTAGTGCATCACGAAAAATTATTTTTATAAGAATTTACTCATACTGTTATGTCTGTTAGTCTGTGCTTATATGTCCTTTTGCAAAATCAACCGAGAGATGGCTTATTGACCGTTATCCGAAAAATGCTACTTCACAAACCTAATATTTTTTAATTTGACTGGCATCCCTGCTTCTGTTTTTTGCGGCTTTATTTGCGAAAGAAGGTATTCCAGATTTGTTTATTTTCGTTTGAGTTCATAATTTGGCTCAAAACAATTTTTGTGTGAATACTTTCAAAATATTTAGAAAGATCAACCAGCTCATTTGTTGTAGGGCAATTCAGACTACGTGAACACGTTTATTTTTCGCAGAGCTTATTTCGGGAACGGAAAAAATCAAACCTTTTCAATAACTGTACAAGTGTGATAAGAGTAAAGTAAAGGAGAAGATGAAGGATCCTGGGGACCCAGGTGGCGGGAAAATGGACACTGGAGCCATTCCAAAACGACTAACATATGAATATACAGAAAATGATGCAGCACCATACAGGGTTATGGTAGAGCTTATTGACACACTGGATAATACGAGAACAATCAAAAAACTTTCATTTGGAAAAATACTGACAAATACGAATGAATATAAAGATAATGTTATAAATATGAAACCAATGGGACGACAGAAGCTATTTATATTCGTCAAATCGGCTCGAACTGCTAACAAAATGCAAGCAGATAAAACTTTGAACGAGCTAAATTATAAAGTCTACATACCAAAACACTTCATTGCAATTTCGGGAGTAATTACGGGAGTACCCGTTGAACTGACAGTCGAAGAAATACAGGAGAACATGATTAGTTCAGTTCCGATACTGGGAGTAAACAGATTGCACAAATATGAAGCCGAAAAAAAAGTAGAAACCACCAGAATCGCCGTTACGTTCAGAAGTAATAAACTACCTGCCGAAGTCAGAATATTCTGTTGCAATAACACGGTCAAACCTTTCACAAACAAAGTGGTATTCTGTCAGAAATGCCTACGATACAACCACAAGGAAATCAATTGCAGATCACGTCAAAGATGTAGTCAATGCGCACAATTCCACGACGAAATCGGATACGGCGAGTGCAATAAAGTCGTAAAATGTCTCAACTGTCACACAGAAGGAGATCACGCATCGGGAGATTATAACTGTCCAGAGAGAACCCGGCAAAACAATATAAAAATTATAATGTCAAAATCAAACATGACGATAGTAGAAGCGCGTGAACAATACCCTATCTACACGGAAAACCAATATAGCATCCTAGAAAACATAGATAGTCACCCCACACTAATGGAATCCTTTGCAGAAGTAGTCCAACGTAAAACGTTGACAAAAACGAAAAACAAAACAAATGCCCAAATAGGAAAGAGAGCAGCCCTCGAAACGGATTACAGCGACGACGAAGAAACAAGCCAAACGCTACATGACAAAAAACAACGAATAGTACTTCTACAAACGGCACAGCGCTGTTCAACAAATACAAAGTCAGTGAGTCTGAAAAACTTCGATGGCGCAAAGAACTACAGCCCTACACAGGGAAAAATATGAATCAACAAGCGGCCTGGACCGACGAAATAATGGATTCTCAAAATCAAACCTATAACAGAGCCTCAAAAGAGATGATATTACAAAATTCTCGAATGGAAAAAGCAATCGATAGAAATCAGGTAGGTCAATGCAATCCTGCTAGTAAAATCAGATATAATTACAGCAAACCATATTGAAACACAAAATGTCCATTAAAATTTGGCAAAACAACATCCAGAGTATTGACAAATATCGAGATGAGTTAAATAAAATCTTAATCGAAGAAGAATACAAAATCGCTATCATATCAGAAAGCTGGACAAAAAAAGAATCAGAAGAGTCAAAGTATAAAATAGCCCATTATAACAATTACTATGATTCCAGAGAGGATGGTTATGGCGGAGCAATGATACTGATACACAAATCGGTATCAAACCGCGCGATTGACATGAAAAGTTCAGAAAACATACAATGTGTTGGAAGGTTTATATACACATATGATCTGGCAGTTGTATCCGTATATGCTGCGCCCAAGACACCCTTAATAGAATTTAAAAATCATATACAGAGTATATTCCAGAGTGTATCGCGGTTCAAAAAAGGCGGGTGGGTAATGTCAGAGACATAACTGGATGTCGTGAATACGAAAACAACTGACATGTTCCTTAACACTTCCGAATATCAATTAGTTGATCAATTGTATGAATTATGCAAGCATTCCCCTTTGCACATTTTTCGCAAAAACAAAGAAGGCTTCACTTTTTGTTGAGAGGCTCTTTTCTACCTGATTTCGTTTAAAGCTTTTTCACTAATGGGCGGTCCTAACGGCTATAAAAATAGCCGCATTCAGAATTTTAATGTTGATTATTTCATTTCAGATTTGCATAATTTCTTGAAACAAACTATCAATATGCTGAAGGGACTCGTTTCTAGCATTCAGAAAGGTCAAATTGCGTAATTATCTACGACATTAAACTCTGGAACATTTTTCGCAAAAACAAAGAAGGCTTCACTTGATCTCGTTTACTGTGAGTTTCACACAGCGAAATGTGCACAAATCTAACCAAACTGTTCTAGATTTGCAGTAAACTGAGAATATTTCCCTACGATTTGCGAACAACAAATCCTAATAGTTCTTTAGAAAACGTTTAGAGCCATTAGAACGGCTGATTTTGTGCAATGCTCTCCACCGTCGTTTTTTCACCAATGCTAATGACTGGCAGCTGTGACGTAATCGCTCTTGTCGAAAGCGAAACTAGCTGTGCAGACGACACAAAACACATCTGCTCGCAGTGGCGATAGAATCCAAACTGATTAAATTTTTGTTAAGAGATTTCCTTTTATGTTATTTCGTTTGTACCTTTTCACTAATGGGCGGTCCTAACGGCTATAAAAATAGCCGCATTCAGAATTTTAATGTCGATTATTTCATTTCGGATTTGCATAATTTATTGAAAGAAACTATCAATATGCTGAAGGGATTCGTTTCTAGCATTCACAAGGACCAAATTGAGGAACTCACTGCGATATTCACCACTTTTCGGAACATTTTTCCCGGACGATTTGTTGTACAGCAGCAGCTATTTTGTTCTCTTCCTCAGAACGCGTTCTGATTGGCTGGTGTTGATATGGGTCAAATGAGATAGGTTTTTCAATAGTGTACTATTGAAATACTTCAATGCTTTTGCTATACACGTTAAAATTGAAAAATTTCGATTCTATTGGTAGTTATATTATATAAATCCTTTCACAGATCACTGAGCTATGAACTTTAAAAATACGAGAAAGGCAAACGCGCCTTATGAATTATCCTCTTTGATACTCGTTTATACCAAACATTTCAGAAAAGTTTAATTTTGAATTATTTGAGACTATGTCACAAAACTGAAAATTTTATCATATAATTGTGATCATATTTCCGATGGCATGTCGCAAGAATTATGTTGATTCATTAGATACAACAATAGATATTCACGATCAAAAACTTATCACTCTCTCAGAGGGTAAATTTTGAAAAGGCACCCCATAGTAAAGTAAGTCGTATTCACGACAAAAAAACATCGGTGGAGAGCATTGCACAATATCAGCCGTTCTAATGGCTCTAAAAGTTTTCTAAAGAACTATTAGGATTTGTTGTTCGCAAATCGTAGGGAAATATCCTCAGTTTACTGCAAATCAAGAACAGTTTGCTTAGATTTGTGCACTTTTCGCTGTGTGAAATTCACAGTAATCGAGATCAAGTGAAGCCTTTTTTTGCGAAAAATGTTCCAGAGTTTAATGTCGTAGAGAATTACGCAATTTGACTCTTCTGAATGCTGTTCCCAATGCTAATGACTGGCAGCTGTGACGTAATCGCTCTTGTCGAAAGCGTGCAGACGACACAAAACACATCTGCTCGCAGTGGCGATACAATCCAAACTGATTTAAGTTTTGTTGAGAGGCTTGTTTCTACCTGATTTCGTTTGTAGCTTTTTCATTAATGGGCGGTCCTAACGGCTATAAAAATAGCCGCATACAGAATTTTAATGTCGATTATTTCATTTCGGATTTGCATATTTTATTGAAAGAAACTATCAATATGCTGTAGGGATTCGTTTCCAGCATTCAGAAGAGTCAAATTGCGTAATTCTCTACGACATTAAACTCTAAAACATTTTTTGCAAAAAAGGCTTCACATGATCTCGATTACTGTGAATTTCACACAGCGAAAGCGCACAAATCTAAGCAAACTATTCTTGATTTGTAGTAAACTGAGGATATTTCCCTACGATTTGCGAACAACAAATCCTAATAGTTCTTTAGAAAACTTTTAGAGCCATTAGAACGGCTGATATTGTGCAATGCTCTCCACCGTTGTTTTTTTCCCACTGCTAATGACTGGCAACTGTGACGTAATCGCTGTTGTCGAAAGCGTGCAGACGACACAAAACACATCTGCTCGCAGTGGTGATTGAATCCAAACTGATTGAATTTTTGTTAAGAGATTTCCTTTTATGTGATTTCGTTTGTAGCTTTTTCACTAATGGGCGGTCCTAACGGCTATAAAAATAGCCACATACAGAATTTTATTGTCGATTATTTCATTTCGGATTTGCATAATTTATTGAAAGAAATTATCAATATGCTGTAGGGATTCTGTTCTAGCATTCACAAGGACCAAATTGAGGAACTCAATTTGGTCCGTCGCTGCTGGTTGATGATTCCACTCCCACGACGTCTGCTTCCATCGAACGCACGAAAAGAAATGATCGATTTTTGACCACGGTTCCCCTTTTATACGCATTCAGTTGAAGATATGTGCCTGACTACCTCAAAATCGTCGTCCTTGCGCGAAAAACCCAAGCGAAAGTAAGGTGTTTTCCGCGTTGTTTTCAAATTTTAAGAAAACTTAATTTTTGAGTTGTTTGTGGTTATCGCACACTGATCAAAATATTATCCTGAATTCCTGATCATATTTTTGATGAAATGGTGAAAGAATTATGTTGCTACCATTAATACAAGTCGAGATATTCACGATTAAGTTCTGCCCATTCTTCCATATGGCTAATTTCGAAAAGGCGCCCCATAGTAAAGTAAGTCGTATTCACGACAAAATATATAATAGGAGGAGACTTTAATGCTCGACACATATCGTGGGATATCAAAGGGCAAAACAAGAGAGGAGACATACTGTATAATATTATCAACGAAGAAAACGCTATCCTACTGAATAGTACCCAACCAACTTTCATACCAGCGGAATTAAATAAAAATTCATCAACTATAGATCTCGTGATATGCTCAGCAACTCAATTTGCTGAAACAGAAATGGAAGTGTTAGACTACGGAGTCGGAAGTAGACACCTCGCATTGAGTATCAAGATTAAAAACGATGAAATAGAGAGGAACAGATGGTTTACCAACAAAAAAATAGTCGCGACAGCATGGAAAAATCTTAATCCACTGAAAATCAATAACGTTACAATACTACAACAAGAAACAAAAAAAATTCTCAAAAGAGCAAGACAAAGAAATAAATATGTCCCAAAATTTTGGTGGACGGACGAATTAGAAACGACATGGAAAAAGAAAAATGAGGCAAGAGCAAATTTCAATAAAAGCGGAAGCATAGGAGATCTAATAAAATTTAAAAAATATGAAGCCATATTTAACAAATGCAAAAAAGACGAAAAAACTAAAAAGTTCAGAGAGTTTGCGAGCCAGATAGATCCAAAAACAAGCTCAAAAGTACTATGGCAAAAAATAAGTAACTTTACAGGTAAAAAAAGAAAATGCGATCGAGCGATTGTACACGTTGACGCTAAGTTAGCATCAGAATTTTTGGACATACACTTCCCATTCGGAGAAAGATATTCAGTAATACAAAATGCACAATGCAGTTTCGATATCCTGACAGTTGAAAACTGGACGCATATTTTAAGTAAGAAAACCAAACGATCCGCACCCGGACCGGATGCGATTACTTATGAGATGCTAAGAAACCTGAAACCTGAAATAACGTTGGAAATCATAAAAGAATTAAACAGAATGTGGAAAATTGGAAAAATTGACCCATCTCTAAAATCTATCAGAGTTATCGGAGTACCCAAACCGAGAAAAGACCCCGAACAAATACAGAATATAAGACCTATAGCAATGATAAATTGCATGTTGAAAGTGCTTAACACAGCGGTACTGGAACGTCTGGAAAAATTTTTAGTTAAAAATACGATACTTTCGGACACATCATTCGGATTTAGAAAACATAGGTCAACAATCACATGTTTAAATTTTGTGCTAAATCAAATTACAAAAACAAAAAGGGAAAAAAAAGTGACTGCCATAGTCTTTATAGACCTGGCTAACGCATATAATTCAGTTAAAACATCAACATTAGAAGAAATCTTGCAAAAATATAACACACCCCGAGAAATAATGAATTGGACATCAACATTTCTGACAGATAGAAGAATGCAAATTCAAGTAGGCACAGAAACCCTAGAAAGGACAATCAGCGATGGGTTACCACAGGGAGACGTCCTTTCTCCGACTTTGTTCAACATCTATACCACACCGTTACATGAAATACAGGAAAAAGTCGTAGTGTTAGTACAATTCGCGGATGACTTTGCTGTTGTGGTAGAGGGAGAAACACGGGAGTTAGTAGAAGCCAGAGCACAACGATACATAACAAAGTTCAACCAGAAAGCAATAAGTTTAAATTTCGAAATAAATACTGATAAAACCAAAACGATTCTATTTCAAATGAGCAATAAAAAAAACCAAATAAAACTAAATAACGAAGAAATTGAAACCGTTAATACACACAAATATCTGGGAATTACGTTCGATAGAGGAATACATTTCAGTGCCCATTTAGGAGAGATGAAACGCAGCACAATGGATAGAATAAACATGCTAAAGGTGATTAACAGCACGAAATATGGAGGTCACCCTCAAACAATTGGACTTGTATATAATGGAATCATCAGAGGTTACTTAGATTACGGAGCTTCTATATACGACAACGCGAAAAAAACAAGCAAAGAAGCAATAACGGTCGCAAACAACGCTTGCTTACGAAAAGTCACTGGTTGCACAAAAACCACTCCAATAAACACCCTTCATGCGATTGCAAGCCAAACGCCCTTAAATCTCCGAAGAAATCTCTCGATCAACAAAGAATTAATCAAACATGTCCAATATCAGTCACCTGTCTATAAACAGCTCTTACAGATGGACGAAAGTAAAGCTAATTCACCCGTTAAATCGAGCCTTGAAATGGCTTTTTGGAACAACAAACACATTCTAGAAAAGATGTCACACACGATGGTACATGATTGCAGTTTACCACGAATAACAGTGGAAGCTGCCCTGGAGAAGCATCAATGGACCAAATCAGACACATCGGATAAAGTACTGCGACAATTAACCTTAGGCCTACTAAACGGCAAATACAAAGACCGTATTCACATCTATACGGATGCATCGAAGGCGAACGAGAAGTGTGGTATAGGAATATACGATGACAGAAGTAAATTCAGGATCAGTCTAAGGCTGGAAAATGAAGTATGTTCTATGTCAGCGGAAATTGAAGCGATTTATGTAGCACTACAATACGTAGAAAGAAACCACTTTTCCAATGTAGTAATATTAACGGACTCGAAAGCAGGATGCGAATTTATAAAAAAACAACTAGATAGTACGGAAAGGGACGAAGTAATACACGAAATTATACAAAAGGCAGCACATACGAATACGTGCATCCAATGGATTCCCGGTCACATCGGAACACCAGGAAACGAAATAGCAGACACCCTGGCAAAAAACGGTTTGTGCCAGAATGAAAGATCACGTAATATGCTCTTCCCACATGATGTGTACAATATATGCAATTCGAGGAACATAGAAGAAGTACAACAGTGGTATGTTAACTACACTCAGGAACAAGGAAAAGGCAGAAAATTCTTTAATTACCAGACGGGCATTAATAAACATTCATGGTTTCATAATCTACCAATATCAAATACGGATGTACGAACACTGAACCGATTAATTGCTGGACACGACTACTCGCCTTACTGGCTTAGTATAATGCAAAACACTAACAACAGATATTGCAGTATATGCGAGAAAAGGAACAATGCCGAGCACATCATTCTACAATGTGTAGAACATACAGCGATACGCGATAAGTATAAGCTATCCAATTATAAGACAATTCAGGAAGTATTTGAAACAAAAAACATCGATTTGATGAAAAACATGTTAAGTTTACTCCAAGAACTGAAAATAGAAATATAGCAAACATAACACAATCCAAACAAAAATAAACAAAAATCTACCAATACGACCAATACTCGAATTGAGCAAAAACTAACTGGCATTATAGCAAGGTGCTGTGCCATAAAACAGTGTGACAGACATGAAATGTCAGTAAGTCACAAAAGAACGAAGAAGAAGAAGAAGAAGAAGTGTGAATACTTTAAAACGATTACAAACTAATAGTATTATTTAGCGGAGAGTAGTGCTGTTTGTAACAAATGGCCAACGACAAACGGACGGTGTATGTGGGAGGTCTATCGGACGAGGTAACCGAAAAGTTAATAAACGATGCGTTCATACCGTTCGGAGATCTGGTCGATATACAAATGCCGGTTGATTACGAATCCCAGAAGCACCGCGGGTTTGCGTTCATCGAGTTCGAAAGCGCCGAAGATGCTGCCGCCGCAGTGGATAACATGAATGACTCGGAACTATGCGGCAGAACGATACGGGTTAATGTAGCAAAACCTCAGCGGATAAAGGAAGGCAGCAATAAGCCGGTTTGGGCGGAGGATGCCTGGCTGATGCAGCATGCCGGAGCGACGTTGAACAACCAAGAGGAAGCGGAAGACGGAGCGATCGAGGCCACTCAGCCGAGTGAGGCCAAAGCTCCGGAGGAGAAGAAACGAAATCCTCAGGTATATTTTGATATTCGGGTGGGAAGCAACGATGTGGGTAGGATTATTATGTCGCTTCGGGCTGATATTGTACCGAAGACGGCGGAAAATTTCAGAGCACTTTGTACTAACGAACAAGGTTTCGGCTATAAGGGATCTACTTTTCATAGGATTATCCCAGAATTCGTGAGTATTGCTTTGATTTTTTTTAACTGTTCATTTTCATCAGCATCGACATACCATTTTAGATGTGCCAAGGGGGCGATTTCACTGCCAACAATGGAACGGGCGGAAAATCGATTTACGGGAAAAAGTTTGCCGATGAAAATTTTATTTTAAAACACACTGGATTTGGTGTGTTGTCCATGGCAAACTCTGGTCCGAACACGAACGGTTCTCAGTTCTTCATATGCACGGAAAAGTAAGCACTTTTTTATATCGTTTATTTATACCCGGCTTTAACCTAATTTTGGTCGTTCGCCGGGAAGCACTTTTCGGTTTTGATGCTTCTAATCAAAATATCTGAAATCTTTTCAGAACCGATTGGCTGGACGGTAAACATGTTGTTTTTGGTAATGTAATCAGTGGAGCAGATGTAGTTCGTAAAATGGAACGATGTGGCACGAAAGCCGGGAAAGTAAACCAAAAAGTGATGATAGTTGCGTGTGGGGAACTAAAAGGATGATGGTAATAAATTGTTCAGTTTTATTTAAAAGCCGTGTTTTTATTACCGCGATGAAGTTACAGTCTTAAGTTTTTGGTGTCAGTGAAATTAAAAATATCCATACCGAGTAGACATTGTTGGGATAATCTTTTACATATACACCTAGTGCAAATTCTACTTTATTTTCGGAATTTAGGTGAATTCCTGTGCCTTTGATTTTGGCAACAATAGTGGAAAGGTTGATGTACGGTAAATTGATGGGAAATCCGTTGATTTTGAAGGAAGGAAATAACTGGTTCAAAAGTTCCAGTTGATGATCCGTTTTGGTTTCTAGACAGGCATCTATTTCAAAACTAGGAAGGATGTGTTTAAGTTGGTCACTAACGTAACTGAAATTGAGAGTTGTTTGGTTAAAGTTGAGAGCCATTTCTTAGACATACCGATTCCAAATAGTTTTGCGGTGAGTTCTCCAGAAAGCGATCTTTTTAATGAGTTTTCTTTCAATTGTTTTCTGAAGATCTCGTACACTAAGAGCATTGCTGTACTTGTAATTTCCTTCGTGAACACAACCTGTCGGTGCATCATAAGTTCGATTGAAGAGCGGTCTCCAAAAGGATGACTTGTTGACGTTCAGCTGCGTTAGAAAAACTCTGTTCTCTTTTTGAATATTTCCCCAGACGTTATCCTGATTGACAATGTAGTATATTCTACTCAAAGGACAGTACGTGTCGGAACTATTGTATTTCGTACCGGTGATAGGGTCTACAATATAGAACTCGTTATCCATTCGTAAAAGAACAAACGTACTTTCACCAGTGAGCAAACTATGCCCCAAGATCAAATAGACATCATATTCCAGGACAGTATAAAAGCAAAACAGTAAAACGCCTAAATCCTTCGGCGAAGCGCACATCATATTCATTATTTCCTGAAAAACGAATCAAGTTACCGTAAGCGTTCACGTGTGGTCTTAAATATTTACCCTATTGGTAAGCCAAATGCCACCAAGTTGCGAGCAGGGGTCCGTGTTGTAGTGAACCGGTATAAGGGACACATATCGCCGCACCATTCTCTCCACGTTGTCATCGAGCACAAAGGGAACGTTGATGGGTCCAAGCAGTCTTGTAATGCAAACCCGTTTACCGCTGAGTAGTGTTACCAGCGGTAGTTTTGCTCTCATTGGGAATTCATTGCGGTATTCTTCGAACCATAGATATATGCGAGTCATCGTTTGTTCCAATTCTACGCATTCCAGTCCGTTGGTGTCAAATTTCGGAATCTCAACATTCGGTTCCAGATTTATGAACAGGGAGATGTGAGTTAACTCTCGCATGCCTGGTAAGTCAGATCCGATCAGCATCGATGTGTATTCCGGCGATTCATCGTTACTGCGCGTGTACCCAAACAACACCGATGGCGTTTTGATTTCAAACGTTCCTTCGATCTAATTGTGAAAAAAAAAATGAAAAACGTGATTTTTTTGCGTCGTCCACAAAACATTTCAACATCAACTTTTACCCTCTGGTTCAGATAAATCGTACTGATCGGGATCCTTAGCTGCCCGAGCCATTTACTTGTTATTCTCTGATATACCTCCGTAGGTCGGGATCGATCGTCTTCGAGTAAATCTTCCATAAATTCGTCGTATAGGTCGATATTTAAAAACCTCCGAATCTGATCACTTTTGGTATCGAGTGGAATCGACAGTTGCTCATTCCACGTGGGATTCGTTCCGTCCGCTGTTGATGTTCGCTGTATTTTGTCTTTGATGGAAATCGTGATGTACGGACGTACGTTCGATGATCGGATTGCTGAAAGTGCATCGGTTTAGTGAGTAAATTTGGATATAACGGATCATTATGATTATTCGTACAAAATTTGGTAGAAGAGAGGTTGCTATTTCTTCGTCCAGCTGAGGAAACATGATCGTCCGATCGCATGGGAATTCCGAACGCTCGGACAACAGTTACCACAATCCGAAACTGATTCACGTCGGATACCCGGATAGATGTTCGGCTCAAAGGAGAACGTCGCGATGGCTTCAATGGTCTTCTGGGGCCAAAAATTTCAAGGAATGCCAAACTTAAGGAACCAAACGTTGGAATCTGATCACCAATTAGCAAGTTGTCGTCAATTTTATCTTGATTGATCACGTTGCAATGGTTGGTGATCGTGTCGTAAATCGTCTTAAGATATCGTTTTCCGCGGTGCCTCTGCAGGTCAATCGGATCAGTTCCCAGCGTTTCGTCGATTATCCTCATTTCGTCGGGGACTTCAATTTCTCGTTCCATTTGAGGTATAAATTTTATGTTCTTGTACTTCAGATTGTTGTTGAATCTTTGACATAACATGTTCAAGCGCTCATTACCGTTGATTTCTTCTTCAGAGCAGAATGCTAAGAGATCTTCGTTGAACACAAAAGCGTCGTCCTTTTCCTGTTGGTCTTCTTTCTCGTCCTCTGAATCATGACTGGCGTTTTGTTTCTCCAAAGCTTCGACAAGCTGTTCGGCGTCCGAATCGTTTGGATTCAAAGCCTGTTCGTCGAACCATTTCTCAATTTGCTTTTTCGAAAGATGAGCCTCTTTTTTACTATTTTTGTTCTTTGAAGGACTCGAACCGTTAAGTTCTATTGCCTCCAACCAACCCACTTTCAAATCGATTGTACCGCTTCGATATTCATTCGATCTTAATGATTTTCTCGTGGAGAATTCATACGGTACATAATCTTCGTCATCAAACAGCTTCTTTGAGTCCGGCAGAGAAATGGAAAGGTCTAGCAATTTGGTTTTTATGTTAAGACGATTTTTCTCATATAACTGTATATTCATTGTTTCCGGAATTTTTGTAGTTAATTTGACTGAAAAAGAGGTGTTGAAATCTACTAAAAATCCGTTCTGAAAGTGTCGAGCTTTCGTGGACGCTACATGATTGTTGTCGATGTAGAATTTGACTTTAAAACGGATATCTTTGTTCAGGTTCCCGTCTACGTCATTTTCGGGATCCCTCTGATGCGTTATATCCACTATTGGTTCCCCAGGAGTGCGAAAAGATTCAATGTATGATTTTCGGAACTCCTGTTTGATGCGAGTCAGATCCGGTTTCTTTGGTTTAGTAACAGCTACGACTCCATCTTCGTCCAGGTTTTGCTCCAGTTCGCGCAGATACGTCTTGTAATCCTGCTTTTCTTTGGCATACAACTCTTGTTCATCCTCCAAAGTTTCCTCCAATTCCGCGATTAGGCGATCATTCCACTCTGTACTGTTTTGATCCGGATCAACTTCCTCGCTGGTAATGGTCATTTTGTACCCGTGGTCGGCCTTTTGGTCCTGTTGTAATGAACGAAAAAAAAAATTTAACACAATCTTCCTTTGATTCAATTAAATGAATTGAAAGGACCATGTATAAGAACCAAATTTTGACATAAAATTTACAGAACTATGCGTAATTATTGCTCATTTAGGGATTTTTTTTGTTGAGATTTTTGTAAGCATTGAAAAAATACAATAAAAAAAGATTTTTACACACTTTGAGTTCCTTCCAGATTTCAACTATTTTTTTCTCCAGCTGACGTTCGACTTTGGCTTCCTTGTAGAGCAATTTTCTCAAATCTCTTCGTTGAATTTTCAAGGATCTGCTCTCCTCGCCACCAACCTCTGCTTTACGTCTTATATCATTCAAAGTCTTCAGCAAATTTTTGACCACTTGAAGCTTTCTTGTTTTGTAATACTGTTTGTAGACTTGTTCCAACTTCAGTCGCAATCTCATGCTTTCTCCGAGCGAAGGATGATTCTCGAACTGAAGCTTCCCTATCAGTATCTTGACGGTTCTTTCCACTGGGAGCTGTTCTGCCGTTTGCCATAACGGTATCGGTGGTACATAGAAGGGATGGAACTTTTTACTGCAGATTCCTTTGACTCGTTTGTCGGTGACGAAACTTTGCAGTTGCACCAAATCGCCGCTAGCATCGAACCATTCTTCCTGTTCTTCCTCGATCAACCGATTCAGTAGGCGTGATTTGTTAGCTTCATTGAGAATTGGTTTTACTGGAGTTGGCACGGGATCCGCACTGTCGTCGCCTTCCGAGCAAATCGTCACCTGCTCGAGAATTCCCCGTACATCGGATAGAGTTTTGGCGGGTACGAATAGCAATGTGTCGTCAAATGTTAATTTTTGTAGCCGGTAACGTTCAAACACGCGGTCTTCATCGGTTTGAATGTAGGACGAGGCCAGGTGTGTCGGAGATTCATGTTCGTTGGATGCCGATTCAATCGAGGGAGATTTCTCATGCGTGACAGGCTCATTTTCTGCTCCGGTTGGATCCTGGAACGGATGTTCTAGTGTATCGTGATATATTTCCGGAATGGCATCAAGGAAAAACAGCACTTCCTGATCATATTCATTTTGTATACTACCATTGGAATCGTTTTGCAGTTGCTCCAGAGACTTTTGTATATCCTGTTCTTCTTGGATGAAGTCAGGATTTAACTTGGGCTTTGGTTTCCGCACGATAGCTGGTTCTGGTGCCTGTGTGACAGCGGATACTGCGTCGGATTGTGGTTGCTTGGTGGTTTTCGCTGGTATTGAATGGCGTTTCCTATGTCGACCGCGTGATCGGCGTTTACGTGGAGACTTCGGTTTCGAATCACTCATTTCTAAGTCCCGTTTGAGTTATTGAATTGCTTCTCGTTATTTAACTAATTTTAATGTAGAATTTCCATAATTCTCAATATGATGTTTACAGACTATCATTTGGTGATTTATTTGTGATGTTTTACTGTTCCTTAGCAACGGTTGCTATATAAATTATTGGGGCGATTTCAAGTGACACCTGTTGCATCTGCGTGAAATACCGCAACGATACAACTGATAGAATAATTGTGTTATTAGAAACTAGGTAAATTGAAATCATTTGTGGATTTTCAACTTGAAGTTCAATTTTGTCAGTTCAGTAGTTCGTTTCGTAGTTTTTTTCGTTTTCAAAATTATTCCTGCTTAGTAAATATGATTAGATTTTCACATTATAATTGTTTTTTTTGGCATTGACGATCTGACACTGATTTGTAAATTTTGTGATAAAAATTTACTTCTAAATTAAAGTAATATTGAAAAAAATAAGGTCAGAGATTTAGAATATGAGTCACTGGTCTCGCAAGTCAGCAGTGATATATTCGAGATTTTACTTTTGATGAAATGTAGTACCTTGATTTTTGTTTTCGTATCTCAAAAAATTCTGACTGATGATTTTGACTTGAGTAAACTCGAATAATTAATTTTTTTAATGGTCTATTTACGTTTCGCATTCGGTTCATCAGTGCATTAGCGGATTATGTTGATCCGTGAGGTGGCATTAGTAGATCAACATAATCTGCTAATGCACTGATGAGCTGAATGCGAAACGTAAATAATTCAAATTAGTCTTGTGCACTTTAGCACAAACCGGAACCCAAGGGGTTCCAATGCCTCAAATGACTTTGAATGATCGTTAGTTAGTTGACGGACCTACAAATTAGAATAGTTTTAGAACATGTTTAGAAAAATTTTTTTTTTGTTTCGTCAGTTGTATGACGGAAAGAAATTTCACTCACTCATCACTCTGTAAATACGACACCTGAAATCGAAGAAAAGCTCAACACCAGTCAAAGGTAGTTGGTAAAAATCGGTCGAACACAAAAAATTATTACTACAGATCACTAAATTTTGCATTATATAAAACATTTTTATAAAGGGAACGGAGCGGCTAGAGCAAATAAAAAGCCACCAAGTAAGCAAGTATAGTTTTTCTTCAGACTTTTTTTTTCGGTTTTTAACGATATCAAACTAACTAGAGATTATAAGAAAAGAAAGAATATGAAATTATAGAGCCATAGTACTCAAGGAAGAGCAAGGATGTGAAGAATAAAGTGCGGAAAAGTGAGACGTGACAAGGGTCATTTAAGTAAGCAGAAGGCTTCTCGTATCTAAATTTTTACCTTCTACCAGAGGAGTCGAACTTAGGCATCTTAGCGATACGAGTCATCCGAGTCTCTGATATGTCAGAAAGTAAAGGCAAAGGTCGTCTGCCATTTACTATCCGAACCGGCAAAACTAAAGTTACGAGAAGTTGTCACATTCTGCCCACGACGGTTTCTCACACAAAGTGTTTCATTGTGTTGATGTTTCCTCATCTCTATATAGTTAGTTATAACACCGGAATGGAAGATTTGTCCGAAACTATTGCTTGAGTGCCTGGAGTTGTAGCGTATGGCTATGCGTCCCAGGGTGCAAGCGGCGCACGGACAGCGCTCCATTCATCACTGTGTGTGATGGAATCCCATAAAATTTTTCTTTTTACTTTTCTATTTATAACATCTGGTCAGTCAGTAATTTTTACTTTTTTCGATTTTTAACGATATCAAACTAACTAGAGATTATAAGAAGAGAAAGAATATGAAATGATAGAGCCATAGTACTTAAGGAAGAGCAAGGATGTGAAGAATAAAGTGCGGAAAAGTGAGACGTGACCAGGGTCATTTAAGTAAGCAGAATAATCAGAATTCGTTCCAGTGAATAATCTGAATATTTGCAATTTTAATTTTGACCAATTTAAATATAAAATAACAACTGAATTCATTACAATTGCGATAGAGGCTACAACATAAAACCCAGTCGACGTCGTACTATTAGGTTTTGCACGAAAATGACATAGCTTCACAAAATGAGCCGAATGAACATCGTTTGACAGCTTTCAGTGGTTTTTTTTTATATGTTTATTCTGCATCATTCCATTCAATACCATACTATTCTTGTATCGTTCCATTGTGTTTCTTGCAGGCGCGTACCCAGAAAAAAATTTCGGGGGGTGTTTCAGAACATGTTGATCAATTTCCATACAAATGGAACTTTTTATATAATTATTTGAAATTTTTTTATTGTGGAGTCGTTTGTTGAAAATTATTCATTTTATTTTTTACTTATTTGAAAAAAAGAGTTTACATAATATCATACTTTTTTGAGTTTCGGAGGGGGTTTGAACCCCTAAAACACCCCCCTGTATACGCGCCTGGTTTCTTGTCATTCCAGTGAAAACAAACCACCGATAATTGTCAAAGATGAATTTGATTCATCGACAGTTTACAGTCTGTTACATAAGAGCGTGATCACTGTTGTGAGAAAATGAAAAGACATGAAAATATTATATTGTTTTTTTTTTTGTTTTACTAGATCAAAAACTTGCATGCAAATACATTAATAGCAAGTCCAATTCCCTTCAGCGTTAACATCTTCGAGGCATACTTTGATTAAGATTTTGCGCGTATTCTTCTGAAAACGACCTCCAAATTTGTGTATTCGGCGAACAAGCTGTTTCAAATTGTGTGGTCAGTTCTTCCCAAGCTTCATCTTCATTTGAACCCAAACGTTCTCAATTGGATTGGCATCGGCGACTGAGAGGGCCAATTCAAGGTCACGACACCATTTTGCTCCTTTGCCCATTCAAGACGTTTTTGCACATGTTTTTCACTCGACATCGGTTTTTGTAAAGTACTTCGAAATTTCCAATTATTTGCGATCAAATATCTGCGAACAGTTCCGTACGATATATTTGAACCTTTTTTGGTCAATTTTGAAGCACCTTCACAAATCACTTTTTCGTATTTTTCCGACAATGCACCGACAGAGCCGTGATTTGGAAAGTCGTCGACATTTTTCACCTCTTTAAAACCCACTTGCTCACAAACTGTTTCGATTTTTTCATATTTCGCCTCAGCAGCTTGGGTCATTTGGGGACCATTCGGGTGCGAGCACAAAAAACTACTTCGAAGCACGTAGCGTACGCGGTACTCATTTTGGAAAAACGCTGAAATCGAATTGTAATATGAACGATATTGAAAAA
Organism: Malaya genurostris; assembly: GCF_030247185.1. Lineage (NCBI taxonomy): Eukaryota > Metazoa > Arthropoda > Insecta > Diptera > Culicidae > Malaya > Malaya genurostris. The sequence goes on from NC_080571.1 coordinate 261,420,190, forward strand.
TTTAGCTACCTTCGAGATCCCACCTAGCAACGAGGTGTTAGGAAACCCGATATAAGACTGATTCTCTAAACCGACTCGAATTTCAGTTCAATGACGTTGAAACTGGATTCGAAACTGATGTCAAACAAATGGTTTAACAGTAATTAAGGTGGAAACTGGGTTAGGTTTAACATTAAGCGAAAACGACATTAGATATATGCATTCACTGAAAATCGAGTTTTTTTAGGAGAAATCGCTCTTCTATGAGTTACCGAAAATTTGGTATGAAAAAAGAAGTACATACGGTATGATTAAAAATAATTTGAATGGAAGAAATTATCAGAACAATTATTTGATCATTAATTTGCTGATATTAAGGGCTGAGGACAGTACCGTAAAGTGGTAGGTTTTTTGATATTTTCCCGTTTCAAATTAAATTTTCTTGGAAACGGTGCAGAATATAGAAAATCCCACCTGACAATGTCTTCGAAATTTAGTTGAGAATATTCTGTGAAATTTTCAGAATCATTCATTGAGTTTAGCGGTCGTGTTGTATTTTTTCTGACTGAAGAACTGCTGAAAATTGGAACGCTCGGAAATGCATACCTTTATTTGTTCATCGAATATCTCGGCTTTGAAGGCTTGTATCATAAATCTACCGTGACAAAGTCTAGATAATTTAGTTTAGATGCGATTAGTACATAAAAACATATATGTTATCGCGATAAAAATAAAGTCTTATATTTTTCTGTGAAACAAAGTCAGTTTCAATGCATCCGCCATTTTTTTTGTTTTGGTTTCCTGATAGCATTCTGAAAAAGGAGAGAGAAGTAAAATTGGCTCGACAAGGCTGCCAAACACACAGACATTCAATCTTACGATGTGCAAAGGAAATTGAGCGAGCCACGTGGTCGATTTAAAACTCAACACGTGGCCCTATGTCCTCAGACCTTAAAAGTGCAGGCTAGAATGAATGTAACGTGTCAATTTTTATATTTTATGCCTACTCAGTTGATAACTCGAAAATATCACTCACTTCATCAAAACCGTCGCTCGAGCACAGAAAGACAAACAAGTGTCATTAGATTTTTGACAACATCAAACCAAAAGTTAAAATCACGCCTTTTTTTTAGAACGATCAATAAGCCATCCATCAACATTCACTTTGAAGAGTAATTTCGAATGACTCGGCACTCGCTGAAAGTAAGTCATAATAATAAACGGCAGAGAAAAGTTTTCTCTTTCGTCTGGTGTTAAATTTAATACTCTATCTTTCATAGCTCGCTTGCAATTGTGGAAGTTGACAGGTGGCTTATTGGCCGTTCTTAAGAAAAAAAAAAAACGCGTGAAATTAACCGCATCGCTTGCTCACACACCAAACAATTTTTACTGCAACGTGGATAAATTCTACAGATCGTTCAGAAGAAATTATATTTACAGACGCCAACCGTAAAAAATTATTACTGAACCCAAAAAGAGAGGATTGGTGTATAGAGCGATTCCTAGATCCCGTATACCCGTCCACATTACCAACAATAATCGATAGATATGGGGCAGCCGGTAATGCTGATAATCACACTGCTGAGATATTGGAATGGTATCAATTTCCAATACCGTTTCCGAAGCAACTCGAATTAGTCAATCAGAAAAATAACTTAATGATATCAGACAAGATCATCCTCACAAGGCATATTCACAATTTTTTACACGCATTTATCGCGATTTGGATTGATTGTATTGTATTCCATAAGTATTTCGTTTCATGTATTTTAAATTTTGACAAAACAGATTATTGTTGATGAAAAGAATGTATTGAAAGTTACAATTACTGTCATACTAAAGTTCAATACTTACAGATATGAAGAATTGTGATCGTGGAAAGTACAAAAAAAAACGTTTCGTAAGCTCCTAATCTGTTCCTACACCGCAACTAGGTTCAGTTCTTACGGCTCGTGATCGAATATTTGGATGGTTTGTTTTGAGCTTTGTAATCTTGAGTTTGTACAGAATTGCGCGAAAGAAAATTGACACTTTTTGTTCTACGGTTACACAGAAACCGAACACGGCATCGGAAAGCAGAAGGTTTATTTTAGTCTTGTAGTTTTCTATCATGGAGCACTGGAGTGTCGCACACAGCGTTTTAACTTATGACTCGTTTTTGAAGAATCAGTCGTACTTTACAATTATTCGTGAGTTTAAAAAATATTTTAAATTGAAGGCGAAAATTCCGGTGCCTTCGCTTAACAATGTGAAGCTGTTGGTGAAACATTTCGTAAAAATAGGTTCTGTGCTTTGCGGCTGCTCTTCAATTTCTCGTAGTTCTGTCCATCGAATGGTCAAAGAACATTTATCGTTTCATTCATATAAGATCGTCAAAATCACCCAGCAGTTGAAACCGGCATATTATGGAGTTCGTTTATCGTTTGCGGACAAAATACTCGAAATGCTACACTGAGCTAAATTTTCATTTTCACATTATATGATATTTCAATGATTTTTCACTATTAGCAATTCCAATGATAGCTACAAAGTATTTTAAACATCATGTCAAAAATATAAGATAATCTTATGGAACTTAAAACTCTTCGTAACGTTATTTTTACAAGATTTTCATATAACGAATGAAATTGCCAGTCTGAGTCAAATTTATTGGCACGCCCTACAACCATTACTAGATATCCACACAACATACATTGAAACAATTCATGAAGCGCATATTATATTCACTTCGAATTAATATAGATAGGTTTATCTATACCATATGACCTGCGGAGGAGACGTGGGATCCAGAAACTATAAATGAAAAATTTAAATCCTCATACTAGACAGACAGAGTAATGAAACGTATCGGATATTTATTTCATGGTCCATTAGGGCATATCCTTGAACGAAGTTGAATGAGCTGTCTTGTCAGCGATTTCAAATAACAGAAGTTCCTAAAACACTGTCTGGAGCAGTCGATGAACATCGAGGACACAACACTTTCTTCAGCTTCAAGTAGTACGATTCACAACTATTCTTTCGTAAAAACAACCTCCATTATATGTCTAAGTTAAAATATTATTTCTTGTTATTTTCTTCAGCTGTCTCGTTTTCTTCCTTGTTGCAGATTTGATGTACGCTTCCAATGAAAATTATAAGTTTTCGCATCACTTTTATTAAACATAATCAGCATGCTATGTAATGAATATTAAAATTATATTGGCTTAGGTTTAACGACTTTTCGCATAGCTTGTATATGGTATTTTTATCAAAGCATAAAGATTGCGAAGATATAAAATTTATTGAACATCATTTCAATTTTATGTAGAGTTCCATTAAAGGTCATAAGTTGTCATATATCTTTTGTGAAATACCATCTGCGTACGATTCATAAGACACATCCAATGAATATAAATTATGTAACGAGTTAGGTTTCATCGGATTCCGATATACATAATATGGGATATTCTTATAACTTTCATTGTGGCAACGTCTATTTAGATTTAACGTACACTTTAAATAAAGATAATAAGTTTCCATATAACCTTTATAAATTATATTCTGCATACGATTCATATGACAAATCTAATGAATATAAGTAAGACTTTCATTTCAGTGTAGGCCGACGACATCACTACTCACTACTGATGTGCAGCGATTACGGTATAATAGCACAACAATCTTGAGCAGCCCTTACACGAGACAATATTATTGTCAATACAAGGAGTATTGACAATACTTTTGATCGTGTAATGGAAACTTCATTGGATTGACGAAAATATTGTCAAAAAATCAAAACTGCTCATCAATCCGACAATACTTTTTCTCCAGAGAGGAAACTGTCAAATATGTACAATGGACTCTTCTCTCAATGTTTCAATGTTCAGTTGCAATATTTGAAGCTTCAAACGCTTAATTATTTCGAAAAATGCGGACTCAAGTTACCAAGTCAATTGGATTGACGGTATTGACAATACTTTGGATTGACAATAATATTGTCACGTGTAAGGGCTGCTTTGGTGTCGTTATAATGGTAGTAATCACCCTTTTTCTGAATAACGACGTGTTGATTTTTCGATGGAATGTGGTTCGATCGAATCCTAGCTACCTTTGATTTTGCTTGCGTTATTAGGAATACAAATGAAATACGATCGAAAAATCAATACGTCGTTATTCAGAATAAGGGTGAATATTACACGAAAAGGTGCATAATTTCATATCAAAATCATATATAGTATTCAGTTAAGGTGATGTAATGTACTCAATACGTTGCTTTGATGTAATAACGTACGATATTTCGAAAACAGAAAATTATTGCCTTTTATGTTCAGTACGTATAATTTTTTTGCATATCAATTGACAATCACATCGAGCTTGTTACAAGTTTTTTGAAGTTCGTAGATTAGTCACAGTTCTCCGGGCGATATTGTTAACGGAAAGTCTTTCGCTAGAAAAAATAATAAGGTTCTTTTTTGGTTTTTTTAATAAAAGATAGAAGAAACTTGACATTATTAATCACAAATCTATTACTTTCTTGTATCTTTGAGAGATTATATCAGTTTCGAAAACCCTGCCAGTATTCTAGATGTAAAAACAGTGGTTAAATAAACGAATTTAATTAGAATGCATTGAAAAATATCATTTTATGTTATTTTTCTACGCCCAACTGTCATTTCAAACATAATCGAAAGCGAAACATTTAGCTGTAGCTTTTCCCGTTTTGCTTAACGACCCGACTGTCTGTCACTGTTCTACGTTCGACCTGTTGCATGTGTTGTATATTTTGTCCATATACAGAGCCAATGGTTTGCCGTCGCGTGTAGTTGGAACCGTAGTCACTCTGACAGTTCTGTATCGACCGACAGTATACGTTTGTTGTTCGCCGATCGTGTTTCGTTGTGTGTTCTTGTGAAAAGTAGCTTAGGAGCCCGGTGAGATATGAATCTTACATTCAAACTAAATACAGGACATAGTATTCCATTGATCGGTTGTGAGTACCTTTTTGATTCAGGAAATGATAATCCATTTCGAAATCGATAACACATAAACTTATGTAATTAATTGGGATTATTGCTACACAACAACACTATTTAATGGGGAGAAATTACTTATTCATTCAGTGAAATGTAAATTTCTTGGGTTGTGATAGCTAAGAAATGAGGCTATGGGACATTCGACCTAGCTTAGCGCAGCTTAGTCTATAACGCTTCGATGTTCTTTAAATTTATTTGAATTCGGTGGCAAACTACTGTTCATCTACCTACATTTTCAGTCGGTACGTACCAGATTCGTGGCAACCATTTGATCAACGAAACGTTGGACTATGCTCTAAAGGCCGGCTATCGACATATTGGTCAGTAACTTATTCGCAATGTTGTGCTTAGTTTAAAAAAAATCGTTTTTTCATGCCTCTTGACAGACACTGCCCTCGTTTATCGTAATGAGGAGCACATTGGAAAAGCCCTGCAGACTTTACTTCCAAAATACAACTTGAAACGGGAAGATATATTTATTACTTCAAAGTTGAGTAAGTTTTAGTTTTCATGGAAACACCTTTGATCCCTTTAACCTTATCACCCAACAAACGACAATGAGGAGAATGAGTGGAATAAAAAGCTCATTTTCTAACGAAATTGCTCATTGGATACTCTACTATTACCTCCCATCTGACCTCATAGTTCGGATAAGTCAAGGGATCATTATACTATAATTGATTCAGAACTGTTATTAAACTTGCTTAATTTCCGTGTAGTATCTCAATACAATAAAGACGAACGGTTCATAGAGGAACTCGTCCTGAAGTCATTGGACAATTTACAAACCGAATACATTGACCTTTTCCTCATCCACTGGCCCGGTGTTAACGGTAAGCTGATTCTTTAGTTGATCGTGCGAACAAAAATGGCGCTTTTTACACCATAAGCTACTACAGCTCTATTGTGGAAACGCTTGCAACGCGTGCTTCCGATACGGGGGAAACTTTGAGTGACGACTTTTAATAATCCGTTACAGGCCTGCAAGTATCTCATCCCGATAACGTTCCGTATCGCAAAAAAGCGTGGAAAGTGCTCTGTAAACTGCACCACGAGGGCAAGTGTCGATCGATTGGTGTATCCAACTATACGGTCAAGCACATCCGAGAGCTGTTGGAAGATTGTAACGGTGTTCGTCCGGCAGTGAACCAGGTAGGAACTAGCACCGTTGGGATGAGGCCATTTTACTCACCTTTACCTGTCTAACATACATAAACATATGCTAACCGGGATAGGACGCTAAGGAAAAGTATTGAAAATTTTTCATTCCAACAAACATGAATTTATCCAAGGTTTAAAAGGAACGTCGTGTCTAGGCACCACTTTCCGTTTCCGAACAGCTGATCAGTATCGTTCAGGACAATTCCACATCCACGCTACTATTGAAAGAACAATACGTCACAATATTGGCACGCAGAATACTTCAATCTTGAGTGGTGCACTGAAGTTGCATCATCGGTCAGACCATTTTTATTGCAGAGTTGAGAGATAACAAGATGTACTCAGTTCCGGTAACGAAGCTCACCTGTTTGCGTGTTTGTAACGTGCTAAATATACCGAATTTTGTTTGATAAGAGATGCAGGCTGAAAAGTAAGCTGAATGCGATTAAAAGTTTGACTAGATTTAATATGAACGTTTGAGGCTTTCGTTACTCTATGCAAAAAGTACATATTTTATTTCAAATTCTTCACGTAGAAAAACATTTCAAATTGAACTACCATCTCCGGCCATCCATAGAGTGTTACATAAATAGTGTAACTGCTGCTAGGCAGAGATGGCAGTTCAATTTGAACTAAAGAAATAGATATATGGATATGTTGGCAACAATTTTGCTTCGTGTGTTTAGTGAATATAATGATTTCAAATGGATAAAGTAATTATTGTAAAAACAAGCTATAGAGATATGACTTACTTATAAATACGGTTCATAAATGTGCAACTGGGGAAAATTCGTCTAAGTAAAAGCTAAGGCGAAGGTCATTGAATTCAATTGTGCGTATATTAAATCATGCCATGTCCGGGTTGGCGGTTCAATGCATGGGGCTCTGGTTTTACAAACCAGTTCTCGTTTGATCGAGCCTTAGGAGGATTCTTAGTGTCAGTAGGATCGTAGCACCAGCCACGCAATGGTTCTGTACGCCAAAAATCGGCTGCGAGGTCTGTTGAAACAGAAGGTCAAATTCTACAAAAGGAATGTAATACCAAGACTTTGGTTTTATATATATTTAATTTGATATGAACGGCAGAATACAAAAACTTGATAAACTAACTAGTTTAGGTATTTTCGAATGCTTTAGGTTCTTTCGAAAGAAATATTTTAATACAATTTTTGCTGCTGTGAACCTGATCCATACCGCGATCCACAGTGACAGTGAGTCGGTGAAAAACCAGATACAAACATTTGTTTCAGAAGAACTTGTTATGCTTATAATCGGTTTCAACATTTAAAATTTATTTGTCCAGTTCTTGCAAAAAAATGTTTTTAAACGATTCATGCATTGAAAAATCAGTTTCCAGTTTTTGCACTCAATGTTTACAACTGGATTTCGCATTCAAAAATTTTTAAACCGGTTCTCCAAACCAAGTTTCACTTATCCGATTTTTGCATTCTGTCGTTCATATGTTAATTAACAGAAATATAAATAACATCATTGCTACAGTATTGGTTGGGATAATAGACAATTGAAAGCATGACAATCTTAAAGTGGTACATTTTTCCCTATGATAGACTAAATATTAGAATTAATGAGTAACGTTAATTGCTGTAGGGTTAACCTGCGCTGTTATTGAACTTAAAACTGACACCAGTATGAATCGTGTGATTATGATTGAATTGGAGTGCAATTATTGAAGTTAGATATCAGAGGCAAATGATTCTAACGTAATTACCGATCTTGCATATTTGAGCGTTGTGACTTGTCTGTTTGACGGAAACAAGAAGAGTAACCATGGGCACGACACAGGAGACCGTGAATTACTATTTGATTAGCACTTGGTGGTTAAGAGTAATACTTCTTTTCGATCCGGAAAGAACAGTGTAGCTGGCAATGGCTTTGTTTGGGTTTCAATAACCAAAAGCTGCAAATTGAAAGAATTGAAAGTTGGCATAACTCATCAGCTCGTAATTTTGAAACCGAGTGTCAGGTTGTTCAGTTATAAATTATTGTTTGTTCATGGCACTTAAAACCATTTTCATTGAGCAAAATAAACTCCACACAATGCACACTGGAGATGGACGGGTATGCAAATTCTTTATTCCGGACCCAACCCGATTAAAAATAAAAATTTACCCGTACCCGGCAAGATTTCGAAATTTTTTTCCGAGCCCGATCCCGACCGTTCTTGGAAAAAAACTTCTGCTTGCATGTGTCTGTCAGATTTAGATTTAGTTCTTTAATTTGTGTTCAAAATTTTATTCCAGTATTTAGGGTGATTTAGGGTTTCAACTTCAGTGTTCTGCAACAAATCCAGGATATGATATGTATGTAAATCTACAAAAAAGGTGGGAGGGTGATGTCAGAAACATAACTTGATGACGTGAATTTGAATAAAACTGACACTTGCATAATTGTAACGATACAATTATAAGGCGGAACACTGGATTGTGTTGGGGACAAGACCGATTAAATCAAAAATGCGTTCTTTAAATTCATTAATAATTTGAAAAATCTTTAACAAATCATATTTAGCCGTCTATGATTTCTGAATCTAAGTAAAAATTAATATGACATCAATTTCATTAACCCAATTGTCAAACCCGTCTCGAAAATACAAATTATATACCGATTTATCTTCTATTTAAAGAACTATAAATTAATAATATTCCGTTGCTGTGCGTGGACAAACAGCATCTATAATTCCTTAAAAAAGTTCATGACAAATGGTAAAATATTATTCGCTGATATACTGATATGACATGCACTTATCAAACTAGATATTTAAAGTAAACATCTTCCAAGCCAGTTGAATTCAATAAAAAAAATTTTTGTTTGAATATTGTTCAGTTTATAAAATGATGCATGATGGGAGTCAGAGTCTGGTGAAGTATTGTAATCATGCCAAAGGTGAGAAAATCAATTGTAAGAGAATTTTGATTATAAATTGAATGATTAAATTGACCATCTTAAACGACATGCACAAATGTGTCTCCCTCATAGTAGTCAATTAAAAATACTCATGGTTTATAACGATACATAGTTAGTGTCGGTTTTACTAGTGAACTAAACATGTCGTAAGCCCACTGGTTTTGCATGATACGTTTTGTGCAATGATTCGTACAATTCATGCTGTTGAAATTTTACGCGTCTTATTTTGGCACAGAATTTCACCTTAATGCTCGTTCATACCAAACGTTTTAGAAATCTTCAATTTTGAGTTATCTGCGGTTATCTCATGTAACTGAAAATTTTATCATAAATTACTGACCATATTTTCGATGATATGGAGTAAAAATTATGTGGCTACGTTCAATATAACAAGAGATATTTGCGATTGAGTTTTACCCATTATTGTAAATAAGGAATTTTGGAAAATCGTACCATAGCAAAAATAAGACGTATTCACGTCAAAACAACTATAACTTCACTAAATTTCTGTTTGAGCTGTTAGTAGAATATTCTCACTGATAGTACTGTTGTTGTACCGTTGTACCGAATTCCACTATATCACGTCATTACACTCTTACAAAGTCACTATTTTCACAGTCACTATTTTTCCGAAAGTGTATCAAACGTTATAATACAGATACGTATTTCGGAATGCTATTTGCATCCTTCTTCAGTGTATCGGTTTTATAAGTTTATTGAAGTGAAGTTTATAAGAATAAACTTATAAAAGCGATACACTGAAGAAGGATGCAAATAGCATTCCGAAATACGTATCTGTATTAAAACGTTTGATACACTTTCGAAAAAATAGTGACTGTGAAAATAGTGATTTTGTGAGAGTGTAATGACGTGATATAGTGGAATTCAACGGTACAACAACAGTACTATTAGTAACTATAACATGATTTTTGAATTTTTACTCTTATTTATTGCATAATATTGACTGGTACACAGCAAAAAAAAGTGGGTGGGTAATGTTAGAGACATAACGGGATGACGTGTAAACGAATGAAGCTGACATGCTCTTCCCACACTTTCGAATATCGTTAATCGCACGTACTAGTTAATTGATTGTGTGAATTTTTCGACGCTTTACTCTTCGCAAAAATTTTAAGGGAAAACTACAAGCTTTCGATTTATATTGGAAACTTTAGAGAATTTGCAATAATGGCTCAGTAATAATCAAAAGAGAAAGTAAACAAAGAGAGGCTCTCATTTGCAGTTAGGCCTTTTTGTCCTGGAACTATCGAATTGTAGGCAGAACACACGAGATGTTCGAATTCCTTCATGAAATGAAAAATCCACAAAAAACGTGTTTAAGTCATCTAGGAATTTCGGGTCTAAATTAGGAATTAATATAACATTGATTTCAATAACTTACTTGTGAATCCTGTTTCGAAGATATAAATTGTATAGCGGTTTGAAATAATATCCACAAACCGAAAGCCGTCATTTTCGATTTTATGCATTTTAAAAATAAAATTATTAATAACCACTCGGCAAAAGTGAACAAACAGTATCTATAATTCCTTCAACATTCATAAGATATTACAATATTCACTTATATATTAATATGATATGCATTTCACAAGCTAGACATTTTTAGTGAACATCTTACCAGTCATTTGTAATTTCAAACAAAATAGAACTTGTTCGAATATTATTTAGTTGTTTTATAAAATGATGCATAGTTGGAATCAGCTAAATGTGTCCTTATCATATTAGTCAATTGAAAACACTTATGATTTATAACCGTACATAGTCAATGTCTGTTTCACTGACGTACAAAACATAACTGTACTCAATCAATGAAAATATACCCCATGGGAGCGGGTCATATCGCCGAAAGCCATTTCGCCGAAAATCGTTTCGCCGAATAGGTCATTTCGCCGAAAGTCGTTTCGCCGAAAGGGTCAATTTGCCGAAAGGGTAATCTCGCCGAAAGGGCAATTTTGCCGAAAGGGTAATTTTGCCGTAAGGGTCATATCTCCTGCATGTTATGCCTCTTGTATAACTGATGTGGTGCAGCAACATAGCCGACGCCATCAGAGTCGGCCGCCGACTCGCCGTCGGAAGCGGCGGTCTCTTGCATACAAACCTGTAACCGCCTCGTTTGCCCGGTCTACTCTAAGCTATGTTTCTTTGCTTTAGTTAGGTCCGAACGAGCGGTAGCGAGGTCGGACAGCACATGAACTAAAACGATGTGGCGTAGCCGCATTAGTATTTTTTCATTTTCACTTAATAAACGGAAAATACCACCTACATTTGCCTGGTAGATACACCTATGGAATTGCTTTGATGTTTACTAGCTAATAGTCAACAAGTTTTCTTGGGAACTACTTTCTGAGGTTCATGAATCAATCGTTATTCAAGAGTACAACAATCAATCATTATTCAAGAAGTACAATGGTAAGTTAACAAAACGGGCGTTAACGCTATCATCTTTCGTTTGTCTTTAATTTAAATCAATTCTAATTACGATTTCAAGACGATTTCAGGATTCGGCGAAATGACCCTTTCGGCGAAATGGCATTCGGCGAAGTGACCCATTCGGCGAAATAACCCTTTCGGCGAAATGACTTTCGGAGAAACGGCTTTCGGCGAAATGGCTTTCGGCGAAATGACCCTGATTCATACCGCATTACTATGTGTCGATTTTGCACAATACGCTTTGTGCAATTATTCGTTCAGTTCAGGCTTTATTAATAAACTCCACACAATGCACACTGGAGATGGACGGGTATGCAAATTCTTTATTCCGGACCCAACCCGATTAAAAATAAAAATTTACCCGTACCCGGCAAGATTTCGAAATTTTTTTCCGAGCCCGATCCCGACCGTTCTTGGAAAAAAACTTCTGCTTGCATGTGTCTGTCAGATTTAGATTTAGTTCTTTAATTTGTGTTCAAAATTTTATTCCAGTATTTAGGGTGATTTAGGGTTTCAACTTCAGTGTTCTGCAACAAATCCAGGATATGATATGTATGTAAATCTACAAAAAAGGTGGGAGGGTGATGTCAGAAACATAACTTGATGACGTGAATTTGAATAAAACTGACACTTGCATAATTGTAACGATACAATTATAAGGCGGAACACTGGATTGTGTTGGGGACAAGACCGATTAAATCAAAAATGCGTTCTTTAAATTCATTAATAATTTGAAAAATCTTTAACAAATCATATTTAGCCGTCTATGATTTCTGAATCTAAGTAAAAATTAATATGACATCAATTTCATTAACCCAATTGTCAAACCCGTCTCGAAAATACAAATTTATCTTCTATTTAAAGAATTCTTAAACTATAAATTAATAATATTCCGTTGCTGTGCGTGGACAAACAGCATCTATAATTCCTTAAAAAAGTTCATGACAAATGGTAAAATATTATTCGCTGATATACTGATATGACATGCACTTATCAAACTAGATATTTAAAGTAAACATCTTCCAAGCCAGTTGAATTCAATAAAAAAAAATTTTGTTTGAATATTGTTCAGTTTATAAAATGATGCATGATGGGAGTCAGAGTCTGGTGAAGTATTGTAATCATGCCAAAGGTGAGAAAATCAATTGTAAGAGAATTTTGATTATAAATTGAATGATTAAATTGACCATCTTAAACGACATGCACAAATGTGTCTCCCTCATAGTAGTCAATTAAAAATACTCATGGTTTATAACGATACATAGTTAGTGTCGGTTTTACTAGTGAACTAAACATGTCGTAAGCCCACTGGTTTTGCATGATACGTTTTGTGCAATGATTCGTACAATTCATGCTGTTGAAATTTTACGCGTCTTATTTTGGCACAGAATTTCACCTTAATGCTCGTTCATACCAAACGTTTTAGAAATCTTCAATTTTGAGTTATCTGCGGTTATCTCATGTAACTGAAAATTTTATCATAAATTACTGACCATATTTTCGATGATATGGAGTAAAAATTATGTGGCTACGTTCAATATAACAAGAGATATTTGCGATTGAGTTTTACCCATTATTGTAAATAAGGAATTTTGGAAAATCGTACCATAGCAAAAATAAGACGTATTCACGTCAAAACAACTATAACTTCACTAAATTTCTGTTTGAGCTGTTAGTAGAATATTCTCACTGATAGTACTGTTGTTGTACCGTTGTACCGAATTCCACTATATCACGTCATTACACTCTTACAAAGTCACTATTTTCACAGTCACTATTTTTCCGAAAGTGTATCAAACGTTATAATACAGATACGTATTTCGGAATGCTATTTGCATCCTTCTTCAGTGTATCGGTTTTATAAGTTTATTGAAGTGAAGTTTATAAGAATAAACTTATAAAACCGATACACTGAAGAAGGATGCAAATAGCATTCCGAAATACGTATCTGTATTAAAACGTTTGATACACTTTCGAAAAAATAGTGACTGTGAAAATAGTGATTTTGTGAGAGTGTAATGACGTGATATAGTGGAATTCAACGGTACAACAACAGTACTATTAGTAACTATAACATGATTTTTGAATTTTTACTCTTATTTATTGCATAATATTGACTGGTACACAGCAAAAAAAAGTGGGTGGGTAATGTTAGAGACATAACGGGATGACGTGTAAACGAATGAAGCTGACATGCTCTTCCCACACTTTCGAATATCGTTAATCGCACGTACTAGTTAATTGATTGTGTGAATTTTTCGACGCTTTACTCTTCGCAAAAATTTTAAGGGAAAACTACAAGCTTTCGATTTATATTGGAAACTTTAGAGAATTTGCAATAATGGCTCAGTAATAATCAAAAGAGAAAGTAAACAAAGAGAGGCTCTCATTTGCAGTTAGGCCTTTTTGTCCTGGGACTATCGAATTGTAGGCAGAACACACGAGATGTTCGAATTCCTTCATGAAATGAAAAATCCACAAAAAACGTGTTTAAGTCATCTAGGAATTTCGGGTCTAAATTAGGAATTAATATAACATTGATTTCAATAACTTACTTGTGAATCCTGTTTCGAAGATATAAATTGTATAGCGGTTTGAAATAATATCCACAAACCGAAAGCCGTCATTTTCGATTTTATGCATTTTAAAAATAAAATTATTAATAACCACTCGGCAAAAGTGAACAAACAGTATCTATAATTCCTTCAACATTCATAAGATATTACAATATTCACTTATATATTAATATGATATGCATTTCACAAGCTAGACATTTTTAGTGAACATCTTACCAGTCATTTGTAATTTCAAACAAAATAGAACTTGTTCGAATATTATTTAGTTGTTTTATAAAATGATGCATAGTTGGAATCAGCTAAATGTGTCCTTATCATATTAGTCAATTGAAAACACTTATGATTTATAACCGTACATAGTCAATGTCTGTTTCACTGACGTACAAAACATAACTGTACTCAATCAATGAAAATATACCCCATGGGAGCGGGTCATATCGCCGAAAGCCATTTCGCCGAATAGGTCATTTCGCCGAAAGTCGTTTCGCCGAAAGGGTCAATTTGCCGAAAGGGTAATCTCGCCGAAAGGGCAATTTTGCCGAAAGGGTAATTTTGCCGTAAGGGTCATATCTCCTGCATGTTATGCCTCTTGTATAACTGATGTGGTGCAGCAACATAGCCGACGCCATCAGAGTCGGCCGCCGACTCGCCGTCGGAAGCGGCGGTCTCTTGCATACAAACCTGTAACCGCCTCGTTTGCCCGGTCTACTCTAAGCTATGTTTCTTTGCTTTAGTTAGGTCCGAACGAGCGGTAGCGAGGTCGGACAGCACATGAACTAAAACGATGTGGCGTAGCCGCATTAGTATTTTTTCATTTTCACTTAATAAACGGAAAATACCACCTACATTTGCCTGGTAGATACACCTATGGAATTGCTTTGATGTTTACTAGCTAATAGTCAACAAGTTTTCTTGGGAACTACTTTCTGAGGTTCATGAATCAATCGTTATTCAAGAGTACAACAATCAATCATTATTCAAGAAGTACAATGGTAAGTTAACAAAACGGGCGTTAACGCTATCATCTTTCGTTTGTCTTTAATTTAAATCAATTCTAATTACGATTTCAAGACGATTTCAGGATTCGGCGAAATGACCCTTTCGGCGAAATGGCATTCGGCGAAGTGACCCATTCGGCGAAATAACCCTTTCGGCGAAATGACTTTCGGAGAAACGGCTTTCGGCGAAATGGCTTTCGGCGAAATGACCCTGATTCATACCGCATTACTATGTGTCGATTTTGCACAATACGCTTTGTGCAATTATTCGTTCAGTTCAGGCTTTATTTTGGCACTGAATTTCATCGTAATGCTCGTTCATACCAAACATTTTAGAAAACTTCATTTTTGAGTTGTTTGTGTTTATCTCATAGTACTGAAAATCTTATCATAAATTACTGACCATATTTCCGATGATATGGAGAAAAAATTATGTTGTTGCCTCAAATACAACAAGCGATATTAAGAGCAAATTCAGCAGCTGCAAGATTCATATGGGTGGTCTATAATGTAAATGAAACTGAAACAAACGTATCCCCAGCAATCCGTTTTAGTTTTATTTTTTCGACCAGTTCTACTGTCAAATTTAAAACTGGTATACATTGCCGTTCTATTTTTTCTATATTTGAAACACAGATAACACGCTGCTAGGGCTGCTAGTTTATTTTGTTATAATTTCTAGATTTAAATTTTAAAACTGACATAAATTATGCATCTAGAACTAGAACATTTCTGAATATGCCCTAACGATTAAGGGCATTTTCAGGAGTGTTCTAGTTCTAGATGCGTAATTTATGTCAGTTTTAAACAATTTAATCTAGAATTTATAACAAAATAAACTGACAGCCCAAGCAGCGTTTTATCTGTGTTTTGAAATATAGAAAAATAGAACGGCAGCGTATACCAGTTTTAAATTTGACAGTAGAACTGTTCGAATAAATAAAACTAAAACGGCTTGCTGGGGATACGTCTGTTTTAGTTTCAGTTATATTATGGATTACCCATATGAATCTTGCAGCTGCTGAATTTGCTCTAAGTTCTACCCATTCTTGTACAGGGCAAATTCTGAAAAATCGCACCATTGTAAAGTAAATCGTTTTCACGATAAAATAATGAAATTTACAGGTGACGCAAATCACCTTTTGACACAATACATAGGAAGGGAAATAGAAAAAAGACAGAGTTTTACAAAAATGATTTAAATATGTGTCAAACTTCCAAGCAGACATGTAAACCTACATGTTTAAGTGTTTAAAACAGTAAAAATGAGTCATTTTTGACGCTCTAATATGTTTTTTTTTCTCAGAAAACGTTTATTTACAAGATTTTTTCTCGGTATGCAGAATATGTTTGTCGTCAAAAAGTCGTATTTTAGTGTAGATGGATCGTTACAATTTAGATGCGAAGCAGTAAAAGTTGTTGTTGTTCACTTTCCACTTGTTTATTCATCGAATAAAGACTTCTGAGATCACCTGATAAGCAATAAAAGCAATGGAAAATATGAAATGAAAATTTGCACCTAATTCACTTGATTGCGCTTTGTTTTCATCTCATTTCGTATCGCAAGGTTGCCAAGTTTTCTCGTAATGTTAAAAAAAATTATTTTTTCTTCTTTAAATTATTCTTTGGTATCCGTGACATTAGTTTAATTATATCATTGATTTTTATATATAAATAAAACTGTTTCGGATTCTAATATTACCAAATAGAGCGTGGTAAATACTAATCAAATAACCATTGTGGCAAATCTAGTAGCACTGGTTTCTTTCCGCTATACGTCACCATAACACTGTTAAATGTATGTGTTTCATCGGCTGTGCACAGAGATGCCAGATATTTTCATAGAAAATATGTATCTGCTCTATCTGTTTTCACTAATAAAATGAATCAAATTCAAATTCAAATTAAATTCAGATTGGTTTTAAATTTTGATATAAATGTTTATCAGTGTTCATAATCAAACATTTGCACAAAAGATTTCCATTTTAACATGTGATTTGTTCGTTGATTAATAAACTTTTAAAGAAGTACTGTAATCAAATACTAATAGATACACAGAGAGGAAAGTCTAACGTGTTACTTCTTACTTTTTATGAACCTTTACAAATCTGTATTAAATTTAGAAAATCTGCAATCTGATTTAACGAACGCGAACGCAAAAATCTATACAATACAGATAAATGTGTATGAATGGCATCTCTGGTTCTACATTTTGTTTTTAGAAGGGCAAATGCCTAAATAGTAACATAACATAACTTTTTTTGTTTTTTTAAGTGCTCCAAATTAACTGCAGAGTAAAATTTTAAATTTGAAACGAAAGATAATAAAAACGATCCAAAAAATTTTAAACGTCGAAATGATTCCAAATTGTTTTTTTTAAATATCGTGTGTTGTGTCATAGTTGGCATTAGGCCCTTTTTAAGGTTTTGATTGCTCTAACGTATCCCCAGCAATCCGTTTAGTTTTATTTTTTCGACCAGTTCTACTGTCAAATTTAAAACTGGTATACACACTTAAAACCATTTCTTGAGCTCGGCATAATAAAATGCCGAAACTGATCAGCAACACCTAAATTTGCTGATTGCTCAGTAATCAATACGCATGTTTCTGAACTTCGTTAAATGCATTCACTGATATTTCGGTAAAATGCTTCACTTTGCCGAAATTTGGCATAATTGCTTGCTGACTTTATCAGTAAACAACAGATATGCCGACATCAGCAGAGACGTTTGCCGAGATTTCGGAAAATGCGCTAGCTGTTGCCGATATTCAGCACGACAGCTGTCATTTATTGCCGCGTTATATTTTCGCTTCGCATTGTGCGATTATTTTCTGATGAAATTCTCGAGTGAAAAAATGGATAATCTTCGAAGAAACGTGGAACCACTTGCAAGTAAAAATATTGAATAAATATAGTGACATGTTTCGCTTTGTTATAATTTCTAGATTTAAATTTTAAAACTGACATAAATTATGCATCTAGAACTAGAACATTTCTGAATATGTCCTAACGATTAAGGGCATTTTCAGGAGTGTTCTAGTTCTAGATGCGTAATTTATGTCAGTTTTAAACAATTTAATCTAGAATTTATAACAAAATAAACTGACAGCCCAAGCAGCGTTTTATCTGTGTTTTGAAATATAGAAAAATAGAACGGCAGCGTATACCAGTTTTAAATTTGACAGTAGAACTGTTCGAATAAATAAAACTAAAACGGCTTGCTGGGGATACGTCTGTTTTAGTTTCAGTTATATTATGGATTACCCATATGAATCTTGCAGCTGCTGAATTTGCTCTAAGTTCTACCCATTCTTGTACAGGGCAAATTCTGAAAAATCGCACCATTGTAAAGTAAATCGTTTTCACGATAAAATAATGAAATTTACAGGTGACGCAAATCACCTTTTGACACAATACATAGGAAGGGAAATAGAAAAAAGACAGAGTTTTACAAAAATGATTTAAATATGTGTCAAACTTCCAAGCAGACATGTAAACCTACATGTTTAAGTGTTTAAAACAGTAAAAATGAGTCATTTTTGACGCTCTAATATGTTTTTTTTTCTCAGAAAACGTTTATTTACAAGATTTTTTCTCGGTATGCAGAATATGTTTGTCGTCAAAAAGTCGTATTTTAGTGTAGATGGATCGTTACAATTTAGATGCGAAGCAGTAAAAGTTGTTGTTGTTCACTTTCCACTTGTTTATTCATCGAATAAAGACTTCTGAGATCACCTGATAAGCAATAAAAGCAATGGAAAATATGAAATGAAAATTTGCACCTAATTCACTTGATTGCGCTTTGTTTTCATCTCATTTCGTATCGCAAGGTTGCCAAGTTTTCTCGTAATGTTAAAAAAAATTATTTTTTCTTCTTTAAATTATTCTTTGGTATCCGTGACATTAGTTTAATTATATCATTGATTTTTATATATAAATAAAACTGTTTCGGATTCTAATATTACCAAATAGAGCGTGGTAAATACTAATCAAATAACCATTGTGGCAAATCTAGTAGCACTGGTTTCTTTCCGCTATACGTCACCATAACACTGTTAAATGTGTGTGTTTCATCGGCTGTGCACAGAGATGCCAGATATTTTCATAGAAAATATGTATCTGCTCTATCTGTTTTCACTAATAAAATGAATCAAATTCAAATTCAAATTAAATTCAGATTGGTTTTAAATTTTGATATAAATGTTTATCAGTGTTCATAATCAAACATTTGCACAAAAGATTTCCATTTTAACATGTGATTTGTTCGTTGATTAATAAACTTTTAAAGAAGTACTGTAATCAAATACTAATAGATACACAGAGAGGAAAGTCTAACGTGTTACTTCTTACTTTTTATGAACCTTTACAAATCTGTATTAAATTTAGAAAATCTGCAATCTGATTTAACGAACGCGAACGCAAAAATCTATACAATACAGATAAATGTGTATGAATGGCATCTCTGGTTCTACATTTTGTTTTTAGAAGGGCAAATGCCTAAATAGTAACATAACATAACTTTTTTTGTTTTTTTAAGTGCTCCAAATTAACTGCAGAGTAAAATTTTAAATTTGAAACGAAAGATAATAAAAACGATCCAAAAAATTTTAAACGTCGAAATGATTCCAAATTGTTTTTTTTAAATATCGTGTGTTGTGTCATAGTT